>NC_140590.1:1807282944-1808694721 GCF_964204655.1 Triturus cristatus
CTAAGACCTGGCTCAGTGCATGAATACTTAGACAGTGACTGAATCATTAGAGTACTGGAAAGAGAGTGTCTTGGTGAATTTATAAGTGTTTGGGTTTTAGCAAAGTGAATGGATTAGTACATGCTGTTGAATGGGTCTCTAGAGGACTGCAAAGGAAGTGACAGGGTGTTTCCTGGAAGTGTATGGATACTGACTAGGGAATTGAAGGTGTAAAAGACAAGTGTAAAGTATGTTAGAACACTACATGCATACTGCATAGACATTTGAAGCAATCTATTTGGTACTTAGAAACTGACTAAATAATCAGACTACTTCTAGGACAGTGCTTAGGTAAAACTTTTAAATTTTCAGTTCTGCCACAGTGAACAGAATAGTACATGGTACTGCACCTTAGTGTCAAACCCTGACTCATTTTATCAATGCATAAGCAAAGACTAGCTTCTAATGCTACTAAAACTTGACAACATGAGAGGTTTTAAATTAGTTATCTGTCAGAAAATACACGATGTTACCAAATGCTTCTCTCACAGTGGTTCCCAAATGCACACAGACTCACAGTGTGATTCTAGACAATCAACACTATCCTAGGAGTTTGCCAAAAATCATTCACTACTGTGGAAGTGGTAAGGGAACTGCACACCATCTTCATATTTCAGGACTGCACTTTTATGTCAAAGACTAACTCATATAATCAAAGCATAAGCAAAGACTGGCTTCTAATGCTACTAAAACTTCACAACATGACTGGTTTTAAAACAGGTATCTGTCAGCAAATACACGATGTTACCAAATGCTTCTCTCACAATCCTTACCCAAATGCACACAGACTCACAGTGTGATATTAGACAAGCAACACTATCCTAGGAGTTTACCAAAACTCATTCACTAGTCTGGAAGAGTTAATGGTACTGCACACAATCTACATATTTAAGTACACCACATCAGTGTCAAAGCATGACTCATTTAATCAATGCATAAGCAAAGACTGGATTCTAATGCTACTAAAACTTCACAACATGACAGGTTTTAAAACAGTTATCTGTCAGCAAATACATGATGTTACCAAATGCTTCTCTCACAGTGATCCCAATTACACACTAACTCACACTGTGATTCTAGACAAGCACCACTATCCCTATGAGTTTACCAAAACTCATTCAATAGGGTGCAAGTGGTAAGGGAACTGCACACAATCTACATATTTCACAACTGCAATTTACTGTCATTGCCTGACTCATATAATGAAAGCAGAAGCCATAACTGTCTTCTAATGCTACTAAAACTTGACAACATGACATGACATGTTTTAAAACAGTTATCTGTCAGCAAATACACAATGTTACCAAACACTTCTCTCACAGTGGTTCCCAAATGCACACAGACTCACAGTGTGATTCTAGGCAAACAACACTATCCCTAGCAGATTACCAAAACTAATTCACTACAGTGGAAGTGGTAAGGGAACTGCACACAATCTACATATTTCACGAGTGCACTTTAGTGTCAATGCCTCATTCATTTAATAAAAGCATAAGCAAAGACTGGCTTCTAATGCTTCTAAAACTTGACAACATGACCGGTTTTATAACAGTTATCGGTCAGTAAATACACAATGTTACCAAATGGTTCTCTCACAGTGGTTCCCAAATGCACACAGACTCACAGTGTGATTCTAGACAATCAACACTATCCTAGGAGTTTACCAAAACTCATTCACTAGTCTAGAAGAGGTAATGGTACTGAACACAATCTACATATTTAAGTACAGCACATCAGTGTCAAAGCATGACTCATTTAATCAACGCATAAGCAAAGACTGGATTCTATTGCTACTAAAACTTCACAACATGACAGGTTTTAAAACAGTTATCTGTCAGCAAGTACATGATGTTACCAAATGCTTGTCTCACACTGATCCCAAATACACGATAACTCACAGTGTGATTGTAGACAAGCACCACTATCCCTAGGAGTTTACCAAAACTCATTCACTACAGTGCAAGTGGTAAGGGAACTCCACACAATCTACAAATTTCACGACTGCAATTTATTGTCAATGCCTGACTCATTTAATGAAAGCATAAGCCATAACTGTCTTCTAATGCTACTAAAACTTTACAACATGACCGGTTTTAAAACAGTTATCTGTCAGCAAATACACAATGTTACCAAATGCTTCTCTCAGAATCCTTACCCAAATGCACACAGACTCACAGTGTGATTTTAGACAAGCAACACTATCCTAGGAGTTTACCAAAACTCATTCACTAGTTTGGAAGAGTTAATGGTACTGCACACAATCTACATATTTAATTACAGCACATCAGTGTCAAAGCATGACTCATTTAATCAACTCATAAGCAGAGACTGGATTCTAATGCTACTAAAACTTCACAACATGACAGGTTTTAAAACAGTTATCTGTCAGCAAATACATGCTGTCACCAAATGCTTCTCTCACACTGATCCCAAATACACACTAACTCACAGTGTGATTCTAGACAAGCACCACTATTCCTAGGAGTTTACCAAAACTCATTCACTACAGTGCAAGTGGTAAGGGAACTGCACACAATCTACATATTTCAGGACTGCACTTTTCTGTCAAAGCCTGACTCATTTAATCAAATCATAAGCCATAACAGTCTTCTAATGCTACTAAATCTTCACAACATGACAAGTTAAAATAGTTATCTGTCAGCAAATACATGATGTAACCAAAAGCTTCTCTCACAGTGGTTCCCAAATGCACACAGACTCACTGTGTGATTCTAGACAAACAACACTATCCCTTGCACTATACCAAAACACATTTCTTCATCTAGAAGTAGTACTACATTTTACTATTGAAACACAACATAACTCATTTCACAAATTCATAAACGATGACTGGTTTCTAATTCTACTAAAATATAAAAACAGCACAGTTATCTGTCTACAAACACATGAAAAACACAAATGCTTAGCACAGAATGGTTTCTACATGCACACACATTGTAGAGAAAAAAAGTACTCCCTACACTTTAGCAGGAGAAATACATTAGTCTGATTAAAATCAAAATAGTCTACATACATCCCCTCACAATTAAATAACTCATCTTTCAAGTTCTTTTGTAGATTAAGAAGTATATCAATCACTCACCATATTTTCTTTTACAGAATCTCTGCACTGTGCACCTCTCAGCAAAAACAAAGAATGGAAAAGTTTCCCTTTCATTTTCCACACATATACATGTAAACATCAAATCACAAGCCTTCACACATAAACTCAAAAGCAAATACACATTTCTATTGGTTAAACATTTCAACCCTTTCCAACTGAAATACATTTCAACCCTTCCCCCAATCTCCCTTCTGCCTGTTACCATAGAAACAGTTCATGGAACACTGCACTGAGCTCACAGGTCACAAGTTCAGGCCACAATGTTCCTACACAAGACAGGAAGTATGCTTGACTTTTCAACATATCAGCTTATCATATATAATGTTCCTTACAATCTCTTTTTGTTAACCAATAAGAATCATACCTTTAAAAAACAGAAATATACACCCTACCTTTCAGTGTAGAAAGTAGTCATACAACCAATGATTTCTTGTCTTTTTTCAAAAAACATTGCCGTGGATCCGCGCACCCAACACGTGAGAATCCGTGCACCCAAAGCTTTAGGATGCGCGCACCGTGCGCGTATCTCGCATTTTTCTTTTTTAAAAAGGGGGACCCCCTAAGCACCTCTAGAGGGTCAGAGTATTTCCACTCTGCCCCTTTATATGTTTTACACACTTATTCCCCTTGCTTCTTCAGCCTCGCTTCTACCGAGGCAGAAAATGGCTGCCAACAGTTCCTGGTTTCGAATGTAGAGAGACACTCGACATCCAATTAGCATTCAGTGCGCTATCGGTAGGATGTGCCCTCTGTTCGGGGAGGGTGCGCTTATGGTGCGGGTATGGTCCGCGGATCCTCCGCGGCCATTGATATCACTAACTTTTTTACCCTAATTTTCTCAGGAACTACTGAACGGTTTCACACCATATATGCAAAAGGCACGAATCTGAACTGAGGACTACCTCTTTGACAAATTTGGTGTCATTCCGTTCAGCGGTTCAGGCTGTAGCTGCGACAACAGATCCTATGGGAAATTGCATGGGGAAAACACGTTTTGGGACCCCCCTTTTTTTCTCGGCCCCTGCTTGATGGATCACCGCAAAAGTTTCAGGGTAGGAGCGGAGCTGGCCAAAAGTTTGGAAAATTTCGCGAGGATTCATCATCCGGCGCCAACGTTATTCCAAATAGAATGCTGCGGATATCCTATGGAAAATAGGTCCTAACTATAACTATCTACTGGCGACTGCCAGTAGATAATATATATTATCTACTGGCGGTCGCCAGTAGATAGTTATAGTTAGGACCGAGTTCCCATCGGAAATCTGAAAATTCTATTTTGAATAACTTTGGCGCCGGTTGACTTATCTTCGTGAAATTTTCAAAACTAATGGGGAGCTCCGCTCAGCTCCTACCCTGAAAGTCTCGGGGTGATTCATCAAGCGGGGGCTGCGAAAAAAGGGGGGCCCCAAAACGCATTTTCCCCATGCATTTTCCCATAGGACCTTTAGTTGAAGGTACAGCCCGAACGGCTGAACAGAATTACTTGAAATTTGGCAAAGAGGTAGTCCTCAGGTAAGGCATGTGCCTTTTGCTTAAAAGGTGTAAATCAGTTCAGTAGTTCCTAAGAAACTCAAAAGTAAAATCACATATATATCTGGGCGGAGCCTAACCACACATCTCATCGTGAGATCTGATTGGCTGTCAGCACTTCATCCAAGAAGTGTTGGCAGCCATCTTGGGACCAATATACATGATAGCACCTCATTAAAAAGCATTGCAGTTAATAGAAGGTGTTAAGACTTTAGTTACATTATAAATCATGTGTTGATGGTACCATACTCATTTTAGGAATTGTGGTGTGTTCTAAGGTGATTTTACCATGTGAAAAAGCCTTCTGCTGTGATATCATGAATCATGTTTGAGAGAAAACTATTTTCTCATGCTTTTCCCACAGAGGTTTGGAAGGTGATCTATAAGCTAACTGAGAGCATATTTTCTGTAAATTCACATTATCTTTCTCAGTCATGTGAGAATGAAGTCTGACATTCTCAGTAAAACATGTAAATCCAACAAGGGCAGAGACTGTCAGTTGATTCCTTTGTGTTCTACTGCAGCTTCCCAGATTGTTCTAAAGTACAACTAGAGCGCTAACAGTCCTACTTATGACAAACGTATGGCACACCTGAAGCCATCTTGGTTGGAATAAAGTGGTAATTCTTAAAACATTAAATTTAAAAAAAGGAACAAAATGAGGGGGATCATTTTGCCATTGAAAGTATGATTAGTGCTGCAGAAAGAAAAATTAGGGCACATTTTGAGTGACTTCTCAAATCCTCTTCTATTTCATTAAAAAATTCTGACATGCAGACTGAAACATGCACTTTCAATACCAGCAGCAGACTTCCCTGGTGAGCAGTAGCTTTACTACAGTGATCTAATTAGCAACTAGAGTGCTAACATTCTGAATTTATGGCAAATTTGTGACACATCTGAATGCCTTCTTGATGGAATCAAAGTAAAAAACTGAAAGTATTTCCTACTGAGGAGACTGTAGTAAATGAGGAAATTAGGAAACATCATAACAAATAAGTCTCCCAAAATGGCCACCAGAGACACAAGAGCCCAAATGTAGCCCAAATATCACCCAGATGTAGCTCAAGTATAGCCCAATGACAGAATGTCCCAGAGTGTTCTAACGAACAACAAGAGCGCTAACAGTCTTACTTATGACAAAAGTATGGCACACCTGAAGCCATCTTGAATGAAATAAAGTGGTAACACTTAAAACATTTAATTTACAAAGGAACACAATGAGGGGATTCATTTTGCCATAGAAATTATGATTAGTGCTGCAGAAAGAAAAATTAGGGCACATTTTGACTTCACAAATCCTCTTCTATGTCATAAAAAAATTCCGACATGCAGACTGAAACATGCACTTTGAATACCAGCAGCAGACTTCCCTGGTGAGCAGTAGCTTTACTACAGTGATCTAATGAGCAACTCGAGGGCTAACATTCAGAATTTATGGCAAATGTGTGACACATCTGAATGCCTTCTTGATGGAACCAAGTAAAAAACTGAAAGTATTTCCTACTGATGAGACTGCAGAAAATGAGGAAATTAGGAAACTTCATAACAAATAAATCTCCCAAGATGGCCACCAGAGACAAAAGAGCCCAAATGTAGCCCAAATATCACCCAGATGTAGCCCAAGTATAGCCCAATGACAGAATGTCCCAGAGTGTTCTAACGAACAACTAGAACGCTAACAGTCTTACTTATGACAAAAGTATGGCACACCTGAAGCCATCTTGATTGGAATAAAGTGGTAACACTTAAAACATTTCCTTTACAAAGGAACAAAATGAGGGGGTTCATTTTGCCATAGAAATTATGATTAGTTCTGCAGAAAGAAAAATTAGGGCACATTTTGACTTCTCAAATCCTCTTCTATTTCATAAACAAATTCTGACATGTAGACTGAAACATGCACTTTTAATACCAGCAGCAGACTTCCGTGGTGAGCAGTAGCTTTACTACAGTGATCTAATGAGCAACTAGAGTGCTAACATTCAGAATTTATGGCAAATGTGTGACATATCTGAATACCTTCTTGATGGAATCAAAGTAAAAAACTGAAAGCATTTCCTACTGGGGAGACTGCAGTAAATGAGGAAATTTGGAAACTTCATAACAAACAAATCTCCCAAGATGGCCACCAGACACAAAAGAGCCTAAATGCAGCACAAATATCACCCAGATGTAGCCCAAATGTAGCCCAATGACAGAAGTGTGCAAAACACTTATTTTTTGTGTATTTGTAGTTATATATAGTGCAGACTTGTCAGGTATTGGAATGCTTTACATGAGCATTGGTTACATCACACAAGATCAAATTCATTTTCGTTGTAGACATGGGGAGATTAAGTGATTTGACCACAATCACAGAATGTTGAGCTGAAGCAGAAACTCCAACCTGGTTCCCCAGTTGCAAAGTCTGCAGCTCTGGAAGTAACACCACATCCTCTCGCCAAGGTGCAACATTTAATCAAGTGGTCAACTGGATAAAAAAACATAAAGATTACAAATAATTTAAAAGTTCTTTGTTGCTATTTGAAAACTCAGAAAATATGTCCTTATTTTAGTTTTTTAGAGCACTAACCATAATTTTGATGCAAATAAGACCCTCTCATATATGTAATTTCTAAAGGAAATGCTCTAGGTATTACAGTTTTGATTACATCAAGATGACGTCAGGCGTTCCACACTTTTGTAATAAATGTAGAATGTTAGCAATCTAGTTGTTCATTGGGATACTGTTAAGAGGCAGAGGCCAGGGGCACGGACTCTGAAAATTGAAGGCAGGCAGGAGAGTGCAGAGGCAACAATTTGACCACACTGGGCAGGCAGGAAGGGCAGTGGCAGCACAACAGACTATGGAGGGCAGTGGAAAGGGGGCAGGGGCAACACACCAACAATACAGGACTGGCAAGAGAGGCTGTGGCAATATAATAGACCATTGTGGGCAGAAGGAAGAGGCAGTGGTAGTACAACCGTACATGCCAACAGACCCGTTTCAGCCAGGAAACGTCCAATGTTTTTAAGCTCAAATGGGCTTTATTTGATCTGTCTCCTGTCTACAATCTCCTAGTTTTCAATGTAACTCAAAGGGGAAAATCAATACCCCAGTTTTTTTCAAAATCTCCCTCTAACCAAGTTCAAAATGTTCGCAAGTATGGTACATTGAATCATGGTAGGCAGGAGGAATTGGGGTAGGGACATGGACTCGGATAACAGAGGACTGGAGGGACATGGAGAGGTGCACCAAACTGACCCTACAGGGCAGGCATCAGGGTTTGCAGCAGGACAATACACCACACAGCGCATGCAGGACGGAAGTGCAGCACAACAATCCATAGAAAGCAATAGGGAGGGGACAGGACCATGCACATGGACAACAGAGAACAGATGGGAAAGAGGCAATGGTAGCTAGCTGACCATAATGGACAGACAGGAGAGAAAGCTGCAGCATAACAGACCATAAAGGGCAGGAGGGACGGATCAGGGGCATTACAATGGAACAGACACGCCAGGAGGGAGGGAATAGGGGGTCTGCACATGGAAACAGAGGGCTGGGGGCAAGGTGGCAGGGCAGGAGCAGCAAGATCACCATGGAGGTCAGGCAGGATGGGCACTAGAAACAAGACACACCATGGAGAGCAACAATGAGACTATGGTGGCATACACACAAACCATGGAGGGAAGGTAGGAGGGGGTCAGGGGCAGCTAGATGACCACAAAGGGAAGGTAGGAGGGGCCATGGCAGCACAGAAGACCATGCATGGCAAGCGGGAGGGTTAGTGGCAGCACAATGGCTATGATGGGCAAGAAGGAGGGTGCAGGGGCATGCACAAAGGACCATGGAGGATAGAAGGAAGGGTCAGGACCTGGGCACAGACAAGAGAGTTCAGGGGAAGGGGCCTTACAACAGACCGCACGGGGCAGGCAGGAGGATCAGTTGCAGCACAACAGATCAGGGAGGGCAGAAGGGTGTGGCAGTAAAATGGACGATGGAGGACAGGAGGAAGGGGATAGGGGCATGGCATGTGGACAGGAAGGGTGGAGGTGGCAGGGACAGGTTACAGTCATCTGACAATGCTAGGCAGGTGGGAGGAGAGTGGCAGCTCAACAGAACACTCAGAGTAGATAGGAGTGGCAGGTCCATGGAACATAGTGGGCAAAAAGGATGGAGCAGGGGCATGCACAAAGACATCGGAGGGCAGGGGCAAGGAGAATTGGGGCAGCAAACTAAGCACAGAGGCTAAACAGGAGGTCAATGATGGGCCAAAGAATTGGGCAATGGAGGGCAGGAGGAGTGGACTGGTACATCATGCTAAATGGAGGGCAGTGGCAGCACATCAGACCATGCATGGCAGGAGGGAGGAGGCTAGTCCATGGATTCAGACAACAGAGGATAGTGAGGAGGTGGATGGGGCAGCAAGCTAACTGTTCAGAGAAGGTGGGTATTAGGAACTTTATTATTTTTAAAATGTGAGTCTGTGCAAACTACTTAAAATATGAACAAGTATGCAGCATAATCTCAATTTTATTCAGGAAGAAGAGGACGTTTGTGACTGTGACTCTGGGCTCACTTGGCAGAAACACCCCCTGACCCTCCACCCCCATCGCAAAATGTAATGCCCGTGAAAAGGGTAGGTGGACGCAGTGTTATATAGAACATATTCCTGAGAGCACGATTGAGAATGAAAACTAGATGTAGTATATGGTATAAACTATGCACCAAAAAGTGTGATATAAGATGAACCGGGGCATGAAATATAATATGCAATACATTGTGCGCAATGACAGATTCATTGGAGAGCGCGAGATAGCACAGGCACTAGCGCATGCTATGCGAAATGCGCCTTGGAGTGTAATATGCACAGGGCAGATTTGTGTACCATAACTAGTATCCAAAGTTGTAATATAAAATATGTGCTGGGGAGTGTAATGTTGCATATGCACTGTGACAAAGACAAAGATATGGATCCCAGATTGTAATATTTATGGCATAGCGCTGTGTGTTATAACATACACATCAAGGAAGGCACGTTAGATGGGGCAATATAACCCGTGCGAATGCAAGTGTGGCATGACATATTCACGGGGTGGTGTTACAGTGCACATGGGCTAGAGAGTGTCATAGCATACGCACTAGCTGGTGGAATACAACACAGAGGTGTGAGGCAATCGGCGGGCACTGGTGGGTGTAACACAGCATTGGGCTCAGCCAGGAGCACACTGTGACTCTCAAGTGAGGTTTGTCTCCTTTCCAGAGAGTAAAATAAAAAGTATTACACATCCGGCGGTGGATGTGTTTTTTATTAACCGTGAGGGGGGTTTCTTGCATAGTTTGGTAGAATTTTTGTCAAATCCCCTTTGAATGGCTTGGTGTGCGTGTATATTAAATGTGCCCGTCAATAGCTACCCATGTTTGTATAAATAAACGACAAGGGTGTCTAATTGGAGAGTACCCACCGGCAGGGGCGCCGGGATTAGGCACGGTAGGGGCGTCAGACACGTCAGAGCTTCACTAGCGGTGTAAATATATTCCATGTGGATTCATTCTATGCATAGTCACCTTTTAATGAATATCACGCAAATCGTCATGGTGATAGGTACATACGGTTTGTCCAGCATGTCCTAGTTGTTTCTATAAATATATATATATTTAAAATATTAAAAAACAAAGGCCGGCCACGGGGGATGGGGTCCCCGGAGCCATAAGTGGCCTGAGGAGGGGGGCAACGCAGCCCCCTCCTAAAGAATTTAAATTAAAAAAAGGCCATGACCCGGGGGTTGGGGTCCCCGGGGCCGATTAAGGCCTTGGGAGGGCCAAATTATTTTTTTTCAACAAAAAAATGAGGGTGCGGGCCCTGGGGGATGGGGTCCCCAGGGCCAGTAAATTAGAAAAAGAAGGGGGGCCACACAGCCCTCCTTCTTAAAAAGATAAAATAAATAAAAGACCGGCATCGTGCTGGAGGCCACGCCCCCTCCTTGCAGCACTCTGCAAACGTGCCCCCTGGCCAGTTGTAAGTTGGAGAATTAATTCCCCTTCAATACTGAGGGTCCCTGAGGGCCAACTAGCCCAACAGGTATCTCCAGTGTGCGCCAGGGAGCTGCATTGCAGACAGGTGTTCTGAGGCCATGGCCCTTTTTACACCTCTATGCAACGCAGCTCTGTGGTGCTTACTGGAGGTACCTAGTGGGCTAGTTTGACCCTAGGGACCCTTAGGATTCAAGGGGACTTAATCTCTCAACTTAGAACGGCCACAGGGCGTGTTTACACAGTGGTGAAGGGAGGGGACGGGGCCTGAGGTGACGTGTGCAAACACGCCCTGTGGCGCGTTTTAAGTTGTGGAAATAATTCCCTTTCAATCCCGAGGGACCCTGGGGGCCAACTAGCCCACCAGGTGCTTCCAGTAAGTGCCACTGCTCTGCGTTGCAGAGAGGTGGTGCAGGCCGTGCCCCTTTTTACACCTCTCTGCAATGGCGCTTACTGGACGTACCTAGTGGGCTATTTTGCCCCAATACCAGTTACAACAACCTATTCAGTAATTCTAAGATCCATATACACATCCACTCATTCACCAACAGTCCTATACAGTCACTCATACATGTACTCACTCATCATATGTACTCACACACCTATACATCCTGTTACACAACGCCACTCATCCATAGAGTTACTCACACACATAGTCACTCATGCTAATAAAGAATCAAACATCCATTTACTTGCATATACAGTTATACACACACCACCACACTTACTTCTACAGAAACTTACACATACTTAGTCTTTTGAACAATCACTCATAGAAACACATACTTATTCATACAGGAACTCTTTCAATCTCTCACTCTCACATATACTCACTTATATACACCAATAGTTGTTCATCTAGACTGTGACATATTGCATTCCTTTCTGGAAGTTGAGTTTTGCAGTGGTGGAGTCTATGGTGAGGAAGAGGATGAGCTGGGTGTCGTCGGTGTAGGATACGATGTTGAGGTCGTGTTGTCTGACAATGGCTGCGAGGGTGGCCATGTAGATGTTGAAGAGGTTCGGGCTCAGTGATGACCCCTGTGGGACTCCGCATGTGGTTTTCGTGGGGGCAGAGAGTGAGGGAGGTAGTCTGATCCTTTGGCTTCTTCTGGTGAGGAACGATCGGATCCAGTCCAGGGCTGTTCCTTGTATGCCAGCTTGTGTATAGTGTGCGGTGAGAGACAGTGTCGAAGACCGCCGATGTGTCAAGGATGAGGGCTGTGGAGTGGCCTTGGTCCAGGAGGGTGCAGATGTTATCTGTGGCGGCGAGTAGGGCGGCCTCGGTGCTGTGGTTGCTTAGGAATGCAGATTTGGACAAGTCTAAGATAACGTTCTCCTCAATGAAGCGTGTCAGTTCCCTGTTGACTATTTTCTCTGCTACTTTGGCTGCAAATGGGAGAAGCGAGATAAGCTGGTATTTCTTGAGGTCGGTGGGGTCTGCTTTGGGTTTCTTGTGCAGGGGCCTGACTTCTGGGTGATTCCAGTCATCTGGAAGGTGCCTGTCTTGAAGGGGGTTTTGATGGTGTGTTGTAGTTCTGATGTGAACGTATCTGCTGCTCTGTGGTAGATGTGCGGGGGCAGGGGTTGGTGGGTCCCCCAAGTGGATGCCTTTCATGGTTATGATGGTGTCATCGGTCGTGATTGGTGTCCAGTTTGAGATGGTGGGCTGGCTGATGTCTTGGTGGGGTGGCTGTGGTGTCTTGAGGGTATACAGTCACTCATACATGTACTCACTCATCATATGTACTCACACACCTATACATCCTGTTACACAACGCCACTCATCCATAGAGTTACTCACACACATAGTCACTCATGCTAATAAAGAATCAAACATCCATTTACTTGCATATACAGTTATACACACACCACCACACTTACTTCTACAGAAACTTACACATACTTAGTCTTTTGAACAATCACTCATAGAAACACATACTTATTCATACAGGAACTCTTTCAATCTCTCACTCTCACATATACTCACTTATATACACCAATAGTCACATATACTAGTTTAAAACTTATGTAGTTACTCATAAAGACACTATTGAGACAGTCTATCACTCACTAACACACCCATGCACACACTCATCCACCCATACAGTCCTGCACACATGCTGTCTTCAACACATACAAACAGTGAGTCACTTATTCATGCACCTATGCACTACGTAATACCCCCCATCGAACCATACAGACACTCAGACACTCATACTGATACTCAAAAAACCAACTAATAACCTATATAGACACTCATGTAGCTACTCACCAACCCATGCAGCCACTTATACACAAAGTGAGAGACTAATACAGATATTTATACATTTAAACATTACTCACTAAGCCATATATTCACTAAGATACACTTAATCAGTCAGTTATACAATCCATTTTTCAAAAACAAATCATCCATTTAGACACTTATATACCCATTTATTCTTCCATGGACCTTGAGATATACATATATAAAACATATGTAATTTTCAGAAAAACACACATTCACTGGATGATGTCATCAGTGATGCCATTTGAGATGTCATCAGTGATGTCATGAGTGATGTCACTGACCATGTCATGAGTGATGTAATATGTGACGTCATCAGCAGTGCATTGCGGGCGCGCGAGTTATAGTTAGCTGAACTAACTATAACGGGGGAATTTCAATGGTTTTGTACGAGTGAAAAGTCCAGCTAACTATAACGCCCCTGAAACCTATGGTTTTTTCAGTGAATATATAGGCACACTTTAAAGGAGAACACGGATTGAAACGCCTGCTTCATGTCTTAATAAAGTTGTTGTTGCAACTTACCTGTTTTTGGAGTGCGAGCTTATATGCAGGACATTTTTGGGTTTGATATAATAGCACGGCAGGTCCAGCGGTGGAGCTACCGCACCGCCCGAAAAATGATGGGTCCCCGATTTGGAATTATGCCAGGTCGAACGGGCAATACAGGTTTTGAAATGTTATGGAAGCAGGATTTTCAGTCATTGTCCACTGGAGGGCTTTTCTTTGATAAAATGCCGTAAGACTACAAATACCATAATGCTCTGCAAAGACACACCTGAGCTTAATGAGCTATTGCAGTGAAAGCCACGCAGGAGCGTTTTTGAAAACTTCACACATTGAAAGCGGATTTGCAGCAGTAAAAGCTTTTGGAACTTTAACATTGCCTTTGAAAAAGAGGATGGTGATCTTTGAAACGCGTCAGGCACACTTTAAAGGAGAACACGGATTGAAACGCCTGCTTCATGTCTAAATAAAGTTGTTGTTGCAACTTACCTGTTTTTGGAGTGCGAGCTTATATGCAGGACATTTTTGGGTTTGATATAATAGCACGGCAGGTCCAGCCGTGGAGCTACCGCACCGCCCGAAAAATGATGGGTCCCCGATTTGGAATTATGCCAGGTCGAACGGGCAATACAGGTTTTGAAATGTTATGGAAGCAGGATTTTCAGTCATTGTCCACTGGAGGGCTTTTCTTTGATAAAATGCCGTAAGACTACAAATACCGCAATGCTCTGCAAAGACACACCTGAGCTTAATGAGCTATTGCAGTGAAAGCCACGCAGGAGCGTTTTTGAAAACTTCACACATTGAAAGCGGATTTGCAGCAGGAAAAGCTTTTGGAACTTTAACATTGCCTTTGAAAAAGAGGATGGTGATCTTTGAAACGCGTCAGGCACACTTTAAAGGAGAACACGGATTGAAACGCCTGCTTCATGTCTAAATAAAGTTGTTGTTGCAACTTACCTGTTTTTGGAGTGCGAGCTTATATACAGGACATTTTTGGGTTTGATATATATATATATATCAAAAGATTTCAGGTCCCGCAACCTCCAGCCTCCAGGTGGCGAAGAAGGAGACGCAGACCCCGCAGTCTTTCAGGCAAGATGTTTTATTTTGTTGAAATCAACATCCCACGCACAACGCGTTTCGGGCATCAAGAGCACTTGATCACATTTATATATATATATTAATATCACTCAAGTTTTCTCCTAAATCCAGAGAAAGGCTGCACTCCGATACTTTCCACATGTGTGCCGGTAAGTAAACATAGACAAAATACTTTCTTTATTCGAAGCAACTAAAAGTAGTATTACTTCATTTTATGACAATTTTTGCATTCACATGTTAAAAGAAAATACAATTCATAAAAGAGCTCAACAACAGTTCTGGCAGCTTTTAATGGTGAAAATATGGTCAATGCCTTTCCTTTTAGTTCTGGTAGTTGTGTGTTCTGAGACTGTCACTTTAATTGAGATGTATTTGCATTGAGAATTGTATTTTCTTTTAATTTGTAAAGGCAAAAATGTACATAAAATGAAGTAATACTACTTGTAGTGTTGTAGTTTGTTGAGTGGTGGAAAAACGGGGCATGGCCTGCGACTACAGCTGTGTGAAGGACCCAAAGAAATGCCTCCAGTGACCTTCTGTATCTGTAACTTTGCCACCAAGCAGGAAACGCGCTGGGGTGCTTTCAGTAGGTTGTCAATCATTCTTGGAAAAGGGGGGAAGATGTTGCATCCCGCTAATGTATATGGGGCGGGGGCAAATGGGCTGCAAGTTTACATGCCTGTTATAAAAGGTCAGCAAGAGACAAACAATTGAACGGAATGCAGGCCAAATCAAAACATTCACCCCCAGTCAAGAGATCTGGGTTAAATCCATCATTCTTTTGCTCACCATGCCACCCCAGTTCAGACCTGGCTTTATGCAAATCAGTCTTGACCCTGTGCCTCATGCGAACAGTCCAGCCCGAACTGCCAAGGCAGGACCTCACTGGACCGGAAACAAGCATCCTAAGACCGGTTTCAGGGTTTCACCCCTCTTCAGCCAGGATAGCTTGATTCCAGTGGCACAGTGAGCCCAGGACTTACGTCTGAGCATACCTGGCGCACTTAGGGCGAGAAAACTGGAATGTCATGGTGAGCAAAAAAACGATGGATTTAGGCCCAGATCTCTGTACTGGGGTGAATGTATGACATTGTTCTACATTCTGTCCATCAATAGTTCTTTTTGAATTTGTTATAAAAGGTCAACACACTATCTCTTGTCTTAGCAGCAGTGGACACGAAAGAACCTCCTGGTCACAGGAACTGCATGAGGTTTTGTGCTCAAGAAAAGCAAGGATTCAACCACCTCCATTAAGGATAACAGCAATCTTTTCACGGTGGAAATGGGGAGAAAGAACTGCTTATTAGCCATGTAGGTAGGCTCATAAATGCGTGACAGGAGTGGAGCTTCAACTCAGGCATCTGCTTTCCTTATATCTGTAAGCCAGGGGAGGTGGTGGTCCCCGGGGCTGCAGGGGGCCGTGAGGCCCCTCCGCATTTAATATAAATAGGCCCGGGGATGTGACGGTCCCTGGGGCTGTGTGGGGAGGGCAGAAGCCCCCCACTCATTTTTTTCTTTAAAGGCACGGGGAGGTGGTGGTCCCTGTAGCTGCTGGGGCCTACTTGACACCCCTGCACTTAATGTACATAGCCATGTGGAGGTGGTGTCGCTGGGGATGTGGCTGGGCCATGTGGCTCTCTCACACTTAATATACATAGCCCCGGTAGGTAGCATTGCTTGGGGCTGCGGGGGACCCTGTGGGCCCCCCGCATATCTAATTATAGTTGCCCCCAGGACCTGTCCCACCCGGGGAATCAAAAGAAACAAAGCACTAGTTTATTGACCAACATTTCAATGCAAGAAATGGAAGGAATGGTTCAATCAATGGCTTGTGGCAAAGCATGTAGGGAAGGTAGCATTCTGAGTGAGTTCTTTAAAAAATGCAGTGCAAGCTTGATTAAGGATATTGGCAAAAATTATATTTTACATGATGGAGGAATACCATTTTCATTCAAAACAGCTGTTGTTGTTAGCTTTTAAAAAAAGATAATGATAAGGAAGATATAAACTCTTATAGCCAAATAAGTTTGCTGAATTCTGATTACAAGATTATAACCAATCTACTGGCTAATATAATTAGCGACTGTCCTGGGTCAATAATCCATAAAGATCAATGTGGCTTCATCGAAGGGTGGCAACTATCTTTCAACACCACTTTTTTAATTGAAGCATTTGATTATTTTAAACAGAACAAAATACCTTCCCAGATCATGCTTTTGGACACAGAAGGCTTTTGACCTTGTGTGCTGGGAAAGCCTATTTTATTCACTTGCTAAATTTGCTTTTCCCCTTGAACTGATTGTAATTGTTTAAACATTTTATGAGGGGGCTACAGCTCAAATAATAGTGAACGCCAAGAGGGTGGCTGCTTGCAAAGTAGTTAGGGGCACAAGGCAAGGCTGCCTGCATTCCTCGCTGCTTCATTGAACCCCTAGACATAGCTATTCGTTCCTTAAGCAGTACAACATCCCAATGCCCAGTATAAATAATAATAAATAGTACGCTGACGATATTGCACTTTTTTCAATACCTGAAAGGGAAGTGCAACTGCAAATCTTTAACTTGTTTCAGGAATTTCATTCTTTTGGGGCCTATAAAATCAATACATCCAAGACAGAGATCCTGCTTTGCAATAGTACATCTGAATCATTATTAACAGAATTAGTCTTACTAGCTAACACATGGCATTTAGGGATATATGTAACAGAAAATATCAATGACCCCTACGCCTTAAATTATACCCCCCTCATTAATAAAATCAAGAGTAAATTGTCAAAATGGAAAGAACTTCAAGTATTGATAATAATCTGAGTAGCTATAATCCGAATGATGATTCTTCCACTTTGTAATTTCCTTTTTTTTAAGCCATTCCCAATGCGGTCCAAATGATTTTTTTTAAGGAAGTCCAAGGTTTCTTCTCCACATTCATATGGGCAATTAAGGCATGAAAGAATTCAATGGAAATGCTCTTCAGACCAGTATTAGAAGGGGGGGTAGCTCTACCTGATGTGAAAGAGTATTACTATGTTAGCTTTGCACACACACACACAATAGATATTATAATTTATTTTTTAGATTTGATTTGCAAGGAATATTTAACCCGAGATTTTATGCATTCAAATAATACCCCCAAAAAGTAAGATATTAAACCCTTCAATGGAACGTTACATTGAAAGAACTGCTGTTTAGGCATTATTTGATTCCCATTTTAAATGTAGTAACCTTTCTCTCCGATATCTATGTAGGTCAATATTTATTATTATACCCATCAATTATGGTGAACTGGAGAAGACAGTGTTTCAGCAAAATAGGAGACTTCCTGTTGGGAGAGTGGAAAACCTGGTCTGAAATAGAACCAGTGATTAAACATAGTAAAATTATTATGCAATGGTCATTTGTCAGGATTAAAGTCTTTTTGTTGGAACTTAATCCCACACTTATTAGCTATGTTAGTGATCGTGTACGGTATCTAGTAAACCATGCACATTCTATTTCAATAAGTGGTTGGGTTTCACTCTTCCAGACTCGAGGGAAAGAGAGGTTATGCCAGAAAGCACAGAGAAAGTAGGAAAATCAATAAGGGTTGTATATCTGTAACACAGATTGGCATCAGACTAATAAATTTAATAGCTCCTTGTTGAGAGCGGCTAACATCAAATGGATGCAATGTTATTCTAAATGGCTGCTAATACCTTACTCCATGCTTTTTGAAGAAAATTAGTCCCCAGATCTTTTCAAACTGTTTACGATGTAATTTAGAGGGAGGGGGGAACGGGACCCATATTATCAGTGGGTGCTTGAAATTAGATGGTTTCTGGCAGAGTATTAAAACATATTGCCAGGACTCTCTGAAAGTCCCACAGATATTGCATCTTCAGACAATGGTTTTAGGATATTCCACAGATTTAAAAGCAACTATCGTACAAAAAAAAAATATATTTATCTTGGTCCTGGCCGCTCGGTCATTGATCCGTCAGAGGTGGAGATCGGTGGATATTCTAACTTTTACACAGTTAATAAATAAATTAAATATGATTAAGGAGCATAAAATAAAGTATGCTCTAAGAGCTGGCTCCTATAAGACGTTTAAGGCTCTCTGGGGGAACTTGAGTTAAAAATTAGCTAGGGGTCGCTACGATGACGGTACGGATATACGTTTAGAACATTGATAAAACAGAATGTATAATTATTAATGAGAATTTTTGCACTTTATAATTGTTGTGGTTTTTATAGTGTATGGTCAAAAATATAGGTTCTTATTATGTGGGCATGATGCTTGTGGCACAAATGTATTCATTCCTTTTAATCTTGTTTGTATTATCAATTAATACAAAAATATTTTAAAATAAATCCCCCCAAGAATCAGTGATGTCATAAATAATAACATTAGCAGTGCTTGGCAAGGGCACACATTATAGTTAGAGCTGCTAACTATAACTGGTAAATTTCTGTGGATTTTTGTATTCCAAACGTTAATATTGGCACAGACAAATTGACCTAACTATAACATTATGTTGATCTTTGTTTTTTTTGCAATGAATGCCTAAGTTTACAAAAATAAAAAACTGATCTTTTCATCACACCTAACTATAACATCTTTTTCCAGTGAATTTCCAGGCTTTTTATAATGTAAAGTCATAATATTTATGATATGTAAATCCAACACTGTTCGTCCATCTCCCCACATGCAGCCAAACCCATGCGCAAGGCCTGTGGCCACCCACCCCAACGGCAGCCAATCCCACATGGCTATTGGGCATGTGTGGCAGCAGTTAGCAACAGGGCCTGGCCCTGTCAACTCCATCTTTGAGGGCATTTTTTTCTAAAGGGAAGGGGTCCACATAGCCCCCTTGCCTGAGCCTCATAAGGCCCTTGGGGCTCCATTCCCATGGCCATATTTTCAGGGTATTCTGGCTATGTGGCCCCACACTCGGATCCGCTCGAGGCCTTGTGGACTCCATCCCCCAGGTCAGTATATTTCTTTAAGGAGAGTGAGCCATGTTAATACTATCAGGCCTGGGGACCCCATCCCTTTGGGCCCCTTATTTAAATAAAGTGTCCGTAGTCCAGTCTGCTGGTGATGAGTGCATGGGTGACTGGCTTCCTTGACTCCGGGGGGATCCATTTGAAGGTCTTTCGAAGGATGTGGAAGGTGTTGAAGCAGCTGGAGGCGACGGCGTAGACCTGTCAGTTCATGGTGAGTGATGAGTCGAGTACGATGCCATGGTCTGAGGGGGTGGGTGGGCTTCTGAGGGCGATGGGCAACCAGGTGTTGTCCCACGCTGATGGGGTGGTTCCGAGTACGAGGACTTCTGTCTTCTTGGCATTGAGTTTGAGGCAACTGTTGTTCATCTAGACTGTGACATATTGCATTCCTTTCTGGAAGTTGAGTTTTGCAGTGGTGGAGTCTATGGTGAGGAAGAGGATGAGCTGGGTGTCGTCGGTGTAGGATACGATGTTGAGGTCGTGTTGTCTGACAATGGCTGCGAGGGTGGCCATGTAGATGTTGAAGAGGTTCGGGCTCAGTGATGACCCCTGTGGGACTCCGCATGTGGTTTTCGTGGGGGCAGAGAGTGAGGGAGGTAGTCTGATCCTTTGGCTTCTTCTGGTGAGGAACGATCGGATCCAGTCCAGGGCTGTTCCTTGTATGCCAGCTTGTGTATAGTGTGCGGTGAGAGACAGTGTCGAAGACCGCCGATGTGTCAAGGATGAGGGCTGTGGAGTGGCCTTGGTCCAGGAGGGTGCAGATGTTATCTGTGGCGGCGAGTAGGGCGGCCTCGGTGCTGTGGTTGCTTAGGAATGCAGATTTGGACAAGTCTAAGATAACGTTCTCCTCAATGAAGCGTGTCAGTTCCCTGTTGACTATTTTCTCTGCTACTTTGGCTGCAAATGGGAGAAGCGAGATAAGCTGGTATTTCTTGAGGTCGGTGGGGTCTGCTTTGGGTTTCTTGTGCAGGGGCCTGACTTCTGGGTGATTCCAGTCATCTGGAAGGTGCCTGTCTTGAAGGGGGTTTTGATGGTGTGTTGTAGTTCTGATGTGAACGTATCTGCTGCTCTGTGGTAGATGTGCGGGGGCAGGGGTTGGTGGGTCCCCCAAGTGGATGCCTTTCATGGTTATGATGGTGTCATCGGTCGTGATTGGTGTCCAGTTTGAGATGGTGGGCTGGCTGATGTCTTGGTGGGGTGGCTGTGGTGTCTTGAGGGTATACAGTCACTCATACATGTACTCACTCATCATATGTACTCACACACCTATACATCCTGTTACACAACGCCACTCATCCATAGAGTTACTCACACACATAGTCACTCATGCTAATAAAGAATCAAACATCCATTTACTTGCATATACAGTTATACACACACCACCACACTTACTTCTACAGAAACTTACACATACTTAGTCTTTTGAACAATCACTCATAGAAACACATACTTATTCATACAGGAACTCTTTCAATCTCTCACTCTCACATATACTCACTTATATACACCAATAGTCACATATACTAGTTTAAAACTTATGTAGTTACTCATAAAGACACTATTGAGACAGTCTATCACTCACTAACACACCCATGCACACACTCATCCACCCATACAGTCCTGCACACATGCTGTCTTCAACACATACAAACAGTGAGTCACTTATTCATGCACCTATGCACTACGTAATACCCCCCATCGAACCATACAGACACTCAGACACTCATACTGATACTCAAAAAACCAACTAATAACCTATATAGACACTCATGTAGCTACTCACCAACCCATGCAGCCACTTATACACAAAGTGAGAGATTAATACAGATATTTATACATTTAAACATTACTCACTAAGCCATATATTCACTAAGATACACTTAATCAGTCAGTTATACAATCCATTTTTCAAAAACAAATCATCCATTTAGACACTTATATACCCATTTATTCTTCCATGGACCTTGAGATATACATATATAAAACATATGTAATTTTCAGAAAAACACACATTCACTGGATGATGTCATCAGTGATGCCATTTGAGATGTCATCAGTGATGTCATGAGTGATGTCACTGACCATGTCATGAGTGATGTAATATGTGACGTCATCAGCAGTGCATTGCGGGCGCGCGAGTTATAGTTAGCTGAACTAACTATAACGGGGGAATTTCAATGGTTTTGTACGAGTGAAAAGTCCAGCTAACTATAACGCCCCTGAAACCTATGGTTTTTTCAGTGAATATATAGGCACACTTTAAAGGAGAACACGGATTGAAACGCCTGCTTCATGTCTTAATAAAGTTGTTGTTGCAACTTACCTGTTTTTGGAGTGCGAGCTTATATGCAGGACATTTTTGGGTTTGATATAATAGCACGGCAGGTCCAGCGGTGGAGCTACCGCACCGCCCGAAAAATGATGGGTCCCCGATTTGGAATTATGCCAGGTCGAACGGGCAATACAGGTTTTGAAATGTTATGGAAGCAGGATTTTCAGTCATTGTCCACTGGAGGGCTTTTCTTTGATAAAATGCCGTAAGACTACAAATACCATAATGCTCTGCAAAGACACACCTGAGCTTAATGAGCTATTGCAGTGAAAGCCACGCAGGAGCGTTTTTGAAAACTTCACACATTGAAAGCGGATTTGCAGCAGTAAAAGCTTTTGGAACTTTAACATTGCCTTTGAAAAAGAGGATGGTGATCTTTGAAACGCGTCAGGCACACTTTAAAGGAGAACACGGATTGAAACGCCTGCTTCATGTCTAAATAAAGTTGTTGTTGCAACTTACCTGTTTTTGGAGTGCGAGCTTATATGCAGGACATTTTTGGGTTTGATATAATAGCACGGCAGGTCCAGCCGTGGAGCTACCGCACCGCCCGAAAAATGATGGGTCCCCGATTTGGAATTATGCCAGGTCGAACGGGCAATACAGGTTTTGAAATGTTATGGAAGCAGGATTTTCAGTCATTGTCCACTGGAGGGCTTTTCTTTGATAAAATGCCGTAAGACTACAAATACCGCAATGCTCTGCAAAGACACACCTGAGCTTAATGAGCTATTGCAGTGAAAGCCACGCAGGAGCGTTTTTGAAAACTTCACACATTGAAAGCGGATTTGCAGCAGGAAAAGCTTTTGGAACTTTAACATTGCCTTTGAAAAAGAGGATGGTGATCTTTGAAACGCGTCAGGCACACTTTAAAGGAGAACACGGATTGAAACGCCTGCTTCATGTCTAAATAAAGTTGTTGTTGCAACTTACCTGTTTTTGGAGTGCGAGCTTATATACAGGACATTTTTGGGTTTGATATATATATATATATCAAAAGATTTCAGGTCCCGCAACCTCCAGCCTCCAGGTGGCGAAGAAGGAGACGCAGACCCCGCAGTCTTTCAGGCAAGATGTTTTATTTTGTTGAAATCAACATCCCACGCACAACGCGTTTCGGGCATCAAGAGCACTTGATCACATTTATATATATATATTAATATCACTCAAGTTTTCTCCTAAATCCAGAGAAAGGCTGCACTCCGATACTTTCCACATGTGTGCCGGTAAGTAAACATAGACAAAATACTTTCTTTATTCGAAGCAACTAAAAGTAGTATTACTTCATTTTATGACAATTTTTGCATTCACATGTTAAAAGAAAATACAATTGATAAAAGAGCTCAACAACAGTTCTGGCAGCTTTTAATGGTGAAAATATGGTCAATGCCTTTCCTTTTAGTTCTGGTAGTTGTGTGTTCTGAGACTGTCACTTTAATTGAGATGTATTTGCATTGAGAATTGTATTTTCTTTTAATTTGTAAAGGCAAAAATGTACATAAAATGAAGTAATACTACTTGTAGTGTTGTAGTTTGTTGAGTGGTGGAAAAACGGGGCATGGCCTGCGACTACAGCTGTGTGAAGGACCCAAAGAAATGCCTCCAGTGACCTTCTGTATCTGTAACTTTGCCACCAAGCAGGAAACGCGCTGGGGTGCTTTCAGTAGGTTGTCAATCATTCTTGGAAAAGGGGGGAAGATGTTGCATCCCGCTAATGTATATGGGGCGGGGGCAAATGGGCTGCAAGTTTACATGCCTGTTATAAAAGGTCAGCAAGAGACAAACAATTGAACGGAATGCAGGCCAAATCAAAACATTCACCCCCAGTCAAGAGATCTGGGTTAAATCCATCATTCTTTTGCTCACCATGCCACCCCAGTTCAGACCTGGCTTTATGCAAATCAGTCTTGACCCTGTGCCTCATGCGAACAGTCCAGCCCGAACTGCCAAGCCAGGACCTCACTGGACCGGAAACAAGCATCCTAAGACCGGTTTCAGGGTTTCACCCCTCTTCAGCCAGGATAGCTTGATTCCAGTGGCACAGTGAGCCCAGGACTTACGTCTGAGCATACCTGGCGCACTTAGGGCGAGAAAACTGGAATGTCATGGTGAGCAAAAAAACGATGGATTTAGGCCCAGATCTCTGTACTGGGGTGAATGTATGACATTGTTCTACATTCTGTCCATCAATAGTTCTTTTTGAATTTGTTATAAAAGGTCAACACACTATCTCTTGTCTTAGCAGCAGTGGACACGAAAGAACCTCCTGGTCACAGGAACTGCATGAGGTTTTGTGCTCAAGAAAAGCAAGGATTCAACCACCTCCATTAAGGATAACAGCAATCTTTTCACGGTGGAAATGGGGAGAAAGAACTGCTTATTAGCCATGTAGGTAGGCTCATAAATGCGTGACAGGAGTGGAGCTTCAACTCAGGCACCTGCTTTCCTTATATCTGTAAGCCAGGGGAGGTGGTGGTCCCCGGGGCTGCAGGGGGCCGTGAGGCCCCTCCGCATTTAATATAAATAGGCCCGGGGATGTGACGGTCCCTGGGGCTGTGTGGGGAGGGCAGAAGCCCCCCACTCATTTTTTTCTTTAAAGGCACGGGGAGGTGGTGGTCCCTGTAGCTGCTGGGGCCTACTTGACACCCCTGCACTTAATGTACATAGCCATGTGGAGGTGGTGTCGCTGGGGATGTGGCTGGGCCATGTGGCTCTCTCACACTTAATATACATAGCCCCGGTAGGTAGCATTGCTTGGGGCTGCGGGGGACCCTGTGGGCCCCCCGCATATCTAATTATAGTTGCCCCCAGGACCTGTCCCACCCGGGGAATCAAAAGAAACAAAGCACTAGTTTATTGACCAACATTTCAATGCAAGAAATGGAAGGAATGGTTCAATCAATGGCTTGTGGCAAAGCATGTAGGGAAGGTAGCATTCTGAGTGAGTTCTTTAAAAAATGCAGTGCAAGCTTGATTAAGGATATTGGCAAAAATTATATTTTACATGATGGAGGAATACCATTTTCATTCAAAACAGCTGTTGTTGTTAGCTTTTAAAAAAAGATAATGATAAGGAAGATATAAACTCTTATAGCCAAATAAGTTTGCTGAATTCTGATTACAAGATTATAACCAATCTACTGGCTAATATAATTAGCGACTGTCCTGGGTCAATAATCCATAAAGATCAATGTGGCTTCATCGAAGGGTGGCAACTATCTTTCAACACCACTTTTTTAATTGAAGCATTTGATTATTTTAAACAGAACAAAATACCTTCCCAGATCATGCTTTTGGACACAGAAGGCTTTTGACCTTGTGTGCTGGGAAAGCCTATTTTATTCACTTGCTAAATTTGCTTTTCCCCTCGAACTGATTGTAATTGTTTAAACATTTTATGAGGGGGCTACAGCTCAAATAATAGTGAACGCCAAGAGGGTGGCTGCTTGCAAAGTAGTTAGGGGCACAAGGCAAGGCTGCCTGCATTCCTCGCTGCTTCATTGAACCCCTAGACATAGCTATTCGTTCCTTAAGCAGTACAACATCCCAATGCCCAGTATAAATAATAATAAATAGTACGCTGACGATATTGCACTTTTTTCAATACCTGAAAGGGAAGTGCAACTGCAAATCTTTAACTTGTTTCAGGAATTTCATTCTTTTGGGGCCTATAAAATCAATACATCCAAGACAGAGATCCTGCTTTGCAATAGTACATCTGAATCATTATTAACAGAATTAGTCTTACTAGCTAACACATGGCATTTAGGGATATATGTAACAGAAAATATCAATGACCCCTACGCCTTAAATTATACCCCCCTCATTAATAAAATCAAGAGTAAATTGTCAAAATGGAAAGAACTTCAAGTATTGATAATAATCTGAGTAGCTATAATCCGAATGATGATTCTTCCACTTTGTAATTTCCTTTTTTTTAAGCCATTCCCAATGCGGTCCAAATGATTTTTTTTAAGGAAGTCCAAGGTTTCTTCTCCACATTCATATGGGCAATTAAGGCATGAAAGAATTCAATGGAAATGCTCTTCAGACCAGTATTAGAAGGGGGGGTAGCTCTACCTGATGTGAAAGAGTATTACTATGTTAGCTTTGCACACACACACACAATAGATATTATAATTTATTTTTTAGATTTGATTTGCAAGGAATATTTAACCCGAGATTTTATGCATTCAAATAATACCCCCAAAAAGTAAGATATTAAACCCTTCAATGGAACGTTACATTGAAAGAACTGCTGTTTAGGCATTATTTGATTCCCATTTTAAATGTAGTAACCTTTCTCTCCGATATCTATGTAGGTCAATATTTATTATTATACCCATCAATTATGGTGAACTGGAGAAGACAGTGTTTCAGCAAAATAGGAGACTTCCTGTTGGGAGAGTGGAAAACCTGGTCTGAAATAGAACCAGTGATTAAACATAGTAAAATTATTATGCAATGGTCATTTGTCAGGATTAAAGTCTTTTTGTTGGAACTTAATCCCACACTTATTAGCTATGTTAGTGATCGTGTACGGTATCTAGTAAACCATGCACATTCTATTTCAATAAGTGGTTGGGTTTCACTCTTCCAGACTCGAGGGAAAGAGAGGTTATGCCAGAAAGCACAGAGAAAGTAGGAAAATCAATAAGGGTTGTATATCTGTAACACAGATTGGCATCAGACTAATAAATTTAATAGCTCCTTGTTGAGAGCGGCTAACATCAAATGGATGCAATGTTATTCTAAATGGCTGCTAATACCTTACTCCATGCTTTTTGAAGAAAATTAGTCCCCAGATCTTTTCAAACTGTTTACGATGTAATTTAGAGGGAGGGGGGAACGGGACCCATATTATCAGTGGGTGCTTGAAATTAGATGGTTTCTGGCAGAGTATTAAAACATATTGCCAGGACTCTCTGAAAGTCCCACAGATATTGCATCTTCAGACAATGGTTTTAGGATATTCCACAGATTTAAAAGCAACTATCGTACAAAAAAAAATATATATTTATCTTGGTCCTGGCCGCTCGGTCATTGATCCGTCAGAGGTGGAGATCGGTGGATATTCTAACTTTTACACAGTTAATAAATAAATTAAATATGATTAAGGAGCATAAAATAAAGTATGCTCTAAGAGCTGGCTCCTATAAGACGTTTAAGGCTCTCTGGGGGAACTTGAGTTAAAAATTAGCTAGGGGTCGCTACGATGACGGTACGGATATACGTTTAGAACATTGATAAAACAGAATGTATAATTATTAATGAGAATTTTTGCACTTTATAATTGTTGTGGTTTTTATAGTGTATGGTCAAAAATATAGGTTCTTATTATGTGGGCATGATGCTTGTGGCACAAATGTATTCATTCCTTTTAATCTTGTTTGTATTATCAATTAATACAAAAATATTTTAAAATAAATCCCCCCAAGAATCAGTGATGTCATAAATAATAACATTAGCAGTGCTTGGCAAGGGCACACATTATAGTTAGAGCTGCTAACTATAACTGGTAAATTTCTGTGGATTTTTGTATTCCAAACGTTAATATTGGCACAGACAAATTGACCTAACTATAACATTATGTTGATCTTTGTTTTTTTTGCAATGAATGCCTAAGTTTACAAAAATAAAAAACTGATCTTTTCATCACACCTAACTATAACATCTTTTTCCAGTGAATTTCCAGGCTTTTTATAATGTAAAGTCATAATATTTATGATATGTAAATCCAACACTGTTCGTCCATCTCCCCACATGCAGCCAAACCCATGCGCAAGGCCTGTGGCCACCCACCCCAACGGCAGCCAATCCCACATGGCTATTGGGCATGTGTGGCAGCAGTTAGCAACAGGGCCTGGCCCTGTCAACTCCATCTTTGAGGGCATTTTTTTCTAAAGGGAAGGGGTCCACATAGCCCCCTTGCCTGAGCCTCATAAGGCCCTTGGGGCTCCATTCCCATGGCCATATTTTCAGGGTATTCTGGCTATGTGGCCCCACACTCGGATCCGCTCGAGGCCTTGTGGACTCCATCCCCCAGGTCAGTATATTTCTTTAAGGAGAGTGAGCCATGTTAATACTATCAGGCCTGGGGACCCCATCCCTTTGGGCCCCTTATTTAAATAAAGTGTCCGTAGTCCAGTCTGCTGGTGATGAGTGCATGGGTGACTGGCTTCCTTGACTCCGGGGGGATCCATTTGAAGGTCTTTCGAAGGATGTGGAAGGTGTTGAAGCAGCTGGAGGCGACGGCGTAGACCTGTCAGTTCATGGTGAGTGATGAGTCGAGTACGATGCCATGGTCTGAGGGGGTGGGTGGGCTTCTGAGGGCGATGGGCAACCAGGTGTTGTCCCACGCTGATGGGGTGGTTCCGAGTACGAGGACTTCTGTCTTCTTGGCATTGAGTTTGAGGCAACTGTTGTTCATCTAGACTGTGACATATTGCATTCCTTTCTGGAAGTTGAGTTTTGCAGTGGTGGAGTCTATGGTGAGGAAGAGGATGAGCTGGGTGTCGTCGGTGTAGGATACGATGTTGAGGTCGTGTTGTCTGACAATGGCTGCGAGGGTGGCCATGTAGATGTTGAAGAGGTTCGGGCTCAGTGATGACCCCTGTGGGACTCCGCATGTGGTTTTCGTGGGGGCAGAGAGTGAGGGAGGTAGTCTGATCCTTTGGCTTCTTCTGGTGAGGAACGATCGGATCCAGTCCAGGGCTGTTCCTTGTATGCCAGCTTGTGTATAGTGTGCGGTGAGAGACAGTGTCGAAGACCGCCGATGTGTCAAGGATGAGGGCTGTGGAGTGGCCTTGGTCCAGGAGGGTGCAGATGTTATCTGTGGCGGCGAGTAGGGCGGCCTCGGTGCTGTGGTTGCTTAGGAATGCAGATTTGGACAAGTCTAAGATAACGTTCTCCTCAATGAAGCGTGTCAGTTCCCTGTTGACTATTTTCTCTGCTACTTTGGCTGCAAATGGGAGAAGCGAGATAAGCTGGTATTTCTTGAGGTCGGTGGGGTCTGCTTTGGGTTTCTTGTGCAGGGGCCTGACTTCTGGGTGATTCCAGTCATCTGGAAGGTGCCTGTCTTGAAGGGGGTTTTGATGGTGTGTTGTAGTTCTGATGTGAACGTATCTGCTGCTCTGTGGTAGATGTGCGGGGGCAGGGGTTGGTGGGTCCCCCAAGTGGATGCCTTTCATGGTTATGATGGTGTCATCGGTCGTGATTGGTGTCCAGTTTGAGATGGTGGGCTGGCTGATGTCTTGGTGGGGTGGCTGTGGTGTCTTGAGGGTGTTTGATGAAGTTGTCGTAGAGTGTTAAGATCTTGAGGTGGAAATATGTTACCAGTTTGTTGCAGAGATCTTGGGATGGGGTGATGTCTGTGTCTTCACTGTGTGGGTTGGTAAATTCCCTGATGACAATGAAGAATTCCCTGTAGGTGGTGGAGTTGGCGAGGATTTTATTGTGGATGAAGTTCCTCTTCGTGGTTCTGACTTGATTGTTTTAGTTTGTCATGTCGTCTTTGTGGGTGGAGTAGTTTTCTGTTGTCTTGGTGTTCCTCCAGTTCTTCTCCAGGCATCTACAGGTGCGCCTGGCTTCTTGGAGAAAATGGAGGGAACACAGTTGCATACTACTAAAGTGAAAGTTTTGGGACTAGACAGGCCTGAGCTTGTTATTGATTTGGTGCCTTTGCAATTTCAGCAGAGATTAAAAAAGGAACCATGGACTGTCCTCTCAGACCTGGAGATGACAAGAAAGAACCCACTTGTCTTGGAAAGTAATTCAGAAGTGATTGTGCTTCTGGAAATCAACAATGCATTCACTTCCGTCAAGAATTTCAGATTGTTTTTCAATGTGCAATTGTAGAGGAAATACACTTTCTTTGCCTTGGCCAAGCACAAGACTTTAGGACAATGTGTCCTTAACAGAAGTGGAGCTTCAACTGGGTCACCTGGGGAACCTTATTTTTTTTAAGGGGAGGGAGTTCTGGATGGCCTCCCTCCCTCAGCCTATTTTAGCCCTGGAGACCTCATCTTATAAGCCTCCATTTTTTAAAAGTAAGTGCCCCTGTGCCCACCCAGGGTACCTACCAAGCACAATGTTGAGACCATGAGGGGAGCCCTAGGGCCCTGATGGTTGCATTCGGCTCCCCACTTGGTGTGGGAGACGATATTGCCATTGTCCATAGGCTCCTGTAAGAGCAATATATTATTCTGTTTCCATGCCCATATAAGTGTGGGCAGGTAAACAGAATTTTCGCGCAGCCAGCAAGAGCATTTTTAAATCTCTCACCTGCTGGGAGCAGACTGTGTGTTTGTAACACTTTGGTGGGAGGTTTGAAAATGCTCCTGCCCGGTGGAAGCAAACACAAGTTTCCCTGCCCATGCCTTGTGGGCTGACAAACTACTTTTTCCTGTAGGTGGGTTCCCCAGGAAACAGTATATGAGTCAGACCTAGAGATTAAGGTCCCTCAGGGCCTTTTAAAGGCTCAGGTATGGGGCTGCTCAGCCTGCTTCTCCTTAATCAGTACTTTGGGCCCCAGGGGATGAGGTCCCTCGGGCATAATATGACTCAAGGAGATTTGCTGTATGCCCCCTCCCAATGTTAATTACATTGGGCCCTGTAGACTCTACGCCACTACTCTCTTAGCCAATCCACTCAACATTATTTTACTCTCTGCCACTCCACTCTACACCACTCAACTGTATTCCACTCCACTATATGCTACTCCACTGTATGCCACTCCACTGTATGCTATTCCACTCTATGCCACTCCATTTCACACCACTTCACACCACGCCACTCTTTGTCACTGCAAGCTATGCTTTTACAATCTGTGCCACTCCACTTCACCACACACCACTGTATACCACACCATTGTACACTTTTCCATTGTACACTACTCCAGTCTACCCTATTCCACTCTGTGCCACTCCACTATATACCACTCCACTCTGTGCCACTCCACTCTACACTACTCCACTGTATAATACTCCATCCCAAGCCTACTGTACACCAATCCACTGTACACCAATGCAGTTTATACCCCTTCACTGTATTCCACTTTATCAAATTTGACTCCACGGCATTATACTCCACTCTCGTATACTCCACTCTATGAACTCCACTTTACGCCACTCCACTATCCGCTATCCCAGCCTATGTGACTCTACTCTAGGGCACTCTACTTCACGCCAATTCACAGTATGCCACTTCACTGTACCCTAATCTACTCTACACCACTGCACTATGCACCACTCCACTGTACTCTAGTAAACTCAATGCTATTCCACTTTCCACCACTTTACTTTATGCCACTCCACTCAACACCATGCCACTATATGCCAAACCAGGTGCAATTTGGGTAATTGCACCTCAACAACTTAGGAGAGGTGGACATGGCCCAAGCAAAATGGATAAACCCAGTGTATGCCATACCACATCATGTACAGTGGTGTGCTATAGTTGGGTCTATTCTGTGCTGCCTTTCTGATATGAAGTGTGCTCTTTTTCAAAAATAGAAATGAAGCAGTTAATATTCATGATTCATGGAGATCATTTCTCTATGGATATTTCCTTCTCAGACCAGAGCTACATGCCTGTTTAATGTGAACATACTCAGCTGTGTATAGTCAGGATGTTATGTTGTACAGCTTGGATTCGTATCTGGTAGAGTATGTCAATCTTATCAATTGGGTCAGGGGCTTGAACGAAGCTGGCTATTCAGGGAAATTGACTGAGCATTTTTTACTTAGAAAAAAATACAAAAATCTAGAAAGCACCACAATTTTAATAAGAGCCACTCGGACTTCAAGTGACAACAGTGGTCTAATCCATATGTTGACCTGGTGGGGAAGGTTGTCAATTGCCAGCCCATACTTAAATTGCATTGTTGGTTCAATATTCCTATGTTGTACTTTCCCTAGAAATGTGAATGAATGATCAAGTCATCTCATTGAAAATTGCAATATGGTGTTTACTGTGGTTTGTTTAAGGGAAATGCTACAGTTTTGGCTCAATCAACAGTAAAGCTTGAGTACCATCCACATCTAGGTCTGGATATATCATATGATTGTATTGCCCTTGAATAAAGCAAAGGGATGCAGGGCAACACAATCCTTAAGTCAGATTTATCAAGCCACGCAATGCCACCTTGCATATCCCTGCATGAATGTGCACCAGGAAGGAATTACATGGGTGGAGCGTGGGTGTTCTTACACATCCACCCATGATACATGGCACATTCCCAGATTTACCAAAACTAGAGAATCTGGGAATGCATCAAACATGTATGCCTTCCTTATAAAGGCACAACGAGGAGATATATATTTATATCTTCTTGCTGTTCCTCTTTCTAAGTGTGCTATTTGCTGCAATGCACTGTAAATCGTGCAGATAATAACGATGTGATCCGGAGGGAGCCCTAACAAGCTTTTGTAAAGGAATCACACTGGGCTCCAGATTCCACTTCTAAACAAATAATAATTACAGAGATTCACCAAACAACATGAGCAATCAAGAAAAGCCTGTTCTGCTCCTTTGATTTGGTGCACGAGTGCAAGTCCCTAATAACCTCGACAACTGTTAAGTCAGAATCAAAACATTTTGTTGTGCCCCTAAGAATTCACCAAACCCTTGTCCTGAAGATAACCCCCAGAGAAAGTGTGGGTTTGAAACGCATAGACCGGGATCCTAGTTCAACTATTATAAATATAGAAGTATAAATTAATTTGTGTAAAGAAACTATTGGAAGTCTATATTAGATACCACTGGACCCTTTATACGTTCCAGTACTAGGAGCACTTTCTGTGAATGTAATGCTCTGGTCTTGTAAAATCTTGGATTGATGAAGATGCAATTTTAGGCTAGTTCATGCATACATTTTGCATTATTACAATGTATATTTGATTCATCTTTCCATATTCCACACGTTTTTCAAATACTTTTCACTGTATATCCATCAAATTGAATGTGGCTTGTCCTTTCTTTTACCGCACCAAATGTGAATGTTTAAAACACATTTGTGTTCAATCATTACCAAAACAAATTTGAGTTCATGATTATTGAGTAAAATGTACCTCATGCATAAGTAAAGATGTGTTTAAATCTCACGACCAACTGATTTTGTTTTGTGTATACAATGGTCTAAGGCCTAAGGTGGTTGTAGATAGGGGCCAAACTCCCCCATTCACTCTCAAATAATAGTAGGATGTCATCCGCGTAGATAGATAGGAGCAACCGAAGAAACCTGAAATATAGCTCTCTGTGATCATGCTACTCTTGCAAGTGTCAAGCCAGTGGATCCACAACCACGACAAGTAATAGCAGTGCGAGGAGGTAGCCCTGATTAGAATACCTATCCACTGTAAATGGTTCAGTTATCACACAATTTATTCAGACCCTGCCACTGGCCTAGAGTAGGATACACCAGTGGTCTGTAACATTGATTGCTTATCCTGATTCTCTGGAGCAAAGTTATCAAATAAGGCAACTCCAGAGAATCAAAGGCCTTCTCTGCTGCTACATCTAACTTGGGGTCTAATTTATGCAGCTCCACAAATAATGGGCATATGTTAACTGCGGTGAAGGTGTGTGGTTCGGCAAGTTGCCTTTCTATCTTGCAAATCTAAGTTCTATATCATAGTTTTTAAAAATCAGAAACCTTGATGTTTTCTCAAGCAGGGCAACACCAAGAGCTGAACAATATTTGGACCTGCGCAATCAGGAATGTATCAGTAAAGCTGGAGCACCTAAACGGGCCAATTGACAGCTATTTCACAAAGACATTTTGGCATACCTGTATTTTTTTGATTCAGCCTCACCTGTAATCCTTATGTTCTGCCATTGGGATCTCACTTTGAGGTCCTTGTATTTTGCTGCTATGAATTAAAGCTGTCTATTGAGTTTTTGTAATTTTTTCAGTAGTGGCAGCAAAATCATCTTCTAACTTGGATATTATGCATTTCCACTATATTTAGTCTCACAATTTGCAATCCGTTCTTTCGGTATTGTGTTAAAGGCATGCCATCAGCATTTCCATCTTATTATCAATAGATTTACTGGAAAGTAAATCCCAATTTTACACCTTGTGCCATTTTGGTGACATAAACACATTGCAAAGTGTGAGTAAATATCCCCTTAATTTTGACAAAAGTTAGTGTACATGTTTGGTGGTTACATGCATGAGCAATATGTGTGTCACCAAATGTACCCACCCTAAAAACATTGTTTTCAATCTCTTGAACTATCCATACACCCTTCACCCACCACCTCCATCATAATTGTCACTTGCTATTGTCCACATAATCAAGCACAGAACTTCTCAAAGGATTTTGCTTCTCTGTTAACTGACCCCTTCCTCATATACTGTCAAACAGGATTTTAACTTCTGGTTAGAAGAACATAGTATTCTCTTCTCCAATGTAAAAAAACATCAGCTGTGAGGTTCCTTCTTCTGCACCCTCTCAGGTAAAAGGCTATTGCCTAGATACTATAGCTTAACATGGACTTTGACCTCCAACCCCAACATCACCACTTTATCTTTGTCTAGCAACAACACCATCTCAGTAAAGAGCCTTGCATCAGCCACTCACTATCTCATCAAGCTCTAATACTTCTGTTCCAAGGAAGAACTCAAGTCTATTTTATTCTAACCCTTCCTGGGGAAAAAAATGTGTTAGCAACATTGAGTCTCCTCAACCCTCCTTGAACTCGGTATACTGCACAATATCCTTCAGATGTGACTCCCTTCACCCTCTTAAATACATAACCATAACCCATTATTTTTATAAAAACTGAATATGGAGAAATGTCTGTCTAGAATCCATCTAGTGAAGATTACATTCTCAGACCATTTGCACTGCCCGCAATCAAACCAGGATCACTTTTACATAGCCATCTTCAAAGCTACACAACAATTCAGTTCAAGGCTAATGCAAAATGCTATCATTTGCCCCAGGGACCGTGCACAGCATTCAAGATATTTGTTAACCCCAATTGCTTCACAGAAACTTAGCAACACCTTATGTTTTTTCTTCTCCAAAAAATGCCTACAAATTATATTGGTCTCCTTTCTCTCTAACCTTCACCTGAATAGAGATATAGTTTATCCTCATTAATTTTTCTAAAACCAAAAATGGCCTCATAGCATTTTAAATCAAATGTCTCAAACCAAGCAATGACCTGGGTGATACTTGCACAGCTGAAGTTTTCATTTACAACTGTTGGGCCACGGTCCCCACCATAATTGTTTTAATCAAAAAAGGTCTACATTGCTGATAATGACCCATTCATGTCCAAATGCTCCTTTGTCACCCCTCCTTGTGAAAAAGTTTTAACCCATCTGACACTATCATCTCTCACCACATTAAGGCCATAACATGGATTTCCAAAATAAATCTAAAGGCTCTCATCTCCAATTTTTAAACCCCAATTAAATCCAGCAACATCCTTTAACACCTGAGACCAGGTTTCTGACCTAAACTCTGTGCTGAAATCACCCTTCTAAACGTCTTCAAATCTCTGACGAGGGTTCACTCTGCATTTTAATTCCGGCTACAGTTCCACTTTCCACCAGCGATGCTCAACTCCAACTCAACATCACAATACAATTAAACCAACTCAATAATGCTTTCAAAGGCCTCAAAATATTGGAAATTGAATGGAACAAATAGCCTACAATTGATTTGCTCCAACAATTAAGTCCTCATTCTAAGACCACACCCCCTCCATAAAAAGATTCAATCATCTGTCCCGGACCTACTTTCTTCCATGATACTTTGCTATTCAAATCTTTGTCACAATCCTAGCCAATTTCTGGCATGCCAATCTCAGCCTTACACTCAAATTCCTAAATCACATCATAACACTGTGGTGGGCTGCCTGAGCTACTGAAACGTTGTATATTATGGCCTGCCAGACTACCAATGAAATACACTGCAAAAAGCACAAGACTCTGGATTATGACTCATAAGGGAAGTGAAAAAAACTATTTGGACAAAACCTGCAGAAATCTACACTTATCTCCAGTCGAAGACAGGATCACCTTCAAGATCATCCGCTTCATCTTCATCTATAACTGGGTTACCAACCACTTACCTAGAAGAAAACATATACATATATGATGCTGTCAGATCTCTGCTTTCCACCAACAACAACCTCCTCCACACTTTCAAATATGACTACATAACCAGTGGAGACAGATGCTTTCCAAATGCTGGATTTCACTTAATGGAACAGCCATGCAGCCTCTCACCCTCCCACACACAGAACAAAAAAAAAACTATCTTTCAAAAAAGAATTAAACAAATATTTGCAATGAATACCACTGTGCCTACTCTTCCAGCTCCTTTCTTTTCTTTAGCAATAACCAATTTACTTATGAAGTCTGTCTGTTAGGAATATGGGTGAAGTAAAAAATAAAAATAAAGAAGAGGGCATGAACCTCTTTTTATCACTCACCATCTACTAAAGGAGGGCTTCCTAAGATCCATTCAAAAATATGAACTTAGTGGGGATTCTGCATGGAGAGCACAAGACCTCCTTTTTCCACATTTTACCTGTTTAAATGTGTTAGAGACCCTTACCTTGCCCTTTTCTAGATCATTACTTGCCTATATTTAGTGTGGTACGGAGAGGCTGCATGGCATTAGGTAATATATCCAAGACACACTTAGAGTCCATCCAACTAGCCTTGTTTTGTTGTTATCCAGAACCAGGTTGAGTTGCTTGCTAACTAGATCGAAAGTGAGATTATAGAAGGGCCTGCTTGGCATATGTGTCTCCGTTTCCTTCTCAACCTGCACCTCATAAATGTGAGAAACTGACCTGGTAATGAAAGATCTTCTGGATCAAAAGACATTGAATTTTAAATTGTAACCATGAAAAGTGAGACAAACAGATGTTATGTGCTTGCGGTGAGTGTAGAAAATTAATCTTTTTAATTTTTGTAGATGCAAATACCATATGATTTGGATCACTGTAGAATGAGAGTCTACTAAACAGCCCTTACTGCATATGCCTTTCCCTAAACTATGACAACTGTTGGAACAATAAACTGGCATGACAGACACGTTTGCAAGTCAGCCACAAAATCGCCCTGTCTTCATAAGAATCACATATCACTCATCAGCCTTAGTGATGTCTTTCTTCACTCAAAACCCTAGCACATGAGTTGAGAGGTTGCAATGGTACACTACACACAGGGCCTCTGTGTTAAAACAAAAGGCAAAGTGACCTAGTTTTTTAACTTACATTTTTACATTTGGTAGTACACAAAGCCTAGTAGGTGGGACCAGCCCCCAATGGGGAGCAATTGGCTTGAACCATTCATTAATCCTTCAGTTGAGAGTCACGGCTGCTGCATGGAAGCAGCTTTGAGGCTGGGGGTATCACTTAAAAAAAATCACTTACCTCCCGGCCTGCCAACATGCCTGCCACCACTGCTTCTCCTGCGTCCTCTTCCTGGCTTCTTGTGAGAAACAGGAAGCAGGAAGCACCAGGGCTCCCACACTCCCTGCGGCCAATCACAACGCTGCAATGTGATTGGTCTGAGTACTGCAACACAGTGCTCAACCAAGGGCTGTAGGTGTGAGCATGTTCTCCTTGCAGGCTGTGAAGCAGCCTGAACGGAGGACAGGGAAAGTGCAAATGACTGCTTTGGGCAGCACGGGAGGGCCAACCAAACAGTCATTGCGCACTTAGGAGGGTTGCACCACTCCTCCCCTGCCCCTCACGCAAGCTGCCACAGCAGGAGGATAAAATAAAATGATAACAACATTAGTTATTATAATTTTATTTTGTCCTTTCTTTTGCTGCTTCCAGGCAGTGGGGTGATGCTCCTCCGCCTTAGCAGAGGAGCCACCACTGTCAGTTGATCCAAAACGTGAGACGATCATGATTTCTGATGCTGCTCATACAAAATGCACAAGCAGTTTATTTTTTTTAGGGGAATGTTATTTCTTCGTCTCTTCGCTCACCAACTTTTAGTGGGTATTATCCCCAAAGAGGGAGTTTGCTTGTTAGTTCCCTATGAGTCAATATGGAACCTATCTCTGATATTTTAGTTATGCAAGTACATATTGTAATGATTTTAATTAACCAAGCAATAAAGTTGTCTTACATTTGGTAGTAGACAACGTCAGGTGTGACACTGCATTGTGAAATGAATCCCTAAATTAAGATATTCACATTTAAAATATGGTAACTGAACTCAGGTGCAAGTTTAAAAGAATGCATTGGACAAACATACACATATTTTTTTAGATCCTGCAACATTACATGTGTTGATAAATGTGAGCAGGTTCAAAATCCTATTTTGTGATTAATTTGCCTTAGAGAAAGATAGAAATGGCATCTACCAGTTTATTATCTACTCCGCTAGAGGTCAAACGGAGGTCACTCTATTGCCCCCTTTATTCTCACTGTGCTCACAAACCAGATTCTTTGATAGAAGATGAGGTCCCTGGAGGAGTGTGTTTGGCTTTGAGTTTGGAGGGGCTAGAGGAGACTAACATTTGGTCTAGTCACAAAGGGAGAGAAACAGTGGCAGGACTCCAGTCCACCATCTAGCAAAACTGGACCACAAGGCAATGTTAGATTATTTTTTACCACAGTTCAGCATCAGAATCAGAAACAAGGTAATTGGTGATTCCACTTAAAAATAAAGGATGAGGCTATGTGGGAATGTTGTAGATTTATTAAGTATTGTTTTTAATCAATGCTTGTTAGCAATATAAAATACATTCCAATCACTCTCAATTCAGAGTGTTGTTTGGAACATAGGGAGCATCAATATAATTGTCTGTTAGTGAATGCCAGTCTGCCTTCAGAAGAACCAATGAATTTCCTACTCTGACGAACAACATTTAAGATCAAAGAAGATGTACTTTTATTGGTTTTCAGGAGAAAGTTTCCAAGATCAATTAAGGTGCCGTTGACTAGAAGTGGGAAAACCCTTTTGCCATTTGAAGACTTGATATCGTATTGAATGACCATGTCTTAGAAAGTCTAGAGAGTTTGGGGACCTGTGGGCAACCTATGTACAATTCACAAAAGTGCTGATACTAATTCTGTAAGTTTAGACTGTTGCCTTCATTCACCATTTTGAACCTATTTTTGGATGACTTGTGCTCTTTAGAGTATGGTAAATAGTTGACTATGACAGGAAGTTGCAAGGAATGTACAGCTTTTGCCTGGAAACAAAGGATCATTTATTAACATTTTTAACATAACACAAAATATAAACAAAACAGTAAAACTGAATCCCCCTAATGTGGTCAAATTATGGTTACCCACACAAACATAATTTGCACCCTCACCTTTAAATCCAGAAATTGCTAACCAAATGGCTGCACATATTAAGAACTTACAAACACATCACCAAGAAGTAAAAATATATTACGAAACAAAGAAATTGTAACATATTTATTGTCATTACATTGATAATGTCAAACTTAAGGTAATATTGAAAGTCATCATTCATTTCATCATTGTCACTTTAAATGACATCTGTCACATCATGTGTGAAGTCATGAGAAGTCATTTTTGGATGAGAGCTATGGTGTCCATGACAAGGGCTCGCTAGGTTCAAGGAGTGCCAGGGCACGGGTGGTATCAGCATGTTTAGTTCTAAGTCAGTGGCTGTAAGGATTTTGTCACTTGCAAATGTTTTTTTATTAGTACACTTTCGTGTGGTGACCCCCAATCCCCCCTTTCCTCTCGGGAGAATGAGCCACTATACACGAGGTCCTGGATAGGTTTGAGTTTTTATTCCTGGTCGAGGTACAATTATGCGCAACCATCCATGATAGGGTCTTCTCGGTCTCCCTCTTCTCTTCCCCGAGGTCCCTTTCCGACTTTGTGCGCTCCCTCCACGTCTCTCCGGGTTGGTTACGTATGAAGGGAAGGAGACAAAACAAAAAATATACACGGATGAGGTGAGGATCGTATAACCAGAGGGGAGAAGGGCTAAGGGAGTGTGGGAACACCGGGGCCGTCACCACGTTGTATTCACCAAAAACAAAACGTAATGAATACTTGTAGAGGAGTGTGAGGGGAGAAAGGCGAAGTAAGAGCTTCCTCAAAGATTGTACACTCACACCCCCGTGAACTCCCCTTCTCCCACTAGTGAGTCCCTCCCCGTGAAAAGGTAATTCCCAAGAGTCGGTCCGTACCTTTCCCAGCCATGCTCCTCCGGGAACGTGGCGGGGCGACTCGCGTTGCCGTTGGCCTCCTGGCTCTCGGTTCCTCCCTCCGACTCGCCTCTCGTCAATCCGGGCACCGTCCTGCGCTCTCCTCGCTTCGGCTACATCCTCTTCTCCACCGGTTCTGACCCTCCGCTCCTGATCTTCCACCGCACCTCCAACACTCCTCGCTCTCCACTCTTCCACGTCCTCTGCCGCTCCAACATTCCTCGCTCTCCACTCTTCCACGTCCTCCGCCGCTCCAACACTCCTCGCTCTCCACTCTTCCGCTCCGCTACTCCACTGCTCCTCACGTTCTCGCTCTCCTCCTTCGACTCTCCCTCCGGCTTTCGCGCCGTTGTCCTCCTCCGGGTGAGCTTTACTGCAGAACCGGTCTCCCGATTGGTCCACGGCCGCTGACGTCGGTCCTGCCGTTCCCACCTTCTTAAAGTTCCAGTCCCGCAAAGCGGAGTCGGCAACGTCCTGTGGTCGGGGTGGAAACGAAGATTCGTTAATGTCTCCACCCCGACCCTCCTCGTCAGTAGTGGTGTGACATACACATAATGTAAAACTTCCTAAATATGAAAATGGACAAGTTTGTGTTTATCAGGTGCACTGATGCTTTTAATTTTAACGTCAGTTTACTGATGTGTAGGTTGCTAGTTTTCTAGTTCTTATCAGGCTCCTCAATATTTGTGGATCACATGTACAAGTTTGATTTGTTTGTGGCACATAGGTGCACAGGAATGTTTGCATCTAAAGTATGGCTATTGTGGTTCATGTTTGTTGAAATGCTGATTTAATAATCCAGGTTTATCTTTCCTTGCAGGTGTTAGTATGTAGGTCAGAAAATGAAATGTGTTGGAAATGCAGAGTTCTAAAAGCGGACTATTCAGCAATATCCATGAGTTCAGAAGAGCATCTTGAGGGATGAAGTCCGGAGTATCTGAGGGGGTAAGTTTGTGGATATCTTGTGGGAGGCTGTTACAAATGCTGAGGTCAGATAGGAGAAGGCCTTGAGTCATATCGCATGACTGAGTGCAGCACTGACAGCGGCAATATTTTTGCAAAACAAATTGAAAAAGCTTTGAGTGACAATAGGTAGAAAATAGGTTTGATCCATGCAATAAGAGGCCTTTGGAGATTGTACCAGGCTGGTGGTACATAGGCATAGGCTCCAAGAATGCAATATGGGTGGAATGCTGCACACGTTCTGCATAGAAACTTTTCTGATGATGAAAGATCTACCCAAACGTGGTTGGTTGGGATTTCAAACATTTTAGTCAGCACTGGCACCAAATGAAAGCCATGGACTAGGTAAAAAAACCTGGAGACTCACCCCGGCACAGAGAAACCATCAGGTCTTCCTGAACATGCAACTGTGAACTTCCTGTTTCCTCAAGAATTAGGACTAAACCTGCTGCTGACCTTGCACAGGGAAGAAGCCTGTGTATTAGTATAATCCAAACAGACCTTTCTCATCCTCCCCAGAAAATTGAACTTGATCCAAGGGTAATTGAAGTTCAGCTTGGTTCTGTGGTATGCTCTTTCTTCCCCTTTGTTCACTCCTATAATTGCCTCACTTTTCTGACTGACCCACTTGAGTATTCTGATCTTTCCTTCTTCTAAATGTAGCTGTTGATATGGTGACTCTAGCTGTTTGGGGTCAAATATTCAAACGTAAAGGAACTGTGAATACCCCAACTCTGCAATACCTATCTTTTCTCTTCCTAGAGATTGTGATCATTTAGTCCGTCACAACAGTGATGGATAACCAGTCTGCCAAAATATACATTTCATTGGGATTTATATTTCGGCAGTCAGGATATTCAGGATATCCTGGTCATCCTGGTCAGTCTGGAACATCTACACGCTCACCTCTGATTATAATCGTTTGTGCCTGCACCTACATGGATATGGTGATAGACTGATAGTCCTTCTGAATCCTTGACCATAAAAATGATTAGGATCGGGAAGTGTATTAAGGGGGTACATATGTCCTTCCCCTTGGTAAATGCAAGTAAATGGCCTCTCCAATGTTATAGCAGTGAGAGCTTTGGACCTCAACAAAGGGAGGCATAGACTGGAAATCTTACTGACTTGTCACATGGTCATCCAGGGGCTGTCAAGCTCAAGAACTGCCAAACAATTCAGGTGTCCCTTACACATAGTCAATACTGGTGAGACCCACCCTAAGACAATTGCTAATTAATGATTCTAACATAATCACTGACTTGAAGGACATCATCTGCCTTCTGTCCTGAGAATTTTGCATCAATTACAAGGGCACATCATGCTAATTGTGTTTAAAAATAATTGAAGGTATACAATTGGGAACGATTTGCATTTGTACATCTGGCCCTTGTAGCTCCAGGGACTGTGTCTCTGAAAAGCTTCCTGGAGCGTGAATACTGCCTCCAGCTTCATATAAACAGGTGAGAGAAGAAGGGAGAGAGAGGCACAAACAGAGGATAGAAAACACTTCATGGTGAATGTCATTGATGCTGTCGACCCTCTTCTGTAGTGTGCAAGTTTACAAGTCTTGTGGCCTCATAGGAATATGTTCCTTCTCCTCTTCCTCTTCTATGCATGCCTCCTCCTTCTCGGAAGTTGTAAGACTTACCAATCTTTGATGACGGTGTTCGCAGAGTAAGTACTTGGAATCTATTTTAGACGGTAACCTTCTACAACATTTATTATTTATGGATTATGTACAAGTGGTATTAACAGTAGTGTTCAGGGAGCAGAGTCAAGAGTTATTCGGTGTTGCTCATTATTATGTCTGCACCCATACACATCAGGCAGATGTCCTCCCGCTAGCTGCAGGGCATTAATGTCACCAGTAAAGTCACGTTTGGCTCATTTTGGTGCAGGTTCCTCTACAGCAAATGCAGTGAAGGCATCAATGTGCTAATTGTTAAGCTCACTTCCTGACATGCTCTTGACCTCTTCAATGAGTTGTAGCACTGAACAGGTATTGGTAATCAACTAGTGCCAAGAAGATGTGCTGAAAGTTTCTTCCAGTGCTGTGATGTAACTGATTTGTAAGACATGAGATATTGCAATCTGTGTACAAGTGACAAAGCATGTGAAAAGTGAACAGGCAGTATGTGAATAATGGCACCTGCTGCTGCTTGTGTGACAGTGACACACCAACATGACATGCGAAGTAAAGTCTGGCATGCAAGGTGATCGCTCTGGCACATTTCTTTACAATAACAACATAAATGATCTGGGAACATATGCACCTCAGGGTTCATGCATTATGCTCCAAAACTTAAGCAACAATCAGGTTTATATCATTATCGTGAGTCCTTTTGAGGAGTCACTACTCATCATCTCCATTCCAATGGTTCGTTGATTGCAACTTTCTGTACTAAAGAATGTGTACCAGGTAACAGTGGGCACCTGCCATTGCTGATGTAACTGGAATTATTCGACATTCAAGATTAAGCTAAATACATCAGCTGTAATGCACATGTAGCCAATGCTTAGGCCACCTTACTGATTAAAGTAGCAAATAAGTGATTGCATTGTACACAATCAACTCACCCTTTGACCCCAGATTTGAGTTCCTTTTAACTCACCTGGGAGATACCGGCTGGTACCTCACTATGTGTTAATGCAGATGGCGAGTTAAACTCTCCAAAATGAGGAATAAACTTGCTTGATATATTTAATTACCAGGTTCTTTATGGCAAGGTTTCCCTGCCTGTGTTGAGTAGATGGTACATATCTGTGGTAGAGCTGGTGCATATCTTTGGTGTTTGACCTGGGGAGAGAGTCTGTGGGGCTCCTGGATGGTGAGGGCATGGGCCAGGCTTATACCCATGCCATCAGAGCCTGTCAATCTCCACCTGCGGGTTTACCATGTGCGCATCCGCACCAGGTTAAATTGGGTTTGGTGATTCCTGAACTTGCCATTTAGGGTCTGGAAACATCTGACCATTTGCAGTTAAACAGACCATTATCCCCCCGTGTATACGGCTCTGGGCTATTTTGCTTCAAACACTTAATACTATGCTACTCAACAAAATCCTATGAGAAAAAGTGTCCTGAAATCTAGGTCTCCAGCTTTTCTCTTAGCAGACATACTCTGTACTCTCAGATGTGACACTTCTAACATTGATCATATGCACCATATGCTGTCCTGCGATATTAGTATGTAATTTTGTTTTGACTGTCATGCCTGCACCTTAAGGGTGCTTAAAGTACTAGATACTGATCTGCAGACAGGAGATTGTCACCATAAAAATGTAGCAGCAATGGGCGAACCAAATTAATAAGCTGGGCTGCAAGAGCTGCTTCTGGTGAGCACTGAATACAAAATGGACCCACAGATATGATGTAGCATACAGTAGCTTCTCACTGTGCCCACATTAGATCATTTGAGGAAAGTGGTAAAATGCTCCCGCTGCTTGTCTTGCAAGAATAAACTCCAGATGTCTAATTGACATTTCCATTTCAATCATGTTGGTTACTGCTCACCAAGAGTTGGAGTTAGTCACTCCATTCTATTTACAGATGAGGGTGGCATTGTCATCTGTTGACTATGCTGCTCCAGGATGTAGTATTCACACAAGCCACTTGCTTCCGTAGCAATCTTTTGTCTCTCTCTGTGAAGTTGAGACTGTCCAGGATTTCCACATTTTTATGAACTGGAGTCTGAAACTCATTTAGTCCTGTCACCAGTGGAGCTACACATTATTCCCTCTCTTGTATTTGTAGCATGGACTTCATCAGGGTGTCATGCCAGGAGGATATTACCCTAATATCATTTCAAAAATGCCATTCAAAATATGGAGAATTTAATTGTATATTTTTTGGAATAGATTTACTTTGTTTAACTCCATGTTGCTACCATGACCAAATATAAATCTTAAAGAACTGTAGATGGGAAGAGTAAATGTATACTTAGCAACGTACACTTTCCTCTCTCAATATCTTGGTTGTCGATATTTGTGTGGTGGTATCACCATATCACTATATTTACTAGTCAATTGACACACCACCCATCGCACCACAAAATATGTGCCAGATATATCAACACTTTACATTGGTGCAGTTTCACTAAAAGTGAAACACATGGGTTGAATTGGGATTTACTTTCCAGTGCAAATCTTCTTTTGTTATCGAAAGTAGCCCTTAAGGGATGAGCAGTAGCTCTGTGCATCATTTTGTGCACGCTATTTTAAAACAAGAGGAATCCTATGGGTGGTACAAGGGTGATGCCATGGAATAACCGATTCTTTTTTAGGCAAAGCTTTATCAATTAACATTTGCAGATAGAGCATTTTAAACTTCTTTGAGGCAGGCCTAAAGCTAGAGAAACTCTGTCTTTCACAATCTTTTCAAAAGTAGCTTGTGCGCTGTAGTATATGGTGCCCAAACAATGTTTTTGTATAGACAAAGTTCCCTTAAGTGCACCCCCGCTGGGGGAGACAGCAACAGTGCAATATCTTTGTTTATATGGCACTTTCCCATCTCTACTTTTCACCAAATGCTGCAACTCTGGTTGCAGCGTTGCATTGCATGACATGTAAGTAAAATTGCTCTTGCCGTGTCAATTGTCATTTTCCTGGAATTTATCAACTGATTTAGGGCTCAGCGGACAGGTGATTCTGCCACAAATGTTTTGAATATCCCATCCACAGTATTACAAGTGCATTATTTCCTATGGCACTTGTAATACAGCGGACTGGATATCTATCATGCTTGTGATGGAGGAAACCTAGCTTCAAACTCTAGATCAAGCCCTTAGTATGGTAGATTATGTGCTTTTCGATCTCTGGTTGAAGACCACCAAATACAGATCTGACAGTACCACACACAAGTCTTGATTCCCAACAGTAAGCAGCAGTCACTTGGGTTAATTGATAATCCACAACCAGCCCACTACTCACTCAATACATTATTAGTTTTACTGATGGGGACAGTTTACTGATAATTATTCTCCTGAGTCTAAAATCGTAGTATTTCATGCCATTAGATTCTCCTTCCTTAGCAAACATCTCACAATCTTCCTCAAACAGTGCTTCACACACTAAAAAGTTGTGGATGCTGGCCTGGAAAACTGGAGAAGAGTGCTTTACATACTGGCCTTAAGGATACTAGCTAAGGATGGTCTAAGGTTGGTAATTTAGGAATTGTGGATACTGGCCTAGCTATGGTGCTGCACTCACTGAGGAGAAACTGGCTGCAGTTCAATTAGTCGTTACTAGGTGTCCCTCACAAGTCAAATGCATAAGCATTGACATTTTTAGATCAAGCTGCAGTTCCACTAGTTGTTACTAGGTGTCCCTCACAAGTGAAATGCAGAAGCATTGAAACCCTTTCATGAAGCTGCAGTTCCACTAGTCGTTACTAGGTGTCCCTCATGAGTCAAATGCAAAAGTATTTGACTTGAGGGACACCTAGCAACGACTGGTTGAACTGCAGCTTGATGTAATAATTTCAATGCTTTTGCATTTGACTCATGAGGGACATCTAGTAATGACTAGGGGTGGGCGGAATTTGCGAAAGTGACTTTCGCAAATTATCGCGAAAATGTTACAAATCTCCGCAAACACGCAGAAATATCGCGAAGATACGGAAGCTTTTTTCCCGCCTGTTTGCGGTATTTTCTGCATGGTCGCGGCTCGCCAACTTACCCATGGGGTTGCTTGCGGGCGCGGCCATCTTGTCTTCACTCTTCTCGCAGTGCATGATCGCGAGAAGAAAGACGTGATCGCGCGACCAATGACATTACTGCAGGCGCAAACTGTCGCAAGACAGCGCAAATGGCTACCAACAATCCAACATCTTGTGGAGAACGCAACCGGATCGGGAAAACTTGTCGGCGAACGCGGGGATTCAGGTAAGGCGATCGCGCGCGCGCGAGAATGTATTATTTTACAGCGCGAGCAAGAACCAAATTATCGCTAAGCTGCGGAATGCGGAAATTTTGACATTTTCGCGCTCTCCGCGGAGCGCCACAGTGTCAAATTATCGCAATTTCCGCGAGCGGAACGGAAATTTAGCCCAGGCCTAGTAATGACTAGTTGAACTGCTGCTCTTTGTAGAATTATTTTGATATTGGATACTATAATATTCACTTCCCACCGCTAATCTCTTCCTATAATGCTTTGCAGGGTCTTTGGTTGGGATTGTATTTTTGCCCATAACTGTGCTTGGGGTGGTCCTAAGAGGATGGGGCCACCACTGAATCATTCAGAATGATATGCTCTTTGTGTTCCAGGCATCTGCTTGGTCCTCCCCCTAGGTTAGTGGGGAACCCAAAATCATCACCTCTCTCATTGCCTGATATTTTTCATTTTCAAAGTTCACTTTTGTGAAGTGGTTATATGCTTTTTAGCATGTAAAGTTGCTTTATCAAAGCATTTGTGGGTGCAGTTTAGTAGCTGTCTCTGCTGGAGGAACTGAGTTTTTGCCTGAATACCATGTTTTTAATAACCCTGGGCGTAGGACTACGCTACGCTCGTGTAGTTTGCACAACTACGCGCTACACGAATTGCACGTAGCACAGTGCAAAAATGCTTAGCGTAGCGGGCATTTTTTGCTTGCTCGCGGCCCTCAACATCAAGATGGTGACTGTGTTTGAGCAAAATAACATCCCGGCAAGACTTTTTCCTCGTTCGCGATCAGCAACATCAAGTTGCCGATCGCGAGCGTGGAAAATAAACCTCCTGGCGAGATTCTCAATGCGGGGAAGTCAGGTTTCTCATTGCGAGTGGTCGCGTATGCTCGCAACCGCTCACGATGAGAAACTACCAGTCCGCGTTGAGAAAGCTGCCGCTCGAGTACAAATCTACTCGAGCAGCAGAAAACAACCGCTTGTACTGTGCAAGATGCTGTTTGCAATGATTGCAAAGTGCGGACAAGCATCCGTCACTGTGCAATCAGTGCGAACAGCATTTTGCACAGTGCACTATGCAGTTCGCATAGCTACACGTAGCTTGCGTAGTCCGAAGTACAATTCGCTTAGCCACGCATAGCGCTACTACGCGAACTACGTCCAGGGTTAGTTTTTAATGTAATGCGTAGATAACAAATCTCTACAAACTCCGGCAGCGGAGTGGAGTTCATTGCCCAGGCTTAGATATGATCCAAGAGTACACCTAGGGTAGACCCTATCTGATGCAGAAAGGACATACAGCTGTTTCCTGTATCTCTGTGTTCTAATTTCTCATCTCTGAAACATAGAAGAGAGGCACCACATTCAGGCACGCACCTGGTAGAGTCTTCAGCACCATAAAATACAGGATACACATTGATCACAATCTGTCTCTTCATACAGGTACACCAATTGATGAGGCCATCCATTCCAGTGCAGCACAGACAAATGGATGTGATGTGGAAGACACAAGCATGTGCAATGATGAGCACAGTGTACAGCGCTAAAGAGACCCTGGAAAGCTGCATATTATTCCTTCTTTTGGGAAGGTGAGCATATGGGGTCTTCAATGGAGTGAGGGACAATCACAGCAGCACTTCTCCTATTAGACTGGAGGTGCATACACCAACGCTACGACTGTGAGGCAAGAAAATAGGATCATGGCAGACTGAACACTCACATGTAAGTAACTTTGAATTTGTTGAATAGGTGAAACTATCTTCTTGTTTGGGCATGCCAACATAGTATGAGTCATTACACACTCATAATCCACTTTGTTACGTGTATGTCTTTGGTTAAAAAACTCTCTGTGCCTTCACAGGCAAAGGCATTATGGTTTGTACACCAAGGAGCATATTTATGGCACTGTCATGCAGTGCAGCACAGGAAGTCACCTTGCTGCCCTGCTTTTTCCCTTACTCTGGCGCTGTTTTGGCTGCCTAGCAGCAATGCAAGCTCCCTGACACCGTTGTGTAAGGGTGTTTGTGTTGCATGGAGGATTGGTTTTGTGCTGGAAGGGGTATCTTCCTACACAAAAACACTCCTGAGAGGCATCTTCCTCTATCAATGGCTTCATAAAACTAATTTCTGAATTGTGGCGCGCTTACATCACATTGTGTGGTCCAGGAGCAATGCAATGGTGCTTGAAAATATGCCCCAAAACTACTCTTTTAGCATGTCCGTGCTGATCTACTTATTTGCCCAGGTTCTATAAAAGTCACACCTACCAACATGAGGAGCAATTTAGAGGTTGGTGTAAAAAATAAACTTCTTATTTGGGGTTGGTAGGATGCTGAATATGCAGAAGAATTGTCTGACTGGACTTCATAACTCTTAACATAATATCTTAACATGTGAATTTGTAAATCGCACATTCATCTGTGGGCATCATGGCACTGAATAACAGATGTTAAGTATTACTCCACTCAATGGTACTCATTTTTATCAACCTCAGAAGGACGAAAGGCTGAGTGGAACTGCTAGGATTTGAACCAGTGACGATAAGGTCAAACACATGCCCCTACATTAGTCCTCTAAGCCACCTGACCTGGCTTTATAAATAATATATTATATAAAAAAATAAATATATAATAGGCTCTGGTCACCCTATAAATAATATAACAATTAGATTTAATATAGAAATATTCTATCACTGTACATTTACAACACTTAATTCGGCAGGTCCTTGCTCAGAATGCAGTCTGATGCAAAGTGTCCAAAGTCAATCTACTTTGAAACTTGATTCATCTTTCATGTTTTAGACTTTGTAAAACAATGTTCTATTTCTTTTCAGATGGGAGATATCAATCAAACTTACGGGGGAGAATTTGTTCTTGTGGGGTTCTCTAATCATCCCACCTTGCGAGTTCCCATCTTTGTTGGATTACTGCTTTTGTATCTAATAACAGTTTCAGGTAACCTAGCCGTCATATCTGTCATCTACTCAGACTCACACCTCCAGACTCCCATGTATTTCTTCCTTACAAACCTGTCTTTTGTAGACATGTCCTACACTTCTGTCACATTCCATAAAATGCTGGCCAGTTTCTTCCTTTCTAAAATGCACATTACTCTTCAGGAATGCCTGCTGCAGGTGTACTTTTTCTCGGCCATGATTGCAATAGAATTCCTTCTGCTGACGATCATGTCTTTTGATCGCTATGTAGCCATCTGCAAACCATTACAGTACACACTGATAATGAATAGATCTGCATGTCTGCAAATGGCCACTGGAGCATGGATTTTAGGCTTTCTGGAGCCAATATTTCACACTATTCTTTTATCCACATTCTCCTTCTGTAAGACTCGTGAAATTAACCACTTCTTCTGTGACATCGCTGCTCTCTTGACGCTTTCCTGCACCAGCACTCGTACCATTGAAAAAATGACTTTCATCCTTGCTGTGATATTGGTAATATTCTCATGGACTTTAATTATCACCTCTTACATCAAAATCATCTCAGCCATTCTGAAAATGCAGACCACTACACAGAGACAAAAGGCCTTTTCCACCTGTGCCTCTCACCTCACAGTGGTTATTTTATTTTATGGAGCCCTCATGTTTGTCTACATAAGGCCAGTCTCTATGTATTCAGTGAGTGAGAGCAAAATGTTCTTCTTGGTCTACAATGGAGTAGTCCCTTTGTGCAACCCCATCATCTACACTCTTAAAAATAAAGAATTCAAAGATGCTTTGAAAAGAAGAACAGTTAGAAGATTACAGAATAGGGAACACACCTGAGAATCAATTATAGGGTGTAATATATGTATTACATTAAAATATATTATGATTTTTGTTTCACACTCAAAAGAATCTGATCAAGACTAGGTTTTTTGAGTTATAAAAGTATATTCTAGCTTAACAGGCCAATGCAGTCATGGGCATAGACACATCATAAGGTATACTGTAAGGCTGTCTGCATCTTAAATAAGGGTTCATTTCAGAAGAGATGTCTATCTTTTTCCTTATGCATGACTTAGAGTTCATGATCATGGGTGTACTTGCTAAATTAGTCATGAACATCTGTGTGGACAGTGACATGGACAGGGGTTTCATAGTTTAAAGTGTACCATGAGGACAGTAGGTTTCAGGTAAATGAATGAGAAAATGTGCATACAATGGCATGTTTTCTGTTCTTAAAATCACAACACGTGGCACTGTGTATGTACCTTCTAAATTACTGTCCTGAGCACAATAGACCTGATTTACAAATTGCGCTTGGATAGTATGTTTTGTAATACTACAAAATGTACTAGAAAACATATTACAAAGTGCAACCTTTGCCCATACATTTATCTGCGGAGTTGTCAGCCCCGACTGCGGAGTCTCCGCTCATGTAGGTATAGATTTTAATCACAAATGTCAGAGGGCCACAGGGGAGTGGGCGGGAAAAGAGGAAGACTTACCACCAAATACGATTGGATTAGAAAGGACTGAAAGTAGTACAATTAGTACAAAGTATAAACATACTCAAAAGTGAATCCGGTCTTGTTGAGAGATGAACAATGTTTACTCAAATCTGCAAATAACTTAAGTAGGAGTATTTCGCTTCTGGAAACTAGTTAAGAAAAGGAGTTTAGGAACTATTGATAATACTAGATATTGCTTTTTACAGATGTAGAGAGAGGCTCATGCAAATGAGAAAATATTTCTTGATAGCACAGAATGAACTGCCACTTTGTAAGAGATATTTCTTTAAATAGGAGTGGTTGGCATACTGTCTAACAGTAGTGATCGAGGATGAGGGCCCAAGAGGGATGCTACTTTGCTGAGAATGCATGCCACAATATCGAGGTCAATAACAAAGACCTACAAAAATATGACCGCCACAACATCAAGTACCAAAATATTGTGAAGGAAAGTATTGATTTAATATGTGTAACTCCAAATCTATGGCTTCTTTATTATTCATAGCATTTTTAATGCAAACCTCTTCTCAATTAATGGGTGGTCATTATGAGAAGACTGAGGGAATCAAATTTGTCAACTTCTGAACCTGAAAAATGAAAAGAAAATTGGGGGTACGAAGTGGTATTTGTGCTCATGAACTCAAATTAAAAGTGTTTAATGGATGCATAATAATTTACTTTTCTGTCCATTTTACAAACTGCTCACTAGATAGGGGTTTTGTATTTGATTACACCTTATCTGTATCCCCCTTTTCAAAAGTGTACTCAATTGAGTATACTTACAAGTTTAGAGAGAGATCAATTTCTGCACTCAGTGATCAAGTTCCTAGAACTGAAGTATAGTCCTTCACATTCAAGGGTATTGGACCACTAAGAGCAATTAAAAAGTCAAAAAACTGTTAGATGTAGTAGTAGATCAAGAGATGGTTTGAAAGATCACTCCTGATTACAAATAGCACAGAAGACTAATCATGCTCAACCTTTAGTGTAAGACATTGTTAGCTGGCAAAGCAATGGCCTCAGCTCTATAAAGCTGAGATATTATTTTTGCCATTGTTATGATATGGTATACAGATATGTAGCGTGCATGTATCACCCGTGAGGGTATCCAATTACTCTCCCCAAGCCTCCAAAAGTCCCAGGGAGTCCACCCGTAGGGCCACAATTGCACGCACAGGGAGGGAGGGTACGTGACCCCCTCCCCGAACCTCCAAAGGCTCCACAGAGCCCAGCCCAGGGCCAGAATTGTACAACACAGAAAGGGAGGACATACAGGCCCCTCCCTGAGACTCCAAAGGCCCCAGAGATCCCATCCCCAGGGCTGAATTTCTCCACAATGGGTAGGGGGCCACACTGCCCCCTTCCTGAGCCATTAAAGGCCTGGGAACCCCATCCTCAGGGCTGATTACTTTAAGAGAGGAAGGCCACACGGCCCCCTCCCTAAGCCATTAATGGCCCCTGGGACACCATCCCCAGAAGAAAGCCAAGTAGCTATGTACCAGGGAGCCCACCACAAGACTTAGCAGTTTCCCTGCCCACAGCGGCCCGGGCAAGGAAACCTGTGTTTGTTCTCATTTTGTGAGAGACTTTTTGAATTTCCCACCAATTGGGAGCAAACACAAAGTCTGCTCCCAGAGGGCAGGAATTTTGACAATCCTCATGCCCACTGGTAGTGGACTTTTGATCTGTGTCCCTGTCCACACTGATTGAGGTAGGGAAATAGATAAAAATAATGCTCCTGCCCAGAGTGAGCAGTGTTAGTTGCTGCTCCCTCTGGGTGGGAGCAATGACGGCCCCCAATGCATGTGGGGAGCTAGCTGAGGCCTTGGGACTCCCCCCGTGGCCTCAAAAAGAGTATGCTGGGTTCCTGGGGGAGAACCAGGGCATCCACCTTTAAGTGTGAGGGCTGTGGGGGATGGGGTGCCTGGGGCCAAAATCGGCCCGTGAGGGGGAAGCATGCCCCTCCCATAAAAATCATACTGGGACCCTGGGGTGGGGAACAAGGGGCAGAAATACGGAGAATAGCTGCTCGGCCCCCTTCCATTTTTAATGAAATAAAAATAAAAATCAATGTCCCTGTGGGAATGGGGTCTCCAGGGCCTAATTGAAGATGGGTCAGGCAGGCCTCCTTTCCTCTATTAAAAAAAAAAATCAGCCCTCAGGATATGGGTCCTTATAGCCTAATAATGCTTGGAAGGGGGGATCATGCAGCCCACCTCCCATTTAATAACAAAAACAACCCTGGGGGATTGGGTCCCAGGGCTTGAAAAGACTTGAGAACGGTGGTCATGCTGCCCCTCCGTTTTAATTTTTTTTAAAAAGGCCATGGGAATGGGGTCCTGGGACCTAAAAAGGCTCAGGATGGAGTCACACGGGCCCCCTACCCTGTAATAAAAAAACAGCCCTAGGGGTTGTGGTCCCCAGGGCCCAATAAGGGGGGCAACTCCCCTTTATTTTTAGTAGTGGTTCTGTGGGATGGGGTCCTTAGGGCCTAATTAGAATCAAAAGGAGGGCCACTCAACCGCCCTTCACTTCAATAAAAAAAACTGCCCTCTGGGATCACCAACCCTCCACCTTAATTAAAAAAAGGGCCCAGAGGGATGGAGTCCACAGGGCCTAATAAGGCTTGGAGGGAGGGTATCGTGGCCCCTCTCCCTTTAATAAAAGAAATCCCTGGGATATGGAGTAACCATGGCCTAATGGGACTCAGGGAGGGGGACAGCCAGCGCTTTCCCCTTTCAAATAATTAAGGATTAAGGCTGTACGCAGTTTCAGGTTGGCTGCCTTTGTAAGCTTTGGCAATATGGCCTGGCTGCAGTCCAGGCCTTCTGGTCAATACCTCACCACGAATGACTGAAGGTCGTGCACAGCATGGGGTTAGCTGCATGTGGGAGGTGGCCCTGGACAGGCCCTTTGACCAAACTCCTTTCTTGCACGATTGAAGGCACTGCACAGTGTGGGGGTGGGCTGCCTTTAAGGGATTAGTCTAATCTGATACAGCGCTTTTATGCCGAGCTGAGAGGACACGGGGGGCTTCAGTGGGATTTTGTTGCTGCTAGTCACTGACCAAGGGTCTTTTATCGCCTGTGGGTGCTATATTTTAATGCTTGTAACATATTTTAAAAACGCTTTTTAAACTGTTCTAATTTTACCTTCACATTTCCGCATACCCGCACCTAAATCGAGTCGATCACCTTGCCGTTTGAGCAGGGCTCTCTCCTTTCCTTGCCTCTTTGAGCGCCATCTTGGGGGGCAGCAGAGACACATTTCAGGCGCCATATTGGTGAGCACTCTAGTGCTCAGGAATACGACGGACGCCTATTTTAGGCAGGAAATGCAAGCGCGCCGGCACTAATCTGATACAGCGCTTTTATGCCGAGCTGAGAGGACACGGGGGGCTTCAGTGGGATTTTGTTGCTGCTAGTCACTGACCAAGGGTCTTTTATCGCCTGTGGGTGCTATATTTTAATGCTTGTAACATATTTTAAAAACGCTTTTTAAACTGTTCTAATTTTACCTTCACATTTCCGCATACCCGCACCTAAATCGAGTCGATCACCTTGCCGTTTGAGCAGGGCTCTCTCCTTTCCTTGCCTCTTTGAGCGCCATCTTGGGGGGCAGCAGAGACACATTTCAGGCGCCATATTGGTGAGCACTCTAGTGCTCAGGAATACGACGGACGCCTATTTTAGGCAGGAAATGCAAGCGCGCCGGCACTAATCTGATACAGCGCTTTTATGCCGAGCTGAGAGGACACGGGGGGCTTCAGTGGGATTTTGTTGCTGCTAGTCACTGACCAAGGGTCTTTTATCGCCTGTGGGTGCTATATTTTAATGCTTGTAACATATTTTAAAAACGCTTTTTAAACTGTTCTAATTTTACCTTCACATTTCCGCATACCCGCACCTAAATCGAGTCGATCACCTTGCCGTTTGAGCAGGGCTCTCTCCTTTCCTTGCCTCTTTGAGCGCCATCTTGGGGGGCAGCAGAGACACATTTCAGGCGCCATATTGGTGAGCACTCTAGTGCTCAGGAATACGACGGACGCCTATTTTAGGCAGGAAATGCAAGCGCGCCGGCACTAATCTGATACAGCGCTTTTATGCCGAGCTGAGAGGACACGGGGGGCTTCAGTGGGATTTTGTTGCTGCTAGTCACTGACCAAGGGTCTTTTATCGCCTGTGGGTGCTATATTTTAATGCTTGTAACATATTTTAAAAACGCTTTTTAAACTGTTCTAATTTTACCTTCACATTTCCGCATACCCGCACCTAAATCGAGTCGATCACCTTGCCGTTTGAGCAGGGCTCTCTCCTTTCCTTGCCTCTTTGAGCGCCATCTTGGGGGGCAGCAGAGACACATTTCAGGCGCCATATTGGTGAGCACTCTAGTGCTCAGGAATACGACGGACGCCTATTTTAGGCAGGAAATGCAAGCGCGCAGCGCGCGCGCGCAGCGGGCGCGCCGTAGGCGCGCCGGAGGCGCGCCAGAGGCAAGCCCGTCTGCGCCCGTCCGCGCTCCGGATGTGCTCGGTGAGGTACATGCTGCCCGATTACCCAGCGAGGTACGTCGCATTTTTACCAGAGAACAGCTTTTGGATATAGGCAACAGTTTAGGTACCACTGTTGAACCTGAGCCTGCACACATTGGTCCCACTGTGGGTAAAAGGGGCACTACAACGCCCAGTAGCCTAATCTGCGGGCTGATTAATTGTAGGTCATTTGTAAAACACCACACGGAAATTGCTCTGCTGATTGACAATATGAAGCTTGATGCCCTGTTCCTCACGGAAACATGGATCAGGGCAGAATCGATAGTAGAGATAGGCCTCGCCTGCCCCGAAGGCTTCAAAATCTTACATAACCCAAGGAAAGGAGGCAGAGGGGGAGGGGTGGGGGTGATATTTAGGGAAGAACTTAAATTCACCCTTCTACAGGTGGACGAGGTAGACGGCATTGAACTGATGGGATTCTCGCTGCAGGAAGCCAAGGGTAATCTCTTTTCAGGTTTGATCTGCTATCGTCCTCCAGGGAGTACCACTATGTATCAGTCCTTCTTGGATACCATTACCAACCTATCCCTAACTCACTCTAATCTAATCATTCTGGGCGACTTCAACTTGTGGGAGAATGCAAATATGGGTAGCTATTTGAGAGATTTGAAATGTACTTGCACCAACTTTAATCTCCAACAATTAGTTACCTCCCCGACCCATCAGGGAGGGCACATTCTCGATCTCCTGTTTGCAAATGAGCTGAAAGCTGAAATACTAAACATTGTTCCTCAAAACTGGACAGATCATTACCTAATTCATTTTAAAATGTTGCTAGCTGGCCGACGGGACCAAGTTAAAGCCTCTGCGACTTCTCGAAGAGGTAGAAATTGGGCTCAGTTGGCCAGGACCGGTGCCCTCCTGATACCTCCTATAGGGAACCCCTTCCGTGCATCTAGCACAGTGGAGGAAAACTATGCTATTTATCAGGAGTTCATTACGGATGCCCTGGATCAATTAATCCCTCTGAAGAATATAAAAACCAGAAATAAAACTTCTGCGCCCTGGTACAATGAGGAATTGAAACAGCTACGCCTCCAGTGCAAGCAGGCAGAAAGGAAATGGAGGAAGGGGTACTTGGAGGAGGATAAGTCAGTGCTAAAGATGGCACAGACTAAGTACAAGACGCTTATTCTAGAAAGTAAAGCCACTTTCTACGCCAAAACTATTGTACAAGCAACAAATGGAACCAGAGAACTCTTTAAGATTGTTAGAGACCTCTCAGCTCCAACTTGCCTAGAAAACAAAGTGGAGGCTTCACAGAAGTTATGCGACGAGATCGCCACCCACTTTGAGGAAAAAGTGGCAAAGATCGTGGGCTCCTTCAAGGACAACGAAACTGCTACCCAGGATGGGTTAGAGGTAACTGAAGGGGTCCCGGGTCAGCAATGCACCTTGGATAGGTTTCCTACCCTTTCAGACCTTGTCTTCAATTCTACGGTGCAAAGCATATCTTCGGGCTCACCACTCGACCCCTTGCCCCAGAAGGTGTGGAGATCATATGGCCGCCTGACCTTCCCTTGGTTACGACAGATATGTAACCACTCTCTGGAAGAAGGTACAGTCCCAAAGGGCTGGAAGAAGGCGGTGGTGTCACCTCTGATCAAGAAGCCCTCTTTGGACCCGAATAACCCGGCCAACTTTCGGCCAATCTCCCTCCTTCCCTTCCCAATTAAAATTTTGGAAAGGGTTGTGAGCAGATCGCTTTCAGATTACTTGGAAGAGCATAACTTGTTGGATAGGGATCAGTTTGGTTTCCGACCCGGACATGGGACAGAGTCAGCCCTGACAACTATGATGGATAATCTACGGATGCGGGCGGACAACGGGAGCACAGCGGTTTTGGTGCTCCTGGATATGTCGGCCGCATTCGACACAGTGAGTCATCCAATTTTGCTCAGGAGACTGGAGGGCATCGGGATAAAGGGACGGGCACTGCAGTGGTTCCGTTCCTATCTGACAGGGAGACAGCAGATGGTAACCTTGGGACCATTTACATCTAGGACTTTTTCTATAGCCCATGGAGTACCGCAGGACTCCAGTATCAGCCCCATTCTTTTTAACATTTACTTACAACCACTCTTCTCTATTATCAAAGCATTCGGGGTTGAATTGGTCAACTATGCTGATGACACGCAATTGGTATTCTCCATGGAGGGTAAACATGCTGTCCCCACGGAACGATTCCATGAGTGCATGCGGCTGACAACAGACTGGCTGCAGCGTAACTCTCTACAGTTCAATGGAGGAAAGACTGAGATATTGTACTACTCACCAGCAAGAGTACCTCTACTACCCCCGGTCGAATTCAGGCTTGCCCCAGAGGAAGATTCGTTGACCCCGACTAAGACAATACGCAACCTGGGGGTCCTTATAGATAACAACCTCCAAATGGAATCTCAGGCAGGCAAGACAGCCAGTGTGTGTTTTGGGCTACTGCGCTTGTTGCGCCAGATCTTACCGATTCTACCGAATGAGATGCGCTCCCTGGTCGTGAGCAGCACAGTGTTAAGTAGGATGGACTACTGTAACTCCCTGTATCTGGGGGCCCCTCAATATATCATCCAGGGGCTGCAAAGAGTCCAATCAGCTGCAGCCAAATTAGTGTTAAACCGTAGACGTGCTTCATCCTCTACTCAGGCTCTGAGAGAGCTTCACTGGCTGCCAATCAAAGAACGGGTCCAATTTAAATCCCTCTGTTTGGTATATAGAGCAACACATGGGATGGGCCCAATACCCCTCCAGGAAAAATTCACCTGGTACCTCCCACAGAGACAGCTTCGCTCTTCCAGCGCTAACCTGTTGGTAGTTCCTAGATTCAAACGGTCTAGGATGGGCGGGCGGGCTTTCAGCGTGGCAGGAGCCTTGCTGTGGAATGAGCTACCACAGAAGATTAGACAACTTGACTCATTAACCGACTTCAGAAAGAGCCTTAAAACCTGGCTATTTCCGAAAGCCTAATCCCCCGTGTGTTTATCATCTCGACCGGTAATAGCTGTGCTATATCAGAGCGCCAGGATACCCGTAGGGTCACAGTAGCGCTATACAAGAATTAATACAATACAATACAATACAATTAGCCACAAGTTCTGGTTGCAGGCCTGGCATTGTGGCCTGCACAGTACTGCACATGGCTAAAGGCTGTGCTCAGCATGGGGTTAGATGCATGTCGGGTGTAAGGGATGTGCAGTGTGGGGATGGTTACAGGGGCCTTGTGGACAACCCCCTACTCCTCACGTCAAAGGCCAATCGCAGCAGGGGTTGGAGTTATGTGCCATAATAAAAACCCTAGAAATTCACTGCAAAAGGTTCAGTTGTAAAGACAAAATGGCGGGAACACTGTTCCATGCTACTAACAAGAACAGGTGAGGTCGACTGGGCAGAGCTTGTAAGTTATTTAGCACCTTTGCAAACTCAGCATCAGGTAAAATGGAGAACTGTTTACTCAGAAAAGGAGATGTCAAAGAATAATCTATTAATTTTGGACTGTCACTACAGACGAGATTGTGCTCCCAAAAATCAAGGATGCATTCACCTCCATCGAGGATTTCAGGTCATTTTCAACATGGAATTGTAGAGAAAGCACACTTGTTTTGCCTTGGCAATTTGTACAAAGTTAGGTTTATTGGTTCTTTAGAGATATGTAACTTCATCTAGGGTACATGGTATGTTTATATTTGTATGCACTTCCCTGTGAGGTTTAATGCCTGTCAAATGAGCATAAGGGCCAAAATAGATCAATGCCTGTGTTTTTATCGAAGAAGAGCCCACAGTTTTGTACAAAACGTTGACCCAGCTGGACTACTTTTGTACTGATTAATTAGTAAACTCATATTCTATACTACACCTTCATAAAGCACCACGGGGTAGTGTCTCCAGCGAGCTAGTGTATGTGTAATTTTGGCAAGTGATTGTTCACTGAGCGGCTTCATACAGAAATCAGTGCTGAAATGAATTCTCACATAGAGAAGATGATGAGACCACAGACAAAGAGTTGAATCTCCATCGAACAAGGGTATTATATGAAGTAAATGTTACGTTGCTTGGTAGAGATGTCCTCATAATCCTCTGCATCTAGAACTCACCCTTAGAATTGGCAAGAAATGGGTGTGGGTCCCTTTGGCAAGTTGAACTGTCCATCAGCTTGGAAAATATGGGAAACACAGTTGTATACTACTAATGTTGAAGGGACGGGACCAAATGGTGGTTTGGTGCCTTTGGATATTCATCAGCAATTATAAGGGGGAACCATGGACATGGACTCAGACCAGGAAACAACAAGAAAGAACCCACCCATCTTGGAAAGTCACTACAAAGAGATTGTGCTTCAGTAAAATAATTATGCACTCACCTCCATCAAAGATTGCAGATTGACATATTTGATTTACTGGTAAGTCCCTAGGAAAGTGCACTATGCTCGCCCAAGACCTGTAAATCAAATGACACTAGTGGGCCTGTAGCACTGGTTGTTCCACCCTTGCAACGTTTTACAAGTGTAACCTTCAATTGCCAATAGCTAGAGATATGGAGTTTAGGTTCCCTGAAATACGATTTCAAATATATATATTTGAGTGAAGATGGTTTTTAAATTGTGTGTTTGAAAATGCCACTTTTAGAAAGAGGGCATTCTGTGTGCCTCTGCCAGCTTATGTATTCACCGTATGGGTTTAAATTGACAGAGGCTGTTTGTGCATTAACTCCAGGCTCGCACAAAAAAGGGAGCTGAGGTGAGCCCTGCATATGCTCATGAGTCATCCTGGGCTAGAATGGTGGGAGGAGTTGTCACTAACATCTGATCAGGCTGTGGCTGCCTTGCACAATGCTGTCGCCACTCTCAGTAGTGTAGCTGGACCAGGGAGGGCAGAATTGTTTTTATTGAACAAGAGAAACTTTCTGACAAAGACTTCAAAAGGAAAAAGGGATTAAGTATTAGACCTAATTCCCAAGAAATTTAGATTACTTTTGGAACAAAAGGAACCTCTGCCAAGGAAAAGGCCTGAAGAGCTGTGAGGAAGAGTCCTTCCCTTTTGCTCTGTGTTGTTTTGCAGGGTTGACCTGCAGTTGCCTGCTTCTTCCTGTAACAAAGACTGAACTTTGCTGTGAATTCTACTGGAGAAGCTCTCCAAGGGCTGGATGTAGAGCTTGCCTCTTGTTAAGAAGTCTCAGGGGCACAAAAGACTTCCTGCAACTATACTGGCACACTTGGACTTTGCCATCTGTGGGTCCTACCATTACCTATGGTGTCTTCCTCCCTTCAAAGGGCCTCTGAAGTGGGTCCCTCCAAACAGCTGACAGACTCTCGAGAATGATGTTGGATGACTCAAAGCCTCACCTAGTCCTGCTGCACAGTTGCCAGCTGCTCAGATCCATTGCTGGATGATGTGAAGCCCCACAGTTCCTTGCTGCACTGCTCCCAGCACTGACGCCAGATGTTGCAAGGCCTTGCAAATTGATGCATCACCTCCGATACTCGTCGCATTGCACCCGTGTGCCAAATCTACAATGACGCTGGGCTTTTCAGTTTGAAACTGATGCATCACCTCCACTTGCAATAAGAAACTGAAGCATCACCTCCTCTTCAGTAAGGAACCAACACATCACCTCCTCTGAAGCAAGGAACCAACGCATCACCTACCCTGTCAGTGAGGAGCCTACACAACACCTTCCCTGCACCTATTTTTATCCCATAATGTTAACGCATCCAAGGTGCTAAAAGTGACACATCCAAAGTTTCCTATCGACAGAACAGTTTTTGCCTTATAAAAGTTATATTAAAATATTGGTATGTTGAATTTTTTTCGTTTTGGTCTTGTTTGGTTTAGATAAAGATGTTTTGTTTTCTAAGCTGGTGTGGTGTCCATTTTTTGTGTTTCCACTGTGTTACTGTGTGTTCTATACAAATGATTTACACATTGACTTTGTAGTTTAGCTTGACCACTCTGTGCCAAAGTACCAGAGGGTAAGCGCAGGCAAACTTAGGTATGTACTTTACTCATTCTGACTAAAAGGAAGGGTGCGTACTTGGACAGGGTGTATACCACTGCCATCTAAAGAATCACATTTCAACCAGTCAAACTTATCAATTAGATTAGGGACTCAAATGAGACTCGTACTTCAGGGAAATTGATCAGGTATCTTTTATATCAAATTCTGTTTATTGGATTTTACTTTGAGAATGGAACAGAAATGCAGTACACATCCAACAGTTGTCAAGTGTAAGCCAAGATTTACAGATCTCACATGTAGGTCACAGCTTGTTCATGAGGTCTATAGCATAGAACATTTTAGAATCGATACAAGCATATCTTGTTGCATTTAGTATTTCACAATTGTCCATCAATCCACCCTCCGAAGAGAGTAACATGAAAAGGAAAATTAACATACCTAACAAACCAACAAAAATGTGATGTCATGGTGCAAATAATAATGTGGTGGTCATAAGGGTTGAGCTGCTGGGCCCCTACTAAGGCCACCGACTAGTTGCCCATTGCCAACTGTGCTGCTGTGGAGTTAGATATGGAACAGGTTGAGAGCCCTAAGCCGTGGGGCGCAAGCCATCAGTGGAAGCCCTCCGAGAAGTAGCTCACCAGCGGCGACCATATGTATTCGAAGCCTTTTCTGGTGCCGTCTACTATGTCGTCCATGCGTTCCAACACCAACGCCCTCCAAAGCCTTGTGTGATATTGGGTTAAAGGTGGCGCCTCTTGTTTTTTCCACCCAGCAGCTACTGCCATTTCACAGCCCCCAGAAAAAGCCACATAGCAGACCTATCACTTTGTGTTTGGCGTTTCAGGGATGAGTCTCTTAGACCCAGCAAGGTGTGTTCCAGGGATATAGGAATTGGGTATCCTAGAATGAGTTTAATTTGGGACAAAATCTGTTTCCAAAAAGGCTGTATGGAGGGACAGTCCCACCAAACATGTTGAAAGTCGCCCTGCAGACCACATCCCCTCCAGCACCTATCTGAAGTGTTGGGGAAGATATTGTGTAGTTTCTGAGGGTATGGGTACCAATCGTACATGAACTTGTAGTGCGCCTCCCTTAGATACATCGAGCGTTTACATTTCAATATATCCTTACTTAAATGCTCCCACTGTTTGTCCACTAGTGGGGTATTCAGGTGTGCATCCCAAAAGCGTTTATAACGCGGGGTTGATCTGGGGCTCAGCGCTTGGATGAGGGCATACAGATAGGAAATGCATCCCTTGGAGGTGGACCCAAATTGGGCAAACTTCTCTATGGAAAGCAGATCCCTGGTGGGGGCCAACTGCACCAAGGGCTGCTGTACTCAATATTTAAGCTGCAAATAATGGTATTCCTCCTTGGCAGTCAGAGCAAATTGTTTCTTCCATTCTTAGAAGGTGAGAAGCTCAACTTGTCAAATAAGTGGGAAATCATGTGACAACCTCCTTCCCTCCAATCCTCGAAGGGACCCTTGTGAAACGTAGGTGGGAAGGCAGCATTAAAATGTATGGGCGTGTAGTGGTAAGGAAAGGTCGTTAGCTATGACCTCCTAGTGAGGACATCCCATACCCGTAGTGTGGTGGATGTGGGTGTGCTGATGTAAGCATTGGGTGGTCTGTCATGTTTTGGCTTCAATAGTAGATCCCAAATAGTGCGACCGGTTATCTGTCTGTCTATGTGAAGCCAGTGCTTCTCTGAAGCCCTCAGCGTCCACTGCATGATTACGGGCAGCTGAGCCGCCCTGTAGTAATACAGAAAATCCTGCAGTGCCAGGCCCCCTTTCTTTAGTGGCCTTGTGAGCAGCAGGTATCTTTTATAAGAACCACTCGGACCTCAAGTAACAAAGGTAGTCTAATCCATATGTTGACCTGGTGGGCGAGGTTGTCAATTGCCAGCTCATAGTTTAATTATATTGTTTGTTCAATATTCCTATGTTGTACAATCCCCAGATATTTTACAGAATATTCAAGTCATCTGACTGTAAATTACAATATGGTCTTCACTGTGGCTTGTTAAAGGGAATTACTACAGTTACAGCACAATCAATAGTAATACTGGAGTACCATCCTAATTTTGGCAAAGATTTATCAACGGATTGCATTTCCCTTGTGTCATGCAAGGTGATGCAGAGGCAATGCAAACTTTAAGTCCAATTTATCAAGCCACCCAAAGTCACTTGGAGTTACCCTACATGACTTGCTAAATTTGGAGCAAAGCAATTCAGAGCAATTTGCTGCTTTGAGTTCCTGTGCACCGGAAAGGTATTACATGTGTGGTGCTTGAGTGTTCCTACCATCCACCTATGATGTATGGTACATTCTCAGATTTGCCAAGACTAGTGAACCTGGGAATTCCTCAGAAATGTATACCTAACACACATCATGAAGCTGTGGTGGGCTCTCTTGTTAACTCCAACCTGAACTACTGAAACATTGGATAATATGGCCTGTCAGACTGCGAAGGAAACACACTGCAAAAAGCACAGAACCCTGGAGGAAAAAATAAGTTACATTACACAATCCTGCAGAAATTTACACTGAACTCCTGTCAAGGACAGGATCACCTTCAAGTTCCTTTGTCTCATCTCTAGTTCTAAAAGTGGGTTACTAATGTAGTCTGTCTGATACGAATATGCATAAAGTTAAAAAAAATCAAGAAAAGAGAGAACATAAAGCTCTCTTTACCGCTCACCATCTACTAGAAGAGGGCTTCCAAAAATCCTTTTACAAATATGAACCGAGTGGCAACTCTGCATAGTGAGCACAAGGCCTCATTTTTCCACATTTTGCTTGTTTACATATATCGGAGCCCCTTACATTTCCCTTTCCCAGCTTCCTATTTGCCTACACTCTGTGTGGTAGAGAGAGGCTTTATTGCCATTAGTACAATTTCCAAGCCAGACATAGAGATCCATTAAAGCAGCTTTTTGTGCTGTTATCCAGACCAGGCTGAGCTGCTTGCTAACTAGAAGGGCCTACTTGGTTTATATGTCTCCTTTTGCTTTTCAATCTACATCTCACATACATGAGAAAGTGACCTGGTAATGCTGGGTCTTTTGAATCAAAAGATATTGAATCATAAAAGCTAACCTTAAAAAGTGAGACAAACAGATAACTTGCAATGAGTGTAGAGAATTAGGGGTAGATTTGCAAGAAAATTACGCATCTGTCGAGAGCATCGCTTTCCCTGCACCACCCTGAGAAACCCTTGCGCCACCATAGATGCGCCATATTTACAATACGGAGCATCATGGTGCAAGGATTGACATATGAGTCAGAAATTCTGACGCATCTGTTGGGGCAAAAGACACACATTGCTGGAGTTGTGTCGCAAGCACAAAGCAACTCAAGCAGTGCATTTTGAGGCCTCTTCCACTGCAGTGCATCACTCAGTAAGGTTTTAATGCAGTGCCGTCCTAGAAGTGACACAGTGAAATCTTGTAGAAAAATCTTGAGAAACCTGCTTAGAAAAAGAACTACCTCTTTGCCAGTGCCTTCTGTCTCAGAAGTCCTTTGGGAAAGGAAGTGTTGGCAGTTTTCAAAGGACAGCTTCCATAAGTGGATCTGTTAGAGCAGCTAAAGGCACACTGCCCCTTTCAATCTCACTGTGATCACAGACCAGATTATCAGATTATTTGAAAGAAGATGAGGTCCCTGGAAGGGTGTGTTTGGCTTTGAGCTTGAAGGGGCGAGAGAAGACTGACATTTGGACAGAGTGAGAGAAACAGAAGCAGGACTCCAGCCCTCCATCTGGTGAAACTGGACCACAGGGAAATGTTGGATTATATTTACCATAGTTCAGCATCAGAAGACAGGAAATTTGTGATTCTGCTCCAAAAAAAGGATTGGGTTAAGTGGGACTATCTTCCATTTTCTAAGTAATTATTTTAATCAATGCTTGTTAGCTTTAAAAGATACAATCCAACCACTCAATTCAGAGTGCTGCTTGGAGCACAGGAAGCATCAAGAAGACTGCCTGTTATAGAATTTCTGCCCATTTTAGGAAGAGCCATGGAATGCCTAGCTCTATCAAACTACATTCAAGATCAAAGAAGCTGTTCTTGTATTGGGCCTCAGGAAAAATCTTTCCAATAACGATTAACCTGCCAAACCAGTTGGAACTGGCCTTTGACTGGAAGTGGGGGAAACCCGTTTGGGGCATATTTACAAGCCCCTATCGCCACCATAACATCACTTTCAGTGATGTTCTGATGGTGATAGGGACCTCCCCTTATTTACAAGGCAGCGTTAGGCAACTTAACGTGGATTAACACTGCCTTGTAAATAAGGCACCCTTTCAAGCTATATTTAGAGTGAAAGGGGAGAACTATTTGTGTTGCGGTGGGCAATTCACAGAAACCCCCATTGATTTTGACACTGCCTCCTATTTACAAGGGAATTAATAGGAGGCAGTGCTAAAATTAAGACAAGGGAAAACCTGGTCTAAGCAGGCAAAACGAGGAAAAATACTTTATATCTCCTCGTTTTTGCCATTTTCATGTGTGGAGTGCTGCCTTGTGCAGCACATAAAAAAGAAACATCAAATTGCCTATGATCGTTTATGTGCAGGAAGGTCACCCTTCCTGCACATAAACAATCATTTTAAAGAAATGCTGTTTTGCATTAAGCAACCTAATAGCAAAATAGGGCAGACCAATTTTCTCCAATGATCTGGGTGCAATACTAATCATTCAAAACAATATTCCTTAAGGAAATATTTTCATCAGACCTTATTTCCATATTTATTATAGGTCTACAGTGTGAATCTGAATAATCAATTACTCAAAATATGAACAACATTCACTGATGTATTCTGAAAAAAAAATGTCAATTTACTTTACTTGAGTAATGTAAAACATGTTATCATCAATGTTATATACAAGCAGTATTTACATTGCATTAGTAACAACACTGTTGTGTAGTTCCTGTATTACCTATACAGATCTGCTTGTTTGGATAACATAAACTGTGGGTTTGGTGGCAGACTGATTCTGTGCACCCCCATCGGATACATTAGCCTGTCTGTATCAGCTAGCTCATAGTGCCACTACAATCGACTCTTATCGGGAGAAAATAGTTTCTGCAACCTCAGAACATGACAACCCTGATCCCTCAGGATCGTAGAAACATTATACTACTTTTCGCTCAATCACTCATGCTCACTTAGTTTGTCTCAGGGATACGCAGAATAAAACGTCTGGGTGTTTCAATGAGTATTTATTGAACAGTTGTTATTCTAGTATAGAATATATGAGCTGCAACAACCATTAGACAGTAGCAGATATATATGGTTAGCAATACTACCAAAGTAAAAGCATGGTACAGTTCTACCATTTTGAAGTAATCATGAATATATACAAGTACATAAAACACATAAGAAAGTGCAGACTCCTACAATGTCTCCCTAACTAGCGGTTCCTAAATGTACCTAGCATCTGTGTAGGTGTAATGCCAAGAATCCCTCTAGGATCTAGTCCACCCCATTACCTGAGAATTAGAGAATGTGGGACCCTGTCCTGGTCTCGAGTTGGATACTCCACGAGGGATGTGAGACCACTGCTAGCTGGAGTGTCTGCATGCAGGAACCTCAGTGTCTCTGGTCAGTGTGTCAGCCGGGAAGTCACGTCTCCTCTAAGGAAGACATGATGTATATATACCCACAGGGGTCCTTCCTTGCTGTGTTACTGTGCCGGCCTAAAGAACGATGTCAGACCTGAACTTTAACAAAGATATTTTGCAGGGGATGTTCGTCTTGCTGTGAGTAATTCTGTACTTCCAAGAAGCCTCATGCATAATGTATGAGGATCGAACCAGGGAAAAACTTGCGTTATGAATGCAGTGTTGTATCTAAGTAAAATGTCAGTGCTTAAAAACCGTTATGTATGTAATGTAGGGAGAAATATAGGTGAAAGGTTGTGATGTTTACATGCGCCTATATAAGTTACCTATATGGAATATTACAACATTGGTACCTCCACATAATCCCAATAGGGGTTGCCCTATTTTGTTAGTATATTGTAAGCGCAGGCGCTTGTCTGCAGGGGGTGTCAATTTGAACAGAGTGGCTTTGTTAGTCATGTTAGGTATTGTCTGCATTTAATTGATTGTGTTTTGCATGTTATGACTTTTGCTGTTAATTATTTTTGTATTTCTTATTCAATTGTACATTAGAAAAGTTCCATTGTCTGAGCAAGAAACCCTGTCTGATAGTGACAAATACATAGCAGACTAGCAAGTGGACTCTTACTTTTGGAATAACAACAGAAATCAACAACACTTAGGGCCAAATATATGGCCCCCCAATTATTGACTTTTCAACTCGCAAATTGGGGTACACAACAGTGTCTCAGACACTGTTTGCGATTCCTAACGGGGTCGCAAATTGCATGCCTCATTAATATTAATGAGTCAGGCGCAAATTGCGACCCCGTTAGGAATGGTTAGCACTCACAGGGATGGTGACCACCATGTCTGTGACTGCTTTTAAATAAAGCAGTTTTTTTTTTATAAATACAGCCCATTTTCCTTAAAGGAAACACAGGATGCATTTTTTAAAAAAAATGAAACTTTCAGAACCCTTCCCATTTGTGAATGGTTTACCACCTACTTGAAGTAGGTGGTAAATTGTGAGTGTTTTGCAACCACACTTATCCTTCACATTCTCTATTTGAATTTAAAATATGGGACAACTTTCCTTCTTAGTTCTTGAACTTCTTTTTGGTGGACACTAAACCACAATTGTACCTATCTCTACTTGACACAAAGGTGTCTTTATTATAATTTACAAGGCAACCATTTAGTATATTGCTTGAGGCACATGTGTTGGGCTTTCCTGATACATTTAATTTCCCATTTCCATACAACCGGCTGTGGCTGGTGAGTGTGAAAGTGGTGGGTCACTATTATGCAGGCATAGTCAGCATGTTACCAAGAGTGCTCACAATATGCCACTGTGGGGTTACAATTACGTCCAGGAAAGGTAGCATATCACCATGGTTGTTTGTAAATATGTTACGGGTGCTACGTTATTATGCCTTGCTAGTCAGCATAAAATGCCCAAAATATGTCACTGATGTACCATAAATACTTTTGTCATAATGAACTTGTGGGCAATAATTCACACACATGTTACACATGGCCAACTTCTTTCAAGGATAGTCATATATTTCCTCCCAGTGTCAATGGTGTGCCACTATTATGCATGGATATTCATCATGGAACAGTGAGTGCAGACAAACGTATCATGGGTTAGTCACTATTATGCAGGTCTAGTCAGTATACTACCAAGACTGCACACAATGTCACTGATGAGCTGATATTGCGCACACTACTCAGATTCATAATAGCAATAGCCGTAGCATGTGATCGATGAGCCACCACTCATACAGAAACAAAGAGAATGTCTTAAAGAATGTTCACAAGTGTCAATGGTGGAAATACATGATACAGAGTATTACTATCATGTTGTTAGCAAGGGCCACACATAGTCCAGGGATAGGCTAGTATTCTGCAGCATTAGCAAGCCTGTTACCAATATTACCCATGTCACTGTTTTGAAGGAATACACATGTCACTAAAAATGACTGAACTATGTCATGGATCGGTCACATTATGCATTGGTGAACTCAGGTCACTTCCTAAGACACAGACATCCTCTCATGCATTTGTAGGCATATATCCACTCACACATTCTCACTCCCATATTGGCACACACTATCACACACATATACATTCAACAGTATCTTCCTACCACTTTCTTGTTATCTTCCTAGTGAACGCAGTGATCCTGAATTGCAAGATCTGTGGCTCCAGAAACTCTACTCCTGGGACTGAGTCATTTTGGGAGGTGGCAGTTGGTGGCCTGTGGGGGAAGATGTTGAACATAGGTCCACCCCATGTGGTGCAACGGCTTTCCATCACTCATGAGACTGAGTAAATTCCATTGCAGGCTCCATTTACTAAGCCCTACTACTAACTGCTATGCATTAAGTTACATTTATGTACATTCAGTACCTGTAAATACTTTTTGTGAAACTGTCATTAAAAGGCAAGTTCCCCATAATAACAGCCTCCTCCACCTATGCCAGATGCAACAACATAATATAAAGGGGTGTCATTTTAAATAAGGCAGGCATATTGTATTTGTCATGGGGTAACCACAACAATATGTATAAAGCAGGCCTATTGGCTTTCAATTGATAGAGGCAAGTGTATTTGCTGTGCCAAGAGATCTCTTCCTTAATGAAATAGTAATCAGCAGACATACTTTGTACTCTTTGATCTGCACTACTAACATCCCTCATGTGAACCACATGCTCTCCTGGGACATTTTTTGTTGCAGTTCTATATGGCAAACTCAACCCAAAGGTATTGGAGAGCTTTAAGTGAGCACCAGTTGCATCACACAAGGATACATTCATTGTTGAGACTCAAACCTAGTTCCCTAGTTCTATAGTCAGCAGCTCTGGCCAAATTCTGTGTTGACTGTCTTGCCTGCATCTTAAACATTCTTTAAGTACTAGAGACTGATCGGCAGACAGGATATTGCCACCATAAAAAATGTAGTAGTAATGGTTGAACCGGTGCCATCATCTGGGCTGCAAGAGATACTTCTGGTGGGTGCTGAATACAGGTAGTGACTCGCAGTAATTTCTCAAAGTGTCCACTTTAGATCATTTGAGGAAAGTGGTAATACGCTTTTGTGGTTTGTACTGCAAGAATACATTCTAGAAGTTTTATTGGAATTTTCAGTTTACCCATGTTGGTTTTTGCTCACCAAGATTTGGAGTTTGTCACTCCACTCCATTCAATGGTGAGGATGACATTGCTATCCATGGACAATGCTGCTTGAGGTTGTAGTATTTACACAAGACACTTGCTTCAGTAGCAGCTGAGACTGGCCAGGATTTCCATATTTTGTGAACCAAAATCTGAAAATGATAATGTCTTGTGACATGTGGAGTCACAAATTACTGCCTCTCTTGTATTTGTAAGATGTACTCCATCAAGATGCCTTGCCAGGAGGATGAGCACTGAATATCATCCTACCCTAATATCATTTACATACTGATGACCAAAATATAGACAAGGTAAGCATATAATATGAAGAAGAGATTTACTTTGTGTATTAACCATGACCAAATATAAACTTTTATAATGTATATATAGGATTAGTAAATCTATACTTAGCAACATACACTTACTACCCTCAATATATTGGTTATTGATATTAGTGTAACGGTATTATCATATCACAATATTTACTAATTGTTAGTTTTTCATACACTCCATCACACTACAAACTGTAGACCAGCTTTATCAACACTTTGCACCAGTTTAGTGTCACCAACAGTGATACTAATGAGCTCACAGTGTTAAATTTGGAATAACTTTCCAGTGTGAATCTTGTTTTGTGGTGGAAAGTGGTCCCAAAGTGATGCAAAGTAGCACCGTGTATCACTATTTGCTCGATATTTTTTATCAAGGGGCATCCTATGGGTGGTATATGGTTTATCCCATTAAGTCCCACCTGCTTTTTTGAGCAAATCATTAGGAACTAACATGTGTAGACAGAGCTTTGGTCCAATAATGTAAACCTCATGGAGGCAGGCCTAAAGATGGAGAACCTTTTTTCTTTCCAATCTTTTCAAATGTCATTTGTGTGCTGTAGGATAAGTACACATGTAAAGTTGGAAACTTTTTAAACGATTTCCAAGCATTGTAATTTCTATTGGAAGATTGGAAGGATACCTTAAGGTTCACCCATGCTGGGGGAGACAGCAATAGAGCTGTATTTTAGTAGATATGGAACTGTCCCATCTCTGCTTTTAATGCAATGAAGCAATGAAGAAACTCTGGTTGCTGCAATGCATCACATGAGGTTTTAGTGCATTTGCACCTGCTGTGTCAATGTACATTGACCTGAAATTTAGGGCCTGATTTAGAGTTTGGCAGATGAGTTACTCCATCACATATGTGATTGATAATCCGTCCACCATTTCACAAGTGCATTATATCCTATGGCAATTGTAATATGGCGGATGGGCGGATGGGCTATCCATCGGTCTTGTGATGGAGTTACCCATCTGTCGAACTCTACATTAAACCCTTAGTCTGACAGATCATGTGCATTTTAATTTCTGCCTGAAGACTACCAAATACAGATCTGGCCATACCACACATAAGTAATGATTTAGCACAGAGACTTGTGTTAATTGATAACCACACAAGCAGCCCACAGTAGCTTAATCCATGGATAGTTTCCTTGATGGGGACATTTGATTGGTAATTGATATCCTGAGTATAAAATCTTAGTATGTCATATAGTTAGGTTCGCTTTTCTTGGCAAACATCTTGCAATATTCTTCCCATAAGTTCTAGCGTGTTTCCCAGGCAATACATGTATGGTACATTAAGTAATGTCTTTATGCTTTATCTCAGCCCCTTCCCCTATCATTTAAATACTTTTGTGAGAAGAAATCCCACAACAAAAACTTGAATTAGTGCAGATGTACTCAACAATAGAATAGTTCATTTGACGTTGTACTTCAAGGATGCCGTCACAAAGCAAGGTTGTCATTGGCCCTAATTCAAGCAAAGGACAACTGGGCTCCTCCAAATCCCCAGATGAGGGGCTGAAGCCATAGGCCACCACCAGCATCAATTCCCAACCTGATGAGCATAACCTGAACCCATAGTGGCAGAACACAAATGATAGCCGCCCCCCACCCTGGAAGTATGTGATGAAGGGGACACTGGGTGTCACATATCTCTAAGAGTTTCAGGGTCTGAGCAGGGACCCCCTGAAGTGTTGGGGGAAACCTGAATGGCTGGATGGGCCCTCTCCTCCCTAGTGACCGCAGGGGTTCAGGGGCCAGTGTTACTCTCCTGTGATCTGCCAGTGTTTTTACAACCACTCTAAATCAAACAACCTACTTACTTGTTTGCACTTATTCGCTTTCAGTCGCCTAAAGCTTCATATGGGCCGATATGACAACAGTTGTGATGGGAGCATTGGGAGAGATCTACCATCTCTTTGCCAGTCCGTAGCACCAACAAAAGGGAATTTTGGTCAACCCTAGAGCTCTGTTAGCGAAGGACCTCTAAATATCTCATGCAGTCACAATGTTTTATCAAATACTGCAGCATCATCCACACTTTTAAAACTGTACTCCAAAGAACCAACATAGTGACTGAGTGAAGGTCTCAAGTGAAATGTGAGAGATTTAAGGAGACATTTACTTTTTAATTACTTCCTGTAATTTGTAAACTTTTATTGATTCTAATAAAAGCAAAAAACAACAGGTCCCCAAATGCAAAGGATATAAAAATGAATAGGACAAACTTCCTTAAACCAACATGGAACACCTTGACGTTTCTTAGCTAGAGGCTTATTCCATAAGCAACACTTTAATACTAGTTAGCTTCTGGGTCCTACGGCAAGTGTGGAGATGTGCATTACTGGTTATTGGGTGGGTGCAGCAAGGACAAGGTTGTGATACAATACTTTAGTGTTTCCAAATCACTATGACTTTCATTCCCTACAGACTACACCTCCATCTTCCATGCACCCAGGACAAATCTTTCTTGCTGGCGATCCTTCTGTCTACCAAGAGGTTCATTGTTATGTTTAGCTCATTTAGCAATAGCGCTATTTACTAGAGAATGACACTGTGCATTTTGGGGTTTGAATTTTTCATTCTATTTATAAATGGGCTTCAACCCCTAGAATGCAGTGTGCTGATGGGTAAAGAGCAAGGTTTGCCTGAAGGTGCTAAACATAGCAAGGGTGCAAAGGGCATCTGTGAAATGTGCATCCTAGGATTTGTAAACTCATGTGTATAAAGGAATAAGTGGGGCCAATTATCCCAGGGGGCTACTTGTCATTTTTTACATTGAGATCTGGCTAGATCTTGGTAGCCATGAGAATGTGGTAAGAAATTTGCAAGGTTAAGATAGCTACAGTCATTGTACTGCTACCCACCCTGCTCCAGCATTCCACTCATGGGGACACTGAGGATACGATAAGCCAAAGGCAGCAGCAAGTCCAGCAGGCAACAGGGCCTAGGACCACTGCCGTACTAGGGAATTGTCCTCATGGTGTAGGCTGTGGTGGCTGCTTTTGGGGCTGGAAGGACTGTCCTTAAAGCCCTGTAAGAAAAGGTGCTCCACCAACCTGTCCCCAACATGCAATAATTACACTCATTAAAGATCTGCACATTGTTATGTTATGTTAAAATTATTTGTAGAGCACACATACACTGGTTGGATTTTTGGCACTATGTATAGGAGTAGCCTAAGTCCTGATGAGGTATTTCATCTTAGTGAGTGAACAACCATGTCTTAAGGAGTATTCAGAATCTCAGGGGTTCTATACAGCATCTATGGGCACATGCATCAAAAGCAGAAATAGCGATTCCTTAATTGCGAAAAATAAGGAATCGCAATAAAAAAATCGCTATCCAGGATGCATGAAACCACACACGCACAAATAGTGATTCGTTAATAATTGCAAAATCAAGAGCGAGAACACAAATGCGACCCCCAAAACCTGAAAAGCCCAAATAGCGATCTCGCTAATTGCGATCTCGCCATTTGCGATCTCGCTATTAGTAAAAATCACAAAAAGCGGGTCGCATTGGAAGCAGGCTGATGACATCACAACCAGGAAGTCACACAGTCCATGCTTCATTCAGTGCCCTGAGGAGCTCAGAGGAGGAGGCAGAGAACTGAGGGTGACCAGAATCACTGACATCTTTGTATCCAGCTACCATTTCACACCCAGGATGGATAAAAATGCTTCAGGGGAGAGTGCCACGCCCAGGAAGAGGAAAATGAAGTTCTGAGAGCGGAAGTTGGAAAACTTAATTGAGGAGGTCAGCAAGAGCCACGATAAGTTATTTGGGAAAATGTCCCTGAAGGTTCCTGAGGCTGAAAAAAATATGGCTGCACATCAAGGCTAAAGTCAATGCTGTGGGAGTCACACACCGCAGCATTGATGATTTGAAGAAGAGCTGGTACGACCTCAGGATCCATGCCAAGGAGCGCATTGCCGTATGGCTGAGGGAAGCAGGTGCCACAGGAGGAAGACCATTGACTGCACCCACAAACACAGCCCATGAGGACCTTGTTAAGGCGACAATCCAGCCTGAGGCGGTGGTGGGAGTCACACAGCTGGACACAAGTACATTACAAGGGGCGCTGACCTGACACTGTGGTCATTTTGGGGGACTTATTGAACTTACCTGCTCCTTTGTGTGGACGCCTTGCCTACTTTTCTTCCCGCCGCCGCTTGCTGACACGACGCGGCCGCCGAGCGGAGGAAACTCCATTACCCAGGCTCCCTTGCTTCGGGGGTGGACACAGCTGATGCTACGCTCGCGCCCAGAGGTGCTTGAAATTTGAGCACAACTCCCGCGTCGCGGGACTGCGCGCGGGCAGCGCCGGGCGAAGCCCGGGCAAAGGGCGGGCCGTCTGAGGCCGTCCGAGGATGTATGAGGACGGGACGGGCTACCCCCCTCAAATCTACGGCCTGACCCGTTAGTTATTAGGTCACAGACACAAAGGTACTGTTGGGTCACAAGTTCTATTTACCTGTTTTACATAGTGTTGCGTTATCTATTGCATTCGCTCAAAACTTCAATTGGTACTGACGGGTTGGCACAAACGGTGTCGAGTATCGTATGGTCTTAGCTACTCGATTTCGTGAGATATGTCCAAGCAAAGGGTTCCCTCTGTGCCTAATACCATGGACAACTACCCTGTGCAGGTTGTAAATAAAATTAACAGTGATAGAAGGGCATCACTAGGATTAAGTTGTTCTCCTACTCCCCCCACGATGGGTTCTATGTCTGATCCATCTCTGGAATCCTCATTACAGGTCACTGGTAGCGTTGTTGATGATGTAGAGGTTCTAGCTAGTGACATTTTCGAACTAAGTCCATCTTCCGCTATTAACTTGCAAATTAATATTGAGGATGAAGTTGTTCCAGTTATTGAAGTACAGAAACCCCTGTCTCCTGTCCCCTTACCCATGACTAGAGCTGTCAGAGCATGTAGAAAAAGCCAGGGTAAAAGTGGCGGGTTATGCGCAGGAAGGAAAAAGACAACCCCTGCATTTAAAACCATAGATAAGAAAGAGGTAAAGAGGTTACACAATGATAAAGAGAACGAGGATGAGCTATTTATAAAAATTGCTAGTATGGCTGACGCAAAGATTAAGTGTATTTTCAAACCACTGGTGACTAAAGTCGACTAGCTCACGACAGAGGTAACAAGACTGAGTGTTCTGCTAAACAAATCAGTTGATGAGGTGGGTAGTATATCAACCCTGGTGTCAAGTAGACTTGCACCAAATGTGGAGCACCCTAGGCATGGGGCAGGGCCAGAAGAAAAAGTGATCGCTAACCCCCCCCTTACCGAATCCATAGTTGATAAGGACGGTCAGAATTTAGTTAATGAAGTTCCACCACCAAGACTTGCTATTCCGTTCCAAGAGAGAGACACATTTCAATGTATCACCGAGGCTTCCCCACTTGTATTAGTTTTAGCTAACGTACCTACCTTGTTGCCTGGCAATGCGGAATCTACTTCTTCCTTGATTAATAAATCGTTGCATTGGTTGTCAAAAAATATGAAGATGTCTCCCTGGGGTGAACAACAACTAGCGGGGGAAATTATTATGGCAAGAAGAGTAACATGGTTAGGGGATAATCCCCAAAAATTTGTGGGCGACTGTATAGTTCTTAATTTCTCAAATGCAGGTGTACTCCCCAACGTCTTGGCCAATATATTTCCCCCACAACGTAGGTATACTGCTATAATTCCACTAACTCTGGAATATTTCTATTGTAAGGGAGGCTGTGTAATGAAACCGATGAGATTAAGATCTAAGTGGTATCCCACCTCTAACAGGGGTAGGAGCGATCCAAACAGCAATTGGGGTATCAGCCTGGAAAATAGGTTTGGGGTCTTGTCTGACCTGAATGAATGCGACTGACTTGAGAGGGGTGATAGATTGGAGAAAAAGATCCAAGCTAAACCTTATAGATTGTGTGCCCCTCTAGCGCAGAGATTAACACTATCGAATGTGGCTCTTATCCCCCAACCTGAAACGAGGGGAGCATCTAATCACCCAGAGAGTCAGTCTAAGAATATCGATTTAGTCCAATTGATATGCTCCAGCCCTTTAGATAAATGTGCCAGTTTAGTATCCAAAGCACTAATAATAGAGCCACTAGGTAGCTCATGTACCAATATTGAGCATATGATTGAGATGGAGGGTGAGACCCAAAGTTCTCTAACAATTCAAAACCCTCCTTGCTTTTCAGCAGCTGAGGCAGGGTTGACTTTTCTTTCTTGGAACCTTGCTGGAATTAGTAATAAGTTAACATCTCCTGAATGGTGTAGCTCCGTTGACCAGTTTGATATCATCCTCTTTCAGGAATCCTGGTCATTGGTTCCAGTACATCGTTTGGGGTTCCTTAACTTTCAATCACCTGCTATTAAAAAATCTAAAGGACGACCATCAGGGGGTTTGATAATCTGGATCCGCCAATCACTATGTTGCAATATTAAGCAACAGAGCTCCCTATCAAATGACATCTTATCTGTGAACATCACATGGGCACCTGGTCATGGAGTAGCAATTTTTAACATTCATGCTAGAGGGATGGCCGGGGGACATATATCTGATGTAATTACTGCTCTCGACCTCCAGCTTATAGCACTCCCAACCCAGCTGTCCATCATTGTGGGAGGTGATGTCAATACCACTTTTGAGCCACTTGGACCTGAGGATCAGTTTCTTGCTGCTGAGGAGGATAGTAAATGGGGCGTCCCTCAGTTGGAACTTCCCGTAGTTAAAAGATGGTCAGCTGTAGCCATCCAACTCAAAGCTTTATGCCTAGAGAGAGGGCTCAGAGCTGTTAATGGGCGTACCCCGTCAGATCGCCAGGGTGTAAAAACATTTGACAATGGTAGGTTTTCCAGTCGAATAGATTACATCCTGGTGGATATTAGAGAATGGCACAGGCTGATTGATATGACCATAATATCCAGGGTGGAAAGCGATCACAACCCACTCTGCATGGAATTCAAAGCATTTAATGGGTCTAGAGAACTTAACCCAGTTGGGGGGATAACCACCTTGGATATTGTAGCATCGAATAACATGCGCCATGTTAAATGGGGTAGATTTATTGAGAACCTGGAGAAGTTGGAGGACCTTAAAACAGCGGTGAAAGACGAAGTGGCCAATCTAAACGTTCAATCTGCCAATCAAAACTTTCCCCAAATTATGCTTGAGGCTCACACCCACTTCTTTAATAAACTCCAAGGGTTCTTTATGAAATCCATAAAAATAGACAAGATTAAGAAAATAAAAACACCTGAGGCAGGATGGTACAACAAAGCTTGTAAAGCAGCCCGCCAGAACCTCAGTGCCGAACTTAGATCTAGAAATATTCTAGGTGTAAGAAAGGCCAGAGAGACATATAGGCACACACAGAAAGTGGCCAAGAAACAGTGGGACGAGGAACAGTGGCGTGATCTGAAACATGCCTCTGTAGCTAAAGATCAGAAACAATTTTGGGCCATAGTTAAATGGGATAGAGGAGGGATCGCCCAACCGCCACAAAACAACGTTGCCAAACACCAATGGGTAGATTTTTTTAGACCACAATACGCCTGTAGTCCATCGGAAGGAGAGTACACAGTTCCCCCCACCATCTTTTACCAAAAGCAGTTATTTACAATTAAAGATGTCAACTTGGCACTAGACTCCGTGATTGGGGGGAGAGCCCCAGGTATGGATGGCATACCAGCTAACGTGTTTTTAAGTGACAGACTATCTTGGTGTCAGTATTTTCAATGGTTGGCTAATTCTGTGGCTATGGGTGCGCCCATTCCCACCTCATGGAAAGGTGCGGAAATATTTCCGGTTTTTAAAAAAGGTGACAAATCACTACCTAGCAACTATAGACCTATCAGTCTAATAGACTCAGCCCAAAAACTCATAGGTCGCTTAGTGCAAAACAAACTGCAATCTTGGGTAGAAGAAAATGACATCTTGTCCCCGTACCAAGCTGGTTTTCGACCCTGCACTAGCTCAGTTGACCAGGTTTTTTATTTTCTTGCGCTTTACTGGAGGAACGTGACTTTGACTAATGGGACTCTTTATGCGGTCTTTATAGACCTGAAATCAGCCTTTGACCCTCGTTCCAAACTTTGGAGGGTTCTTGCTGAAGCAGGGATGGCGCCGGAACTGTTAACGCTTCTCGTCTGCCTGCACGAGAACAACTACGCAAGAATTAGGTGGGGGGCCCAGGGTGAGGTGACCGACTCCTTTCCTGTCGAGCGTGGTGTCCGACAGGGGTGCGTTCTGGCACCCACGCTGTTTTCAATATTCATCAACGGCATAGTAGACCATCTTAGTAGTTCCCCCACGGACGCTCCGGTATTAGCAGGGGCGCGCGTGCCAGTCCTCATGTTTGCAGACGACACGCTGATAGTTTCCAGGATGCCGAGTGGGCTGCAGAAGGCAATAAACGCGTTTGGAGATTTCTGCGAAGCACGTGGACTTGAGATAAATACCTCCAAAACTAAATTTATGTCCCTGAACTCACGGAAAACTTTCAGAGGTGCAATTAATTTTAACCGTATCCCACTAGAACAGGTTGAGGCATTTACGTACCTAGGAATATCTCTCCAGAGCAATATGAGCTGGAAAAGTCATATTGATATGGCTGCTTTAAAATTCCATCAGTTGGCGGGTGCAATTGATTCTAAGCATAAACTTTCCTTAACCAAGCCTATTACTCCTGCCTTAGAAATCTACAACATGAAAGTCATAAGTGCCTCTTTGTATGGCTCGGAATTGTGGGGTTTCTCTAACCTGCAACAATTAAGATTGGCAGAGAACAAGTTCTTCCGCTGTTTAGCAGGGGTTCCCCAAAGTACACCAACTGTCCCGCTTGCATATTATGACTTGGGCAGGAAAAAAATAGAGGACATAGCACGGCTACGCATTCTACTTTATTGGAGACAGATTATGTTAACCCCCGAATTAGCCCATTATGCTACCGCCCTGAAGGACATCATCAGGGTAGATCGTTTCCATTCCATCCTATGGCTCAAGGAAATCAGGAGCCTGTTAACAAAGCTTGAACTAGACTACCTTTGGGATGTCCCAAGTGGCTCAAGCTTCCCACCAAAGTTAACTATTAAATAAATGTACTGGGATATGATTTTAATGTCCGCCAACAGTTCTGGTCCAAATGCTAAGTTAACTGATCGCTTTCTTGATATTAAACCTATACCATTTTGTGAAGCTTACTGGGATATTATAGAAAAGGTCTCCGATAGAAAATTGTATTTTCAGTTTAGAATTGGGACTCTCCCTGTAAAAGCGTTCACCTATAAATGGTCACCTACCCAGGACAATAAGTGTCACTGCTGAAAATATCTGATTGAGGACATTTGTCATCTGCTGTTCGTATGTCCTCTGTACACCAGCCCCCGTCGCAAGTGGTTAAAACCAGTGTGCATAAATTTGGGGACACGTAGTTGTAAAGAGGCCTTAAGAATACTTGAATCAGACTGTACACCCTGTATGGCAGTTGCTGTCGCAAAATTTTTAGGGTGGGCTTGGATTATACGCCTTTGCACTTTAAAGCCTTCAGAAACTATCAATGAACCTCTGACACCGATTAATGAATAATGGAAAATTTTAAGAATCATGTTTGTATCTGAAATGTTTTAATTTATCGTTGTTGATATTTTTTAACCTTGTAATCGACAGCATCATGGTTTAATGAGTTTTTAATAATAATGATTTTTTTAGTTAGTAGTATTTATAGTATGCGTTAGGATGTTTACATGCTTTTATGACTTGCTGTCGAATAAAGCTTTGAAATTTGAATTTGTAAGATGCATGCAAGCGTTAATCCCTTGCGTAATGTATGTTCAAGCACATCCCTACTACCCAGAGAGTGAGTAGTAGAGAGCAAGTAGTAGAGAGTGTGTTGAAGAGAGTGAGAAGTAGAGAGTAGTACAGAATGAGTAGTAGAGAGAGTATTAGAGAGTGAGTAGTAGAGAGAGAGTAGTAGAGAGTGAGTAGTATAGAGTAGTAGAGTGAGTAGTAGAGAGTGAGTAGTAGAGAGTAGTAGAGTTAGTAGTAGAGAATGAGTAGTAGAGAGAGAGTAGTAGAGAGAAGTAGAGAGTGAGTAGTAGAGTAGTAGAGAGTGAGTGGTAGAGAGTAGTAGAGAGTAGTAGAGTGAGTAGTAGAGAGTAGTAGAGAGTGAGTAGTAGAGAGGAGCAGTAAAGAGTGGTATAGAGTAGTAGAGAGTGAGTAGTAGAGAGTGAGTAGTAGAGAGTAGTAGTGAGTGAGTAGTAGAGAGTGAGTAGTAGAGAGAGAGTAGTAGAGAGTAGTAGAGAGTGAATAGTAGAGAGTAGTAGAGAGTGAGTAGTAGAGAGAGAGAGTAGTAGAGAGTGTGTAGTAGAGAGTAGTAGAGAATAAGTAGTAGAGAGTGAGTAGAAGAGAGTAGTAGAGTAGTAGAGAGTGAGAAGTAGAGAGTAGTAGAGAGTGAGTAGTAGAGAGTTAGTAGTAGAGTGAGAGTAGTAGAGAGTAGTAGAGAGTGAGTAGAAGAGTAGTAGAGAATCTGTCAGTGTCAGTCAGTGTCAGTCAATCAGTGTCAGTCAGTCATACATATCATTTTGGAACATAACATTGTTTTTGCGGGAGTCGTGCACCCTGCGCGCCCCAGCTCGTATATGTTGTCACACGAGACGCGCTACCGCGCAAGCATCTCGTACCGTAATGCGACATGTGTCGCGAATGCGCGTGAGCTGGAGTCGCGGACTGGTTGCATAACAATCGCGCACTTCACATAATATTAAATGTATATGATGTAACTGAAAAACCTGCAGGCGTCGCACACCGTACGTGGATCCTTCATGACTTTTCCAAAATGGCGGCTAGAATCCGCGCACCCACCGTGATGTGTATGCTTTGAGTGCGCGACTCCCAAAAAAAATGTGATTAAAAAAATAAATATTAATAATATAAATATTTTAAAATAAAAAATTAAAGCAAAAAAAATAATCAATATTTCAGTTTAAATAAAAAAAAAAGTGTGTGCAATTTTCAGAAAAATATATGTTATTTAATGAATAAAATATTTATAAATAAATAGTTTAAAAAACTGTAGAAAATCTGTACAAAAAATAGGTATAACTACTATCCTGGTTCTCTTCCCTGTAAAGCAGCTCTACTGACCTGGTTTCTCTGGCTCTACAGCAGCTCTGCTGACCTGGTTCTCTGGCTCTAGAGCAAGAGCAGCTCTGCTGACCTGGTTCTTAGGCTCTAGAGCAGCTCTGCTGACTTGGTTCTGTGGCTCTAGAGCAGCTCTGCTGACCTGGTTATCTGGCTCTAAAGCAGCTCTGCTGACCTGGTTCCCTGGCTCTAAAGCAACTCTGCTGGTCTGGTTCTCTGACTCTAAAGCAGCTCTGCTGACCTGGTACTTTCCCTCTGAAGCAGCTCTGCTGCCTGGTTTCTATGGCTCTACAGCAGCTCTGCTGACCTGGTTCTCTGGCTCTAGAGCAGCTCTGCTGACCTAGTTCTTAGGCTCTAGAGCATTTCTGCTGACCTGGTTCTCTGGCTCTACAACAGCTCTGCTGACTCGGTTCTCTCACTCTAAAGCAGCTCTGCTGACCAGGTTCTATGGCTCTAAAGCAGCTGTGCTGACCTGGTTCTCTGGCTGCAGAGCAGCCCTGCTGACCTGGTCCCCTGGCTCTAAAGCAGCACTGCTGACCTGGTTCCCTCCCTCTAAAGCAGCTCTGCTGACCTGGTTCTCTCGCTCTAAAGCAGCTCTACTGACCTGGTGTCTCTGGCTCTACAGCAGCTCTGCTGACCTGGGTCTAGAGCAGCTCTGCTGAGCTGGTTCTTAGGCTCTAAAGCAGCTCTGCTGACCTGGTTCTCTGGCTGTAGAGCAGCTCTGCTGACCTGGTTCTCTGGCTCTACAACAGCTCTGCTGACATGGTTCTCTTGCTCTAAAGCAGCTCTGATGACCCTGTTCCATGGCTCTAAACCAGTTCTGCTGACCTGGTTCTCTGGCTCTACAACAGCTCTGCTGACATGGTTCTCTCCCTCTAGAGCAGGTCTGCTGACCTGGTTCTCTCCTTCTAAAGCAGCTCTACTGATCTGGTTTCTCTGGCTCTACAGCAGCTCTGCTGACCTGGTTCTCTAGCTCTAAAGCAGCTCTGCTTACCTGGTTCTATGGCTCTATAGCAGCTCTGCTGACTTGGTTCTGTGGCTCTAGAGCAGCTCTGCTGATCTGGTTCTCTGGCTCTAAAGCAGCTCTGCTGACCTGGTTTCTCTGGCTCTACAGCAGCTCTGCTGACCTGGTTGTCTGGCTCTAGAGCAGCCCTGCTGACCTAGTTCTTAGGCTCTAGAGCAGCTCTGCTGACCTGGTTCTCTGGCTCTACAACAACTCTGCTGACCTGGTTCTCTCGCTCTATAGCAGCTCTGCTGACCCGGTTCTATGGCTCTAAAGCAGTTCTGCTGACCTGGTTCTCTGGCTCCAGAGCAGCTCTGCTGACCTGGTCCCTCGGCTCTAAAGCAGGTCTGCTGACCTGGTTCTCTCCCTCTAAATCAGCTCTGCTGACCTGGTTCTCTCACTGTAAAGCAGCTCTACTGACCTGGTTTCTCTGGCTCTACAGCAGCTCTGCTGACCTGGTTCTCTGGCTCTACAGCAGCTCTGCTGAGCTGGTTCTTAGGCTCTAAAGCAGCTCTGCTGACCTGGTTCTCTGGCGCTAGAGCAGCTCTGCTGACCTGGTTCTCTGGCTCTAAAGCAGCTCTGCTGACCTGGTTCTCTCCCTCTAAATCAGCTCTGCTGACCTGGTTCTCTGCCTCTAGAGCAGCTCTGCTGACCTGGTTCTATGGCTCTAAAGCAGCTCTGCTGACCTGGTTCTCTGACTCTAGAGCAGCTCTGCTGACCTGGTTCTCTGGCTCTAAAGCAGCTCTGCTGACCTGGTTCTCTCCCTCTAAAGCAGCTCTGCTGACCTGGTTTCTCTGGCTCTAGAGCAGCTCTGCTGACCTGGTTCTCTGGCTCTAAAGCTGCTCTGCTGACCTGGTTCTCTGCCTTTAGAGTAGCTCTGCTGACCTGGTTCTCTAGCTCTAAAGCAGCTCTGCTGACCTGGTTCTATGGCTCTAAAGCAGCTCTGTTGACCTGGTTCTCTGGCTCTAGAGCAGCTCTGCTGACCTGGGACTCTGGCTCTAAAGCAGCTCTGCTGACCTGGTTCTCTCCCTCTAAAGAGCTCTGCTGACCTTGTTATATGTCTCTAAAGCAGTTCTGCTGACCTTTTTCTCTGCCTCTAGAGCAGCTCTGCTGACCTGGTTCTCTGGCTGTAAAGCAGTTCTGCTGACCTGGTTCTCTCCCTCTAAAGCAGCTCTGCTGACCTGGTTTCTCTGGCTCTACAGCAGCTCTGCTGACCTGGTTCTCGGCCTCTAGAGCAGCTCTGCTGACATGGGTCTCTGGCTCTATAGCAGCTCTCCTGACCTGGGTCTCTGGTTGCAGAGCAGCCCTGCTGACCTGGTCCCCTGGTTCTAAAGCAGCACTGCTGACCTGGTTCTCTCCCTCTAAAGTAGCTCTGCTGACCTGGTTCTCTCGCTCTAAAGCAGCTCTACTGACCTTGTGTCTCTAGCTCTACAGCAGCTCTGCTGACCTGGGTCTAGAGCAGCTCTGCTGAGCTGGTTCTTAGGCTCTAAAGCAGCTCTGCTGACCTGGTTCTCTGGCTGTAGAGCAGCTCTGCTGACCTGGTTCTCTGGCTCTACAACAGCTCTGCTGACATGGTTCTCTTGCTCTAAAGCAGCTCTGTTGACCTGGTTTTCTGGCTCTAGAGCAGCTCTGCTGAACTGGTTCTCTGGCTCTAAAGCAGCTCTGCTGACCTGGTTCTCTCCCTCTAAATCAGCTCTGCTGACCTGGTTCTCTGCCTCTAGAGCAGCTCTGCTGACCTGGTTCTATGGCTCTAAAGCAGCTCTGCTGACCTGGTTCTCTGACTCTAGAGCAGCTCTGCTGACCTGGTTCTCTGGCTCTAAAGCAGCTCTGCTGACCTGGTTCTCTCCCTCTAAAGCAGCTCTTCTGACCTGGTTTCTCTGGCTCTAGAGCAGCTCTGCTGACCTGGTTCTCTGGCTCTAAAGCTGCTCTGCTGACCTGGTTCTCTGCCTTTAGAGTAGCTCTGTTGACCTGGTTCTCTAGCTCTAAAGCAGCTCTGCTGACCTGGTTCCTTGGCTCTAAAGCAGCTCTGTTGACCTGGTTCTCTGGCTCTAGAGCAGCTCTGCTGACCTGGGACTCTGGCTCTAAAGCAGCTCTGCTGACCTGGTTCTCTCCCTCTAAAGAGCTCTGCTGACCTTGTTATATGTCTCTAAAGCAGTTCTGCTGACCTTGTTCTCTGCCTCTAGAGCAGCTCTGCTGACCTGGTTCTCTGGCTGTAAAGCAGTTCTGCTGACCTGGTTCTCTCCCTCTAAAGCAGCTCTGCTGACCTGGTTTCTCTGGCTCTACAGCAGCTCTGCTGACCTGGTTCTCGGCCTCTAGAGCAGCTCTGCTGACATGGGTCTCTGGCTCTAGAGCAGCTCTCCTGACCTGGGTCTCTGGTTCCAGAGCAGCCCTGCTGACCTGGTCCCCTGGCTCTAAAGCAGCACTGCTGACCTGGTTCTCTCCCTCTAAAGTAGCTCTGCTGACCTGGTTCTCTCGCTCTAAAGCAGCTCTACTGACCTTGCGTCTCTAGCTCTACAGCAGCTCTGCTGACCTGGGTCTAGAGCAGCTCTGCTGAGCTGGTTCTTAGGCTCTAAAGCAGCTCTGCTGACCTGGTTCTCTGGCTGTAGAGCAGCTCTGCTGACCTGGTTCTCTGGCTCTACAACAGCTCTGCTGACATGGTTCTCTTGCTCTAAAGCAGCTCTGCTGACCTGGTTCTCTGGCTCTAGAGCAGCTCTGCTGACCTGGTTCTCTGGCTCTAAAGCAGCTCTGCTGACCTGGTTCTCTCCCTCTAAATCAGCTCTGCTGACCTGGTTCTCTGCCTCTAGAGCAGCTCTGCTGACCTGGTTCTATGGCTCTAGAGCAGCTCTGCTGACCTGGTTCTCTGGCTCTAAAGCAGCTATGCTGACCTGGTTCTCTCCCTCTAAAGCAGCTCTGCTGACCTGGTTTCTCTGGCTCTAGAGCAGCTCTGCTGACCTGGTTCTCTGGCTCTAAAGCTGCTCTGCTGACCTGGTTCTCTGCCTTTAGAGTAGCTCTGCTGACCTGGTTCTCTAGCTCTAAAGCAGCTCTGCTGACCTGGTTCTATGGCTCTAAAGTAGCTCTGTTGACCTGGTTCTCTGGCTCTAGAGCAGCTCTGCTGACCTGGGACTCTGTCTCGAAAGCAGCTCTGCTGACCTGGTTCTCTCCCTCTAAAGAGCTCTGCTGACCTTGTTATATGTCTCTAAAGCAGTTCTGCTGACCTTGTTCTCTGCCTCGAGAGCAGCTCTGCTGACCTGGTTCTCTGGCTCTAAAGCAGTTCTGCTGACCTGGTTCTCTCCCTCTAAAGCAGCTCTGCTGACCTGGTTTCTCTGGCTCTACAGCAGCTCTGCTGACCTGGTTCTCGGCCTCTAGAGCAGCTCTGCTGACATGGGTCTCTGGCTCTTGAGCAGCTCTCCTGACCTGGGTCTCTGGTTCCAGAGCAGCCCTGCTGACCTGGTCCCATGGCTCTAAAGCAGCACTGCTGACCTGGTTCTCTCCCTCTAAAGCAGCTCTACTGACCTGGTGTCTCTGGCTCTACAGCAGCTCTGCTGACCTGGGTCTAGAGCAGTTCTGCTGAGCTGGTTCTTAGGCTCTAAAGCAGCTCTGCATACCTGGTTCTCTTGCTCTAAAGCAGCTCTGCTGACCCTGTTCCATGGCTCTAAACCCGTTCTGCTGACCTGGTTCTCTGGCTCTATAACAGCTCTGCTGTCATGGTTCTCTTGCTCTAAAGCAGCTCAGCTGACCATGTTCTGTGGCTCTAAACCAGTTCTGCTGACATGGTTCTCTGGCTCTAGAGCAGCTCTGCTGACCTGGTTCTCTCCCTCTAGAGCAGTTCTGCTGACCTGGTTCTCTCCTTCTAAAGCAGCTCTACTGACCTGGTTTCTCTGGCTCTACAGCAGCTCTGCTGACCTGGTTCTCTGGCTCTAGAGCAGCTCTGCTGACCTGGTTCTTAGGCTCTAGAGCAGCTCTGCTGACCTGGTTCTCTAGCTCTAAAGCAGCTCTGCTTACCTGGTTCTATGGCTCTATAGCAGCTCTGCTGACTTGGTTCTGTGGCTCTAGAGCAGCTCTGCTGATCTGGTTCTCTGGCTCTAAAGCAGCTCTGCTGACCTGGTTTCTCTGGCTCTACAGCAGCTCTGCTGACCTGGTTCTCTGGCTCTCCAACAGCTCTGCTGACCTGGTTCTCTCGCTCTATAGCAGCTCTGCTGACCTGGTTCTATGGCTCTAAAGCAGTTCTGCTGACCTGGTTCTCTGGCTCCAGAGCAGCTCTGCTGACCTGGTCCCTCGGCTCTAAAGCAGGTCTGCTGACCTGGTTTTCTCCCTCTAAATCAGCTCTGCTGACCTAGTTCTCTCGCTCTAAAGCAGCTCTACTGACCTGGTTTCTCTGGCTCTACAGCAGCTCTGCTGACCTGGTTCTCTGGCTCTAGAGCAGCTCTGCTGAGCTGGTTCTTAGGCTCTAAAGCAGCTCTGCTGACCTGGTTCTCTGGCTCTAGAGCAGCTCTGCTGACCTGGTTCTCTGGCTCTAAAGCAGCTCTGCTGACCTGGTTATCTCCCTCTAAATCAGCTCTGCTGACCTGGTTCTCTGCCTCTAGATCAGCTCTGCTGACCTTTTTCTATGGCTCTAAAGCAGCTCTGCTGACCTGGTTCTCTGACTCTAGAGCAGGTCTGCTGACCTGGTTCTCTCCCTCTAAATCAGCTCTGCTGACCTGGTTCTCTGGCTCTAAAGCAGCTCTGCTGACCTGGTTCTCTCCCTCTAAAGCAGCTCTGCTGACCTTGTTTCTCTGGCTCTAGAGCAGCTCTGCTGACCTGGTTCTCTGGCTCTAAAGCTGCTCTGCTGACCTGGTTCTCTGTCTTTAGAGTTGCTCTGCTGAACTGGTTCTCTAGCTCTAAAGCAGCTCTGCTGACCTGGTTCTATGGCTCTAAAGCAGCTCTGTTGACCTGTTTCTCTGGCTCTAGAGCAGCTCTGCTGACCTGGGACTCTGGCTCTAAAGCAGCTCTGCTGACCTGGTTCTCTCCCTCTAATGAGCTCTGCTGACCTTGTTATATGTCTCTAAAGCAGTTCTGCTGACCTTGTTCTCTGCCTCTAGAGCAGCTCTGCTGACCTGGTTCTCTGGCTCTAAAGCAGTTAGCTGACCTGGTTCTCTCCATCTAAAGAAGCTCTGCTGACCTGGTTTCTCTGGCTCTACAGCAGCTATGCTGACCTGGTTCTCGGCCTCTAGAGCAGCTCTGCTGACATGGGTCTCTGGCTCTAGAGCAGCTCTCCTGACCTTGGTCTCTGGTTCCAGAGCAGCTCTGTTGACCTGCTTCTTAGGCTCTAGAGCAGCTCTGCTGACCTGGGTCTCTGACTCTACAATGGCTCTGCTGACCTGGTTTCTCTGGCTCTACAGCAGCTCTGCTGACCTGGCTCTCTACACTCACGATGCATGCAATCGACTTCGCAAAAATATATTTAAAAATAATATAAGTTTATTATTAGTACAAATATAATATTTTTATGAATATCTTCGATTATCTCTTGCCCTAATATGTATATTAAAGACACATACATATAATTTTGGAACATAACATTTTTATGCGGGAGTCGTGCACCCAGCGCATCCCAGCACGTATATGACATCACACGAGACACGCCACTGCGCAAGCATCTCGTACCGTAATGCGACATGTATCGCGAATGCGCGGGAGCTTGAGTCACAGACTGGTCGCATACCAATCGCACACATCACGTAATATTAAATGTATATGATGTAACTGAAAAACATGCAGCCGTCGCCCACCGTACGTGGATCCTTCATGACTTTTCTAAAATGGCGGCTAGAATCCACACACCCACCGTGATGTGTACGCTTTGAGTGCGCGACTCCCAAAAAAAATTTGATTTAAATAAAAAAAAGAAAATGATATAAATATTTTAAAATAAAAATGAAAACAAAAAAATTCATCAATATTTCAGTTTAAATTAATAATTTTTTTGTTGTTGCAATTTTCAGAAAAATATATCGGTGCCGATTCCGATCTTGTAAAACCCGGGTACGAATGTTCGTACGGAGCGTTTTCTCTGTACGACTCGTACCCGGGAATTCCACCTTACAAACCAGCAAGTACGATTCGTACAGAAATATCATTTCCGTACGAATCGTAAAAAACACCATACGGCTAAAAAATACATACAATTCTGATCCTGGACAGCGCGTACGCGACGTCCGCACGGAGTCAGGCAGCGTTTTACGGACCAGCAAGTACGATTCGTACCTACAGCACTCCGCACGGCTATATTTTTACGGGAGCCAAAAAGTGTCGGAAAAGCCAAGTACACTGTGATGCACGACGAAAAGGGGGCCCGCTACGCGACGTACACGCCATCACCCACTTCGTACGTGTCATCATGTACGGTGCGTACCCCAACATTGCATATGTACGGACCATACCCCCCCACCCCCCGGTATGTACGGACCGTACCCCCCACCTGCGTATGTCCGCACCGTACCCCAGGCGTACCCCCCACCCGCGTATGTCCGTACCGTACACAAGGTGTACCCCAATCCTCGTGTATGTACGCCTGGGGTACGGTGCGGATATACGCGGCTGGGGGGTCATGCCTGGGGTACGGTGCGGACATTCGCGGGTGGGGGGTACGGTCCATACATATGGGGGGTGGGGGGTATGGTGCGGACATACGGGGGGTGGGGGGTACGGTACGTACATACGGGAGCGGTGGGTGGCTGGGGGGGCGTACAACTCGTACCCCGGGCACAAGTGTACTCGGGGTAGGGGTCGTACAAAGTTCGCTCTGTACGGGGCCTTTTCCGTGCGCTTGTGTTTTCGGACGGGCGATACGGACTTCAGTTTTACGATTTGTATGTAAAACTGTCCGGGGACATCTCGTAGACTTTTCCCGAAGCGATTCGTATGTATTTTTCACGTACGAATCGTACTTCGCCGTTTGTATGGGATTTTTATGATTCGTACGTAAAAAAATACAGCTATGAGTCGTACGGTAATTTGTTTTAACGGATCGGAATCGGCACCATAATGTTATTTAATGAATAAAAAATTTATAAATAAATAGTTAGAAATTCAGTACAAAAATTATGTATAACTACTATTACACTTAGAAATGAGCATTTAAAAATCCTTTGAAATTCACTGAAAAAAAACATAGGTTTCAGAGACGTTATAGTTAGAAATTAGCATTTAAAAAACCTTAGAAATTCACAGAAAAAAAGATAGGTTTCAGGGGTGTTATAGTTAGCTGGCCATTTCACTCGTAAAAAACCATAGAAATTCCTCTATTATAGTTAGTTCTGCTAACTATAACTCGCATGTCTGCAATGCACTGCTGATGATGTCGCATATTGCATCATTCATGACATGGTCAGTGACATCACTGATGACATCTCAAATTACATCTCAAAAAGGGGGCAGGGTAGAAACACCCTAACCCCCTAGGCCTGCTCAGGGGGCCCCACAAGGACCCCCAAGGCCCAAACTAAAATGTTTTTTTTTAAATCGCGGGATGCGCTTAGGATCCGCGCATTCCGCTACCGGAAAAAAAAACGAAGCGCGGGCTCGCGCGCTTCATTTACAATTTGCCCCTGGGGGGCCAAGTCCCAGGGGCAATATTTTATAGTAATGGGGGGCCCAATGGGGTCCCCGAGCCCTGGGGACAGCCACCCCCGGGGCTTTTGTGAAATATGTGGGGGGGCTCTTAGCCCCCCCAAGCCCCGGAGACCGCCACTCCCTGGGGCTTTGCAAAAAATGGGTTTATTTACATATTTGCGGGGGAGCTCATGGCCCCCCGCAGCCCTGGGGACTGCCACCCCTGGGACTTCTTTAATAAATAAAATACCTGTGAGGGGGGGCTCGAGCCCCCCCACATGCCCCGGGGGCCACCACTGTGCAAACACGCCCTGTGGTGCGTTTTAAGTTGGGGAATTAATTCCTCTTCAATCCTGAGGTCCCCTGGGGGCCAACTAGCCCACCAGGTACCTCCAGTAAGCGCCACAGAGCTGCGTTGCAGAGAGGTGTAAAAAGGGGCGTGGCCTCTGAACACCTCTCTACAACGCAGCCCCCTGGCGCATACTGGAGGTTCCTGGTGGGCTAGTTGGCCCCCAGGGGACCTGAGGATTGAAGAGGTTTTAATTCCCCATCTTAAAACGCGCCACAGGGCGTGTTTGCAGACATGTCACCTCGGGCCCCGCCCCCTTCCTTCACCTTTGTGCAAACGTGCCCTGTGGCACGTTTTTAGCTAAGGAATTAATTCCCCTTCAATCTTGAGTGTCCCTGGGGGCCAACTAGCCCACCAGGTACCTCCAGTATGCGCCAGGGAGATGCGTTGCAGAGAGGTGTTCAGAGGCCACGCCCCTTTTCACACCTCTCTGCAACGCAGATCTGTGGTGCTTACTGGAGGTACCTAGTGGGCTAGTTTGACCCTAGGGACCCTCAGGATTCAAGGGGACTTAATCTCACAACTTAAAATGCGCCATGGGGCGCGTTTACACACAGGTGAAGGGAGGGGACGGGGCTTGAGGTGCAAACACGCCCTGTGGTGCGTTTTAAGTTGGGGGAAAAATTCCTCTTCAATCCTGAGGGACCCTGGGGGCCACGTAGCCCACCAGGTGCTTCCAGGAAGTGCCACTGCACTGCGTTGCAGAGAGGTGGTGCAGGCCGTGCACCTTTTTACATCTCTCTGCTACGCAGCTCTGTGGCACTTACTGGATGTACCTAGTGGGCTAGTTGGTCTCTACGGACCCTCAAGATTGAAGGGGAATTATTTCCCCAACTTAAAATCCGCCACAGGGCGTGTTTGCACAGTGGTGAAGGGAGGGGATGGTGTAGGAAAGTGGCTCTATATATACTGGACCGAAGCAAAATCAGCCGAACTACGAATTCCGATTTACTCACCTGTTATTAGGAAAGACCTCAGTGCTGCATGTTTGAGCCCAGTACTGATCCTGAAAAGTAATTCTAAGCGTACTTACCAGTAACTTGTATTTCCTTTCATAGGAATCCATTGTGTGGTTTTCAGCAGAAAAGATTCATAGTGTGGAGTTTTGGAACTTACAAATATTCCTCTAAAATAAGCCTGAACTACGAATTCCGATTTACTCACCTGTTATCAGGAGAGAACCCAGTGCTGCATCTTTTAGCACACCACTGACCCTGAAAAGTAATTCTAAGCATTCTTACCAGTAACTTGTATTTCCTTTCATAGGAATTAATTGTGTAGTTTTCAGCAGAAAAGTTAATAAGTGTTGATTTTTGGAAAGTACAAAAATTCTTCTAAAATCAGCCGAACCACGAATTCCGATTTACTCACCTGTTATCAGGAGAGACCTCAGTGCTGCATCTTAAAGCCCATTACTGATCCTGAAAAGTAACTCTAACCCTACTTACCAGTAACTTGAATTTCATTCCATAGGCTAACATTGACTGGTTTTACTTGGAAATTCTTCTAAGTGTGGAGTTTTGGAAATTACAAATATTCCTCTAAAATCAGCCGCACTACGAATTCCGATTTACGCACCTGTTATCATGAGAGACCTTAGTGCTGCATGTTTAAGCCCAGTACTGATCCTGAAAAGTAATTCTAAGCGTACTTACCAGTAACTTGTATTTCCCTCCATAGAAATCCATTGTGTGGTTTTCAGCAGAAAAGTTTATGTGTCGATTTTTGGAACGTACAAATATTCCTCTAAAATGAGCCGAACTACGAATTCCGATTTACTCACCTGTTATCAGGAGAGACCTCAGTGCTGCATGTTTAAGCCCAGTACTGATCCCAAAAAGTCATTCTAACTGCACTTACCTGTAACTTGAAATTCCTTCCATAGGATATCATTGCCTCTGACCCCTGTTCATGTTTAACAGTACTTCCGTGAGTCATTGAGCTGATTAGCTCGTGGATGAAGCACCCGCATGCCTGTGAGAGGTACCTGAGCTGAGAAAGATGTTGGCAGCCTACTCAGCAAACCCCAAATTTCAAAGACTGTAATCTCTACTGATGATGGTTAAAGAACCAGAAACACGTGTCTAGAGATCTGCACTATCTGCACCAACTGTGGCGAAACATTCGAACACTCTTGAAGCAAGCAAGTAACTGAAACTTCATTTACCACAATGTCAGGGGCGAACCTTGCTGGGAGGTGAAGCGGTGTGCTCCCATTCCTGCTCCTGTTTTATTGTATTCCTGTGAGTCATTGAGCTGACGAGCTCATGGATGAAGCACCCACTTGCCTGTGATAGGTACCTGATCTGAGAAAGATGTTGGCAGCATACTCAGCAAACCCCACATTTTAAAGACTGTAATCTCTACTGATGACAGTTAAAGAACCAGAAACACATGTCTAGAGATCAGCACTATCTGCGCCAACTGTGGCAAAACACTCGAACAGTCTTGAAGCAAGCAAGTAACCAAAACTGCATTTACCACAATGCCAGGGGCAAACCTTCCTGGGAGGTGAAGCGGTGTGCTCCCACCCCTGTTACTGTTTAATAGTACTCCTGTGAGTCATTGAGCTAATGAGCTTGTGAATGAAGTACCTGCATGCCTGTGAGAGGTACCAGACCTAAGAAAGATGTTGGCAGACTACTCAGAAAACCCCGCATTTTTAAGACTGTAATCTCTACTGATGATGGTTAAAGAACCAGAAACACGTGTCTAGAGATCAGCACTATCTGAGCCAACTGTGGCGAAACATTCAAACACTCTTAAAGCAAGCAAGTAACTGAAACTGCATTTACCACAATGCCAGGGGCGAACCTTGCTGGGAGGTGAAGCGGTGTGCTCCCACCCCTGTTACTGTTTAATAGTACTCCTGTGAGTCATTGAGCTGGTGAGCTCGTGGATGAGGCACCCGCATGCCTGTGAGAGGTACCAGACCTGAGAAAGATGTTGGCAGCCTACTCACCAAACCCCAAATTTGAAAGACATTAATCTCTACTGATGATGGTTAAAGAACCACAAACACATGACAAGAGATCAGCACTATCTGCACCAACTGTGGCGAAACACTCAAACACTCTTGAAGCAAGCAAGTAACCGAAACTTCATTCACCACAATGCCAGAGGCGAACCTTGCTGGGAGGTGAAGCGGTGTGCTCCCACCCCTGTTACTGTTTAATAGTACTCCAGTGAGTCATTGAGCTGACGAGCTTGTGGATGAAGAACCCGCATGCCTGTGAGAGGTACCAGACCTGAGAAAGATGTTGGCAGCCTACTCACCAAACCCCAAATTTGAAAGACTGTAATCTCTACTGATGACGGTTAAAAACCAGAAACACGTGTCTAGAGATCAGCACTATCTGCGCCAACTGTGGCGAAACACTCAAACACTCTTGAAGCAAGCAAGTAACCGAAACTTCATTTACCACAATGCCAGGGGCGAACTTTGCTGGGAGGTGAAGCGGTGAGCTCCCACCCTTGTTCCTGTTTAATAGTTCTCCCGTGAGTCATTGAGCTGATGAGCTCGTGGGTGAAGCACCCGCATGCCTGTGAGAGGTACCTGACCTGAGAAAGATGTTGGTAGCCTACTCATCTAACCCCAAATTTCAAAGACTGTAATCTCTACTGATGACGGTTTAAGAACCAGAAACACGTGTCTAGAGATCAGAACTATCTGCACCAACTGTGGCGAAACAATCGAACACACTTGAAGCAAGCAAGTAACTGAAACTACATTTACCACAATGCCAGGGGTGAACCTTGCTGGGAGATGAAGCGGTGTGATCCCACCCCTGTTCCTGTTTAACAGTACTCCCATGAGTCATTGAGCTTACAAGCTCGTGGATGAAACACCTGCATGCCTGTGAGAGGTACCTGACCTGAGAAAGATGTTGGCAGCCTACTCAGCAAACCCCATATTTGAAAGACTGTAATCTCTACTGATGATGGTTAAAGAACCAGAAACACGTGTCTAGAGAGGAGCACTATCTGCACCAACTGTGGTGAAACAATCAAACACTCTTGAAGCAAGCAAGTAACTGAAACTGCATTTACCACAATGCCAGGGGCGGACCTTAGTGGGAGGTGAAACGGTGTGCTTCCACCCCTGTTCCTGTTTAATAGTACTCCCATGAGTCATTCAGCAGACGAGTTCGTGGATGAAGCACCCGCATGCCCGTGAGAGGTACCTGACCTGAGAAAGATGTTGGTAGCCTACTCAGCAAACCCCACAATTGAAAGACTGTAATCTCTACTGATGACGGTTAAAGAACCAGAAACACGTGTCTATAGATCAGCACTATCTGCGCCAACTGTGGCAAAACATTCGAACACTCTTGAAGCAAGAAAGTAACTGAAACTGCATTTACCACAATGTCAGGGGCGAACCTTGCTGGGAGGTGAAGCGGTGTGCTCCCACTCCTGCTCCTGTTTTATAGTATTCCTGTGAGTCATTGAGCTGACGAGCTCATGGATGAAGCACCCACTTGCCTGTGATAGGTACCTGATCTGAGAAAGATGTTGGCAGCATACTCAGCAAACCCCACATTTTAAAGACTGTTATCTCTACTGATGACAGTTAAAGAACCAGGAACACATGTCTAGAGATCAGCACTATCTGCGCCAACTGTGGCAAAACACTCGAACAGTCTTGAAGCAAGCAAGTAACCAAAACTGCATTTACCACAATGCCAGGGGCAAACCTTCCTGGGAGGTGAAGCGGTGTGCTCCCACCCCTGTTACTGTTTAATAGTACTCCTGTGAGTCATTGAGCGGATGAGCTTGTGAATGAAGTACCTGCATGCCTGTGAGAGGTACCAGACCTAAGAAAGATGTTGGCAGACTACTCAGAAAACCCCGCATTTTTAAGACTGTAATCTCTACTTATGATGGTTAAAGAACCAGAAACACGTGTCTAGAGATCAGCACTATCTGAGCCAACTGTGGCGAAACATTCAAACACTCTTAAAGCAAGCAAGTAACTGAAACTGCATTTACCACAATGCCAGGGGCGAACCTTGCTGGGAGGTGAAGCGGTGTGCTCCCACCCCTGTTACTGTTTAATAGTACTCCTGTGAGTCATTGAGCTGATGAGCTCGTGGATGAGGCACCCGCATGCCTGTGAGAGGTACCAGACCTGAGAAAGATGTTGGCAGCCTACTCACCAAACCCCAAATTTGAAAGACATTAATCTCGACTGATGATGGTTAAAGAACCACAAACACATGTCAAGAGATCAGCACTATCTGCACCAACTGTGGCGAAACACTCAAACACTCTTGAAGCAAGCAAGTAACCGAAACTTCATTCACCACAATGCCAGAGGCGAACCTTGCTGGGAGGTGAAGCGGTGTGCTCCCACCCCTGTTACTGTTTAATAGTACTCCAGTGAGTCATTGAGCTGACGAGCTTGTGGATGAAGAACCCGCATGCCTGTGAGAGGTACCAGACCTGAGAAAGATGTTGGCAGCCTACTCACCAAACCCCAAATTTGAAAGACTGTAATCTCTACTGATGACGGTTAAAAACCAGAAATACGTGTCTAGAGATCAGCACTATCTGCGCCAACTGTGGCGAAACACTCAAACACTCTTGAAGCAAGCAAGTAACCGAAACTTCATTTACCACAATGCCAGGGGCGAACTTTGCTGGGAGGTGAAGCGGTGAGCTCCCACCCTTGTTCCTGTTTAATAGTTCTCCCGTGAGTCATTGAGCTGATGAGCTCGTGGGTGAAGCACCCACATGCCTGTGAGAGGTACCTGACCTGAGAAAGATGTTGGTAGCCTACTCATCTAACCCCAAATTTCAAAGACTGTAATCTCTACTGATGACGGTTTAAGAACCAGAAACACGTGTCTAGAGATCAGAACTATCTGCACCAACTGTGGCGAAACAATCGAACACACTTGAAGCAAGCAAGTAACTGAAACTACATTTACCACAATGCCAGGGGTGAACCTTGCTGGGAGATGAAGCGGTGTGATCCCACCCCTGTTCCTGTTTAACAGTACTCCCATGAGTCATTGAGCTTACAAGCTCGTGGATGAAACACCTACATGCCTGTGAGAGGTACCTGACCTGAGAAAGATGTTGGCAGCCTACTCAGCAAACCCCATATTTGAAAGACTGTAATCTCTACTGATGATGGTTAAAGAACCAGAAACACGTGTCTAGAGAGGAGCACTATCTGCACCAACTGTGGTGAAACAATCAAACACTCTTGAAGCAAGCAAGTAACTGAAACTGCATTTACCACAATGCCAGGGGCGGACCTTAGTGGGAGGTGAAACGGTGTGCTTCCACCCCTGTTCCTGTTTAATAGTACTCCCATGAGTCATTCAGCAGACGAGTTCGTGGATGAAGCACCCGCATGCCCGTGAGAGGTACCTGACCTGAGAAAGATGTTGGTAGCCTACTCAGCAAACCCCACAATTGAAAGACTGTAATCTCTACTGATGACGGTTAAAGAACCAGAAACACGTGTCTATAGATCAGCACTATCTGCGCCAACTGTGGCAAAACACTCGAACACTCTTGAAGCAAGAAAGTAACTGAAACTGCATTTACCACAATGTCAGGGGCGAACCTTGCTGGGAGGTGAAGCGGTGTGCTCCCACTCCTGCTCCTGTTTTATAGTATTCCTGTGAGTCATTGAGCTGACGAGCTCATGGATGAAGCACCCACTTGCCTGTGATAGGTACCTGATCTGAGAAAGATGTTGGCAGCATACTCAGCAAACCCCACATTTTAAAGACTGTTATCTCTACTGATGACAGTTAAAGAACCAGAAACACATGTCTAGAGATCAGCACTATCTGCGCCAACTGTGGCAAAACACTCGAACAGTCTTGAAGCAAGCAAGTAACCAAAACTGCATTTACCACAATGCCAGGGGCAAACCTTCCTGGGAGGTGAAGCGGTGTGCTCCCACCCCTGTTACTGTTTAATAGTACTCCTGTGAGTCATTGAGCTGATGAGCTTGTGAATGAAGTACCTGCATGCCTGTGAGAGGTACCAGACCTAAGAAAGATGTTGGCAGACTACTCAGAAAACCCCGCATTTTTAAGACTGTAATCTCTACTTATGATGGTTAAAGAACCAGAAACACGTGTCTAGAGATCAGCACTATCTGAGCCAACTGTGGCGAAACATTCAAACACTCTTAAAGCAAGCAAGTAACTGAAACTGCATTTACCACAATGTCAGGGGCGAACCTTGCTGGGAGGTGAAGCGGTGTGCTCCCACCCCTGTTACTGTTTAATAGTACTCCTGTGAGTCATTGAGCTGATGAGCTCGTGGATAAGGCACCCGCATGCCTGTGAAAGGTACCAGACCTGAGAAAGATGTTGGCAGCCTACTCACCAAACCTCAAATTTGAAAGACATTAATCTCTACTGATGACGGTTAAAGAACCACAAACACATGTCAAGAGATCAGCACTATCTGCACCAACTGTGGCGAAACACTCAAACACTCTTGAAGCAAGCAAGTAACCGAAACTTCATTCACCACAATGCCAGAGGCGAACCTTGCTGGGAGGTGAAGCGGTGTGCTCCCACCCCTGTTACTGTTTAATAGTACTCCAGTGAGTCATTGAGCTGACAAGCTTGTGGATAAAGAACCCGCATGCCTGTGAGAGGTACCAGACCTGAGAAAGATGTTGGCAGCCTACTCACCAAACCCCAAATTTGAAAGACTGTAATCTCTACTGATGACGGTTAAAGAACCAGAAACACGTGTCTAGAGATCAGCACTATCTGCGCCAACTGTGGCGAAACACTCAAACACTTTTGAAGCAAGCAAGTAACCGAAACTTCATTTACCACAATGCCAGGGGCGAACTTTGCTGGGAGGTGAAGCGGTGAGCTCCCACCCTTGTTCCTGTTTAATAGTTCTCCCGTGAGTCATTGAGCTGATGAGCTCGTGGATGAAGCACCCGCATGCCTGTGAGAGGTACCTGACCTGAGAAAGATGTTGGTAGCCTACTCATCTAACCCCAAATTTCAAAGACTGTAATCTCTACTGATGACGGTTTAAGAACCAGAAACACGTGTCTAGAGATCAGAACTATCTGCACCAACTGTGGCGAAACAATCGAACACACTTGAAGCAAGCAAGTAACTGAAACTACATTTACCACAATGCCAGGGGTGAACCTTGCTGGGAGATGAAGCGGTGTGCTCCCACCCCTGTTCCTGTTTAACAGTACTCCCATGAGTCATTGATCTTACAAGCTCGTGGATGAAACACCTGCATGCCTGTGAGAGGTACCTGACCTGAGAAAGATGTTGGCAGCCTACTCAGCAAACCCCATATTTGAAAGACTGTAATCTCTACTGATGACGGTTAAAGAACCAGAAACACGTGTCTAGAGAGGAGCACTATCTGCACCAACTGTGGTGAAACAATCAAACACTCTTGAAGCAAGCAAGTAACTGAAACTGCATTTACCACAATGCCGGGGGCGGACCATAGTGGGAGGTGAAACGGTGTGCTTCCACCCCTGTTCCTGTTTAATAGTACTCCCATGAGTCATTCAGCAGACGAGTTCGTGGATGAAGCACCCGCATGCCCGTTAGAGGTACCTGACCTGAGAAAGATGTTGGTAGCCTACTCAGCAAACCCCACAATTGAAAGACTGTAATCTCTACTGATGACGGTTAAAGAACCAGAAACACGTGTCTATCGATCAGCACTATCTGCGCCAACTGTGGCAAAACACTCGAACACTCTTGAAGCAAGAAAGTAACTGAAACTGCATTTACCACAATCTCAGGGGCGAACCTTGCTGGGAGGTGAAGCGGTGTGCATCCACTCCTGCTCCTGTTTTATAGTACTCCTGTGAGTCATTGAGCTGATGAGCTCATGGATGAAGCACCCACATGCCTGTGAGAGGTACCTGACCTGAGAAAGTTGTTGGAAGCCTACTCAGCAAACCCCACATTTGAAAGACTGTAATCTCTACTGATGACGGTTAAAGAACCAGAAACACGTGTCTATAGATCAGCACTATCTGCGCCAACTGTGGCAAAACACTTGAACACTCTTGAAGCAAGAAAGTAACTGAAACTGCATTTACCACAATGCCAGGGGCGAACCTTGCTGGGAGGTGAAGCGGTGTGCTCCCACCCCTGTTACTGTTTAATAGTACTCCTGTGAGTCATTGAGCTGATGAGCTCGTGGATGAGGCACCCGCATGCCTGTGAGTGGTACCTGACCTGAGAAAGTTGTTGGAAGCCTACTCAGCAAACCCCAGATTTCAAAGACTGTAGTTTCTACTGATGATGGTTAAAGAACCAGAAACACGTGTCTAGAGAGCAGCACTATCTGCGCCATCTGTGGCGAAACAATCAAACACACTTGAAGCAAACAAGAAACTGAAACTGCATTTAACACAATGCCTAGGGCGAACCTTGCCGGAAGGTGAAGCGGTGAGCTCCCACACCTGTTCCTGTTTAATAGTACTCCAATGAGTCATTATGCTGACGAGCTCATGGATGAAGCACCCGCAAGCCTGTGAGAGGTACCTGACCTGAGAAAGATGTTGGCAACCTACTGAGCAAACCCCACATTTGAAATACTGTAATCTCTACCTATGACAGTTAAAGAACCAGAACCACGTGTCTAGAGATCAGCACTATCTGCTCGAACTGTGGCGAAACACTCGAAAACTCTTGAAGCAAGCAAGTAACTGAAACTGCATTTACCACAATGCAAGGGGCGAACCTTGCTGGGTGATGAAGCGGTGTGCTCCCACCTCTGTTCCTATTTACCAGTACTCCCATGAGTCATTGAGCTGACAAGCTCGTGGATGAAGCACCTGCATGCCTTTCAGAGGTACCTGACCCGAGAAAGATGTTGGCAGCCTACTCAGCAAACCCCACATTTGAAAGACTGTAATTTCTACTGATGTCGGTTAAAGAACCAGAAAAACGTGTCTTGAGATCAGCACTATCTGTGCCAACTGTAGCGAAACACTTGAACACTCTTGAAGCAAGCAAGTAACTGAAACTACAATTAAAACAATGTCAGGGGCGAACCTTGCTGGGAGGTGAAGCGGTGTGCTCCCACCCCTGTTCCTGTTTAATAGTTCTCCCGTGAGTCATTGAGCTGACGAGTTGGTGGATGAAGCACCCGCAGGCCTCTGAATGGTACCTGACCTGAGAAAGATGTTGGCAGCCTACTCAGCAAACCCCAGATTTCAAAGACTGTAATCTCTACTGATGACCGTTAAAGAACCAGAAACACGTGTCTAGAGATCAGCACTATCTGCTCAAACTGTGGCGAAACACTCGAACACTCTTGAAGCAAGCAAGTAACTGAAACTGCATTTAACACAATGCCAGGGGCGAACCTTGCTGGGAGGTGAAGCAGCGTGCTCCCACCCCTGTTCCTGTTTAACAGTACTCCCATGAGTCATTGAGCTTACAAGCTCATGGATGAAGCACCCGCCTGCCTGTGAGAGGTACCTGACCTGAGAAAGATGTTGGCAGCCTACTCAGCAAACCCCATATTTGAAAGACTGTAATTTCTACTAATGACGGTTAAAGAACCAGAAACACGTGCCTAGAGAGGAGCACTATCTGCGCCAACTGTGGCGAAACAATCGAACACTCTTGAAGCAAGCAAGTAACTGAAACTGAATTTACCACAATGCCAGGGGCGGACCTTGCTGGGAGGTGAAACGGTGTGCTCCCACCCCTGTTCCTGTTTGATAGTACTCCCATGAGTCATTTAGCTGACGAGCTTGTGGATGAAGCACCCACATGCCTGTTAGAGGTTCCTGACCTGAGAAAGATGTTGGCAGCCTACCCATCAAACCCCACATTTGAAAGACTGTAATCTCTACTGATTATGGTTAAAGAACCAGATACACGTGTCTAGAGATCAGCACAATCTGCACCAACTGTGGTGAAACACTCAAACACTCTTGAAGCAAGTAAGTAACCGAAACTGCATTTACCACAATGCCAGGGGCGACCCTTGCTGGAGGTGAAGCGGTGTGCTCCCACCCCTGTTCCTGTTTTATATTACTCCTGTGAGTCATTTATTTATTTATTTATTTATTGGTTTATATAGCGCTAGAATCGACTCCAAAGGAGTATCTCTGCGCTTTTCGGTAATCGGTAAACCAAGGACAAGATGATGGGGAGGCTAGATCTCATTCTTAAACAGCACAGTTTTAAGGAGTTTCCTGTAGGTAAGATGTTCCTTGCATTGTCTTAGTGATAAAGGAAGTTTATTCCACAATGTGGGGCCAGTAATAGATAGAGCTTTATTCCCATGTCTGGCTTTTTTTGCACGAGGGATCACCAAGAGGAGGTTATTACTAGGCCTGGGCGAAGCACTACGCTACGCTCGCGTAGTTTGCGAAGTTCGCGCTACTTCGCACTACGCGAACTGCACGTAGCACAGTGCGAACACGCGTAGCGTAGTGTTGCGTAGTGCTGCGGTCATTTTTTGCTTGCTCGCGGTCCTCAACGTCAAGTTGGCGACCGCGAGCAAGCAAAATGACATCCTGGCGAGACTTTTTCCTTGTTCGCGATCGCGAGCATGGAAAATAAACCTCCCGGCGAGATTCCCAACGAGAGGAGGTCAGGTTTCTCATTGCGAGGGGTCGCGTATGCTCGCGACCGCTCGCGATGAGAAACTACCAGTTCGCGTTGAGAAAGCTGCTGCTCGAGTAAAAATCTACTCGAGCAGCAGAAAACTACAGCTCGCACTGTGCAAGATGCCATTTTCAATGATTGCACAGTGCCGGTTGCTTGTCCGCACTGTGCAATCATTGAAAACAACATCTTGCACAGTGCGAACATGTTACTACGCAGTTCGCGAAGTGCTACGCGTAGCTCGCGTAGTGCGAACTTCACTTTGCGTAGCTTCGCGAAGTGCTACTTCGCGAACTACGCCCACCCTTAGTTATTACTAGATCTTAGTGATCGGAGCGGAATGTAGGGAACAAATTTATTTTGTAAATAGACGGGCCCTTGACCATTTATGCATTTGTGGATAAGGCAACATATCTTAAATTTTATCCTCTGACGGATCGACAGCCAGTGTAGCTGATCCAGGAGGGGTTTGGAAGCAGTTCTGGGGGGGACATTAAGGACCAGGCGAGCTGCCGTGTTCTGAATGACCTGCAGTTTATTCAAAACACTTTCGTTGGCAGAAAGAAGCAGGCCATTACAGTAGTCAATCCTACTTAAAACCAAGGTTCTCTTACAGGAATCTGGCAAGAGGGGAAAGATTTTCCGTAACAAACTAATAGTGTGAAAGCAGATTCCTGAAGTGTAGTTGACATGTTGTTTGAAAAGCAAGTCCTGATCCAGACGAATCCCAAGGTTCTTCACAACCTGTTGAGGTTCAGGAACAATTCCCAGATCAGGCGGCCACCAGTCAGGGGTCCACAACATTTTTGCCTCACCAAACAACATTACTTCCGTTTTACTGACATTACACTGGAGAAAGTTGGAAGACATCCAGCGAGCCACTGCCTTCATGCCAGCAGAAAAGGAATTCTTCACCTCAGCGGAGAGGGTTTTGAAAGGAAAGAGAAGCTGGGTGTCATCAGCGTACGACACTGGAATGAAACCATATCTTCTCATCAATCTAGCCAATGGTGCTACATATATATTAAAAAGGGTTGGGCTCAAACAGGAGTCCTGGGGCACCCCCTTAGAAATCTCAATCTCCTCTGAGCGGTAGGAGTCCATAATAACCCTCTGGGAACGATTAAGGAGAAAGCTTTCCAGCCATTCGATGGCCCTATCCTTGATGCCAGCGTTCGATAACCGTTCAATAAGAATGGTATGTGAAACGGTATCGAAAGCTGCTGAAAGATCTAAGAGCACAAGGATTACTGAAAAGCCCCTGTCCTGATACATCTGTAGGTCATCTGTGACAGACAGAAGAGTAGACTCCGTACTGTGTTTGGGCCTAAACCCTGACTGAGAATAGTCCAAGGCCCCCACAAGTTCGATGTAATTGGACAAGTGGTGATTGACATGTTTCTCAGCCAGTTTCCCTAAGAATGGTAATAGGGATATAGGCCTAAGGTTGGTTAGGTCAGTCCATGGAATAGAAGTGTTTTTCCTAATGGGTCTGACCAAAGCTCGTTTCCAGTCTCTTGGTACAGTACCTGAGCTAAGTGAAAGATTGACCAATCCTTCAAATATAGGACAAAGTTGTTCGCTCAGGCCAGGTATGATCTGGCTGGAATGTTATCATCAGGACTGCCACTTTTAATCTGAGAAGTGAGTAAAAGTGTTTCTTGTAGAGAAATAGATGGAAAGCATGTTAACATATGCTTTTCCTGCTTAGGTTCATCATCCATTTCAGATAACACTCTATCCATGGAGACACTTTTATTGGCGCATATTATTTTATCATAAATAAGATAAATTTTTTTCGCAAAAAAACATGAGATTTCCTCGCATAGCTGTTTGGAACCTAACTCAACAGATTCACATGCTGCAGGTTTGGTAAAGGTTTGTAGGATTTGATATAAAACCCTAGAAGAGTTTCCTGCAGCTGTGATTTGGCCTGTGATGTGGTTTTTGCGAGCAATGCGAATAGCTTTATGATATGTGCGTAGTGAGTCCCAGTATTTTGTTTTATCTTCCGCCAGGTGAGAAAGTCTCCACTTTTTTTCTAGTTTTCTAGCATTGAGTTTTAGTATCCTAAGGTTATCCGAAAACCAGATTTCCTGATTCTTGGTCGCTCTGGAGTTAAATCGCTTCAGAGGAGCAATTTTATCCATAGTTTGTGTAATGGCTCTATTAAATTTTTTAAGGGCAGAATCAATACATGTTTGTTTGGACTATTTAAAGATAATCGCAAGTGCGAGTTAATTTTGCGCAGCTGTTTTCCACCACAAGCCATGCCAGTGATCAAGGGGACTATCCCGAAACGCGTATGGAGTATATGGCGAACATAGCGCTGGAAGGCCACGACTGTTATTGCTGCTGCCTACGCAACAATTAAAGGTGGAATTTTAACATCGCATGTGGCGTCTTCATTGCTTAGAGCAACCTTCGTCTGGATGTATAGTGGCCCGCTCTGGCCACGAAGACGCCCTACTGTTGTGTAACGGGTCCTTGCGCTGTAAACAGACAGCACATTGAAGGAGCGATGTTGCCTGTTCGGTGTGGCATGAATCAAGCAACAAGACAGGCCTGTCCGGAACAGTGACCCGATGGATTTTTTAAACTAAATGGAGGGATAAATAACAGCGGCACCACTATGGATGTACTTATCTGAACTTCAAGAACCAGCATGCACTTTTGCACACGCCCATGAGGGCGGGACTATTTAAAGATAATCGCAAGTGCGAGTTAATTTTGCGCAGCTGTTTTCCACCACAAGCCATGCCAGTGATCAAGGGGACTATCCCGAAACGCGTATGGAGTATATGGCGAACATAGCGCTGGAAGGCCACAACTGTTATTGCTGCTGCTTACCCAACAATTAAAGGTGGAATTTTAACATCGCGTGTGGCGTCTTCATTGCTTTGAGCAACCTTCATCTGGATGTATAGTGGCCCGCTCTCGCCACGAAGACGCCCTACTGTTGTGTAACGGGTCCTTGCGCTGTAAACAGACAGCACATTGAAGGAGCGATGTTGCCTGTTCGGTGTGGCATGAATCAAGCAACAAGACAGCCCTGTCCGGAACAGTGACCCGATGGATTTTTTAAACTAAATGGAGGGATAAATAACAGCGGCACCACTATGGATGTACTTATCTGAACTTCAAGAACCAGCATGCACTTTTGCACACGCCCATGAGGGCGGGACTATTTAAAGATAATCACAAGTGCGAGTTAATTTTGCGCAGCTGTTTTCCACCACAAGCCATGCCAGTGATCAAGGGGACTATCCCGAAACGCGTATGGAGAATATGGCGAACATAGCGCTGGAAGGCCACGACTGTTATTGCTGCTGCCTACCCAACAATTAAAGGTGGAATTTTAACATCGCGTGTGGCGTCTTCTTTGCTTTGAGCAACCTTCGTCTGGATGTATAGTGGCCCGCTCTGGCCACGAAGACACCCTACTGTTGTGTAACGGGTCCTTGCGCTGTAAACAGACAGCACATTGAAGGAGCGATGTTGCCTGTTCGGTGTGGCATGAATCAAGCAACAAGACAGCCCTGTCCGGAACAGTGACCCGATGGATTTTTTAAACTAAATGGAGGGATAAATAACAGCGGCACCACTATGGATGTACTTATCTGAACTTCAAGAACCAGCATGCACTTTTGCACACGCCCATGAGGGCGGGACTATTTAAAGATAATCGCAAGTGCGAGTTAATTTTGCGCACCTGTTTTCCACCACAAGCCATGCCAGTGATCAAGGGGACTATCCCGAAACGCGTATGGAGTATATGGCGAACATAGCGCTGGAAGGCCACGACTGTTATTGCTGCTGCCTACCCAACAATTAACGGTGGAATTTTAACATCGCGTGTGGCGTCTTCATTGCTTTGAGCAACCTTCGTCTGGATGTATAGTGGCCCGCTCTGGCCACGAAGACGCCCTACTGTTGTGTAACGGGTCCTTGCGCTGTAAACAGACAGTACATTGAAGGAGCGATGTTGCCTGTTCGGTGTGGCATGAATCAAGCAACAAGACAGCCCTGTCCGGAACAGTGACCCGATGGATTTTTTAAACTAAATGGAGGGATAAATAACAGCGGCACCACTATGGATGTACTTATCTGAACTTCAAGAACCAGCATGCACTTTTGCACACGCCCATGAGGGCGGGACTATTTAAAGATAATCGCAAGTGCGAGTTAATTTTGCGCAGCTGTTTTCCACCACAAGCCATGCCAGTGATCAAGGGGACTATCCCGAAACGCGTATGGAGTATATGGCGAACATAGCGCTGGAAGGCCACGACTGTTATTGCTGCTGTATACCCAACAATTAAAGGTGGAATTTTATCATGGCGTGTGGCGTGTTCATTGCTTTGAGCAACCATCGTCTGGATGTATAGTGGCCCGCTCTGGCCACGAAGATGCCCTACTGTTGTGTAACGGGTCCTTGCGCTGTAAACAGACAGCACATTGAAGGAGCGATGTTGCCTGTTCGGTGTGGCATGAATCAAGCAACAAGACAGGCCTGTCCGGAACAGTGACCCGATGGATTTTTTAAACTAAATGGAGGGATAAATAACAGCGGCACCACTATGGATGTACTTATCTGAACTTCAAGAACCAGCATGCACTTTTGCACACGCCCATGAGGGCGGGACTATTTAAAGATAATCGCAAGTGCGAGTTAATTTTGCGCAGCTGTTTTCCACCACAAGCCATGCCAGTGATCAAGGGGACTATCCCGAAACGCGTATGGAGTATATGGCGAACATAGCGCTGGAAGGCCACGACTGTTATTGCTGCTGCCTACCCAACAATTAAAGGTGGAATTTTAACATCGCGTGTGGCGTCTTCATTGCTTTGAGCAACCTTCGTCTGGATGTATAGTGGCCCGCTCTGGCCACGAAGACGCCCTACTGTTGTGTAACGGGTGCTTGCGCTGTAAACAGACAGCACATTGAAGGAGCGATGTTGCCTGTTCGGTGTGGCATGAATCAAGCAACAAGACAGCCCTGTCCGGAACAGTGACCCGATGGATTTTTTAAACTAAATGGAGGGATAAATATCAGCGGCACCACTATGGATGTACTTATCTGAACTTCAAGAACCAGCATGCACTTTTGCACACGCCCATGAGGGCGGGACTATTTAAAGATAATCGCAAGTGCGAGTTAATTTTGCGCACCTGTTTTCCACCACAAGCCATGCCAGTGATCAAGGGGACTATCCCGAAACGCGTATGGAGTATGTGGCGAACATAGCGCTGGAAGGCCACGACTGTTATTGCTGCTGCCTACCCAACAATTAACGGTGGAATTTTAACATCGCGTGTGGCGTCTTCATTGCTTTGAGCAACCTTCGTCTGGATGTATAGTGGCCCGCTCTGGCCACGAAGACGCCCTACTGTTGTGTAACGGGTCCTTGCGCTGTAAACAGAGAGTACATTGAAGGAGCGATGTTGCCTGTTCGGTGTGGCATGAATCAAGCAACAAGACAGCCCTGTCCGGAACAGTGACCCGATGGATTTTTTAAACTAAATGGAGGGATAAATAACAGCGGCACCACTATGGATGTACTTATCTGAACTTCAAGAACCAGCATGCACTTTTGCACACGCCCATGAGGGCGGGACTATTTAAAGATAATCGCAAGTGCGAGTTAATTTTGCGCAGCTGTTTTCCACCACAAGCCATGCCAGTGATCAAGGGGACTATCCCGAAACGCGTATGGAGTATATGGCGAACATAGCGCTGGAAGGCCACGACTGTTATTGCTGCTGCCTACCCAACAATTAAAGGTGGAATTTTAACATCGCGTGTGGCGTCTTCATTGCTTTGAGCAACCTTCGTCTGGATGTATAGTGGCCCTCTCTGGCCACGAAGACGCCCTACTGTTGTGTAACGGGTCCTTGCGCTGTAAACAGACAGCACATTGAAGGAGCGATGTTGCCTGTTCGGTGTGGTATGAATCAAGCAACAAGACAGCCCTGTCCGGAACAGTGACCCGATGGATTTTTTAAACTAAATGGAGGGATAAATAACAGCGGCACCACTATGGATGTACTTATCTGAACTTCAAGAACCAGCATGCACTTTTGCACACGCCCATGTGGGCGGGACTATTTAAAGATAATCGCAAGTGCGAGTTAATTTTGCGCAGCTGTTTTCCACCACAAGCCATGCCAGTGATCAAGGGGACTATCCCGAAACGCGTATGGAGTATATGGCGAACATAGCACTGGAAGGCCACGACTGTTATTGCTGCTGCCTACCCAACAATTAAAGGTGGAATTTTAACATTGCGTGTGGCGTCTTCATTGCTTTGAGCAACCTTCGTCTGGATGTATAGTGGCCCGCTCTGGTCACGAAGACGCCCTACTGTTGTGTAACGGGTCCTTGCGCTGTAAACAGACAGCACATTGAAGGAGCGATGTTGCCTGTTCGGTGTGGCATGAATCAAGCAACAAGACAGCCCTGTCCGGAACAGTGACCCGATGGATTTTTTAAACTAAATGGAGGGATAAATAACAGCGGCACCACTATGGATGTACTTATCTGAACTTCAAGAACCAGCATGCACTTTTGCACACGCCCATGAGGGCGGGACTATTTAAAGATAATCGCAAGTGTGAGTTAATTTTGCGCAGCTGTTTTCCACCACAAGCCATGCCAGTGATCAAGGAGACTATCCCGAAACGCGTATGGAGTATATGGCGAACATAGCGCTGGAAGGCCACGACTGTTATTGCTGCTGCCTACCCAACAATTAAAGGTGGAATTTTAACATCGCGTGTGGCGTCTTCATTGCTTTGAGCAACCTTCGTCTGGATATATATATATATATATATATATATTATCTACTGGCGTTCGCCAGTAGATAGTTATAGTTAGGACCGAGTTCCCATAGGAAATCTGAAAATTCTATTTTGAATAACTTTGGCACCGGTTGACTTATCTTCGTGAAATTTTCAAAACTAATGGGGCGCTCCGCTCAGCTCCTACCCTGAAAGTTTCGGGGTGATTTGTCAAGCGGGGGCTGAGAAAAAAGGGGGGTCACAAAACGCGTTTTCCCCATGCATTTTACCATAGGACCTTTAGTCGAAGGTACAGCCTGAACGGCTGAACAGAATTACATGAAATTTGGCAAAGAGGTAGTCCTCAGGACAGGCATGTGCCTTTTGCATATATGGTGTCAATCTGTTCAGTAGTTCCTGAGAAAATCAAAATCAAAATCAAATATATATCTGGGCGGAGCCTAACCTCACATCTCATCGTGAGATCTGATTGGCTGTCAGCACTTCATCCAAGAAGTGTTGGCAGCCATCTTGGGACCAAAATACATGATAGCACCTCATTAACCCCTTGTGTGCCACGCCCTTTCCCCGCCCTGTGCCGGGTGTTGCATTAGCGGGCGGGGTTCATGACGAGCTGGACTCGTCATGGGCACAGCGCAACCGCGGCCCATGACGAGTCCAGCTCGTCATGGGCACAGAAGGGGTTAAAAAGCATTGCAGTTAATAGAAAGTTTTAAGACTTTAGTTACATTATAAATCATTTGTTGATGGTACCATACTCATTTTAGGAATTGTGGTGTGTTCTAAGGTTTTTACCATGTGAAAAGCCTTTTTCTGTGATATCATGAATCATGTTTGAGAGAAAACCATTTTCTCATGCTTTTCCCACAGAGGTTTAGAAAGTGATCTTTAAGCTAAACTGAGAGCATATTTTCTGTAAATTCACATTATCTTTCTCAGTCATGTGAGAATGAAGTCTGACATTCTCAGTAAAACATGTACATCCAACAAGGGCAGAGACTGTCAGTTGATTCCTTTGTGTTCTACTGCAGCTTCCCAGAGTGTTCTAAAGAACAACTAGAGTGCTAACAGTCCTACTTATGACAAACATATTGCACACCTGAAGCCATCTTGAATGGAATAAAGTGGTAACTCTTAAAATATTTAATTTAAAAAGTAACACAATGAGAGGGTTCATTTGGCCATTGAAATTATGATTAGTGCTATAGAAAGAAAAATTAGGGCACATTTTGAGTGACTTCTCAAATCCTCTTCTATTTCATTAAAAAATTCTGATATGCAGGCTGAAACATGCACTTTTAATACCAGCAGCAGACTTCCGTGGTGAGCAGTAGAGTGCTAACATTTAGAATTCATGGCAAATGTGTGACATATCTGAATACCTTCTTGATGTAATCAAAGTAAAAAACTGAAAGCATTTCCTACTGAGGAGACTGCAGTAAATGAGGAAATTAGGAAACTTCTTAACAGATTAATCTCCCAAGATGTCCACCAGAGACAAAAGAGCCCAAATGCAGCACAAATATCACCCAGATGTAGCCCACATGTAGCCCAATGACAGAAGTGTGCAAAACACATTTTTTGTGTATTTGCAGTTTTATATAGTGCAGACTTGTCAGGTATGGAGTGCTTTACATAAGCATTGGTTACATCACACAAGATCAAATTCATTTTGGTTGTAGACATGGGGAGATTAAGTGATTTTACCAGAATCACAGAATGTTGAGCTGAAGCAGAAACTCCAACCTGGTTCCCCAGTTGCAAAGTCTGCAACTCTGGAAGTAACACCACATCCTCTCCCCTAGGTGCAACATTTAATCAAGTGGTCAACTGGATAAAAAAAAATAAAGATTACAAATCATTTAAAAGTTCTTTGTCGCTATTTGAAAACTCAGAAAATATGTCCTCATTTTAGTTTTTTAGAGCACTAACCATAAGTTTGATGCAAATAAGACCCTCTCATATATGTAATTTCTAAAGGAAATGCTCTAGGTATTACAGTTTTGATTACATCAAGATGACGTCAGGCGTTCCACACTTTTGTAATACATATAGAATGTTAGCAATCTAGTTGTTCATTGGGATACTGTTGAGAGGCCGAGGGCAAGGGCACGGACTCTGAAAATTGAAGGCAGGTAGGAGAGTGCAGAGACAACATTTTGACCACACTGGGCAGGCAGGAAGGGCAGTGGCAGCACAACAGACTATGGAGGGCAGTGGAAAGGGGGGCAGGGGCAACAAACCAACAATACAGGACTGGCAAGAGAGGCTGTGGCAATATAATAGACCATTGTGGGCAGAAGGAAGAGGCAGTGGTAGTACAACCATACATGCCAACAGACCCGTTTCAGCCAGGAAACGTCCAATGTTTTTAAGCTCAAATGGGCTTTATTTGATCTGTCTCCTGTCTACAATCTCCTCTTTTTCAATGTAACTCAAAGGGGAAAATCAATACCCCAGTTTTTTTTCAAAATCTCCCTCTTACTAAGTTCAAAATGTTCGCAAGTATGGTACATTGGATCATGGTAGGCAGGAGGAATTGGGGTAGGGACATGGACTCGGATAACAGAGGGCAGGAGGGACATGCAGAGGTGCACCAAACTGACCCTACAGGGCAGGCATCAGCATTTGCAGCAGCACAATACACCACATAGGGCATGCGGGACGGGAGTGCAGCACAACAATCCATAGAAAGAAATAGGAAGGGGACAGGACCATGCACATGGACAACAGAGAATAGAGGGGAAAGAGGCAATGGTAGCTAGCTAACCATAATGGACAGACAGGAGAGAAAGCTGCAGCATAACAGACCATAAAGGGCAGGAGGGACAGATCTGGGGCATTACAATGGAACAGACAAGCCAGGAGGGAGGGAATAGGGGTCTGCACATGGAGACAGAGGGCTGGGGGCAAGGGGGCAGGGTGGGAGCAGCAAGATGGCCATGGAGGTCAGGCAGGATGGGCACTAGAAACAAGACACACCATGGAGAGCAACAATGAGACTATGATGGCATACACACAGACCATGGAGGGAAGGTGGGAGGGGGTCATGGGCAGCTATCTGACCACACAGGGAAGGTGGGAGGGGCCATGGCAGCACAGAAGGCCATGCATGGCAAACAGGAGTGTTAGTGGCAGCACAATGGCTATGATGAGCAAGAAGGAGGGTGCAGGGGCATGCACAAAGGACCATGGAGGATAGAAGGGAGGGTCAGGACCTGGGCACAGACAAGAGAGTTCAGGGGAAGGGGCCTCACAACAGACAGCATGGGGCAGGCAGGAGGAGCAGTTGCAGCACAACAGACCAGGGAGGGCAGAAGGGTGTGGCAGTAAAATGGACTATGGGGGACAGGAGGAATGGGATAGGGGCATGGCATGTGGACAGGCAGGGTGGAGGTGGCAGGGACAGGTTGCAGTCATCTGACAATGCTAGGCAGGTGGGAGGGGAGTGGCAGCTCAACATAACACTCAGAGTAGATAGGAGTGGCAGGTCCATGGAACATGGTGGGCAAAAAGGATGGAGCTGGGGCATTCACAAAGACATCGGAGGGCAGGGGGAAGGAGAATAGGGGTAGCAATCTAAGCACAGAGGCTAAGCAGGACGTCAATGATGGGCCATAGAATTGGGCAATGGAGGGCAGGAGGAGTGGACTGGTACATCATGCTAAATGGAGGGCAGTGGCAGCACATCAGACCATGCATGGCAGGAAGGAGGAGGCTAGTCCATGAATTCAGACAACAGAGGATAGTGAGGAGGTGGATGGGGCAGCAAGCTAACTGTTCAGAGAAGGTGGGTATTAGGAACTTTATTGTTTTTAAAATGTGTGTCTGTGCGAACTACTTAAAATTTGAACAAGTATGCAGCATAATCTCACTTTTATTCAGGAAGAAGAGGACGTTTGTGACTGTGACTCTGGGCTCCCTTGGGAGAAACACCCCCTGACCCTCCACCCCCATCGCAAAATGTAATGCCCGTGAAAAGTGTAGGTGGACGCAGTGTTATATAGAACATGGTCCTGAGAGCACGATTGAAAATGAAAACAAGATATAGTATATGGTATAAACTATGCACCAAAAAAGTGTGATACAAGATGAACCGGGGCGTGAAATATAATATGCAATACATTGTGCGCAATGACAGATTAATTGGAGAGCGCGAGATAGCACAGGCACTAGCGCGTGCTATGCGTTATGCGCCTTGGAGTGTAATATGCACAGGGCAGTGTTGTGTAACCTAACTAGTCTCTAAAGTTGTAATATAAAATATGTGCTGGGGAGTGTAACATTGCATATGCACAGTGACAAAGATATGGATCTGAGATTGTAATATGTATGGCATAGCGCTGTCCGTTATAACATAGGCATCGAGGAAGGCACGTTAGATGGGGCAATATAACCTGTGCGAAGGCAAGTGTGGCATAACATATTCACGGGCTGGTGTTACAGTGCACATGGGCTAGAGAGTGTCATAGCATACGCACTAGCTGGTGGAATACAACACAGAGGTGTGTGGCACTCGGTGGGCACTGGTGGGTGTAACACAGCATTGGGCTCAGCCAGGAGCACGCTGTCACTCTCAAGTGAGGTTTGTCTCCTTTCCAGAGAGTAAAATAAAAAGTATTACACATCCGGCGGTGGATGTGTGTTTTATTAACCGTGAGGGGGGTTTCTTGCATGGTTTGCTCGAATTTTTGTTGAATCCCCTTTGAATGGCTTGGTGTGCGTGTGTATTAAATGTGCCTGTCAATAGCTACCCATCTTTGTATAAATAAACAACAAGGGTGTCTACTTGGAGAGTACCCACTGGTGGGGGTGCCGGGAATAGGCAGGGTAGGGCGTCAGACACGTCAGAGCTTCACTAGTGGTGTAAATACATTCCACGTGGATTCATTGTATGCATAGTCGCCTTTTAATGAATATCACTCAAATCGTCATGGTGATAGGTACATACGGTTTGTCCAGCATGTCCTAGGTGTTTCTATAAATATATATTTTTTTAAAATAATAAAAAACAAAGGCCGGCCCCGGGGGAAGGGGTCCCCGGGGCCATAAGTGGCCTGAAGAGGGGGGCAACGCAGCCCCCCTCCTAAAGAATTAAAGAAAAAAAGGCCAGGAGCCAGGGGTTGGGGTCCCCGGGGCCGATTGAGGCCTTGAGAGGGCCAAATTTTTTTTTTTCAACCAAAAAAATTAGGGTGCAGGCCCTGGGGATGGGGTCTCCAGGGCCAATAAATTAGAAAAAGAAGGGGGGGCCACACAGCCCGCCTTCTTAAAAGAATAAAATAAATAAAAGGCGGCATCGCGCTGGAGGCCACGCTCCCTCCTTGCAGCACTCTGCAAACGCGCCTCCTGGCCAGTTGTAAGTTGGGGAATTAATTCCCCTTCAATACTGAGGGTCCCTGATGGCCAACTAGCCCAACAGGTATCTCCAGTATGCGCCAGGGAGCTGCGTTGCAGACAGGTGTTCTGAGGCCACGCCCCTTTTTACACCTCTATGCAACGCAGCTCTGTGGTGCTTACTGGAGGTACCTAGTGGGCTAGTTTGACCCTAAGGACCCGTAGGATTCAAGGGGACTTAATCTCTCAACTTAGAACGGCCACAGGGCGCGTTTACACAGTGGTGACAGGAGGGCACGGTGCCTGAGGTGACATGTGCAAACACGCCCTGTGGCGCGTTTTAAGTTGGGGAAATAATTCCCTTTCAATCCAGAGGGACCCTTAGGGTCAACTAGCCCACCAGGTCCTTCCAGTAAGCGCCACTGCTCTGCGTTGCAGAGAGGTGGTGCAGGCCGTGCCCCTTTTTACACCTCTCTGCAATGACGCTTACTGGACGTACCTAGTGGGCGATTTTGCCCCTAGGGACCCTCAGGATTCAAGGGGACTTAATCTCCCAACTTAAAAAATGGCCACAGGGCATATTTACACAGTGGGGAAGGGAGGGGACGGGGCCTGAGGTGACGTGTGCAAACACGCCCTACGGCGCGTTTTAAGTTGGGGAAATAATTCACCTTCAATCCTGAGGGCCCCTGGGGGCTAACTAGTCCACGAGGTGCTTCCAGTAAGCGCCACTAAGCTGCGTTGCAGAGAGGTGGTCCTGGCCGTGCCACTTTTTACACCTCTCTGCAACGCAGCTCTGTGGCGCTTACTGGAGGTACCTAGTGGGCTAGCTGGACCCTAGGGACCCTCAGGATTCAAATGAACCTAATCTCCCAACTAAAAACGGCCACGGGGCGTGTTTACACAGTGGTGAAGGGAGCGGACGGGGCCTGTGTTAACGTGTGCAAACAAGCCTTGTGGTGCGTTTTAAGTTGGGGAAATAATTCCCCTTCAATCCTGAGGGACCCTGGGGGCCAACCAGCCCACCAAGTGCTTCCAGTAAGCGCCACTGCGCTGCGTTGCAGAGAGGTGGTCTAGGCCATGCCCCTTTTTACATCTCTCTGCAACGCAGCTCTGTGGCGCTTACTGGAGGTACCTAGTGGTCTAGTTGGACCCTAGGGACCCTTAGGATTCAAGGGGACTTAATCTTCCAACTTCAAATGGCCACAGGGCGTGTTTACACAGTGGGGAAGGGAGGGGACGGGGCCTGAGGAGACGTGTGCAAACACGCCCTGTGGTGTGTTTTAAGAGGTAGTTTTAATCCCCTGCCCTATTATATACTAGGGGCTTACAGAGGAGGTCATGCTAATCACAGGGGGACCCCAACGCATAGTGTTCCCTAGTGTATGTAGGTGTTTTCACTGTATTCTGAGTGTCTTTTAACATAGCACTGGCTCTAGGACTGGTTAGTCAGACTCAAGTTACCACCAGTATCCGTCTGAAAAAGTTGAGGGTGCAGGATGATTTTGCAACAAGGCTTGTTTCTGCTCTTCTTTTTGTTCTTTCTGCAAGTTATCCTTCTTCCTGCACTTTTCTTCGTCTTTGAGGACTTCTGTTGCTTCTTTCTGCACTTCTTTTTTTTCTTTCTGTGCGTTTTTACTTCTTTCTTCACATGTCCTATCTCTGTAGGCATAGATAGAAAGTTGCATTTAAAAAACCTTTGAAATTCACTGAAAAAAACATAGGTTTCAGGCACGTTATAGTTAGCAATTAGCATTTAAAAAACCTCAGAAATTCACTGAAAAAACCATAGGTTTCAGGGGTGTTATAGTTATCTGGACTTTTCACTTGTACAAAACCATTGAAATTCCCCCGTTATAGTTAGTTCAGTGACATCACTCATGACATCACTGATGACATCTCAAAAGGGCCGGCCACTGTTTTTTAATATTTTTAAAAAATATATATTTATAGACAGACCTAGGACATGCTGGACAAACCGTACGTACCTATCACCATGAAGATTTGCGTGATATTCATTAAAAGGCGACTATGCATACAATGAATCCACGTGGAATGTATTTACACCACTAGTGAAGCTCTGACATGTCTGATGCCCTACCGTGCCTAATCCCGGTAGACACCCTTGTCGTTTATTTATACAAACATGGGTAGCTATTGACGGGCACATTTAATACACATGCACACCAAGCCATTCAAAGGGGATTCGACAAAAATTTGACCAAAACTATGCAAGAAACCCCCCTCACGGTTAATAAAACACACATCCACTGCCGGATGTGTAATACTTTTTATTTTACTCTCTGGAAAGGGGACGAACATCACTTGAGAGTCACAGCGCGCTCCTGGCAGAGCCCAATGCTGTGTTACACCCACCATTGCCTGCTGAGTGCCACACACCTCTGTGTTGTATTCCACTAGCTAGTGCATATGCTATGACACTCTCTAGCCCATGTGCACTGTAACACCCCCCCGTGAATATGTCATATCACACTTGTCTTTGCACGGGTTATATTGCCCCATCTAACGTGCCTTCCTCGATGCCTATGTTATAACGCACAGTGCTATGCCATACATATTACAATCTAGGATCCATATCTTTGTCACAGTGCATATGCAACGTTACACTCCCCAGCACATATTTTATATTACAACTTTAGAGACTAGTTAGGTTACACAACACTGCCCTGTGCATATTACACTCCAAGGCGCATATCGCATAGCACACGCTAGTGCCTGTGCTATCTCGCGCTCTCCAATGAATCTGTCATTGCGCACAATGTATTGCATATTATATTTCACGCCCGGTTCATCTTATATCACACTTTTTGGTGCATAGTTTATACCATACACTATATCTAGTTTTCATTTTCAATCGTTTTCTCAGGACTATGTTCTATATAACACTGTGTTCACCTACCCTTTTCACGGGCATTACATTTTGCGATAGGGGGTGGAGGGTCAGGGGGTGTTTCTGCCAAGTGAGCCCGGAGTCACAGTCACAAACGTCCTCTTCTTCCTGAATAAAAGTGAGATTATGCTGCATACTTGTTCATATTTTAAGTAGTTCCCACAGACACATGTTTTAAAAACAATAAAGTTCCTAATACCCGCCTTCTCTGAACAGTTAGCTTGCTGCCCCATCCCCCTCCTCCCTATCCTCTGTTGTGTGAATCCATGGACTAGCCTCCTCCCTCCTGCCATGCATAGTCTGATGTGCTGCCACTGCCCTCAATTTAGTATGATGTACCAGTCCCCTCCTCCTGCCCTCCATTGCCTAATTCTATGCCCCATCATTGACCTCCTGCTTAAACTCTGTGCTTAGCTTGCTGCCCCTATTCTCCTTCCCCCTGCCCTCCGATGTCTTTGTGTATGCCCCTGCTCCATCCTTTTTGCCCACCATGTTCCATGGACCTGCCACTCCTATCTACTCTGAGTGTTCTGTTGAGCTGCCACTCCCCTCCCACCTGACTAGCATTGTCAGATGACTGTAACCTGTCCCTGCCACCTCCACCCTGCCTGTCCACATGCCATGCCCCTATCCTCTTCCTCCTGTCCTACATGGTCCATTGTACTGCCACACCCTTCTGCCCTCCCTGGTCTGTTGTGCTGCAACTGCTCCTCCTGCCTGCCTCGTGCGGTCTGTTGTGAGGCCCCTTCCCCTGAACTTTCTTGTCTGTGCACAGGTCCTGACCCTCCCTTCTATCCTCCATCGTCCTTTGTGCATGCCCCTGCACCCTCCTTCTTGCCCATCATAGCCATTGTGCTACCACTAGCCCTCCCACTTGCCATGCATGGTCTTCTGTGCTGCCATGGCCCCTCCCACCTTCCCTGTGTGGTCAGTTAGCTGCCCCTGACCCCCTCCCACCTTCCCTCCATGGTCTGTGTATATGCCATCACAGTCTCACTGTTGCTCTTCATGGAGTGTCTTGCTTCTAGTGCCCATCCTGCCTGACCTCCATGGCTATCTTGCTGCTCCTGCCCTGCCCCCTTGCCACCAGCCCTCTGTTTACATGTGCAGACCCCTACTCCCTCCCTCCTGGCTTGTCTGTTCCATTGTAATGCCCCTGATCCATCCCTCCTGCCCTTTATGCTCTGTTATGCTGCAGCTTTCTCCCCTGTCTGTCCATTATGGTCCTGCCTCTTGCCCCTCTGTTCTCTGTTGTCCATGTGCATGGTCCTGTCCCCTCCCTCTTGCTTTCTATGGATTGTTGTGCTGCACTCCCGTCCCGCATGCCCTGTGTGGTGTATTGTGCTGCTGCAAACCCTGATACCTGCCCTGCAGGGTCAGTTTGGTGCACGTCTCCATGTCCCTCCTGTCCTCTGTTATCCAAGTCCATGTCCCTACCCCATTTCCTTCCATGATCCAATGTACCATACTTGCGAACATTTTGAACTTGGTAAGAGGGAGATTTTGAAAAAAAACTGGGGTATTGATTTTCCCCTTTGAGTTACATTGAAAAAGAGGAGATTGTAGACAGGAGACAGAAAAAATAAAGCCCATTTGAGCTTAAAAACATTGGACGTTTACTGGCTGAATCGGTTCTGTTGGCATGTATGGTTGTACTACCATTGCCTCTTCCTTCTGCCCACAATGGTCTATTACATTGCCACAGCCTCTCTTGCAAGTCCTGTATTGTTGGTTTGTTGCAACTGCCCCCCTTTCCACTGCCCTCCATAGTCTGTTGTGCTGCCACGGCCCTTCCTGCCTGCTCAGTGTGGTTAAATTGTTGCCTTTGCACCCTCCTACCTGCCTTCAATTTTCAGAGTCCGTGCCCCTGGCCTCTGCCTCTCAACAGTATCCTAATGAACAACTAGATTGCTAACATTCTATATTTATTACAAAAGTGTGGAACGCCTGACGTCATCTTGATGTAATCAAAACTGTAATACCTAGAGCATTTCCTTTAGAAATTACATATATGAGAGGGTCTTATTGGCATCAAAATGATGGTTAGTCCTCTAAAAGACTAAAATAAGGACATATTTTCTAAGTTTTCAAATAGCGAGAAAGCACTTTTAAATTATTTGTTACCTTTATGTTTTTTTATCCAGTTGACCACTTGATTAAATGTTGCACTTAGGGGAGAGGATGTGGTGTTACTTCCAGAACTGCAGGCTTTGCAACTGGGGAACCAGGTTGGAGTTTCTGCTTCAGCTCGACATTCTGTGATTCTGGTCAAATCACTTAGTCTCCCCATGTCTACAACCAAAATGAATTTGTTCTTGTGTGATGTAACCAATGCTCATGTAAAGCACTCCAAAACCTGACAAGTCTGCACTATATAACACTGCAAAAACACAAAATAATAAGTGTTTTGCACACTTCTGTCATTGGGCTATATTTGGGCTACATCTGGGTGATTTTGGGCTACATTTGGGCTCTTTTGTCTGCGGTGGCCATCTTGGGAGATTTATTTGTTATGAAGTTTCCTAATTTCCTCATGTACTGCAGTCTCCTCAGTAGGAAATGCTTTCAGTTTTTTTACTTTGATTCCATCATGAAGTTATTCAGATATGTCACACATTTGCCATAAATTCTGAACGTTAGCACTCTAGTTGCTCATTAGATCACTGTAGTAAAACTACTGTTCACCATGGAAGTCTGCTCCTGGTATTAAAAGTGTATGTTTCAGTCTGCATGTCAGACTTTTTTAATGAAATAGAAGAGGATTTGAGAAGTCACTCAAAATGTGCCCTAATTTTCTTTCTTCAGCATTAATCATAATTTCTATGGCAAAATGAACCCCCTCATTGTGTTCCTTTTTAAATTAAATGTTTTAAGTGTTACCAGTTTATTCCAATCAAGATGGCTTCAGGTGTGCCATACTTTTGTCATAATGAAGACAGTAAGCGCTCTAGTTGTTTTTAAGAACACTCTGGGACATTCTGTCATTGGGCTATACTTTGGCTACATCTGGGTGATATTTGGGCTACATTTGGGCTCTTTTGTCTCTGGTGGCCATCTTGGCAGACTTATTTGTTATGAAGTTTCCTAATTTCCTCATTTACTGCAGTCTCCTCAGTAGGAAATACTTTCAGTTTTTTACTTTGATTCCAAAGGCATTCAGAAGTGTCACACATTTGCCATAAATTCAGAATGTTAGCACTCTTTTTGCTCATTAGATCACTGTAGTAAAGCTACTGCTCACCAGGGAAAACTGCTGCTGGTATTGAAAGTGCATGTTTCAGTCTGCATGTCAGAATTTTTTAATGCAATAGAAGAGGATTTGAGAAGTCACTCAAAATGTGCCCTAATATTTCTTTCTGCAGCACTAATCATACTTTTTATGGAAAAATGAACCCCCTCATTTTGTTCCTTTTTAAATTAAATGTTTTAAGAGTTACCACTTTAATCCAAGCAAGATGGCTTCAGGTGTGCCATACGTTTATCATAAGTAGGACTGTTAGCACTCTAGTTGTTCTTTGGAACACTCTGGGAAGCTGCAGTAGAACACAAAGGAATCAACTGACAGTCTCTGCCCTTGTTGGATGTACATGTTTTACTGAGAATGTCAGACTTCATTCTCACATGACTGAGAAAGATAATGTGAATTTACAGAAAATAAGCTCTCAGTTTAGCTTATAGATCACCTTCCAAACCTCTGTGGGAAAAGCATGAGAAAATATTTTTCTCTCAATCATGATATCCCAGCAGAAGGCTTTTTCACATGGTGAAATCACCTCAGAACATACCACAATTCCTAAAATGAGTATGGTACCATCAACAAATGATTTATAATGTAACTAAAGTCTTAAAACCTTCTATTAACTGCAATGCTTTTTAATGAGGTGCTATCATGTATATTGGTCCCAAGATGGCTGCCAACACTTCTTGGATGAAGTGCTGACAGCCAATCAGATCTCAGGATGAGATGTGTGGTTAGGCTCCGCCCACATATCTATATGATTTTACTTTTGATTTTCTCAGGAACTACTGAACAGATTGACACCTGACCTGCAAAAGGCACTTCCCTGACCTGAGCACTACCTCTCTGCCAAATTTCAAGTAATTCTGTTCAGCCGTGATACACGAGATAATTTCGTAAAGAACTACCAGTCTGTTTTCACTATTTATGATTTTGTAGTTCGTCACTTATCACGTAATCACTGTTTTGTTTAAAAATGGCCGATAACTTTATGTGAATCGTTAGTGAACAAGCCTGTTTTACAGGCGAAACGCGTCTAACGTTTGTGCTGACATTAAATCTACTGTGCGCAACAGACAAGGCGTCGACTTTCCTTTTTTCCAAAAGGAACCCTTTTGTTGAGATTTTCGGGCCGTGCTTTGGCGGTCCGCTCGTCGACGCGCCCTCTGTTCTGGAGGTGGTGGGCATACCGGAGCACCTGGGAAAGAAATATATATATATATATATATATATATATATATATATATATATATATATACAATACGAAGTTTGCCCACAACAGAAGGGCCCACACAGGTGAGTATTGCCAAAATCTTTTAATGGAGGCCGTGAGGTCCACAGAAGTACTGCCTCACAAGTAAAACAAAGTCCAGCCGACGCGTTTTGTGCTGTAGCACTTCTTCCTGGGCTTGTGGACTAAAGACTGCGAACATGCATCTGCAGTTTATCAGCACTTAAATGTAGGATTTTGATTCCTGCCCCAGTGGGCGTGGCCTCTCCCATGGCCTCTTGGGATCTGTAGTGCCTTTGTATTCCTCAATTAGTCGCCATGCGTTCAGAGTCAAATTTGTGCAATTAATACCTCAGTGGGTTGTGGTGCAATGTCCAGGCTCAAAATTGGAGAATTACCGCCTCCATTATCAGTTCCTGTCCCTATTGATGTAGCACCAGGTGGCATCACAGCGGGGACTGCTCTGAGGCAGATGGGCTCCTTCAGCGACTTGGGCCAGCCTCAAAACATCCAACACGAAAGTTGCCCACAACAGAAGGATTCACACAGGTGAGTATTGCCAAAATCTTTTAATGGAGGCTGCCGTGAGGTCCACAGAAGTACTGCCTCACAAGTAAAACAAAGTCCAGCCGACGCGTTTCGTGCCGTAGCACTTCTTCCTGGGCTTGTGGACTAAAGACTGCGAACATGCATCGGCAGTTTATCAGCACTTAAATGTAGGATTTTGATCCCTGCCCCAGTGGGCGTGGCCTTTGTATTCCTCGATGAGTCGCCATGCGTTCAGAGTCAAATTTGTGCAATTAATACCTCAGTGGGTTGTGCACCTCATCGAGGAATACAAGCCCAGGAAGAAGTGCTATGGCATGAAACGCGTCGGCTGGACTTTGTTTTACTTGTGAGGCAGTACTTCTGTGGACCTCACGGCAGTCCCACTCCAGTGAGTGCAACAGTAGGGGAAGTGTTCGATAGAGGAAGGATAAAATATACCATTCCTACTCCAGTCAGTGCATAATTAAGGAATCCAACATCATTAAGGAAAATGTTGGATTGCTCAAGGGTAAAATTTACTATTCTCACTCCAGTCAGTTACAAATATAAAAACAAACAAAATATCATCAATAAAATACAAATTTCAATATATTTAATATTAAAAATACAAAAAAATACATATTATGATGTTGAATACATATCAGAATTATATACAAATATTATATGAAATAAAAAACTATTTTCAAACTAATTATTTATTAACAAAGACATGAATTATTACATATGTTTAGTCTGTATACTTCATACCCTATAACACCACAAAACTCACAACCCACTTTGAAAATTAAAAAAAATATACTTGCATAATTGACTTCACAATCTATACACCTATAATCCCTACAACCCACAGCTAAAATTAAACACTAAAAAATATATTACACAATTAAAATAGTCTATTAAATACCTAATAGTATTTAACAACTAATTATAAAGTAAGTGAAATTAATTTACAACCCCACCTTCACCCCTATAAACCCAAAACTCACCCTCAAACGAATTCAACAATTACACTAATTAATGATCAATTAATTAATTAATATTCATTATTAATTTATTAAAAATTAGTTACTCCCCACCGTTTACCTCTATAAACCACACAAACCGCGCCTTAAATTTATTACACAATTACCATAATGAATTGTCAATTAATTAATTCATATTAACAACTAATTATTAATTAATTAAATATAAATTACTTCCCACCCTTTACCCCTTGAAACGCCACATTTGCACCTAAAATTTACCATAAAATATTAAAAACACAACTAACATTATACTGTCTCATTTAAATAAATATTAATAAATCTAAAATATTCATTAATTTATTGTAATTAATTGTTTCCCACCCAATTCCCCTATAAACCCACAATCAGCTACTGAACTAAAAAACTCAAAAGTTTATTACAATTACAATAATAACTACTAAAAAATGAACACTTATTAAAAAACATAATCAATACTTATACAAAAAATACATCACATACACTTAAAATATATAACAAAATACATAACACTAAATAAAAATTCAATAGTTTAAACAACTATATTTTTCCAAATGATATTAATGACTTTCTTTTTTTGAAAATCTATATTTCTTACCTTAAAGTGGATATTCTTGCTGTCGATATTTCTGTGTCACGATATTAAAACTCGATATTAGTGTAACTCGTCATTTTCAACTTGATATTTTGATGAATACCGAGCACCTTAGCTGGTACTGGCCTAGCAAGCTTTTTTATATTCTTGGGCACTGTGGATTCTATACCGGAGCATTACAAGTATGGGAAGGCGGGCGTGTCTTACATATTGGGGTATTGAAGCTAATACCCTATTTGCGCTGTGTCACAGGTTGAGGAATTATGGAACCTGACCCGAGAATATTACATTAGGACATTAAGAACAAGAGCATGTTGGATATTACATACTGACCTGAGGATATTACTTTACATACTAGGACAACAAGGAATCTGGCCCATGAATAGAGCTTTGTGCCTACAGATAGTCAGGGATAGAGTTGTCTAGACTGTGGCATTGTGGATACTGGCCTGGGTATGGGGCTTTATATGCTGGTCCTAGGGTTACTGGCCTAAGGATGGTACTTTAGGAATTGTGCATACTGTGATGCATTCAGTGGAGAGATACTGGTCTGGCTGGGGTGCTTTGCATGTGTGGACTTTGTGTCAACCAGACTGAGTACAGTGCTTGATCTCCACAGACTGTTTACAAGCTGGCCTTTCATGGCACTCTGCATATTGTGACACTGTGAAAACAGGCCTGGCACTAGTGCTTTACATCCTGGACACTAGCACTAAACTAATGGGGTATTGACATATTTGTTTCCTTCCCCTTCAAAACTAACTGAAAAATCTATTGCTGTATGGCTGATTTTGGTTATTTTTTCCATTCATTCTGTCAGTTAGATCTTTTTGTGAAGTTTTCATAGTGTCGTTTATGGGTTTTTTCTTCCATACACATTATTATATTTATATACCAGGTCCAGAGACTATTGAGAATTACTAGTTGAGAAGTCAGGATTCAGGTCTTTTGAACCCTGACGTCTTTGTGATGGTGTTGTTTTGGTTTTTGAATTTAGGTTCTGGATCTATCGGAGCTGACTCTTGAATTGGTTATCTTCACTTGTTGTTACTTGAAATTGACAGAATGGACGCCCTTTTTGGATGTTCAGTCCCTCCACCGTGATGTGAAGTAAGTCCCAGGCACACTTTACATTTGGAATTCACTTGGAACTGCACTAAACCCAGGCACATTTTTTGGCACTAAATTTGGCCATTTTTACAGTCTATAATTTTCATCTTTACTGTTTTCCTTAAAGCCCCTAAGCATGATTTAACATCAGTTGTAGCCACCTATAGAAACATTAGGACATTATGGAAGGTTGCCAGCATGACTAACTATGCCCCACACATTGTTTGTGACTCAAGGAGTACAAGATAAGAGGTTTTAATGTGGCTCAATATATAATTCAGGTGGGCTTGCCTTTGTGATGCCCACTGATGTTGTTATATTTCACAGGCGCACCTCTGTCACCCGTCTGATGTTTTTGAAAATGTTTGTATATATCTTCTGTATATATTTTTTTTTATCGAGGTATCCGTCTTACTCCTGTCCCGAAGAGGCCGAAATTTCCAGGCCAAAGCGCGCTGACACTTGCGATGGAGGAGTCTCTACAAATTTGATACACCCTGGTTAAGGACAATTGGTACACACATTTAAGAACATTTAAGAACAAAGAGAAGAATATTATTCCTCATATGTGCAAATTACTGTGCACATTACTAAGACTATCTCCAAATGTGTTTATGTTGGTAGGATTTAGTCAGTTGCTGAATGGGCTCAGCAGAGCACAGACTGTTCCTGGTGGGGCTCTCCTTTATTACTGCTTAAACAAATACCATCTATGAATTTACAAAGAATGGACTACCCTCTTTTATTTCCATTACAGTGTGCAAAATGAACAGCACAGCCACAATCATTAAGTTATAGGAAGACTGAGAGGAGACGAATAATTTCCTAATGTGTCCATTAGGGTTGAAGCTTTGCAGTATATATGTTATATGTATGCTCAAAGATTATGGTGCCGATTACGATCCGGTAAAAAAATTCCCCGTACGACTCGTATCCGGTCTTTTTACCGTACGAATCGTACAAGTGCCGTACAAACTGCCAAGTACGATTCGCATGGGAAAAAGTCCATACGAATCGCATTGGGAATCATTCCCCACACGTCCTCGGGTCGGAAAATGTGTCCGACACGTCCTCGGACGATTTACCGTACAAATGTGAAAAGTGAAGTCCGACCGCGGAATTACGATCCATCCCGTGCGTCCGATGTTACAACCGTATGGAAAAAACACCGTCCGCACCGAACTCCCATAGCAACCATGGAGACATGTGCCCGCATATGCGCCGACCCCCCCAGCCCCCGTACGTACGCGCCGACCCCCCCGGCCCCCGTACGTACGCGCCGACCCCCCCAGCCCCCGTACGTACATGTCGTACCCCCCCGTGTATGTACCCCCATACGTACGTGTCGTACCCCCCGTGTATGTACACCCGTGTACGTTCGAGTCGTACCCCCACCCGTGTATGTACACCTGTGTACGTGTCGTACCCCCATGTATGTACACCCGTGTATGTGTCGTACCCCCCCGTGGTGTACATACACGGGTGGGGGTACGACTCGACCGTACACGGGTGTACATACACGGGGGGGTAGGACACGTACGTACGGGGGTACATACACGGGGGGTACGACATGTACACGGGTGTACATACATGGGGGGGTAAGACACGTACACGGGTGTACATACACGGGGGTATGACACGTACACGGGTGTACATACACGGGTGGGGGTACGACTCGAACGTACACGGGTGTACATACACGGGGGGTACGACACGTACGTACGGGTGTACATACACGGGGGGTACGACACGTACACGGGTGTACATACACGGGGGGTATGACATGTACACGGGTGTACATACACGGGGGGTACGACACGTACACGGGTGTACATACACGGGTGGGGGTACGACTCGAACGTACACGGGTGTACATACACGGGGGTACGACACGTATGTACGGGGGTACAAACACGGGGGGGTACGACACGTACACGGGTATACATACACGGGTGGGGGAACGACTCGAACGTACACGGGTATACATACACGGGGGTACGACACGTACGTACGGGGGTACATACATGGGGGTACGACACGTACACGGGTGTACATACACGGGGGGTACGACACGTACACGGGTGTACATACACGGGTGGGGGTACAACTCGAACGTACACGGGTGTACATACATGGGGGTACGACACGTACATACGGGTGTACATACACGGGGGTACGACACGTACACGGGTGTACATACACGGCGGGGGTACGACACGTACACGGGTGTACATACACGGGGGGGTACGACACGTACACGGGTGTACATACACGGGTGGGGGTACGACTCGAACGTACATGGGTGTACATACACGGGGGGTACGACACGTACACGGGTGTACATACACGGGTGGGGGTACGACTCGAACGTACACGGGTGTACATACATGGGGGGTACGACACGTACATATGGGTGTACATACACGGGGGGTACGACACGTACACGGGTGTACATACACGGCGGGGGTACGACACGTACACGGGTGTACATACACGGGGGGTACGACACGTACACGGGTGTACATACACGGGTGGGGGTATGACTCGAACGTACACGGGTGTACATACACGGGGGGTACGACACGTACGTACGGGTGTACATACACGGGGGGTACGACACGTACACGGGGGGTACGACATGTACGTACGGGTGTACATACACTGGGGGGGTACGACACGTACACGGGTGTACATACACGGGTGGGGGTATGACTCGAACGTACGGGGGCTGTGGGGGGTACGACTCAAACGTACAGGGGCTGGGGGGGTACGACTCGAACGTACGGGGGCTGGGGGGGTACGACTCGAACGTACTGGGGCTGGGGGGGTACGACTCGAACGTACGGGGGCTGGGAGGGTACGACACGAACGTACGGGGGCTGGGGGGTCGGCGCGTACATACGGGGGCTGGGGTGTCGGCGCGTACGTACGGGGGCTGGGAGGGGGGTCGGCGCGTACGTACTGGGGTTGGGGGTGGGTCGGCGCGTACATACGGGGCGGGAGGGGTACGGTGCGTACCGGGCCACCTACTCTGGTCGTTTCGCGCCGTACTTCGCTTTTCCAGCACTTTTTGAGTGCCGTGAAAATATCGCCGTCCGGACTGCTGTCGGTCCGAATCGTACTTCCTGGGTCGTAAAACGCTGCCTGACAGCGTCCCGACGTCACGTCGCAGCATTCCCTGATCACATTCGTACGTATATTTTCGTCGGTCGGTGTTTTTTACGATTCGTACGGAAATGGTGTTTCCTTGCGAATCGTAATTCCATGTTTGTAAAGTTTTCCGACTGGGTATGAGTCGGACGGAGAAAGTCAACAGGTCTATAACATTCTGTGTGCTACTGCATCACTAGTATTGAACAGCCTATGGAAAAAAACAGTAAAATACATTCGAATCACGGAGACGTCACATCCCTCCACCCCTAGGTCTGTATTCACCAGGCACCCTTCTCCAGAGTTTTCCATTCAAAACACTGTTTGCACCATCCATTTATCAGCAAGCCCCCAGCACTGCCCTTTGTCCCAAACCCCAGGTCATAGGAGCACTGGACTTAGCAACAATAACAAATTGCTCCCATTTGTCAGGTAGAGGGGAAATAATGAATAAACATGGACAGTGTCTGCATCACCTAATCTCTGCGCACCTTAAAAAAAATAAAATAATAACCTGACCTTGCAGAATGTAACTGCTGCTTTTGTAAAAAGTACTTCACTACTTAGTCAAGTTCTCCCCTTACAAAAATGCCGTAAAAAATGAATCTGACCCTGTGTAATGCAACTAGCACTAATGTAAGGTGCTCCAACACCTTAGGGTCACTCGAGTTCACATTATATAATAAAAAAAATGCCTCATAGTCCCTTGGGAGATGCTCTGAATGCTCTTTTAAATTACAGCTCTAAGAGAAAGGGGTGGGCGGACCATTGCGGAGTTGCATAAAAACTCAGTGGAATTCGGTGAGCGGGCAGAGCGGCTGCACTCGCCGATGCCCACCTCTAAAAATGATGAAAATCTTACCCAGTGCATTACTTTCTAGCGGGTAACTCAATCTTTAATTAATGCTGATTAATTAAAAGAAATAGAGACTATTACCCCATTGGTCCAACCACCACGTTTTAACCAAAGGTTAAACACTTCTACACTGCAGGCAGACTACCTGTAAAGCGTCCCTCACTGAGTCCGTGGGGGGTGAATATTGTACGAGATTTAACTAATGAACATTTGGCTGTCTGTAGTACTGGCAGTAGAATGTAGTTACTGCTGTTCCTTGGCATCATTCTCTCCCAGGGATTCCAGTGTTTCAATGGAATGATGTCAGGTTGTGGAATGAATTTGTTTGAAGTGCGGGCTGAGTCATACAATGGTTGATTTTGGCTGAATAGGTCCCTGTTTACAGTGTAGCAATGAATAAACAACTTTCACTTACCTAGCCATTCTACTGTCATCTTTTCTACAAATTTCTTGGTGGTGACGAGGCTACACAGCAACATCTTGAACCCACGAGTGCGAAGACCTTTATGCTGCTACTCTTGCCTCGTCTTGCCGGATGTGTGCTGGTGAAGCTACCAGCTGTTTGAGCTTGTCTTCTCTTGACTAAGAAACTACTGTTGCGGTTTGATCAACTCTGGTCTAAGAGTTTTGTTGCTGACGTCCAGTACCCCAAAGTGCAGCAATTACAGAGGTGTGCAGAACCCTTCAAACTGCCTACTTCATCCTTGCAGTCCAGTGCAGTGAGTTGTTTTTTTCTGTGTGTGGTTTCCCCATGTATCTCCCTGGGTCTATGAGTTTAGTGGAATCATCCGAAGTTCCATTCCCTCTCTTTCTGATGTCACCAGGACAAGCCTGTGTGCTTCATCTTTGGTTCCCCACAGCGTTACCTTGGCAACGTACAGAACATCTGAAGCCTGCCTGTCATCAAACCGCACTCCTCGTCAAACTCAATTACCAAGGTGATATCAAGCTGTTCAAGTCTCTGAGGTCTGCCCAGAGTTAGACATGGACTGCACAGCATTTTAACTTGCTAACTATTATCATATGTTCATTTGAAAATACGTTCTTACTGTAGTGCAGCATGCGTTTTACAATACTCTTTTTCAAGAGGATCACAATGATTCGCACACCCATTTTCTTTCTCCTAAGATTGTATTGCGAAGGATTTGTTCCTTTCCCTCTCTTCCTGGAGTGTGGATCGCAGTGATTCACATACCCATTTATTGCTCTTATGCAAAGTTTGTTTTGTGAAGGTTATGTTTCATTCTTTCCTATCCTGCAGTGGGTATCACAGTGATTCACACACCTTTCTTTAAGTCTGTATCTATATTGGGTTTTAATGTTTCAAGAAAGTTATTGACTTAAGATATTCTTCTTGTTTTCCCTATTATTTAAATACTGCTAGAGGGACTCTTTATAGGTTATCTTTCTGCTATAACTCTGACCACCAATAATTTTTGCATCAATCTTTTCTTCTTAAAGCATTTATTTATATTCATACAATTCTTCTGATGTGCACCATCTAAGCTGTTACACCTCCCCTTCATTCCTAGATAATCCTGGTGAGCCACCTGTTTGGTGGGAGGTGTGGTTTGATGCCTTTTATTGTATCTGGGTGTTATAGGCGCTTTGAGATTCGGTGCTGAACGGAGTATGTTCTTACTACTTCATTCCTCAGGGTTTGAATGGATGTCTATATTTAAACAAATAAAAGAAGCAACGCATGAGGATGGTAGCAATGTTGGTGAATACTAAGATGCTGCTCTCAAGCTCAGGAACAGATTTGACAAACAACCAAGTCTTATGGTTTTAAGACATATGTTTTTCAACAGAAAGTAATTAGAGAGTGAGGGTGTGGACTCTCTATATCTGCAGCATCATCCACACTTTTAAAACTGTACTCCAAAGAACCAACAGAGTGACTGAGTGAAGGTCTCAAGTGAAATGTGGGAGATTTAAGGAGACATTTACTTTTTAATTACTTACTGTAATTTATAAACTTGTATTGATTATAAAAAAGCAAAACAACAGGTCCCCAAATGCAAAGGATATAAAAATGAATAGGACAAACTTCCCTCAACCAACATGGATCACCTTGACGTTTCTAAGCGAGACGTTAATTCCATAAGCCACACTTTAATACTAGCTAGTTTTTGGGTGCAACGGCAAGTCTGGAGAAGTGCATTGCTGGTTATTGGGTGGGTGCAGCAAGGACAAGGTGGTGATACAATGCACTGTAGTGTTTCCAGATCACTATGACTTTCATTCCCTACCGACTACACCTCATCTTCCATGTACTCAAGACACATCTTTCTTGCTGGGGATCCTTCTGTCTACCAAGAGGTTCATTGTTATGTTTAGTACATTTAGCAATAGCGAGTTTCACTAGAGAACAAAACTTTGTATTTTGGGGGTTGAAGTTTTCATTCTATTTAGATATGGGCTTCAAACCCCAGAATGCAGTGTGATGATGGGTAAAGAGCAAGGTTTGACTGAGAGTGCTAAACATAGCAAGGGTGCAAATGGCATCTATGTAATGTGCATTCGTGTTTGAGGAACATTGCCAGCGGATTCAGTGTTTGTTTCGGGTGTGAGGGACGGCGAGGCTCGCAGCGTTAAAACCAGCAACAGCTGCGGCCTCTTCCCGGACACTCCCCCTTGCCTGCCTGCCTTTAAAGAGCAAGGTTTGACTGAGAGTGCTAAACATAGCAAGGGTGCAAATGGCATCTATGTAATGTGCATTCGTGTTTGAGGAACATTGCCAGCGGATTCAGTGTTTGTTTCGGGTGTGAGGGACTGCGAGGCTCGCAGCGTTAAAACCAGCAACAGCTGCGGCCTCTTCCCGGACACTCCCCCTTGCCTGCCTGCCTTTAAAAGACGACTAACGGCCCCCGCTCCGCGGGAGCCGTTCGTGTTTGAGGAACATTGACAGCGGATTCAGTGTTTGTTTCGGGTGTGAGGGACTGCGAGGCTCGCAGCGTTAAAACCAGCAACAGCTGCGACCTCTTCACGGACACTCCCCCTTGCCTGCCTGCCTTTAAAAGACGACTCACGGCCCCCGCTCCGCGGGCGCCGTTCGTATTTGAGGAACATTGCCAGCGGATTCAGTGTTTGTTTCGGGTGTGAGGGACTGCGAGGCTCGCAGCGTTAAAACCAGCAACAGCTGCGGCCTCTTCCCGGACACTCCCCCAATTAGCAACTGTTACCTATTAACTCTGAGCTGCATAAAGCGGCGCGGGACGCGCGCCGGGCGAAGCCCGGGCCAAGGGCGGGCCCGTTTCAGCCCGTTCCAGACCGAGTAAGACCGGACCGGGCCCCCCCTCTAACGTTCTAGTCTGTTAGTTTTCCAGTAGGAGAATATAATATTTCGCCGTTTAACTGCATTACTGCAGATAGTTTTATTTACTGCTGTTATAAATGGCGACTATGCGAGGGAGTAGGAGCAGGTTAAATACGGATGTATCTACTATTACTGGCCCACTTGATAATTTTATTGTTAGAGCCAACTCAGTCATTGACCAAGGGATTACAATTATGGAACGGAGAGTGTCACAAGATTTACTTTTAGCAAGGCGCTCATCTATGGGCCACTTTGCAACAGCTAAAACTCCTGTACCACAAAGTAATAAGGTAGCTTCGAACTTAACACATGTGGATATACATAGCATCCCAAATGTAGTGGATTTGTCACTGTCAATAACAGATTCTATATCCCTTACACAACTAGAGAGGTCCCCGCTCCTTGCTTCAGAACTATCGGGTATTGAATCACCGCCACAAGATTTAACGAATGGTCAGACGAGAGGAGCGAGTGAGGGAGTTAGTATAAAAACAACAAAAACATCTAAAAACCCCAGGAAAAAGAAAACTGAAAATAATGCCGAAAAGGCTAGGAAGCCACAAAAAATTACTGTACTTGCGGATAAAGGGGAAAGTAAACGCTCCCTCAGGTCAGCAGCTCTAATAGAACAGCAGTCAAAGGTTGTTTCCCCACGAAACCGCCCATCTGAAACTGCTGCTATATTGGATCTGACTAGCGCTGAGGTTTCTCCCGCTACTGATTTAAATTGTAAAACTATTGAGTCTGATAATAATTTATTCAAGTATCTAAAGGAGCTCTTTAAAACCTAGCTCTCTCCCTTAGAAACTAGGTTAAAGCGGATTGAGGTACAGCTAACGGATCTGATCGTTCTCTCTAAGACCCCGATTACCTCTGAGGTAACAAAGGCCGGGAGTGGGACATTAAGCTGTACAAAAATACCATTAGTGAGCTCCTTGACTGCTAAATCATAAGCTCCCGTAAAAAAGGTAAATACATTGATATCCACCATGACTGAGAAAATAACTAGGGAAGAAATTAAAAATCCTCCTACTAATATCGTACAGGAGGCTAATACTCGTAAAGATTGTACTTGGGGATCCAAACCAGAGAATCCAATTATTAATTTGCCCCCAGAAGCATCGCCTTATATGGTAATCCTGACTGGGGTTCCTAAATTGCAGGTGGATACAGAAGAATCCACTGGATGACTAAAAAACAAGGTTCAACACTGGTTAAATATTAATCGACCCCTCCCTCCTAATAGGAGTAGTAAGCTTTTAATGGTCCGTAGGGTACCCTGGGTGGGGCCAGAAAGAAAACTAACACAAGGTGACTGTGTTCCGGTCAATTTTGATGACCCAGCCACGGTTGATTATATCTGCTCTTGGGATACCCAATCTAATGATGTGGGCATTGAAACTAAACGACTTTCTTTTTTTTATCCACATAGATTTTATCCTCATCCATTCTATTATGATGAAAATGGGGTGACTGTGGGCACTCAAGTTAGTGGAGCGGCTAAAAGGTTTTGGGAAAGGCAACCCATTAGGGATCAAATATCCAGGGATACCTGGAGAGGAATACCAACCTCCAATAGATTTAATAGCCTGGAGATGGTGGATTGACTCTATTGGAATGATTGGAGTTCCAACGAATACTGTCCTAGTCCAAATAAATTGTATAATAGCTCTAACCACTGGGCTATTGGCTCTTTAAGGGATATTGATGAGGGCAGGGCCAATCAGTCATCAGTAACCTCATTAGTAACTCCAATAGTTACTCCATTTTTTAATGAAAGTTCAGATAAACCAGAGCAGGTAATACATCCCGTCTTGGAACTGGAAACTGCAATAAACTTACGATATTCCCAAATTATTATGGAGAGAGAAATCGAAAGTATTTCTCCATTGATTGAAACAGATCATCGTGTTGACTTTTCCTATGATTTAAAATGCCGAGGAGTAGCTGAAAGGGGGGAGTATACTCTTTTATCATGGAATATAGCGGGCTTATCAAACAAGGTGAATGACCCCATTTTTTGTGAATTAATTGAGAAAAATGATATTATCTGTCTTCAGGAGTGTTGGGAACAGACCGAGATTCATCTTGCAGGATATCGGACATATTTTACTCCTGCTACCCAGTCAAGGAGAGGCAGGAGCTCTGGGGGCCTTTGCACTTATATTTTTAACACAGTCAACCAATATCCCAAAGGAAGAACATTACAAAGTCTTTGAAGATTTAAACAACTGTATTTGTTCTTCTAGCATTAATCCAAGACAAAATGACATTTGCATCATTTTGACGGGTGATTTTAATTGCCACCTATGCCCTCATAGTAACTTGGGCTTATGTGGTATGGTTAACCAAATCGGTGAACCATGTACACATTTTGAGCATACTTCCTTGGGAAACTTGTTTAATAATTTAACTTCTGACTGGAACTTGGGTTTCGTAAATGAACTCTGTAGCCCCCCAGTTCTATTTCAAACTACTTTTAATGGGCGTGGCCTCCAGTCTGTTATAGACTATACCCTGGTTTCTACTTTTCATCACCAAAATGTCCTGTTGTTTAAAACATTGGATACCATGTTGAGCGATCATTTTCCGATCTGCACAACCTTCAATATTGAGACGAGTATTAGATCAGGCACCAATGTAGCTGAAAATTTGTATCGCCATGCTTGCTCATTGGCGAGACAAAACGGTTATGCCATAAAATGGAACAAAGTTGACACTACAAATTTTCTCCAGAGTTTAATTGAGAATCAATACAATAATATTAAGATCTGCCTAGAGGAAAATCCTGATTCGGGTATGATTGTTAATGCTTTTAACCAGATTGCATTGTATATTGGGGAAAAGCTGACAGGAACACGTCGAGTAGGGGCGAGAGAAAAAGCTGAGGGATGGTTTAATTCAGATTGTACCAAAGCATACTCCCACTTAAAACAGATCTTAAAGAAAACACCGAAAGATCTGCTAGCAGTTAGAGCTGCGAGAGCAGCCTATAAAACTTCCCTGAGCAAACGGAAACAGGAGCTGAAGGGGAATGCGTGGGATACTCTAGTAAAAGCCAGCTTGTTGAGAGATAGTACTGCTTTCTGGAAAGCAGTAAATGCTCCCTTTTTTGTAGATAGAAAATTTGATAAGGTAGACTTCGCAATTGAAGGACCAACTTGGGTGGAACATTTTACTGAGCTTTATAAAGAAGATGTTTTGCCTATTACAGACTTAAACCTTCAAAATTACCAGCTTTTTACTGAGCCTTCTTCTTCCACTTTATTTCCTTTGAGCATATTTTTCTCTGTCTCCGAAGTAGAATTAGCCTTACTCGAAAGTTCAAGGAATAAAGCTCCCGGTCCTGATGGAGTCCCTATAGACATATATAAAGATACAATTTCTCTATGGACTCCTTTATTGACCAATGTGTTAAACAGTTTTAATATCGTGGGATTTCCATCGACTTGGCAGGAAGCCATAGTCGTGCCTATTTTCAAAAAGGGAGATCGAAATGATCCCAAATGTTATAGGCCTATCTCCCTACTTGATTCTTTGATGAAAGTGGCAGGTAGAATTATTTTAAATAGATTACACTCCTGGGCTGAGGAAAACAATGTTCTCTCTAAGTTCCAATATGGTTTTAAGGCAGGTTTAGGTACAATCGAACAAGGACTAAATTTAGCTTTAATTATTGGTAAATATATGACCGCAAAAAAGGGCAACCTTTTTATGACGTTCATTGATTTAAGTTCAGCTTTTGATTGTTTGAATCATGAGGTATTATGGAACACTTTGATAGGCTTGGGTATCGACTCAAACATTCTTAATTTTATTAAAGAATTATACAGGGGGGCTGGGGCAAAAGTTTGTTTTGGTAAAAAAGGAGAGTGCTCTAATACGTTCCCAAAAATGAAAGGGGTCCGACAGGGTTGCATCCTGGCACCATTTCTTTTTAATCTATATATAAATGGTGTGGCGGAATTTTTAATTACACAAAAATTAGATTACCCTCAAATTGATGGCACTGCGGTTCCCATTTTACTTTATGCGGATAACGCAGTCATAATGGCTAGAACCCAAATGGGGCTCCAAATAGCTTTAACTTGTTTCTCATCTTTTATGAGTTCTAGAGGCCTAACAATAAACATAGGGAAAACATTTTCCATGTGCTGCTCTTCGAAGAAAAAACTTCCTTGTAAAATTTTTATTGAAAAGTCTAAGATAGGACTTACAAGTACTTTTTCATACTTGGGGATTGTTTTTAACGAAAAAGGTACCTGGAAAGCAGCGACTAGGAGTAGGAACCTTGCTTTTGCTCGTGCATTAGGTGCAATAAAACAGTTTGCCAATAAGTTGGGGGGTAGGCCTGTCCGTATCTTAATGGATATTTATAATTCAAAATGTGTTTCAACTGCATTATACGGTTCTGGCATATGGGGTATCGCTAACTGTCAGGACATTCAAGTAAAAGAAAATTCTTTCCTGCGTTATTTGTTAGCGGTTCCCAATTCGACCTCCACATTTATTTGCCATAAGGAATTAGATTTGGTTTACATTTCTGATCTAATCAAAGTTAGTCCCTTATTGCTATGGCACAAGATATGGACTACAGAGGAAACTGTTTTTAATAGAACTGTTTTGATTGATTGCTTTAAATTAGAGAGATGCAAGGACATCCCCTGGATTGGCTATGTAAAAGAGTTTATGATCAACATGGGACATTCAACCTTTTTTGATAATCCTTGTTCCCTAACCTCGATTTCCAGGAAGGCCTTTAAAAAATGCTGTCTTGACTTCCTGTAAAGTCGACGATGGCATGAAGAGAAAAGTAAGATATCTGTATCCTAACACAATTTACTTTTACAGGCCCCTGGCCTACAGCTATATTTGTCTCCTGATCACTCCAGCTACAACAGAATGTTGTTAGCTCGCTTGAGAGTTGGGACCTATTATCGGTTGATAACTTTCCCAGATAGAAATGATTGGTCTCAAAATCTAATTAATTGCCCATGTGATGATCTTGCAATGCAATCGCAAATACATTGCGTTCTTTTCTGTAAATTTTATACATGGGGAAGAAGGAAATATTTGATTCCCCTCCTAAAGACCTGGGGTCTAAGGCAGTGTAGACCTGCTTTTATAAAACTGCTTTTATTACAAGATGAAATAACTATCATTGCCTTACCCAACTTTTTAAAATTCGCCATTCGCTGCAGATTGTCGATGAATTAAGTCCAGAGTTTGTTTTTTTCTTGGTTACCCCGACTATGATGTACTTGAGCTGTTATCTACTTTCGATTTCCATATTACTTTTTAATATGTATGTATTTGTGTGTCGCTTTTATGATTTTAAATTTGAAATCGAATAAAGCTATCTTGACTGACTGATGTGCATTCTGGGTTTTGTAAACACATGTGTATGAAGGAAGAAGTGGGACAATTGTCCCAGGGGGCTACTCGTCATTTGTTACATCTAGATCTGGCTAGATCTTGGTAGCCATGAGAATGTGGTAAGAAGTTTGCAAGCTACAGTTATTGTACTGCTACCCACCCTGCTCCAGCATTCCAGTCATGATGACACTGAGGACACGGTGAGCCAAAAGCAGCAGCAAGTCCACCAGGCAACAGGGCCTAGGTCCACTGCCGTGCTAGGGAATTGTCCTCATGGTGTAGGCTGTGGTGGCTGCTTTTAGGGCTGGAAGGACTGTCCTTCAAGCCCTGTAAAGAACCCTACAGAAGAGGTGCTCCACCCACCTGTGCCCAACATGCATTAATTACACTCATTAAAGATCTGCACATCGTATTGTTATATTCAAATTATTTGTAGAGCACACATACACTGGTGGGATTTTTTGTGCTATATATAGGAGTAGCCTAAGTCCTGATGAGGAATTCTTATGCCTGAGTGAACAACCATGTCTTAAGGAGTTCAGATTCAGGGGGCCAGCACCGCAATTCTGCTGCCACCTTACAGTTTTGAATTGTAGATCGGAGTGACCAGAAGGTTCATGTGAGCTGAGCGCAAATTGCGGATGGGTATGTGTCTCTGAAAAAGATTGGAGACAACTCAGGGCAGGTGTCGTGCAAGGATTTAAAAATAAGGCACCCGATTTTGAAGGCACAGCAAGTGATATGGGGAGCCAATTTAGCTTCCTCTTAAGAGGAGAAGCATATTGCTATCTGGGCTGATGAAAAATCGGTTTTGCAGCCTGGTTCTGCACAAGTTGTAGTCTTTTGACTAAATATAGGGGCAGGCCGAAATACAGTGAGTTGGTGTATTCTATGTGAGAGATAACTAGGGCAAGAACTGTCTGCACCAGTGCTTCCCTAGTAAGATATCTGCAGATTGTTCTTATCTTACATAACTGGAAGAAACAGGTAGAGACTACCATTCCGATCTGGGACTTCATGGATAAGTCGCAGTTGATTGTGACTCCAAGGTTCTTAGCTGAGGAAAATGGGGAGGGAATAGAAGCCAAGTTCAGCTGGCCAAAAAAGGGATCTCCAAGGATTTCAAGCTACTCCTATCAGGACCAGCTCGGTTTTGTCTGGGTTTAACTTTAAATGATTGCAGTTCATCCATTTGCAGATGTGCAGCATTGTAATTCAGACCTAGAGTCAGATGTGTTGTTGATGGTAAATATTAGTTGCAGATCATCTGCATAGTTGAATGTGTACACATTTCTTTCTCTTAAGGACAGGATCAAAGGGAGTTGATATAAGTTGAACAAATGCAGGGACAAATGCAGACTCAGCATGTTGTGTTCATGTTATACGCAGTAAACTAGGGGAGGAGAACATACTGGGGAACGATTCTCCAGAAAGGACGTCATGCAGCTAAGAGCCAGACCCTGGAGTCCTGCGTCCCTGACACGGTCCACCAAGAAACCATGGTCGACCGTGTCTAGTTCTGCTGACAGGTCCAATAGCACCAGAGCCTGAGGGGAGCCTTTATCAGCAGTCTCCCATAATTTGTCAAACAGAATCAATATTACTGCCTCTGCTGAGTGCGAGGGACGGAACCCAGCTTGATGAGGGTCAAGGTAATGAGATTGTTCGATAAAGGAGCAGAGGCAATTTGCCAAATGAGATTCCAATACCTTGACTAAAAAGGGGAGCAAGGATATAGGACGGTAGCTAATCGTGATCAGGGGGTCTGCTCCAGGTTTTATTAGTTGTTAAAATGTTATAGCTCAGAGGAATTCGGTGAGCGGGCAGAGTTGCTCCACTCGCCAATGCCCACCTCTAAAAATGCTCAAAATCTTACCCAGTGCAGTACTTTCTAGCGGGTAACTCAATCTTTAATTAATGTTGATTAATTAAAAGAAATAGAGACTATTACCCCATTGGTCCAAGCACCACATTTTAACCAAAGGTTAAACACTTCTACACTGCCAGCAGACTACCTGTAAAGCATCCCTCAGTGAGTCCGTGCCCCAGCTCTGGGCCATATGTTAGTTGAGCAGTTTATGGTGGGTGGAGATTGCACAAAATTTAACTAATGAACATTTGGCTGTCTGTAGTACTAGTAGTAGAATGTAGTTACTGCTGTTCCTTGGCATCATTCTCTCCCAGGTATTCCAGTGTTTCCATGGAATGATGTCAGGTTGTGGAATGAATTTGCTTGAAGTGTGGGCTGAGTCATACAATGGTTGATGTTGGCTGAATAGGTCCCTGTCTACAGTGTAGCAATGAATAAACAACTTTTACTTACCTAATCATTCTGCTGTCATCTTTACTACAAATTTCTTGGTGGCGACAAGCTACACAGCAACATCTTGACCCGACAAGTGCGAAGACCTTTATGCTGCTACTCTTGCCTCGTCTTGCCGGATGTGCGCTGGTGAAGCTACCAGCTGTTTGAGCTTGTCTTCTCTTGACTAAGAAACTACTGTTGCGGTTTGATCAACTCTGGTCTAAGCGTTTTGTTGCTGACGTCCAGTACCCCAAAGTGCAGCAATTACAGAGGTGTGCAGAACCCTGCAAACTGCCTACTTCATCCTTGCAGTCCAGTGCAGTGAGTTGTTTTTTTCTGTGCGTGGTTTCCCCATGTATCTCCCTGGGTCTATGTGTTTAGTGGACTCATCCGAAGTTCCATTCCCTCTCTTTCTGATGTCATCAGGACAAGCCTTTGTGCTTCATCTTTGGTTCCCCACAGCGTTACCTTGGCAACGTACAGAACATCTGAAGCCTGCCTGTCATCAAACCGCACTCCTCGTCAAACTCAATTACCAAGGTGATATCAAGCTGCACAAGTCTCTGGGGTCTGCCCAGAGTTAGACATGGACTGCACAGCATTTTAACTTGCTAACTATTATCATATGTCAGTATTCTTTATTCGATGAATAAAACATCATAAAAGCACATAAATACATGGTTAAAATACAATTAAATCATGTCGAAATCCTGACTGTTACAACACATTTAAAAGAGTAAAACAACTCGTCAGTATATTTCATTAACAATAATAAAATCGAATATATAATATCATAATACACAACTTATAATAAAAAGCAGATCATACTACCCACTTTCCCATTTGTCTAATGCCAATAGTGTCAAATATATATTTTTAAAAGCCCTCTATCCTGTTGGGTAAGTTGGGACTTAAGTCTCCTTATTCGTATCAACCAGGCTCTTCCAATGAATTTGGCTACGCCACATACCATCAAGGTGGAAGACGTATCAGTACAAAGGACCCTCAGCGCCATTACATGGCACCTGAGGCCCAATTGTTTACACAAAGGTTTTAACCAAATCCTCCTCGGCACCCTATAAGCTGGACAAGCAAACATAAGGTGTGCTACAGATTCTAAAGGTGCTGCACAGCACGGACAAGCCTTAGAGGAGCCACATAGGTTGTTCCACCCAGAGGTGAATGCATTTACTGGGAGGATCCCAAACCTAACTTTTAAATACAGTGATCTATCCAAGGGCTTCTCAATAAAATCAAGAAGTGGTTCAAATATCCTAGACCATTTGAACTCTAGGAATCGCTCAGTAAGAGCACCCCCTGTGCCTCTTCTAGAAGTCTCACACTGCACCCAATCCCAATACAGCTTCCTAATAACTAGCTTGGGTGGAGGGGATCGACTCCTCCATAGATCGCTCAGACCCAACAAGCCAACCATCTGTCTCAGGTTACACAGCCACTTAATCCTATTACCTCTATCGAGTAGGATAAGATCATCTAGAGCGGCTGCATAGTTTTGGAGCTCTTCAGTTCTTCTCAGACGCACCCAAAAAAGTAAAGGGCGAAGGCGCACTAATTCTTTAATGGGGCGCCTGCCCATATCAAGACGTAAAGGGATTAATGGAGTGGAGACTGGTAATGCTACAAGATCCCTCAGGAACTTGTTTTCTGAAGTGGTTATCTCCGGGATGTTCTCAAACCCCCATAATTCAGAGCCATAGAGTGCAGATGGCAAAACCTGTCCTTCATAAATTGCGAGGATAGGTGCCACTGGTTTGCTCAATGACGCCCTATGTTCTCGCAAAACCGCCCCAGCTACTCTTTTAAAGTTTAATAGCATTTTAGCCAGATGGTCTTTCCAGGTCATCCGGCTATTCACCCTAACCCCCAAATAATCAAAACTATCCACCATCTCCAGGAGTTCACCATTTAACATGAGGGAGTTCTTAAATCTTTTGGGTGGTGCGAGGGCCATTAGCTTCGTTTTGGAAGTGTTGATTGTGAGACCCCTATCCTTACAGAACTCACTAAAGCGGTTCAAAAGCTTTTGGAGCCCTGCTGGGGTTTTCGAGATCAAGATGGTGTCATCCGCGAAGAGAAGAATAGGGGTTTTTTCCCCGGCCAGGGATGGTGCATCCGCCGGCTCCTCCCTCAGATAATCCACCACACCATTCACGAATAGGGAAAATAAAGTCGGCGCCATAACACATCCCTGGCGAACTCCTCTCCTCACGGGCACCCTCTCTGTCAGTTGTCCCTGAGTGCCCCATCTGATCCTTGCATAATTATCCTCGTGGAGTCTCACAATGAAATCCAACAATGGAGCCGGGAATCCCATCTTCTCCAGGATTTCCCACAACCTTGCGCGAGGGACCAGGTCGAACGCCATCCTGAGATCTATGAAAGCCAGATAAAGGCTACCACGATTAATTGTCACCGACTTCCAATAGATCGCAAGGTTGCGGAAGACCTGGTCCATCGTGCCCACTTTTTTCCGAAACCCGGCCTGGAAATGGGAGAGCACCTGTTCCTCCTCCATCCATGCACCTACCCTCAAGATGATGACCCTGCCAACCACTTTCTGGATCACGTCAATCAGACTGATCGGTCTGTAGTTAGCAGGGTCATCCCTATCACCTTTTTTATATACTGTGATCACCTCAGCACCCCTCCACGAATCTGGGATGGGGTGCCCCCTGGAAATTAAATTCATTATCAATGCAATAACTGAAGCCCAGGTTGTGGGATCTTCCAAAAGGAGATCCCCAGGTATACCATCTTGACCGGCGGCCTTCCTCGGGGTCAGGTGTTTTATAGCCAATACTACTTCCGAAGTCAAGAACGGTTCCACGGGCGCCATGATGGAAGAAGCCCGTCTGGCTGGATCAAAAGGGGAGGAACTGGTTGCCTCCAGTCCGCTATATATTTTTGAAAAGTGGGAATACCATTGTTGGCTGGTAATATGATTCACAAGTACAGGTTGGTTACCCTGTCTAGCCTTGTTGATCAGATCCCAAAACAATGAAGCATTTTTCCTTTCGGAGGCACTTTTGAGATCCTGCCAATACTGTTCTTCCCAGTCTTTTTTTGCTCGTATTTGTTCTTTTGCATATTCCTTCCTTGCAACTCTAATTAGGGGTTGATTCTTTTTGCGCAGGGCTATAGTTAACTCGCGTCTTTTAGCCCGGCACTTTGCAGAGTACCAGGGGTTACTAGGTTTGGGGGTTATTTTTTTTGAGCTTGAGATTAGAAAATAGTTGCCCACTTTCTCGATAGCCTTTTTATAAATCTGAGGAAGAAGCAGCTCGTGAGCATCCCCTATTTCTGGATCTAATCCCGTCAGTTCACAAGTCAGGTCTTCAATATGAGCCCTGATATTAACCAGTTTCTCAGGGTCGGAGCTAATCTTCTCCCATTTCAGCCTACGATATCCATAATATGGGACCACCTTATATGTTCGTCTCAGTGGGGGTTGCTCACTACTACTTTTTAATTTGCTCCACCCTAACTTCAAACTCAGTGGGTTATGATCACTGTCCTGCGAGGGAACTACCTCCATATCCACTAAGTCACACCACATGGTGATGTCCAATAAAATGTAATCAATTCGGGACGGGCCATTAAGTCTATTAAACGTCATGGCCCCTTCCCGATCAGAGGATGATCTACCATTCAATGCTCTTAATTTGAAATCAACAGTAAGAGCGTTAATCTGCAGTGCCTTGGTTGTCCATTTCCTGATTGGAGGAAGTGACAAGGTAGGGATAGACCAGTTTGCATCCTCCTCCGCTATGCCCAGAAGGTCATCCCTGCTTAGCGGTTCGAATGTACAATTGAAATCCCCACCCACAAGGAATTTAGATGATGGGGAGCAGTTACCTAAGGCCTGCTCTAAGAGCATAAAGGTTTTTGACGTTTTATCTCCCTGGATCCCTCTATCATAAATATTAAATAATTCCCCTCGGCTATCTTTTGCCTGGCCTACGATTGTTAGATGTTGGATGTCCTCACTTTCCAGATCATGAGCAGTAACCTTCCAATTTAATTCTACTTTTATCCATATATGTAGTCCCCCAGCTGGTCTGCCCTTACCGCCGCTATGAGCGGGTAGCCAAAAGGTTACATACCCCGATTTAAAAACGGGGGTTAAACTCCATGTTTCCTGGAACATGCATACGTCGTATTTTTCGATAAAGTTGTGCCATTCTGGGAGGGCCAACTTTTTCCTCAGACCTGCTATGTTCCAGGAAACTAAATGTATGATCTTTTTATTATTGGAGGGCAGAGTAATGGGGACTTCTTTACTACCACCCGCTTCTCGTGGTTCCAGGGCATTGGGAATTTGGGAGTACACTGTAGGGATTAGGGGATAACTCCCTCCGTCCATATGGACCGAAGATGAACAATCCAGACCTGAAGGATCCGCAGGGGCCATAATCCCATTAGGCAATTCTTTAGCCTCACCGTGGACCAGCCCATTTCCTATTGGCCTGGATGCACTAGAGCTAACCCCCCCTTCCTTCTCAATCCTTAAACATCAATCACAATCTTCCATACCCGAGAACACATTGAACCAATTCATTGTCTCCAGGGGTGTAAAAGGCCTCAAGTACTCCTTTCGCTGATTATTATGCCTAGTAAATCTAGGAGGGATCACATTCCAACCCTGGGGGTCCGGTAACATATTCCTGCCATAGGGTATTGTCGGAATACTTAATTTTGCTTTATCCTTATTCATGTGATGGGATGGAGGGAAAACCAGGGATCTCGGATAAAAATAGGTTAAAGCTCGAGGGCTAATACAACTATCACTCACTCCCGGGGGCCAATTTATTATGTAGTCAACCACACCCGGGTCTCTAAAATTGATCAGGACAATATCTCCCTCAACATCTTTACATCTGCCACCTATCCAGGGAAGGCGCCTAACGTGTAATATCTCCCCATTAAGATTATTGTTTATTGGTCTATGTATACTTAGCCAATGGACAATTTTGTTTTTCAGCTGGTAAAAACCCTCTCTCTTATTGTCCGCTAGCACGGGAACCCCCGTTAGAACCACCACCAGAGGCACCGCCTCAGGGGGTAAGTCTACTTGTGGCCCGTGATTCCCCATATTACCATAATGGCTAGAACTTCCCTGTTCCTGCCTCATAGACTCCTTAGTAGCCATAGCGTTCCCTTCCACTGGCTCAGTAATAGACTTACTGATTGGGTGTTTCCCTATCATAGGGGGCCCCTGTCTATGTAAATCAAGCAACGGCTGGTTTAAGTTCTGTAAGGGATTTATACCAGGTTGGGGGGTTCCTTGGGAGCATGGGTGGGGGGGGTCCTAGCATGAGTAATGTTCTTATGTGCTTGGACCATTCCCGGACTGGTCATTTTACTCAGGGTAGACTCTATGCCCTCCAACCTCTGCTCCAATTTCCTCAAACTATTGGTAATAGGCAAAATAGAGGTGCTAAACAGCTCTCCCAATTTGGTACACAGTGATGTAGATGAAGCGTCCGGCTCTGCTAGAACCTCGGGGGTCAGGTGGATTTCAGAGTTGGTCACGGCCAAATCAGAGTCCGTAAAAGGGTGGAATGGACTCAGATTTGGTCTATTAACTGGTCCAACCGCCAGCTTTGTACCAGCACTATGTGTAGCTGTGGTATGGCACCCAAAATCATAATGGTTGTGTTTTGTTAATTTAGCCTGGCCCAGCCGCTCCTTACGTCTTATTTTCCTCGGGGGCGGGCCATAGAATTTACCCTTATCCAATTTCTTGTGCTTTTTCACTATTAATTTACCACGAGCAGGCAACAGCTTTCTAGGCACCATAGGGCTAATTATAGCATTAGAGAGGGCAGTATTACTAATATCATGTACTTCGGGGGAACAACCCACAGGTGAACAATCACGTAATAGCAAGGGCACACCATCATTAGAAAAAGTAGCGTCACTGACCCCGCCATTACCATCAGCACCCAAGGGTTCAACGGAGCGACGGCACTCAGTCCTACGTTCGTCCAAAGAAAGGTCCCTCTTTTCCTCCCTGGCGACCTTCCTGAAGTACATATCCAAAGGACCATAAGACGAACCCCCCGGCTTTTCCCCACTCACTTTGTCAGGGCTCTGGGCCATAGGTACGGTAATATCCCTCAATTAGGTAGGCAGCGTATCGCTTACAGGGCGTACATAACCAAGCCCTGCCCGGCCTCAATCGGTCTCAGAGGGCCTTAGAGGGCCCGCCCTTTGCCCGGGCTTAGCCCGGCGCCCGCCCGCGCGCGTCCCGCGACGCGGGAGGAGCGGCGTTCTTTTGAGCGCCTCCGGGCGCTTTGGTGACGTCAGATGGCGCTAGGGCGCCTGGGAGATGTGGTCTCCACTCGCCGGGGCCGCAGGATAGCGTGGCGGCAACAGCAATGGCAGAGGGACACCCAGCGGGACAGCAGCGGCACTCAGGTGAGCAGATGCGGACAGGGCAGGACACCAGTAGTCACCCCCTCGCTTTTCGTGGCTCCAGAGATGTCAGGGTTCCTACTACTCCATTACGTCAAACTTTGTGTCACAGCCTGATGTGATAAGCAGCTGCAGGGGTCAGGAAAGGTGCTTTTCTCCTGCGCTGCAGAGAAAACGAATTATCCACGCAGCAGACTGCCCCAGGCATATGTTCATTTGAAAATACGTTCTTACTGTAGTGCAGTATGCGTTTTACAATACTCTATTTCAAGAGGATCACGATGATTCGCACACCCATTTTCTTTCTCCTAAGACTGTATTGCGAAGGATTTGTTCCTTTCCCTCTCTTCCTGGAGTGTGGATCGCGGTGATTCACATACCCATTTATTGTTCTTATGCAAAGTTTGTTTTGTGAAGGTTATGTTTCATTCTTTCATATCCTGCCGTGGGGATCACAGTGATTCACACACCTTTCTTTTAGTCTGTGTCTATATTGGGTTTTAATGTTTCAAGAAAGTTATTGACTTAAGGTATTCTTCTTGTTTTCCCTATTGTTTATATACTGCTAGAGACACTCTTTATAATTTATCTGTCTGCTATATCTCTGACCACCAACATTTTTTGCATCATTCTCTTCTTCTTAAAGCATTTATTTATACTCATACAATTCTTCTGATGTGCACCATGCAAGCTGTTACACCTCCCCTTCATTCCTAGATAATCCTGGTGAGCCACCTGTTAGGTGGGAGGTGTGGTTTGATGCCTTTTATGGTATCTGGGTGGTATAGGCGCTTTGAGATTCGGTGCTGACCGGAGAATGTGCTTACTACTTCATTCCTCAGGGTTTGAAGGGATGTCTATATTTAAACAAATAAAAGAAGCAACGCATGAGGAGGGTAGCAATGTTGATGAATACTAAGATGCTGTTCTCAAGCTCAGGAACAGATTTGATAAACAACTAAGTCTTATGGTTTTAAGACATACGTTTTTCAACAGAAAGCAATTAGAGTGAGGGTGTAGACTCATATATATCTGTGATGAGGAGACTGGCATCTGTTTGCTTATTTGAGAACTTTACTGACCAACTTAACAGGGATCAGTTTGTAGGCCAGTGCAAAGACAAGCAAATTATAAATTGTTACCGATGGGGAATCCCTCATTGGAGGAAACAATGAAGGTGGCTAAAAGCATTGAGGTTTCTCAGGTCTTCATGAAGGAGTTGGATGACAACCCCATTGAGGCTATCAACACCATAGGGGGGTAACAGATCGAGACTAAGGAATGTTCGCCACAACAATGTTATTGACAACAAGCCCAAGAGTAATAGTATGAATTCCTCCTCCAACAGCATGTGTTTTCAGGGGGATTGCTCCACATCCTAAACGTGGTAGTTTTCCAGCTGCCAATGTGGTGGTCAAAGTTTACAGGAACATGGGGCACTTTGCAAAAATGTGTTTAAAAAAAGGGAAACAGATTTAGAAGTCATTTCTGTAGTCACAGGTGTGCAGTTGGTTGTTTCATCTGAGTAAAGTGAACCCGTAGTGGGTGATCCGTCATGCTGTATGGACCCCATTATTGAAGTGAGTGTTGGGGTAAAAATTAATAAATTACTGGTGGATTTAGATGCCAGAATAACGATGATCATGCAAAAGCTGTCTGAGGAAACGTGGTGCGATCAAGAGTTGATCCCGTCAAACCATTCTTCAATTTGCTATGAGGGATGCAAAATCGATCTTCTGGGTTACATAGAAGACATACTCATGTTCAAGGGGATAGAGATCAATGGGAAGGTCTATGATTCGGTCAAAGTTTAAACATTTTAGGCCGGTTCCATCAGGGGTTGTTTGGGATGGTACTGAGACCCGGTGCCAAAGAGCAAGTCTTGGTGGTTGAATGTGATGAAACAGGGCTTAAGTGAAAATAAGTTTTTCCCTCTGTGTTCAGTGAAGATCTAGGAAAAATGTGTGGTTTCAAACATAAAATCATAGTGAAGGAGGGTACCCTTCCTGTAAAGCACGAGTTGAGGGGAGTTCCTTTTAGTGTGAGGAAAGATCTCAACAAGGAACTTTTGTCCCTCTGTTACAAAAGTATTATTGAACCTACTGAGTCTTTCTCATGGTTGTCTCCCCTTGTTGTGGCACATAAAAGGTGTGGGCATTTACTTGTGTGTGTTGACCTGAGGTCGCTCAACAAAGAAACCTGGGTTGACTTGCTGGAGCGGGTTATGCAAAATTGTGTATACCCACCCCATTTTGCATGTCATTTTATTAATTAGATTAATTAATTAATTATAATCGTACTTTTGAACGCATACTAATGATAGATAATTAGAATGTTGCATGATATATGTTGCTTTGGTGATGTAATTGTGATTCGTGCTTTATTTAGTAAGAATAAACCGCATTAAGTGTTGCTTTTGGCTAGATAAATATACACACATATGTGTATTAGCGAGGGAATAACATTTAATTAGTCATTTCTATGTATTAATTACGTTTTTGTGTTTCTTTGCTTAAGTTGACTATTTTGACCCACCGAAAGATGGCTGACTTTGGTGCCTAACCCGACTGCCAACGCTGAACAAGGCTTGGGTGAAGTGTGCCTGCGCTGATAACAGATACACAGTGGCCTGGACCTGACCCCAGATGAACATGTACCTTTCAAGGACAGTCTGGGACGTCGTCCAAGTATTCCAAACAAAGACTGTTGTGTGAATCGGAAATGACAAGGGTCATAACCCAAAAGACACTTTCGTGAGAAACCAAAAGGATGATCTCTGATTGTCCAATCAGCGAACTCGGATGCCCAAAATTTGTTACTTGTTATCATTAGTCAGTCAAAAACTTTATTCGATATATAAAATATCATAAAAGTATAAAACATATAAAATCAGAGGTTAAAATGAATAAAAGCAAGGACAATTTGTTGCAATATCTGTAGCAGCATAGTTCATAAGCCCAGAGAAGAGAGGTAATCAGCAATCAATACAATATTAAAAAAAATGACAAATATAGTAGCAAGGCCCGTTCAAATAGTGCTAGGGCTGGTCTCAGACAGGGAACATTTGAGCTTGGCAGAAGGGCTAACAGTTCTTTAGTAGCCTCTGCCTAATCCTCCATGCCCCCCCCAAAAACTTAGCGGTCCCGCAAATAACACTAGGGACCGTAGTCTCGTAAGTGAGGATGCGCAGAGCCACCCTGGCTGACCTGCAGCCCAGATTTGAAGAAATCGGTTTCAGCCATCTAGATCGTACCTGGCTGTATGCCCGACAAGCAAACAGAAAGTGGGCAATTGATTCCGTGGGGGAGGCGCAGCCCGGACAGCCCTTTACAACACCCTGCTTGCCACTCCACCCTGTCTGAAACTCGTGTAGAGCTTAAGGTAAAGCGACCTATCGCTTGGTGACTCAATCATATCCAAAAAGGCCTCTAATCTGGGTATGGATTTGATATCTAGAAATTTTTCACTGAGAATACCTTTCTGGGACCTCAAGGTGGCGGCATTGATCAAGGCCCAGTAGATCAGTATCATCAATTTTACTATAAATTATGGTAGAATAGAGAGGTAATTAGATTAGTCGGCGCGCTTTTCGATTTCCTGATGATAGGCTGACGGAGAGGATGGTGACACTGCAGGACAGCTGTTAGCCTGAATCTTTGACGGACTGAATTAATGCCCAAATTCCTGATGAACTTAACCTGTTAAAATTGATGGGCATAGATTTGCGAAACTGCAAAATTTGACATAGAGAACGACTTTAGCCAGAATAGGTAAATATGAATGGCAACTTGATCAAATGAATGATTTAATCTGCAATATTACTATAAATTTGGATTTGAACATCTACAGAAATGAGTTGGGTTGTTTATTCATTGAAATGTGTTAATTAAAAGGTTAATTAGAGTATTAGTATTTCACTTAAACCGCAACTAACAGATCCGTCGCGGTTATGAGGGTAATACCAAATGTGGAATCTAGGGCCTAATGAGTATGAGAAGGGTTTGTATGTCTGTTGCTCATTAGGGTAAAGTGGTATCTTCCTCCCTCATTATCCAGCGCTTGGAAGGATAATCACCTCTTGCACGGACTGATGGTGAGTGTCTGTTGGTGTTATGGGCCCCACCAGCGAATGTATGGATAGTGTGCATGTGTTAGATCTTTTAGTCCGTGGCAGTAGGGAGGGATTTTGCACTTTGCGCTGCAGCAGTTTTTCTGGTAGCAGTATAGTGGATTGTTATTGTTTGGTTTAGTGATTATTGCTTGTACATTGCTTATTGATTTTGGTTATTGATTGGTATTGATTTATGTACTAACACTCTATGTTGAGTTACATTGAGTTATACATTTCATGCACGGCTTCTGGGATGTAGGAAGTCGGAAGTTTGTAACGGTTCCGTAGTAGAGCAGAGGTAAGCGCTGCTCTCGGGAAAGACGGAATTGTTATTGTCCTGTAGGTACACAGGGGAAACGTGCGATAATTGAAGTTGCACGGCGCATTGTCTGGGTTAGATTCGGTGACATCGTCGTGTGTTGCCATTAGAGACGTTTTCTGAGTGAAAGAAGTGTGTATGATAGCGAAGGTTACCTGTAAAGTTCTTGTCTTAGGTACCAGGGATCCAACTGGCATTCCGATAACGCTTTTCACTGGAAAGGCAATAGGTACTCTCTGAGCTTGTTAGAAGGACAAAGGAGAGGTAAGCATTGCTTTGTTAACGTATGTCATAATTCTGTAGTAGGACAGACTGTTCACTGTTCTCAGGAAAGACAGGATTCTGTGTGAATGTACTACATTTTTTCTTGTGTGAACGAGTGTGAATGCAAAGGCATTTGGGTTGATTGTGAAACTCTAGGTTTATTTCTCAGGAGCATTGGGTCTCCAACTATGTGTCTTAAATACTAGAGAAACAATTAGCTAATGCTTGTTAGTAGGGTGAAGTAGAGGGATGTGCTACTTTATCAACGGAAGTAATGATTCCGTAGTAGGGCAGAGGTAAGCGCTGCTCTCGGGAAAGACGGAATTCTCGTGAGAAAGGTCTTTTTGCTGTTCTTTGGTTAGCGAAGCGGACAATGGAGATGTTTCTATGTTGTTACTAACAGAAATTGAAAAAAAAAACTTACTGAGCAGATTTGTAAAGGAGGGGTAGACTCAAGCAGGAGCAGAAGCTGCCGCAGCGGCTGCTGACGTCAGAACGACCGCGCTGGGATTGGACAGTCGATCAGAACTGTGAAACGCCCCGGATTGGTTCGTTAGTGTACGCCACGCTAGGATTGGAGGAAACCAGGGTGACGTAGATGCTCCTTATTGGAGCTTTAGTGTGAGTCGCGCTAGGATTCGAGGAATGTGACAGTGACGTGGGCGCTCTGAATAGGTGCGTTAGTGTGAAGTCGCGCTGTGATTGGATAGATTAACGGTACAGTTGTAAAGCGAAACTAGCATTGCGCGAAAGACAAGAAAATGTATTACGATCCACCAGAGAAGGAGAACAAAACCTGGTTAGGGAGAATTAAGAAGTGGTTTAAGAAAGACAAACCAGTTAAGACTAGGGATGGACATTTACTTCCTCCACCAAAAACCCCTGCATCCTTTATGATTACGAAATATGGGTATCATATTTGTATTTGGTTGGATACCTGGGTGAGATACACCAGGGATGACGGAGTATTAGCTTTCCCAGAGCATGGTTCATTTAATTTGGCTGTTTTAAGAAACTTGAGGGAAAGGATTATGAATTTGGAACCAATACCTAGACCGGCACAGTTTGAAGCTTTGACAGAATGGGAAGACGAAATGCATGAACGAGAAAGACAAAGAAGTGGTAGAGGATATAGGTACTGGTTTGGAAGGCCATACGGACATGAAACGCATAGTGATTGAATGAAAAGATGGCAAGATGCGAGTATGACTGAGGGTGTGTTCCCTGTAAGATCTGTAGGAGAGAATGAAGGTCGAAAGTGTGCAGAAAAGAGGCATAATTTGGAGTCGAGAGGGTATGGAGTGAATGAGTCTGAGGATGATGTTCTTGATGATATGTTTTATAAAAATTCACTACCGTATAGATCAGAACCAGAAATGTTAACTCCAAGTGCCCCAATGAGAGAAACTGTGCAAATTATAAAAACAGAACCAGAGTCCCTAAGTTTGAGTAAAGACAGTGGTACCAGAGAGGTAGAAAAGAGATCAGAAGGAAGAACAGATGGAGAAAATTCAGTAGAATTAGCAAAAACAGCTCTGGAATTAACTGAGAAAATAAGAGAATTGACCAAGAATCTATAAGCAGTAACTGTTCCAGTAACGATAGGTCCAGTTATGCCCATTTTTGGAAAACAGAAGGATAGTGAGAATTGTTTGACAGTCCCTTACAGAAATAGTAACCCTGTAGAACAACCAAGAGTGAGACAGAATGAGAATCCATGGAGACAGACTATGAGTGTAATGGAACCGAATTTAACAAATAATACATTTATAGATCAGAATTGTGCAGAGAGACGTATGACAATGATTGAGACAGTGTCAGAACCACAAAATGATTTTGGACATGGAAGTATAGAAAAACCAGTAGGACCATCAACATATGAGTTAAGTGAATGGTTGAGAAGCTTGCAGAGGAAAGACAAAGAATCCCAAACAATTGATGTGGCCAAGTTACGAATGGTATTGAAAGAATTAATCATAGGGACTATCCCGACAGAAAAATTGAAAACCTATCAGGATGAAGAATTATTATTTCTGTGTAAAAGTGCAACCTGGAGAGCGAAAAACTTGCATGAAAGGTTAGAAGAAGTAGCAAATGAAATGGGTATTGATATGGAAAAGGTAAAAGCCTTACAGAAACCTTATTGAGTAGAATTCACTGAAAAGGACATTGAGAACATGAACACCACAGGACGAATAGGTCAAATTAAGGACATAATAATTTTGCTGAGAAAATGGGGAGACGTGGATAAATGGAGAAGCAGGTGGTATAGAAAACACGATGATGCCTCAGATAAGACATTTTCAGCCTTTCCCATGAGAGAAAAGGAGAAGGTAGTGACAGAGTGCCCTATGAGATAGATTCCAGGAGGAGGATATGTACATGTTCCATGGACAAGACAGGATATTTTGTCATTTACGAATGACTTCCCTCGACTAGGCGAAAAGCCCGTCGACTGGTACAGACAGGTAGACAGATTTGTAAAATTGTCTAAAGCACTATGGATTGATTTGAATAGTCTGTTTGACATAACAGTACCAGCAGACCTATGGTCAGAGTGTAAGTTGATGATAAATTGGCCAACCAAGGAGTATCCAAGGGATCCTAAAACAGGAGTACCAGACCCCGAGGTAATGAAGAAGTATGAGCAGGTTATGGTATTTTTGAAAAATAAAGTGCCCCCTAAAGAAACAGACTGGGTAAAAATTGATCGAACACACCAGGAAAGTAAAGAGTCAGTACATGCATACTACGGGTCGGCACTCAGCCCGCTCCTTTTTAATGTCTATCTAGCCCCTCTTTTCACCCTGATTGCCAAATGGGGGGTCAAGGCAATCTCATATGCCGACGACACACAACTAGTTTTTCCCTATGTTGAGGTATCAGAGGCAGCTTTTAGACAAATAAGGGGCTGCCTTCAAGACGTGGCCAAACTTAAGCTGAATGCATCCAAAACAGAGGTTCTATTTTTTGGGAAAAATACGCATCCTCCTTCAGACCTATGGTGGCCCTCCGAAATGGGTCCTGCCCCAGCCCCTGGTACCAATGCGAAGAACCTGGGAGTAAGATGGGACGTGAATCTCTCTTTTTCTTCGCACGTTCAGCAGGTTACTACTGGATGTTTTCACAAACTCAAGAACCTCTGGAAATTTCTGACTCTCCTACCTGCTGAATGTCGCAAGACGGTGGTACATGCAACGATCACGTCCAGATTGGACTATGCAAATGGCCTTTACCTTGGCCTGCCCAAATATTTGGTGCAGCGCTTACAGATCGTGCAGAATGCGGCTGCGAGATTAATAAAACCAATTCCAATCAGACATCATATCTCTCCGCACCTGCGCGAACTGCACTGGCTTCCAATAGCAAGCCGAGTAAAATTCAAAGCTCTTACCTTGGCGTTTAGAGCTCTGAAAGGTACCTGCCCTACTTACTTAAAACTCAGACTCCCCCGTTACCATCAGGAGAAACATCTACGCTCTAATTCTCGGCTTCAGCTAACCATTCCACGAGTTAGGAAGGCCAGACTTGGGGGCAGATCTTTCTCAGCAGGCACGGCGAAACTTTGGAACGCCCTGCCTCTGGCTATTCAGTCTGCCTCAACAGAAGCAAGTTTTAAGAAGCTCTTAAAGACCTGGCTTTTTGTGCAATAAACTTACACCATCTCACCTAGCTTCCTCCCAGGTGAATGCACTCTCTTAGCGCCGGGACACCTCCTTGAGAGGTAGCTGTTCGCGCTCTACAAGCATCTGTATTAATATTATTATTACGAGAGGCTAATACAAGCTTTTAAGCAGTTTAGCGGAGACGAGAATCTGAGTGAAAAGGATTTGAGCCATTTTGTATACAGATTTGTATATGTTCTACGACCAGAAATTGGTGATATGATTTAACAGCATACGGTAGATTGGCAAAACAAGAAAATAGATGGAGTATTGAGACATGCTAAATACTTCAGTGATGAAATTGAAGCAAAACAGCGAAAGTTAAAGGAGAAGGCAATGTGGGCACAGGTAAAGGTAGCGGAGAGACAGGAAGCACAGTTGGTGGAACAAGCAGGGACCAAGCCAAAATGTAATAATGGGAAGTACAAAGGGAACATTGAAGAAGCTAAAAAGAAATTTCCGTGTCATAATTGCGGCAGGATAGGGCATTGGAAATTCGAGTGTAAATTTCCCCCGAGTACTAACAATGAAAATCCATCATTGAACTCACAGGTGCAGCATGAGGTGAGTGGTCAACTGCAGCAACAGCAGCAAGTTGTTCTCCCACAGAATCAGGTGCCAAAGCCACCTTTTCCACAGAGCAGAAACACACAGAAGTATAGTAGTGAATTGGGATTCTACAATGAAGAACAGGTAAATAAGCTGCCACGCGCTAGCGCTGTTTTGCAGTATTGGCTGCAACGCGATGAGAGTGACGCAGAAGAGAGCTATTGACGGCGCCGAAGGGAGGAAGAGGAGTGCGTACTTGGCGCAACTCTAGAAATAGACCAGACAGGACCTTTTGTAGATGGGAAGGTTAATGATGAAAATATTACTTTCCTAGTTGATACTGGTGCTACTCGATCAACTATTAGATCAGCTGATGTTAAGAATCTTCCTCTCTCGGATGAAACGATCCAAGTAGTTGGTGTGTCCAACAGACAAATTAAGACCTATCTTACAGAACCAGTGAAAGTCAGCATAGGGACATTTTCAGAAATGCACCGCTTTGTGGTGTGTGACACCAGTCCTGTGAATTTATTAGGTAGGGACCTGTTGTGCAAAATGAATTGCACTATATTTTGTACTGCGGCTGGAATAGCTTTTGAAACACCTGATGATGATGTATTGTATAAGATGACCCTAGCTAACAGAGAAAGTGAAGTTACTGAAATATATGCTGTATTTAACCCTGATGAATTACAAAAAGAACAGAGAAACTCTGTAAAGGCAGATGTTTGGGATTTCACTGGGGAAGATGTAGGATTAATGAGAAACGTAGATCCAGTTAAAATAACTGTAAAAGAAGGAGTAACGTATCCAAATGTTCCACAGTATACATTGACACCTGAAATAATTGAAGGTGTAACTCCTATAATAGAGAAAATGATCAGACAAGGAATCTTCAGAGAAATAATGAGAAGTCCATGTAATTCACCGATAATGGGACTGAAAAAGCCTAATGGGAAATTCAGGATAGTGCAAGATTTGAGAAAGGTGAACAAAATTGTGGTATCATGTTGTCCCATTGTACCAAATCCATCCGTGATTTTATATCAGATTCCCCATGATGCAGAATGGTACACAGTAATTGATCTGTGTCATGCTTTCTTTTCCATCCCCTTGCACCATGACAGTCAGCAAATTTTTGCATTTCATTTTGGTGAGCGTATTTTGGCATGGTGCCGAATCCCACAGGGTTATACAGAGAGCCCCTCAATATTCAATCAGTTGTTAAAGAGATCTTTGGAGAGTCTAGAAATGCCAGAAAGCTCTGTATTGGTTCAGTATATTGATGACCTTTTTGTGGCGTCAAAAGCACGTGAAGCCTGTGAGGCAGATACAATAGCCTTGCTGAATCATTTGGCAGATGGAGGACTTAAAGTGTCACCTGCAAAATTACAGTTTTGTATAAAGGAAGTGCAGTATCTGGGACACAACATTGAGAAAGAACTAAGGAAAATAACAATAGACAGAATCAGAATAATAAAAGGAATGAGAGCTCCCATGACTCAAAGAGAAGTAAGAATGTTTTTGGGAATGGTAGGGTACTGCCGTCAGTGGATAGGGAACTTTTCCTTGATCGCAAAGCCTTTGGTGCGATTAACGAGAAGTGATGTAAAAGATCCCCTTGAATTAAACAAAGAAGAATTGGCAGCATTTAAACAATTGAGAGATGGTTTGTGTGAAGCACCTGCATTAGGAATGCCTGACTATGAGAAATAATTTGAGTTGTATTGTAGTGAGAGAAATGGATGTGCACTTTCTGTGTGCACCCAGAAACATGGAAAAATGAGAAGACCAATTGCATATTTTTCATCAATGCTAGATCCATTAGCTGTAGGTTTACCTGGATGTTTGAAAGCGGTGGGTGCAACATGTCGAAGTTTGGAGCAGAGTGAAGGAATTGTGATGGGATATCCTTTGAAAGTGTTTGTACCTCATGATGTAGCAATTCTGTTGACAAGGAGTCGTACTCAATATATGACACACAGTCGGCTGACTAAGTATGAAAAGGTCATATTGGGTGCAACTAATGTGAGTCTTGCAAGATGTTTGAATGTGAATCCAGCAACAATGTTGCCTGATAATGAGATTGTGGAGGTAAGAGATGAAGTTGATCATGATTGTCTGGATGTACTTGATTTTTGTACCAAACCACGACCAGACATAAAAGATGTACCTTTGCCAGAAAGTGATTTTGTGATGTTCGTTGATGGGTCATGTTTGAGAAAGGATGAAGGAGTACTGAGTGCAGCATATGCAGTATGCACAGTTGCAGCAGTAATTGAAGCCTCATATTTGAAAAGAGTGAAATCAGCCCAGGTAGCTGAACTTGTGGCTTTGACTAGAGCATGCAAGATTGGGAAGAGTGTGAGAGTGACTGTGATAACTGACAGCCAGTATGGCTTTGGGGTTGTCCACGACATCGGCCAACTATGGCTACAAAGAGGTTTCCTGACCTCGAGTGGAACATCCATTAAGAATGCAGAAGTGGTTGGAAAGTTGCTTGAGGGAATACAGCTGCCTAAACAGGTGGCTCTTGTAAAATGTGCTGCACATAGTCAAGGTGGGGATTACATTGCCACCGGGAACAGGTACGCCAATGACATGGCACTGTATTGTGCACGGAATCAGAATTCGGTCAATCAGGCTAAGGAAAGAGAAATGTCTTCTTGCTCATTGATGTTCACTAACATTGTGGGAGCTTGGGAAGAGGTAAAACAGTTGCAAGATGAGGCAGGAGATGAGGAAATGAGACAGTGGGTAAAGGCAGGATGTGCCCGAAGGGAAAAGGATCATGTGTGGGTCTATAGAGATGGAAGACCAGTTATGCCTGATAGCATGATGTCTACCATGGCATGGATGTATCATGGCCAGGGACATATTGGACGAGATGCTATGATCAGGTCATTTAAGCAGACCTGGTACAATGCAAAATTCAGACTTGTGGCAGAAAGTCTTTGTCAGAGATGTTTAATATGTCAGCAGTACAATCCTGGAAGGAAGACAGTAGTGAGTCTGGGAACAATAGGTCGAGAAGGAGGGCCTTTCACCAGAATGCTGGTAGATTTCATTGAGATGCCTCCCTGTAACAGATTAAGGTATGTTTTGGTAGTGGTCTGCCTATTCTCCAGGTGGGTGGAAGCATTCCCAACAAGAAGAAATGATGGGTTGACAGTAGACAAGCTACTGCTGAGAGAGTTCATCCCCAGGTTCGGGTTCCCAGTGACAATTGAGTCAGACCGAGGAGGACATTTTCATAATGAGATTGTAGGATTAATTTGTGAAGCATTGAATGTACAACAAAAACTACATTGTGCCTACCGACCAGAGGCTTCTGGTGTGGTTGAACAGATGAATGGTACTATCAAAAATAGAATAGGAAAAATGTGTTTGGCCACAGGTATGAAATGGCCTGATGTGTTGCCTCTAGTACTCATGACAGACAGAACTACAGGATTGAGTCCTCATGAAATAATCATGGGACATGCAATGAGACATGTGTTTATACCAGTCAACAAGCTGATGACAATTTCTGATGACATGGTGTTGGAATACTGTAAAGGCCTGGCTGACGCAGTTCATTCTGTGTTTCATCAGGTTAGACCAGATGCCACCACACTTGAAAAGAAGCAAGCCCATGATCTGTGCCCAGGTGATTGGGTAAGGATAAAAGTCCACAGAAGAAGAAATTGTCTGGTTCCAAGGTGGGGAAAACCACGACAAGTCATTTTGAGCACGACCACAGCTGTGAAGTGTGCTGGACTGAAAAACTGGATCCATGCCAGTCATACAATGAGAATTCCAAATCCGGTGGACAGCACAGGAAAAGAATACATTTTTATGAATCAGAATCAAGCACTGAATCAGATGACAAAGGGTCAAAGACACAAGGAAACTCTGAAAGGGGGGAAACAGAACAAAGATCAGCTTTAGTCCCCAGAAGTATCGCTCTGAGACGAAGATTGCAGATTTCCGAATCTAGCGATTTTGGAAACGAGCAAGAAGAGCAGGGTTCCAAGATGGAACACAGGAAGAAAAGAGGAAAGAGTACTGTAGACGCAACAAAAGAAATTCGTGAAAAGGAAGTACCAGATGAGAGACTGAGAGAAATTCCACCTGAAATAACAAATCTAAGTGAACAAGGGACAGGTACAGAGAGAGAGGGACAGATTTCTGCGGAAGACCCCCGAGGAGGTGTAGGGAACTGCAACATCGAGTTAGATGAAGGGACAAGTAGCCAGCAGGAAGATTGCGTGCCGGAGACCCGAGGAGGGACAGAAGTAGAGAAAACAAAACAAGTGGTGGAAGAAGAAGTTGCTGAAAAGAAAAAGCAAGTTGAGACAGAATCTGAAGAGAGTGAAAATGAAATACCTGAAGGTCAAGTTCTAAGAAAGAGAGCTTGGAGGAATGAAAAGAATGACAAAGGAAGTAAAGTACAAAGAGTTGCAAGAGATGATGTTTTGCCCAATAAAATAAGGAAACTGAGATACAGACTGACACGAGTGAATTCACCAAGAGCTGAACAGGTGAATGAAGTGACAAGTCCAGAAAAATCAAAAGAAGATGAATTAACTAAAGACAAAGAAAGTAGAAGAACAAGGAAACCTAACCAGAAGTATAAGTCACCAGAATGGACATACATGGCTCTGCCTGAACAGGGAGAAGAGGCAGATAGTCAAGGAAATCCAGAGGAGACTGTACTGAAAGTGGTTGAGGATGAAATAGAATCGGAAATCCTGAGAGTTCTCTTGTCCGACATTGGAGAAGAAGAAACGGAAGTTCAGGAAAATCCATATTTGGAAGACGAGAGGAGAGTGAAGAATGATGAGATGCCCAACTGAATAAGTTAAGAAAATTATTGATGAAGAAAACAAGATATTGAAGTAAAAATAGTGACTGGTAGAACCAAATAAGTGTTAGAACCTTAGGTTAGAAAAAACTAGTTGTGAAGGAAAAGAGGCTAAGTCAAAAGAAACGGTCCATTTTAACAAGATGGCTAACATAGAAAGTAGTAAAGGTAGATGTACATTCATGAAAAGATGGTGTAAAATGTGTTGTTGTTGTACAGGATTATTAATGCTTTTATGGAGCATCCTTGCTCTTGTCATTTCCTTTAAGGCTACCATAGATACATTCGAAGGACATAGTGAGAACAAAACTAATATAGGGAACATTCCAAAGGTAGTTCCAACTAGAATAGATAAACATTATTTACATAAAGACAGGTCAATAACAGATTTTTCTAATAATGTGTTTTTAAAATTAATGTATGAATATGTAAAGACAATGGACGTACGGTACTGCTACGTATGTATGCAGTTACCTGCATCTGTTTCTGAGGGAGTGACATATCATCACCTTCCAGCAACGTATGGTATAACATGTAGTGTAATAGCTTGTTTGTTTTATGAGACAGGGAAATTAGAATATTATTTTTCAGATGTAGATAACATTTTTGCGCAAGTGCCTTCTTATAATAAATTGAACAAAATAAAGCCTGCTAAGGTATTAGGTGAATTATTTTTAGAAACTAAGGAACTAACATTAGAGTATATTTTTAGAAACAATTTAACATGCAGTTTGAAGAAGGAGGAAAAGACATTCCAAGACATGGTTGAGGAAAGGAGATTGAAAATGCAAAAGAAAGCAGCAGAAGGGAAAGTGGAGAAAACAATCTGGGATATAGAGAAAGAAAAACATTTGAAAGGAGAAGCTAGTCCAACTATAGCTTTAGATTGGCCTCAGAAAGGGAAATGTTGCATTTGAAGGAATCAAACGGCGTATGATAATTATTTTCTAAGTAATAGTGAGTGCCATGATACATATCGAATCATAGGTGGATGGGGATTCAAAGGTGGAAGAGATCCAGTCTTTCCTGGATTATATTTTATTTGTGGGAACAGGGCATATTATCGTTTGCCAGACCAATGGTATGGCACATGTTACGTAGGCCTGGTCTTTCCAAAAATCTTTCATATGGATAGAGGAGAAGATGGTATACATAGCTTAAGTAATCATTTAGCTAGGTCCAAGAGAGAATCTTGGTTAGAAATTGTAGGTGATATTTTTCAAGCATTGATACCAGCAGTGGGAATAACTCTGAATGCAAACAAAATGAGAAAATTGTCAACTGAAGTGGATCGCTTGTCAATAAGCACCGCTGGAGGATTTTTATTGGTTAATACTGAAATGGTTGCCATGCGTGCTATGGTAATGCAAAATCGACTTGCCCTTGATATTTTATTGGCAAAAGAGGGTGGAGTCTGTGGAATGCTAAAAGTCCAACATTGTTGTACTTACATTCCTGACAAAAGCAAAGATCTGAAAACTTATATTAAGAATATTACTGAATTGCATGGTGAACTTGCACCACTGGAGGTTGAAGGTGTTTGGGATAGAATAGGAAAGAAAATAGCTGCTATTAAGAATTTCTTAGTGAAAATAGGTGGTACTCTTATAGGTAAAATATTGTTTCCATTAACATGTGTAATCTGCATAGTTTTAATGATAAGATTATGTTGTATGTGCTATAAAAATAAGAAAGATAAGAAAAGAATAAAAAGAGAAAAATTAAAAAGAAAAGACAAAGATCAAAATAGAGATTTGGAAGAGATAACATTAGAAGAATGGAGGGAGAGTATGTATAAAACTGCAAAAAGAGAAGAAATGGGTGAAACTGAATTATGGTTAAGAGCAAGAAAACATTTTAAAGATTCCGTAAACACAGAACAAAATTTTGGGTGGTGTGGTGATAAAATCACCAAAGGGGGGATTGCTGGAGCGGGTTATGCAACATTTTGTATACCCACCCCATTTTGCATGTCATTTTATTATTTAGATTAATTAATTAATTATAATCGTACTAATGGTTTGGAGTGATGTGGAAATAACTAATCAACCTTATTAATGACCGAAATACACGAGGGATTTGCATCTGCATGGCCTAATTAATTATGTGAACTAAATTTCGTACGCATACTAATGGTAGATAATTAGAATGTTGCATGATATATGTTGCTTTGGTGATGTAATTGTGATTTGTGCTTTATTTAGTAAGTATAAACCGCATTGAGTGTTGCTTTTGGCTAGATAAATATACACACATATGGTATTAGCGAGGGAATAACATTTAATTAGTCATTTCTATGTATTAATTACGTTTTTGTGTTTCTTTGCTTAAGTTGACCATTTTGACCAGCCGAAAGATGGCTGACTTTGGTGCCTAACCCGACTGCCAACGCTGAACAAGGCTTGGGTGAAGTGCGCCTGCGCTGATAACAGATACACAGTGGCCTGGACCTGACCCCAGATGAACATGAACCTTTCAAGGACAGTCTGGGACGTCGTCCAAGTATTCCAAACAAAGACTGTTGTGTGAACCGGAATTGACAAGGGTCATAACCCAAAATACACTTTCGTGAGAAACCAAAAGGATGATCCCTGATTGTCCAATCAGCGAACTCGGATGCCCAAAATTTGTTACTTGTTATCATCAATTTTACTATAAATTATGGTAGAATAAAGAGGTAATTAGATTCGTCGGCGCGCTTTTCGATTTCCTGATGATATGCTGACGGAGAGGACGGTGACACTGCAGGACAGCTGTCAGCCTGAATCTTTGACGGACTGAATTAATGCCCAAGTTCCTGATGAACTTAACCTGCTAAAATTGATGGGCATAGATTTGTGAAACTGCAAAATTTGACATAGAGGATGACTTTAGCCAGAATAGGTAAATATGAATGGCAACTTGATCAAATGAATGATTTAATCTGCAATATTAATATAAATTTGGATTTGAACATCTACAGAAATGAGTTGGGTTGTTTATTCATTGAAATGTATTAATAAAAAGGTTAATTAGAGTATTAGTATTTCACTTAAACCGCAACTAACAGATCCGTCCCGGTTATGAGGGTAATACCAAATGTGGAATCTAGGGCCTGATGAGTATGAGAAGGGTTTGTAGGTCTGTTGCTCATTAGGGTAAAGTGGTATCTTCCTCCCTCATTATCCAGCGCTTGGAAGGATAATCGCCTCTTGCACGGACTGATGGTGAGTGTGTGTTGGTGTTATGGGCCCCACCAGCGAATGTATGGATAGTGTGCATGTGTGAGATCTTTTAGTCCGTGGCGGTAGGGAGGGATTTTGCACTCCGCGCTGCAGCAGACTCTCATCCGCTATCCAAAATTAGTGACCTGTTTGCTTGCATTAAAGGAGCTAGATTTTTTCTAGACTTGATTTGGCTTGCACCTATCATCAAATTGAATTGTATCCTTCCTCAAGGCCTTTGATGGCATTTGTTTCACCCCTGGGGACTTTTGAGTATAGACGCATGCCTTTTGGGCTGCTGTCCGCTGTGCCTGTGTTTTTTAAAGGATCATGCAGAAGCTGCTGAGTAATGTGCATGATATACAAAGTCTTTCAAGAGGATGTCTTGTTTTGTGCTAAGGATTAAGCCTGGACGGAGTTCGTGGACTTCCGCTATGCAGAACTCTGCAAGGTGCTACACAAGTGGCGAAGTGCGTTAGATAAATGCTGTTTGTGATGATTTTTAGTGTCAATTGCTTGTCCGCACTGTGCAATCATCGTGAACAGCACCATGCACAGCGCAAGTGGGCACTGCTTCCTTTCTGCTGCTCGAGCGGCAGCTTTATCAACACGAGCGGTCACGAGCATACGCTACCACTTGCAGTGAGAAATCTGACCACCCGGAGTTTGATTTTCCATGATTGAGATCACCAACTTAATGTTGACGATCTCAAAAGAGGAAAAATCTCCCTGGGTAGCTACGCGCTCTAGAAATGCTAACTAATAATAATAACAAGCCATTGGTTAAAACACTTGGTGCTGGTGCTAGCAAATGCTGCACTCCGTGGATTGTAAGGATGGTTTTTAGGTTGATGTAATATCAATTTGATGTGTTGCACATTTTTGGTGGGAAAAATGGTAGGAACGATTTTCTTTTTCCGTTTTCCTCTGGAATGTGATGAAAGTGAGGGTTTAGAGTTGTGTGACCTATGCGATGAGGACACTAAAGACTGTTTTGTTGCCTCATTAGAATTACCTGTGCTCAGTGTGGGTATGGAAGAAGATTGAAAGAATGCTTTGGAAAATGACATATTGTTAGAACAAGTTTGTGAATTAGTCAAGAAGGGTTGGCCCAGAGAGAAAGTTGTGTCTCCTTTCTTACACCCTTATTGTAAAGTTGAAACAGAAATATATTTGAAGGGTTGTTGTGCTCTGACAAACTTAGTCCTCCTCATACTTTATTACAGATCATCATATCGAAAGCTCACGAGGGTCACATGGGTGTGAAGCTTGCTAAACCACTCTTCCGTGAAGGATTTTTGTGGCCTGGCATGGATACTGAGGTCAATGATTTATTTATTTATCTGTTTATATAGCGCTAGAATCGACCCCCGAAGGGGTATCTCTGAGCTTAGAGCGGACTGTGAGGGTGTGAAGCAACTCCAGCAGAGTTTAACAGGCGCAGAAAAGGGTTGTTTTAAGCAACTTCCTGAATTGCAAGTGATCTAGACACTGTCTCGAGGACAAGGGGAGTTTGTTCCAGTAACGAGGCCAAGATGGGAAAGAACTCTTCCTCCTAGTCGTGCCTTACTTACTCGAGGCACCACCAGAAGGTGTTTAACACTCGAGCGGAGGGATCTTGATGGTACATAGGGCATGAATTTCTCGGAAATATAGGATGGGCCCAAGTTAAGCAGTGCCTTATAAATGGTGCAGCAGATTTTAAATTTGACCCGTTGGTGGATAGGGAGCCAATGCAGCTTCATGAGAAGAAGGCGCGAGGGGGTCCTAGAGGGGGCATTAAGGACGAACTGTGCCGCAGTTTTCTGAACTACCTGCAGTCTGCTGAGTGAGGCATCATTAGCAGAGACCAGCAGGCCGTTACAGTAGTCCAGACGACTTAATACCAGCGCGTGGACTAGAGTTTTCTGGGTGGAGACAGGAAGCAGGGGAGAAGTCGGCAGAGCAGGCCTATTACATGAAAATAGGAACCTGCTGTCTGAGCAGCGTGCTCCTTCAGACTGAGGGCTTGATCTAGATGGATATCCAGATTTTTTACTGTAAACTTGGGAGCGGGATGGGGACCTAGGTCAGTCGGCCACCAATCTGGGGTCCATAGGAGGGGGGCCTCTCCAAAGAGCATTATCTCTGTTTTTCCCACATTAAACTGGAGGAAATTATTCTTAATCCAGTGTGATATGGCTCTCATCCCATTGGAGAAGGCTAGCCGTACCGCCAAGGTGAATTTATCGAATGGAAAAAGTAACTGGGCATCGTCGGCATATGATATGGGAATAAACCCATGTGTCCTCAGAAGATTGGTCAAGGGAGCAATATAGATGTTGAATAATGTAGGGCTCAGACATGAGCCCTGGGGTACTCCCTTGGTCAATTCTATAGGGGCCGAGCGATACGGGCCTAGGTTGACAATCTTGGAGCGATCAGACAGAAAGCTCCTCATCCATTGTAAGGCTGATTTTCTTAGCCCAAACTCTTCCAACCTTTTGATCAGAATATTGTGGGAAAATGTGTCGAACGCTGCGGATAGGTCCAACAGAACCAGAATCATAGAGTGGCCTTTATGTAGGGTCATCCTGATGTTATCTGTGACCGCTAGTAATGCTGATTCGGTGCTGTATTTGGGCCTAAAACCGGAGTGGGAAGGATCTAAACATCCTGTCAGTTTGACATAGTTGGAATGGTGGGTATTGACATATTTTTCCATTAGTTTGCTCAGGAACTAGAGAAGTGAAATAGGACGGCGTTTAGAGAGATCCGTCCACGGGGGTTTAGTGCTCTTACAAATGGGTCTAACCTGAGCAACCTTCCACTCTAGCGGTACATGGCCTTCCGTTAGAGAGAGATTAATAAGAGATTGCACCGAGGGAGACAGATGTTTGGCTAAAGACGGAATGTATTTAGCTGGAATATGGTCAGAAGGGGACCAAGACTTTATCTTGTGGATCAGTGATTCAACCTCTGCTAATGTAATTGCGGGGAAGTTCTCTTACAACTGAGAGTTTGTTAGATTCCATTGGTCCAAGGCCATAGGGATCTGATGCAGGCTTCCTGTTGCGGTAATTTTTCCATAGATAAGCTCTATCTTTTGTGTAAATCGGAGAGCAATATCATTACAAAGCAGTTGGGAGGGGGCCTCTGAGCTTTCACATGCCTTGGGGTTAATGAAGGACTGAAGAATTTGGTGCAGGGTTTTAGAAGAGTTGCCAGCTTGGGCTAACTGAGCAGTTATATGGGTTTTCCGTGCTATTTTTATATTTTTATGATAGCTGGACAGAGTGGAATGGAACCGATCTCTGTCCGCCTCATTATGAGAAGCATGCAGATTCTCTCCAACTTCCTGCAAAGTTGCTTTTGAACTCGCAATTGAGTCGAGAACCAGACTGCCTGTGGGCGATTAGGATGGCTCAAGGAAGATTTCAGAGGTGCGATGTGGTCAATGGCTATTGAAACAGCCGAGTTATTTTCGGACAGTGCTTCCTCAATATTGTCTGATGCAGAATTTTGAGGCCTCAAAAAAACGGAGACTTTCTGCCACTGCCTGTGAGTAAAAAATGTAGCTGGTTTAGGTATTTTGAGATCTGTAGGGTCCTGAATAAAAAATGTAATGACTGAATGATCAGACCAAGTAAGCTGTTGGGGGTGGTTCGCACTGATACTTAGAAGAATTTGAAAATATAATATCCAAAGTATGACCAGCTATGTGGTTCGGGCCTTCATTAAGCTGATATAGGCCTAAAAGGGATAGATCAGCCAAAAGAGTCTGTGCATCTGAGTTGGAGAGACATTCACTATGGATATTGAAATCTCCGAACAGTAGAATGTTATTGCACCCGTTCACATACAGGGCTAATAGTTCAACCAATTGTAGAGAGAAATCAGCTAGGGGTCCTGGGGGACGATAAATTAACGCCCCTTTCTAGCTAGCCTGCATGAAGGAATCTATCCTAAAGACCAACATCTCCATAGTAGCTTCGCCACGTTGGTCTAGGACAGAGACATGGATTCCATCTTTATGCACAATGGCAATTCCACCCCCGTCTTCATAGTTCTGTCCAGTCTAACCATTTTATACCCCTCCGGTATGCCTAACGCTATAGCGGGCACAGAGTGGGGCTTGAGCCAGGTTTCAGTTGGAAAGCCCAGTTCAGGTTGAACCGAGGACACTAGGTCCCATACCTCAACGGAGTGTTTGGGCAGCGATCGAATATTGCACACCACATTTTTCCACCCCTTCCGTGAGTTATCCATGGAGGTGTTGATAGCCTGACCAGGAGAGATATAGCTTGCCTAAAATCAGCATGCTCGGCAGGAAAACGGACCTTCTGGGTAAGGCCAGATTTTCTGTCTGAAAAGAGAGGGTTACATTGGTCTGTAAATTAATTACATCTTGTCTGGTATAGTGTGTTTGCATTGGGGGGCCATGGTTGACATAAAATTGACCAGGGTCTCTGGCTCCTGGCGACGTCCTGATGTAGTTGAGAATTGAGTGGTGCACGGATGTGCAGACAAAAGATTGAAGATAGTAACTCCTCCTCGCCTTCTTGTTGAATGTCCCTCTGTCCCTGGATCAAATTAGGAATCAATGTTATGGGACCTATTGATGCTTTGCCAGGTGTTGCAAGGTATATTTTAGCTTTGGTTGACTATACGCCCAAGTGTCCAGTGATGAAGCTGGTTAAAGATCCCATTGCATCAAGTGTGGTGTTGTTTTTGAAAGAAGTGTGTTACGGAAGGATTTCCAGATGTTCTTGTCTCTGATAATGGGACTCAGTTTCTGAGTAAAGAACTGCAGGTTTTTCTGTATGCATGTGGAGTAAATCATGTGAAGAGCTCCCTTTACCATTCACAAACCAATGGTCTCGTGTGTGAGGTGGGCCAAGTTAGGTAACCATGATGTTAATAAGTCCTTGGATAGTATGCTGTGGTTCTATGGAACTACACGACACTCCACCACCAAGGTTTCTCCTTTCTAGTTGTTGAGAAGTAGGCAAGCGAATACCAGCTTTAGAGCAGGTGGAATGAGTAAGTGGCTCAAATCAGATTCTGAGGTTTTGAGTCTTATGGAGATTGTGCAGGAAAATGTATGAGAACTCAGACCAAACAGAAAAACAGGTTTGATCAAAAAAGGGAACTACACTGGTTCCTTTGCCTGTGGGTGACATGGTTTGTATCAAGTTGCTTGTTCATGTGACGAAGGGCCAAAACAATTTCGGTGCACCCACCACTGTCATAAAAGAGGGAAGTAATGCCTTTCAGGAAAATGGATGGCTTCGGTGGAACCTCAGTAAAATTGTCAAAAAAAAGTATGGAAAGTGGACGAGTATAGTGGTCTTGATAGTGATTCTGTACCCAGTCACAGTGGTAATGATGAGAGAAGCAGTGTGTCCAACAGAAATGTTCTCAGGAGGAGCTCTGTACCCAGTTACAATGGTAAGGATGAGGAAGGCAGTGTGTCCAACAGAAATGTTCTCAGGAGGAGCTTGAGAAACTCCTAGTAGGTTTCACAAATAGTTTTGTATTTACTCTGTATTTACATTGTTTTTTGTGTTTTGCTGTGTTTTTTTTCTTGTGTATTTTTTCTTTATTTTTGTTTGAGAAGGAGGAAGGATATGTGGTGCTGGGAGTAGAATGTACTCACTACTGTTTCTTGGCATCATTCTCACCCAGGTATTCCAGTGTTTCAATGGAATGAAGTCAGGTTGTGGAATCTATTGGTTTGAAGTCAGCCAATGTTTGGTGTTGGCTGAGGAGGTCCCTGTCTACAATGTAGCCATGAATAAACAACTTCTACTTACCTACTCTTTTTTTTGCAGAGTTTTATATAGCGTGAACTTGACCCGAATCTGAATTGGGTATCAGAGCGCTTTACATAGCACCAGTTACTTTACATGAGGACACACATTCATTTTTTTTGTTAGGCACGAGAAGATTAAGTGATTTGCCCAGAATCACAGGATGTTCTGCGTGATTACTGAGACTTGAACCCAGTTCCCCAGGTCCGAGGTTGAGCGCCCTAGCCGTTAGGCCAACTCCACTTCTGATGTTTTCTTTACACCACTGTCATAATGGTGCTACATCTTGTCTGCTGCTGCATCAGTTAGCAGGCGTAACTAGTTGGCACCGCAGGGGTGGTCAACTCTGCCCACTCACAGACCGCTCTAAGAGGAAGTGAACACTGCATGTCTAGCCTCGATCTAGACAAGGATCACCATGGGGATACTTGTCAAGATCGAGACTTGACACACAGAGTTTACTTCAAGCTGCCATCTCCCCACACATCTGGAGCCCCTGCCCTCAACCCTTCCAACCCACCCTTCCTGCATCCAGCAGCCCACCAACAGCGTGCCATGACTTTGGCTTGGGGGCATATAGAGTCTTGACCCAACCCCATCCCCACGCCCTGTTTTCAGTTATATCCACTTTACTGTCCTCCCTCTTTACTGCTTTGGATTTACAGATGGTTGTCGGCCGCCTTCCTACCTGGCAGGACGTCTCTTTCAATCGTTTATCCATAGCATCCCTTTAGAGTGTTTATATCGGAAACACCACTACGGAACTTTAACAGAATTAATTACCTTGTTAACCCGGAATCACTGAAACTTTGTATCCATCTCCAGTGCCTTGAGAGCAGCGACTGTTTGTTTATTCCTACGAAAGGTTACATGCATGGCTTGAACATATATACAGAGCCTATTTACACACAGTGCGGAACCATCTCTATTTTTAGTCTGTCTTTACGAATACGGGCAACATTTCAATTAATTCATCACAGAACCTTACTCCAGACACATCAGATTTATATACCATTGGTTTTATTATCCAATACATTTTTTCTGGTCCAAAACCACGAATAAGCCTAGGCCCCTCGGATTACAGAATCTCATAGAATTTATGCCCTGAAGAAGGTGGCACCCGCATCAAAGGGTGATAGCACCGAAACGCGCGTTGGCGTGTCTTGTTGTTTCTTTTGTCTTCCAGATCGACTCCAACAATGTATACCAACCTACTGTTGAGACGATTTTGTTGACATATATTGTATGCTTTGGAGATGAATGTGTTGCATAGTATTAGGTTGTGAATGGTTGTTATCGTATGCATGGATTGTACGAATGAGATATGTTAGGCTGTCCATTTAAGTGACCTTTCTGATGGGGCCATTATTGATTTTGTATATACTTTTTACATTGTACCAAGTAATTTTGATATTTAGTCACTTTTGTACATATTAACATAGATACAAATAAATATTGTCAATCCTAGTTGGTACACTTTTCTTGTGTTTCTCATAAGGTCTAGCCTGAGTGATTTTTTAATTTTTTGATATCACGACAATTTAGTCCCTCTATTATCATTTAGAAAGGCAGAGCAAATCTTTTTGCATTACTGCGTCATTACTGAGACTTGAACCCAGTTCCCCAGGTCTGAAGTTGAGCGCCCTAGCCGTTAGGCCAACTCCACTTCTGATGTCGTCTTTACAACACTGTCATATTGGCGCTGCATCTTGTCTGCTGCTGCATCAGTTAGCAAGCGTAACTAGTTGGCACCGCAGGGGTGGTCAACTCTGCCCACTCACAGACCACTCTAAGAGGAAGTGAACACTGCATGTCTAGCCTCGATCTAGACAATACCTGGGCTCTCAGTACAGTAGCCCTCGCAGCATTAAGAGCGCTGATTTGCTTCTACACTAGGGCCCTCAAAGGTGTACTGTGCCCTTCTACCTTCTGTCAGCCCAATCGGGCTCAAAGGTCCTGCTGTCTCGTGATGGGGGATATTTGGGGTATCTCCATGGCTCAGATTTGATTTGGGTTTCATTTTTAACTTTTCAGAAGAGGGCGAGAAATATAGAAAATCAGCTCATCCTGTGAGTTTAAACAGCTTTCCCTCCCCAGCCCAGTAGAGACAGATGGAGTCAGTACAATATCACTCCTCCCTTCCCAAGGGGCACACAGTGCATTGACTATATGCTGTGAGCAACAAAAAGTGCAATGGACCTGCTGTCTTGAACAGGCTGTGCATAATGACCCCAAGGCTGGTACTATGCATTAACCGTCCACAATCCCCTCCCTCATCACTTATTGACTTTAAGCTTGACTTTGACCACATGCAACACTCCACTGCCTTCAGCTACGTTAGCGCTACATACCATGTACAAACATACCTAGTTACTTCAGAGACCTGCCATGGACTCCAGAGTATGAATCCATCAAAAGAGGATCCAGGCAGGGCCTAGTCAGCAACATAGCCTGTTCTGCCTAGTGGTGGATTCCGGCAAACTCCGCTACGAAGCCTAGGTGGAGTTTTTGCCAAACTCCACCATCCAAGCAGAGTGCGAAGTGACAAAAACTCTGTGAACTCTGCCGGTGGAGCAGAGTTTACCGCCCACCCCTAGAAGCAACATGAGAGGAGGTGGGAGGGACGAGTGCTGCTCCCATATGTCAGGTTGAGGAGATATAATGAACAAACAGAGGCACCGTTGACATCACTTAAATTTTGCAGACCTAAAACCCAAAAATGAACCTGACCTTTTGTAACATAACTGGCGCTTTTGTTAAGCGCTTCAATACCTTTGGGTTAATTGAGTTTGTGCTTTATTAAAAATCCCTCCAAAATGAATCTGACATTGTGTAATGTAAATAGCACACATGTAAAGTACTCCAACACATTCAGGTCTTATTTAGGTAACATTACATCTGGAACTGACCCCTTGGGACTGTATTTTGTGTGTATTTTGATTTTATTTTTGGGGGTGCTGCTCAAAATTGCTATATTTTATTTTGTGATGTACAGTTTTTATATACTTTTATGGTCTATTAATTGTGACTAAATAAAGTTGAGTTCACATTATCTAAGTAAGCATCAGAGAAAATGTGATGGGAGTTGCCCTTTCTCTGAACTATTCTGCAAGGTTGGGATGCTGAAGATCCGGTGGCCAAGGCTCGCTAAAGCAATATGAAGTGAAGCGGGAGGGGTTTGAGGCAAATTCTCACACTTTGAAGTCAGAGTAAATTAAAGGGGCAATTTCAAAAACAGTGTCTGAAGCATCTGACATTTTATCTCAGTATTTGAATCGGATGGGGAGATTTAGTGATGGATGGCGAAGCTGAACCACTAAAGACCAACAAACAGTTACATGATCAGCAATCAAAGAAAAAAATAGTCCCCTAAATGAACACTTAAACACTGTGATCTGTGGGAGGAAATCAAACACAAAAAGGATGGACAAAGAGAAAGGATTAACCACTAGCAAACAAGCATTTTTGGATGACAATTGAATGGACAAATAAAAAGTGATGGGTGGACTGTAAGCCCCGGGAGTGAATACAGCATGTCTCGAAGAGACAGTGCATGCACTGCCTAGGCTCAACCTAAAAATGGATAAAAGCCAAAACTTTCCTACTGAACAAAGTACTACTTAAAGGTAAGAAATCCTAGTATGGGAATACCTATTGACCAAAGTAGTTGAGCTTAATAAAGATAGTTTCCTGCCCTCTTAAGCCACTTACTTCATTCCATGACCATGAAATTGGACTAAACAATAAACATAAATACAACATGAGTAAGACAAAAGACCTGTCAGTTTAATAGTTTGACTGCAAGTACATCTATCGCTCTAGGACATCAACTGCACTAAGAATCAACTCCCATGCATATAGCTGCTGGACCATCAAATGTGCTAATTTGAATTAGCTCAAACAGATGTTTTGCTTTAGTTTATTAGGTTTAACATTACTCATTTCTTTTTTGGATTAACCACTGTTGATCACTAGATTGTTATCCACATGGGCACTGAGCATAAAATGTGTTTGAATTACAAATTGTATGTACAAATAATAGTACACTGGTACTAAAATAACATGTTGTTACAAAGTATGTGCTATATAATCTATCTCAACATCTTTGAATGGACAGTTGTATTGAGCTAGGTGAAACGCTGCCACTCAGGAAAATCGCACATATATTGGTTTCAATAGATCCTGAATTCTGGACGGTGGAGTAAGGTGAGGAGAACCACCAAACTTCCCCAAAATTGCGGCAAAGGCCACTGAATACACAAAGGAAATCCTCAGCACACGTCTGTAGCATATCTAAATATGTATCTGCATATTGTATGCATAAATATTAACACAGTATTTTGAGTTTCTTGTTTTTCTTTCTTTATTCTTATAGTTTCTCTTCAACCGACACGTGTTTAGTCGCATACACTGGGAAATCGTCCAGCGACTTTCTCAGGGCTGTATATACACCAACAAAAGACCGATGGAACACCATATATACACTGGTGCACATTATAACATTAGGAATTCCCCATGTCTAGAGGTATAATTAGACACCTCTAAGGAGAAACATGTAATAAACACGCACAAGGTAGAATGAATGAACATGACACCCATGCCAATCAAGGGCCCAACCTGACTCTTGAGCCAAACTATAGGGAGTGAAAAAGTGACATTCCTGATCACCAGCTGATTGGTGATGGAGGAAAATATTTGTGACAACCAAGTGAAAGAGCCAATTACCAATCTATGACCGTGTGCTGGTCAAAAAACCGTGATGACACTTATCTGACATTGATTAAAGAACAGCCTAAAATAAGGACTGCAGATTGTCAGATGCAAGCACAACACCCCCCCAAAAAAACAGTCAATTGGTGATGGAAGAGTGATCAATATATCCACCTTAAAACCCAAAGTTATGCGTGTGTGAGAATGCATTTCAAATATCTCTACAATCTTTGGTATATTCCTCTGTGAAATTAAAGAAACCTATCATTAGAACAAACTCTGAGCAATCCATGAGCTCTGAAAAAAAATATATATAATTCCGGGGATGCAATAATGTGTAAACGCCTCCAAAGACAATACTTGTATCTATCATTAGGTAAGATCCAGCCGCAACTTATATGTTGTCATGCTTACTTGTTCAAAACTCAAACGCATGTCCCCGTTTAACATAACCATTACATAGTAAGGGTTGCAGCACGTGCGCTCACACATCCAACAATACTTAGCATCTCAGAAAATATCCACCGTCACTACAATCCTACTTAGTTGTCCGAGACTTAACTAATGGAAACTTATATGTCCCATCACGATCCCCACACAAATCCATGTGTACTGCACCCAATTGGCACCGAGACATTTAAAAGATGCCTTCATAACCCATGTCCAATTTGTATTTGTCCATCGCACAAGTTTACTATCCCAAACTACCAGCATTGTCCTTCAAAGCTAAGCAATTTATCCACCGTCAATTATCTCTTAACGTAAGGACAGCTCCGTCATCAACGTAGCCCACAACCGTGACTCTCGAGTGTGGGAACACAAAGGAAATGAGTGTTCCTGCCTTTATACAATCTCTCACAGTTAGGAGTCATCAAAATAGAAGAAGGACACATATTGTCTCCAAAAGGGTGCCTTCTTGAACTTCCCAATAGGCACCAAAATCTTCAAAATCCTCACGCAGCAGCACTGTATAGATACAGTTCTATCTGACCCAAAATATGTCACATGGTTATACTACTTATATTAATCTGTGTACAGTGCAAAATGTTCATCAAATTAATCGTGATTAAAAATGTACCAAAATGGACGCCATCTTGAAACGTGTTTCACCGTGTTTATGGTAACATGCTTTCCAAAATTGAGCAGCCAAACACCACCCTTTAAGTGTATGAAAGGGTGTAAGGTCACTTTCAAAATTCATTAGGATGGTGTGACAAATCATTTAAAGCCACTGTTGGTTGTGATATATTAATGCTACATTTTTTCATCCCCTAGATAACTTTCAATTAGATTCACGTTCCTATATTTTTTATATAACAAAAATATAAACGGAAGGTAGACATAATGATTTTTACCAGAAGAGAAAAAAAGGTGTACAATCTGAGTTACAAAACAAGGCAACCAAAATCATTTCTTATATTACATACTTTTGATAACTATTATCCACACAGAAAATACAGTAATGAGCATTTCATCATCCCCAAAAAAATGCAGCTCCTGATCCACATTAAACGCAATCTCAGTAGTATTAAGTTTGAGAATCCAATTGGCCTCATGTCTTCGTAAGGCAACTTCTCTGTTATCCACTCTGGGCTGTCTCTGAGTTCTATGTCATAGAATGAGAAGTGTTTATTAATGGTTTGTGAGGGGCAGAGCGCGGTGTTTGCTGTGATAGGATATCAAATGTCCCCGTGTTTCACTGCTCTCATGTGTTCCCCTATTCTTTCACGAAATGTCCTTATGGTGCTAGCCACATATTTTTTGTCACACCTGCACTCGATAATGTATACAACAAATTTAGTCAGGCACTTTATATTGGTAACAATCCAGTATGTTTGGTCTCCTGGGCCCCGTCTTTCTGCTGCAGGCCCACTTACATGCACTGCAGTGCCTACAGCCATAAAAACCTATTGTACATTGTGTAAGCCAACTCTCTTTCTTCCCAACTCTAGGATAACTAGGGATCAGTAAATTTCTCAGTGAGACTCCTCGTCTAAAAGTAATGTCTGAAATCGCATTGCTGAGGGAATTGTCAGCTCTCAGAATGTGCCAATACTTGTTGAGACTACATACTGGCACTCCCAACCAGGCGTTGTAACCAGTCACCGTACGATTCTTCTCATTTTTCTTGCTAGGTTTGGTGCGCTCCCTTAAAGTGTCCTGTCTCTTTACACTATTTATTCTCAGTTCAGCTTTCCTTGGGGTATATTTGTCATAGCCACTTCTCTGGAAGCGGGCCAACACACCTTTCTTACTTTCCTCAAATTCCAGATCTTGGCTGCAATTTTTCTAACCCTGGTTAGTTCTCCAAAGGGAATAGACCTAATTTGGTGAGCAGGATGAGCGCTGGATGCATGCAACAGTGCTTTGCACACTGTCTTTTTATAAAACAATCTGCTTTGGATCTTGCTCTCTTTGATATAAAGTTCAACATCTAAAAAGGAGATCTTGTTTGTGCTAAACTCAAAGGTGAATCTGATGTTGTATGCATTTTCATTGATGTATTTGAAAAAATCCATCAGTTTATCTTTCTTGCCTGTCCAAATCATGAGGCAATCGTCAATGTATCTACCTCAATACAGGATAGAGTAATTCCATTCAGATCCCATCGGACCCTAGATTCTCACGTCTTTGGACCAACCCATGAACAGGCTGACATAAGGAGAAAAACTGGAGCCCATGGCAACTCCGTTTCTGCCTGTACCACTTTTCTTTGAACAAAAAAACATTGTTGTCCAAAATAAATTCAATCTTACTGATCAACATCTCTGTGTGATTCCATGCACTGGCTGACCCAGTGTTGAGTATCTTTTTGATGGCACGCAAACAAATTTCTCTTCTAATGCTTGTGTACAAAGCTGTTACATCAAGGGTAACCAAAGTCATGTTTTCTTCCCATTTCAGGTCTGTCAGTATCCCATAAATATATTTGGTGTCATGGATGTACAAAGGCAAGTTCTTGACCATTGGTTTCAGAAATGTGTCCACATATCCTGATATTCGGCCCATCATTACCAGATATGATGGGTTTAACAGGAGGAGACAAAAGGTCCTTGTGTATCTTGGGAAGCGTGTAAATGCACGGGTACCTGGGACAGTCAACTCTCAAGTAAGCCAGCTCATTGCCATCCAGCAAACTCAACCCATGCCTTTGTCTCAAATGTCTGTTTATGTGGTCTGTCAGAGCTCAAATTGGATTGGTCGTAAGAGGCTCATAACATGTCCGCCCTAGTGAATCTGGCTGAGTCTCATGGAGCAAAAATAGTGTTGTACGCCGATGACACGCAGCTGCTCTTCACCTGCGATAAGGACACTGATTTCAGTGGCAAAGTGATCAACTCTTGTTTATCAAAGGTTTTTGCCTAGCTCCAGCTAAACTAACTGAAATGTAACTCCCAAAAATCAGAAAATCATTTTCTTTGGTCTGCCCCCAAATGATACCTTTTCCTTTGACAATGTTGTGATCAAATCTAATGGTTTTTCCAATTGTAATACATGCAACGTAATCTACTTGACCCAATGTCTCTGCCACAAGAACTACATTGGGCAGACCACCCAGAAAATCAAAACAAGGATTGGACAACATCGCAGCAGGATCCTCTGCAACGTCCCGAATGCGCCTTTGGTCGAACATTTCAATTATGCTGGCCACAAGGACAATGAGATCAAGTGGACTGTATTAAAAATCATCAAATTGCCACAGAGAGGCGCAGACCTGGCACAGATCCTTAACAGAGAAGAGCTCAAGTTGATCATCCGCTTGGACACTATACGTAATGGCCTCAACAGGAATGAGGACTGGATGACCTTACTCTAGCACTGTCCTCTGTTGCGCACCTCATTTGAATGCATACTGTGCGCCAACTAGTGTCTTGCCTTCCTGCCTGTAATGTATTCGGAATTTATGCTAAATTTTAAATTGTTACCAATTCCCTGAGAAGAAATCCGCTATGCCACTGCTCCGCAGCTTCACTTCACTCCTCCCACTGACACAATTGGTTGCTACCTAATTCCCTCTCCTCACATTATTGCGTTCTTAGCACGCACTCGGCAAGCATGCACACTGCCTCTGAATTCTTCCATCTCCACCAGTGCTTGACTTGCGTATCATTGAGACTTTGCTCCCTTCATTCCTCCCCACCACTGCAACATCACATATATTAGCCCCTTTCTTACTTTACTTCCACTGACCTAATATGGCCGTCACACCTTCCCTCTTCCTGACGGGTGCACCTTTCTACGCATGCTTTGCACGCAACGCGCATGATTACGTGCCCCACACTGTCTCTTTAGACTCGTCCCTCGCGAGCTACCCACACGAGCGATCACGCTCCTCATCCCCTAGGAAGGTAAGCTCTGGACGTGCTCCCTTTGCTGCTTCACCCTCTCAGCACTCTTCCTCATTGTAACCCCTCTCTCCCCCTCCCCCCTTCTCCTTTTCCCCCCTCTACACCGCAGGCCATGCTTGTGATCGGCAAGCCTTGTCACCCTACACGGAAGACCGGATTCACATGCACCGGCGCCCATTGCCACTAATCAGCTTCTTGACGGGAGTTAGTCAGCTGCACTAACTGGTGAGTCTTACTTCTCGTGGTTCGTGCTTACACTCCCTTCCCCTCCTCATTCCGACTGCTTACCTCCCTAGAAGTCCTATAACCCGGACGCCTATTCAACGCGAAACACCTGACTCATACGCACTGGCACATCTTGCCAGCCATAAACTTATTGACGGGTCGTAGTTGGATATACTAACTGGTGAGTTTCCACTCCCGAGGTTCGTGCTTACTTCCTCACATCCCCTTCCCCTCCTCATCCCGGATGGTTCTCTCCCTTTTATTCCTGTACCCCGGGCGCTTCATGAAAGCCCTCCTGTGGATACCTTCCAGGAGTCTATCCCTTCTTGTCCACGCTTGGACCGACCGAGCACCGTACTCGCTCACGGTAAATGTTTTGCCACTCTACTAAGCACTATTCCACCACGTTGTCTCCACCACCCAGCACCATGTGTCTTCCCCACTATCCCTCACCTGGCTCAATTTTAATCTAGCTGCAAATGCATCTTGCCTGCCAGTTATTTAGATTGTTAATTTTTACCCCTGGCCCCACCATATTCCTGATACAATGTTGCTGCTTGTACTTATTGGACATTGTCTAAAACACTCTTTTGGCTTGATTAGAAGTGCTAGTTCTTTCTGAGATAACCTGTATATACTGACCTAGGTGCACTGTCTCTGCGAAATTTGTAATTCTCTCCTTCTTTCCCCACCCGTTCCTTCCAATTTTCTTACAGGCATCATGTTCTCAGGCTTGTTATTAATTAGTCCTGATGATGATCTAAATATTTTGTAATAGATCGAAACGTCGTCGACTTGTTGCAACAGCATGCATGTTAAACACATGAGTTAAAAGTTGTGCATGACTGTTTACCTTCCAAATAGCTTGCCCCTCATCTCTCGATCAGCGTAAAGGTTGGTTGTTTACCCTGAAAAACCCTTTACACATGTGATAGTTCTTTGTATGTTCTATATGTTTTGTCTGTTGAAGTACACAGGACTGTGTCCCACTCTATTCATTTTGCTCTATAGACAATTCATTACGTTGAACATTAAATTTAGATGTCCGGCTAGACATTTCTAAGTAATATAGATTCTGGTCTATATTTATTTTACCTATACTAAATTGATTTCGAAGGACCATTTGTTTTTTGAAATACCCAAATGATATGTGGCGCAGTTCATGGCCACAGGACATGCATCCACCCATTACCTCGGTCAGGTCAGTTAAAAACTTGGGGTGAAACTTGATGACACCCTAAATATGAAATCCCAGATTCAAGCGGTAGCCTGCCAATGTTTCGGCTTCCTGAAAATGTTAAAACAATGCTTGCCCCTTCTCTCTGTCCCCCATAGGAAAACATAGTCCAGGCCTTGATCGGATCCAGGCTGGACTATGTAAATAGCCTATACCTTGGACTAGCACAGTACCTACTCACTTGCCTTCAGGTGGTCCAAAACGCTGTAGCCAGGGCGAACATTTTACTTGGTCCCAGGACACGGATGTCTTCCCACTTGAAATCTTTTCACTGGCTCCCGATCCGCAAAAGGTTCTTTTTTAAAGCTCTTATCCTGGCCTTCAAGGCCCTACATGATATTGGGCCCTTACCTTAGGAAAAGAGTCCAGTTCTATCATCCACGGAGCTCTCTGCGTTCCCCGTCCCTATCGCTAGTAAGCACCCCAGTGTTCCTTCGCTCTTGAACGGAGGCCAACCTTTTCATGTACAAGTTGCCAAACTTTGGAATTGCATGGCGCTTACTTTAAGACAGATGCACGATCTCCTTCCCTTCAGGAAGGCCCTATAAACTTGGTTGTTCCATCAATAGCCCCACGTTCTTCTATTTAAATCAGCCTGTCACACTCACCCAGTGCCGGAACACTCAGCCGAGTAGCTGCGCGCTCTAGAAATACCCTGGTAACATAACATAGCATACCATTCCTGATCATTCAATTGTGAGAGGATGTCAAGTTGATAGTACTTTGCATAATATCTATGTTCCCCCCTTATCTGCCTCATGTATTGTGATGCTCTTATCACTCATAAGGTCCTTTAGCGCTTGATGTTCTCTATGTGTCAAGGTCTAAGAGCACCAGTTTATGAATTATATCTATATTATTACCTGTGAAGAGAGTTGGTGTCCATTTAGACTTCTCCTTCAAGTTACTGGTGATACTAAGATCGCTACCTATGTGCAGATCTCGCATGATCATATCTGAGGTCACCACCTCGTCTCCACAATCAGTTAGTGATACTAACAATCTGGTGTCCAATACATCCTGTATCAAAAGTGCACTCGAGGCAAAGACCGCATGACTTTGTAGCAAATTTCTATTTTCAAAGTTCATCATTTGAAAATGTTTCTTAATTTTCATCCGTCTATCAAATTTAAACAGATCTATTTTAGATCACAAACATCACCTATACTTTTAGGGCAAAAACTCATACCCTTAGTCAAAACAGGTAGAGCATCATCAGAAAAACATTTCCCAGTCAAACTCACTACATTTACGTCATCTATTTCTTGAGGTTCCAGGATCTGGTTCTCACTCCTGGCCGCTCTTCTCCCTGAACCCCCTCTCTTTCCCCTAATTGTTTTGCGACCGGTACGGGGCACCTGTTCTCTCTGATGCCTTTCTTTATTCTCTGAACCTCTTGTAAAAAATGACTCTCGCTATTAGCTGATTAGTTAGGACTCTCCCCCCTGTCTGCCTCACTGCCACTAGCGCAACATCTACAGTCAAAATCTAACGGGCCATGATTACAAATCACAAGAAATATATCACAATGTAGTGATTTCATAGACTACTGAATTATCTAATGTTATTGTTACTTAAGGCACAATTCCAGTTAATACAATGATAAAATAAAAGGTCCATTAAATGGGTCTCACCCAGTGGCTTGAAAAGTAGCAGCTATGTGTGCAGTGGCATCCACACTGACATTTGATTCAACACCCAGAGTTGTAACTTCACCATTAGTGGCAGTAGTGACTCTATGCAGAGGGCAACAAAAAGTGATAGGATGGAATGCTTGATTAAGGCAATCATTCTTAATCATGTTCCATGCAACCTTAGACTGGAACCAACCATATGCAAATAAGCTTCGATCCTGCTCCAAAAGTAGCAGCATCAATGAGGTATATCTTCAGACCATTATCGCAGTGAGTACATGGGGGCCAGTACATATACAGACTTTTCTAGATACATTTTAATTGTATTTAGGTATATGTTTATTGAGCTTCTCATTCCAAAATTTAGAAGGATGAAGGCTGGCTCCTGGGGTGGCAGCATGTAAGTTGTTCAGTGGGTGTGACATCATTTATTGTCTTGAGAGGAGTGTGGGGAAGAGGTTCTTCAACTTTAATGTGGTTGATATTTCAGTGATCATGCAACGATGCTTTAAGGACAACCTGTTAGAATTGTGATGTGAAACTCACATTCCAGTGGTGAGAATGAATGTACAATGTAACAATGCTTGCTTTTTCCTTGCATGTCTTTATTACGTTTGTAATAGAAAGTAGTGACCTTTACAGCATGTTGCATTACATTGTAGATCTTTACCACACATGTGTGTGTGAGAGTGTGTGAGTGCGCGTGTGTGTGTGTATATATATATATATCAATTCACTGAAAAAACCATAGGTTTCAGGGGTGTTATAGTTAGCTGGACTTTTCACTTGTACAAAACCATTGAAATTCCCCCGTTATAGTTAGTTCAGCTAACTATAACTCGCGCGCCCGCAATGCACTGCTGATGATGTCACATATTACATCACTCATGACATGGTCAGTGACATCACTCATGACATCACTGATGACATCTCAAATGACATCACTGATGACATCATCCAGTGAATGTGTGTTTTTCTGAAAATTAAATATGTTTTATATATGTATATCTCAAGGTCGATGGAAGAATAAATGGGTATATAAGTGTCTAAATGGATGATTTGTTTTTGAAAAATTGATTGTGTAACTGACTGATTAAGTGTATCATAGTGAATACATGGCTTAGTGAGTAATGTTTAAATATGTAAATATCTGTATCAGTCTCTCACTTTGTGTATAAGTGGCTGCATGGGTTGGTGAGTAGCTACATGGGTGTCTATATAGGTTATTAGTTGTTTTTTTGAGTATCATTCTGAGTGTCTGCATGGTTCGGTGGGGGGTATTACGTAGTGCATAGGTGCATGAATGAGTGACTCACTGTTTGTATGGGTTGAACACAGCATGTGTGCAGGACTGTATGGGTGGATGAGTGTGTGTATGGGTGTGTTAGTGAGTGAATGACTGTCTCAATAGTGTCTTTATGAGTAACTACATATGTTTTAAACTAGTATATGTGACTATTGGTGTATATATGTGAGTATATGTGAGAGTGAGAGATTGAAAGAGTTCCTGTATGAATAAGTATGTGTTTCTATAAGTGATTGTTTAAAAGACTAAGTATGTGTAAGTTTCCGTAGAAGTAAGTATGGTGGTGTGTGTATAACTGTATATGCAAGTAAATGTATGTTTGATTCTTTATTAGCATGAGTGACTATGTGTGTGAGTAACTCTATGGATGAGTGGCATTGTGTAACAGGATGTATAGGTGTATGAGTACATATGATGAGTGAGTACATGTATGAGTGACTGTATAGGACTGTTGGTGAATGAGTGGATGTGTATGTGGATCTTAGAATTACTGAAGAGGTTGTTGTAACTGGTATTGGTATGTCCATTGTTTTGAAAATTTTAGTCTCTATTTTTGAATGTGTGTATCAAAGGTTATATTAGGGTGAGAGGAGGTCTGCCACTCTATCACAAGGATGATGTCATCAGTGATGTCATCAGTGATGTCATTTGAGATGTCATGAGTGATGTCATGAGTGATGTCACTGACCATGTCATGAGTGATGTAATATGTGACGTCATCAGCAGTGCATTGCGGGCGCACGAGTTATAGTTAGCTGAACTAACTATAACGGGGGAATTTCAATGGTTTTGTACAAGTGAAAAGTCCAGCTAACTATAACACCCCTGAAACCTATGGTTTTTTCAGTGAATTTCTGAGGTTTTTAAAATGCTAATTCCTAACTATAACGTGCCTGAAACCTATGGTTTTTTCTGTGAATTTCAAAGGTTTTTTAAATGCTAATTTCTAACTATGCCTACAGAGATAGGACATGTGAAGAAAGAAGAAAAAATGCACAGAAAGAAACAAAAGAAGTGCAGAAAGAAGCAACAGAAGTCCTCAAATACGAAGATAAGTGCAGGAAGAAGGATAACGTGCAGAAAGAACAAAAAGAAGAGCAGAAAGAAGCCTTGTTGCAAAATCATCCTGTACCCTCAACTTTTTCAGATGGATACTGGTGGTAACTGAGTCTGACTAACCAGTCCTAGAGCCAGTGCTATGTTAAAAGACACTTAGAATACAGTGAAAACACCTACATACACTAGGGAACATTATGCGTTGGGGTCCCCCTGTGATTAGCATGACCTCCTCTGTAAGCCCCTAGTATATAATAGGGCATGGGGATTAAAACTACCTCTTAAAACAGGCCACAGGGCGTTTTTGCACACGTTAACTCAGGCCCCGTCCCCTCCATTCACCACTGTGTAAACACGCCCTGTGTCCATTTTTAGTTGGGAGATTAAGTTCATTTGAATCCTGAGGGTCCCTAGGGTCCAACTAGCCCACTAGGTACCTCCAGTAAGTGCCACAGAGCTGCGTTGCAGAGAGGTGTAAAAAGTGGCACGGCCTGGACCACCTCTCTGCAATGCAGCTCAGTGGCGCTTACTGGAAGCACTTGGTGGGCTAGTTAGCCCCCAGGGGCCCTCAGTATTGAAGGGAAATTATATCCCCAATTTAAAACGTGCCATAGTGCGTGTTTGCACACGTCACCTCAGGCCCCGTCCCCTCCCTTCACCACTGTGTAAACGCGCCCTGTGGCTGTTCTAAGTTGAGAGATTAAGTCCCCTTGAATCCTAAGGGTCCCTAGGGTCAAACTAGACCACTAGGTACCTCCAGTAAGCGCCACAGAGCTGCGTTGCAGAGAGGTGTAAAAAGGGGCTTGGCATCAGAACACCTGGCTGCAGCGCAGCTCCCTGGCGCATACTGGAGATGCCTGTTGGGGGCGCGTTTGGAGAGTGCTGCACGGAGGGGGCATGGCCTCCGGCACGATGCCAGTCTTTTATTTATTTTAGTTTTTTAAGAAGGGGGGCTGTTTGGTTCCCCTTCTTATTCTAATTTATTGGCCCTGATGACCCCATCCCCCAGGGCCAGTCTCCTAATTATATTTTTTTGACCCCAATCCCCAGGGCCGGCCACTGTTTTTTATTATTTTAAAAAAATATATATTCATAGACACACCTAGGACATGCTGGACAAACCGTACGTACCTATCACCATGACGATTTGCGTGATATTCATTAAAAGGCGACTATGCATGCAATGAATCCACGTGGAATGTATTTACACCACTAGTGAAGCTCTGACATGTCTGATGCCCTACCGTGCCTAATCCTGGTAGACACCCTTGTCGTTTATTTATACAAACATGGGTAGCTATTGACGGGCACATTTAATACACATGCACACCAAGCCATTCAAAGGGGATTCGACAAAAATTCGACCAAAACTATGCAAGAAACCCCCCTCACGGTTAATAAAACACACATCCACTGCCGGATGTGTAATACTTTTTATTTTACTCTCTGGAAAGGGGACGAACATCACTTGAGAGTCACAGCGTGCTCCTGACAGAGCCCAATGCTGTGTTACACCCACCATTGCCTGCCGAGTGCCACACACCTCTGTGTTGTATTCCACTAGCTAGTGCATATGCTATGACACTCTCTAGCCCATGTGCACTGTAACACCACCCCGTGAATATGTCATGCCACACTTGTCTTCGCACGGGTTATATTGCCCCATCTAACGTGCCTTTCTCGATGCCTATGTTATAACGCACAGTGCTATGCCATACATATTACAATCTGGGATCCATATCTTTGTCACAGTGCATATGCAACGTTACACTCCCCAGCACATATTTTATATTACAACTTTAGAGACTAGTTAGGTTACACAACACTGCCCTGTGCATATTACACTCCAAGGCGCATATCGCATAGCACGCGCTAGTGCCTGTGCTATCTCGCGCTCTCCAATGAATCTGTCATTGCGCACAATGTATTGCATATTATATTTCACGCCCGGTTCATCTTATATCACACTTTTTGGTGCATAGTTTATACCATACACTATATCTAGTTTTCATTTTCAATCGTGCTCTCAGGACTATGTTCTATATAACACTGTGTTCACCTACCCTTTTCACGGGCATTACATTTTGCGATAGGGGGTGGAGGGTCAGGGGGTGTTTCTGCCAAGTGAGCCCGGAGTCACAGTCACAAACGTCCACTTCTTCCTGAATAAAAGTGAGATTATGCTGCATACTTGTTCATATTTTAAGTAGTTCGCACAGACACAATGTTTTAAAAACAATAAAGTTCCTAATACCCGCCTTCTCTGAACAGTTAGCTTGCTGCCCCATCCCCTTCCTCCCTATCCTCTGTTGTGTGAATCCATGGACTAGCCTCCTCCCTCCTGCCATGCATGGTCTGATGTGCTGCCACTGTCCTCAATTTAGTATGATGTACCAGTCCACTCCTCCTGCCCTCCATTGCCCAATTCTATGCCCCATCATTGACCTCCTGCTTAAACTCTGTGCTTAGCTTGCTGCCCCTATTCTCCTTCCCCCTGCCCTCCGATGTCTTTGTGCATGCCCCTGCTCCATCCTTTTTGCCCACCATGTCCCATGGACCTGCCACTCCTATCTACTCTGAGTGTTCTGTTGAGCTGCCACTCCCCTCCCACCTGCCTAGCATTGTCAGATGACTGTAACCTGTCCCTGCCACCTCCACCCTGCCTGTCCACATGCCATGCCCCTATCCTCTTCCTCCTGTCCTACATGGTCCATTGTACTGCCACACCCTTCTTCCCTCCCTGGTCTGTTGTGCTGCAACTGCTCCTCCTGCCTGCCCCGTGTGGTCTGTTGTGAGTTCCCTTCCCCTGAACTTTCTTGTCTGTGCACAGGTCCTGACCCTCCCTTCTATCCTCCATCGTCCTTTGTGCATGCCCCTCCACCCTCCTTCTTGCCCATCATAGCCATTGTGCTGCCACTAACCCTCCCACTTGCCATGCATGGTCTTCTGTGCTGTCATGGCCCCTCCCACCTTCCCTGTGTGGTCAGTTAGCTGCCCCTGACCCCCTCCCACCTTCCCTCCATGGTCTGTGTGTATGCCATCACAGTCTCACTGTTGCTCTTCATGGTGTGTCTTGCTTCTAGTGCCCATCCTGCCTGACCTCCATGGCTATCTTGCTGCTCCTGCCCTGCCCCCTTGCCCCCAGCCCTACTCCCTCCCTCCTGGCTTGTCTGTTCCATTGTAATGCCCCTGATCCGTCCCTCCTGCCCTTTATGGTCTGTTATGCTGCAGCTTTCTCTCCTGTCTGTCCATTATGGTCAGCTAGCTACCATTGCCTCTTGCCACTCTGTTCTCTGTTGTCCATGTGCATGGTCCTGTCCCCTCCCTCTTGCTTTCTATGGATTGTTGTGCTGCACTCCCGTCCTGCATGCCCTGTGTGGTGTATTGTGCTGCTGCAAACCCTGATGCCTGCCCTGCAGGGTCAGTTTGGTGCACCTCTTCATGTCCCTCCTGTCCTCTGTTATCCAAGTCCATGTCCCTATCCCATTTCCTTCTATGATCCAGTGTACCATACTTGCGAACATTTTGAACTTGGTAAGAGGGAGATTTTGAAAAAAAACTGGGGTATTGATTTTCCCCTTTGAGTTACATTGAAAAAGAGGATATTGTAGACAGGAGACAGATCAAATAAAGCCCATTTGAGCTTAAAAACATTGGACGTTTCCTGGCTGAATCGGGTCTGTTGGCATGTATGGTTGTACTACCATTGCCTCTTCCTTCTGCCCACAATGGTCTATTACATTGCCACAGCCTTGAAGGAGGGTAGATTTTGTATCACAGGGGGCCCCTGGCCCGTTCTGTCCACACCTGAAGTATGAGACCCTTGTCCTTGCCCTGCCAGCTGCATTTGTAGGCCGTATTAAATTGACCAGCGGGTACTGTGTTGCTATATAATTATCCTGAGACATCCTTACCACTCAGCCAGCATAAAACCCCTGTGTAGGCCCTTCTGTTCAATATGTAGGCCTCTTTGTTAAATTGACCATAGCTCTGCAATTTTAGTGTATAGCAGTCTGAAGGCAGGTCTGCGAGGCCTTCTGATCCAAACTAGTAGCCCCCACCCTACCCGAGTGCTCCGTGCTCGGTATCAAAGTTCAACATCCCCCTGAAGCTGTCGACATACAGTAGGCTGCATCCTGGACTGGTACTTGCTTCCTGGGCAGGTTTCCCGCTTTTAAGGAAGTGGCAACCGCAGAGCGTCAAGTTAGGAGAACTGAGGAGATTTTATACATGAATATATTGAATTCCCGTACAATACCCATTATTTTCTGCTTGCTCTATGGAACTTACGATAAGCGATTGGCCTGAGAGACTGACCTTTTCACCCAGTCCATTGTTAGCATTAAGTGGGTAAATGACGAAATGTCTGGTAAAATCTGCAGACGAAGCTTTTAGGTAGCATACGTAGGTAGATGTAGCGTGCAAAGGAGCCCACAAAATGATATAAAAAGGGAGCACCCACAGATATCGACGGACTACCTCGCCGTCTGTATGTAGGTTAACAGGCAGTGCAGGTTTTCCCCAAGAGCTGGGAGCTCTTGTCTTCCTTTGCTTAAAATGTCTTGCTCTGCTTTGCTTGAAGTATCTTATTCTATTTTACCTATATGAAATGTCATGTTATGTTTAACCATTGTTCTCTTTACTTTTGCATTTAAAAGATTTTGTATTGTAATTGCAGGAATGCTTGCTCTAAGAGTAAACGTGAGTGTTCCTAGGTAACATTTTCCTTGGTGTAACTTGTTTCTCATGATGCATTGATAGATGTGTTTTCTCTCTCTCTCTGTCAGTACATTAATTGAGATACAGAGAATATTATGACAGCTGTATGATTATCTGGATTCTGTATTTTGTACTTTATGTCTCTATTCTGCGGTTTCCTTGAAGTTGCATCTTCTCATTAAACTGCCATTGTATTCTGCCTCCAATTCCATGTCTCAGATGTCTGTTTTCTTCATTTTTGGAGCAAGCGTTCCTAGGCACCCCGGCTCAAATTAAGGTGCCCCTTTTGTCCCTGACTCACTCTCCTGCTCAGTTCTGTGGTGGCTCCCGGGGATCTGGGGACCGCCCCTAGCTTCCTTGACCCGTAATAGATATTCCCTCCAACAGCCTCTCTTGCAAGTCCTGTATTGTTGGTTTGTTGCCCCTGCCCCCCTTTCCACTGCCCTCCATAGTCTGTTGTGCTTCCACGGCCCTTCCTGCCTGCTCAGTGTGGTTAAATTGTTGCCTTTGCACCCTCCTACCTGCCTTCAATTTTCAGAGTCCGTGCCCCTGGCCTCTGCCTCTCAACAGTATCCTAATGAACAACTAGATTGCTAACATTCTATATTTATTACAAAAGTGTGGAACGCCTGACATCATCTTGATGTAATCAAAACTGTAATACCTAGAGCATTTCCTTTAGAAATTACATATATGAGAGGGTCTTATTGGCATCAAAATTATGGTTAGTGCTCTAAAAGACTAAAATAAGGACATATTTTCTGAGTTTTCAAATAGCGACAAAGCACTTTTAAATTATTTGTTATCTTTATGTTTTTTTATCCAGTTGACCACTTGATAAAATGTTGCACTTAGGGGAGAGGATGTGGTGTTACTTCCAGAACTGCAGACTTTGCAACTGGGGAACCAGGTTGAAGTTTCTGCTTCAGCTCGACATTCTGTGATTCTGGTCAAATCACTTAGTCTCCCCATGTCTACAACCAAAATGAATTTGTTCTTGTGTGATGTAACCAATGCTCATGTAAAGCACTCCAATACCTGACAAGTCTGCACTATATAACACTGCAAAAACACAAAATAATAAGTGTTTTGCACACTTCTGTCATTGGGCTATATTTGGGCTACATCTGGGTGATTTTGGGCTACATTTGGGCTCTTTTGTCTCCGGTGGCCATCTTGGGAGATTTATTTGTTATGAAGTTTCCTAATTTCCTCATGTACTGCAGTCTTCTCAGTAGGAAATGCTTTCAGTGTTTTAGTTTGATTCCATCATGAAGGTATTCAGATATGTCACACATTTGCCATAAATTCTGAATGTTAGCACTCTAGTTGCTCATTAGATCACTGTAGTAAAACTACTGCACCATGGAAGTCTGCTCCTGGTATTAAAAGTGCATGTTTCAGTCTGCATGTCAGAATTTTTTAATGAAATAGAAGAGGATTTGAGAAGTCACTCAAAATGTGCCCTCATTTTCTTTCTTCAGCATTAATCATAATTTCTATGGCAAAATGAACCTCCTCATTGTGTTCCTTTTTAAATTAAATGTTTTAAGTGTTACCAGTTTATTCCAATCAAGATGGCTTCAGGTGTGCCATACTTTTGTCATAATGAAGACAGTAAGCGCTCTAGTTGTTTTTAAGAACATTCTGGGACATTCTGTCATTGGGCTATACTTGGGCTACATCTGGGTGATATTTGGGCTACATTTGGGCTCTTTTGTCTCTGGTGGCCATCTTGGGAGACTTATTTGTTATGAAGTTTCCTAATTTCCTCATTTACTGCAGTCTCCTCAGTAGGAAATACTTTCAGTTTTTTACTTTGATTCCATCAAGAAGGCATTCAGATGTGTCACACATTTGCCATAAATTCAAAATGTTAGCACTCTTTTTGCTCATTAGATCACTGTAGTAAAGCTACTGCTCACCAGGGAAAACTGCTGCTGGTATTGAAAGTGCATGTTTCAGTCTGCATGTCAGAATTTTTTAATGAAATAGAAGAGGATTTGAGAAGTCACTCAAAATGTGCCCTACTTTTTCTTTCTGCAGCACTAATCATACTTTTTATGGAAAAATGAACCCCCTCATTTTGTTCCTTTTTAAATTAAATGTTTTAAGAGTTACCACTTTAATCCAAGCAAGATGGCTTCAGGTGTGCCATACGTTTATCATAAGTAGGACTGTTAGCGCTCTAGTAGTTCTTTGGAACACTCTGGGAAGCTGCAGTAGAACACAAAGGAATCAACTGACAGTCTCTGCCCTTGTTGGATGTACATGTTTTACTGAGAATGTCAGACTTCATTCTCACATGACTGAGAAAGATAATGTGAATTTACAGAAAATAAGCTCTCAGTTTAGCCTATAGATCACCTTCCAAACCTCTGTGGTAAGAGCATGAGAAAATATTTTTCTCTCAATCATGATATCCCAGCAGAAGGCTTTTTCACATGGTGAAATCACCTTAGAACATACCACAATTCCTAAAATGAGTATGGTACCATCAACAAATGATTTTTAATGTAACTAAAGTTTTAAAACCTTCTATTAACTGCAATGCTTTTTAATGAGGTGCTATCATGTATATTGGTCCCAAGATGGCTGCCAACACTTCTTGGATGAAGTGCTGACAGCCAATCAGATCTCAGGATGAGATGTGTGGTTAGGCTCCGCCCACATATATATATGCTTTTAAATGCTATTTTCTCAGGAAATACTGAACAGATTTACACCAGACCTGCAAAAGGCACTTCCTTGACCTTATGGCTACCTCTCTGCCAAATTTCAAGTAATTCTGTTCAGCCGTTCGGGCTGTAGCTGTGTCTAAAGGTCCTATGGAAAAATGCATGGGGAAAACGCGTTTTGGGACCCCCCTTTTTTCTCGGCCCCTGCTTGACAAATCCCCCCGAGACTTTCAGGGTAGGAGCGGAGCGTAGCGCCCCACCTATTTTGAAAATTTCGCGAGGATTCGTCGACCGGCGCCAAAGTTATTCCAAATAGAATGTTGCGGATTTCCTATGGAAACAGGGTCCTAACTATAACTACCTACTGGCGACCGCCAGTAGGTAATATATATATATATATATACATGCGTTGGAAAAAAACAAATGCTAAGGTGACGTTATAGTTAAGTGAAAATGTCATTTAACACGTAACATTTTTAAAGCGAAAACTGTGAATATAGTCATCTGATCTAAGTATAACCAGGGCCACTGGAATTATGCAGCAAAGAAACACCAAAATATGCTGAAGGGTTGACTAAACTATGCAGCAAGATAAGGCAAATTATGTGGCATAATGTGGCACATATGTTGATAGTATTACTTCATCATCTTGTAATTTTTGGCACATGGAAGTGATGTTTGGGAAACTATTTCACCTCATTAGCACCAGTTTAACAATCAAATATAGAAATTAGCAACTATAAGGTGACAAGCCTTTGTAAAAGGCCTTTCACTGCGGAAGAACACATGTTGTCAAATGTTTGGGTTAAAATCTGGTAGCTATGCAGCAGATGATGACTTATGCGACAAATCCATATTTATGTGAAAATCGCCATCGCCACAGAATCACATAATTCCAGTGGCCCTGGTTGTAAATTGTGCTTGGGCCATGCTTTTCTTATGATCTCACTTATTACACCAATCATTACATGTTTAAAGACATTATTGATGACATCACTGGTGGCATCTCAAATCACAACATTTGTGACCACTGATAACATCGTCCAATTTTGTGCTGTTCAGCTTACTGTACCAACCAATATTGTATTCAAAATATGTAAATAAGTAGTGAATGGCACATAATCATGCAAAGCGTAAATTGCATGTGGTCTCATCTGCTTAAAAGCTTACCTTTATCTGTACAAGGGAGCATGTCATATTCTGCGTTGTATCTTTCACAGATCAGTATCCTTAATGGAATGCATGCTGAATCAGGGCTTTACATGTAGATCAGTTATGCCGGAGCCACAGAGTGACATATGTTGTAATGTTGGGATAGCAAGGAAGTTAGATACAGGAGGTAGACTAATTCACAATTCAACAATACAATACATGTGCAGGGTGCAAGCACAGATCAGGATTAGACCCAATAGTACACCTAAATCAGGAAGTACACACAGCTATTTCCTGGGTCTCTATGTTTTAACTGCTCAGCAATGAGACAGATAAGAGAGGTAGTGGTACACTATATATTCCACATCCAGGCAAGTACATGTTGGGGTATTGAGCACTATAAGACATAAGAAACAAAATGAGGATAATCTGTCTCCTCCTTCAAGTGCAACAATTGATGAGGCCATCCTTTCCACCGCAGCACAAACACTGAATGTGATGTGGATGGCAAAAGCATGTGCACTGAAGAGCACAGTGAACAGGACTAGAGTGACCCTGTAGAGTTTATAGTTATCCCTTTTTTTGGGAAGGTGTCCTATGTGAGTGAGACAATCTCTTTAGCGCATCTTGTGTAAGAGTGGAGGAGTACACACCAATGCTATGACTGTGGCCAGAAAGACCATGGCAGACTGATCATGCACATAGAGGTAGCTTTACATTTACTGAGTCATCGAAACTTTCATCTTGTGTTGGGAAGGGCATGAAGACTGAACACTAGTCATTGGACTTTGTTGCTCACTATGCCCTTAAGTACCAAATGGGGATTGCATTCATTTTTTTGTTCAAACTTTCAGTTGCTTTCCACATAACCCCCTTTTGTGTATTCATTTCTTTTCTTGAAGAAATCATCTGTGCCTTTCAGAGGTGAAGGTATTGTGGCATGTACACGAAGTTACTATTTTCTCCTGTCTGTGCTGACCCATCAGTTTGTCTATGTTCTATGAATGTCACATCTAAACACATAGGGCCGGATTTAGAGATCGATGTAAATAAACATTCTCCATATTCAGGTTTTGTTGGATGTTGAATACCCAGGAGAATCCCCAGTCTCCACTTATAAACAATTTAGATTGAATGGTGCTTGCCACATGGGGCATGGATGTTTGTGGGAGCACCTGTGGTGACCCCCTGGCCCTATAGCGGAGGCTGCTGAGGGACAGAGCCCTGCAAGGGGCTCACTAATTATGTTTCTGACAGCATTTCAAAGGTGTTTGTAATGCCATTAAAAGGCCGTTGAAAAAGGGCCATTGTAATCCCTACGGTGGTGCCTCAGCAGGCACCACCCTCATTGTAGGGATTACATTCTGACCGCAGTGGGGCCTATTGGAAACATAGTGGTCGGTCCCTCACACATGTGGTCATACCAGCCGCAATGTATTGAGGCGGTCTGACCTTCGCGTTTCAGAGGTCAGTGGGACCAACACCGATGAACTATCTGTGTTGGTCTAACCAACATCATAATGATCTCCTTAGTAAACAATATTGTTATATTCTTTCCGGATGGTATATATCAATCAAACCTTCTGGATAAACTTTGTTCTTGTGGGGTTCTCTGATCCTCTCAACTTGCGAGATCCCATCTTTCCTGGATTCCTGTTCTTGTATCTAATAACAGTTTCAAATAACCTTACCATCATATCTGTCATGTACTCAGACTCACACCTCCACACTCTCATGTATTTCTTACTTACAAACCTGTCTTTTTTTAGACGTCTCCTACACTACTGTAATGTTCCCCAGAATTCTGGCCAGAATCTTTATTTCAAAAACACACATCACTCTCCCGAACTGTTTGCTGCACGTGTGCTTTTTCTCTGCCATGACTGCAACAGAATTCCTTCCGGTGACCATTATGTATTTTGATCACTATGTAGCCATCTGCAATCCTTTTCAGTACACAATAACTAATAATATGTCTGTGAGTCTCCAAATGGCCACTGGAGCATGGATTCTGGGCTTCCTGGATAAACATTTCACACTGTTCTCTTATCCACATTCTCCTTCTGCAATTAACATAGTCGACCTGCTGATGCTTTCCTGCACCAGCACTTGTACCATTGAAATAATGACTTTCACCCTTGCTGTGATAGTGATGATATTCTTATGGATGTTAATTATCACTTCATACATCATAATGATCTCAGCCATCCTGAGAATCCAGACCAATACGCAGAGATAAAAGGCCTTCTCCACCTATGCCTCTCACCTCACAGTGGTCATTCTATTTTACAGGGCCATTATGTTTGTCTCTTTAAGGCCAGTCTTGATGTACTCAGTGAGTGTGAGTAAAATGTTCTTCTTAGTCTATACTGGAGTGGTCCCTATGTGCAACCCCATAATCTACACTCTTGAAAGCAAAAAAAGAAAAGAAGAACATGTAGATGATCTCAGAAGAAGTAAGAAGCCTGAGATACAATTATAACATAAATATTTATTATGATTTTTGCTTCACACTCACAAGAGGCTAATCAATGCTAGATTGTCTTTGCTATGCAAGTATTTTCTAGCCTAACAAGCCAATGCAGGCATAGACACAGACACATTGTATGGCATTGTATATTGTGAGGCAATCTGCATCTTAAAAGGGGGCTTAGATAAGAAGACATGTTTCCTAGTGAATAGGTTAGTCATGGGGAGATGATTCTCATGTGTGTATTCACTAAACTTATGAACATCTGAGTGGACAGTGCCATGAACAGGGCCAGCAAATTTGGAGTGGACCATGAGGACTGTAGGTTTCAGGTAAACAAATGCGAAAATGTACATACAAGGGCATATTTTTTGTTCTCAAAATCACTATACATGGGACTGTGGTGGCACTTTCTAATTTATCATCCTGAACACAATAGACCTGATTTGCAAACTACACTTCGTAGTGCATTTTGTAATACTACAAAATCTACTAATAACATATTATTAAGGGGTCGATTCCGATCTGGGTCGGACAGCTCTCCGAGAGCCGTTCGTACCCTAACCTTGTGACCAATTCGTACCCTGAGCCGTTCCGTCCAGGCGATTAAGTACGATGCGCATAACTGACACAAATCCGACCGACACGTAGGCTGTGATTCAAGCTTCATTTTCCGTCCGAGCAGTACCTCAGAATGCCGAACCGAGTCGCCCGAAAGCAGTTCCCACAGCATTTTCCTGCCGGACAAGTACAATGCGCAAATCATACGCGCCGGACAGGTTGCCATGTACAGCACATCAAAGCATCCGGAAAAGAAGCATATCAGGTACGATTTGCGCCAGAACACAATCCACGGCTACGTGACGGACCAGCTAGCAACGGTTACGAGACGGAGCAACAAGCAGCGTGTAGGAGACGAACACATCATGAATCCCATCGCGCAGCTCATACCAGTACTGTACATCTATGGCCGGATCAGGAACAGACGTGGACGGCGCAGACGGAAGTCAGACACCCACCACACAAACTAATGACATGTACCCACAAAATGTCACACACATCCAGGGGACCCATATCCTGGCCACTAGCAACAGGCCACCATAGGGGTTGCATGGCCAGCACCACTACCACCACCACTCATAGGGGGTATGTTGCCCATTACTCCTGCCACCCCCACCCATAGGGCTTACGTTGCCCATCACTCCTGCCACCCCCAACCATAGGGCTTATGTTGCCCATCACTACTGCCACCCCCACCCATGGGGCTCATGTTGCCCATCACTCCTGCCATCCCCACTCATAGGGGACCTGTTGCCCATCACTCCTGCCACCCCAACCATGGGGCCTATGTTTCCCATCACTACTGCCACCCGCACCCATGGGGCTCATGTTGCCAATCACTCCTGCCACCCCCACTCATAGGGGACATGTTGCCCATCACTCCTGCTACCCCCAACCATAGGGCTTATGTTGCCCATCACTACTGTCACCCCTAACCATAGGGCTTATGTTGCCCATCACTACTGCCACACCCACCCATAGGGCTCATGTTGCCCATCACTCCTGCCACCCCCACTCTTATAAGGGACCTGTTGCCCATCACTTCTGCCACCCCCATCCATAGGACTTATGTTGCCCATCATTCCTGCCAACCCCACTCATAGGGTTCTGTTGCCCATCACTACTGCCACCCCCACCCATAGGATGGGTGATGCGCCACACATCCATCATACACCAACATTAGGAATGTCAGCAAAATACATCCCCCCTAAAATCACGAAAACAGTGTGCAGTCTGTGACAAATGCCCACAACAGTGATTATGACTTCAAACATAAAATGTGACCAAAAACTGAGTGTAGCCTACACAAGGCAAGCATCACGATAGCACTGTGTCAATGTAAGACTAACACCCCCTCACTGTGTAGAACAAAAGTAAAGTAAGTGTCATCATGGTCAAAGCTGCAAATGCCAAACAACATGTATGATTCCTGGTCCCAACACATCAAACACTTTTGTGGCAAAGTAGTGGTTGTGTCCCATCCATACCCACAGAGATGTGGTGAGGCTAACAGTGCTGTGAAAACCTAACATACTCTCGGCCATGTGCAGACAAGCACCACCCATGGGGGCTGACATAGCATACAGTGTACAATGACACAAAAGCTGAAGTAACCATCACAAAGTATGCACACATCTCAAAAATAGACACACAAATCAAAACATCCTGTTTAGACTGTAGGTGCCAGGTCACAAACTCACATTCCATGGCAGCAATGGGACCTAACAACCAGGATGAATGTGCAGAATGATGTGATATGACTCATAGGAACAGCAGGGAATATCACAAAAACAACATCCAGACAATCGCTCACAACAGCAATACCAATGCACTGGTACAGAGGCACAAACACAAACAGGCAACCTCACACTGCACATCTGACACAACATGTGTGTGTGTGTCTCAGTATCCCCAGGCAACTACACAACACATGAGGGGAGCTGAACCACAGTGAAACAGATGTGGACACAGTGCCATACAAAGGTAAATTATCCTTGTGGGCAATCAGGCATGATGAGAGGGAGCACAACATACACATGTCTCAATCACTGAAAGGTGCCACTTAGGGACAACTTCATGATATTGCGAACAAACAAGTGCATTTGGGACCCCTGACTGTGTCCCATTTGCATCTGGCCACATCATCACCACTCAGAACTGAGATATCCCAATGATGAAACACCAATTAACAGTAGTGTGTCATGCACCCACACATCTGGTATCCCAGGGCAAAGATGTGGGAGGAACACAGTACAACTCAGCAAGCATCAACAACAGGAACATATCAAGGGAACACTGCCAGTGTATGAAAAGGGATGTGGCCACACACACATGCACACACAACACACACCATGGGCTCAGGCAATGTCACGGAACAACACACGTACTTGAGGGGACTCAACTCCTGTGGAAGCTCAGCTGTGCCAAACATAGTCCCAGCAGGTCTCAGTCATGTCAGCAGAACACTTGGTCATTCAGCCATTCGTTAGCACCCAATGAAGGCCCTGGTCACAACAGCCTGGATACGGGAGTGTCCCTTAAGTCATCTGCACATACTCAATACGTAAGTCCTGCAAGTTGCTCCTACACCAATGATGCCCACAACTGCATGTCCAGTGGAGATGCGCCCACAGTCAGGGAAATGGAAACATTGGACAATGGGAAGCACATCATATGTGCATGTGTGGAAGCCACAGATGTGACCATGCAAATGAAATATGTACAGAGATGTTCACAGATTTTAATCATGACACACACAGTTAGCTGCAAAGGATGACATGGATACCGACCAGAATAGGATACATATCTCATGGACCACATGGAGTACCTCACATCAACACCTCAGTATTCAACATTGGAAATCCCTCATTACAAATACAAGGTCATGCTACACATCATCAACATAATGTACAGCTAAATCAAATTCACAAGGATAAAGAAGAATGCTTTCTTCAGCAATTTTTTAATGCAAAGTCCTTTCAAAACAAAGGCCAATGGCCAGTCCATATCTAAATGTCAACAATGTTATTTGAGTGACAACTGTCACACGTTGCTTGCCTGGACTGGTAAGGACAGGGGACATCCCCTTGGAGGGGCATACATGGGGCAGGCCAGGCACCGCAGGGACAGGATCAGGGCTCAGCAGAAGGAGGCAGTGAAGGGGTGGTGGATGCAAGAGAGTCACTGGCAACTGCAGTGGAGCTGACTGAAGTGGTGGGTGCAGTCACAACTGTGGGGCACAAGTCAGATGGGGTGGGTGCCGGCACAACTGCAGTGGGCAGGTCTGATGGAGTGGACTGGGTCCCCACTGCAGTGCCCAAGCCAGATGGGGTGGTTGTGGACTCCACTGCAGTGCCTAACTCAATGGTAGCGGAATGGGGTTCAGGTGAGGTCAGCAGGACAGAGGGGGGACACGGTCCCCACATCAGTGGCACAAACTGTCTGACCGGGGGTGGTGGGGGTGGGAGAACAATTGGTAGGGGGGAGGGCCTGAGCATTTTGGGGATGTTGTATCTGTGGGTGGGGGAACCTGGGGCAGGGTGTGGTGGGGGAACCTGTGGAGTGGTGGCCTGGGAGATAGAGGAGGGAGACTTTGTCGTGGAGTTGGGGGGTGGGTGTGGGGTCTTGCTCTTCCATCTCCGGGGGGACTTGCGGGTGGGGGCCTCAGTCTGACTGCGCCTGGGGGAGGGTGTCCGGGTATAAGGGGCACTCCCCACTGTGTGTGGGGACTTCCTCTTACCCTTGTAATTGGGATCTGCTGGGTCGGTGGAGAAGAGGCCAAGGTCAAAGAAAAAGAGCTTCTTGGGAGATGGGGTTGCAGGTGAGGCAAGGGAAGGGGTCTTGAAGGGAGAGGTATCTGAGGACTGGTGAGTGGTTGCGGATGACTGTGTGTGTGTTTGCAAACCATCCCCTTTGAGTGTGGTATCAGTCCTCTGAGGTTGCTTGTGTTCCTGTCTAGACCTTAGTTTGGGTGTTTGTGTGCTGCCCCCAACTATGGGTTTGGGTGAAGGTGCTGGTGTGTGTGTGCTTGGGACAGGTAGGGTGCTAGGAATCGGGGGTGGTACAGGGGTAGGAGGGGTACGGGACTGTTGTAGGAGGGACACTGCTGCCATCAGGGAGGAGGCCACGGACTGATTGGTCCTCTGTAGGGCAGACATGCCCGATGAAATGCCCTCCATGAACAACACCAGTTGTGTCAACAGACTGGTGTGTGCATGGAGGACACTCAGCATTGATGTCTGCCCTACATGGATCTGTCGAAGCAAGTCCACAGACTCCTCACTCAGGGCAGCAGGGGACACAGGGGCAGGGGATGCAGTGCCTGGCATGAAGGAGACATGCTCCAGAACACGGGAGCCTCCACGGATCTCTGGGATGGGAGCTGATGGGAGGGTGGTGATGGTGGTGGTGGGGGCGGTGGTGCGGACAGCCTCACTAGCTGGGGTTTGGTGGCTGCTGACACCCGCCTCCACAAGGGAGTCGTCCTTCGAGCTGCTGTAGCCCTCAGCTGGAGTGGACGGTACTGAGGACTCCTCGGTGTGGCTACACTCGCCCTCCCTGCCACTGGGTCCCTCCGACTCCTCGCCTTCTGTCCCAGTCAGGCTCTGTGCCTCCTCCTGGTCCGTGGAGCAGTCCCCTCCTGTGGCCGTGGATGCATCTGGATAGAATTAGGAAACAAAGAGAACAACATTAGTCACCTGCACTGACTGCACACACCACAGTGAGTACATCACATCACAGGGCAAGCCCTGGCATCATCAGCTAAACACTGCTCAAAGTGCTCACACCATTTAGAATAAGCCAATTGTCAGTCTCACCATCAACCATGGCACTCATATCCCTCCTGGACTTGCACCCATATGTCTGTTGCATGTTGGATGGTAATACCCCAATGTACCAACATGCACCACCTACACATTTTTTGGACATGCAAGTGAACATGTAGGAGTATGTCACTATACACACATCACATCTCTTGCCACTGAGAAAGTACAGGTGCCAGGATGAAGGGATGGCCAGAGTCTCATTTCACATGCTTGTAATGCATGTCAGCAACACACACTATGATGTTCTCATGTCCTGATAGTCAATGCCACAATGGGGTGCATGGAGCACATTTGAACACAATGCAGGATCACTCATAGCAAGTTAAATGCCATGGCACTGGCATGCCTGGAAAGTCAGTCAACACTGTCTCCTGTCACAGGGGCAGGGCATCCAGACAACAACAGTATGCACTGTGTCACAAGCATAGGTCATGGGTAAAGCAAACTTTTCAGCTGACATGTGCACTTGTCCGTCCACTGCAAACAATATATCACGGATTCAGAAGACCCCACATCATACAAAACATATGAGTCTCTGCGAACACAACTCCCTGTACATGAGCACATCACAGTCTGCTGTGCATGAAACACAGCTGCCTGAAGTGCACAGTTGCATACCCTATTGTGCAATGCCAAGTGATCACACACCTATGTGTAAGACAGGTATTGTCTCTCATAGTCACATCTCAGATGTCCTGTTGACCCTCAAACTCATGAACACCCCAGTTGTACAGAAAAGGAAGTCACACCACAATGACAAAGAGGCAGACACCTGAAGGCACATGTCACTAAGCACAACCTGTAAATTGATACACAGGAGTGGGATTACAGAGTGTTTCTAAAGGCCCTTGAGTAGGCATGACTGCCCAGGTCTACTTGAAACAGTGTTTAGCCCTGGACAGTAGTCAGGTGGCTAAGCATGTGTGACACACTTGATATACATACTCCTGAGACACACAAATTTGAGTCACCTGCAGCATGGGTTAGTTTGAAATACCCCAGCCACATGTGGCGAGTCAGACCAGCAATTGGAACACATATCAAGGGCACACACAGATCACATGTCAGATCTCAGGCATTGTGTAAACAATTGACCCACCCATGAAACACACAACAGAGTCACGGTAACAGATAATGTCTGGAAGCTGAAGCGTAGCTGACTGCAGGAGCACAGTGCCCTAGTGACACATGCAACAGACTGTTGGGTCCACACCTGTGGATCAAATGAGGAGGGTGCATCACACAATTGAGGGACATGAGTATTGGGCTACAAGAGCTACGTAATGTGGAAGTGTGACCAGACCAAAAGACTGCAATTAGCATGTCAGACATAGTACACAGATTAGCATGGACTTACCGCCTCCTTGCTGCAGTCTGGCCTTCAGCTGCCCATCCAGGTCCGGGAAGACCACTGCCAGGATCCTGAGCATGTGGGGGGTCAGGGTCCAGTGTCCGCCCCTCCTGCGAAGAGGCAACAACTTCAGCTGGACCCTTGCGATCCTCCGGGTCCAGCCCCTAATGTCCTGCCACCTCTTCTGGCAGTTGCGGATCCGGCGCTTGTAGACCACCACCGATCGAACTGCCCGGGCGATGGTCAGCCATATCTCCTGCTTCTGCTGGGCATCAAGCTGTGAGGATGACAAAGTTAAAAGTCCAATAACACACATGGCCCATATTTGTACTGCACACAGTTGGATATACATGTAGACATCACAAAGGAAATTAGTTACACAGGTAGTGCACCAATGGAAATGGACAAATGCCCTGCATGTCTGACATGTTAACAATGCCTGGGAAGTTTAAGCTTGCACAAACGCACTTTAGCTGCAGAACACCTGTTCATTACATGGACCTACACACTTTGGGGGATGAAAGTACTCAGTGAGTACACTGCTAGTACTGCTAGTCAGACAACATGCACAATTAGGAAGGCAGTGGAATGCACACTCACCGGCTCCCCCGGTTTCCCATACAGCTTGCTGTACTGTAGAAGGAGCCCGTCCAGCAGGGCCTGACTCTCCTCCTCAGTGAAGGCTGGGGCCTTCTCCAGAGTATGTGCCATAACAGTACCCAGAGGATGCAGAGACAGCAGCTGTGGTAGCAGGGATGTGGTCCAGTAGCATGTAGTTCAGGCAAGTGAGCTCTCCGGGGGCCAGCCAGCCTTATATCTGTGCTGCAGAGACAGAATCTGTGCCATGTGTCCCAAGTGATAGGTCCAACACGGTTGCATTCTATGAATTTGGCCAATCCATGGAAATGTATGACCCGTAAACGTCTTCCGCATCGTTCAAATCTTCACCTTCATGAAACACTAGGAATTGCAACATTGTTGTAGGCATCCGACTGAATCTCCAGTGCACGACTCGTTCAAGTTTTGAATTTGCATCTGTCTCCATGACAGTCCAGAGCCAATGGGTGCGCACGGTTCGGTCAACTGACTGTACAACGCGTATTTTGAAAATACACACGCACCCTTCTCCATATGATTCAATGGCCAAGGCGTACGCATGGCTCGGTCCTGAACTGTGCAATGCATATGCATGATAGTCACCCGTGTCGGTTCGCATTGAAGTCAATGTCTAAGCGTACGCACGTCTCGCTCCTGCACTTCGCAATGCGTACGCATGATAGTCACCGTGTCGGTTCACATTGCAGTCAATGTCTAAGCGTACGCTCGGCTCGGTCCTGAACTGTGCAATGCGTACGCATGATAGTCACCCGCATCTGTTCGCATTGCAGTCAATGGCTAACCGTACGCACAGCTCCGTCCTGAACTGTGCAATGCGTATGCATGATAGTCACCCACGTCAGTTCGCATTGCAGTCAATGGCTAAGCATACGCACGGCTCGGTCCTGAACTGTGCAATGCGTTCCTGTAGAAGTCACCCCCATGTCGGCTGACATTGGTGTGACATTTTGAAGGTTTCCACACACAATTACTTGCCAAGGACTCAGGTGCACACCTACCAGACTACAGCATGTGCCACACTGTGTCCCATGGCATGTAAGGCTGCATTACCTGTGTGTTTTGGGGGGGCAACATTTGGTTTGTTGTGTGGCACTTTTGTGCAGCCACTCCCAGGCTGTGCACGTGTTCATGGGGACAGAATCATTTGTGTGTTGTGCACATTACCAACTGTACAGTTATGGTCATGAGTCATGGACACAGTTGCATGTTGGATATGTTTAGGACATGTCACATACACCCTGAGTCCTGGGTCTGATGGTATGTACGTCACAGTGAGACCTATAGCCACAATTCTGATGTACAACGACAGTCTGTCTGCATGTTGTGTCTCAGATGTGTCTGATCAAATGTGCCCAATGGGAGACAGTCTCCACATCCATGTGGTTTGTATATCAACATTGATGTTGTGTGTGTCTACGAAACGTTCATGTAGGGTCTGCAGAGACAACAGTGGCCACTACCTGTGGGACTCAAAATTGTTTTGTGGCGTGTACATGATACGCCATGTCATGCCAGTGTCCATGTGGCAAAACAGGGACCCTGGGTATCTGCATGTCAAAGAGCTGTGATGCCTGGGAGACATCAGGCCTCACTTGTCACTGTGGTGTGTGTTTGTAACGTGACAGCAGTACATAGGTACTGTGACACAGCCCAGTGATTGGCCATTGCACTACATGGAACTTACGTAGACATGTGGACTTGAGATGTGAAGTGATGTGCATGTAGGTGACATATGTGTCCATACCCAACAGCCCATACCTCAGTACATTGTGTATTGGCATGATGTATCATGTGATATTTTGCTTGGTCATAGCCACATGGGTGGGTGAATCGACAATCTTCCTATGTTCATCTCTGTACTGCAGGGCACCAGCTGTCCATAGACCGTACCCAAACCTTGCAACCATGCAGGAACGCGACTGCAACAGACGGTGCCGCTTCACCAGGCCACTGACTGAGGAGTTGGCGCCACATCTTCTATCTGGCCGGACATACCCTACAACACTGCCCCCAGAGGTGAAGGTGAGGGCAGCCCTGCACTTTGCTACTGGTACCTTCCAGTACACTGTGGCTACTGCTGATGGTATGTCGCAAACAATGTTAAGTGGTGTGCTACGCGATGTCTTGGAGGGGATGTTGCATTTCCTTGACCTGTACATCAAGTTTCCTAGCCCAGGTCAAATCACTGAAATAAAGGATGCTTTTTATACACTGGGGAGGATGCCGAACGTCATCGGATCTATTGATGATACACATGTGGCCCTGGTACCACCACGGGTACATGAGCAGGCATACCGGAACAGGAAACACTACCACCCCATCAATGCTCTGGTGGTATGTCTTGCAGACTTGTGTATCACACATGTGTTTGCACGTTTCCCCGGTTCTGCGCACAATGCCTACATCATGAGGAGGAGTCGCATTGCAATGCTGATGTCACAGATGCCAGACCAGCATGCCTGGCTTGTCGGTGTGTACTGACCGTTTACCATTGTCTGTGTTTGGCAAAGTTGTATTCCACCCTCTTTCAAAACTCAGCTAATTGTTCAATTGTTTGTATGTAGGTGACTCCGGATACCCCAACATGCCATGGTTGCTGACATCCCTCAGGAACCCTGTGGCACCACCGAGATGCGCTACAATGAGGCACATGGTCGGACCAGGAGGGTGATTGAGCGGACATTTGGTCTCCTGAAAAGCAGCCTCCACTGCCAGGTAAAGACCGGAGGGGCCCTCCTATAAGACCCTGCAAAGATGTGCAAAATTATCCTTGTATGCTGCATGCTACACAACATGGCAGTGCGGAAGAAGTTACCTCTCATCCAGGATGACGATGACCTACCTCTGCCACCTGTCGAGGATACAGGCCTGGGCCACGATGCTGAAGAACCAGAACCTTTTGGACCTGGCGGCGCAGGGTACGCCCAATGTCTCCGGAGTTCACCTGCTTCGCTACACAGAGACACGGGACACTCTGTCGGCATTAGAAGATCAGGTTTATTTAGCTGCAGCTAGTACAGTTATCCTAGAAGTACACAAAGTAGGTTCTCAGGAGACTGCCACTTCACTCTGTGGCGCACAAACTTATATACAATATAGAAACATATACATTAACCAAATATACACCCAGAGCATACAAGAAAGAGCCAATAAGGAAAGTTTTAAAACAGGACAGAACCAATAGGAGAGATTGGAAAACAAAGTGTCAGATGACTCGAAGAAACCTCTCCTCCAAATATGTTTGTCACCCCTCCCTCAAACCAATTTATTAACGGATTCGTAACTAACTTACAGGTGGCGAGATACTTTTGTGTGTGTTGGAGGACAGTTGTTAAACAAGAGAATGCTAGCAGAAGACAGTGAAGGCCAGACGATAAGATAAGGTTAGGGAAGAATAGTGTGAATCAATAGAAAGTTGAGACGGGGATTAGAAAAGACAGACAGGGATTAGTGTACTCGGCTAGGTCTAACACAGCTTTGCAAATAGAGGCAGAAGGCGTATTTTGACACCAGGCTACAGAAAAAGCAGAATAGACTTTGCTCTCCATGCTGCCTGAGTGATGGCAATACAAAATGGCGGCGGAGCGCAAAATGGCGGGTCGGTTCGATCGCGATCGGAAAGCGAAGTTCCTCAATGCCAGTGATGATGATGATGAGGGTGACGTCCACACACAGCTCATCAACAACTTCTTTAACTGAATGTGAGTTTACAGGGTCAATGTATTGAATTAGCTTGAAATGTGTTGGAGCTGCTCTGATGCTGTTTGAGTGTGTCTATGTGCTACTTGACGGAATGCGTGCAGTGATGTGTCCTTTCAGGTGGTCTGTACTTCACAATAGTGTCGAACTGCTAACTTGTTTCTGTGTAGGTTTATTTTGACATGTTTTGTGCATGTGTATTGCATTTCCCTCCTGTTCTGCTATGCTTTTGACTGTGTCTTGTGTCTGTCCTTCCCAGGGTACTTTGCCTGTTGTTTGGTCAACACTGACCCCCAACACCCAGAATCTAACACCAGTGTGGAAGTTGTCAATTCCCATCAAGTGATGTACCACACACCCCTGGACTTCAATTCTCCGACACTTTGTGACAATGTGTCCACTGTAACGCACAATTACCTTGCAACTATTGTGGAATAAACATGTTGCTGATGTGTAATGAACCTGTGCTATGCTTTGTTATATGCGTTGTCTGTCTTCCCACATCTGACTGACATTTGCTTACCTCACCTGTGGGATTGTTACCACTGACTGTGGATAGGTGTGGTGTCTGCGCATTCCAATGTATTTCAGGTCAACATCATTGTGTGGGATGAGTTACATGGACATGGTGAGTATGTGTTGTGGTGCCATAGTGGTGTGTCTCCCTCACATGTGTCACATCACCATGACTCACATAACGGTGATCACATTGTTGTAGTATTTGGCATGCAGATCAACATCTCCATGACACATGACAAGTTGGAATCACAACAGAGGCAAGTATAGTGTACTGGTGAGTTTATTTACAAACATGTGTGAGGATAGTTCACAGGATGGTGTGTGCTGTACATTGGGTTTTGAATCCAAAGTTCACAGTAGAGTTGGAAGTGTTGGTAGCTGAAATGTCCAGAGTAAAGTCCACAGTCATCTGCTACATTGGACCAACATGAACCCTCCATGTCATGTAGGCGAGTTGTGTTCGATACAACAAGGTGAACAGTTTGCGCACAAAGGACATAGTCCAGAATAGGTTTAGAGGCCCTGGCGGATGTGCATGGACATCTGCCTCTCACTTGTCCTTCTTCGGATGACCCCTCTTCTTCTTCGTGGGGGGATCCTCAGGTGCAGGCATCTGCAGTGCAGAGGACTCTCCGCCTGACTCATCCTCCCTCTCTGGGGAACTGGCCAATGGTGTGGCAACAGATGTTGTGGCCACACAGGGAGGTGTGGACATGTTGGTGCTTATCTGGTGGAGGCATTGGAGTATGTCTCGATGCACTGCAGCAAGTGCATCCCACTTTGCCTCCATGCGGGCATGATGGGCAGCCTGCTCCTGTTGAATGTCCTTGAGGATCCCCATTACCTGGCCAAATCCTCCGGTGCTATCCTGGTACGCATCTATGATGCATGCCAGTTGGGGGTCATCATGCAGTCCAGACCCCTCTGCAAGGCATGCCCTCTGCCTACCACCCCTCCCAGCACCCGTATCCACACGTGCAGGACCTGCGACGGCACGCCCAGTGTCACTGGGTCCCCTTGGGTGTTGTTGCTGGTGGTGTTGTCCGTGGCTTCCTGGGTGACCTGTGACCCTGTGCTGTCGGTATTCTGTGGCCTTGGTATGTCCGTGTTGGCTGGGGTGCCCTGTCTGTTGCCAGATGCTGGAGGCATGGGTACAGGGGATGCAGATCTTAGTACTGCTGGTGCTGCATGATGACTCACACCAGTGGTGCCAGGTTGTTCGTCGTCATCCAAAGAAGACAGAGACGGATCCACACCAGAGAGCTGAGGGTCCACCAGAGTCTGGGACAGGGATTCCTCTTCATTTTGTGCTGTGTCTCCAGCACCACCTGTGTTTGGAAGAGACACACAATGCAAGTTATGTTTCTACAGCATTCAATGGTTCACATACATGACATTTTCTACTATACGTCAGGATGCGTGCCTGTACACAGCTTTGTCCAACGTTGTCACGGACAGAGATTGATATTGTTGTGGCACATTGCCCAGCCAAAAGAAAACATTTTAATGTGCATGTCGAAGTGTGTCCTGCCCAGCTCATGTATAGATTTGTCTTTACATGGCCATTACTACTCAAGGACCATCACACTGCTGACACAGGTGTGTCATCCCTGTACACATTTGAGCTTTAACAAGGACATACGTGCAATTCCACTGAGGAGATGTTCTAAGATTGAGGCATGTGTGGTAGCAGATTTTCCTAGTCTTTGTGTGTCACATTGGTGTGTTGGTACGACATGGTCACAGTCCAGTATGCCTGTGATCTCTTTAGAGAAAGTGTATTTTTCCTGTGTTACTAGTTCCCATCTCATTTCATATAAGTGATGATGACACTATCGTTAATGAGTCTGGTGCTGTGTTTTGTACATGCATATGTGATTTGACTTGTCAATGTTCTCCATGGTGCCATTGATTGGGCAAGGAGGCACTCTGGCTTTCCAATGCTCATGACAGTGAGAGCCGGTGGTGTGTGTGTTGCAGTTTGGCTGCTGTTAGTAGCATGTCTCCTCCAATGCAGTCCAGGTTAGACCTTGTGTCTACAGTGTCTATGTCAGTGAGTGGTGTGTAGTATGAATGATGCATATGTTGCAGCACGATGTAGGAGTGGAATGCAGCTCACAACTGCACCAAGTGTGAATGAGACCATGCTATGGTGTCAGCTATATTGGCGTGTCCATTCCATTCACTGTCAGATGTCCCCTGTCAATGATGTATATGTAAGTTCTTGTGTGTTTTGTGCAATGTACTATATATGGCTTTCCACACTTGTCATCTTCAAGACACACCTCCCCAGCCAGGCCAGGGGGCACCCCTGGACACTGCATTCCCAGATAGTGAGTTTGAACATATGGTTGCAATTGCTGTGTGTGCGACCGTGTTTTGTTTGGCCAGTACATATGTGTGATTTTCAGCCACATCATTTCTCAGGCCCATGTGTTAGACATCTTGCCCGGTAATCATCTTTGTGAGTGACTGGTACCACGTGTGCAATGTGGTTTAGCATAGAAGGTGTGTGTATGGCCAGCATCGGTTGTATTTGTTTTCAAGTCAGGGCCTCCTTCTCCCCCAGGCCGGTTATCCCATCCTGAAGCATTCCACCATTGCAGTGGGTGCAGATTAACTTTCAGGATGTCAGTCAGTGCAGTCCTGGTATTTGTTGTTGCCCAGTTCCCAGCAGGGCCTTGTGCTCCCCACAACAGAGGCCAGTGTCGGACATCTTGTTAGTCTATTCCCACTCCCTCTGAGGCGAGCATGGTTCAGTGTGAGCTTGCTGGGCCATGTGAGTGGGTGGGGAATGTCTGTGACTGCAACTCCATCATACTCTTGGCTACACCCCCCTTCCCAGCATGCCCATACTTCCTTCCTTTTGACTCTGCTTCCCTTTGATGGGGTGTGACAGCAATGTCAGGATGGCTGACTGTGCAGTCCTGGTGTTTGTTGGTACCCAGTACCCAGCAGGGCCTTCTGCTCCCCACAACAGAGCCCAGTGTCAGACATCTTGTCTGTCCATTTCCACTCACTGTGAGGTGAGCATGGTTCAGTGTGAGCTTGCTGGGTCATGTGGGTGGGTGCGTGTGGATTGTCTGTGACTGCAAGTCCCATCATGCTCTTGGCTACACCCCCCTTCCCAGCATGCCCATACTTCCTTCCTTTTGACTCTGCTTCCCTGTGATGGGGTGTGACAGCAATGGCAAGATGGCTGACTGTGCAGTCCTGTTGTTTGTTGGTACCCAGTACCCAGCAGGGCATTCTGCTCCCCACAACAGAGCCCAGAATCAGACATCTTGTCCGTCCATTTCCACTCACTGTGAGGTGAGCATGGTTCAGTGTGAGCTTGCTGAGCCATGAGGCTGGGTGGGGATTGTCTGTGACTGCCACTCCCATCATGCTTTTGACTACACCCCCCTTCCCAGCATTCCCATACTTCCTTCCTTTTGACTCTGCTTCCCTGTGAGGGAGTGTGACAGCAATGGCAAGATGGCTGACTGTGAAGTCCTGGTGTTTGTTTGGCTACAAGTCCAAAGAGAACCCCTGTGCTTCACACAGCATCACCCAGTGCGGTGTATCTTTGGGTGATATTTCACTACAGTGTGAGTCAATGCAATCTACCTGGTGAGTTGTTGGGAGTTAGTGTTGAGGGGTGTGTGTGTCTCCATATGCTGATAAGTATGGTCAGAGCTGTCAGTCCTCCTTCCCACCCAGCCAGACATCCCACCATGAAACGTACTTCCATTGGAGGGCGTGCAAGTTGTCTTTCAGGATGTCAGTCAGTGGTGTCCTGCTTCTGATTTGCGCCCAACCCCTACCATGGTCTTGTGCTCCCCACAGCAGGACCCAGTGTCAGCCATCTTGTCATTCCTGTTTCACTCCCTGTAATGTGGGCATGGTTCAGTGAGGTCTTGATTGCCAATTTGGAGGGGGAGCATTATCTGTGACTACAAACCCCATCATGCTTTTGGATACACTCACTCTACCTGCATACCCACTATTCCTTCTTGTCAGTCAGCTGCACTGTGAGGTAGTGTGTTTGTGGTGGCATACTGTCTGACAGTGTTAATGTGGCTTTGTGCCACTGCCTTGCTCTATTTGTTGGTAGGTTTGTACATGTCATGACACAGTTACAAGTCACTATGAGATGGCAGGTATTGTGTTTGTCTGAATAGCATACACATTTTGGGATGATTATCTATTGGTTACTGTGGCTTTGCTAACGGTGCATGGTTTCATTGTCCCCTTGCCACACAATATTGAGTATGTTGGTTGTGTACTCACCAGGCTCTTGTATGTCTTCTAGACCATGGATGCTCTCTGGTGGTAGGATGTCCCGCACCTTCTCCTCCCAGGTCCTGAAGTATACTGGTTTGGCAGGAGGGCCACCGCCAGTGCGCTGACTCAAGGCATGATCTTTTTGGATGAGTTTCTTGACCTTCCTGCGCACGTCATACCACCTGTTCTGGATATCGTCCTTTGTGCGCAATGTTGGTGCTTTTGCGCTCACCTTGTCCACGATCCTCGCCCACATCTTTGTTTTCTGTGACATGGGGATCCTTTGGACTGATTATCTTGTCTACCAGCACTTCTTACTCACTATCTGTGAACTTTGGATTCTTCTTTGGGGGCATGGTGATGGGTGGTGGTGGTGAGTGATGTGTGTGTGTGTGAGTGTGTAAGTGAGGGTGGGTGAGTGTTGGTTTTGCTAGCTTTATGTGTGGGTGCTTTTGGTGAGGTGCTAATGGTGTGAAAGTTGTGTGATGGGTGGGTTGTGAGTGTGTCTGTGGTTGCTGTGTGGTGGTGTTTTCTGCTGACTGTTGTCCTCTATTTGCAAAGGATCATGGTAGTGATTGATGTCCTTTATATAGGTGCAGTTGTGGGTGTGTCTTTGTTCCAAGTTTTTTTTAAATATATTTATTGGCTTTGTCTCTGCTTGTTTGGTCCTTTTTTTGTATTTTTTGCTTTGGGTTTTCTAGGCATGAAGGAGACGTTCTTCTGACCGAGACGGACGCTGATGTTGGCTCGTGATGGCTTCTCTGGCTCGTTCACACTGACTTTCTTTTGTGTTTCATACGCGTCGGTCGCGGAGATCTCTATTGCTTCAGGTGCCTGTTTTCTGTGCATGTGGGTCATGCGGCTTGGGCTCTGGGCTCCGTGTGAATCGGTCTGGTTTTACACGCATTGCATCGTACTGCACAGATCAGACATCGCGGGTATGTGTCAGTCGGGTTCATTCCTGGTACGTGTCAGTTGGTGTTACTCGTGTCCATTTTCAGGGAGAATCAATGTTTTCTCTACGGCTCGGTCGTACGGCTTGTATTCCGTACGTGTCGGTTGTAATTCACACGAGTTGCATAGTACTGCACGGGTCGTATGGTGCAGGTCTGTGTCGGTCGGTCTCCGTTCCAGGTCCGTGTCAGTCGGTACATTTTGCGGCCGGAATCGGAATCAGCCCCTAAGTGTAACTTTTACTTGTTCTTCTATATGCGAAGTTCTCTACTCCAACTGCAGAGTCTCCTCACATGTAAGTATATATTTTGATCACAAAAGTGGGAGGGGCACAGAGGAGTGGGTGAGAAAAGGAGAAGAATTACTACCAAATGGGATGGGATTGCGGGTAAAATGGGTTTAGGAAGGGCCAGGAAGGGGTTTTGGGAAGGATATCACCCACCTACACAAGACTAAGTCACTAGCATTACTCTGGAGGTAGAGACATGTAACTTACACATTTCATAGGAATTGTATCAGAATCTGTGAGTAGAATACTGAAAGTTGTAAACTTACTACAACGTGTAAACATACTCAAAAAGGAATCAGGACCTGTAAAGAGATTAACCCCTTCTGTGCCACGCCCTTTCCCCCTCCTGTGCCGGGCGTTACATTAGTGGGTGTGGTTCATGACGAGATAGTCTTGTCATGGGCACAGCGCAACCGTGCTCCATGACGAGACTATCTCGTCATGGGCCCTGAAGAGGTTAACATTTTTTTACTCAAATCTGAAAATAACAAGGAGTATTTGTCTTCTTGAAACTAGTTAAGAAAAAAGCTGCTGCAGCTATTGATAACATTTATACTGTTTTTTTAACAGATGTGGAGAGTTTTAAAAAAGAGAATCAGGTTGATGCAAAATGGAAAATGTTTGTGGTAAGCACAGAACACACATCATCTTTTTAGCAGACATTTCTGTACATAGGATTGATTTACGTACAGTCTAATAGTGATACTTTGCTGAGAATCAATAGTCACAATATCAAGGTCAATAATAATCAATAATATTGACCTACAAATATAGAATATCAACAATATCAAGTACCAAAAAAGGGACATTTGTATGTAGTATTCTCAACTTAAAATATATGGCTACTTTATTATTCATAGAGTTTTTAATGTAAACCTAGCCTCAATCAATAGGTGGTCGCTATGCCAAAACTGATCAAATCAAATTTGACAAATTCTAAACCCCAGCATACTAGAACATGAGAAAGAAAAGTTGGGGATATGAAGTGGTATCTGTGCACATGGACTCAAATGAAAATTTACACTTGTTTCATGGATGCATAACTATTGAATTTCTATCCATTTAACTCACTGCTCGCTAGATAGGGGTGTTGTTTTTGATTACAGCTTATCTGTATCTCTCTTTAAAAAGTTTACACAATTTAGTATATTTCAAAGGTTAGAGAGAAATCAGTTTCTGCAGTAAATATTCAAAGCCCTCGAACTGAAGTATAGTCATTCAAACTCAAGGGTAAAGGAACACTAAGAGCAAGTCAAAACACTGTTAGATGTGCCCTCCTCCCCACTGATTATAGTACAGGTCCCAATAGGATGGGGTCCCTGGGGCCGAAATCATCCGGGATAGCAGGGCCACGTCCCACTCCCCAAACAAGCACTCTATACCCCGTGGAATGGGGTGCCCGGGACCAAATGTCCTGGGGGACCCACACGCCCCACTCCCCTTTAATTTAGGAACTAAACCCTATGGTCAACACTCCAATGCAATTAGCACTGACTGTATAAGGAGGAAAGTTGGCTGCAGGGTCTGGCCGTGTGTGACAGGGGACTGCATTTACTTGTGGTGATTAATTATAACTGTACATCAAAAATAACCTAGAACATCACTGAAAGAACCAAAGGTTAAAGTAACTTTATAGTTAGGTGCATTTGTCAATGTCAACATTAATGTTTTGAACATTGCCATTCATTTAATATGACCTCACAAAATATTTAGTGACAGAATGAAAAATTATATGAAATAAATGTTATTGGAAGGAAAGGTGTATTGGGGACAATGCATATGATTCATGTTTGAAACCACAATTGATTTACCTGACATATGAGTTTTTTTTTAATTTGAAACTGTATGTATATGTTTTTATGGATGTGAAGGAATGGAATGAATTAGATAGAGAGATTGTGATTTGGCATGGAAAGTAGCAGCAGCCCCTGCACCATTGATAGCTACGCCTCTGTCTGAGACTAACGAGTGAAGCTACAAAATTGTCTGTGAGCCATAATTTAATGATATCAACCTCATTTGGCATGCAAAAAACAGACAAAAGATACGACAGATTTGTTCTCACTCGCTTTCGACTGAATGTTTTCCATAGGCTGGTGACTTTCCCAACTGTTAACAATTGGTCAAACGAATTATTACACTGCCCATGTGATTCTGTCTCTGAGCAAACAACTATTCATGTTATTTTATTTTGCAAATTCTATGAAGAATTGAGAAGGAAATGGTTAAAACCAATCTTCAAAATCTGGGGCATTCGTCAATGTCGCCCAGCATTCTTGGCCCTTCAATGTCTCGATAATGACTGCATAAATTATAATGTTACTGCTTTCCTAAAAAATTTGATTAAATGCAGAAATAGTATTGATTTAGGTTTATTGTGAATAGAGCAAATTTTAGAAGAACGGTAGACTTCTGATACCAAACGTTGTTTTGGACTTATCCCCCAATGCATCTTAACAACGCAGTAGGGGGCGAATGTTTCTTCTTTCTTGCTCTAAAGCCCAACTTAATTTTATTATTTTAACAAACTGATAGCTGAATTTGGAAATACTGTCTTGAATATCTACTAGTCGTTTTACCTTTATCGTCTACACATTACATTTAAATGTTTATCCATTAAAATGAAATGCTTTCTTACCACACTCATACGCCGTTGTTCTCGCACGCATTTGATCAAATGAAGTAATAGCATCGAGTTAGGCTCAAGGTGAATAGAGGGAAAAATAGAGCCATTGAAATGAAGAAACAGTATTCTTCAGATTCCAAACGTTGTTTTGGATTTATCCCCCAATGCATCCTAATAACGCAGTAGGGGGCTTATGTTTCCTCTTTCTTTTTTTTTTTTTTTTTTATAAAACCTTTATTTCTTCAAGAATCTGGACACAGCTATTCAGCCGACAACCCGGAGGTTCGGCAGCTTCGGTAGGAGAGGACAAAGAAGCGTCCACAGTGCATTGAAGGAGCAGTGAAAAGGTTCCATTTTTAAATAATTACAAACACACAACAAACCCCAGCAAGGCAACAACACTGAATGCCCACGGTGTTAGCCCCTCAGGGGGGGAGCCGGACCCCAATCGTCTAACAGTTACAGTACTGTGAAAAGAGGAAAACGGGGGGAAAGCAGAGGCCCAAGAAGTCAATTAACCATCACATCTGCATACTAAGCTGGAAAGAAGGGGCAAGACATAGTCCCCCCCTGTATTGATTCCACCGCCCCTAGATGGCATGCCACTTCCGAGGGCGGCCTCTAGCGCAATAGACTGTCTTCTCCCTGAGCATACTCCAGTCCATATTTTCTTTCCACGCGGTTAACGTGGGGGGCCCCACGGAACCCCACAAGCGCGCGATGTCCCTCTTAGCAACCATGTTACCCAGAGTCACCCACTGGGTCTGTGCCTCATCATGATCAGTGGGCCCCCAGACATTCAGGAGACAACACCGCGCTTCCGGCTGCATAGCAATGCCCGTCACCTCCCCCATCACCGCATGAACTCGCCTCCAAAATTCCGTGATGACACCACATTCCCAGATGATAAGAAGGAAAGTACCCACCATACCACATCCCCTCCTACATAGGCCTTCCTCAGAGAATCCCATATGAACCAGTCGCGGCCCCGTCACATACACTCGATGCAATATCTTGAGCTGCACCAGCCTCAGACGCGACGGGATCGCAACCTCCTTAGGAGAGGAAACAGCAGACTGCCAGTCCTCATCATCCAACTCGAGTCCGTCCCTGGTCCACTGGTCCCGCAGCCCCAGAAGCATATCAGCCCGAACATTTATCAGTTTCTTGTAGATGAGCGAGATCGTGCTCTCTGGCATATGGCCATCAAGGATCCGGTCCTCCAAAGGAGAGGACTCAGGCACCCTCTCACCCTCCACAAGGACTGACCGCAGGGCATGACGCACCTGAACATATCGGAAAAACTCAGATGCCCCCAACTCATACTCCTTCTGCAACTCTTCAAAGGACTTCACCCTCCCCTTAATCAGCACATCTCCAACCCTGGAGATGCCGATCAAGTCCCATTTATCAAACCCTTTCGTATGCCAAAGCCTACCCAACCTTTCAGATTCAAACAACGGGGTAGCAAGGGTGAGCCTATCCTTCCAGCCCAGAGAGTCAGTCGCCATCTTCCATACACGCACCGCCACCCCAGTGGGCCCCGTGAGGGACGAGTCGAGGGACCGCGAATACAATGCCCTAAGATAGTTCCCACCGCGCAGCAACCATCTGTCCATGGCATAACCAGGGCTGAGAGCCGGGCCATAAAAACCATGGTTAATCGCGGACAACTGGGTGGCCCAGTAATAGCGTCGGATGTCTGGAAGAGCGATACCCCCGTCATACCATGGAAGCGTCAATTTAGCAATCGCTATCCGCGGCCGCCCATCCCACAACAACGTTCGTTGGAGGCTTTCGACCTCCCGAAAGTACTTGGCCGGCACCCAATCCAGAGTATTCTGCAATGCGTAGAGGAACCGAGGAAGGGACATCATTTTGAACAAGGCAGCGCGCCCGACGAGGGAGAGCGGCAACCTCCGCCAGCCCTCAACATCCCGCCGCAGGCGCGCCAGGGGGGGGAGCAGGTTTCTCTCATATCGCAAAGCGGGGTCCATGGAGATAAAGATCCCCAGATACATGAAGCCCTGCTGAGCAATCTGGATCGAACAAGTTCGCGGGACCGGTGGAACCTCACCACTCAGGACGTATAAATACGATTTACTCCAGTTGATGACGAGACCCGAGTTCCTACCGAAAGATGTAAGAACGCCACAGACCACTATGAATGAATTCTTGGGCGAGGCAAGATACAACAGGATGTCGTCAGCATATAGCGAAATGCGGTCCTCGTGTTCGGGCGACCAGCGAAGGCCACGTATGTCCGGGTGCCAGCGTATCCACGCCGCCAGCGGTTCAAGGGCAAGGGCGAACAGCAGAGGCGACAGGGGGCAGCCCTGCCGAGTCCCCCTCCCAAGCCGGAACGGAGTCGATGCCCGGCCATTTACCACCACACTCGCAAGGGGTCCCTCATACAGCAACCTCACCCAACTCACAAAACCAGGGCCAAAGCCGAACTTGGCTAGCACAGCCCACAAATACGCCCATTCCACCGTATCAAAGGCCATCGTGGCATCGAGAGACGCCACAATAGCCGGTTCTCGCAGCGTGCCAGCCCTGGCGATCACACCATGAAGGCGCCGAAGGTTTAACGCGGTGTTGCGATGCGGAATAAAACCGGATTGATCCGGGTGAATCAAGTCTCCAAGTACCCTGACCAATCGGCCCGCCAGGATTTTAGCCAGAATCTTCGACTCGGCGTTGAGGAGGGAGATGGGCCTATATGAGGCACACTTATCTCGGGGTTTACCATCTTTGTGTATCACAACAATTGTCGCCAGCCTCTGGTCCAACGGGAGGGTCCCACTCCCCCGCGCCTCCACGAACATGGCGCGCAGGTGAGGGGCTACCCTATCCCGGAACAGCTTATACAGGTCAATCGGCAAGCCATTCGGGCCCGAGGCCTTGCCCGAGTTCAGCGCGCGAATAGCTCCCGCCACCTCATCGACCGTTATGTCTCCATCAAGATCATCTCTATCTACATCAGAAAGACAGGGCAGAGCGATATCCCTCAAGAGGTCACGCGAGTCCTCGGGCGGCCTATCCGACACTGAGGCATAAACCTTACGGAAATAGTCCGAGAAAGACTGTACAATCCCCTCAGGTTCCACAATCACCTCTCCCCCCTCTCCCGTCAACTCCGGCACTACTCTATTAACCCTTTCTTTTTTATCCAGCCAAGCTAGGAGCTTCCCGGCCTTGTCACCAACATCATACAGGCGGCCCTGCTGTTCCCTACTGAGGGTCTTAGCGGCATTTGTCACAAGGTCCTTATACTCGGCTTGCTTCAAGCTCAGCTCATGCAGTGAGGCCGCTGTTACCTCCTCCTCTAACGCTAACTCCAAAGCCCCAATCTCCTCCTCCACTTGCATAACCTCGCCATCTCTCCGCCACTTGGCCGCCACTACAAGTGAGAGGGCCTCCCCTCGCAGCACGGTCTTAAATGCTTCCCACAACGACATTGCCGAGTCCACGGACCCCTGATTGTCCTTGAAAAAATTATCCACTGTCTTCACCAGTGCGCTGCGCATCTTGGAATCTCGAAAGTACCAGGGGTTAATAGGAGCCACCCTTCCCCCTCCCTCGCGGCCTATATCCAGCCTGACCCACACTGGCGAATGGTCCGATATGCCACGCGCCATGTGCCTGACCTCAGACACCAATGGGGCGTGCGCAGCCAAAGTGAGCAGGTAGTCAATCCTAGAGAGGCTACCATGCGCCCCGGAGTGGAAGATATATTGACGCTGTGTGGGGTGCCGGAGCCTCTAGCAATCTATCAGGCCGAGTGTGTCCAGTAAGTCTGGAAGCCACTTCTGAGCCCCCCCAGTGTCTCTGGGCGGGTACCTATCCAGCAGCCCAGAGCCGACAGCATTGAAATCCCCCCCCACCACTAGCATACCTCCCGGGAGATCTAGCAAGGCCCTACCCAGATCTGTAAATGTGGAGGCCTGCAGGGCTGGAGGGACATAAACCGAAACCAAAACCAAAGTTCTACCTTCCCACCTCCCCGCCACCGCCACAAACCTCCCCCTATCATCAACAATTGTGGAGTCCACCTCAAATGGTAGCGAGGCCCTGACTAGGATGCCCACACCCCTGGACCCGGAGGAAAATCCCGAATGAGCTATGAATTTATAACCCTTCCTATTAAGGGCATAACACGTATTACCTATAAGGTGTGTCTCCTGCAGTAGGGCAACATCTGGCATTGACCGTTTCAAGTGTTGCAAAACTATCCCGCGCTTAATGCGATCTCCCAAACCATTAACATTCCAGCTAATAACACTTAAACCTCTACCCCCATCCCCAAACACAAAGAGGCCCACCCCCCTCCCGAAGAGCCAACATGGAACAATCCCGAGAATGATCACTACGCCTTGCAGAAACAAACCCCCCAACAACAAACCCAACATCCCAACCATCCCCCCCACCCTGCACCCCTGCTGCAGCTTACAAAGCCCCCCCAACTTGCAGTGTGCCTGTCGCCCTACCAAACCCAAAATCTACAAAAAGTACCCTAAGGGAGGAAAGAGCTCCCCTCGTCCTCCCGCAACCCTCCGCATTTACTGCACTCTATTCAAGTCATTAGATAAAGTCAAATCGAGTCAGACCAGCTCTGAAAACATCACCCTTGCCCATCCCGGCCACTGTCCCCATCCGCGGCAGTGTCCTCTCCCGTCCGTCGTCGGGGCAAAGCGTCCAGCCATTCATCGGCCATGGCGGGAGACTCAAAGAAGAATGTCCGGTCTTCGTACCCCACGCGTAATCTGGCAGGGAAGAGCATGGCATACTTCAGATCCCTCTCCCGAAGGCGCCTCTTCACCCCCAGAAAGCCCTGTCTCTGCCTCTGCACCTGCTGGGTGAAATCAGGATAGAAATTCACCGACGCGTTCTGGAAGGGGACCGGGCCCGTTACCCTCGATGCTTGCAGGATAGCGTCCCGATCTCGAAAATGAAAGAGCCGGGCGACGATCGGCCTCGGAGGGGCTCCCACCCTGGGCTTCCCACCCGGCACTCTGTGGGCCCTTTCAACCGCGAAGAACTTCCCAAGACCCTTAGGCTGCAGATGGTTAAGCACCAAGTCCTCCACGAGCAGGTCAACCGAAGCCTCATCCGAGGACTCCGGGACCCCGATAACGCGCACGTTGTTGCGCCTGGCCCGGCTCTCAAAGTCCTCCAGCCGACGGGCGGCGAGATCACTCTCGGTCCTCAGCTTACGAACCTCGGTCTGCAGTTCCGAAACATCATCGGCGAGGCCCGTGGTCTTGAGGTCCAGGGTTTTAACCCGTTCGTTGGTTTTGCCCAAATCTGCGCGGATCAGGTTAACGTCCACCAAGATGGTATCCACTTTATGCGCCAGGGCATCAAACTGTCTCCCAATCGAGGTCTGCATCCCCTCGAGCGCCCCCATGACATCCTGCAGCGAGAGCTCCGGGGCCAAGGGCGAGACCGCCTTCTGGGTATCCGGCGACTGGCTCGACCCACTCGGTGACCCCTTCTGCAGAGCATAGCGGTCCATATTATTAGCTTGAGCATAGGCTCCCCGCCTGGTAGACTTAGGCTTCAGCCGATCCACCTCTGCTTTGCCCGACATGGTTGGCACCAAGCAGTTCGGTTCCGATAAGACGGCCCTCTCTCAGCAAGAGGAATCAGGAGTGATCAGGTCTGCAGTGGGCCGCCAGAGTAGCATGTAGAGCGTCCAAAGGAAAATAAAGCCACCAAGAGCTCTCCAGGGGCAGGGCAGGCAAAGGGAGAGAAAGTGAAAGTGAAAGGACGGGGACCTCCATCCGACAGTTCACACCTCGCCTGGTCGCTGTTGTTCAACTAGAGGTCGGGCATCCTGCCAACTCTAGCCCCTGGCATCCCTCAGAGATAGGCCGCAATCTTCCGCCATGCATAACTCCGGTTCCCGGTGGGCGATCCGACCTCGGGTAGCATCAATCGCCTCCCTGAAAAGTCATCTACACGATGACATGCATGCAGACAGGATTAGAGACAGGATAGTCGACGGAGGGCGCGAGGGTCTCGGGAGCTCAGAGCTCACGCGGCCATCTTGGTCAAGCGCTAGGCTCCTCCCCCCATGTTTCCTCTTTCTTGATCCGAAGTTCCATCTAATTTTATTAATTTAACAAACTGATAGATCAATTTGAAATAATGACTTGTATATTTATTAGCTGTAGTACTGTCACCATGGAAATGAGCTTTTTTGATACATGTTCTGTATATATATGTTTTTAAAAATTACCTGTTTTAACTGCTTAAAACGTTATGCTATACTGTACATGCTTTTATGGATTGAAATTAACTTTCCGAATAAAGCTTATTTTGATTTGATTTAGCTACGCCTCTGCAAACAGGGGACAGAAAGTTATTTTTAGCCTGGCCTTATCAAGAGCTGTTGATTGCATGATTTACAGTAATCTGTCACAGGGATCCACAGTTGATGGATTTGTATAACATGAGGATGTTCACGCACATTCAGTTTTTGAGTGAAGAGAGGTCTAGTGATTTTACATAATTATTGTGTTGAATCCCCTAGGCTATAAATATATAAATTAGCTGATTTTGATTTATGTACAATTGAAGATAACAATGTACTAAAAAATATGCATTTTAATGAATGAATGTTTTTGAGCAAATAAAGTCTTTTGAATGTATTGAATGGTAAGACAGGATTTTTTTCCTTTGCTACTTGCATTTTCTATAAACTTGCAGGGGGTCCTTTTCCTATAATTGTTGTTATGACCTCACGTATGACATTACGACATTACTCATGACATGTTCGATGACATCACTTATGACAGCACTGATGGCATCTCAAATGACGTCATTAATGGCATCATGGATGACATCATCCACACTTCCTTTTCTCAGATATTGCTTTGTAAATTGTTATGGCATTACATGAAGCATAATTCACCACAGATATATGAAAAACCTTCATTGAGTATGGTGAAATCTGTATATAACTGTTCAGAGAAAGTCAAATTAGTGAATGCTAATTCCCCCAAAAATGGCCTACTACAGACAGCTTTTATCTATATCAAACCCCTGAGACACACGGAGCCTACATTAAGAATTGAAGTTGATATCAGTAGAGAATTGAATACTGTAAACCATGTGTAATCAATGGCAAAAGCTCATTCTATACCACACTGTTTGCAAACAGTGAAACTCTCATAAGAAATACATGACACAGTATTCAAAAGAACCTCCTTTTTCGAAACCTTTTTCTGCAAAACCAGAGCGTGATGTTATCAAGTGTTACTGTCACTTGCAAACAGAGTCATTCTTGAATACAAACATTTATAACATATTCAATACCTCTGAACAGGTATGGTGCATTAGGAGCACACACGGTTTTTAAACACTTACACCAATGACCTATGCTGTACAAAATTAGGTTGAGAAGTATGATAGTTGCCTGCCACTTTGTGAACTATAAAACAAACTAACAAACTCATTAGATTATATCATCAAATGATGGTTTTTCAGATGACATCAGTGATGTCATAAACTGTGTCATCGAACATGTCATGAGGGATGACATTTTTGAGGTCCTAAGCAAATCATGGTGGGGTGCAACTTATATTTAGAGCTGCTAACTAGAATTGGTGAATTTCTGTGATTATTCAGTTTAGAACATTAATGTTGACACTGACAAATTCACCTAACTATAACATTACTTTAATCTTCATTTTTTTCAGTGAATTTCTAAAGTTCTTTAATAATAAAAAAACAGATTCTTCTATCACACATAACTATAAGTGAATATATATATATATATATGGCCCTGTTGAAGGCTACAGCCAAAATGCGTAGGGCACTTCACGCTGCTGGTACACTTGGTATCATGATTACTACATAAATGGAATCAACCTGTTTTGAAAGATCAAATTGGATGTGCCACGGTCTGTTCCCTGTGCCTTTTGGGTGTGAGGCTGTGCCCTGAGAAATGTTTTGACTATGCCACAACCAGAATGAACATCCATAATTGCGTTAGAAAACTAAAATTAAAGAAATACCATTTACTCATGAATAAAGATCCTAAATCAAGTGAAATAGGGGCAACAGCGGATCAATCATCAGCCATGAATCTATCTATGTCAGACATGCCTGTTCTGAGAGACTTACAAGAATTGATGCATGTGGAACACACTGAAGGTGCATCCGGTTCATGTACTCAAGAGTTAAGGATTGACAATACTGATGGTACTCGTGATAGTAAAATGGTCAACAAGAACACTCAATACACACCATACAAACCAAATTCAACCTTCAATCCGATTTCCCCGAGGGATGCAATAGACATCTTTAGTGAACAGGTGACATCTCGAGTTAAAAAACTCAACTACAGAGTGCGAAATGCCAAGCATAAATACAACTGAATAAATCATCAATGTTATCTTTTACTTCAAAAACTGCAGGCCAACAAGAAGATAGTGATTCGCAACTCTAACAAAGGTGGCAATTTTGTGATTTGGTCAAAAGAAGAATACGCCAAAGAAGCATATTTACAGCTCAGCGATAGAGAGTACTATACCAAAAGCAATGCACTGAATTTGAAAATCATGTTCAATGACTTCTACAAAAAACTACTGGCCTGGACAAGCTTAGGTCTCAACAACATGCAGGAATAGAAATACTAGAAAAATGAGACAACTGTACCCACTATATACTTTGCTCCCAGAATACATAAAAACCCTCCGAAACTGCCTGGGAGACCAATTATATCAGCAAGAGATGGCCTACCAGAACATACGTTACAATATGTGGATTACTTTTTGCAGGAGTATGTTCGATCGTTACCATCTTATATCAGGGATACTGGGACTTTTTAAGGAAATTGAGCAAATTTGAATGGAAGAAGAACTACCTCCTCATAGCTCTCGATGTAAGCTCACTTTATACGAGTATTATTCACAAAGACGGAGTGAAGGCGTTGGAACACTATCTATGTAGAAGATTAGCATAATTTTCACAGCATAATAAAATGTTGATAGAGATGGTGAAATGTTGTCTCAATAACAATGTGTTCATTTTTAACAAGGCATTATTCCAACAAACATGGGGAGTAGCTATGGGAGCCAGCTTGTCCCCCAGCCACGCATATCTACACATGGGCTGGTGGGAGGAGCCGGTTCTTGGTACTACTCATGAACAGTATCTGAACAATAATGTTATGCTGTGGCTCCGATTCATTGACATTGATGATTTATTTATAGTATGGAATGGTACGAAGGAAACATCCACTGAATTTGTGAATGCAATTAATCAGAATGACATCAACTTGCATTTTACAGCCACCATCAGTCATGAATAGCTTAATTTCCTTGCCACCCGGGTGTATGTATCTAATTTTAAAATTGAATCAGAAAGAGACTGCTGGCAATTCCATCCTTCATACCAGCAGTGCTCATCCTAGGCACTTGGTAGAGAGAATTCCATAAAGATCTTAGGATTTCACCAAAAGCCAGTAAGCAGAGATTTCTAGAACGTGGCTATACACATAAAATCATTAACAAAGCAATCACAAAATCCATGAAGTCAGACAGGGCAGAATTGCTTGGAGATAAACGGAGCACTTCCTCAACTGAACTTAACCAGCTCAAAGACACTGAAAACCCCAAAACAGAGAATCAAGGGCCCAATGAGTTCAGGATCATCCTTGGGTATAGTAAGCAAGAGCTGAGCCTAAGGTCAATAATATAGCCTTATAGCCCGCCGTAGCGGGCTATACCGGCTGTTAAAGGCCCGCTGCAGCGTTAAAGGCCCGAGCCGAAGGCGAGGGACTTTAACAACAGCAGCGGGACTTTAAAAGCCGGTATAGACCTGCTACGAAGGGCTATAAGGCTATTAGAACATTCTGCCACTAGAGGGCAGAATGTTCTAACAAAACGAAGCCTTCAGGGAGCGCGAGGGGATTGAAATCCCCTCCGGCTCCCTGAAGTCTTTGTTCACAGCCAGAGCTGTGAACAAAGGCACATTGGAATTTTGGCGCTCCGGGCTTATACCAGCCATTATAAGCCCGGAGCACTCCATTGTTTTCAATGGAGCTCCCAACATTCCAATGTTCTAATAAAACAAATTTGGCTGTTGGTACTCAACGTCCCGGTAATAGGATAACTACTTCCACACAAAATCTCTTTCACTCTTAGTAGGGGACCCTCTATGAGAGACAGTATAGTAAAAACTATTCCAGAGATTATGAACGGGACAAGTTTGTTAAGATCTCATAGAGGCTTTGATAAATGTAAAACCTTCAAGGCTTGCCAACACGGGGTCAACACAACATCGTACCAAACCCCATTTGGAGGCACAGAATGCAAAATTAAGAAGTAACGCTGGGGGTACGCACCGTACATACACGGGTGGGGGTACGACTCGTACATACACGGGTGTACATACACAGGTGGTGGTAAGACTCGTACGTACACGGGTGTACATACACAGGTGGGGGTACGACTCGTACGTACACGGGTGTACATACACAGGTGGGGGTACGACCCTTACGGTCACGGGTGTACATACACAGGTGGGGGTACGACTCGTACGTACACGGGTGTACATACACAGGTGGGGGTACGACTCGTACGTACACGGGTGTACATACACGGGTGGGGGTACGGCACGTTCATCCGCGGGGTCGGGGGGGGGGGGTTCGGCGCGTACCAGACCCCAATTCCGCTCACATCGTGCCGTACTTCACTTTTCCGGCACTTTTTGGGTGCCGTAAAAATATTGGTACGATTCGTACTTCCTGGTTCGTGAAATGCAGCCTGCATGCGTCCCGACGTCACGTCGGCGCTGTCCCGGATCACATTGGTATGTGTTTTTACAGTCGGTCGGTGTTTTTTCCGACTCGTACGGAAATGGTGTTTCCGTACGAATCGTACTTGCAAGTTTGTAGGGTTATTTTACCGGGTACGAGTCGGATGGAGAAAACCCTCCGACCGACGGTTCGTACCCGGTTTTTCCAGGATCGGAATCGGCACCTATGTAGTTACAAATAACAAAATCAAGTTATCATTAATCCAAAATCTAACGGTAAATACATATGAGCAGATATTGATACCGTGAATAGGAATCATAAATAGAGCCTCCAAACTGTTGATCAGACTAACAAAATTACAATTATATATGGTGACAGTAACAAAAAGCAATATTATAATTTTGGTATCATGTTTTTTTTAACTAAAAGTTTACAAAAATTGGTTTAATATTCTTTAAGCACAATCCGCACTTTGCACAATAAGAGAGAAAAAAAAGAGGGAAAACGAGAAAGAAAAAAACATTGAGGGTTTACTTAGTCACCTGCACTTTATTGAGACGTGTCATATATGGTTAACCAAGCAGTTCAAGTTCAAAATAGAACAGTTGTGTCATGGGTGGATTGGTGACAATATTTTTAGCAGGATAAGAAATGTATTTTACAAGGAATTTTATAATTATATCTATATTTATTTTTATATATAGTATTTACATGTATGATATTTATATGTAAAGCTTATACGGTATTTATGCTCTATTGATCACCATATGTTTCCCACCCTTGCCCCTCCTCTCTTTCCCTTTCTCGGTTGAACTATTTAACACGAGTATAGAGATGAAATGTCTATTTTGGGTAAGATGGATTCAACAGTTCATACTTTAAAATCTGTGCAGGGGTGTTCTCACAGGTAGTGAATTTTACGGAAAAATGAAAACCCCGAATATATATGTTTTTTATTTATACTTAGAGAGACTAAATGTGACACTATACAAAGATGCTGTCCATGTTCAAGACTGCAATGTTTTGCACGCTTTTGATTTTGCACCTGTCAATTTAAATGATGAGATCCATGCCGTGGCGCATGTCATGTGATTAAGGCTCGTCAGAGCCAAAACGTGTAATGGTGGTTTGAATAAAAAATAATATTTGCACAGATATTGTGGTTCGTGCCTGTTTGTTGGAAAAATACTGCAGTGATCAACGGAATCGAAAGTATATAATATATGGCTTTCTAAAAAACACAGTGAGTGCTGAGTGGTGTTTTCTTGGAGTGCTGGAGCGGGTAGTACAACATTTTGTATACCCATCCATTCTGCATGTTTATATTAATCAACTAATAGTAATAGTAATAGTTATCAATCATATTAGCAAAAGAATTACACGTGGGAATTGCACTTTGCATGGATAAACTAATTGTAAACTAACATATGGACGCATACTAATAATAGAAAATTAGAATGTTGCATGCTACATGTTGCTTTTGTGATGTAATTGTAAATTGTGCTTTATTGAGTGAGTATAAATGCTTTGGATGTTGCTTTCTGCTAGATAAGTACTTACACATAAGGGTATTAGTGAGGGATTAACATTTTATTAGCCATTTCCATGTTTTAATTACGTTTTTGTGTTTGTTTTGCTTAAGTTGCCCATTTCGGCCTAGTCAAAATGGCTGAACGAGACGTTGAACGTGACTGCTCCTGACAACACGAGGTTCTGGGTGAAGTGCGCATGCGTCACCGCCAGCAACGCTGTCCTAGTTCTGACCCCAGGAGCTGATGTTTCAGTCAAGGTCGCTCCGGGAACTTCGCCAACAATAAAACAAAGGTCTGTCTTAAAACCGGAACCAGCAAGTGTGATGACTTCATTTTGCGGAATATGTGAGAACTTTAACGAATGACCCCAAGACTATCAATCAGAACTTTCAAAAACCCCGATCTTGATACATTTTGACATTAATTTCATTCTAAAAGTAGGTAGGGAAATGAACTAAAAAACACTCTTCTTTTTTGACGCACTCGATTTCCTGACGTTATGCTGACGGAGAGGACGGTGACATTGCTGGACAGCTGTTATCCTGAATCTTTGAGAGACTGAATTGCGGCCTGACTTTGATGAATTTAAAGTTTTCCACGGCTTGACTGAGTTAGAGGATGACTATTAGCCAAATTAGGTAAATATGATGTTCTGCGGTTCTAATGATGATTTATAACAATTTGCAATTTTCTTAGATAAATGATATTTGATTAATTGACAAATGTGTTGTGTCGATTATTTGAAGAAGAAAAACTAGGATAAAGAGTAAAGCATAGATAAATGAATTTGATCACTAAAACCATATTTAACAACTAAATGCATCATCTCCTAATGAGGGGAATATCTCAGGGTTGGAGTCAACACATTTAGGGTTAGGTAAAGATATTCCTTTCATGTCAGTGTTTTGAAGCTTATTCCTCTAGGGAAGCAGATCAACGGAGTGTGAGTGTTGGTGTTATGGGCCGCACCAATTAATGTATTTGAGTGAATTTACTATTGAGGTATTTGGTCTGTGCCGAAGGGGGAATTTGATGTTCCACGCTGCAACAGTTTTTCTGGTAGCAGTATGATGGCTTTTATTGTTTTGGTTTGGTGAATATTGCTTGTAAATAGCTTATAGATTATTGGTTATTGATATTGGTTTATGTACTAACACTCTATGTTGAGTCACGTCGAGTTTTATGTTGTTTGCACGGTTTCTGGGATGTAGGAAGTCGGAAGTTTGTAACTGTTCCGTAGTAGAGTAGAGGTAAGCGCTGCTCGTGGGAAAGACGGAATTGTTGTTGCCCTGTAGGTACACAGGGGGAAACGTGTAACGATTGAAGTTGCACGACGCATTGTTTGGGTTCGATTCGGTGACATCGCCGTGTGTTGCCACTAGAGACATTTTCTGTGTGAGGGAAGTGTGTATGATAGCGAAGGTTACCTGTGAAATTTTGGTCTTAGGTACCAGGAGTCCAAATGGCATTCCAATAACGCTTATCACTGGAAAGGTAACAGGTGTTCTCTGAGTTTGCTAGAAGGACAAAGTAGAGGGAAGCGCTGCTTTGTTAAAGTATGTTATAATTTTGTAGTAGGACAGACTGTTCGCTGTTCTCAGGAATGACAGGATTCTGTATGAATGTACTACATTTTTCTGGAGTGAAAGTGCATGAATGTAAAGGCATTCAGGTTAATTGTGAAACTCTAGTTTTGTTTCTCAGGAGCATTGGGTCTCCAACTATGTGTCTTAATTCTGGAGAAACGGTTAGCTAATGCTTGTTAGAAGGGTAAGGTAGAGGGATGTGCTACTTTATCAGTAACGATTCCGTAGTAGGGCACAGGTAAGCGCTGCTCTCGGGAAAGACGGAATTCTCGTGAGAATGGTCTATTGCTATTCCTTGGTTAGCAAAGCGGACAATGGTGGTGTTTATATGTTGTTACTAACAGATTTGCAAAATTTGAAACAAAAACTTACAGAGCGGATTTTGTGAAGGAGGGGTAGACAGGAGCTGGAGCTGCCACAGCGGCTGCTGACGTCAGAACGACCGCCCTGGGATTGGACAGTCAGTCAGAAACGTAAAACGCTCCGGATTGGTGCGTCAGTGTGCGCCGCGCTACGAGTGGAGAAATACAGGGTGACGTAGACGCTCCATATTGGTGCGTTAGTGTGAGTCGCGCTGGGATTGGAGAATTGTAAGAGTGACATAGACGCTCCGGATTGGTGCGTTAGTGTGAGTCGCGCTGCAATTGGACAGAATAGAGGTACAGTTGTAAGGAGAGACTAGTGATACACGGAAAACAGGAAAATGTATTACGATCAACCAGAAAAGGAGAAAAAGTCTTGGTTTGGTAGAATTAAAAAGTGGTTTAAAAAGGACAAACCGATTGTAACTAGGGAAGGACAGTTAATTCCTCCACCGAAAACCCCTGCATTCTTTATGGTTGCGAAATATGGATATCACACTTGTATTTGGTTAGATAACTGGGTCAAGTATACCGAAAAGGACGGAGTGTTGGCTTTTCCAGAACATGGCTCATTTAATTTGGCCGTTTTGAGGAATTTGAGAGAGAAAATGATGAATTTAGAACCAAGACCTAGACCGACCCAATTTGAAGCATGGATGGAGTGGGAAGATGAGATGCATGATCGAGAAAGACAGAGAAACGGTAGAGGATATAGGTACATGTTTGGTAGGTCCTACGGACATGAGACGCATGATGATCAAATGAGAAGGTGGCGGAATGCGAGTATGACTGAGGGTTTGTTTGCCGTAAGAACTGCAGGAGAGAATGGAGGAAGAAAGTGTGCAGAGAAGAGGCATAATGTGGAATTGAGAGGGTATGGAGTGAATGAATCAGAGGATGATGTTCTTGATGATATGTTCTATAAAAATCCACCTCCATATCGACCAGAACAAGAAATATTAACCCCAAGTGCCCCAATGAAAGAAACAGTACGAATCATAAAATCGGAACCAGAGTTCCAAGATTTGGGAAGAAAAAATACCATTAGAGAGGTAGAGAAGAAGTCTGGAGGTAAAGTAAACAAGGAAAATTCAGGAGAACTAGCAAAAACGACCCTATAATTAACCGAGAAAATAAGAGAATTGACTAAGAATCTGGAAGCAGTAACCGTTCCAGTAACGATAGGTCCAGTAATGCCTATTTTTGATAAACAGAAAGATAGCGGACATTGTTTGATGGTCCCTTATAAAAGTAGTAAACCGGCTGAACAACCAAGAATGAGTCAGAATGAGAATCCATGGAGACAGACAATGAGTATGATTAAACCAAATTTTTCAAATAACCAGTTTGTAGGTCAAAACTGTGCAGAAAAGCGTATGACAATAGTGGAGTTAATGTCAGAAACACAAAAGGATTTTGGACAAGGAAATGTAGAGAATCCAGAAGGACCATCTACAGAGGAATTGAGTGAATGGTTGAGAAGCTTGCAGAAGAAAGACAAAGAATCTCAGTCAATAGATGTGGCCAGACTACGAATGGTACTGGAAGAATTAATAGTAGGAACTATCCCAACAGAAAAGTTAAAAACTTACCAAGATGAGGAGTTGTTATTTCTGTGTAAAAGCGTGACATGGAGAGCAAAAAGGTCTCCATGAGAGATTAGAAGAAGTGGCAAATGAAATGGGTATTGATATTGAAAAGGTAAAAGCACTATAGAAACCCTATTGAGTAGATTTCACTGAAAAAGACATTGAAAACATGTATACCACAGGACGAATAGGTCAGATTAAAGAGATAATTACTTTGTTGAGAAAATGGGGAGATGTGGACAAATGGAAAAGTAGATGGTATCGTAAATGAGTTGATGTTTCAGACAAAACGTTTTCAGCTTACCTTGTGAGAGAGAAAGAGAAGGCTGTGACAGAATGCCCTATGAGAGAGATTCCAGGAGGAGGATAGGTACATGTCCCATGGACTAGACAGGATATATTGTCATTTACGAATGACTTCCCTCGACTGCGTAAAAAACCCGTTGAGTGGTATAGAGAGGTGGATAGATTTGTAAAATTATCCAAAGTATTGTAGATTGATCTAAATAGCTTGTTTGACATAATAGTACCAGCAGATCTATGGACAGAGTGCAAAATCATGATAGATTAGCCGACACAGGAATACCCAAGGGATCCAAAAACAGGGGCTCCAGACCCCGAGGTAATGAAGAAATACGAACAGGTTATGGCATTTTTGAAAAACAAGGTACCTCCTAAAGAGACAGACTGGGTAAAAATTGACAGAACACATCAGGAAAGCAAAGAGTAAGTACATGCCTATTATGAGAGGATAATTTTAGCCTTTAAACAATTCAGTGGAGATGAAAATCTAAGTGACAAGGATTTGAGTCATTTCGTATACAGATTTGTATATGGTCTTCATCCAGAAATTAGTGAGATGATAAAACAGCATACCGTAGATTGGCAAAATAAGAAAATAGATGAAGTATTGAGACATGCTAAATATTTCAGTGATGAAATTGAAGCAAAACAGCGGAAATTAAAGGAAAAGGCTATGTGGGCACAAGTAAAGGTAGCAGAGAGACAGGAAGCTCAATTAGCGGAACAAGCTGGGTCAAGACAAAAATTTAATCCTGGGAAAAATAAAGGGAATATCGAGGAAGCTAAAAAGAAATTTCCGTGTCATAATTGTTGTAGGATAGGGCATTGGAAATCCGAGTGTAAATTTCCTCCGAGTACTAACGATGAAAATGCATCATTGAATCCACAGGTGCAGAATGAGGTGAGTGGTCAACAGCAATGACAACAGCAGGTTGTAACACAACAGAATCAGGTGTCAAAACCACCTTTTCCACAGAACAAAAATTGCCAGAAGTATAGTAATGAAACAGGATTCTACAACGAAGAACAGGTAAATAAGCCGCCACGCGCTAGCGCTGCTTCGCACTATTGGCTGCAACACGATGAAAGTGATTCCGAAGAGGGTTATTGACGGTGCCAAATGGGAGGAAGAAGAGTGCGTGCTTGGCGTAACTCTAGAAGTAGACCAGACAGGCCCATTTGTAGATGGAACAGTTAATAATGAAAATATTACTTTCCTAGTTGATACTGGTGCTACTCGATCAACTGTTAGATCAGCTGATGTCAAGAAACTTCCTCTCTCGGATGAAATGATCCAAGTAGTTGGTGTATCCAACAGACCGATTAAAACTTACCTTACAGAACCAGTGAAAGTTAGTATAGGGAAATTTTCTGAAAAGCACCGGTTTGTCGTGTGCGACACCAGTCCTGTGAACTTGTTAGGTAGAGATTTATTGTGCAAGATGAACTACACCATATTTTGTACTCCAGATGGAATAGCCTTTGAAACACCAGATGATGATGTGCTGTATAAAATGGCAATGGCAAACAGAGAGAAAGAGGTTACAGGAACCTATGGTGTATTTAACCCTGACGAATTACCAAAAGAATTAAAACAGAATTTTGGGATTTCACTGGAGAAGACGTAGGATTGATGAGAAATGTAGATCCAGTAAAAATAACTGTAAAATAAGGAGTAAGTTACCCAAATGTCCCACAATATAAATTGACGCCTGACATAATTGAAGGAGTTACTCCTGTGATTGAGAAATTGATAAAACAAGGAATTTTGAGAGAAATAATGAGTAGCCCATGCAATTCACCAATAATGGGACTGAAGAAGCCTAGTGGAAAGTTTAGGACAGTACAAGATCTGAGAAAGATAAACAAAATTGTTGTACCATGTTGTCCCATTGTACCCAATCCATCTGTGATTTTATATCAGATCTCTCATGACGCAGAATGGTATACAGTGATTGATCTGTGCCATGCTTTCTTTTCCATCTCATTACACCATGACAGTCAGCAGATTTTTGCATTTCGTTTCGGTGAGCGTATTTTGGCGTACTGCTGGATTCCACAGTGGTGTACAGAAAGCCCCTCAATATGTAATCAGCTATTGAAGAAGTCTTTGGAAAGTCTAGAAATGCCTGAAAATTCTGTATTGGTTCAATACATTGATGACCTGCTTGTGGCATCGAAAACTCGTGACGCTTGTGAGGTAGACACAGTAGCCTTGCTGAATCACTTGGCAGATGGAGGATTAAAAGTGTCACCATCGAAATTACAATTTTGTAAAAGGAAGTACAATATTTAGGACATAACATTGAGAAAGGACAAAGGAAAATACCCATAGACAGAATCAGAATTATAAAAAGAATGAGTCCACCAATGACCCAAAGAGAAGTGAGAATGTTTCTGGGAATGGTTGGATATTGTCGTCAGTGGATAAGCAATTTCTCATTGATTGCAAAACCCTTGGTACGATTGACAAGAAGTGATGTGAGAGATCCAATTTATATGAATAAAGAGGAATTGACAGCATTCAAAAGATTGAGAAAAGGGTTGTGTGAAGCACCTGCATTAGGAATGCCTGATTATGACAAGGAGTATGAATTGTATTGCAGTGAGAGAAATGGATGTACACTCTCAGTTCTAGTACAGAAGCATGGAAAACTGAGGAAACCAATTGCATATTTTTCATCCATGTTGGACCCAGTAGCTGTAGCCCTGGGTATTTGAAAGCAGTAGCTGCTACGTGTCGAAGTTTGGAACAGAGTGAGGGAATTGTGATGGGATATCCGGTGAAAGTGTTTGTACCTCATGATGTGGCGATCCTTTTAACAAGGAGTCGTACTCAGTATATGACGCACAGCCGCCTGACTAAGTATGAAAAGGTCATATTAGGTGCAACAAATGTGAGTCTTGTGAGATGTGTGAATGTGAATCCTTCAACGCTGTTGCCAGACGTAGAGCATGTGGAAGTAAGAGATGAAGCAGATCATGACTGTTTGGATGTGCTTGATTTTTGTACAAAACCACGACCTGACTTAAAAGATGAACCCTTACCAGAAAGTGCTTATGTCATGTTTGTTGATGGATCTTGTTTGAGGACAGATGATGAAGTGCAGAATGCAGCATATGCGGTAGGTACAGTTACAGCAGTGAGGGAAGCATCCTATTTGAAAGGAGTAAGATCGGCCCAAGTAGCTGAACTTGTTGCCCTGACAAGAGCATGTAAGATTGGGAAAAGTGTGAGAGTGACTGTGATAACTGATAGCCAGTACGGCTATGGGGTAGTCCATGACTTCGGCCAAATATGGCTGCAGAGAGGTTTCCTAACCTCAAGTGGAACTCCCATTAAGAATGCTGAAGTGGTTGGAAAGTTGCTTGAGGCGATACAGCTGCCTAGGCAATTGGCTGTGGTAAAATGTGCCGCCCATAGTCGCAGTGATGATTACATTGCCACTGGTAACAAATTTGCAAATGATATGGCGCAATATTGTGCACAAAATCAGAATGCAATCAATCGGGCAAAGGAAAAGGAATTGATTTCTTGTTTTCCAATGTTTACTAACACTGTGGGAACATGGGAAGAAGTAAGACAATTGCAGGAAGAAGCAGGAGAGGAATAAATAAAACAGTGGGTAAAAGCAGGATGTGCACCAAAAGAGAAGGATCATGTGTGGGTCTATCGAGATGGAAGACCAGATATGCCTGATAGCATGATGTCTGCCATGGCACGGATGTATCATGGACAGGGACATATAGGGAGAGACACAATGATTAGGTCCTTCAAACAAACTTGGTATAATGCAAAGTTCAGACTTGTAGCAGAAAGTCTTTGTCAGAGATGCCTAATTTGTCAGCAATACAATCCAGGAAGAAAGACAGTAGTGAGTCTAGCAACAATAGGTCGAGAAGGAGGGCCTTTTACCAGAATGCAAGTGGATTTCATTGAGATGCCTCCTTGTAACAGGTTGAGGTATGTTTTGGTTATGGTATGTCTATTTCCCAGGTGGGTAGAGGCGTTCCCAACAAGAAGAAATGATGGAATGACAGTGGCAAAATTACACTTGTGGGAATTTATCCCAAGATTTGGGTTCCCTGTAACAATTGAATCAGACAGAGGAGAACATTTTCATAATAAGATCATAAAACTGATTTGTGAAGCATTGAATGTACGACAAAAACTGCATTGTGCCTATCGACCAGAGACTTCTGGTGTAGTAGAACAAATGAATGGTACTATCAAAAACAGAATAGGGAAAATGTGTTTAGTCACAGGTATGAAATGGCCGATGTCTTGCCTCTGGTACTCATGACTATTAGATGAATTCCAGACAGAACTACTTGTTTGAGTCCACAAGAAATGATCATGGGACGAGCCATGCGTCATGTATTTATACCAGTCAACAAGCTGATGGCTATAACAGATGACATGGTGTTGGAATACTGTAAAAGCCTGGCTGACGCAGTTCATTCTGTGTTTCATCAGGTTGGAACGGATGCCACCACTCTTGAAAAGAAGCCAGCCCATGATCTAAGCCCAGGGGACTGGGTAGGGATAAAAGTCCACAGAAGAAGAAACTGTTTGGTTCCCAGGTGGGGAAAACCCAGACAAGTCATCTTGACCACAACAACAGCTGTGAAGTGTGCTGGATTGAAGAACTGGATCCATGCAAGTCATACTTTGAGAATTCCACAGCCAGTTGACAGCAAAGAGAAGGAGTATTTTGATGAATCAGAATCCAGTACTGAGTCGGATGACGGAGAGTCCAAAAAAAAGAAAACCCTGAAAGGGGGGAAACAGAGCCGAGTTTAACTTTGGTCCCCAGAAGTAATTCCCTGAGGAGAAGGTTACAGATTTCTGATACCAGTTCAGACTCAGAGACAGAACAAAGAGCACACTCTTCCAGGAAAGAACAAGGGAAGAACAAAGAAAAGCACAGTGGAGAGACGATAAAAGAAATTCATGAGAAGGAAGTGCCAGATGAAAGTTTGAGAGAAATTCCCCCTGAAACAACACCTTTAGATGGACAGGTGCCAGATACAGAGAGAGAGGGAAAGATTATTGCGGAAGACCCCCGAGGAGGTGTAGGGAACTCCAACATCCAGTTAGAAGCAGGGACAAGTAGTCAGCAGGAAGATTGCGTGCCGGAGATTCGAGGAGGGACAGAAGTAGGGAAAACAAAAGAAGTGGCGGAAAAAAAACTGTTGAGAGTAAAAAGCAAGTTGAAACCGAGTCAGAGGAAAGCGAAGATGAAATACCAGAAGGCCGAGATCTGAGAAAGAGAGCTTGGAGGACTGAAAAGAATAATAAAGGGAGTAAATTGAAAAGAGCGGCAAAGGTCGAGGTTTGGCCGAATAAAATAAAAAGATTGAGATAGCGTTTGACACGTGTAAATTCGCCAAGGGCTGAACAGGTGAATGAAGTGACGAGTCAGGAAAAATTGAAAGGAGAAGAAACAACAGTGGTTAAAGAAAGCAAAAGAACAAGGAAATCTAACCAGAAGTATAAATCACCGGAATGGTCATATGTGGCCCTGCCTGAAGTAAAAGAAGAGGCGGATAGCCAAGGAAATCCAGAGGTGGTTGTACCGGAAGTGGTTGAGGAAGACGAAGCATCGGATATCGTGAGAGTTATCTTGTCCGATATTGGAGAAGAAGCAGATGTTCAGGACAATCTGTATGCTGAAAACGAAGGGAAAGTGAAAGATGATGAGATGCCAATCTGAATGAGACAAGAAAATTACTAATGGAAAGAAAATAAAATACTGAAAAAGACAGAAACTGGTAGAACAACGTAGGTGCTTAGAGCCTTGGGTTATAAAGACAGGTCTATAACAGATTTTTCTAATAATGTGTTTTCAAAATTGTTGTATGAATATGTCAAAACAATGGACGTAAGGGATTGCTACGTATGTATGCAGTTACTTGCATCTGTTTCTGAAAGAGTGACTTATCATCACCTTCCAGTAACATATGTAATAACATGTAGTGTAATAGCTAGTTTATTTTATCAAACAGGTAAATTAGAGTATTATTTTTCAGATGTAGATACTATATTTTCACAAGTACCGGCAATTAACAAACTAAACAAGGTAAAACCTGCAAAGGTGTTAGGTGAATTTGTTTTAGAGTCTAAAGAACTAACATTAGAATACGTATTTAGAAATAACTTGACTTGCAGTTTAAAGAAAGAGGAGAAGACATTTTTAGATATGGTTGAAGAAAGGAGATTGAAAATGCAAAGAAAGGCTTCGGAAGGGAAAGTGGAGAAAACAGTTTGGGATGTAGAAATGGAGAAACACTTGAAAGGGGAAACAAGTCCAACTATGGCTTTAGATTGGCCTCAGAAAGGGAAATTGTGTATAAGAAGGAATCAAACAGCGTATGATAATTATTTAGTAGGGAATAGTGAGTGCCATGATACATACCGAATAATGGGAGGATGGGGATTTAAAGGTGGAAAAGATCCAGTCTTTCCAGGACTGTATTTTTATCGTGGGAACAGAGCATATTATCGTTTGCCAGGCCATTGGTATGCCACATGTTGTGTTGGCCTGGTTTTTCCAAAGATTTTTCATATGGCTAGAGGAGAAGATGGTGTACATAGCTTAGGTAGTTATTTAGGACGTAGTAAGAGAGAATCTTGGACTGAAATTGTGTGTGACATTTTTTGAGCACTGATACCCGCAGTGGGAATATCTCTGAATGCAAACAAAATTAGAAGACTTTCAACAGTAGTGGATCGCTTGTCAACAAGCACTGCTGGAGGATTCTTATTAGTAAATACTGGAATGGTTGCCATGCGTGCTATGGTAATGTAAAATCGACTTGCCCTTGATATTTTATTGGCAAAAGAAGGTGGACTCTGTGGAATGCTGAAAGTTCAACATTGTTGTACTTACATTCCTGACGAAAGTAGAGATTTGAAAATTTATATTAAGAATATTACAGAATTGCATCACGAAATTGTACCACTGGAGGTTGAAGGTGTTTGGGAGAAGATTGGTAGGAAAATATCAGCTATTAAAGACTTTGTAGTAAAATTAGGTAGTACATTTATAGGTAAGATATTATTTCCATTAACATGTGTCATTTTCTTAATATTAATAATTAGACTAGGATGTATTTGTAGTAAAAAGAATAAAAATCAGAAAAGATTAAAAAGAAAAGACTTAAGGAGAAGGGATAAGAAACAAGAAAGAGAATTTGAAGAAATAGAATTAGAAGAAATTAAAGAGAGTATGTATAAAACAGCGAAAAGAGAAGAACAAGGAGAAACTGAAATATGAATGAAACAAGAAATCAATTTGAAATTCCGTAAAAGGGGATACAAATTTTTTTGTTGGTGTGGTGATATAATCACCAAAGGGGGGATTGCTGGAGCGGGTAGTACAAAATGTTGTATACCCCCCATTCTGCATGTTTATATTAATCTGGGAGTAAAAAGCAGAGGGTCCTCAAATTCCTGGTTCAACGCCTCTCTCGTTTCAGCCAAAAAGGGCTGTAAGCATCTGGAATGGGTCTGGAGACGTTCCTATGACGATTCAGCTAAGCGGGAATACCGGCCTGCCATAAAACAATACCATCGTCTTATTAGAAAAGCTCGGACTGAGTATGTGGCAAAGGAAATCGTGGCCAGTACTAACCCTTCCAAGTCGGTATTTGCCCTACTTAAGAGCATGAGAAGTGCTGGATCTGTGGTCGCTTCTCCGATTGCTTCTAACCAGCAGTGTAGTGAATTGGCCGGCCACTTCCTGGCTAAGGTCGAGCAGATCTACTTAAACCTGCCTTCGGTGGACCATTGTACGGGGAGTAAGGCTTTTATCACCTCTGGCCCCTTGGTGGGTAGCAGCTTAACTTCTTTTCCTTCCCTATCCTCCAATGAGTTCACTGTTCTCTGTTGAAAGATTAAGTCTGGAACCCCAGTCGACCCCCTCTCTCCTGCTCTATTTTGCCAACTCCATTCTGTGATTTCTCCCTGGGCTCGGGGATCGGTTAATTTATGTCTTTCCTCTGCAATGGTTCCCAGAGCATGGAAACATGCTAAAGTGGTGCCACTGCTTAAGAAGCCTTCCCTGGATCCCCGGGAACCGGCTAACTACAGACCTATTTCCCTTCTTCCCTTCCTGGCCAAGGTGACTGAGTCCTATGTTACTGCTGTTCTTTCAGAGTATATAGCTCACAATGCTATCCTTGACCCCTCGCAACATGGGTTCCGTGAGCATCATGGGACTGAGTCTGCTCTCTTAACAGTGTCGGAGGCTATCAAGGACAGTGTGGATAGGGGCGATTCCGTGGCTCTGGTCCTATTGGACCTGAGTGCCGCCTTCGACACCATCTCTCATGCGATTTTACTAACTTGCTTGCGGGAAATTGGTGTCAAAGGCGAGGCTTTAGACTGGTTTCGCTCCTTTCTGAATGATAGATCGTTTCATGTGTCTATGCCTCCGTTCTCTTCCCAGGAGCATGCCCTGCCTCAGGGAGTGCCGCAGGGCTCAGTTCTTAGTCCGCTTCTGTTCAATCTCTATGTTCGCCCCGTGGCTGCGGTAGCTAAGAGCAAAGACCTTGCATTGGTGTCATATGCTGATGATACCCAGCTGCTGATCTCCTTCTCTAAGAATTGCAATGACAACTTAGAGAAATTTAAGGAGGATCTCTTGGCTGTGGCGGACTGGATGGTGAGTAACTTTCTGCAGCTCAATGCCAGCAAATCCGAGATATTATTGCTCGGGAAGGACCAAGATATATGGTCCAATGGATGCTGGCCGGAACGTCTTAAACCTGCACCCTCTCCTAAGAAAGTCGTAAAAAACCTTGGGATATGGTTTGACCAAGGCTTGACTTTTGATGCACAGTCCAAGACTGTGGCTGTGATGTGTTTTGGGCTCCTTCGCGGCCTGAGACCCGTGATTGGCTTTTTTCCACCTGAAGTACGTCAGACCATAGTCCAGGCCTTAATCTTGTCTAGGCTGGACTATGGGAATATACTTTATTTGGGCGCCAATAGAACCTGCATTCAACGTCTGCAGCGGTTTCAAAACGTCGCTGCACGTTTGCTGGTAGGGCTTCCTAGGTCTAGTTCAGTGACGGCGTTGCTCCCTAAATTGCACTGGCTCCCTGTGAAAAAACGTGTTCAGTTTAAGGCTCTCTGCATGGCCCACAAAATCTTATCGGGTCAGGCCCCTTTGAGCCTGGCCAATATTTTAACGACTTACACCCCCAGCCGCTCCTTGAGATCGGCAGGCTGTGCTTTGGTCTGTGTCCCTCGCATTCATAGGGCCAGAGCTGGAGGTCGCTCCTTTCGGAACCTTGCCGCCAAACTCTGGAACTTCTTACCGCTTTCTATCAGATCTATTAAACAGCATTTTCCTTTTCGTAAAGCGATAAAGACCTGGCTGTTCTCTGGTCCTGCTAAGTCTTTTTAGACTGTGTGGCCTGCTGTGTCTGTCGCTGGTGTCTGGTCCTGGTCAGGGTCGCGCTGGGACGCCCCGTTGCTGGGGCAGCCATGCGCATTACAAATTGAATTAATAATAATAATCTAAATAATTAACTAATAGTAATCTTATTAATTTGTGTTCAGTGAAAGACTTATCAATCATATTAACAAAAGAATTACACGTGGGAATTGCACTTTGCATGGCTAAACGAATTGTAAACTAACATATGTACGCATACTAATAATAGAAAATTAGAATATTGCATGATACATGTTGCTTTTGTGATGTGATTGTAAATTGTGCTTTATTGAGTGAGTATAAACGCTTTGGATGTTGCTTTCTGCTAGATAAGTACTTACACATAAGGGTATTAGCGAGGGATTAACATTTTATTAGCCATTTCCATGTTTTAATTATGTTTTTGTGTTTGTTTTGCTTAAGTTGCCCATTTCGGCCTAGTCAAAATGGCTGAACGAGACGTTGTACGTGACTGCTCCTGACAACACAAGGTTTTGGGTGAAGTGCGCATGCGTCACCGCCAGCACCAGTGGCCTAGTTCTGACCCCAGGAGCTGATGTTCTAGTCAAGGTCACTCCGGGAACTTCGCCAACAATAAAACAAAGGACTGTCTTAAAACCGGAACCAGCAAGTGCGATGACTTCATTTTGCGGACCATGTGAGAACTTTAACGAATGACCCCAAAACTACCAATCCGAACTTTCCAAAACCCCGATCTTGATACATTTTGACATTAATTTCATTATAAAAGTAGGTAGGGAAATGAACTAAAAAACACTCTTCTTTTTTGACGAACTCGATTGCCTGACGTTATGCTGACGGAGAGGACGGTGACACTGCTGGACAGCTGTTATCCTGAATCTTTGAGAGACTGAATTGCGGTCTGACTTTGATAAATTGAAAGTTTCCACGACTTGTCTGACTTAGAGGATGACTATTAGCCAGATTAGGTAAATATGATGTTCTGCGGTTCTAATGATGATTTCTAACAATTTGCAATTTTCTTAGATAAATGATATTTCATTAATTGACAAATGTATTGTGTTGATTATTTGAAGAAGAAAAACTAGAATAAAGAGTAAAGTATAGATAAATGAATTTGATCACTAAATCCATATTTAACAACTAAATGATTCATCTCCTAATGAGGGGAATATCTCAGGGTTAGGGTTAGGGCATTTAGGGTTAGGTAAAGATATTCCTTTCATGTCAGCGTTTGGAAGCTCATTCCTCTAGGGAAGCAGATCAACGGAGTGTGAGTGTTGGTGTTATGGGCCCCACCAATGAATGTATTTGAGTGAATTTACTATTGAGGTACTTGGTCTGTGCCGAAGGGGGAATTTGATGTTCCACGCTGCAACAGGATTCGTGTGAACTTCACAAACATGTTTGCAAGAGGCACCCGTTGATAGTTTGGTAGTAGTGGTGAAATTGGAGCAGAGGATGTATTGTAAAGCTAACAGAACTGCCTCTGAAGGATTGCTCTCCTGACTGGGAAAGGTCATGAATCATACAAATTCAAGGAAGCCGTTAATCTGACTGACTCATGCAGTTCCAACCCAGCATTACATCCAGAGGCAGAGGAGGGGTTTTGCTGACAGTGCAATGGGAGCCTTATTATGACTAAAAAGAACTATTGTTAATCAACAAGTTGGCAAGCTGCATGAGGATTTATTGTTTGCCTATCAAGGTTAGCACAATGTCGTATCTAAGCTGATACATCAGTATAATGTATACTTCTGAAACCAGCATGGCTGCTGCAATACAAATTGAATTTGTAAAGTCCTTTCTTTCTTATGTGTGGGAATCCACCAATGAGGACCAGGATCTTCATATTTAAATGAACCCAGAATACTGTTTGTTGTGAACAATATATTATAACATTGAGAAAGACACCTCTATCTTTAATATTCACATTTCTTAAAACCCTGTGAGTGTGGAGCAGTGTTTTCTTGGAGTATTAATGGTTTTGCGTGGGCTTCACCAACGTGTGGTGTTCCCACCTTTCACCTTTTTGCCTTGTTTATATGAGTTTGTGTCATGTTGGAATCTTATGCATGTAATAAAGAATTATAAGTCTGTAATAATGGTTCCATGTAGAACTTCTGGTAACCAGGACAGAGTGTCAGTTTACGCCTCTGCCTGCCAGCTGATGGATCGGATCTTCTTTTAATGAGTAATCCTACAACAAGAGCTTTCCAGTATCAAGACTTTTTTTTTATGGAATACTTCACTGGCCTAGTCTGCAGGATACAGAAAAAGATCCTAACACAAGGAGTTGGTGAGAGATAACCTCTTGCTTCTTCAGGGTTATCCTCAAACTGTCTTTTAAATTGAGAACTTAAAGAGTTATAGGAGCGCGCGTGGGAGTTAGAGAAAATATATCCCTGCTCTGTTGGTCAAGCTCAAATTTAACTTTAATGGAGTATTGGCTCAGGATTAATTTTAATGGAGTGTTAATTCGGCAATGTTAACTGCAAGCTACTGAGTGTCATGAAAATGTCACCTTAAAATCCAGGATTGGGAGCATTGCGAATGTTTTTATTTCTCTTTATACTGTTGGTCTCATCCCATTGGGCGTAAGTTAATTGATGAAATTTAGCATGGCGTTGATTCGTTTGGCTTGAGTGGAGTTTCGCAAGCATAATTCAAAAGAAAAATTACTTGCTTCATGTCTCGTAGCTAGATTCCATGTCTTCATCGTTCTGGGAAAGAGTGACTGTCATCAAGGTTACGTCACACACCTGTATGTAACATATGTGTAGCGGCCAATTAGAATCATTTCAATGTTACATTGCATTGCTTGGTGATGGCTTTCATTTCCATGGTGTTTTCTGGCAACGTGTAGACGCTGCACGTTACTTCAGTGATGCCCACACTGTCATTTTTGATTTTGTGCGTTACTTCAGTGACACGCACACTATCTTGGCATTTATAATCTGTATCTTCGTTCAGTGACGCGTACACTGTCGTTTTTTCTTCATCTCTGTTGGTTTTCTTAACAATGTTGACGACACTGCATGGTACTTCAGTGACGTGCACACTATTTCTGTATTATAAAGTCTTCATGTTAATTCAGTGACGCTCTCACCATCATCTTAAACAGGCTTCAAATATTATTTTTACTACGCGCTCACAATAAACTTTACGGGTCCATTCAGTGATGTGCACACTTTTACCTAGTCCATTAGTCTTCAATTACTTTGGTCACAGGCACAAGAAAATATTGTGTGTTACTCAGTGATGTGCACACTGTGATTGGTTTAACACTTCTTCAAATCTGTAGTGCTTAAATTTATTTGGTTGATTGTATATTTTATTTCTTCAGGGACATGCAGATCATCTCTTGAATGTTTAACAAAAAACATTAATACACTGTTAATACTTGGGTGATTCATGTACTGTTATTTCTTCTGTTTGATACTTGACGCATTAAATTCTCAAGTCTGTTTTAATACTTGTCATAGTAATATATTGTACACGGTTTTCAACATGCAAAACGTTACTGATGCTCCTTTCTTTTTATCCAGACCAGGAATTTCACCCATACAATGGAAAAAATGGAAAGTAGTTTTTGAAAGATATGCTACGGTCTGTGGTCCATCTCTCAGTCCATAGAGAAAATCTGCGTTGCTTCTCCATTGCCTAGGATCAGAGGGGCAAGATATTTTTGATCATTTGCCTGAACTTTCTCCAGCGGAGGCTAGGGTTCTTAATGATTATGATATTTGTGTAAAGAAACTTGATAAACATTATTTGCCTAAGGTGAGCACTATTCTGGAAAGATACCAATTTGCAAAGAGGATGCAAGGAGATGAACAAACTGTTGAGGGCTATGTTACTCATTTAAGTAAGCTTGCCTCTTCATGTAACTTTGATAATTTGTCTGATGAACGCATTTGTGATCAGTTCATGTTTGGTTGCTACATGGAGAAGGTTAGAGAAGAACTTTGGTTACATGATGAACCTACTCTAGATAAGGTTCTCACTGTAGCCAAAATAATTGAACACTCTTTGAAATGTGTAGCAGTGATATAAAAGGACAGTGAGAAGGATTCTATGGTTTATGTTAGTAAAAACAAAAACCAGAAAGTGGTTGGGAAAGGTAAAAATACTCCTTCTGTTGATGGAGAAGAATTTAAAGGAAAATTGGTTGAGCGAAGATGCTACAGATGTGGCAAACTGGGTCATCTTGCAAATGACAAGAAATTTCCAGGATTGAGTCAAACCTGTACTAGATGCCAAAAAAGTCACTCTTTTTTTATGTGAAAAAGCAAACCACTTCCTAGAGTTAAAAATGTAGAGGTTTATGAAAGCGAAAATGCAGAAACAAGTCCTGATGACTTTGAGTGTGGACAAATTCTTGTTCATGTTCAAAGTGGATCTTTCAAAAAATCTTGTCCTTTTGATAGTATTACTGTTGAAGGGGAAAGCACCAAAGTTTTGTTCGATTTCAGTGCTAAGATAACTATTGTCTCTAATGCATTTTATCTTAAAAGGTTAAAAAACAAAAATTCACTTAAGAAACCTGACATTATATCCTTAGCATAAGGGGTGAGCCCATCAAGTTGCATGGATATTTTGTTGGTCTTATTGAATATAAGAACAGATTGGTGTCAGGGAAGATCTATGTTTCCAAGAAAGGAGATAGTATTATTAGTTAGATTCATCAGGGTGATCTAGGTGTGTTTCTAGATCCCAATGCTGTTCCTCCAATTCAAATTAGAGATAAGGTGTGCTCTGTGGTACATTCTGATCACAATGAATTTTTACTTAAAATAAAGAAAGAATTTCCCAGTGTTTTCTGGGAAGAATTGGGTTGTTTGAAAGGATATCAATATAAAATAGGATTGAAATACAATGCTACACCTGTATGTTGCAAGGTGAGAAGTGTACCTCTTTCAGTGAGGGATGATATGGAAAAGGAGATTAGTAAACTAAAAAATGAAGGAATCATTGCCGAAGTGGAAGGTACTGAATGGTTGGCCCCAGAAGTTCCAATGGTGATTTACGCTTATGCATCGATTTGAGGCAACTAAATAGGTGTGTGGTATTGGGTCGTTATCCCTTACCAAACCTTACTGAATTACTGGTTCTTCTTGGTGGGGCGAAGGTATTTTGCACTATCAACCTCACTTCTGCCTATCATCATATTGAGTTAAAGGAATCGTGAAGAGATTTCACATAATTCATAACACCGTTTGGGACATTCAGATTTATTCGCATGCCAAATGGGTTGGTTTCAGCCTCGTCTGTTTTCCAATGAGGCATGGGCAATGTCCTTAAAGACCTTTTGGGAGTATGTGTTTATCAAGATGATATTCTTGTATTTGGTGACAATGATGATGAATATGATTCTAGATTAAGATTGGTTTTGGAAAAATTGTGTGAACACAATCTCACTATTAAATTGGAGAAGTGTAGGTTTAGAGCTGAATCCATAAACTATTTATGTCACAATATAACTGGTGGTGGTGTAAGACCTAAAAGTGATTTGGTTAATACCATTCAGAATATGAGTTCTCCCACAAAAAAGAGTGAATTAATGAAATTCTTCTGAATGGTGGAATATTACTCTAAATTTGTGAAAGGCTTTGCAGATTCCACTGTGAGCATGAGGTACCTGTTACACAAAGGTGTTGATTTTGTGTGGTCGGACCTTTGTGAAAAAGAATTCATCAGTATTAAAGAAAAGTTGAATGCTTCTCCTTCCCTTAGGAGTTATGATCCCACTGTTAAACCTATTCTCATCATTGATGCCAGTGAGAAAGGATTGGGTGCAGTTTTGCAGCAACATGGTCCATCTGGTTTACGAACTGTCATGTTCCTGTCTCGCAGTTTAAGGGATGCCAAGACTCGATATTCTGTTGTGGAAAGGGAATCCCTTGCGGTATTTTGGGCCATTAAAAAATTAAAGAACTTTTTGTGGGGAGTTAACTTTGAGGTAAGTACTGATCACAAGCCGTTGGTGGAAATATTTAATAAAAAGGGACTTGATTTGATTTCAAGTAGAATTACAAAGCGGGTTATTGCTCTCCAAGAGTATTCTTTTTCTCTTAAATATATACTGAGAGTTGACAATGGGGTTGCTGATGTGTTGTCGCGCCATGTCCCAAGAGAAGAAATTCAGGTGGAGGAATCTGATGAAGAACTTGGTGAATGGGTGTGTGTGGTGAAAAGAGGTGGAGTGAAGAGTTAGCAGAGTGTCAGTTTACGCCTCTGCCTGCCAGCTGATGGATGGGATCTTCTTTTAATGAATAAACCTACAACAACAGCTTTCCAGTATCAAGACTTTTATTTATGGAATGCTTCTCAAAACACTTGCAAGAGGCACCCCCCTGAGAGTTCGGTAGTAGTACTGGTGAAATTAAAGTAGAGGATGTATCTTAAAGCTACAAGAACCACCTCTGAAGGATTGCTGTGCAAACCGGAAAGGTCATGAATTATACAAATTCAAGGAAGCCAGTAATCTGATTGAATCCTGCAGTTCCATCCCAGCATAACATTCAGAGGTAGGCGAGGGGTTTTGCTGACAGTGTGATGGGAGCCTTATTATGGCTAAAAGAACTATTGTTAATCGACAATGTAGCAAGATGCATGAGGATTTATTATTTACCTAATGGGGATTAGCGGAATGAGGCATCCAAGTGGCTGCAATGTGGATTGAATTCTTCATATTTAAATGAACACAGAATGCTGTTTGCAGTGAACAATATATTATAGCATTGAGAAAGCCAATTTTGCCAAGACGCGTTAGTATTTAATATATGGCTTTCTCAAAACCCTGTGCAGAGCAGTGTTTTCTTGGAGCATTAATGGATTTGCATGTGCTTCACAAACATGCTTGCATGAGGCACTCGACAAGAGTTCAGTAGTAGTTGTGGAATTGGAGCAGATGATGTCTCAGAAAGCTACCAGAACCGCCTCTGGAGTATTGTTCTGCTGACCAGGAAAGGTCATGAAATTATACAAATTCAAGGAAGCCGGTAATCTGAATGACTCCTGAATTCCATCCCAGCATAACATCCAGAGGCAGGCTAGAGGATTGGCTGACAGTACCATGGGAGCCTATTGTGGCTAAAATAACTATTGTTAATCAAACAACGTGGCAAGCTCTATGAGGATTTATTACTAACCTATCGAGGTTAGCTGAATCTGGCATCCAAGCCGAAACACAAGTATGATGTATTCCTTTGAAAACAGCATGGTGGCCTCAATGTGGATTGAATTTTTAAAGTCCTTTCTTTGTTATCATGTTTGGGAATCCACCATTGAGGGTAAGGCTCTTCATATTTAAATGAACCCAGAAAGCTATTTGCAGTGAACAATATATTATAACATAGAGAAATGCAATTTTATGCTAAAAACATGTCTGTATTTAATATATTGCTTTCTAAAAATCCTGCAAGTGCCGAGCAGTGTTTTCTTGGAGCATTAATATATTTAGATATATATTTCTGCTCCGTGGTCTGTCAGCTGCTTCCGCACTCCCTAGTGGGTGCACCGTCACGCAAGGGCAGACTTGCATCAATCTCTCTGCTACCTTCAAAATAAGACCAGCACTGCCTGTGGGGGGAAAATCCACATTAGGATTTATTTGTATTGTTTGCTACAAACCTGTTTTGGTGGATCACCTTCATCAGTTTCGGCGACTGCCGCATCTGTGCCTCTATTATTTTACAAATCATCAATATTAATTGCTGGTAGGGCAGTGGTAATATTCCATCATCTTTAAATGACAAAAATATACAATTCTTCATCTGTTTCCTTAATTATTGCAATTTCATGAAAGCAAACATTCACATTATCATGACTTAATGCATGAGGCTTCTAAGTTATGAATCAAATTCAATTTCACATGATTATAACAATTCATCTAAACAGAATAACTGGTTACGCCACTTTGTAACGTGAAGTTTCATCTACTTCCATGCATTTCATTACTAAATCATAAGACAATACATTTCACATTATAAAAACACCACCATATGGTGGATGGGATACCCAAAAACTACATCAATGTGTTATGCTACTTAATTTCTTGTTCTTTCTGTATGCATTAATTGTCGGTTACATTCAGCTGTTTATTCTTCCTATTTAGATCACATAATTCCACCCTGGATGGGATGAGACATTCAACTGATTATTTACATTGTGCCCACTAGTGACTCCAAAAATAATAATAACCATCATTCTGCTCTCGATGGGCTGTGACATTCAGTGGATTGCTTTATGTTATTTTATTTGTGAAAATTCATAAATGTCCCCTATCTAATTCATCTGTCTGGTTCTTCATCCATTCACTGCCCTTCTTGATTCTCAGTAATAAGTGCACCTTCAGCTCTTCCCCACTATTCAACCCTAAAGGTGACTTCGTTAACATGTCCAGTATGTACCGTGATTCTAGTCTACCTTCTAGGGAGTCAGATGTGAAAGCAGAAGATGAGATATGTAACAGATTAAGAAAAAGAGGGTACCAACAAGCAGTACTATAGAGGGCGTAAACAAAGGTCAGCATGGCAAATAGAACAGATATTCTGTTCAAACAAGGTCAATCTAGAAGGAGACAAAAAATGTGAGTAGATATATCACCACCTATAATACCACATATAAAGAACTCAGACAAACCCTCAACAAACATTGGCATTTGGTGAATAGGGACCCAGTGATAGGAGGAGACATCAGTGTTAAACCTAGCAGATGCCCCTCTATGAAAAATAAGTTAGTGAAGATCACTATTGATACAAGCTACATGTGGTTAAAACCAAATAAAAGATTTAAAAAGTGTGCCAAATGCAAGGCCTACCAACATTGCAGACATTTGACGGATATAAAAACACACCTGGGGTAAATGTTAGTTGTTTCCAAATCATTGAATTGCAAATCATAATTTGCAGTCTACTTGCCCCTGTTCCGTCTGAGAGCAGTAAAAAATTTTGATACAATTTGCCCAGTGACAAGACATTTCATGGAGTACCATAACAGTGATCCCACAGCACTCACTTATAGTGTCTTAGACCAGGTTGAAAAATTCATCAGGGGAGAAGACAGAGAAAAAGCTCTGACACAATTAGAGTGCAGGTACATCCTGAGAATGGCCACTGTGAAACCCATAGGTTTGAATATTGACGAAGAACTATATGCCTTTCTGTAAATTCATGTACTTAATGTTTTTGAACCTCTCTGCTTTTGTATAGTTAGTCCTTTAATTCTCGCAAAAATGTGAAATAGTTTTAACTATTTTTAACATATTTGCAGTCTTTTCAGCAGCAACATTACTAATATCTCTGTATTTTTAAATGTTTAGGTTGTGCGAAGAGGACACTGTGACATAAATGCAATGGAGCTCAAATATCTTTTATTTCTTATATTTCCTATATTTTTTTGTGTTTAGTACTTTGTTTGGCCATCCTTCACCCAATGGGGCGTTAATTTATTGATCAGGATGGGTAATATTGACAACACATAGTCCGTATTGTCAGAATAATTTGCCTGGATATTGAGAATGGTGAAACCGTTTTTGTATATCATAGTTTGCCCGTATGGGCTTGTGTTTTGAGTAAGTGATGTAATTTGGCCAATAGGGTGTATATCTATTACCTAAGATGAATAGTACATGAAAAACATGAGATCGGCACTGGCCAATGGAAGTGCCTGGACACGAACATATGAACTCCTGAGTGTATTCATCCCAATGGGGCTTTACATCATACATTCAGTCATGTTATTTTAATTTATTACATTCTATTCTATTTAAAATGAGGTCGTTGAGAAAACCTGGATTGAAGGAGTTAATGTAATCCTAGCAGTCAAGTGTGTATTTATTTTATCATGCCTGGAGTCATCTTTATTGTGATATTGTTTTAATTTCCTATAGGATGGCTGGCATGCTGACCCATGAGCCTAATACAGCTTTTCTTAGACAAGATTCTGTAATTAGGCAGCAGCTTATTGGAAATTTAATATGTTTACACCACTATATGGTATTTTGTAATATTGGATTTTTTCCAGGCATAATTCAATTTACAGCAACCTATGCTCTAAAATATCTAATTTTCTGTATTGACACCATGTGATATTAACATGTTAAAAGATGGCAGACGTGTTTTTAAACTTTCACTATCGTGGTGAAGCTGTTTTCTATGTTTGTGTAAACTGACTATTCAAAATGTCTGCTGGACTGGCTGCCAAACGTCGTGAACAAGGCCAGTGTAGACGAAATGCGTAGACGCGTGTCTGCGATATGTGGTGTCTTTCATTTTGAATACATTTTCTGCACCACAGGAGTGCCGTCTCTGAGGTATTTTTTCAGGAGCTGTGGTATATTATGCGTCTGGGTGCAGAAGCCAACATGCACCCGCGGCGGTCAGACAGCACACTGCATACGCCTTCACAGTGAGGCTTGAGTGCCTGCTGGCCTTGACCCTGCAACAAAGTATTGCTACTCTCAGGAAGTTGATGCAACAATGACAACAACGTTATTGATGACAGCAATTGTTTATTCAATAGGAAATTATGTTGAAAACACAGTTGAAGTAAATTTGTAATAATGCAAGTAATCAAACGTCACCATGGAATTGACAAAGTACAGTTAACTGTACAAACTATAACTTGTGTCTCTTAAGAGGTAGGGTGCACGCTGTGTCCAATCTTCACTACTGATGTCAGTAGTATTGGTTCTACATGCAGGATGTTGGTCAGTCCCATCTCTGGTGTCAGCCCCCAATGAGCAAAGGGGAAGGCTGAGAGCAGCAGCTGTTGGAGGTTTAGGAGCTCGATGTAGTATATAAAAAAAAAACACATCCAAAAACTCCCTGAAAAAAAGTTTTACAGTCAACTTATGGGTCTAACACATTCCATATAGTTTTTAAATCCCAGCATCGAAGAGAAGTTATGGTTGGTGTATAAAACTGAATCCTGCTGACGTGGTCTAATGATGGTTAACCACACTAACATTATCTTTGCACTCTGGCCTTTAAATCTATATTTCACCCACGAAATGGCTGCCTTTGTCAACACAAAACTAAGGACTTACCAACAAAACATCAAGAAGTAACAATATCTATTACGAAACAAAGAAATTGCACCTTATTCGTTGTCATGAAATTGATGATGTCAATGATCAGGTGATATAGAAAGTCAATTGGAATGAAATCTGTGACATCATGTATGAAGTCATGAGAAGCCCATTATGGATGATCGATATGGTTGCCTTGACAAAGGCTGGCAAGGTTCAAAGAGCGCTAGAACACAGGTGCTATCAGCATTTTTAATTCTGAATCAGTGGGTGTAAGGATGTTGTCCCTTGCAAATGGTTTTGTATAATGCACATAATTTCAAACTTCTTTAATTTGCAGATGGACAAGTTTGACTTCTTCAGGTGTACTGATGTTTGTAATTCTCAGGTTAGTTCACTGGTGTGTGGGTTGCTAGTTTTTTTGTTCTTATAAAGTTCTGCATATTTTCGGATCCTATGTACAACTTTGATTCATTGGTGGCACATTTTTCCCCAGGAATGTTTTATTTTAAGGTAAGGCTATTGTGGTTCATGTTTGTGAAACTCGGAATTAATAACCCATGTTTATCTTTCCTTGCAGCTGTTGGTATGTAGGTCATAAATTGGAACGTGTTGGAGGAGTAAAGTTCTAAATCAGCAATATACAGGAGTTCAGAAGAACCTCTTTCAATTCTGTTGGAGGCCAGTGTTCTCACTGTGTGGGTGTTGATAACTCGTGAAGCAAACCAAAGTCGTGGATGTGAGGTGGCTCATGAACTTCTTTACCATGTGCAGGGAGGAAAAATCACGTGGTGGACTTGTAGTTGCAGGATTAGGTCATAGCAACTGTAGGGTCCCCTGAGGGATGAAGGCCAGAGTATCCGCGAGGGCAGGTTTGTGGACACCGCGTGGGAGGCTGGCACAAATGCTGAGGTCAAGTCGGAGAAGGCCTTGAGGCACAGCACATGACTGAGTGCAACACTGAGGGCGGCAATGTTTTTCCAAACATTTTGAAAAATGTTTGAGTGAGTGGAGGTGAAAAAGAGATATTGATTCATGCAATAGGAGTCCTTTATAGCTTGTACCTGCCTGGTGGTACAGAGGCACAGGCTCCAAGAATGCAATGTGGGAGCAATGCTGTACACTCTCTGCATAGAAACCTTTCTAATGATGAACATCTGCCCAAATGCAATTGGTTGGGATTTTAAACTTTTAGCAAGCACTGACACCAATTGAAAGCCACGGACTGTGTACAGAAGCTGGAGACTCACTCCAGTGCACAGAAACCACCAGCACTTTCTGACCATGGAAAAGTGAAGTGCCTCCCTCCTCAAGGCTAGGAATGAGACCAATGCCCAGCTTCTGCTGCTGACCTTGCACAGGGAAGAACCAGAGTATCAGGGGAATCCAAAGAGACCTTTCTAATCCTCCCCAGAGACCTGAGCTGGATCCAAGGGTCATGGAAGTCCAGCTTGGTTCTTGGGTATGTTCTTGCTTCCATTTTTTGCCAACTCACATAATTCCCTCCGTTCTCTGTCTGACTCCTTTGAGTACTAAGAGCTGTCCTTCTATATGTAGCTGTTGAGCAAGTGTCGCCTGCTACTTGGGACACATGATATGCACATTTAAAGGGACAGTGAATGCACTCATTCTGCATTTCTTATATTTCCTCTTCGTAGAGATTGAAATCAGTTAGTAGCCTCGAACAGTGTAATAGGAGTCACAATTATTGGCATGAGGCTCATGTTCCTTGTGGCATTCACACAGGGCTGAGAGTAGCACAGTGATGATGAGCAACATAATGAACGTGTGCAGCTAATTGTGATTCCAACCTAAGTACAATGTTTATACTTTTACTAACTGAATATTTTGTGTGTATTGTGCTGACAATTTCTATAATCATGTTTAACTGAGTCCATCTCTGTGTATTTCCATGGTGTTATTAATGTGTTGTTAACTGGATCTTACTGCATTTAAATCTCAACAACCTTATCACTCACTTTGAGCTATTTACTGATTGATCAGCGAGACCTGAAAGTCAATAAGGAGACTTTGGAGAAAAACTTTCTATTTCACACAAACCGTACTATTCATCCTGGCCAGTATGGAAGACCTACACCCTCACCTCTGATTATAACCTTGCGAGCCTGCACCTATATGGATATGGAGATGGCCTGATAGTCCTTCTGAATCCTCTACCATTAATAATATTATGATCGGGGAGTGTATCAGGGTGGTACATAACTTAGTTTCCTTGAGTTATTTTCATCTTTCCATCCATGGGTAAAGGCAAGTGAATGGCCTCTCCATTGTTACGGCAGCGTGAGCTTTGGAGGTCACCTAAGTGAGGGATTGTCCAGGAAACTAACTGATATGACACGTGGTCTTTCAGGGGCTATCAATTTCAAGACCTCTCAAAATAATTCATGTGTCCCTTACACACAATCAATACCAGTGAGACCCACCCTAAGATAATTGATACATAATGATTGTAAACATAACCACAGTGTTGAAGGACATCATATGTCTTCTGTCCTGAGATTTGTGCATCAATGACAAAAACACATCATGCTAATTATGTTAAAAAATAATGACTATCACATCTGAAATGTTTTGCAGGTGTAGATCTGGCCCTTGTAGCTCCAGGGACGGTGTCTCTGAGGATCTTCCTGCAGAGTGAATGCTGCCTCAGCTTCATATAAGCAGGGGAGAAAAGAAGGGAGAGAGAGGATGGAAAACACATCATGGTGAATGCCATGGATGCTGTCGACCCTCTTCTGTAGTGCGCAAGTTTACAGGTATTGTGGCCTCATAAGAATATGTTTCTCCTACTCTTCCTCTTCTATGTCTGGCTCCTCATCCCTGGGAATTGTACGACTTACCAATCCTTTCATGATGGTGTTCGCACAGTAAGTGTTTCAAATCGATTTTAGATAAGGCAGTAACCTCAACATCAACATGCATTATGTATTGATTATTCAAACGTGGTATTCAAAGTAGGTTTAAATGTGTTCCAAGTTATTCAGTGTTGGTCTTTATCATGTCAGCACCCATACACATCAGGCTGATGTCCTCCCACCAACTGAAGGGCATCAATGTCACCAGTAAATTCGTGATTGGGTGATTTTGGATCAGGTTCCTGTCCAGCAAAGTCAATAATGGCATCAATATGGTGCTTATTAAACTTGAATTTTGTTGAGATCTTCAAACAGGTGCAGCACAACACAGTATTTGCTTATCAGATAGAGGCAAGAAGATGTGCTGAAGGTTTCATCCAGTGCTGTGATATAGTTGATGTGTAAGCCGTGAGACACTGTAATCTGTGTAAAAGTAACACAGCATATACAATTGCACCTGCAGCTGATGTTGTGACTGGATTCAATCTAGCCTGGCTGATGAGGGCTGTTTGCCCGAAACTGGTCCCAGGATGCTTGTTTTTGGTCCAGGGAAGACATGGCTTGGCAGTTCGGGCTGGACTGTTCCCATGAGGCACAGGGTCAAGACTGCTTTGCATATCGCTGTGTCTGAACTGGGGTGGCAAAGTGAGCTAAAGAATGATGATGGATTTAACCCAGATCTGAGACTGGGGGCAAGTGTTTGAAAAGTTTCAACACTCCGTCCATCATCTCCTTGTGTTTGCCCTGGTGACATGGGCACACTAACAGAACCTGCAGAGAAAATGTTAGCAAGCAAGCAGGTCTCTCTGACACATTTGTTTACCAAACATAACCAACAATGAACTGGGGACATGTGCACCAATGCGTTTATGCATTGTGCACAAGGCTTAAGCAACAATCAGGTTCACACCATTCACTGGAGTCACAAAGCATCTTTTGTTGAGTCACTACTCTTAATCTACATTCCAATCATCCCTCTATGCAGGATTCTGTAGAAAAGAATGTGTACTGGGGAACAGTGTGCATCTGCTGTAGCCCCTGTCACTGGGATTCCTTGACATTCAAGATGAATGTAAATACATTAGCAGTTATGTGCATGTAGTCAATGCATTGACCACTTTTCTATCAAAGCAGCACAGAAGTGATTGCATTGTACACAGTCAGCTCACACTTTGACCCTAGTTTTGAGCTACCTTTAACTCAGCTGGGAGATACTTGGCGGTGTCTCACTATGTGTTAATGCTGATCATGAGTTAAACACCCTAGAACGGGGTATAACACGCTCGATCTATAATTACCAGGTTCTTTAAAGCAGAGTTTCCCTGACATTGAGGCGTTAAAAAGAGACATTTTCCACCTGCGTTGAGTAGGTGATACTTATCTGTGGTAGAGCCGGTGCAGTTCTGGGGTGCTTGACCTGGTGAGAGAGTCTGTGTGGGTTCCAGGTGGTGAGGGCATGGGTCAGTCTGATACTTTTGCCGGCAGCCCCTTCCCCTCTCCACCTGTGGTCCCACTGTATGCAGATTCAAAACAGGTTAAATTGGTTTTGGTGAATCTGGAACTGGATACTTCAGATTTGGAAACACATGAACACTTGCAGTTGCACAAGTCATTATCCCCCTTGGCTTCCACTCTGGGATATTTGTTTTCTGAAACATAACACTATGCTCCTCAGCAAAAACCTATGAGAGAAGGTTCCCTGCCAAGTAGGTCTGCAGGTTTTTCTCTCAGCAGACATGCTCTATTCTCCTTGATATGACATTTTCAACATCACTCATATGCATCACATGCTATCCTGGGATGCTAATATGTAATTCTGTTTTGACTGTCAGGCCAACAGCTTAGGGGTTGTTAAAGTTCAAGATACTGATCTGCAGACAGGATATTGTCACCATAAAATAAAATGTAGTAGTAATGGTTGAACCTGCACCATTCTCTGGGCTGCAAGAGCTGCTTCTGGTGGGTACTGAATGCAGGAAGGGATCCACAGATATGAGGTACACATGAGGTGGCTTCTCACTGTTCCCATATTCGATCATTTGAGGAAAGTTGTAATACGCTCCAGCTGTTTGTCCTGCAAGAATAAATTCCAGATGGTTCATTGGCATTTCCATTTCACCCATGTTGGTTTTTGGTCATCAACAGTCGAGTTATTCACTCCCCACCCTTCGATTGTGAGGGTGGCTTTGCCATCCGTGGACTACGATTCTCCAAGTTGTAGCGTTCACAGAAGCTACTTGCTTCATTAACAATTTATTGTCTCTCTGTGAAGTAGAGACGGCCAGGATTTCTATATTTTTGAGAACTGGCATCTGAAAATGATTGAGTCCTGTGACCAGTGGAGTTACACAGTACTCTCTCTCTTGTATGTGTAGGATGGACTCTGTCTCTATCCGTGTATCACTTTGTGCTCGATGTTTTGCATCATGGGGCATCTTATCTGTGATACCTGCGTGATCCCATGACATGATCCATGAATTTCTAGGCAAAGCCTTATTGACTAGCATATGTAGATAGAGATTTGCTCCAAAAATGGAAACCTCTTTTTTCCCAATCTTTTCAAACGTCGCTTCTGGGCTGTAGTATATGTTACAGGGACAGTGTTGGAAATAACTATGTTCCTGCATAGTATGTTGATTTGGAAGGGTACCATTAAGTACACCCACGCTTGGGGAGAGAGCAACAGTGCTGTATCTTCTTAGATGTGGAACTGTCCCATCTCTCCTTTTCATAATACAATGCAGCAGCTCTGTTTGCTGCATTGTGTGACATTTTAGTAAACTTGCCCCTTTGTTTGGGCCTGATTTGGAGCTTGGTGCATATGATATTCCATCACAAACGTGACGGATAGTCATTCCCAGATATTTCAAGTGCATTATATCCTATGGCACTCGTAATACGGCAGACGGGATATCCATTGTGCTTGTGATGGAGTAATCCATCAGCCGAACTCGAGATCAAGCTCTTATCCTGCTAGATAATTTGACTTTTCGTTTCAGGTTGAAGACTAACAAATGCAGATCTGAAAACACCACACACAGGTATTGTTTCACCACAGTTTGCAGTGGCTTGTGTTGTTGATAACCACACAACCAGTCCACCACTCGCTCAACCCATTGAAGGTTTGATTGATGGGGACATTGTGTTGGCAATTGGTCTCCTGAGTCTAAAAAATGTAGGTATTTCATACAGTTAGATTCTCCTTTCTTGGCAACCATCTTGCAATCTTCTCAAACAGATTCCAGATCCTTCTCCCAAGTTCTGCCCTGCCATTCCTTCATGTTTCTCAGGCATTTTGCTCTTTTGTATGTTTTAAATACAGTAATAGTCGATTTCAAGGCAATGCACTGACTCTTAATGTGGTAGACTGCTCTCACTTTGTGGGGCAGCTCCAATCCTCCCAATGTTTCCGAGTTGTGGAGGGAAACTCTTGGTGGCAGTGGCATAGCTAGGGGGGCGATCCCTTGGTGGTGACGAAGGATGTGAATTCTGCCCTCGCTACTTGACTGAATACATTTACAAAGTGCTTAGGAGGTTGAAAGCCGGGCTCTCTCTTCAGGTTCTTGTAGCTGATAATTATGTTTGAAATGATCTCTTCATTCATGTGACAAGTGAAGAGTTTCTTACCATGTTTTACTTATATAGAGGGCATCTTTTAAAGATTTTAAAGTTCTGAATAATGTGATTCATGATTGTAGTTACGTTTTAATATGACAAATAATTCTTGACTATAAAACAGGTATTTACTACACTTGGTAAATAGCATTACCCCGGACTGGGGTATTTAGTACATGTGGCAAATATTCCAAGGCGTTAGCTTGCAAATGAATAATAAACATTTAACACGCCAAGTTCCCCATATTTGGCGTGTTTACAGGACTTTGACCTTCCTGAATGTATGGGGGACTGGCAGTATGTATTAGTTTTCTCACATCTTCTACACGAGTGTTTGCACAGAGACATGAATGTATCTCTGCACTTGTAGTAAGCGACAGAGACTAAAATACAGTGAAAGAACGTCTTCAGATTTTTTCATTTGCCTCAACTATTTTATTTTTGAGCCAGCGTAAATTACTTGTTAGCTATTGTCTTTATGCTTTATCTCAGCCCCTCCCCCATTCCGAAGCTGCAAATGGGAACACAGTAAACAGTTAAACAGTTAAATGCTTTGATGAGATGAAATCTCACAATTTGTAATCTTGAATTGAATATAAAAAGGACAAGGAGGTGACACGATGCGGGTTAGTGTTTCGAGATCGCCATGGCTTCCATTAGGCCTGGGAGAAAATTTCGTTCCATTCGCGGAAATTGCGATAATTTGACATTTTCGCGTTCCGCGGAGAGCGCAAAAATGTGAAAATTTCCGCATGCCGCAGCTTGGCGATAATTTGTTTCTTGTTCGCGCTGTAAAATAATACATTCTCGCGCGCGCGTGATCGCCTTACCTGAATCCCTGCGTTCGCCGACAAGTTTTCTTGATCCGGTCGCGTTCTCCATGAGATGTTGAATTGTTTTTAGCCATTTGCGCTGTCTCGCGACAGTTCGCGCCCGCAGTGATGTCATGCGTCGCGCGATCACGTCTTTCTTCTCGCGATCATGCACCGCGAGACAACTGAAAACAAGATGGCCGCGCCCGCGAGCAACCACATGGGTAAGTTGGCGAGTCGCAACCATGCAGAAAATCTCGCGAACATGCGGGAAAAAAACTTCCGCATCTTCGCGATATTTCCGCTTGTTTGCGATAATTTTAAACATTTTCGCGATAATTTGCAAAAGTGGATTTCGCAAATTCCGCCCACCCCTAGCTTCCATTCCCCACAGACTGCTCCTGAATCTTCCATGTGCTCAGGACACTGGGGCTTTGGTGGGGTGGCCAACCGCAGGGAGGCTTACCTGCAGGGGTTTTTGGGCCAGTGGTGCAGCCCCATGCACATTTGGGCTCTTTGGGCTACCTTTTTTCTGCTGGAGGAGCGGGGGTTTTATAACCGGACATTTTGTCTGCCGTGTCACCATTTTTGTAAGGTGACACGGCAGCTGGTTGTAAGTTGGGGTAGGCAGGACGTTTGATTTTTTTTCTGACCTTTACCTTGTGCGTCGAAGGTGGGAAGTTCTGAGGTAATCTGATGTCTCTCCTATTCTTCCGCATTTCCCGTCTGCCGCTCTGACACACACCCCCTCCAGGAGTTGTTAGCACTGTGGCATTTACAATTTATTAGTCTTTTGTTGTTTGATCTCTGGGAAATTCAGCCCAGTCCCTAGAGGATAATGATTAATGTGATACATTTTAATCTCTTTATTATATGGGCTTGCCTGTGCCTGACCAGTGATAAAAATTTGGAATTAAAAATTCCCTAACCACTTGGGCTATTATCAGGTTAGGCAGGGATTTTGGAAAATGTTTCTGACCTTTATAATTTTTAAAAAAAATCCCTATTTGGCTCAGCGGTGCAGGTACCAGGAGCTCCCTGATTCCGAGGGTGGATCCTGTGCACTTCGTGTTCCAGGGAAAGAAGGGGTTTGCAAACCGGTGAGTGTGTGTGGCCACGCTACAATGTGGCTGCACGTGTGAGTGGTACAGCCCATTCAGGCTTGATTACTGAGGCAGGAACTGCAATGTCGAGGGGTGTGCGGTGCGGCTCGTGAAATGGGGAGCGGGGTGTCTCTCACTCAAGTCCGCGAGGGAGCGGGTGGGGTTACGGGGAAGGAGGCTGGTTGAAGACCACCCCCGGCGCCAAAGCTTCTGGTGGAGTGGTGAAATGACATGAGCAAAACACCTGGTGGGGGTGAGGGGAGAGAGGCCCCACAGCGTTAGCTGGGCTAGGGTGGCTCCCAGCAGCAAAAAGGGGGGTTCGCAGCCAGCATTAGAGCAGGAAGCCTCAGGGGGAGGGGGACATGTGTGTTTGCGGATGGGATTGGGGGGGTAAAGCACGTCTCAGGGAGGGATGAGGAGCAGGGGTCACCATGATAGGGGGGAAGGCCTGAGGCGGGCCCACAGGGGATTGAACCCATTGGGGGTGTAGTGAGGGGTGGGATCGGCCGCTGAGTGAGGGAGGGGAGCAAGGGGATCGATCACAGCCCATGAGAGTGGTCAACAGGGGAAGATGAGGAGAAGGCACACGGGGGCCCGACATGGAGAGGGGTGGGGCCACTAACACCGGTTTGCGGGACCTTATGTTTAAAATTACAGGGCAGCAGGCCTGAAAGGTAATGGTCTGGGGTGAGTCGCAAGCAGCTCCACGTGACCGAGAGGAAGAGATGGCAATGGCAGAAGCAGACAGCCGGAGTATCGAGGTAGAGGCAGGACATAATGAAACGCCGATCAGAGGAGTTTGCGGTGGTACAGCAACTCCCAAGAGGTCGATGTGGCCACAGGGATGGTGGCAGGGGATACTGGGCAAAAGCCCAGGATCAGAAGGGCGGTTTGCCCAGAGATATACAAGTTCAAAATTGGAGTAACGATTTAGCAGCAGTAGGAAGGGGAAAGGAAACAGGGGGTTGGGGGCACAGTAACAATGTGCATAGTACATTTCAGATTGGAAAGAAAAAAATACAGCTGGTCCAGGACAGCATGATGGAATCCAGGGACGACTGGTTAGGCGGTGCGATCCAGTGTGGACGCCGACCTTGACGCCAGGTAAAGGCAAAAAAGGGAAAGTATTGTAAGATTTTGCAGCGGCAAAGGTCAGCGGGATGGGAGGAGTCAAAGTGGCCTAGTGGTTAAGGTCTCTGACTCTTACTCCAAATGCTATTTGTTCAAATCCTGGTGTTTCGAGGGTGGTGGTTCTGAGTTAAAATTATCAGGGGTAGGTACTGGAACGCAAATGGGGACGGTGAGGGAACAAAAGGTACTGGGTAGAATGAAACAGGATGAGGAGAGGCAGGCCCGGACTGGCCGTAGCGGGCACCGGGCAATCCCCCGGTGTGCCGCAGCGGTGGGGGCCGGTTTTGAGCCCCTGGGGGCCGTTTTTGTTACAGGGCCGTATTTGCAGCATAGCTGCAAAATCGGCCCTGTAACAAAATCGTCCGAAAACCGGCCCCGGCAAAGAGCTCGGCGGCACCCCCAAGCCCCGGGGGGCCGGCTGAGCATTTTGCCAGGGCCGGTTTTGGTTCCCAGTCCGGCCCTGAGGAGAGGGCGACAGCGGCTTCTAAGGTCGAGAAAAAACACAAAGAGACACTTGAGGTACAGCGCTATGGGGGGATATATGGGGGAGTGACCTCAAACCAGGGAGGAGGTGAATTAAAAGATTTGGAGAAATGTGTTCATAGAGTCGATGGGGTACACTACAGGGAGCTTATGATGAAAGAGGGTGCAAAGGGGGAAGAAGTGGATTTGTCAAGGACCTAAGGTAGCCAGCATAGTGGGGAAGGGGCTGGCAGGAACGTGCAAAGTAGCCAGACGATATACATGGACGGGTATCAGCAAGTAAAGGGGGGCATTCAGGTAGGAGAAGACTTAGCACACAGCCAGCGTTTTTCCGTTGGTATACTGCCCCCATTTGTTTGTTTTCAGAAGCACCCACCAGAGGGGAATGGGGAGATTACGCATATGAACCCCAGGGGGGAGTACAGGGGTCCTTTGGCGATTTTAATAAAGGGTTAGTGCACAAGGGGATACAAAGGACTTAGCATAAAACAGGGGCCATAAAACGGAGGATGCCATTGGTCAGTAGACATACCAGAGGACTGGTAGAGGGTAGGATAAGGGGCCATTAGGGCAAAAGGACATAAAGTCTGCTTACCTTTTACTACCGGTATACCCCGAGAAATTTTAGGGCACAGTAATCAGTGGAGGGCAAATGGGCAGGTATGAGCTTTTCAGCTTCTGTTTGCAGCGCCCCTTTCGGGGTAGATGAGAGAAGAGACGGTGACACATTACCTTGACAACTTCTTCCTGGGGGTCTAACCTGGTTCTGCAGGCTGTCAGAAACAGCTGACAAGTTTAAAGAGCTCATGGGGCAGTTGGGAGTCCCCTTGGCACCAGAGAGGCACTAGGTCTGAGTATGGTGTTGTCATTTCGGGTTATTGATTTGGACTCGGAGGTGATGAAGGCACACCTGCCGATGGAGAAGTAGCGGCATATGGTGAAGGGTAAACGAGTGTGAATACAGTGCTAACAATGGGCTGCGCAGTATACTGTGCATGTGGTTTAGAGTTTCAGCTTCTTTTGGGCAATGGGCTTTCTGTAGCCAATGGGAAAAGGGGCGGTGACACACTACCTTGACGACTACTTCCTGGTGGACCAAAGCCGGTTCAACAGGTAGACAGCAACAACTGACCAGTTTACGAGAGCTTTTGGATCAATCGGTGTCTCCTGGGCACCAGAGAAGACACAGGGTCTGAGTACGGGTTGTCATTTCTAGGTATTGATTCGGACTTGGAGGTGAGGGAGGTACACCTACCGATGGAGAAGAAGTTGCATACAGTGAAGGTCTTAAATAAGGGTAGACAAAGCGCTAGCAAGGGGCTGCACTGCATATTGTGCATGTTTTGAGCATAATAGTTTTTTTTTTGGGAGGGGCTTTTCGTGCAGTTGGGAAAAGAGATGGTGACACACTACCATGATGACGTCTTCCTGGGTGGTCCAACTCTTTTCGGCAGACTGTCCGCAGCAGCTGACAAGTTTACAAGAGAGCAATGGGGGCCCAATTGGCACCAGAGGAGACATGAGGTTCGAGTGCAGTGTTATAATTATGGGCAGTGGTTTGTCTCGGAGGTGAGGGAGGCACAACTACCGATAGAGAAGAAGCTGCAGATGGTGATGGTGGTAGGCGACATGCTGGCTAGATGGGAAGTGAGGGGTAGAAAGGTACAGGTGCCAATGGGACAGTTTAAATGAGCAGGTAGGGTGGTACAGACAGGAAGTACACTATGAGTTGATGGGGAAGGTTGTTAAATGGATTTACGTTGACACAACATGAAATGCCCCGGACAGCCGGGATGAAAGGAGGAGTTACACAGGTGGCAAAAAGTTTGCGAGGGGATGCACAAGGGGGTTAAACCATAGAGCAACATGGCAGTGATGCAAGTGGATGATATACAATACCTGCAGGTTTTCACAGGCACTCGAGCTATATTGAGGGCCGGTAGTAAGATGTCTGAAACACAATATTTGGAGTCAAGCCAAGGAGGGTCTGGGGTGGGAGTACCCGGAGAGCGCGGGGCTAAGCATGAGGAATATTTTTAGAGTGGGGCTCAGTAGTTGCTGCACAGTGTAGGTGTCAACGATTGACAGGTGGTTGGAGGGTACTGCTGTAGGCAAGTTGGCAAGAATGGCTTTCATAGGGGAAGTCGTAGTGGGGGTATCCCCCCCTCGGGAGGACGGGGCAGGCGCAGGTCAAGGGTGGGGGCAGAGAGAAGGAGACTGGGCCTCGAGTGAGGAAACACGTGGCTAAGGTTTTAGGTGAGCCTGTTCGCGCATTCAGATGAGTCACAGGTTTCATGGGGATAATCTATGGCCTCCCTCTTTGGCACTATGTAGGTTCAAGGGGCTCTCTTGGTTCTAGAATTGCTGGGTAGGAAGGGACAGGCAGGTGAATAGGAGGGTGAGGGGGATCAGGTAGCAGCTGGTGAAGCATGCCCATTGATATGGGGATGCTCAGCATAAGAAGGGTCCAAAAAGGGGAGTCTGTTTGGCAGGTTTTTGGACAACAGGATGTCTGCAGCGCAGTTATGGTGGGCTATGCATAGAGCATCAGTATTTTAGGGAGGCTTGGGCGATTTTGGGTATTCATCCTCGCCGGATCAGTGGATCAATGGATGCAGCAATGAGGGCTGGAAGAAGGGCAGGTTTATGTGTCTAGGGCGAGAGAGAGCTGGTGATTGTCATACACATTAACTGGGGTGATCTAGGTGGGGGACAGTTCGTGTGCATATATTTATGCTTGTGTCTTTTCAGGTCCAGTGGCGAGCCCAGCAATGGTGGAAATGTCCACGGGGATAGTGGACTTTCCGTTATAAATGGGCAGTGCGCTATGAAGTTGAAAAGGAAAAGATTTGACCTGGGTCAGTACGCAGAGTCAAATAAAGATTGTTGGCAGATGAAAGGGGGCATGCATTCGCTTTGATGGTTTACTATATTAATAAGTAATAAATGAAGTTTGCTGATATTTCCCTGGGGGTGTGGGACATTGAGGTGACTAAGGGGCCTTTCCCTGTTTGGGTAAGAAATGGTAGGGGTCTTTTGGCAGGTAAACACCAGGGATGGGGTGGTGTGTCATCTGGTTGGGAGCTGTTTCTTTCCCAGGCGAGGATACTACAGCAATAGACAAAGCAAGGGAACAAATTATCTGGGAAAAGAGCCTTTTGCGATAAGGAGGGTACTGGGGAGGAGAACATAAGGAGTCAAGGTACGCTGCAGTAGACATTTGCAGTAATGATGGGGTACGATAGTCTCTCCTCGGGATGGATATATGCCTGGTACAGAGTGAGGAGATTATAGAGGTAGGTTTGAACAGTACAAGGTATCCTATAAGGCCCTAGGTTGGGGGGTCAGCAAAGTCAGAAGCAGGTAAGGACTTTTCTGAGTGGCATGTGGTAAATAGTTTTTATGTGTTTACAGGTTAGGTTTATGGCTGAGAAAAAGTTACTCTGGGAGCAGGCGATAGTGCGAAGTTGGGCCAACCAAGAAAAATGTTTGTGAAGTGCACCTATCTTCAATAAAGTGGCCTTTTTCACACATATAGAGCATTTTTTGATCTGTGCTGCACCCACCCCCCCCCCCCACCTCTGGCCCAAATCTTCTTTGCCGGGAGTCTTTCTGTCTGCCAAGGGGTTCGGTGTTATGTTTAGGAGATTCACCAATAGTGATTTTACTTTAGAACAACAGTGCATTTTGGGGCTTGTACTTTTATTTCTATTTAGATATGGGCTTCAAAACCCAGCAAGCAATGTGCTGAAGGATAAAAAGCTAGGTTTGACTGGAGGTGCCAGACATCGCAAGGGTGCAACTGACAGCTGTGAAATGCGAATCATTGGATTTTTAAACCCTTATGTATGGAGGAAGTAGTAGGGGCAAAAGTATTAGGATGCTAATTGTCCTTTGTTACATTCAGAACTAGCTGAAGGTATCACAGAACAGAGAACAGCTTGGCAGCCATGGATATGTAGTATGGAGTTTGCAAGTCTAAGATGGTTGTTGTAATTGTACTACTGCACACCTTCCTTCCGAGTTTTAGTCATGAGGACACAATGAGCCACAGGCAGCAGCAGGCACTAGGGCACAGGGCCACTGCCAGTACTGTGTATGTTTCCTGTTGGTTGGAGGTTGTGGTGGCTGCTTTCAGGCAGCAGCAGGCACTAGGGCACAGGGCCACTGCCAATACTATGTACTATACCTGTTGGGTGGAGGCTGTGGTGGCTGCTTTCAGGGCTGGAAGGACTGTCCTCCAAGCCTGTAAGGAATCCTAGAGAAGAGGTGCTCCCCCGGCCTATGCCCAACACACATGAATTACTCTCATTAAAGACCTGCACACTGTCAGTCTTTCTCTTCCAGACAGCAAGAGCTGCAACCCAAGACCTTTTTTCACATCTGCAGTTCCCATGCTCTGAGTGAGTCGAACGGGCACAAGGATAGTGAAGGGAGGCTGCAGGATCCCACAGGTGACATTTTGCACATGGATAAAGAGTGTAGGTAATGACTAGAGAAAAGGTGTGTAGTAAGAGAAAGAGAGGAGTACAGAAGAGATGCTAAGAGTGACAGAGAATGATTGATGGAGAGTGAAAGCTAGGCATTGGCTAGATGTAGGTATGAAAATAATGATGGAGCAACTGAGCCACAAGAGAATGGGGAGCAAAAGGTGTGAAATGAGACAGACTAAAGAAAGAGTGACAGAAAGGAACAGGGAACAGAAAAGAGACAAGTGGACTGGGAGAGTAAAGTTAAGTAAAACATGGGTGAGACGGAGAAAAACACAGTAGTATACAAAGTGTGGGAAAGAGAAGTTTGGGTGACAGAGAGAAAGAAGAAGATTGCTTGTGTAAAACAGAAGGCAAGACAGAGTGAGAACATGAGAAACTGGCCTAGCAAGAGTGCTTTCCATACTGGAGACTATGTGGACTGGCATTTAACCATTGGGGTATTTGAAGATTTCTTTCTTTCTTCTTCACAATTAATTGCAAAATCTATTGCTCTATGGATGTTTTAATACTTTGTACATGTTTGCCTCTGTTTGAGTTGTGGGTGCTTTGAGGACTGACCAGGGCAAGGTTGTAGTCCCAGTGCATAAGGCAGGTGTTGTTTCAACAACATTCCTAAAGCTGCCTCTAGGAGAACACACCTTTATCTGAAGTTCCTTATAACGTGTTTGCTGCAGACTCCTCAGAATAACATGTGTTTGCTGCAGGCTCCTAAGAGTACCATGTGTGTTTGCTGCAGGCTCCACACGATAACATGTGTGTTTGCTGTAGGCTCCTCGGCATACCATGTGTGTTTGGTGCAGGCTCCTCAGAATAACATGTGTGTTTGGTGCAAGCTCCTCAGAATACCATGTGTGTTTGGTGCAGGTTCCTAAGAATAACATGTGTGTTTGATGCAGGCTCCTCAGAATAACATGTGTGTTTGATTCAGGCTCCTCAGAATGGCATGTGTGTTTGGTGCAGGCTTCACAGAATAACATGTGTGTTTGCTGCAAGCTACTCAAAATAACATGTTTGTTTAGTACAGCGTCCTCAGAATAACATGTGTGTTTGATGCAGGCTCCTCAGAATAACATGTGTGTTTGATTCAGGCTCCTCAGAATGGCATGTGTGTTTGGTGCAGGCTTCACAGAATAACATGTGTATTTGCTGCAAGCTACTCAAAATAACATGTTTGTTTAGTAAAGCGTCCTCAGAATAACATGTGTGTTTGGTGCAGGCTCCTCAGAATAACATGTGTGTTTGGTGCAGGCTCCACAGAATAACATATGTGTTGCTGCAAACTCTTCAAAATAACATGTGTGTTTGGTACAGGCTCCTCGGAATAACATGTGTGTTTGATGCTGGCTCCTCAGAATGACATGTGTGTCTGGTACAGGCTCTGCAGAATAACATGTGTGTTTGCTGCAGGCTCCTCAGAATAAGGTGTGTTTTCTGCAAGCTCTTCAGAATAATATGTGTGTTTGGTGTAGGATTCTCAGAATAACACTTGTTTGGTGCAGGCTCCTCAGAATAAAATGTGTTTGGGGCAGGCTCCTCAGAATAACATGTGTTTGGTGCTGGCTCCTCACAATAATGTGTGTGTTTGGTACAGGCTCCTAGGAATAACATGTATTTGATGCTGGCTCCTCAGAATAGCATGTTTGTTTGGTGCAGGCTCCACAGAATAACTTGTGTTTGGTGCAGGCTCCTCAAAATAGCATGGGTGTTTGGTGTAGGCTCCACAGAATAACATATGTTGGGTGCAGGCTCCTCAGAGCAACGTGTGTTTTCTGCAAGCTCTTCAGAATAACATGTTTGGTGCAGACTCCTCAGAATAATTTGTGTGTTTGGTGCAGACTCCTCAGAATAACATGTGTGTTTGATGCAGGCTCCACAGAATAACGTGTGTTTGATACAGGTTCCTCAGAATAACGTGTGTTTGCTACAGGCTCCTCAGAAAAACATGTGTTTGCTGCAGGCTCCTCAGAATAACATGTGTGTTTGTTGCACGCTCCTCAGAATAACATGTTTTTATCATTATAGATGCAGAACTATAATTGCCTGAATGCCAAATGAAAACCAGAACCTAACAAATGACTGTAATGGGACATGCGGAGACCTGAACTTGTGTGAATCCTTCAGAAGGAAATCTGTGGAGACTGTTCTTCCAAGTCTCTAGACTTTCTTGTTTATTTGGGTGTTTTTCTACTTAGGAGGGTTTTGTGATACAGATTGTATACATAAACACAAGATGACAATACTGGACATATGTGTCCATGCAGTTTGTGTTGAAATAATGACAATAAATAAAGAACTGCTTGAAGATGCAATATTGACACCAGACAATTGGACCAATGTATGTGATGTCATCATTCAGCCAGGCTTTATATATAACACTGACCAGGCTTAGATTTGTATCCTAATACACCTAATATTAATGATAAAAACTACAGTTCCAAAATGTGCCATGCAGTTTTTAAAGTGCCAGGAGAGGATGAATGTGTACCATACTGTATTGAACCATTTGAAATAGGGTTGTTAATAAAATTGATTTTGTTTTCAGGGTGGGTGGGTGAGGGCAAGCTCCTAAAAGCTCATCTAGACATATTAGAACTGGCAGTACCTTTTGGAGAGCATGCAGAGAGTGCTACCATGACAAGTGCACTGGTAATAAAGTGCTTTGATCATGCATGGCTTGTTCAGTACCTGGCTTTTCAGTCAACAGCTTCGTGCAAGGATCATTCAGTTCATGCAGAAAATCTTTAAAGCAAGACTGCATGTCCCAGACTACAACTTGTTGTTTGTGTAAAGCCTGAACTGGAGAAGCCAGCATGCATGACATGGGGCCATGTAGCATAATGTGAAGTGAGTAAAATCTGGTAAGGCCTCTTGTTGTTCACTCTTCAACTCTACCATCACTCCAACTGATGCGTTGGCTGTATCTTCTGGTGGCATTTTTCCTTCAATTGTTTGTTACTGGATTTATAGAGAGAACCGCGGACCCAGAGTACTAAAAACCCTATATCGCTCTCTAGGCACTGGCACAGAGGTCCAGTCCTAAAGTCTGCTCAAGGGATTCACAGAATCCGTAGAAAACGTTTAATTTTGGAAATGTGGGAGTAGGATTGATGCACAACCACATAGATAATTATGCAGGACCTCAGTGCACTGCATTAACCGGGCTGCAGTATTAAGAAATCCCTCTTTCCAGGCTGTGCCTCCTACCTGTACCCCTTTTGTAACACTGTAAAGCATGGAGTACTCTGCTTTCTTCTATACTTTTCTCTGATAGGCCCATCTGTACTGCTCAGGGTTTAAGATTAGAGCCGGCACGGAGGACGCAAAGCAGATACACTGATGTCAGAGCATGGAGAAGAGGCATCAGGGCCCTTAAAGGAGGCCAGTCAATTAATTGCTCAATTTGTGAAAACAAAGTAAGTGCCATGGCCCTTGTCAGCAGGTCACTGCATCTTGCACCACCCACATCCTATGCCAGCTATGCCAATAACTAACCCTGTGAAAGTCTGACAATTCAGACTATTTGAGGCTCCCCAAACTTTTAAAAATGGCTTTGGCAGCACATATTAGTTGTTGTTATTGCATATTGATTAACCCCTTCGCTGCCAGGCATTCCCCCTCATCCCCACTGTGCCATGCCCTTTTTTGGCTATTTGGGGTAGTTTACTCTTAGGCAAATACCTTTTTGTCCACATAAGGTGTCCACGCCAAATTTGCGTCCATTTCTTCCAACATCCTGAGGACTCTAAAGGTTCCAAGGGTTTGTGAATTACCCTGGAGGGGTCAAAAAAAATATGAAAAATACAGTTAGATTTTGAGAATTATAGAAAAGATTTGAAAAAAGAAAGCCGCAGAACACAACGCCTGTTTTTTTTTCCTGCAAACGGGATCCGCAAAGAATTTATGGTGCTAAAATTATCATCTTCCCAGCTTTCAGTAACAGGCAGACTTTTGTCATAAAACTAAAATTTTATGCACAGTTTTGGCATTTTACTGGGATATAGCCTATTTTTCCTCTAGTTTGTGCTTTCAACCTCTTTCCAGTTAGTGGTAGAAATGGGTGTGAAACCAATAATGGATCCCGGAAAGCTATACACTTATCAAAAGGAGACAACATTCTGAATTCAGCAAGAAGTTATTTGTGTAGATCCCTCAAAACTTTTTTATAACAGTTGAAATAAAAAAAATATTGAAACTGAGTTGATAAAAGCCTTCTGTGCTTACATCTTGTCAGGGGAACTTAACGAATCACACAGGAGCAGAATGACGCTAACTCCCAATGCCCTTCTCAGGACCTCCCCTGCTAGGTTTGTTTTAATCCATCGCAGGTAAGTTCTGAGGAGGGAAAGGGGATGGGACAGAGAAGAGACAGCTCCAAAACACTGCTTGTCCTGCTTTGTCTTCTTCTTCAGATTGTTAGGCTAGAAACATTAAATAGTCAGATATATTGGTTACCTTAACAACTACTTTCCTCAATATATATATAATAACTAATCTCACCAGTGAGTAGTTTTGGACGTGCCACTCTTCATACTTCTCTAGAGCGTTGTGTGTGTTTACCCAGAGAAGCCTTCTCTCTAATCGCTTGTTCTTTTCCTTGTAGGTCGTTCTATTCTAAGGGTCTCTGTCTTGATAGAAGGAAAAAACAAGGTAAGTTATTTTTCTGTTCTGTATTTGTGTAATGTAGTTCTATGTTTCCTTCCCAACTGTATACTCACTGGACAAGTGATTGAGATGATTATGATTAGTTGTCTGAAGTTTGAGAACTTCAATTAAATAGTGACAATAAGAACAAATGCACCTGCCTAAGATTTTTCTTAATGGAAGATTTGCTGATTTATGCTTCCCAGCCAATTAAAGAAGGTGCTTTTAATCACTTTAGTTTGACTATTAATCACAGTTTTTATGGCAGCTGCCAAAGACGTCTGCAATTTAATTATTTCCTTCCCACGGAAATATGTAATGAAGCGCGAACAGTATTCTCACAGGAAATACAATACTGAATATTATCAATTGGGTAAGTTGATAATAAACTTCTTCTCAGATTTGTTTCAATTGTTAGCGCTAGAACGACTTCAGTCAGAATTATGTTTCTACAGCTTATAGCCCGAAAACTTGGGTGTGAACAGAAATAATACTTAGATGTTGACACTAACCTTTAATCTTGGATATTGGTAGTAACCGACGAAGCTAAACCCGTATATTCCGCCACTACCCTGACTAACTTTCGCGATGCATGAACAACAGGTGCTGCTCCAGAAGAATCTTCAGTGAAGTGCACAGTAGAATGTTGGAGCACACCTCACCAACTGTCATTTGCAAAAAGACTAGACTGCTAAACAGTGTTATGCTGTTGCAATGTCAGGATGTTGGTGGCCATGTTGGAGTTTCTACGGTGCCAACTAGCGCTCCAACTAAAGGGATTAGCTACTCTTTGAGTTTGTAAAGAGAGAATAGTAGCTACGGAGGAAGTAGGAGGAGGAAACCTCCTGTGATTCCTGACAGTACCCCCTCCCAACGTGGTTTCCTCCAATCTGGGATTGGTAGGAAATTTAGCATGGAAGGCTTTAATTAATCGAGGGGCATAGACATCAGTACTTTTTTCCCAGGAACGTTCATCAGGTCCATAACCCTTCCAATCAATGAGGTAAAAGAGTTCATCACGGATGAGTTTTGAATCTAAGATCCGTTTAACTTCATACTCAGCCTCACCATGCAGGATTAGAGGATCAGGAGGGGAAGACCTACGCAACCCGGGGTGAATTGGTTTCAAGAGAGAAACATGAAAGACCGGGTGAATTTTGGTGGAACCAGGAAGAGATAATCGATAAGTAACTGGATTAATGACCTTCTCAATTGGATAAGGACCCATAAAACGAGGCTGGAATTTACGGGAACCTTTGAGTCTAAGGTTTTTTGTACACAACCAGACAATCTCCCACATGAAGCTCAGGTGCCTTTTTACGTTTTCGATCAGTGAAGTGTTTGTAACGAGCCTTTGCTATCGACAAATTCTGGGTTACAGTGTGGTGGATCCTAGCTAACTGTTGGGCAATATCCTGAACAGCAGGAATGTTAGTATTGTCAAAATTAACATGGGAATTAGGATGCCTGCCTGAATTTATAAAGAAAGGTGAGCAACCTGTGGAAACATTAATGGCATTATTATAGGCATACTCAGAAGTCCACAAATGGTCAGGCCAGTCACCCTCCTCATCTAACAAGTATAACCTTAGGTGTTGTTCTAGTTCTTGATTAATGCGTTCGGTCTGACCATCGGTATCAGGATGAAAGCTGGTAGAATAACGGTGGTCAGTGTTAAGCCCCTTCATGTAAGCTTTCCAAAATGTTATAGGAACTGGGAGCCCCTGTCTGAAATGAGTACCTTAGGAATCCCATGAGGGCGAATTATGTGTTGATTGAAAAGTTGAGATAGCTGCTTGGAAGTGGGTGCACCCTTAAAGGGTACAAAGTGTGCCATTTTACTAAATGTGTCAACCACAACCAGAATAGTGTCATAACCATGAGAGGAAGGTAAATCAACAATCAAGTCTAGGGAGACCGTGTGCCAAAGATATGGGGGGGTTGGTATGGGTTGTAAGAGGCCCTTTGGGGCTTGTCTGCCCGATTTCCCCCGTGCACATAGTTCGCAACTCAAAACATATTGACGAACATCACGGCACATGTATGGCCACCAAAAGTTTTGTTTAAGTAAATCTTCAGTTTTTAGGATGCCCTTATGACCAGCCAGTGGATTGTCATGACTTTCCTGCATGGCTTTTAACTGGAGTTCCTTAGTGGGTAGATACAAGGCAGAGTTGTGGTAGGGAAGGCCGTTGTGAATGGAATGTAGTGGATCTTCTGAGAGCCAAGTCTGCATATCCAGATCTGACATCAAATTGCGAACATGATGTTCAAAGGGTTCCAAGGAAATCACTGCAATGAATTTGTCATCAGGTATGATTGGTTGATTTTCAATGACTGGAGTTTGATTTTCTGTATCTAATCGTGAGAGGACATCAGCCTTTCCATTCTTGGATCCGGGACGAAAGGTAATAACAAAATCAAAGACTGCAAAGCACAGAGACCACCGCAATTGACGTGGTGTGAGTGTACGCGCAGAGTGCAAAAATTTTAGATTGCGGTGATCTGTGAACACAGTTACAGTGTGTTTATCCCCCATTAAATAATGCCTCCAATCCTTGAAGGCATCCTTAATAGCCAGAAGTTCTTTTTCCGTGATAGTGTAGTTACATTCTGCAGGATTGAGTTTGCATGAACGATACGCTACAGGATGCAGCTGCCCAGTGTCTTTGTGTCTCTGCAAAAGAATTCCTCCGATGGCTAGGTCTGAAGCGTCTGTCTCCGGATAGAAGGGTTCGGAGGGATCTGCGTGAAGTAAAACTGGGGCTATGGTGAAACTGGTTTTCATTAATCGGAAGGCCTCTTCAGCTTCATCAGACCAGTGGAAAGAGACGCCTTTCTTCAGAAGACGAGTTAAAGGAAGTTTTTTAGAAGAGAATCCATGGATGAATCGTCTGTAAAAATTGGAGAATCCAATAAAGCTTTGAAGTTCTTTGATACTAGTAGGAGATTTCCAGTCTGTTATTGCTTTCACCTTCTGTTCATCCATTTGAACTCCACTAGGAGAGAGTACATAGCCAAGGAATTCCACTGTGTCGGTGTTAAAGAGGCTTTTCTCCAGTTTTACGTATAGAGAGTTTTCCCGTAGGCATTGTAGAACCGCTCTGACCTGGTCATAATGTTCTTCAGTCGTATTTGAATAAATTAAGATGTCATCTATGTAAACTATTACGCATTGATCAATGAAATCACTTAATACATCCTTGAAAAAGTATTGGAAGGCCGCAGGTGCGTTAGACAGACCATACGGCATTACAAGGTACTCATAGAGCCCGAATTTAGTTCTGAACGCGGTCTTCCATTCATCGCCTTCTCGGAGTCTGATTAGATGATATTCTCCATGAAAGTCTAGGCGAGTGTAAATTTTAGCTTCTTTCACCTGATCAATCAATACCGAGATGAGGGGTAACGGCTATCGGTTTTTGATAGTGATTCTGTTGATTGCTCTAAAGTCTATGCATGTCCTGAGATCCCCCCCTTCTTTGGTACGAAAAAAAGGGGGGAAGAGACAGGGGACTGGGATGGCCGAATAAAGCCATTTGCCAAGTTCTTGGTCAAATATTCTTTCAAGTGGAGATTTTCCTTTTCCGTTAGGGCATAAACTCTACTGCAGGGTAGGTTGGCTCCGGGTTCCAGGTCGATCTTGTAGTCATAAGACCTGTGTGGAGGTAATGTTTCGGCTTTAATTTCATCAAAGACATCTGCAAATTCTCGGTAAGGTTCTGGTATTTCAGGTGTTTGAATGACACATATCAAATTTCCATTAGTGCATAACTGGGTGACCGCACTGGTTACGGTAGGATAAGCCATACCTTCAAAACAATGTCTTGAACATTATTCCGAATTTAATTGAATAGTCCGGGCTCCCCAATCTATCAACGGATTGTGTTCAGTTAACCAAGGTAGGCCCAAGATTAGTTGAAATTGGGGGGCGTCAATTCAATTAAACTGCAAGGTCTCCTGATGTCCCTCAATGGTGGTCATGTGTACCGATTCTGTATGACTGATTATAGGTCCTGAAGTTAATTCAGTACCATCAACTGCTCGGACCTTCTCACTTTTCTCCTTTTTAATGGCTTGTAATCCAATTTGATCCGCAAATTTATGGTCGCAAATATTACCTGTTGCTCCAGAATCAACCATGACAATAACTCCGGTCAAATTTGTACTTCTAAATCTTAATGTTACTGTCATTACCAAATGGGGTGAAGAGACTTGTAATGTGTTCGCTACCTGATGATCTATTGGAGTTGTTGCTCCTTTCGCAACCACGGGTCCAACTCCGCTCACCTGTGGTGCCTCTAGTTTTCCTTCTCCTTTGCTGGTAATTTTGGTATTTTTAAACAGTTCTTGACAAAATGACCACTTCCTCCACAATACAAACACAACTTGTTTAATCTTCGTTTCTCTTTTTCCTCCTTGGAGAGCGGACCTCTGATTACCCCAATTTGCATGGGTTCTGCTCCTGTGGAACTTTCCGCTGTTTGTGTCTGTTCTGTTTTAACTCGATCAAAATGTGGAACACTAGGTCGAAACTCCCGTCTACGTTCTCCTTTTCGCTCAGTTTGCCGATAATCAATCTCTAGAGTCAAATCCACTAGGGCAGAGATGTCAGTAGGTCGATTCGGGATTTGGGAAAGGGCATCTTTCAATTCTTCTCGCAATCCCCTGTAAAAAACTGCTGCTCTTTTATTTTCTGGCCAATTCGTCTCTACTTTTAATTTATTAAATTGGGCTATGTAGGCCACGAGTTCTCGGTTACCCTGTTTTAATTCTAACAGTTCGTTGTCAGACGCCTGTGATGCAGTTCTACGATCAAAGATGCAAAGGAATTCGTTCTTGAAGTCTTCAAGGTTATATAAAATTGGATCATCTTGAGACACTAGTGGCATGGACCAGGAAGCGGCATCCCCACTAAGGTAAGACAGGATAAACGCCACACGGGATTGGGCATCAGGGAAAATGGTTAGACGGCACATGAAGTGCAATGAACACTGGGTCAAAAAACTTTGTGCCTTTTGCGGATCTCCATTGAACCTCTCTGGTGGAGCAAGAGGAATTACGGGAGATAATGAGTGAATGACTTGGGTGGTGGCAAAAGACGGAGTGCTAGCGTTTGGATTCTGTGTAGTAAAAGATGTGGAGGCTTGACTGGCAACCTGAACTGGTGTTCCCGTTTTAAAGGTTATAATCTCTTGTCTTAATATCTTATTTTCCTCCCTCACTGCCTCTAAGTCCCTTTGTATATTACTTAAAATCTCGCCTACATTTTTTAGATCCAGACCTTCCGTCATTCTGCTCAGGTGCTAGTACCAACGTGGGCACTTCACTCTGTCAGGGGAACTCAAAGAATTACACAGGAGCAGAATGACGCTAACTCCCAATGCCCTTCTCAGGACCCCCCCTGCTAGGTTTGTTTTCATCCATCGCAGGTAAGTTCTGAGGGGGGAAAGGCGATGGGACAGAGAAGAGACAGCTCCAAAACACTGCTGGTCCTGCTTGGTCTTCTTCTTCAGATTGTTAGGCTAGAAACATTAAATAGTCAGATATATTGGTTACCTTAACAACTGCTTTCCTCAATATATATATAATAACTAATCTCAACAGTGAGTAGTTTTGGACGTGCCACTCTTCTTACTTCTCATTGTGTGCGTTTACCCAGAGAAGCCTTCTCTCTAATCGCTTGTTCTTTTCCTTGTAGGTTGTTCTATTCTAAGGGTCTCTGTCTTGATAGAAGGAAAAAACAAGGTAAGTTATTTTTCTGTTCTTTATGTGTGTAATGTAGTTCTATGTTTCCTTCCCAACTGTATACTCACTGGACAAGTGATTGAGATGATTATGATTAGATTTTTCTTAATGGAAGATTTGCTGATTTATGCTTCCCAGCCAATTAGAGAAGGTGCTTTTAATCACTTTAGTTTGACTATTAATCAAAGTTTTTATGGCAGCTGCCAAAGACGTCTGCAATTTAATTATTTCCTTCTCACGGAAATATGTAATGAAGCACGAACAGTATTCTCACATGAAATACAATACTGAATATTATCAATTGGGTAATCTTGGATATTGGTAGTAACCGACGAACCTAAACCCGTATATTCCGCCACTACCCTGAATAACTTTCGCGACGCATGAACAACAGGTGCTGCTCCAGAAGAATCTTCAGTGAAGTGCACAGTAGAATGTTGGAGCACACCTCACCAACTGTCATTTGCAGAAAGACTAGACTGCTAATCAGCGTTATGCTGTTGCAATGTCAGGATGTTGGCAGCCATGTTGGAGTTTCTACGGTGCCAACTAACGCTCCAACTAAAGGGATTAGCTACTCTTTGAGTTTGTAAAAAGAGAATAGTAGCTACGGAGGAAGTAGGAGGAGGAAACCTAATGTGATTCCTGACACATCTTCATCTGTAACTTCTTCTAACTATGCTAGATTTTTTAAAGCAATATATCTTTAGTCCGTGGTACCTTTCCGGTTTTGGAGATATATCGGACTTCTAGGTTCACCAAGTACCTGAGGTACCCAGAGCCAATAACTGAGCTACACCTTGCAATAGTTTTTCATTGTGTACCAGGTATAGAGCAATTCATTTGATAAAGAGTGAAAAATAGGCTCAAGGAAACCTACATATTTCTGAAATGGGAACAAGATATGGAGTTTGTTCCCCTAAGCCTCCCAATAAAAATGGTCCCTCACTTGTGTGGGTAGGCCTAGTGCCCGCAACAGAAAATGGATCAAAACGCAATATGGACTCATTTTTCTCAATCTGTCTCTCTGTGGATTTTGGGCATAGCTCAGCTAGCACCTAAAGAAAACTGGCAAAGTTCTACATTTGTTTTAAACTAGACACCCAGGGAATTCCTGGATAGGGTGACTTGTATGGCTCTCTCCAGGTTCTGTTACCCAGAATTCCTTGCAAACTTCAAACTGTGTTAAAACAATTATTATCCTCACATTTCTACGATGGAAAGCTCTAGAATCCATGTGGAACCACACACTTCCTGCCACGTAGCATTTCCCCCATTCTCCTGATAAAAATGGTACCTCCCTTTTGTGTGTCGGCCTAGTGCCTGCAACAGGAAACGTCCCAAAATGCAATGTGGACACCTAGGGCCTCATTTATGAGTTTTTTCTGTAGGGCAGCACTGCAGACCTTCTTGCAGCACTGCCCTGCAGCACAAAAAATAAGGGCAGGAATGCAACATATCTATCAGATATGGTGCATTTCTTTCCTTTTCCCCTGCGCTTGTGCTCAATGGGCTACCATGCTCCAACTCAGGCACCTTTGCACCATGGTGCAATGGTGCCCGCATTGAGGGGATGAATATTTTTGTGCAGGAAGGAAAACCTTCCTGCACAAAAACAATCACAAGAGGTTTTTTTCTCTTTCTATGTGTGCTACCAAATGCAGCACACATAGAAAAAGGAAAAACAAGTAAAAATAAAGATATTTCTCCTTGTTGTGCCTCTGTTATGCCTCCCATGGGGAGGCGTAAGTTTTTCGCACAGCCTTAGGGTTACAATTTCTCATAAATCTGGAGCAGTTTAAAAACGCCATGGATATTGGTGGGAATGCCACCAGCAACACCCATTGCATACCACTTTAACACAGAAAACTGTATTAAAGGGAAAAATATCACCCCCAGCTCACTCCTCTCCTAGTCCTATTCATTACTTTTGGAGAGAAGTATCTCCCAACAGAAAAAAAAGAACAAAGGAATACTGGGACTGGAACAAAGTCCTGGTGCTGCTCTTGCTGGGCACGGTTGGCAGTCTTTGGTGGTCTCCAGCTGGTTGCTCGGCTATCCTGGAAGGGGTGTGGATGGTGTGCATCCTGGACTGCTGGGCTTGCTGGGAGCAAACAAAGCAAAACCAAAGGGGATGATGGACAGTGTTGAACTTTGCAAGCACTCACCCCCAGTCAACTGATCTTGGTTTAATCCATCGTCATTCTTTAGCTCACTCCGCCACCCCAGTTCAGACATGGCCATATGCAAATCAGTCTGACCCTGTGCCTCAAGGAAACATTCCATTCCGAACTGCCAAGCCATGTCTTCTCTGGACCGGAAACAAGCATTCTGGGACCGGTTTCTGGCTATTCAGCCGTCATCAGCCAGGCTAGCTTGAATCCAGTGGCAAAGTGAGCAAGGGACCCACATCTGGGCATACCCTGCCAACTTAGGGCAAACAAAGCAAAATCAAAGGGGATGAAGAACAGAGTGTTGATTATTGCAAGTACTCACCCCCAGTCAACTGATCTGGGTTTAATCCATCATCATTCTTTAGCTCACTCCACCACCCCAGGTCTGACATGGCCATATGCAAATCAGTCTGACCCTGTGCCTCATGGAAACATTCCATTCCGAACTGCCAAGCCATGTCTTCTCTGGACCGGAAACAAGCATTCTGGGACCGGTTTCTGGCTAATCAGCCGTCATCAGCCAGGCTAGCTTGAATCCAGTGGCAAAGTGAGCAAGGGACCCACGTCTGGGCATACCCTGCCAACTTAGGGCGAACAAAGCAAAACCAAAGAGTATGATGGATGGAGTGTTTAACATTGCAAGCACTCACTCCCAGTCAACTGATCTTGGTTTAATCCATCATCATTCTTTAGCTCAATCCCCACCCCAGTTCAGACATGGCCATATGCAAATCAGTCTGACCCTGTACCTCATGGGAACATTCCAGCCCAAACTGCCAAGCCATGTCTTCCCGGGACCGGAAACAAGCATCCTGGGACCGGGTTCTGGCTAATCAGTCGTCATCAGCCAGGCTAGCTTGAATCCAGTGGCAAAGTGTGCAAGGGACCCACGTCTGGGCATACACCGCCAACTTAAGGCGAACGAAGCAAAATCAAAGGGGATGATGGACGGAGTGTTGAACATGGCAAGCACTCACCCCCAGTCAACTGTTCTGGGTTTAATCCATCATCATTCTTTAGCTCACTCCGCCACCCCAGTTCAGACATGGCCATATGCAAATCAGTCTGACCCTGTGCCTCATGGGAACATTCCAGCCAGAACTGTCAAGCCATGTCTTCCCTGGACCGGAAACAAGCATCCTGGGACCAGTTTCTTGCTAAGCAGCTGTCAACAGCCAGGCTAGCCTGAATCCAGTGGCAAATTGAGCAAGTACACATGTCTGGGCATACCCTGCCAACTTAGGGTGAACAAAGCAAAACCAAGGGGATGATGGACGGAGGTTTGAACATTGCAAGCACTCACCCCCAGTCAACTGATCTGGGTCTAATCCATCATCATTCTTTATTTCACTCCACCACCTCAGTTCAGACATGGCCATATGCAAATCAGTCTGACCCTGTGCCTCATGGAAACATTCCATTCCGAACTGCCAAGCCATGTCTTCTCTGGACCAGAAACAAGCGTTCTGGGACCGGTTTCTGGCTAATCAGCAGTCATCAGCCAGGCTAGCTTGAATCCAGTGGCCAAGTGAGCAAGGGACACACGTCTGGGCATACCCTGCCAATTTAGGGCGAACAAAGCAAAACCAAAGGGGTTGATGGACGGAGTGTTGAACAATGCAAGCACTCACCCCAGTCAACTGATCTGGGTTTAATCCATCATCATTCTTTAGCTCAGTCCGCAACCCCAGTTCAGACATGGCTATATGCAAATCAGTCTGACCCTGTACATCATGGTAACATTCCAGCCCGAACTGCCAAGCCATGTCTTCCCTTGACCGGAAACAAGCATCCTGGGACCGGTTTCTGGCTAATCAGCTGTCATCTGCCATGCTAGCTTGAATCTAGTGGCAAAGAGCAGCAAGGTACCCACATCTGGACATACCCTGCCAACTTAGTGCGAACAAAGCAAAACCAAAGGGGATGATGGACGGAGTGTTTAACATTACAAGCACTCTCCCCCAGTTAACTGATCTGGGTTTAATCCATCATCAGTCTTTAGCTCACTCAGCCACCCCAGTTCAGACCCCGGTCATAGGATGCTTGTTTCCAGTCCAGGGAGCACCTGGCCTGGCAGTTCGGGCTGGACTGTTCCCTTTGGGTGCAGTTTCAAGACAGATTGGCACATGGCTGTGTCCAAACTGGAATGGCATGGTGAGCATAAAAACAATGGATTTAGGCCCAGATTTCTGTACTGGGGTGAATGTTTGACATTGTTCTGCATTCTGTCCATCAATTGTTCTTTTTGCATTTGTCACCCCGAGTGGGGTGGGTATGCCCAGACGTGGGTTCCGCGCTCTCCATGCCGCTGGAGTCAAGCTATCCTGGCTGATGAGGGCTGAAAGCCTGAAACCGGTCCCAGAATGCTTGTTTCAAGTCCAGGGAGGACCTGGCCTGGCAGTTCAGGCTGGACTGTTCCCATTGGGCGCAGTTTCTGGCTAATCAGCTGTCATCAGCCAGGCGAGCTTGAATCTAGTGGAAAAGAGCTGCAAGGTACCCACGTCTGGACATACCCTGCCAACTTAGTGCGAACAAAGCGAAACCAAAGGGGATGATGGACGGAGTGTCTAACATTGCAAGCACTCTCCCCCAGTTAACTGATCTGGGTTTAATCCATCATCAGTCTTTAGCTCACTCAGCCACCCCAGTTCAGACCCCAGTCATGGGATGCTTGTTTCCAGTCCAAGGAGGACCTGGCCTGGCAGTTCGGGCTGGACTGTTCCCATTGTGCGCAGGGTGAAGACTGATTTGCATAAGGCTGGGTCCAAACTGGAATGGCATGGTGAGCAAAAAAACTATGGATTTGGGCCCAGATCTCTGTAATGGGGTGAATGTTTGACATTGTTCTGCATTCTGTCTATAAATTGTTCTTTTTGCATTTGTCACCCCGAGTGGGATGGGTATACCAAGATGTGGGTCCTGTGCTCTCCATGCCACTTGAGTAAAGCTATCCTGGCTGATGAGGGCTGAAAGCCTGAAACCAAGCCTAGGATGCTTGTTTCCAGTACAGGGCGCACCTGGCCTGGCGGTTCGGGGTGCACTGTTCCCATTGGGTGCAGGGTCAAGACTGATTTGCATATGGCTGGGTCCAACCTGGAATGGCATGGTGAGTAAAAAACGATGGATTTAGGCCCATATCTCTGTACTGGGGTGAATGTTTGACATTGTTCTACATTCTGTCCATTAATTGTTCTTTTTGCATTTGTCACCCCGCGTGGGATGGATATGCACAGACGTGGGACCTGTGCTCTCCATGCCACTGGAGTCAAGCTATCCTGGCTTATGAGGGCTGAAAGCCTGAAACCGGTCCTAGGATGCTTGTTTCCAGTCCAAGGAGGACCTGGCCTTGCAGTTCGGGCTGGACTGTACCCATTGGGCGCAGGGTCAAGACTGATTTGCATAAGGATGGGTTCAAACTGGAATGGCATGGTGAGCAAAAAAACTAGGGATTTGGGCCCAGATCTCTGTAGAGGGGTGAATGTTTGACATTGTTCTGCATTCTGTCCATCAATTGTTCTTTTTGTATTTATCACCCCGAGTGGGATGGATATGCACAGACGTGGGACCTGTGCTCTCCATGCCACTGGAGTCAAGCTATCCTGGCTGATGAGGGCTGAAAGCTCAAAACCGGTCCTAGGATGCTTGTTTCTAGTCCAGGGTGGACCTGACCTGGCATTTCGGGCTGGACTGTTCCTATTGGGCACAGGGTCAAGACTGATTTGATTATGGCTGGATCCAAACTGGAATGGCATGGTGAGCAAAAAAAACGATGGATTTAGGCCCAGATCTCTGTACTGGGGTGAATGTTTGACATTGTTCTGCATTCTGTCCATCAATTGTTCTTTTTGCATTTGTTACCCTGATTGGGATGGGTATGCCCAGGCGTGGGTCCCGTGCTCTCCATGCCACTGGAGTCAAGCTATCCAGGCTGATGTGGGCTGAAAGTCTGAAACCAGTCCCAGGATGCTTGTTTCCAGTCCAAGGAGGACCTGGCTTGGCAGTTCAGGCTGCACTGTTCCTATTGCACGCTGGGTCAAGACTGATTTTCATATGGCTGGGTCCTAACTGGAATGTCATGGCGAGCAAAAAAACTATGGATTTAGGCCCAGACCTCTGTACTGGGGTGAATGTTTGACATTGTTCTGCATGCTGTACATCACTTGTTCTTTTTGGGCTTGCTGGGAAGCTTGGATTTTGCCAACAGGCAATTTGCCATGTGCGTAGGCTGGTCCTCTACATCGTGTGTGCCAGCCTCCCATTCAGTTCCTGGTTACAGGGTGCTTCTTCCTGGTGGCCGGGCCGATGTATGGCTGCTCAGGGGCTGTCCTGCTGTGCCCCTGAGGTGCCTACCAGAGAATGTGATGTCCTTGCTTCTGCCTAGTTGCTGGTACGCACATGGGATGGCTTGTCTGGGCATGCTCTCAGCAGGCAATTTGGTCAGGAGCGTCCACCTGCCCCGAGGTAAGTACAGCATATCAGCGTTCCTGTTTCCTAGCTTTCTGGTCCAGTAGATTGTGTGCCAGGGCTCTACTTCCAGCTCCTTCTCCCGTGAGGGGTGCTTTGTGGTTGTTCTTTGTTGGTGCTGGTGGTTGGTGCTAGATGTTCCTGCCCTGGGGCCTGGTCCTCCTCTGTGGGGTTTCAGTGGCGATGTCCTCTGGCCTCTCTGAGGGCCTGGGTCAGTCTGGCTGGGGGTGGGCTGGAGTTTGATCGGTGCTTCCTCCCTTTCTGTTTTGTTGTGCGTGGCTCTGCCTTTGGTTGGTTCCTTGGGTTTGTGCCTTTGCCCTGTTGGCTGGCCATCACCTCTTTTTTTGGGTTCCCCAGTGGTTTTGAGGTTTGTCCTTTAGTTGGCCCATTTGCCCTTCATGCCTGACTCTGGTGGGGCAGTGGAGTCTTCCCTTGCATGCCCTCATCTTTCTTTGGGATTTGTGTGTGTATATTTGACTTTAAGAGTGTCCCTCATATTCCTTGCTTGGGCTCGCTCTGTGTTAGTTCTTCCGCCTGGTCAATATGGCTGATTGATGGTGCTGAGCTTGTTTACATTTTGTCCAATGGCCCCATGCAGATCTGTCATGTTCTGTTGAGGTTTTGTCTTTTCTGGTCCTCTGGGTGGCCGTGGTATTGTTTGCTTTGCCCCCTGTTTCCCTTCCGGGGATTCACCTTTGGGATCTCTGTGGGTTGCATCCTTTTTGGCCTTAGTTTTCTATGCCTTGTAGCCTTTGTGGTGTGCTCCATTCTGCTTGACAGTTTGTGGGGTGCCTTCGGTCAGGCCTGGGTGCCCTGTTTGTCCTTTTCTCTGGTTGACTGCCTCCTTGGTGCCGCTGGTGCCCTCTGCTTTGTGGGGTTTTGGTTTACAGCCCTTGGTTGTGTACATGTTGGCCTGTTCTTGGCTTGCTGGTGTATCTGCCCACTTTGGGCCTCCTTACTGTCCTTCTGTTGGTGGCGGCCTCTGGTGCTTTCTTGGCAGGTGATCCTCCTCCTTTGTTGTTTCAGGGGATTCCTGGTGTGTGTTGGCTTCCCGCGGGGTGGAACATAAGCCCGGGTGGCAAACTCCTCTCTACGAGTGGAGTTTGTGGAGTTTTGCCAACTCCACGCTCCGTTGGGAACACAGAGTTCAGGCAAAACTCCAACTCCTCCACGGAGCAGAGTTAGCATCTGCCCATGACCAATAAACAGGAAAAAAAGTCACCTACCTGCTCCTCCAGGCTGCCCTCCTCGCCGTGCATGAGCAGTCCTTGCAAGACATACAATGTAAGGGTCTACTGCCAGCGACGACGAGGACGGTGAGGAGGAGAGACCATGGCGAAGAGGAGGGCAGCCCACAGACGCCATAGCAGGTAAGTGTTTTTTATTGTTTTTTGTTGCATAGGGTGGAGTAGAGCAGTGTTCCATGATTTTTCAAATTGGTGGATCTCTGCATAGCGGCACTCTGCCAACTCCACTCAGGTTTAGTTTAGAGGCTGGTGGTTTTCCTATTTTTTGTGTTGGTCATTCCCTGCTTGTTTTTGAATGAGTGACCCTGCGTTTTGTTGGGATGCTTTCCAAGCTGTGTGCCCTGTCTGTTGTTTTCTGCGGTTCTCCCTTTTGCTCCACTTGTGATGCTGCTTTCGGTGTGGTTACCTAGGTATGCTTGGGAATTTAAGAAGGCAGGGTTTCTGGCTTTGGTATTCTGCACCACTGAAGCCTCATAAAAGGTGATGCACGGTGGCTCAAGGAACACAAAAATATGCCCCAGATCTTTTTTGCATTGAAAACTGACCTTTTTTTGCAATTTGCCTAGCTGTGGATTTTGGACCCTAGCTCAGCTGACATGTCGGACAACCCAAAGGGGTGATTTGTGTGGCTTTCATGAGGTTGTGTTACCCAGAATCCCTTGCCATGCTCAAACTTTGCAAAACAACATAACATTTTCATATTTCTGTGATGGTAAGTTCTGCAATCTGCGTTGAGCCACAAAATTCAGACCACCCAGCTTTTTGCCAAGTCTCGCAATAAAAATGGTACCTCACTTGTTTGGGTAGACCTAGTGGCCGCAACAGGAAATGGCCCCAAACATACAGTGGGGACATCAAAATTATCTATCACAAAATGACCTGATTTTGGAAGGGAGCACCTGCGTTTTTTGGTCCCTGTCTCAGCGGCCATCTAGGGAAATCTACCAAACCAAGACATTTCTAAAACCTAGACACCCAGGGGAGTCCAGGGAGGTGCTGTTTACCCAGAATCCCCTGCAAACCTAAAACTGTGTGAAAAAATTACATTTTCCTCACATTTCAGTAAGGGAAAGTTGTGGGATCACTGGGCCGACACAAATGGTCCTTCACTTGTGTGGGAGGGCTAGGTGTCTGCCACAAAGATGAGCCCAAAATGAATTGTGATACATAAAAATTAGCTATCTCAAAACAACCTGGTTTTGCAAGGGGGACACCTGTGTTTTTGGTCCCTTGATCAGCAGGAATCTAGGTAAACCTACCAATGATGCCTCTCTTATGTGGGTGCGCAAAGCAGAGTCAGCATAAAAACGTACAAAAATAAAACTGCCCTTTTGGACCCCCTCAGTTTTTAGTTTTATATGTTTTTAGGTTCTCCGCTTTCGGCACCCAGACAAATAAGGTATCAATTGTATCAAGATACTGAGTGGAACGCTTGGTGGTGGGAAGTTTGTGCGGGCTCAGTGATTCCACGTCTTAACCACATAAAAGTGTGACTTTTTAGCAAAATTTGAGGTTTGCAGGGAATTCTGGGTAATAAAACACTGGCAGATCCAAGCAAGTCACACTGCCAACCAAGTTCCATCTACACACACCACCATTCAAGAGCCATCCACACAATCCATCTGCACACCACAAGCCATGCAAAAGTTCCATGTACACTCCCAGCCAAGTGCCATCAATGCACACCACCAGCCAAGCACCATCCATGCATACTACCAGCCAAGAGCCATCCATGCGCACTGCCAGCCAAGAGCCATCTACATACACCACCAGCCAAGCAACATCCACGTACATCATAAGCACACCCCCAGCCAAGCAACAGTCCATGCACACCACCAGCCAAGCAACATAGATGAACACCACTAGCCAAGTGACAGTCCATGCACACCACCAGCCAAGCAACAGTCCAGGCACACTGCTAGCCAAGTGCTATCCATGCAGATCGCTAGTCAAGCAACAATCCACACATACTGCAGTTCACACACACAGAAACCTTTGCTAGTGTCTAGTGCTTTCTGTTCTCCTTGGGGGTTGATGAGCGTACACATATCTCTGATCTGCCACGAAAGGGGGCAGAAATGGCCAAAATGTGTGCACAAAAAAAGGAGGAGCGACCCTTGCCTAAAGGGCCGTGCCCTGACATGCCCAAAAACATATCTCTGGTGCATAGTGGTCATTCTGCCCACCTGGTGGACAGATCAGGGACTTCTGCCCCATGTGCCCCCAGGGGGAGAAAGACTATGGCAATTTATTGGGAGGGCATTAGCATGCCCATTATGGGAAGCCCCCATCCCTAACATATGAACAATAAAGTCTCTGGTGCCTAATGGGCTTTCTGATGACTGGGACCAATTGCCCCCAACTGCTCCCCGGGGGCTAGAAAGATTGTGCCTATCTCTTAGTGATGTGGAGCCATTACAATGCCCTTTCTGGGCAGCCCCCAACAATAAATGTACATACTAATGGTTTCTAGTAGGCTTTCTGCCCATCCAGGGGGGCATATCAAGGGCTATTGCCCTCTTCCTCCCACTGGAGGGGGCAGAAAGATGGTGGGGTAGGAACATTACAATGCGCATTCAGGGCAGCCTGTGCTCCTAAATTTATATAAAAAAAAATCTTGGGGATAATTTTCTCTCCACATGCTCTGCTGACTGGAAAAATACTGCACTTCCTCTATGCCAGTGTGAAGAGTTCAACAAGAGTGCAAGAGTAATTTATTTCCCCTAAAGCAGCCTCTAGACTCACAGCAAGGAAAGTCACTTGTCTCTAGATCAGCTGACTGTTTTCTGACAGAATGAGTTGTGACACACAGCTCAGCTGAATGAACTAGAGACTTCAGGACTGCATTGAAGAACTCAGTTTAAGTGTAATTTCTCAAAGCTGTGTAGATAATCCTTATTCCACGAAGTCTTGTAGCACTACATGGATGCGGCCATTTCAGTGTGTGCCCAGACTCTGGACCCTGCAGGTAGGAGCAGTATCTGAACCTGCCTGCTAGCGAATGTATAGACAGCTTTGGGTAAACTTTGGGTTTATTTTATTTGTGGGGTGCATGAGTGTAAGCTCTTAAAACACATCTAACCATAATGCAACAGGTAGTACCTGCTGGATAGCATGCAGAGAGTGCTGCCAATCCAAATAGTCTAGGTAACTATAACTCACGCGACCGCAATCCAATGCTGATGACGTCAGATATTACATCACTGATGACATATGTGTCTTTCTGTAAAATATATGTTTGTTATATATATATAGCTAAAGGTTAATGGAAGAATAAATGAGTAAATAAGTGTCTAAATACAGTGATTTAATATCTGACGTCATCAGCATTGGATTGCGGTTGCGTGAGTTATAGTTACCTGAACTAACTATAACGGGGGAATTTCATTGTTTTTTTATGAGTTAAATGTCCAGCTAACTATAACATGTGTGAAACCTATGGTTTTTTCATTGAATTTGCAAGGTTTTTTAAATGCTAATTCCTAACTATAATGTGTGTAAAACCTATGGGTTTTTTCAGTGAAGATATATATATATATATATATATATATATATATATATATATATATATATATATATATATATATTCACTGAAAAAAACCATAGGTTTCACACATGTTATAGTTAGCTGGACATTTCACTCGTGAAAAACCAATGAAATTCCCCCGGTATAGTTAGTTCAGCTAACTATAACTCGCGCCCCCGCAATGCACTGCTGATGACGTCACATATTACATCACTCATGACATGGTCAGTGACATCACTCATGACATCACTGATGACATCTCAAATGACATCACTGATGACATCATCAAGTGAATGTGTGTTTTTCTGAAAATTAAATATGTTTTATATATGTATATCTCACGGACGATGGAAGAATAAATGGGTATATAAGTGTCTAAATGGATGATTTCTTTTTGAAAAATTGATTGTATAACTGACTGATTAAGTGTATCTTAGTGAATACATGGCTTACTGAGTAATGTTTAAATATGTAAATATCTTTATCAGTCTCTCACTTTGTGTATAAGTGGCTGCATAGGTTGGTGAGTAGCTACATGGGTGTTTATATATGTTATTAGTTGGTTTTTTTAGTATTAGTGTGAGTGTGTGTATGGTTCGGTGGGGGGTATTACGTACTGCATAGGTACATGAATGAGTGACTCACTGTTTGTATGTGTTGAAGACAGCATGTCTGCAGGACTGTATGGGTGGATGAGTGTGTGCATGGGTGTGTTAGTGAGTGAATGACTGTCTCAATAGTGTCTCTATGAGTAACTACATATGTTTTAAACTAGTATATGTGACTATTGGTGTATATAACTGAGTATATGTGAGAGTGAGAGATTGAAAGAGTTCCTGTATGAATAAGTATGTGTTTCTATAAGTGATTGTTTAAAAGACTAAGTATGTGTAAGTTCCCGTAGAAGTAAGTGTGGTGGTGTGTGTATAAATGTATATGCAAGTAAATGTATGTTTCTTTCTTTATTTTCATGAGTGACTATGTGTGTCAGTAACTCTGTGGATGAGTGGCATTGTGTAACAGGATGTATAGGTGTATGAGTACATATGATGAGTGAGTACATGTATGAGTGACTGTATAGGACTGTTGGTGAATGAGTGGATGTGTATGTGGATCTTAGAATTACTGAAGAGGTTGTTGTAACTGGTATTGGTATGTCAATTTTTTTGAAAATTTTAGTCTCTATTTTTGAATGTGTGTATCAAAGGTTATATTAGGGTGAGAGGAGGTCTGCCACTCTGTCACAAGGATGATGTCATCAGTGATGTCATTTGAGATGTCATCAGTGATGTCATGAGTGATGTCACTGACCATGTCATGAGTGATGTAATATGTGACGTCATCAGCAGTGCATTGCGGGGGCGCGAGTTATAGTTAGCTGAACTAACTGTACCGGGGGAATTTCATTGGTTTTTCACGAGTGAAATGTCCAGCTAACTATAACATGTGTGAAACCTATGGTTTTTTCAGTGAATTTGCAAGGTTTTTAAAATGCTAATTCCTAACTATAACGTGTGTGAAACCTTTGGTTTTTTCAGTGAATTTGTACGGTTTTTTAAATGCTAATTTTTGTATTATTTAATTAAAAAAAAAATGTTATATTAAAAATAAAATTCCTATGTATTCATTTATATATTATCTGTATCTTTTATTTGTTTTTGCTTTTTCAGGATAAAGTTGAACAGTTTTTTTAATTTTTGCAATTAATTTTTCTCCACTTTTTTTTTTTTTATATAAATTCTTGGGGTGCGCGTTCTGAGCGCGCTCCTAGTACAATTTCGTAAGTTTTTTATGAATACCGCCGTATGTTATTTACGTACGCAAATATACGTTATAGTGCGCGCTGGGAGCGCGCACCCAGTACGTATGCGTACGTACGTATGCATGCGTGCGTGCGTCCTACGCGCTCCACGCGGCATACGCTAAAATTACGCGCAATAACGGTCGCGTACACGCGTGTTCAATGTATGCGCGCTACGTACGCGCATATGACGTATGCACATGCGCTCCTACGCGTTCGCGCATACGTAATCACGAGGTGCGCGCTCGGAGCTTGCGCAGTGCGCGCACCTCGGGTATATGCATAATAAAACAGCACTTCTTATTGGTTATCATTACTTTCAGTTTCTGATTGTTTCAACACCACACCCAATCCCCTCATGGCAAGTCATGTGATCAACAATCATCACTTTTGATTGGTTTGAAGTACTTTCAGTTCCAGATTCTTCCCAAACCACACCTACTCCCCTCATTATTAGTTCTGATTCCTTTGGAGAAGGAGCTATTCTGTTATTGAGATACAATGGCTGAACAGCAACCATCTTCAGACAGTGACCAGGACACTCTTGAGAGGCAGAGGAGCAGGAAGCAGAAAGACAGCTTTATATGGCAGTTTTTCACTTTTCCAGAGGGACAAAAAAAGGTAAATGCACCTAAAGTTACATGTGACCTTTGTCAAAAAGTCTTGTCACGTGGGAATCCTAACAAGAAATATTCTTTTAGCAATCACACTATGTTGAGGCATGTTGAAAAAATGCATCCAGTGACTTTTCGTCGAGCTTCTGGAGCAAACCCTCCACCTGCTCTACCGACGACATCTGCAGCAGCTCAACCGAGCACATCTTCGGCAGCTCAGCCGAGCACTTCTTCTGCAGTGGTGCCTTTGCCTTCTTCCACACCTCTTTTTGGACCACCTTGTTTGGCTAGGTTGTCCACACACTGCACTGATTGTGGTAAACTTATTTCTGTGGGTGAGACCAGTCTTGATCTCATTCAGAGAAAATTTGATGCCCATGAGTGCAAGTAAGCCATAGATGTTTTTTCCGTTTTTCTCTTCCTGTTTCCCTCCATTAACTCAAGGGCTCTTTTAAGAGCCACTTATAAACTAAACCCCCAAAAATTTTTTTTGAGGGATTTTTTTAAAAGTTTTTTTTTGAGGTGCGCGCACCCTGCGCGCGCCCAAGGGTTTTTTTTTTTTTTTTTTTTAAATTTAATGGTTATAAAGAGGTGAAGAAATGGAAGCATGAAAAGGGAGGATTGAGTAATTCTAATATTTTTCACTCATTTAAAAAAAAAAAAACATTTCTAAAAAAAAAATTTTTTAAGTATTTTGCAAGGGAACAGATTTTTATTTTTATTTTTTATTTCCAGTTCTGCAAAAAAAGAAAAAAAGTATTAATATTCAATCATACATTACAAAAGGCATTACATGTTTTTACATATTTTACTAAGCAATTTTTTCCCCTTTTTTTGCTGTTTTCAGAATTTTTTATTTTTCACTTAAAATAGTGAAAACAATTGTATTCATCATTTAACAGCGGGCAAAAAAAAAACAATCTGAAAGATTGCTTAAAAAAAGCCCTAAAACTTTCCTCACTAAAATATACCTTGTTAGAAATATTACATATATATTACAAGTACTTCTCTAGATGAATAAAATTTTTCTAGACAAACCGTCTTTAAACCTTGTCGCAAAAGCACACATGCCAAAATAATTTCTGTCAAAGGAGTCCACAATTGTTTTTATTACTTTTCCTTTAGGCCAAATAGTAATTTCAAAATCCTTTTTAAGTAATATCTTCAATTATAATCCTTTAAAAATACAAAAAATGCTTTCTTCAGATGCAGTTTTTAGTTTTCAAAATTTAGGTTTCAGAAAAATTAAGTAAGAATTGGGTAAATCATAAGGCAAACGTTGCTTGAAAATCAATTGGGAATCATTACACAGTGTCCAGCCTTTTTCACATTTAAGATAAACTGTGTAATGTCCAGAAGTTACAGTAGGTCCTTCATGAAAAATGATTGCAACTGTAACAAAAGTTTTTCCAGAAATTTATAATTGCTGTCCTGTAAACTTCTTTATTAAAGTATCCAATTTTGAACCATCAGCTCTACAACGTTGCATCATTAAAATTACATACTGACCATATTTCTGTAAAAATAATGTAGAAAACATGTCTGATTTACATTCAGAACATTCCATGTTGTGATCGGCATCTTTAACTAATTTACTAAAAGTCACTGATTTACTTTGTGGTAATGGTAAAAATATGAACCTTTCTGAATCAACATTACTACTACATGTGTTCATACAGTTTTCACAGCAATGTTCCCATTTGTAAGAGACACCAATTAAGTTTTCTACTTCTACTCCTTCATCTTCTAGTACACTCAAAATATATATTAAGAATTCCTGAGCATCTTGCTGGACATTTTCTTTAAACTGTGTAGAACCACAACATACATCTAAAAGATTTCTAACATCAGTAGCACTTTCTATTTCAGTTTTATCATTACTCAGCTTCTCATAAAGGAGACTCAGCAGAGAACACAATCTTTTTCCATGATTTACTATTATCTGTTTTAGCAACTTTTCAAGATAAAATACAACATTCAGCACTACATTTGCATAGCAGTTGACACCAGAGCTATTTTCAAAATGGCAACCAACAACCTCTTCAACACTGTCCTTTTTCTTTTTCCTTGCTATCACATCACTGTCCTTTTTTTTTTTGTTCTGTCCATCCACATTACAGATATTCTCAAATCTCCTTTTCCGACAAACAACATGTTTTTCAATCACAGGGTACTGACCTAAATGAGGAGCATAGGTTCTTCTTAATCCGTTATACTCCTTTACACAGTTTGTATCAGCACTAACTTTTGAGTCATCAAAGTCTATCATAAATAAACCAGATAATGTTTTCACTCGTGACAAAGCAACATATGCCATACCTTCTTTGAACACAGTAGAACCAATGTTTACAAAAGCACTATCTACAGTTAATCCTTGAGACTTGTGAATAGTTACAGCATATGCTAGAGAAAACGGAAACTGCTTCCTACGTACATATAAGTCTTTCACAAGCATGAAACGAACTGAACAACGAGAAATGTCTTTAACTTCTTCTATCTGATCAAATTTTATTTTTAAACATTCAATTCCATCTTTTTTCTGGTAATTAATAAAACCCACAACGCTTCCCATAGCTCCATTCACTAAACCTTTTTCTACATCCAAATTTCTCCTTAAAATCACTCGACAATTCATGCAAACATATAGATTTTTTTCTAATCCAGCTGTTTTGGAAATATTCTTCTCTAGTGAATCCAATTTATTTTTCAGTTTGCCTGTTAATGTAAAAGTAATTCTTTCATGCTGAATTTTGTCCTCTGCTTCCATTTTCTTAATCTCTTCCTTTTCCAATTTCAAAAGTTCCTCATTGAATATTGAGCACTCACGTAGTGTTGGCATTAAGCAGATTACAGTATTTTTTTCTGCAATGTTCTGGTATATTTTCTCTGCAACTATTTCTTCATTTGGAAATAAGTTATGTAGCAACCGACTCTGTAATGCTTTTTTGCCAACTTCTGTGAGTAGTCCAATTCTGATATCTTTCAGAATACATGCATAATCTTCGTCGTTTGCTTGTCTCATATTGGTAGTGAGTTCTTTGTACTCAAAGAACGACCAAATATTTGCATTACCAATGCTTCATAATGACTTCTTCGTGTCTTCATGTGTCACAGTATTAAACACTGGTTGTCCTTTAACTGGAGTAAGCTGCAGAAGATCCCCAAAAACTATGACATGTTTTCCTCCAAATAACACGTCATAGTCTCTCTTAAGAATTTGTTGCATTCTTAAATGCATAAAGGCAAGCATTAAATTTGAAACCATGCTCACCTCATCAATAATGAGAACTTGCATCTTCTTCAACACTCTTGAAACTTCGAGGCATGCTTCTCCAGTTAGCTTGTGGTATTCTATTTTGTTCTCATGCTCCACTGGTAACATTAGCAAGCGATGGCAAGGAGGGTCAGTGGCAGTGATCCTCCTGGATCTTAGTGCAGCCTTCGACACAGTCAACCATCGTGTCCTACTCCATCGGCTGGCTGTGGCAGGGCTCGCAGGTTCGGCGCTCAGGTGGATAGAGTCCTTCCTCTCAGGGCGCTCGTTCCAGGTATGGGATGGCAATCACCACTCTACCACCCTCCTCCTTACGAGCGGAGTCCCCCAGGGGTCGTCACTAAGCCCTACGCTGTTTAATGCTTATATGGCCCCCTTATATGGCCCCTCTCGAAGATGTGGTTACTCCCTTCGGGATTAAAATAGTGAGCTACGCGGACGACACGCAGTTGGTAGTCTCACTCTCCCAACTGGACTACCACCCGGATAATCTGTCAAACTGCCTCACGGAAATTCACAACTGGATGTGCGAGTCATCGCTTAAATTAAACGGGTCAAAGACCGAAGTCATGCTCATGGGTAAGCAATGGGCTACCATCCCCCCATCGGTATGGCCAGAAGTGTTCGGGGAAATCCCCACCCCGAAACAAGAAATTAAGACCTTAGGAGTCTGGCTAGACCCCGAGCTATCGATGAAAACCCAAGCATCTAAAACAGCAGGTACCTGCTTTGGTCTTTTGCGCACCATTCGCAGGATCCTCCCACTACTTCCGCCCCTATCTAGGAAACTCCTAGTCCAAGGTCTGATCCTTGCGCGGTTGGACTACAGCAACATGGTATACCTGGGAGCTCCAGAGGCTACCATGGCTAAACTCCAACGCACACAGAATGCAGCCGCCCGACTACTGATGAACCTCCCCTCCAGAGTATCAGCCAAACCAGCAATTAAGGCCTTACACTGGCTCCCAGTTCGTCAAAGGGTCGAATTTAAGGCCCTGTGTACTGCACATAAACTGCTGAATGGTTGCGGCCCTGCTATCCTGAGTGACCTGGTCACTCCCTACAAGGCCCCTAGGTCCCTTCGCTCGGAGAATGAGCATCTGGCCAATATTCCCAGATACAGGAAGACACGTACCGGTGGCCGGCGCTTCTCCGTGAAGGCATCCGCCGGGTGGAACTCACTCCCTCGCACCCTGAGGCTGGAACCCAACTATCGGATTTTCAGGAAAAAACTGAAAACGCTCCTATTCCCAAAATAAAGTCCCCTCCTTTTTCCTCTTTCTCCTCTGGTTTCCACAAACAACATAGCGCGAGGATGCCTTCGGGTCACCAGGCGCTTTACAAATCACTAAATAATAATAATAATAATAAATGTAAGGTAATTCCTTTTATGTTATAGGCTGCTAACCCAGTTGGAGCAGTTACCACACAAGACAAATTTGAAGCTGTTTTTTGCTGTAGGTAGCTTCTGATGACTTTTATTAAGAAACTTTTACCAGTTCCAGCTTGTCCACTCACATACATCCCGATTGGTTCAAATGATGTGCATGAGCACTCTTTCTTTTCATGTAGTAATCCATGATCAATTTTTTTGATGACTTCTTCATAAATTTCTTTTTGTTCTTCATTCAGTTGTTGTTCCAGATTTAGTACGTCGATTGAATCTTCCTGTGCTTGATTCATAGCCGTTTCTACTTCAGTCATGGCTACTGCAGCTTCATTTTCTATGATTGGTTGTCCTAGGGGATCTTGACTAAGTGTTACTGAACTTTGGCTGTCGTGAGAACTGTCTCTAGCTACTTCAGCTGCAATTTTTGCTTCCTGTTCATTTTCTTCATTTAACATTTGGACATAAGTTGTGAAAGTACTGCATTATATACTGTCTTTGCTAGCATTAAAAGAATCTTCATAGCTTTGAAATTCTCCCAGTAGTTCGTCCTCTGAACGCCATGGTTTAAACAGCTGTAAAAGAGCCAAGTAGTAAAATTCCTTTTTGTCAGTAGTTTCGCAACTGAGCTTCCTGTGATTTATCAAACTTCCTTTTGTTTGCTTCACCAAACATCCTTCCTCACCAATGACTTTATATTTTCCATTGTTGATGTCTTCTGTGGCTTTCCGTGAATAAATGTAGTTCTGCAGCACTTCATAGAGACACATGTTCTCAAGATGATGACTTCTCTTTGGGTAATATGTGTCCAACATGTTTGATTTCAAAATATCTGTACTTTCTGGGTCATTCTCGGCCAAATATTCAATTTCTCCAACAGATTTCAGTACCCGATTTCTCATTCCTGCAAGGCCTAAGCTTACCCAAATTATTCTTCTGGATTTCGAGTAAAGACTTGCAGATGATAACCTATCTGAGCATTCGTAGGATCCAATTTCTCGATGCGATAACATCTTTAAACTGAAACTGTACAGCTTCTTACTGACAGTCTTCTCGTGAGAAATCTCTTCCCATATTTCCTTCAATTCTGTTTTCTCAGATTTAGTGATGTAAGATGTCACATACCGAGCAACAGCAATAGAATTGTCTTCCACATACTGAATATCCATGTTAGCATTCCACATGGATAAAATGACTGGGTTGAAGTCATTTATAAATTTTGACTCTTCATTTCTTTTTAGGTTGTAGGTATTTTTGGGAGATTTTCTGGTTATAGTATGTCGCACAGCTGACATAAAACTGTTGACTCTTCCTTTTGAAAGAACAGGTCTAGGAAATCCAAATCGACACTTTGTGTAGAATTTATCTTTCGTCTTGTACTTCCGTCGACAGTATTTTCCACACCGATGACTTTGGAAACGTAAAACTTGCTCTTTGAACTTTTTCTCTTCTGTGCTTTTAGGTATAGCACATGTTGCATATTCTTCAATGAAAGATAACACTGCTTCATCAGTATCTGTTCCAAACTTTGGGGCATCCTTGATCCACAACAGCATATGAATATGAGGAGCACCTCTTGCCTGGTACTCTTTTCTCCAAAAGAAATCCACTACTTCTCCAAGAGGTGGATTTTTTTTATTGCAGATGAAGGACATCATAGCCTCAAATCTATGATTGAAATATCTGCAAACATTAACTGGATCCAATGAGCACAGTTCTCCAGCTGTCTTGTATTCAATGTTTTTAATGTTTGAATTTGCCTCTCTTAGAAAATCCAGTAAATCATCCCAAGCGTACTCGGCACAGCTTAGGGTTAGAAACCATGTAGGAGTTCCTAAATTCCGTAACATGCATTTTAATTCACCATGGCGTCGGTACCAATATTCATTTGTCCCACGCTGACAAGCCATCAGATTGATCAGTTGTGTTTCCAAATGATCATCTCGGTGCTGCACTTTCTCCATAAAATCCTTAGCAGACACATTTTGTAAATGTACTCCACTTTTTAAAATGTGATTTACTGCATAAGATAATGCAGACAAGTCGCTTTCAAATAAAAGATGGAACAAATAAGGAATACTTTGACGAAATCTTGGATCTTCTGCATATAGTCTTGTAGTCCGATACTCAGAAGCTGGAATCTGTTCTGGACGTTCATCGTATCGTCCTCCTTTTCCTGTAGGAAACAGCTGGGGAAAACATCGAGCTTCCAAGCTCTCCTCCCATACACTCACGGGAGTTCCTTTTGCTTTCTTCATCTGAAACAGATTAATAGTGTCTCCCATAACTTCTTTTGAATGAAGAGGATGTATGCTAAAATGTTCATAAATTTCTTCTTCCTTTGACTTGTCCACTTTTTCAATTTGACCAGTTGGTGTTTCTGTGTCTTCTTGTAAATCGTCTTCTTCTTCTTCTATATAAATTGATTCATACCATTTATTATTTTTTTTCAAATACAAATTTGCTCTTTGTACTTTTCGTACATCCACCAGCTCTTGCCAAATCTTCTTATTCTTTGTAGGTACACCATTAACCAGAATTACTAATGGTTCAGTTTCCAAAGTATCTGCATCAATAGTTTCCATATTTTTTTTCAAATCCAAGGGCAAATACACCACTCTTCCTTTTAAACCTCTCAGTAAATCAGAAGGAGGTAATTTACCAGTTTTGGGCTCCATACGTACTATGGTCTGGAACGGATGAACACATTGAATGAGTATAGACTCATATGTATTTAATTCAGAAAGTTCGGCAGGAATAGCATCCAATTCTAAATTATTATGTACAGCTCTGGTCGGCATTCTATTTTCTTCTAACTTATTATAACAGTATTTACAAATACGCTGATCTTCACCCAATTCAAAACAATTTTCAAGAAATATATATGTTGCAAAATCCTTCCACTTATAATTATCTTCATTTTCACTTTTTTTATACAGATCAACACTCCTTGTTTGAATTTTATAATGACTTCTGCGGCAACAAATACAAGTAATATTTGGTCTTTCATTAGAGGTGATAGTAAATTTTGTCATTTCATCCTCAACATTTTTAGTAATAATGAGTTCTACATTCTGTTCCTCATTTTCCTCATTTACTGTGTCCTTTTCTGCACTTTCTTGTTCTGGACCAAAGTAACAAAACTGAATCTCATCAGTAACCTTCACTACATCTGATACAGATCCACGGAACAGAGCATTATTCAACTCATTCAACTTTACTGCTGGACTTTTAGCAAAATACTATGTTCTCACAAACTTTCTCATTTCAGTATGATGAACAGCCAGCATCCTAAAATGATGAAAAACACTTTTACACACTTTTCTAGATAGACAAGCCAGAGAATGTCCCTGCAAACCAGTATTTTCTCTCACTCTGCATGGATCTAGTGTTTGAAGCACCTTCATCTTCTGTTTTACACTCTTTTTACTATATTCTCTTAGAAAGTCACGTAATTTATCAATAGATTCCTGACGCACAGTACAAATACTACTACAGTTCCAAGTGTACACTGGGGCTTTTGGACGTCTCCCCATAGCCTCAGCAGCCATTACTTCTTCCTCATTTCTTGGGACCATTTTCTCTATTTGCATCACACAACCATCCTTAACTTCATATGCTCTATCATTGGTGTCAACTGCATGCAACAAACTATTAATTTGAAGATAACTCTCTTCATTAAAAAATGGTTCAGTACTTGAACTGTGTTTCCATTCTCCCAAGAACACTTTACAAAAGTTACTTTTTCTCACTTCTCTTTTCCTTTTGCTTTGTGACTTCATTTCATTCACTAATTTTTCTAATCTACGCATCCTATTCAAAATTAGAATAAAAAGTTTTCTTTGTATTTCCAAAGCCTTACTTACAATATTTTCTATACATTTTTTTTTCTTAATAAATTTTGTTTTTTTCTTATATTTTTTCACATCCTTTAGCAAATTTAACATCACTCTTCTATGAAACATTTTTCGACGAATGTTTTTAAAATCTAATTTTCGTGTTAAATCTGTTTGACATACTTCTGATTGTACATTAGCTTTTTTTTTGCTGTTGACTGTGTTGTTGCTTTGTACATAAAACTCTCTTTGTTTTACAGTTATTTTTGCCATTTTTTTGTTTTTTGAAAATCTTTTTTAAGAAATCTCTGCTCTGCTTACCAGTAGACTTTTTCTTTTTGCCATCACTAGCTTCTCCTGCTATTTTTTTTTCCCAGTTTTGTCCAGATATACTTGTTGTTGCTTTTCTTTCCTTTTTCTTGTCCTTAAAGGCATTTTTTTTTTCACTGTTGCTCAGCAATACCTGCAAGGAACTAAAAAAAAATCCTTTTTGTAATTATAGCTCATTAAAATATTTTTTTTTACTTTTCATTTATTTCAAATGTTTTTCCATTTGTCTCTCATTTCAGATTTACTAATTTGTGCACAGTACTAACCACCACAGTTGAAAAAAAACAAGCTGCCCCTTTCCTGCAAGTGCATTTTTTAACAGAACAACTGCAACACAAATTATATCTGTGGCCACAATTCCTGTGCGCACACAGCCTCATGGTGTGCTTCTAAACAGAAAACAGAATTTGATTTGCAAATTCAAAGCACATTTACTACTCTGGTAGATCAAGTGATAATTGCTGTTACAGCCTTACACATTTTACCTGGAAAATCACAGAGGCAGAAAAGAGCACATTTCCTAACAGCTACTTCATACCATAAGTATCTGCAACCTGGGTGAGTGTTTAGAGTAGAGCAAAGAAAATCAGGCCTTGGTGACGTTGAATGTGTTTGCATTACACACAGACCTGAGTAGTACGCATGGGAGTGTTGGAGAAGCTGCTGCGTGTGTCCCAAGAGTGTGTTTCTGCAGACTATGTATTGTCAGCTGCAAGAGACATGAGCAAGGAGATTTCCAGAACTGCATGAAGACTACAGGGATGTACGTAACAGTGCATGTGTGCTAAGGGATAATTTGTGTAAACACAACAGGCTGCCCCTTTCTTGGGACTGCATTTCTTACTGAACAACATCTTCACAAATTAAATCTCTGCCCACAATTCCTGTGCGCACACAGACTCATGCTATGTTTTTTGGAACAAAACAGTGTCCCTGAATAGTACCAAATTACTGTTACAGCCTGATACATTTCCCTTATCATTTACAGAAGCAGAAAACAGCACATGTCCTAACAGCTCCTTAAGACCATGACCATGTGTTACAGGGTGAGTGATTAGACTAGATCAATTTAAATGAGGCCTTCGTGACGTTGAATGTGTTTGCATTACACAGTGCTATCTGAAACAGCACACAGAGCTGAGTACTACACATGAGAGTGTTGGAGAAGCTGCTGAGTGTGTGCCAAGAGTGTGTTTCTGAACACTGTGTATTGTCTGGTGCAAGACAGATGAGCAAAGAGACTTCCAGAACTGCATGAAGACTGCAGGGATGTATGTAACAGTGCATTTGTGCTAAGGGATAATTTGTGTAAACACAACAGGCTGCCCCTTTCCTGGGACTGCATTTCTTACTGAACAACAACTTCACAAATTAAATCTCTGCCCACAATTCCTGTGCACACACAGACTCATGCCATCATTTTAGGCACTTAACACAGGCTGCCCCTTTCCTGGGACTGCAATTCTTACTGAACAACAACTTCATAAATTAAATCTCTGCCCACAATTCCTGTGTGCACACAGACTCATATCGTCATTTTAGGCACATAACACAGGCTGCCCCTTTCCTGGGACTACATTTCTTACTGAACAACATCTTCACAAATTAAATCTCTGCCCACAATTCCTGTGCGCACACAGACTCATGCCATCATTTTACACACATAACACAGGCTGCCCCTTTCCTGGGACTGCATTTCTTACTGAATAACAAATTCATAAATTAAATCTCTGCCCACAATTCCTGTGTGCACACAGACTCATGCCATCTTTTTACGCACATAACACAGGCTGCCCCTTTCCTGGGACTGCATTTCTTACTGAACAACATCTTCACAAATTAAATCTCTGCCCACAATTCCTGTGCGCACACAGACTCATGCTATGTTTTTTGGAACAAAACAGTGTCCCTGAATAGTACCAAATTACTGTTACTGCCTGACACATTTCCCATATCATTTACAGAAGCAGAAAACAGCACATGTCCTAACAGCTCCTTAAGACCATGACCATGTGTTACAGGGTGAGTGATTAGACTAGATCAATTTAAATGATGCCTTGGTGACGTTGAATGTGTTTGCATTACACAGTGCTATCTGAAACAGCACACAGAGCTGAGTACTACATATGAGAGTGTTGGAGAAGCTGCTGCGTGTGTGCCAAGAGTGTGTTTCTGAAGACTGTGTATTGTCTGGTGCAAGACAGATGAGCAAAGAGACTTCCAGAACTGCATGAAGACTGCAGGGATGTATGTAACAGTGCATGTGTGCTAAGGGATAATTTGTGTAAACACAACAGGCTGCCCCTTTCCTGGGACTGCAATTCTTACTGAACAACAACTTCACAAATTAAATCTCTGCCCACAATTCCTGTGCACACACAGACTCATGCCATCATTTTAGGCACATAACACAGGCTGCCCCTTTCCTGGGACTGCAATTCTTACTGAACAACAACTTCATAAATTAAATCTCTGCCCACATTTCCTGGGTGCACACAGAGTCATGCCATCATTTTAGGCACTTAACACAGGCTGCCCCTTTCCTGGGACTGCATTTCTTACTGAACAACAACTTCATAAATTAAATCTCTGCCCACATTTCCTGTGTGCACACAGAGTCATGCCATCATTTTAGGCACATAACACAGGCTGCCCCTTTCCTGGAACTGCATTTCTTACTGAACAACATCTTCACAAATTAAATCTCTGGCCACAATTCCTGTGTGCACACAGACTCATGCCATCATTTTAAGCACATAACATAGGCTGCCCCTTTCCTAGGACTGCATTTCTTACTGAACAACAACTTCACAAATTAAATCTCAGACAACAATTCCTATATACACACAGACTCATGCTGTGTTGGTAGGCACAAAACACAGGCTGCCCCTTTCCTGGGTTATCAATTCTTACAGAACTAATGCTTTTTTCAAATGTGCTGCCATTTTCCTCTCTTTTCTTTCAAAGTGATTTCTGCTAAATGCTAACCATCACAATTAAAAAGAAGCTGTCCTTTTCTTTCAACTGCAAGTCTTACTTTTCAACAGCAACACAAATTAAATCTCTGTCAACAATTCTTCTCTGCACACAGACTCATGGTTTGATGGTAGGCACAAAACAGTATTCCTCATTGTTACAGTACACATTAACTTATGGTGAAAACATACTCCATAATATTTTACATATTCAAAACAGTTAAATATCTCCCAAAACAGAAAATGTAAATCACAACTTTAAACAAATAATCACAATTCTTTTTTTTATATCTAAATTAACCACAAACACCCCCTCTCAAACTCATAACTCACCTTTAAAATTAGTTAGTTGTGAAAGAAATGTGGCAGTCACACAGCAGTTTATCAGACCAGAATCTCTGAGCTGAACACCTCTCTCCTCTCAGCAGAACCAGTTAATGGCACAGTTTCCCTCTCTTTTTTCACACATATACATGTTAATTTCAAATCTCAGTGCTTCCCACATTTTTTCAAATGAAATCACACATTTCTATTGGTTGAAAACTTCAACCCCTTTCCAAATGTACCCTTCCCCCAACTTGACTTCTGCCTAGTACCCTTCCCCCAACTTGACTTCTGCCTGCTACCATAGCAACAGCTCATGGAACACTGCTGTGTGGAGTTAGGTCAGAAGTTCAGCAGACAATGTTTCATTTCCAAAGAGCAAGAGTGCTTGACTTTTCAAACCTAACAGCAAATCCAAACTAATGTTCTTTGTTCACACATTTTTCTGAACCAATACAAAACATGCTTTTTAAAATTTAAACATACAGCCTAGTTTTTAGTGTAGAATGGTTTGAAACAGCCAAGAGTTATTTTTATAAAAAAAAGTATGTGTGCCCCCATTTTTCAACTGTCTTTCATTTCTTTTTGCCTTTCTACTGAAAGACACCTTCTGAGTGCATCCAGATCTCCTTTGAAGATGTTCACAGTGTGGATTGTAGGTCACAGCTATGTCTTCTGGAGTGAAAAATTTGCAGAAAAAGGAGGTATGGTGAGAGACCTTGCTTTGCCAAATGTAGACATTAAATGGATTGGTCAGAGAGGGTTAAAGTGGCACCAATTAATGCCTTTGGTGAAAACCTTTCTACATCTCCCACAGCCTAACCTTATTATTGTGCACTGTGGTGGAAATGACCTAGGCACTTTAACTGGAGTAGGTCTGGAAATGCTTATTAAGGACACCTTTGTGCAATTGATGTCGCTTTTTCCACAAACTGCCTTTGTATATTCTAACATATGCCAAAGGCAAAAGTGGAACTGGTCCAACCAATTTTGTCCGCAGATTGACAAAGCAAGGAAGCACGTCAACAAATCTATTTCTGCTTTCCTCAGAGACTATGGTATGGGTTCTATATACCACAACAACTTGCGTTACAACATGCAAGACATTTATAGAGGAGTTGGTGTACACTTCAATGATGAAGGGAACAGAGTCTTCCTCTTGAACTTTAGACTCTGCATCGGTACTTACTTGTAGGTACCAAAAAACACACAATAAACACAAGGGCTCTTTTTAGAGCCACCTATATCTTTTTACTTAATTGCGATTTTTTTTTAATTTTTTTGTTTTTAAAAAATTTTCGGGTGCGCGCTGGGTGCGTGCACTCGGCGATATTTTTTTTCAAAATATAAATCTTTTTTTTTGCCCTACAAGGTCCTACTGTGACCCCCTTACAATGCCTAGTAGGTCAATATCTCCCCACTCTGCCCCCTTTTCAAGTTCTCTCCCTTTGTTTTTCACCCCCTCTTTATGCGAGAGACAAAATGGCGGCCGCCGCTTCCTGATTTCCACCGATTCGAATGTTTACTGACATCTAACAACCAATCAGAAGTGCGCTCGCGATCGGCAAGGTGCGCGCACATGACTTGCTCAGTGCGCGCACGCTGCGCGCTTACAGATATATATATTGATTTAAATGCTAATTTCTCAGGAAATACTGAACAGATTTACACCAAACCTGCAAACGGCACTTCATGGACCTTATGGCTACCTCTCTGCCAAATTTCACATAATTCTGTTCAGCCGTTCGGGCTGTAGCTGCGACTAAAGTCCCTATGGAAAAATGCATGGGGAAAACGCGTTTTAGGACCCCCCTTTTTTCTCGGCCCCCGCTTTACGAATCACCCCGAGACTTTCAGGGTAGGAGCTGAACGGAGCGCCCCATTAGTTTTGAAAATTTCGCGAGGATTCGTCAACCGGCGCCAAAGTTATTCAAAATAGAATTTTAAGATTTCCTATGGAAACACTGTCCTAACTATAACTACCTACTGGCGGCCGCCAGTAGGTAATATATATATATATATATATATATATATATATATATATATATATATATTATCTACTGGCGGTCGCTCCTTCCCTGAAAGTCTTGGGGGGATTCGTCAAGCGGGGGCTGAGAAAAAGGGGGGGGCCCAAAACGCGTTTTCCCATGCATTTTTCCATAGGACCTTTAGTCCAAGCTACAGCCCGAACGGCTGAACAGAATTACTTGAAATTTGGCAGAGAGGTAGTCCTCAGGTCAGGGATGTGCCTTTTGTAGGTCTGGTGTAAATCTGTTCAGTATTTCCTGAGAAAATAGCATTTAAAAGCACATATATATCTATAGGCGCACTCCGTGCGCGTACGGTAAAACGTACCGTACGCGCACGCTGCCGTGCGCGAGCGCGATTCTGATTGGTTGTTAGATCTTAGTAAACATTCGAATCGGTCGAAACCAGGAAGTGTCGGCCGCCATTTTGTCTCTTGCAGTCTGAGTGGGTGAAAAACAAAGGTGGAGAACGTGAAAAGGGGGCAGGGTGGACAGTTCCTGACCCCCTAGCCTTTGTCAGGGGGTCCCAGAAGGACCCCCAAGGTCCAAAATATCTTTAAAATTTTCGTTTGATAAATCGTGGAGTGCGCGTAGCGTGCGCGTACGGTAGAAACGGAAAAATTCCGCGAACTGCGTAACGTGGGCGCGCGGTGCACGGAGCGCACCGTGCGCGTGCGGTACGCGCACGGTGAAAAACCTTAAAAAAATAAATAAATAAATACATAACTTAGCATTTAAAAAAACGTAGAAATTCACTGGAAAAACCATAGGTTTCACACACGTTATAGTTAGGAATTAGCTTTTAAAAAACCTTGCAAATTCACTTAAAAAACCATAGGTTTCACACATGTTATAGTTAGCTGGACATTTCACTCGTGAAAAACCATTGAAATTCCCCCGTTATAGTTAGTGCAGGCAACTATAACTCACGCGACCGCAATCCTCTGCTGATGACGTCAGATATTACATCACTGATGACATATGTGTCTTTCTGAAAAAAGATTAATGGAAGAAGACATGGGTAAATAGGTGTCTAAATACAGTGATGTCATATCTGACATCATCAGCAGAGGATTGCGGTCGCGTGAGTTATAGTTGCCTGCACTAACTATAACGGGGGAATTTCAATGGTTTTTCACAAGTGAAATGTCCAGCTAACTATAACATGTGTGAAACCTATGGTTTTTTAAGTGAATATATATATATATATATATATATATATATATATATATTCACTGAAAAAACCATAGGTTTCACACATGTTATAGTTAGCAGGACATTTCACACGTGAAAAACCAATGAAATTCCCCTGTTATAGTTAGTGCAGGCAACTATAACTCACGCGACCGCAATCCTCTGCTGATGACGTCGGATATTACATGACTGTATTTAGACACTTATTTACTCATGTCTTCTTCCATTAATCTTTAGCTATACATATATTACAAATATTTATTTTTCATAAAGACACATATGTCATCAGTGATGTAATATCTGACATCATCAGCAGAGGATTGCGGTCGTGTGAGTTATAGTTGCCTGCACTAACTATAACGGGGGAATTTCATTGGTTTTTCATGAGTGAAATGTCCAGCTAACTATAACATGTGTGAAACCTATGGTTTTTTCAGTGAATTTGCAAGGTTTTTTAAAAGCTAATTCCTAACTATAACGTGTGTGAAACCTATGGTTTTTTCAGTGAATTTCTACGGTTTTTTAAATGCAAATTTTTTTTTGAGATTTTTGGTAAAAAATAATATCCAACCTATGTATAAAATAATATATGTACTATATCCTGCATTATGGAATGGTTAATTTTAAAAAAAATAATGTTTACATACAGTTGTACATCACAGTTATTATCTTCTACAACTCTTGAAACTTGTACTTTTTTTTTTTATGCATTTTTTGCCGTGCACATACGGTAAGCTGATGCTACTCGCTCCTTACGTCATAAGTACGGTGCGCTTACGTGATACGTACGTCACGTACGCGTACACGCATGCGCATTGCGCGGAACCAACGTCGCGGTTACGCGGGTGCATGTAATGCGCATGCGCGAGTGCGTCCTACGTACGCGCTCCGTAAGCGCTCCGTAAGCGCATATTTACGTCATGTTTGCGCATGCGTACTTGTTTACGAGCGAGTACCGTAAGCTTACGGAGCACGCACGGTAGGTCATGTGATCCACAAAGAACACTTTTCATTGGTTGAAACTACTTTCAGTTCCAGAAACTTCCCACACCACACCCATTCCCCTCATTACTGCTTGAGATCCCCTAGGAGAAGGAGCTGAATTGACATTGAGATACAATGGCAGAGCAGCAGACCTCTTCTGAGAGTGAGCCTAGCAGCACCATCATCAGACAGAGAAGGAGGAAACAAAAGGATTCTTTTGTGTGGGAGTATTTTAGTTTTCCAGAGGGGCAGAAAAAGGTCAATGCTCCATTGGTCACTTGCAGACTTTGTGAGCGTGTTTTATCTAGAGGAGATCCAAGGAAGAAGTATTCCTATGGAAATCACTCTATGATGAGACACCTTAGGGATAAACATCCCAGGACCTTTGCTCGACATACTGAAGAAAACTCTTCAGTAAGTCACCGGAGCCCAACCTCAGAAGACCAGCCGAGTACATCATCGGCAGCTCAGCTGAGCCCTTCCTCTGAGGTGGGAGCATCACCTTCTTCAGCTCCTCTGGACATTAACCCTCGATTTTGGAGGGTTTCAATGAGGTGTACAACGTGTTGTGGTCTTATTGTTTTTGGGGAGACCAGTGTTTCCCTTATTAACAATAAGATAGACCAGCACGTTTGTAGACGTTCATAATATTCCCATTCTTTCTTTCCTCTATCCCTGTATTAACCCAACGGCTCTTTTAAGAGCCAACCTTACCTCACAATTTTTTAAATTTTTTTTAAGCTTTCCTTTTTGAAATTTTTTTTGGGGCGTGCGCGTACGGTACGCGTAATAGTTACGCGAAGTTCGGGGAATTTTTCTCGCAGAATTTTTCCATTTACGCCGTGCGCGTACGCTACGCGCATTCCGCGATTTTTCGAAAAAAAATTACAATAAATTTTTGCCCTTGGGGGTCCTTCTGGGACCCCCTGACAAAGGCTAGGGGGTCAGGAACTATCCACCCTGCCCCCTTTTCACGTTCTCCACCTTTGTTTTTCACCCCCTCAGACTGCGAAAGACAAAATGGCGGTCGACACTTCCTGGTTTCGACGATTCGAATGTTTACTAAGATCTAACAACCAATCAGAATCGCGCTCGTGCACGGCGGCGTGCGCGTACGGTAAGCTTACGGTACGCGCTCGGAGCGCGCCTATAGATATATATATTGATTTAAATGCTATTTTCTCAGGAAATACTGAACAGATTTACACGAGACCTTCAAAAGGCACATCCCTGACCTGAGGGCTACCTCTCTGCCAAATTTCAAGTAATTCTGTTCAGCCGTTCGGGCTGTAGCTCGGACTAAAGGTCCTATGGAAAAATGCATGGGGAAAACGCGTTTTGGGACCCCCCTTTTTCTCAGCCCCCACTTGACGAATCCCCCGGAGACTTTCAGGGAAGGAGCGGAGCGGAGCGCCCCACCTATTTTGAGAATTTCGCGAGGATTCGTCAATCGGCGCCAAAGTTATTCCAAATAGAATGTTGCGGATTTCCTATGGAAATACGGTCCTAACTATAACTATCTACTGGCGACCGCCAGTAGATAATATATATATATATATATATATATTTATATATATATATATTCACTGAAAAAACCATAGGTTTCAGGCACGTTATAGTTAGGAATTAGCATTTAAAAAACCTTTGAAATTCACTGAAAAAACCATAGGTATCATGCACGTTATAGTTAGGAATTGGCATTTAAAAAACCTTTGAAATTCACTGAAAAAACCTTAGGTTTCAGGGGCGTTATAGTTAGCTGGACATTTCCCTCATACAAAACCCTAGAAATTCCCCTGTTATAGTTAGTTCAGCTAACTATAACTCACGCCCCCGCAATGGACTGCTGATGACGTCACATATTACATCACTCATGACAATGTCAGTGACATTACTGATGACATCACTGATGACATCTCAAATGACATCACTGATGACATCACTGATGACGTCACCCATTGAGTATGTGTTTCTGAACAGTTTTAATATGTTTAATATATATAGGGAAAGGCCTGTTGAACAATAAGTGGGTGTACAAGTGTGTGAATGGATGATTTTCTAGATGAGTAACTGACTCTATAAGTGAGTCATTAAATGTATCTTACTGTAGACTAGTGACTAAACTGTGTGAATGTCTGTATGTGTCTACGTGTTGGTGTATAAGTGGCTGCATGGTTTTGTGAATAGCTATATGAGTGTCTATATGGGTTATTGATTGGTTGTCTGAGTATCTGTATGGGTGCCTGAGTGTTTGTGTGGGTAGGGTGTGTGTGACTATGCACAAATGTGTGAGTGGGTGATTCTATGGGTGCATGGTTTTAAGAGTGCATCTCTGATGGACTGTATGGTTGGGTGAGTGTATGTATGGGTGTGTTAGGGATTGAATGTATATCTCAGTGGTGCATGTGTGACTAACTACATATGTGAAAGACAGTATATATGTGTGTAAGAGTATATAAGTGGGTATATATTAGGCCTGGGCGAAAATGTCGTTCCGTTCGCGGAAATTGCGATATTTTGACATTTTCGCGTTCCGCGGAGAGCGCGAAAATGTCGAAATTTCTGCTATCCGCAGCTTGGCGATAATTTGTTTCTGTGGTACTTTAAAATTTGGGACCGCGTAGGAGGCAGGGCCCTACCCTGTCTATTCCGGTATCAGCGAACCGCGAATGGCCAATGCAGTATGTACAAATGCTTTGCATAACGTTTTATCGATAAATGCACTGTGTATACGATATTACACATTGACTTCGTGGGTTCCATCTTGGAGCGGTGGCCATCTTATGGTTGCCCTCACATAGGCTACACATTAAGGACAAGTACAGGCCTTGAGAACACATGTGCCTTCCATTTGACTTCTCTGTGACCTATGCGATTTGGCTCCTCCGCCCCAGGTCAGTCCGGTCTCACGAGCTCCCCGTCCTACGGCCACCTGTGATTAGCATCAGGGTTTGACACACCATAAAGCCTTTTCATCCCACACAAGCCTCCGGCTAATCTCTTTCACACCTGACTCTTCCTGCTTTATGGCTTGTTTTACAAACAGGAGGTGCCTGTGTTTATTGGGGTCTGTTGATATCTGATGTGGGATCTGAGCCTCGCTGGGTAAATAATTGTCGGCTGGCTTAACTGGAATTTGGGATGGTCATCATGACTCTGCCTTTTTGTTTGTAATGAATACATATGAATGACCATATCGTAAAACGAGGAATGTGTGCCTGAAGCATGATATTTTGTATATAAGGAGAAGGCCGTTTCTGTAAGTTTAAGCAGTCTCCTGAGAACATACATTGTGTTGTACTTCTCGGACACCTGTAATTGGTCTGCAGCCAATAAACAAGATCTTTGACTTCACCTAGAAGACTCTGTGTTTCTAAGGGTCTGAAACAGGAAGAACTCGAAGTCTTAGGGTGTGTTCCCCTGCACCGCTGGGCTTTAAAAACCCAGTACTTCAGTTGGCGCCCAACTCGGGGCGATTTCAGCGGTACCGATCCAAGCCAGAGGTTCGTGAGTAGCTTCGTGTGGAAATTCCGGAGTAAGGCCGCCACTTCATCGACCCGTGCATGTCGACGTGGTCCGAAAGTCTTTTCTGCGAGGTTCTCCGCGTCCCGACGGCTACGAAGGACTGCTGCCCTGATTAATCGCCCTGTTTTGGACCCTTGACGATTTGGTAGAGCAAAACAATCGAGAGAGTCTTCTGGTGATGCCATCGATCATCGATATTCAGTTAAGTATAAGTGGAACGTCTCCCAGTTTGTTTGGTATCCTTCGTGAATTTGGTATCCTTCGGGATCGTTTTGATTTGGAACTTGCAAGTGCCAAAGCCAGAGGACTCGTGTATTCACGAGACTATCGTATTCGATAATCCTTTGAAGTTTGAAACTAGACTAGTGAGCGAAGATGCCTGGTTCTAGTGTATTTTGAAATTTGTTTTGTTTGGGTTGTAGGAGGGATTCCCAGTTAGAGGATTCGTGTCCGGTTCATCCAATTGGAACTCCAACTTATGAACTTTATGTAAAACATGGTGTGGGCCCCATTGCATATAATGAAGTATGGATCCGATACACCAGAAAGGACGGTGTTTTAAAATGGCCCCAAAATGGTAGTTTCGATACAGATATCTTAGATAATTTGGAAGTTAAATTGTTTAAAAAAAAAGCCCGGCCGGCGATGTTTGATTCTTTCCGCCTATGGCGAAAGGAAGCCAAACAGAAGGAAATTAAGCTAGCGAAAAGGAATAAGAGAGAAAAAGGTATGTCAATGATGCAAGCAGCTGTGCAATTTAAAGATAATGAGGAGGAACAAATGAATGAGCAGTTACATAGACAGCGCAAACTAGGGATCGATAAATGTTACCCAGTTTTGTCACCCCTTGTACAAGATGAGACAAAAGAGAAAGAAAAGGATTCCCAAATGTCCCATCTACTAAGTTCACCACCCCCGTATGCGCAAAATGCCACAGCGCCTCCACAGCTCGTAAATATGCAGCCTCCAGTTAATATGCCGCAAGCCTTCCCACAGCCGCCAGCTCCTCCTCAGCTGGCTCCTATCCCTACAGTGCAGCCCTCTCAAGGGCCGCCAGTTTTGTTACCTGTTGCCCCGCGCTTCCTGCGACTTTGCCTAGTACATCAGCTGCCTCCCCTGGCGCTCTTCCTTACACTACCCAGGTACCTGTATCTGCACCTGCTTTTCTTCCCTCTGTCTTTCCCCCCGTTTTCGCCTCAACTTCTCCTTCTGCACGACAATGACTAGCAAATGTAGTTACTAGTTTAATGTCGCCTCTCTTTGGGTCATCTAGTATAACCCCTGGTTTACAACGTATGCAGTTGCGTAGTCAGCTGCCTAATCCTGAAGAGAAAGAGGTATTAGATCATATGGCGCGTAGGTGGATTGTTTTCCCTTCACTCTATGATGTGGAGTCAGTTGTTAACGTTTTTCACCAATGGGACGCCCCAAAACAGAGGTATGTGTTTGACAAAATGTATGAATTCCTATGTGAGGAATTGGAGGATCATGGTTCAAACTCAAACCCGCAGGAGTTGTGTCGAGTGCGGTTTGATTTTGGAACAAGTACAATTGTGGGTCCCGATGTAGATAAAGCAGTTGCGACTTTACTGTCCTTCAGGAATGATGATTGTCAACAATCATTGTTCGAACAAGAATTCCCTGTGTGGAAAAAGGTAAAAGCGGGCCAATATCCGATGCGTGAGGTTCCTCCAGTTTGGAGACCTGCTGATGCAAATGCTAATCCAGCTTTTCCAGCTCATTTTCAGCGTGTTTGGGTACATGTCCCATGGAAGCGTTCTGAGGTGTTAGCGCTTAAGCAGACATTGCCTGACCCCCGTAAAAACCCTGAAGGATATTATAAGGACTTATCACAAACTGCAGACTCGTGTGTAATGAATCTGGCTGACATAGATATGTTGTTCGGGAATGTGGTTCCACAGCCTTTATGGGGATCCATTCGTAATGTAGATCACGCTGCAGAATTGGGTAACACATGGGCTAATATCGTTGCCGCAGACACTAGACAAGTTGGTGGTGCCAAACCTGAGCCCCTCGTAGCAGAACTCCCGGGTAGAATTATTACCTACATGAAAACTATAATGCCCGCGATGCACGTGAATTGGGATAAACTATCCGCATGCAAGCAGAAGAAAGATGAGACAGTGTCCGATTTCTTCACTAGGTTTGAAGAAACGTTTATCGACCACAGTGGTCAAGACCTGAGTACTGAAGGTGGCCAACGGTTATTTGTTGATAAATTTGTGCAGAATCTACTTCCCGAGCTGTGTAAGAAATTAAAAGATTCAGAGAGTTCTTGGGCTGTTTCCTCTTCAGCGCAAATACTGGCTACTGCACAGTATTACGAAAATAGGAATAAAGATGAGAAGGATAGAACAGACAAGAAAACAAAAGAACTGAAAACGAAGGTCCTTTTGCAGCAGGCTTATCCGCCACGTGGAGGTCAGAATAATTATAGGCAAACCCAAGGTATCTATCAGCAACCACAACAGTTTCAGAATAACCAGCAAGTGAATGGGTATTATCAACCACGTATCCCTATGGGTCCTAATCAATGTTCATATTGCAAAGAGGAAGGTCATTTTAAGTATAGTTGTCCTAAATTAATGCAGCGTACTAATAGTGCGTATGGCGCAAGAGGCAGAGGTGGTCAGCAAGCTCCTAGAGGCAGAGGGCGTGGAAATGTTCCCCAGAATGCGCGTCCTCTTCCGCCTCAAAATACGATAAATAGCTTTGATCAGCAAGCCAATGCAACTGGTAATACAGCTCAGTACTATAATAATGATTATTATGCAGAAGACGACAATGTAGAAGGTAATGATTACTAGGACAGCCATAGACAGAGAGAGGGAGTTGTTTCAGTACCAGTGGCTCAGAGTGGACCGTATGTTAAGGTGACTACAGCGGGTGTAACAGAGCCCTTTCTGCTGGACACTGGTGCTGCAAAGAGTTCAATTATGCATTCAAAACTCCCTGGCGCGCCTTTGTCTGGCGAAATGAATGTTTCAGTAGGTTTTTCTGGCGCCCCAGTTAGGAATCCGATTTCTAGTCCTATGCCACTTTCTGTTGGACCTTGCTAGCTAAAAGCACCCCTCATCCTAACGACAGGTTGTGGTGAAAATTTGTTAGGGTTGGATTTGTTAAAAAGATTGCATGCAACGCTATATTGTTCTCCTTCAGGAGTACAACTTACATTAGGTAAGGAAGTGATTTCCCCAATGTACTTGTCAAAGAATACGCTGCCACCTGAATTGTCATCCCTTCCGGATGTCCTTTGGGCAACTGGTCCCAATGATGTGGGTCTTTTAGAAATACCACCATACGTGGTAACTTTAAAGGCCAATGTTAACTTGCCACGCATTCCCCAGTACAAAATCTCCAATGAAGGTCAGAAAGCGTTGTTAGCAATTATCGGTGATTTGATTAGAAAGGGTGTAATTGAAGAGACAAGAGGCAACGTTTGCAATAGTCCTGTTTTACCTGTCTTAAAACGTACGGACCCTTCTCAGCCACCTGTTTACAGATTTGTGATTGATCTTAAAAAGGTAAATAAGATTGTTGTGCCACAGTTTCCGGTTGTCCCTGATATAACTGCCTTGTTAACTAGGATTCCAGCCTCCGCTGCATGGTTTTCAGTGATCGATTTAAAGAATGCTTTCTTTAGCATCCCAATTGCAGAGGAGAGCAGGGACATTTTTGGCTTCAGTTTAGGAGGTCGAAGCTTCCGCTTTAAACGCGCTCCACAGGGCTACTGTGAAAGTCCATCAATATACAGTCAAGCTTTAAAAGCGCAGCTTGATGCACTTGTGTTACCTAGTGGCGCTATCCTTATTCAGTACGTTGACGATTTGCTAATCGCCGCGGATACTGAAAAGATTTATAAAGAAGCTACATTGTCATTGTTGCGTCATTTGTCTGCCTCTCATCACAAAGTGTCTCTCTCAAAACTGCAATATTGTCGACAAGAAGTGACCTACTTAGGTCATCTCTTATCGAAGGAGGGAAGGAAACTGACCCCAGAAAGAATTCAAGCCATTGCACAATTAAGTGTGCCAAGAACACAGAGAGAAGTGCGTGCTTTTTTGGGCATTACTTCATACTGTAGGCACTGGATACCAAATTTTTCTCTGCTGGCAAAACCTTTGTTAGCATTAACATGTAAAAATACACCTAATCCTGTCCCATGGTCTGAAGAGTGTCAGAAAAGTTTTTTGGAATTGCGTAATGCATTATGTTCAGCTCCTGTGTTGGGTACCCCTGACTACAGCAAGCCTTTTACATTGTATGTTCACGAAAAGGACGGTTGCGCATTATCAGTGTTAACACAGCCTTTTGGCGACAGACCGCGTCCATGCGCATATTTTTCGTCAACCTTGGACCCGGTAGCGAGGGCATTGCCAAGTTGTCTGAGAGCCACAGCCGCAGCAGCTAAGTCTATTCGACAGTCTGCTGGATTGGTAATGGATAACACATTGATTGTAATGGTTCCACATGCTGTGGACACATTGCTAAACCGGACCAAGACACAGCACCTAACTAGTGCTCGATTGTCAGGATATGAATTGACACTGTTGGCAAACCATATACACATAAAGAGATGCAACACGTTGAATCCAGCTACATTATTGCCGATTCCAGCAGACCTAGATGAGATTGAGCAACATGATTGTCTGTTTAGAACAGAAGAAGAGACAAAAGGGAGAGTGGATCTTAAAGATACTCCCCTGACTGAGTGTCATGGTACCTTATGGTGGATGGTTCGTGCTTCAAGCTTCCGAATGGTGATACGACTGCTGCATATGCTATCACGACTTTGTACACGATTGTTGAAACTGCACGTGTGCCACATAATTCGGCTCAAGCAGCAGAGTTAATTGCCCTTACAAGAGCATGCGTGTTGTCTGAAGGAATGAAAGTGAACATATATACTGACAGCCAGTACGCCTTTGGCGTGGCCCATAGTTTTGGGCGATTGTGGAAAGAACGTGGGTTCCTGACTTCGCATGGAGCTAAAATTCAGAATGGCAAGTTGGTGAATGATCTCCTTGAGTCACTGACCCTACCGTTACAAGTTGCGATTATGAAATGCAGTGCGCACAAGAAAGTCACTGATGATGTTGGTCGTGGTAATGCATTTGCTGACGAAATCGCGAAAGAAACAGCAAAAGATCTGAAGACTCGAATGTATGTTGCAGGCCCTGCAAGATGCGTTGGTGATGTTGGAATGTGTGAAGACACGATAGAGAGTGTGAAGTCCCTTCAAGCTGAAGCCACAGAGAAAGAATTGAGCAAGTGGAGAGAAAGTACGGGTAAATTGGATGAGAATGGTTGTTGGGTTGATTTGTCAGAACATCGGCGATGGTTGTTACCTGATGCATATGTGCTTCCAGTGGTTACTATGGCACATGGAATGGCACATATCAGTGTGAAAGGAATCTGTAAGTTGTTGGCCCCAGTATGGCAGAACGCTGGAATTCCCAAGTGTGCAGAGAATGTGGTCAAGAATTGTATGGTATGTTTGAAACACAACCCTGGTAGAGGAACCCCAACTCCAGCTGGTCATTTTGCGCCTCCATCATATCCATTTGAGGTTTTGAAGCTAGATTTTATCCACATGGAAAGGTGCAACAACTTGAAATATGTACTGGTTGTTGTTTGCGCTTTTTCAAAATGGATAGAAGCATATCCCCTAAAAGACCACACTGCTTTATCCACAGCCAAAGCCCTTGTGAAATAATTTTTCCCTAGGTTTGGAATGCCAAGAATGGTGTGGAGTGATAATGGGAGTGAATTTGTGGGTCGAGTGATGAAGAATGTGTGTGAGGGGCTAGGGATAAAGCAGAAATTCCACGCTGCAAATCACCCCCAATCAGCTGGATTAGTAGAGTGCTACAATGGCACTCTGAAGCACAAACTGGCCAAAATCCAGGCGAGCTCCGGTCTTAAATGGCCTGACGCCCTGCCTTTAGCACTCCTATCAACAAGAATGACTGTGCATTCACGAGTGGGACTTAGTCCATATGAAGTGGTTTTTGGCCGCCCGGCCAATGTATGGGGTGTACCATGACCGACAAAATTCAGCGAAATCGAACATCCAGTACTGCTTGACTACCTGTATGAATTGACGGCTAAATTGCGTGTTTTACACCAACAGGTGCATGATACTCTGCCCCAGGCCTCTGAAGCTCCCGGACACCCTATCGACCCTGGCACGTGGGTACTCGTGAAAAATTTTCAGCGAAAGAACAACGATGAGCCCCGTTGGATTGGCCCTCACCTCGTACTTCTATCGACAAGATCAGCGGTTCGAGTAAAAGGGAAAAAGAATTGGATTCACGGCGCCCACTGGAAACGGATCCCTTTGCCCCTACCATATGACCGGTGGGTCCAGGAGGGTATCGCTGATTCTGAAACAGACACTGTACCTCGTTTTGTACCATTTAGTGATGCACGCGTAAGAGGCACAACTTCAGAACAGGAAAGTGACGATATTTTGCAAGACGCTGTGCCACCGTCAATTCGATTGGACACCACAGAGCCTGAACTCTTGTTTCAAGACCAGACAGTACCTGGCAGAAACCGATATAACTTGAGACCAAGGCCTATGGACAAATAAAAATTCTCTTCCCTTACTATTTTTTGATATTATAGCTCTCCCATCTGAAGAACTTTATGATTTTTATCTTTCGAGCCACCATCCGGGTTCAGCCACAGGGTCGCGGTGCCAAGACTTTGGGGTACAGGCCGAAGACGTTAGGTCAACGGTTCTGGTTGGTCTAGGGCGTTCCCTGGACTGACAGGCGTACTCCTTAGCAGAAGATACTCACCCGCCGCGAGCGGCACGATTAGAGGATGGAGTTTTTCAAGATGGAGAGACTCGCTGAGGAAATGAACTTTAAAACGAAAATATGTAGAATAATGAAGAGCAAACATTTTGTATTATTATGTCTGTTTGTATTATTTAGTATGATGGTGTTTACTGTAGGTTATGTATTCTTCTCCTCTCAAGTGCCATTTGCACCCACTGCACAGCCTATACCTCCTCCTACTGCCTCCTTACACTCTTTCCACCCTCTGCCTGAACACAAACAATCTAGACGATCTGAGTTCGTAAACAATTCATTCATTCAACTCCTGTACCAGCACCAACTAGTCATGAATACAACCAATTGCTGGGTGTGTGGTTTAATGCCACATACCATTAACAAGGGTATTCCTTATCTAGTGCTGCCGTTTAGCTATAATGGATCGTCATGGGCATTCCAGACCATGTTTCTTTTTGCATTGGATGCCTACTCCCCGCGACAACCGGGTTCCATCATACCTAGCACAAATAATAAAGCCTTAATGAAAGGAGTTGCCGATATGAGCAGAGATAGCGACGCATACTCATCTATTCCCAAGGATGAATTGCGAGCTTATGTAGAGTGGAACGCGACGGGGTATAGCATTAGTCTGGGTGAAAGGCAGCGGAAAATTTCATCCCCAATTTGGGTCGTACCCCACATGGGTCGGTTCTGTTTACAAGGTAATGGTCAGAATCCAAGAGCTCAACTGGGGAAAAGTGACTGTACTGAAACGTACACTTTTCCATCACAGTTTTCCCCTGCGTTTTTGGCTGCCAAGGGTACATATTTTGTCTGCAACGACCGAACATATACATGGTTGCCCCCTGATTTCTCGGGCACATGTTATATTGCAAACTTGCTACCGCCAACATTTACTGCTGCCTCTGATTATCACAAGACCAGAGTTGTGAGAGGCGTGATTAGTCAGGAGGATACTGCCGGTCAGGAAGCGGGAGACTTCTTTTTGGGTTTCCTGCCGTTTTGGGGACCGATGGTCAATAGTAGGAACCTGAGACAACTGACTCGTGTGGTTGAATCCACGGTTAATGTAACGGCTGGTGCCCTTGGTAATTTGACAGCTGAGCTCCAAGCGGATCGCCTCATGACTTTGCAGAACTGTATGGTTCTAGACGTCATACTTGCAGACCGTGGTGGGGTATGTAAGGTCATCCAATCTAGTTGTTGCATTTTCATACCAGATAACGCTCCAACAGTTTATCAAGCCATCTCCAAACTGCATAAAATATCTGAATCTATTCACGTGGATAAAGGAGATTGGTCACTGATGGGGTGGTTCTGGGAACTGATATCTGCCTGGGGTTGGAAGATTCTGATGGTCATTGGAATGATCTTAGCCATTCTTTTCCTGTTCTGTCTGTGTATACAGTGTGCTCCTGCGATATGTGGCCTCTGTGCTGCATTATGTGTAAGGAAACCTGCATCGAGGGATGAGCTAAATAATAGGATGATGCTACAGCAACATCTCCATGACTTTATGAATATAGACCTGGACTCGGATTAAAATGAGTATAGTTATTGCCTATGTAAGGGCAAAAGGAGGGTCTGTGGTACTTTAAAATTTGGGACCGCGTAGGAGGCAGGGCCCTACCCTGTCTATTCCGGTATCAGCGAACCGCGAATGGCCAATGCAGTATGTACAAATGCTTTGCATAACGTTTTATCGATAAATGCACTGTGTATACGATATTACACATTGACTTCGTGGGTTCCATCTTGGAGCAGTGGCCATCTTATGGTTGCCCTCACATAGGCTACACATTAAGGACAAGTACAGGCCTTGAGAACACATGTGCCTTCCATTTGACTTCTCTGTGACCTATGCGATTTGGCTCCTCCGCCCCAGGTCAGTCCGGTCTCACGAGCTCCCCGTCCTACGGCCACCTGTGATTAGCATCAGGGTTTGACACACCATAAAGCCTTTTCATCCCACACAAGCCTCCGGCTAATCTCTTTCACAACTGACTCTTCCTGCTTTATGGCTTGTTTTACAAACAGGAGGTGCCCGTGTTTATTGGGGTCTGTTGATATCTGATGTGGGATCTGAGCCTCGCTGGGTAAATAATTGTGGGCTGGCTTAACTGGAATGTGGGATGGTCATCATGACTCTGCCTTTTCGTTTGTAATGAATACATATGAATGACCATATCGTAAAATGAGGAATGTGTGCCTGAAGCATGATATTTTGTATATAAGGAGAAGGCAGTTTCTGTAAGTTTAAGCAGTCTCCTGAGAACATACATTGTGTTGTACTTCTCGGACACCTGTAATTGGTCTGCAGCCAATAAACAAGATCTTTGACTTCACCTAGAAGACTCTGTGTTTCTGTGGGTCTGAAACAGGAAGAACTCGAAGTCTTAGGGTGTGTTCCCCTGCACCGCTGGGCTTTAAAAACCCAGTACTTTATTTCTTGCTCACGCTGTAAAATAATACATTCTCGCGCGCGCGCGATCGCCTTACCTGAATCCCTGCATTCGCCGACAAGTTTTCTTGATCCGGTCGCGTTCTCCATGAGATGTTGGATTGTTTTTAGCCATTTGCGCTGTCTCGCGACAGTTCGCGCCCACAGTGACTTCATGCGTCGCGCGATCACCTCTTTCTTCTCGCGATCATGCACCGCGAGACAACTCAAAACAAGATGGCCGCACCCGCGAGCAACCACATGGGTAATTTGGCGACCCGCAACCATGCAGAAAATCTCGCGAACATGCGGGAAAAAAAAATCTGCATCTTCGCGATATTTCTGCTTGTTTGCGATAATTTTAAACATTTTCGCGATAATTTGCGAAAGTGGATTTCGCAAATTCTGCCCACCCCTAGTATATATGAGAGTGTGTGACTGTGAGAGTGGCTGTATGGATGAGTGTGTGCTTGTATCAATGATTGTATAAGAGCGTAAGAATGTGGTACTATTTTTATGAGTAAGTGAACTTGAGTGTGTTTAACTGTATAGGTGAGTAAATTGACTGTGTTTAATTACTTGCACGACTGACTAGGTGTGTCAGTACCTCAATGGATGATTGGCGGTGTGTGAGTGTCTATATAGGTGTATAAATGCATATGATAGTCTTGTACGGAGTGACTGTAAGTATGAGTGACTGTACAGGTGAGTGATTGGAGGTGTATGTAGACCTAAGAGTTAATGAGTGGGTATGTAGTTATTGGTATTGGAGTATCTATGGTTCTCAAAATGGCCGTCTGAAATTTTGAGTCGGTGTATCAAAGGTTATATTAGGGTTTGAGAAGATGCACTAATTTATCACATGGATGACGTCATCAGTGATGTCATCAGTGATGTCATATGAGATGTCATCAGTGATGTCATCAGTGATGTCACTGACCATGTCATGAGTGATGTAATATGTGACGTCATCAGCAGTGCATTGCGGGGGCGCGAGTTATAGTTAGCTGAACTAACTATACAGGGGAATTTCTAGGGTTTTGTAAGAGGGAAATGTCCAGCTAACTATAACGCCCCTGAAACCTATGGTTTTTTCAGTGAATTTCAAAGGTTTTTTAAATGCCAATTCCTATCTATAACGTGCATGAAACCTATGGTTTCTTTCAGTGAATTTCAAAGGTTTTTTAAATGCTAATTCCTAACTATAACGTGCCTGAAACCTATGGTTTTTTCAGTGAATATATATGAATATATATATAGGAGAAGTGTAGCTCACTGGTTAGAGGAGGCATACCCTGAAGCAGAGGTCAGACCAGCGACCAGGGTTCAATTCCCGACGCCGCATTGTCCGGAGCCCAATTGTCCACGGACTCGATAATTCTCGCTTCGGTGCCCACTCTAAGCACGAGTTCACACTATGCAGCTCTGGGCAACAAGCTTGCTTAATCTCCACAACGGCCCCCCGCGGCGGGATGCCTGGCTTTCACCTTGGGGATGCCCAGTATGGGTTATCTCACAGGGAAAAACCAGGACGGGTTCCCAATGCAAGCGCCAAGATGCCCAAGGGTAAGTTGAGCGCTATATAAGAACACATAATAATAATAATAATAATATCACGAGTTTTCCTCCGCTGCTTTCAACCACGCGGCTCTCCTGAAGAGATGGACACGGACCCAAGTTTTTTGTGCAAAAGTGAATATCCTTTATTCCTCTGTCGCCATTACGCGTTTCGGCTCGCCTGAGCCTTGATCACATGACGTCATCAGTGATGTCATCAGTGATGTCATTTGAGATGTCATCAGTGATGTCATCAGTGATGTCACTGACCATGTCATGAGTGATGTAATATGTGACGTCATCAGCAGTGCATTGCGGGGGCACGAGTTATAGTTAGCTGAACTAACTATAACAGGGGAATTTCTAGGGTTTTGTAAGAGGGAAATGTCCAGCTAACTATAACGCCCCTGAAACCTATGGTTTTTTCAGTGAATTTCAAAGGTTTTTTAAATGCCAATTCCTATTTATAACGTGCATGAAACCTATGGTTTTTTCAGTGAATTTCAAAGGTTTTTTAAATGCTGAATTCTAACTATAACGTGCCTGAAACCTATGGTTTTTTCAGTGAATATATATATATATATATATATATATATATATACATATATATACAGTTTTTATTTTTTAAATATATTAATTTGAAATATTTCCAGAAAAATTTAAAAAGCATATATACAACCAAAGAAAATGTATATCCTGCAATATTTAAAAGTCTTTTGATATAACCATTGTTTTATATCAAAAAGTAAAAAAAAAATATAAACAGCATAGTAATTATTATCTGAAACTTTTTACTTCTTTTACCCTGGCATATAGATAGTGTGTAATGGATGATAAATAGTGGGCACTAGTTACATATCCCTGCTTCAGCAGGTCCATGGTCGCCACTTTTGCACACAGCAGGAGGTTGGATAAAACATTTGTTTTTATTGACTGGGTTGTGCTGGGCCCAGAATTCAAACAAATGGATAATCAATCCCCATTAGACTTGCATATTGCAACAAGGTCAAAGGGCTAAACTCTGAGGCCAGGTCTTGAGGCCAAACCCATTGTGCATAGCCAAGGGCCATGCACAGTGAGGCTTGACTGCCTACTGGTCTTGGCCATGAAGCAAAATATTGCTACTCTCAGGATGTGGATGCAGTACACTAAAAACTAAACAAAACATCAATGACAAAATCATTATTGATGGCCAGCAATTGTTTATTAGATGAGAATTATGTTATAAAATACAATTAAAGTAAAGTTATGATAATGCAAGTAATCAAAACTCACCATTAAATTGATAAAGTACAATTAACTCTACAAACTATAACTTATGTCCCCTGAGAGGTTGGGTGGAAGCTGTGGACAATATTCATTACTGACATCAGGAGTAGGGGCTGTACATTCAGGAGGTTGGTCATCTCTGGTGTCACACCCAGTGAGCAGGGGTGAAGGCTGAGAGCAGCGGCGGTTGGAGGTTTAGGAGCCTGATTCAGAATATAAAAAGAAACACAACCCAAAAAATTGTTACATGTGACTTATGGTTTAAAAATTTTTTTTTTTTTAAATCCCTGCATCAAAGAGAAGTTATGGTTGGGATATAAAACTGAATCCAGGTGATGTGTTCATATTATGGTTAACCACACAACCTTTATTTTTTCACCCTTGCCTTTACATCCATAAATCACAAACCAAATGGCTGCCTATGTCCACACAAAACTAAGGACTTACCAACAAAACATCAAAAAGTAACAATATATTACCAAATTGTGCCATATTCATTCATTGTCATTCATTGTCATGAAATTCATTATGTTAATGATCAGATGATATGGAAAGTCATGAAGTCAATGGCGCGGGCCATAGAGTACAGAGTCAGCATTGATCGTAGATGATGCACTTAGAATGTTGGAACATAATGAGGCCTGCCTTTTGATCCTTCTCAACCTGTTGTCAGCCTTTGATACGGTCAAACACGATAACCTAACTGACCTCCTGGAACACAGGATGGGGTGGTCTGGGCCTGTACTTATTTGGTTCTCCTCTTTCCTTCACAATAGATCACAATGTTTCAAGGTGAACCAATCCCTGTCTCACCCGGCTCCGATTACTCTTGGTTTTGTATAGCTCACATAATTTCAAATTTCCTTAATTAGCTGATGGACACGTTTGAATTCTTCAGGTGCACTGATGTTTGTAATTCTCAAGTTAGTTCACTGGTGTGTAAGTTGCTAGTTTTCCTGTTATTATAAAGTTCTGCAGTATTTTTGGATCATATGCACAAGTTTGATTCATTTATGACACTTTTTGTTCCTGAGGAATATTTTATACTAAGTTAAGGCTATTGTGGTTCATGTTTGTGAAACAAAATGAATAATCCATGTTTATCTTTCCTTTCAGGTGTTGGTAAGTAGGTCAGAAATTGCAATATGTTGGAGAAGCAAAGTTCTAAATCAGCAATGTACAGGAGTTAAGAAGATATTTGCATCTTCCAATTCTGTTGGAGGCCAGTCATCTCACTGTGTGGGTATTGATGGCTTGTGAAATAAAACAGAGTTGTGAAGCGAGGTGGCTCATGTACTTCATTACGATGTTCAGGGAACAAAAATTACATGGTGGACTTGTTGCAGCATTAAGTCATAGTAACAGTAAAGTCTCTTGAGGTATAAAGGCTGTAGGATCCACAGGAGCAGGTTTGTGGGCACCTCGTGGGAGGCTGACACAAATGCTGAGGTCAAGTAGGAGAAAGCCTTAATGCACATCACATGACCGAGTGCATCACTGAGGGTGACAATGTTTTTCCAAAAATTATGAAAAACATTTGAGTGAGTGCAGGTTTAAAAGAGATATAGTTCCATGCAATAAGAGATGTTTGGAGATTGTACCTGCCTGGTGGTACAGAGGCAAAGGCACCAAGAATGCAATGTGTGAGCAATGCTGCACAGGTTCTGCATAGAAACCTTTCTAATGATAGAAAGTCTGCCTTAATGTGGTTGGTTGAGATTTTAAATTTTTAGTAAGCACTGGCACCAATTGAAAGCCATGGACTGTGTACGAAAGCTGGAGACTCACTCCAGTGCACAGAAACCACCAGCACTTACTGACCATGGAAAAGTGAACTGCCTGCTTCCTCAAGGCTAGGAATGAGACCAATGCCCAGCTTCTGCTGCTGACCTTGCACAGGGAAGAACCAGAGTATCAGGGAAATCCAAAGAGAACTTTCTAATCCTCCCAAGAGACTTGAGCTGGATCCAAGGGTCATGGAAGTCCAGCTTGGCTCTTTGGTATGTTCTTTCCTCCTTTTTGCTCACTCCCATAATTACCTCAGTTCTCTGTCTGACCCCTTTGAGTAGGCCTGGGCTTAAATTTCGTTCCAGTTGTGGAAATTGCGATAATTTGACATTTTCGCGTTCCGCGGAAAGCGCGAACATGTCAAAATTTCCACATTCCGCAGCTTAGCGATAATTTGTTTCTTGCTCGCGCTGTAAAATAGTACATTCTCGCGGACGCGCGATCGCCTTACCTGAATCCCCGCGTTCGCCGACAAGTTTTTCCCATCCGGTCGCGTTCTCCATGAGATGTTGGATTGTTGGTAGCCATTTGCGCTTTCTCGCGACAGTTCACGCCCGGAGTGACGTCATGCGTCGCGCGATCACGCCTTTCTTCTCGCGATCATGCAACGCGAGACAACTGAAAACAAGATGGCCGCACCCGCGAGCAACCGCATGGGTAAGTTGGCGAGCCGCAACCATGCAGAAAATACCGCGAACGGGCGGGAAAAAAACTTCCGCATCTTCGCGATATTTCCGCGTGTTTGCGGAGATTTTTAACATTTTCGCGATAATTTGCGAAAGTGAATTTCGCAAATTCCGCCCACCCTACCTTTGAGTACTAACATCTGCCCTTCATTTATATGTAGTGTCACCTGCTGTTTGATACACATGATATGCACATTTAAAGGGACTGTGAATACACTTATTCTGCATTTCTTCTATTTCCTCTTCCTAGAGATTGAGATCAGTTAGTAGCCTCGAACAGTGTAATCGGAGTCACAATTTTTGGCAGTACGATCATACTCTTTGTGGCCTTCACACAGGACTGAGAGTAGCACAGTGATGATGACCAACATAATGAACGTGAGCAGCTTATTGAGATTCCAACCTAAGTATTTGAAAACCCGGCTCCCGAGATACTCCCAGGCCCGTGCGCATCGCTCCAATTGCCGCATTTGACTTGCCATCCCACGAGCAAAAAGGGCTCGGCTGGGGGGTCGAACTTTTTCGACTAATGTTGCGACACTGTGGAACACCCTGCCCCCAGCAATTCAGCAAGCCCCCTCTGAATATTGCTTCAAGCGGTTGCTAAAGACTTGGCTCTTTACCCAACCACGCTAAGCTCCTCCACTTCAGTCCTCTGGGTTAACTGTGTTTTTCCTAGCGCCGGGACACCTCCTCGTGAGGTAGCTGTTCGCGCTTTACAAAATGCCGTATTATTATTATTATTATTAGTACAGTGTTGGTACTTTTACTAACTGAATATTTTGTGTGTATTGTGCTGACATTTTCTATAATCATGTTTAACTGAGTCCATATCTATGTATTTCCATGGTGTTATTAAAGTGGTACGGCGGGGATAACTGGATCTTACTGCATTGAATCTTAACAACGTCATCACTCACTTTAAGATATTTACTGATTTATCAGCTAGACCTGAGAGTCAAGGAGAATTTGGAGGAAAACATTCTATTATACAACCAGTACCAATCATCCTGGTCAGTATGGAAGACCTACACTTCCACCTCTGATTATAATCTTGCATCCCTGCACCTACACAGGTATGGAGATAGCCTGATAGTTCTTCTGAATTCTCTACCATTGACAATATTAGGATTGGAAAGTGTATCAGGGAGGTACATAACTCCTTCCCCTGGAGTTATTTTCATCTTTCCACACATCAATGGGTAAAGGCAAGTAAATGGCCTCTCCCATGTTATGGCAGTGTGAGCTTTGGAGCTCATCTAAGTGAGGCTTTGTCCGGCAACCAAATTGATATGTCACATGGTCATCCAGGGGCTATTAATTTCAAAACCTGTCAAAAAAATTAATGAGTCCCTTATACTCAGGCAATACCGATGAGACAATTGATACATAATTATTGTAAACATAACCACAGACTTGAAGGACATAAGAATGACTATACCATCTGAAATATTTTGCAGGTGTAGATCTGGCCCTTGTAGCTCCAGGGACGGTGTCTCTGAGGAGCTTCCTGCAGAGTGAATGCTGCCTCAGCTTCATATAAGAAAGAGCAACAATTCTCAACAGGTATTATTACGCTAGACAATTAAAATTGTATGTCCAAGACATTAGACCGAGGGGAAAAAGGAAGACTCTTTGAAGAATTTTTTGAAGAATGTATTTAAATCAAAACATCAGTTGAGCGTCATTCGTGGAAACACGAGAAAGTAATTTTTTACAGTTGTATCAGCACTGTAGAAATACATTTTTGAGAAAATAATAAATAATAACAACCCAAATTGTACTTGGTGCCGGATGTGAAAGTGAAAGTGGCGACACAAGTGACAATTGTGAAAAACAGCGACGGCGGCGCAAGAGAAGTGACAAATAATGTACAGTGAGAACAATTTCATATAAAATATACTGTGGTCGAGGAAATAAATTGATTATTTATGGTAATTCAAGACAATCGTTTTGAAACGAGAAAACCACAAGAGAAATGTTGCGCGATTAATGGCGCTGAACGGTCGACGGCGTTTCGATCCTTTAGGTTAGGATCATCTTCAGGACCGGGTTGTTTGATTTATAAACGGTGCTGTACAGGGGGCAAGAACAGAAGGGCGTAAGGACAGAGAGGGGGAAGGTATGAGGAGAGGGAAAAGACCACAGTGGGCCCGAGTGCAAGGCGAGTTGTATTTGAAAAAAGCAAGGTAAAGGGGAGAAAAAGGGAGAAAGGACGTGGTGGAGTAAGGAAGAAATGAATTAACCTGAGGGGTCGTCGGACAGTCACGAAGGAGGGTCCGCTTCGGAAGGAGAGCGTTGTGTGCTGCAATAAAGGGGGGGAGAGGACAAGGTTAGGGTGAGAGAAGGACGAAGGGGGGACGAGGTTCAGGCGAACCGGAGTGCGGGTTACCTGGTGATGTTCGTCAAGTTAATCTAGAGACGCGGGGCGCGTCTGAGGTTGAACGTCGCCGGGCGGTGAAAGGATCTTCGGGGCTTAGCCAGGTCCCGTCAGAGGTACTCCTAAATACAAAGGCCAATAAGAAGCGATCCAGGGACATGAAGTGGTGAACTAAATAGGAGGCCATCTACAAGTAGTGAGGTACTTACTGGGAGTGCGGAATGAATCCGGAGCAGATCAGGGGTGCAGCTTGACTTCGTGTGGCAATTCGAGTGGGGAGGCCTTGGCGGGGAAGTGTTGAAGTCAAAGCCGATGGGATCACGTGAGCGCGACTAGGGGGCGGGGCTAGCTGGCTAATTGGGCCCGGGGAAAGACTAGAAAGCGGAAAAGGGAAGAGGTGCGCGCGGGAAGAAGGGTTCAACTCAGAGAAGACAGACTAAGGTAGAAAGATAGGTCATGTGTGAAAAGCATTTGAAGATGATAATACATTTGGAGACAATGATTTATAACACAATGCACTACAATAATAAGAGTGATTATACATTGTGATTGGTAAAGGGAGGGGACAAAGGAAAAAGGGAGGGAAGAGGGGAAGAAAAGGGGGGGAGGGGGGAATAAAGGCGAAAACATAACAATGAACACATTATCTCAGTTATGGAAGTAAGTCACAGGGGTGCGAAGGGTCAGGACAAGGTTCAGAGTAGAATGGTGCTATTCCATTCATCAAGTGTGTTCAAGCCAGCATGGACTGAGTTACAAGTGGAAATCCATTTACATTCGCATTTATTGAGGAGTGCTTTGATGTCGCCCCCTCTCAGCGGTAGTGTAGGTTGCTCTATTACTTGCCAAATCATATCAGTCTCGCAGTGGTTTTTGAGAATGTAATGAGAAACCAGGGGCGCAGTAAGGACCTTGCAGTGGATTCTACTTTTGTGTTGGATAATCCTTTGCTTGACCATTTGGGTGGTTTGTCCGATATAAATGAGGTTGCAAGGGCAGCGGACAGCATAAATCACATTTTGAGATTTGCAGTTGGTGAATGTTTTGAGTTTGTAGGTAAGATTGTCGGTTTTAAATTCTTTAGTATTGACTGTAAGGTCGCAGACACTGCAAGACGAACATTTATAGTGTCCGGTGGCAGGAGGTAGGCCCCACATGGACGTGATAGTGTTTATTTTGGGGTCTGTGGTGGGCCATGTAATGGCATGTACCAGATGGGTAGCCAAATTATTCCCTCGTTGGTATGAAAACAGTGGAGGTTGGTCGAAGGTTTCAAAGGGTTGAAGTAACTTCCAGTTACGCTTGATGATTTTGTTGACTTCGTTGCTGCAGGGACTGAACTTGGAGACAAAAGGAATCCTCGTCATAGATTTTTTGGGTTGTGGCATGAGTAAATGTTCACGGTGGCAGTACCAGGCTCTCTTGCGGGCTCTGGTAACTAGGCGTTTAGGGTAGCCCCTATCAAGAAGTTTCTGGATGAGAATGTCTGATTCTCTGAAGTAATCTTTGCGCCACTTACAGTTCCGGCGGATCCGTAGAAATTGCCCATATGGGAGGCCATCTCGGAGACTGCGTGGATGATAGCTGGAATATTGAAGTAAAGTATTTCTTTCAGTCGGTTTCCTGTATAAACTTGTGCCAATTTTGTCATCTTCCGCGTGTATTAGGACATCCAGGAAGGGCAGGTCATTGGATTTGGACTCATGGGTAAATGTGAGATGGGCCTGAGAATGATTCAGCCATTGAACAAAGTTCTCTAGAGTCTGTGTTGAACCTTTCCAGAGGAGGAGGACATCATCAATGTAGCGACGCCATAGGGTAATTTGGGTGATAAATGGGTTTTTTGTGTTGAGAATGAGGGTCATTTCCAGATTGTGGACGAACAGGATGGCAAAATTAGGAGCAAAGCAAGCGCCCATAGAAACTCCCTTAATTTGGAGGTAGAATGTATCGCGATACAGAAAATAGTTGTTTTCTAACGCCACTTGAAGTAGATCCATGATGAATTCCGTGGGAATTAAGGTGGGTCTCGGTCTGGATTCGAGTAAAGTCTCTGATAAACCACAAACCCCTATTCCCACCGCACCCCGCTTTCACCCTCCTTCCTCCTTCAATCCCCCTTCCTCCTGCATGCCTCCGGAAATCCTGACATTTGAACGAGCTGTTCTACGTGAAATCATGACCCTCCAACGTAGCTTCGAATTTGTTCCCTACAACCTACCATTGGCAGAAAAACAAGCTCTTCTCAACTTAAAGAAACAAACCGACCTTATAATCAAACCAGCAGACAAAGGTGGAGGCATCGTTGTCATGAACACTGAAAAATATGACACTGAAATCAAAAGACAACTTTCAAATACCCTTCATTACCGACCCCTCACCAAGGACCCCTTACCGGACCTGCGCAACAAAATCAATGTCCTCACGGAACAAGCCAAATCACAGAATATTATCTCCCAGAAAGAGTACCTGTTTCTCAACAATCCCAACCCCAGGACGCCAGTCCTGTACATCCTTCCTAAGATCCATAAAGACAATATCAACCCACCAGGCCGTCCCATCGTCTCGGGGTGTGGCTCCATTCTCGAACCCTTGGGTAAATACATTGACGCCATTATAAAAGAATTTGTTCCATCCACTGAAACATACATTAAAGACACCATGGACCTCATTTGTACTATAGAGGACCGGCCTTTTGACACCAAAACTGACCTGATGGTGGGGTTAGACATTGAATCTCTCTATACTAACATTCCCCACAAAGAGGGACTACAGGTCATCAAAACTTTACTCGAATCCAGACCGAGACCCACCTTAATTCCCACGGAATTCATCATGGATCTACTTCAAGTGGCGTTAGAAAACAACTATTTTCTGTATCGCGATACATTCTACCTCCAAATTAAGGGAGTTTCTATGGGCGCTTGCTTTGCTCCTAATTTTGCCATCCTGTTCGTCCACAATCTGGAAATGACCCTCATTCTCAACACAAAAAACCCATTTATCACCCAAATTACCCTATGGCGTCGCTACATTGATGATGTCCTCCTCCTCTGGAAAGGTTCAACACAGACTCTAGAGAACTTTGTTCAATGGCTGAATCATTCTCAGGCCCATCTCACATTTACCCATGAGTCCAAATCCAATGACCTGCCCTTCCTGGATGTCCTAATACACGCGGAAGATGACAAAATTGGCACAAGTTTATACAGGAAACCGACTGAAAGAAATACTTTACTTCAATATTCCAGCTATCATCCACGCAGTCTCCGAGATGGCCTCCCATATGGGCAATTTCTACGGATCCGCCGGAACTGTAAGTGGCGCAAAGATTACTTCAGAGAATCAGACATTCTCATCCAGAAACTTCTTGATAGGGGCTACCCTAAACGCCTAGTTACCAGAGCCCGCAAGAGAGCCTGGTACTGCCACCGTGAACATTTACTCATGCCACAACCCAAAAAATCTATGACGAGGATTCCTTTTGTCTCCAAGTTCAGTCCCTGCAGCAACGAAGTCAACAAAATCATCAAGCGTAACTGGAAGTTACTTCAACCCTTTGAAACCTTCGACCAACCTCCACTGTTTTCATACCAACGAGGGAATAATTTGGCTACCCATCTGGTACATGCCATTACATGGCCCACCACAGACCCCAAAATAAACACTATCACGTCCATGTGGGGCCTACCTCCTGCCACCGGACACTATAAATGTTCGTCTTGCAGTGTCTGCGACCTTACAGTCAATACTAAAGAATTTAAAACCGACAATCTTACCTACAAACTCAAAACATTCACCAACTGCAAATCTCAAAATGTGATTTATGCTGTCCGCTGCCCTTGCAACCTCATTTATATCGGACAAACCACCCAAATGGTCAAGCAAAAGATTATCCAACACAAAAGTAGAATCCACTGCAAGGTCCTTACTGCGCCCCTGGTTTCTCATTACATTCTCAAAAACCACTGCGAGACTGATATGATTTGGCAAGTAATAGAGCAACCTACACTACCGCTGAGAGGGGGCGACATCAAAGCACTCCTCAATAAATGCGAATGTAAATGGATTTCCACTTGTAACTCAGTCCATGCTGGCTTGAACACACTTGATGAATGGAATAGCACCATTCTACTCTGAACCTTGTCCTGACCCTTCGCACCCCTGTGACTTACTTCCATAACTGAGATAATGTGTTCATTGTTATGTTTTCGCCTTTATTCCCCCCTCCCCCCCTTTTCTTCCCCTCTTCCCTCCCTTTTTCCTTTGTCCCCTCCCTTTACCAATCACAATGTATAATCACTCTTATTATTGTAGTGCATTGTGTTATAAATCATTGTCTCCAAATGTATTATCATCTTCAAATGCTTTTCACACATGACCTATCTTTCTACCTTAGTCTGTCTTCTCTGAGTTGTACCCTTCTTCCCGCGCGCACCTCTTCCCTTTTCCGCTTTCTAGTCTTTCCCCGGGCCCAATTAGCCAGCTAGCCCCGCCCCCTAGTCGCGCTCACGTGATCCCATCGGCTTTGACTTCAACACTTCCCCGCCAAGGCCTCCCCACTCGAATTGCCACACGAAGTCAAGCTGCACCCCTGATCTGCTCCGGATTCATTCCGCACTCCCAGTAAGTACCTCACTACTTGTAGATGGCCTCCTATTTAGTTCACCACTTCATGTCCCTGGATCGCTTCTTATTGGCCTTTGTATTTAGGAGTACCTCTGACGGGACCTGGCTAAGCCCCGAAGATCCTTTCACCGCCCGGCGACGTTCAACCTCAGACGCGCCCCGCGTCTCTAGATTAACTTGACGAACATCACCAGGTAACCCGCACTCCGGTTCGCCTGAACCTCGTCCCCCCTTCGTCCTTCTCTCACCCTAACCTTGTCCTCTCCCCCCCTTTATTGCAGCACACAACGCTCTCCTTCCGAAGCGGACCCTCCTTCGTGACTGTCCGACGACCCCTCAGGTTAATTCATTTCTTCCTTACTCCACCACGTCCTTTCTCCCTTTTTCTCCCCTTTACCTTGCTTTTTTCAAATACAACTCGCCTTGCACTCGGGCCCACTGTGGTCTTTTCCCTCTCCTCATACCTTCCCCCTCTCTGTCCTTACGCCCTTCTGTTCTTGCCCCCTGTACAGCACCGTTTATAAATCAAACAACCCGGTCCTGAAGATGATCCTAACCTAAAGGATCGAAACGCCGTCGACCGTTCAGCGCCATTAATCGCGCAACATTTCTCTTGTGGTTTTCTCGTTTCAAAACGATTGTCTTGAATTACCATAAATAATCAATTTATTTCCTCGACCACAGTATATTTTATATGAAATTGTTCTCACTGTACATTATTTGTCACTTCTCTTGCGCCGCCGTCGCTGTTTTTCACAATTGTCACTTGTGTCGCCACTTTCACTTTCACATCCGGCACCAAGTACAATTTGGGTTGTTATTATTTATTATTTTCTCAAAAATGTATTTCTACAGTGCTGATACAACTGTAAAAAATTACTTTCTCGTGTTTCCACGAATGACGCTCAACTGATGTTTTGATTTAAATACATTCTTCAAAAAATTCTTCAAAGAGTCTTCCTTTTTCCCCTCGGTCTAATGTCTTGGACATACAATTTTAATTGTCTAGCGTAATAATACCTGTTGAGAATTGTTGCTCTTTCTTACATACCTACCCACCTCTCAACGTGGTATATGGGTTATACTCCTGTTGTTATATATCAGCTTCATATAAGCAGGAGAGAGAAGACCGGAGACAGAGGATGGAAAACACATCATGGTGAATGCCATGGATGCTGTCGACCCTCTTCTGTAGTGCGCAAGTTTACAGGTATTGTGGCCTCAAAAGAATATGTTCCTCCTACTCTTCCTCTTCTATGTCTGGCTCCTCATCCCCGGAAGATGTACGATTTACCAATCCTTTGATGATGGTGTTCGCACAGTGAGTTTTTGAAATCAGTTGTAGACAAGGCAGTAACCTCAACAACAACATGCATTATGCATTGATTATTTAAAAGTGGTATTCAAAGTAGGTTTAAATGTGTTCCAAGTTATTCATTGCTGGTCTTTATAATGTCAGCACCCATACACATCAGGCTGATGTCCTCCCACCAACTGCAGGGCATCAATGTCACCAGTAAATTTGGATCAGGTTCCTGTCCAGCAAAGTCACTAAGGGCATCAATATGGTGCTTATTAAACTTGAATTCTGCTGAGATCTTCAAACAGGTGCAGCACAACACAGTATTTGCTTATCGGATAGAGCCAAGAAGATGTGCTGAAGGTTTCATCCAGTGCTGTGATATAGCCGATCTGTAAGCCATGAGACGCTGCAAACCGTATGCAAGTGACACAGCATATACAATTGCACCTGCAGCTGCTGGTGTGACATTGGCACACCAACAGAACCTGCAGAGAAAATGTTAGCAAGCAAGCAGGTCTCTCTGACACATGTGTTTTCAAAACATAACCAACAATGAACTGGGGACATGTGCACCACTGCGTTCATGCATTGTGCCCAAGTCTTAAGCAACAATCAGGTTCACACCATTCACCGGAGTCACAAAGCATCTTTTGTTGAGTCACTACTCTTTGGGGCACATGCATCAACAATGCCATTTGCGATTCCTTATTAGCGAAAAATAACGAATCGCTAATAAGGAATAGCAAAAGGCTATGCATGTAGGAATCGCAATTCAAATAGCGATTCCTTAACTTTCCTTAATTGCTACTAGCAAATTGCGAGTAGCAATTAAGGAATGCCATCACAATCCAGGCCCATAGGAATGAATTGGAGATTGCATGAGCAAATAGCGAGTACCAGTAGGTTCTCGCAAATTGCTCATGCAATTTCAAGGGTGCAAGGGTGTCAAAATGACACCCTATTGCACCCCTGAAATTGATATGTGCACATATGTTGCACACACACATGCTCTAAGGGCATGTGTGTGCGCAACATGAAACTTTGAAAAATGCACAAAAGTGCATTTTTCAAAGTTTTTGCAAATTACCATGCAGTTCATCTTCATGGTAATTTGCGCCCCCTATTAGCGAATTCGCTAATTTTTTAACTTTCATGCATTGCATTTAAGGAATCCCAAATTGAGATTCCTTAAATTAAGGAATCTCAATTTGGGATTCCTTAAATGCTATCGCTATTTAAGGAATCGCTATTTAAGGATTCCTTAAATAGCGATTTTTGCTTTTGGGTTGATGCATTGGGATTGGGTATTTTTAACTCAATACCGGGAGCTATTAGCGAATCGGTATTTTACCGACTGGATTTTGGCTTGATGCATGAGGCTGTTAATCTACATTCCAATCATCCCTCTATGCAGGATTCTGTAGAAAAGAATGAGTACTGGGGAACAGTGTGCATCTGCTGTAGCCCCTGTCACTGGGATTCCTTGATATTCAAGATGTGGGTAAATACATTAGCAGTTATGTGCATGTAGTCAATGCTTTGACCACTTCTCTTTTTGAAGTAGCACAGAAGTGACTGCATTGTACACAGTCAGCTCACACTTTGACCCTAGTTTTGAGAGACCTTAGCTGGGAAATACTTGTTTGTTGCCTCACTATGTTTTAATGCAGATAATGAGTTAAACTCCCCAGAGCGGGGAATAACCCGCTCGATCTATATTTACCAGGTTCTTTAAGGCAGAGTTTCCCTGACATTGGGGAGTTAAACAGAGACATTTACCACCTGCGATGAGTAGGTGATGTATATCTGTGGTAGAGCCGGTACAGTTTTGGGGTGTTTGATCTGGTGAGAGAGTCTATGTGGGTTCCAAGTGGCGAGGGCATGGGTTGGGATGATGCCTTTGAAAGCAGCCCTTGCCCCTCTCTACCCGTGGTTCCACCGTGAGCACATTTAAAACTGGTTAAATTGCTTTTGGTGAATCAAAACTGGACACTTCAGATTTGGAAACACATGAACACTTGCAGCTGCACATGCCATTATCCCCCTTGGGTTCCACTCTGGGCAATTTGTTTTCTGAAACATAACACTATGCTCCTCAGCAAAAACCTATGAGAAAAGGTGCCGGAATGGCATGGTGAGCAAGAAACGATGGATTTAGGCCCAGATCTCTGTACTGGGGTGAATGTATGACATGGTTCTGCATTCTGTCCATCAGCTGTTGTTTTTGCACTCAGTAGGTCTGCAGGTGTTTCTCTCATCAGGCATGCTCTATTCTCCTTGATGTGACAGTTTTAACATCACTCGTATGCATCACATGTTACACTGGGACGCTAATATGTAATTCTGTTTTGACTGTCATGCCTACAGTTTAGGGGTGGTTAAAGTACAAGATACTGATCTGCAGACAGGATATTGTCACCATAAAATGAAATGTAATAGCAATGGTTGAACCTGCGCCATTCTCTGGGCTGCAAAAGCTGCCTCTGATGGTTCCTGAATGCAGGAAGGGAACCACATATATGAGGTCCACATGACGTAGCTTCTCACTGCTCCCATATTCGATCATTTGAGAAAAGTGGTAATACGCTCCCGCTGTTTGTCCTGCAAGAATAAATTCCAGATGGTTTATTGGCATTCCCATTTTACCAATGTTGGTTTTTGGTCACCAACAGTCGAGTTATTCACTCCCCACCCTTCGATTGTGAGGGCGGCTTTGCCATCCATGGACTACGCTTCTCCAAGTTGTAGCGTTCACAGAAGCTACTTGCTTCATTAACAAATTATTGTCTCTCTGTGAAGTAGAGACGGCCAGGATTTCTATATTTTTGAGAACTGGCATCTGAAAATGATTGAGTCCTGTGACCAGTGGAGTTACACAGGACTCTCTCTCTTGTATGTGTAGGATGGACTCTGTCTCAATCCGTGCATCACTTTGTGCTCGATGTTTTGCACCATGGGGCATCTTATCTGTGATACCTGCTTGATCCCATGACATGATCCATGAATTTCTAGTCAAAGCCTTATCGACTAGCATATGTAGATAGAGATTTGCTCCAAAAATGGAAACCTCTTCTTTCCCAATCTTTTCAAACGTCGCTTCTGGGCTGTAGTATATGTTACAGGGACAGTGTTGGAAACATTTAAACTATGTCCCTGCATAGTATGTTGATTTGGAAGGGTACGTTAAAGTGCACTCTTAATGTGGTAGGCTGCTCTCACTTTGTGGGGCAGCTCCAACCCTCCCAACATGTCCGAGTTGTGGAGGGAAACTCTTGGTGGCAGTGGCATGGCTAGGGGGGCGATCCCTTGATGGCGACGAAGGATGTGAATTCTGCCCTTGCTGCTCGACTGAATACATTTACAAAGGGCTTAGGAGGTTGAAAGCCGGGCTCTCTCTTCAGGTTCTTAAAGCTGATAATTATGTTTGAAATGATCTCTTCATTCCTGCGACAAGTGAAGAGTTTCTTACCATGTTTTATTTATTTGTAGGGCATCTTTTAAAGGTTTTTAAAGTTCTGACTAATGTGGTGCATGTTTGTAGTTGCGTTTTAATATTACGAATCATTCTTGAATATAAAACATGTATAGCTCTCATTACAAGTTAAATGGCATTGGGTGAGGTGTTTACGACATGTGGTAAATAGCATTACCCTGGAGTGAGGTACTTACCACAGGTGGTAAATAGCATTACCCTGTAGTGAGGTATTTACCACATGTGGTAAATAGCATTACCTTGAAGTGAGGTGTTTACCGCATGTGGTAAATAGCATTACCCTGTAGTGAGGTATTTAACACATGTGGTAAATAGCATTACCTTGAAGTGAGGTGTTTACCGCATGTGGTAAATAGCATTACCCTGTAGTGAGGTATTTAACACATGTGGTAAATAGCATTACCCTGTAGTGAGGTATTCAACACATGTGGTAAATAGCATTACCCTGGAGTGATGTATTTAGTACATGTGGCAAATATTCCAAGGCTTTAGCTTGCAAATGAATAATAAACATTTAACACGCCAAGTTCCCCATATTTGGGGTGTTTAGGGGACTTTGACCTGCCTGAATGTTTAGGGGGAACTGGGAGGATGTAATAGTTTCCACACATCTCCTACACAAGTGTTTGCACAGGGACATGAATGTATCTCTGCACTTGTAATAAGACACAGAGACTAGAACAGAGTGAAGGAACGCCTTCAGATTTTTTCATTTGCCTCAACTATTTTATATTTAAGCCAGCGTAAATTACTTGTTAGTGCATTGTCTTTATGCTTTATCTCAGCTCCTCCCCCATTCAGAACCTGCAAATGGGAACACAGTAAAAAGTTAAACAGATAAGTGCTTTTATGAGATGAAATCGCATAATTTGTAATCGTGTATTGATTATAAAAAGGGCAAGGAGGTGACACGATGCGGGTTAGTGTTTCCAGATCACCATGGCTTCCATTCCCCATAGACTGCTCCTGAATCTTCCATGTGCTCAGGACACTGGGGCTTCGGTGGGGTGGCCAACCGCAGGGAGGCTTACCTGCCGGGGTTTTTGGACCAGTGGTGCAGCCCCGTGCACATTTGGGCTCTTTGGGCTACCTTTTTGGGCTGGAGGAGCAGGGGTTTTATAACCCGACATTTTGTCTGCCATTTTTGTAAGGTGACACGGCAGCTGGTTGTAGGTTGGGGTAGGCAGGACGCTTGATTCATTTTCTGACCTTTACCTTGTGCGTCGAAGGTGGGAAGTTCTGAGGTAATCTGATGTCTCTCCTAATCTTCTGCATTTCCCGTCTGCCGCTCTGACACACACCCCTCCAGGAGTTGTTAGCAATGTGGCACTTACACTTTATTAGTCTTTTGTCGTTTTATCTCTGGGAAATTCAGCCCAGTCTCTAGAGGATAATGATTAATGGGATACGTTTTAATCTCTTTATTATATGGGCTTGCCTGTGCCTGACCAGTGATAAAATTGATTTGGAATTAAAACTTCCCTAACCACTTGGGCTGCAGTGTCGAGGGGTGTGCGGTGCGGCTCGTGAAATGGGGAACGGGGTGTCCCGAACTCAAGTCCGCGAAGGAGCGGGTGGGGTTACGGGGAAGTAGGCTGGTTGAAGACCACCCCCCAGCGCCAAAGCTTCAGTTGGGGTGGTGAAATGACATGAGCAAAACCCCTGGTGGGGGTGAGGGGAGAGAGGCCCCACAGCGTTAGCTGGGCTAGGGTGGCTCCCAGCAGCAAAAGGGGGGGAGTCGCAGCCAGCATTAGAGCAGGAAGCCTCAAGGGGAGGGGGACATGTGGGTTTGCGGATGGGGTTGGGGGGATAAAGCAAGTCTCAGGGAGGGATAAGGAGCAGGTTGGGCAGGGGTCACCACGATAGGGGGGAAGGCCTGAGGCGGGCCCACGGGGGGATTGAACCCATGGGGGGTGTAGTGAGAGGTGGGATCGGCCGCTGAGTGGGAGAGGGGAGCAAGGGGATCGACCACAGCACATGAGAATGGTCAACAGGGGAAGATGAGGAGAAGACACATGGGGGCCTGACATGGAGAGTGGTGGGGCCACTAACACCGGTTTGCAGGACCTTAAGTTTAAAATTACAGGGCAGCAGGCCTGAAAGGTAATGGTCTGGGGTGAGTCGCAAGCGACTCCACGTGACCGAGAGGAAGAGATGGCAATGGCAGAAGCAGACAGCCGGAGTATCGAGGTAGAGGCAGGACATAATGAAACGGCGAGCAGAGGAGTTTGCGGTGGTACAGCAACTCCCAAAACGTCGATGCGGCGACAGGGATGGTGGCAGGGGATACTGGGCAAAATCCCAGGATCAGAAGGGCGGTTTGCCCAGAGATATACAAGTTCAAAATTGGAGAAACGATTTAGCAGCAGGAGGAAGGGGAAAGGAAACAGGGGGCTGGGGGGATAGTAACAATGTGCATAGTACATTTCAGGTTGGAAAGAAAAAAACGCAGCTGGCCCAGGACAGCGTGATGGAATCCAGGGACGACTGGTTAGGCGGTGCGATCCAGTGTGGACGCCGACCTTGACGCCAGGTAAAGGCAAAAAAGGGAAAGTATTGTAAGATTTTGCAGCGGCAAAGGTCAGCGGGGATGGGAAGAGTGCGTTTACCCAGAGAAGCCTTCTCTCTAATCGCTTGTTCTTTTCCTTGTAGGTTGTTCTATTCTAAGGATCTCTGTCTTGATAGACGGAAAAAACAAGGTAAGTTATTTTTCTGTTCTGTATGTGTGTAATGTAGTTCTATGTTTCCTTCCCAACTGTATACTCACTGGACAAGTGATTGAGATGATTATGATTAGTTGTCTGAAGTCTGAGAACTTCAATTAAATAGTGACAATAAGAACAAATGCACCTGCCTAAGATTTTTCCTAATGGAAGATTTGCTGATTTATGCTTCCCAGCCAATTAGAGAAGGTGCTTTTAATCACTTTAGTTTGACTATTAATCAAATATTTTATGGCAGCTGCCAAAGACGTCTGCAATTTAATTATTTCCTTCTCACGGAAATATGTAATGAAGCACAAACAGTATTCTCACAGGAAATACAATACTGAATATTATCAATTGGGTAAGTTGATAATAAACTTCTTCTCAGATTTATTTCAATTGTTAGCGCTAGAAAGACTTCAGTCAGAATTATGTTTCTACAGATTATAGCCCGAAAACTGGGTGTGAACAGAAATAATACTTAGATGTTGACACTAACCTTTAATCTTGGATATTGGTAGTAACCGACGAAGCTAAACCCGTATATTCCGCCACTACCCTGACTAACTTTCGCGACGCATGAACAACAGGTGCTGCTCCAGAAGAATCTTCAGTGAAGTGCACAGTAGAATGTTGGAGCACACCTCACCAACTGTCATTTGCAGAAAGACTAGACTGCTAATCAGCGTTATGCTGTTGCAATGTAAGGATATTGGCAGCCATGTTGGAGTTTCTACGGTGCCAACTAGCGCTCCAACTAAAGGGATTAGCTACTGTTTGAGTTTGTAAAGAGAGAATAGTAGCTACGGAGGAAGTAGGAGGAGGAAACCTCCTGTGATTCCTGACACATCTTCATCTGTAACTTCTTCTAACTATGCTAGATTTTTTAAAGCAATATATCTTTAGTCCATGGTACCTTTCCGGTTTTGGATATATATCTAACTTCTAGGTTCACCAAGTACCTGAGGTACCCAGAGCCAATAACTGAGCTACACCTTGCAATAGTTTTTCATTGTGTACCAGGTATAGAGCAATTCATTTGATAAAGAGTGAAAAATAGGCTCAAGGAAACCTACATATTTCTGAAATGGGAACAAGATATGGAGTTTGTTCCCCTAAGCCTCCCAATAGAAATGGTCCCTCACTTGTGTGGGTAGGCCTAGTCCCTGCAACAGAAAATGGATCAAAACGCAATATGGACTCATTTTTCTCAATCTGTCTCTCTGTGGATTTTGGGCATAGCTCAGCTAGCACCTAAAGAAAACTGGCAAAGCTCTACATTTGTTTTAAACTAGACACCCAGGGAATTCCTGGATAGGGTGACTTGTATGGCTCTCTCCAGGTTCTGTTACCCAGAATTCCTTGCAAACTTCAAACTGTGTTAAAAAAATTATTATCCTCACATTTCTGCGATGGAAAGCTCTAGAATCCACGTGGAACCACAAACTTCCTGCCACGTAGCATTTCCCCCAGTCTCCTGATAAAAATGGTACCTCACTTTTGTGTGTCGGCCTAGTGCCTGCAACAGGAAACGTCCCAAAATGCAATGTGGACACCTAGGGCCTCATTTATGAGTTTTTTCTGTAGGGCAGCACTGCAGACCTTCTTGCAGCGCTGCCCTACAGCACAAAAAATAAGGGCAGGAATGCAACATATCTATCAGATATGGTGCATTTCTTTCCTTTTCCCCTGCGCTTGTGCACAATGGGCTACCATGCTCCAACTCAGGCACCTTTGCACCATGGTGCAATGGTGCCCGCATTGAGGGGATGAATATTTTTGTGCAGGAAGGGAAACCTTCCCGCACAAAAACAATCACAAGAGGTTTTTTTCACTTTCTATGTGTTCTACCAAATGCAGCACACATAGAAAAAGGAAAAACAAGTAAAAATAAAGGTATTTCTCCTTGTTGTGCCTCCGTTATGCCTCCCATGGGGAGGCGTAAGTTATTCGCACTGCCTTAGGGTTACAATTTCTCATAAATCTGGAGCAGTTTAAAAAAGCCATGGATGTTGGTGGGAATGCCACCAGCAACACCCATTGCACACCCCTTTAACACAGAAAACTGTATTAAAGGGAAAAATATCACCCACAGGTCACTCCTCTCCTAGTCCTATTCATTACTTTTGGAGAGAATTATCTCCCAACAGAAAAAAAGAACAAAGGAATACTGGGACTGGAACAAAGTGCTGGTGCTGCTCTTGCTGGGCACGGTTGGCAGTCTTTGGTGGTCTCCAGCTGGTTGCTTGGCTATCCTGGAAGGGGTGTGAATGGTGTGCGTCCTGGACTGCTGGGCTTGCTGGGAGCAAACAAAGCAAAACCAAAGAGGATGATGGACAGTGTTGAACTTTGCAAGCACTCACCCCCAGTCAACTGATCTTGGTTTAATCCATCATCATTCTTTAGCTCACTCCGCCACCCCAGTTCAGACATGGCCAAATGCAAATCAGTCTGACCCTGTGCCTCATGGGAACATTCCAGCACGAACTGCCAAGCCATATCTTCCCTGGACCGGAAACAAGCATCCTGGGACCGGTTTCTGGCTAATCAGCCATCATCAGCCAGGCTAGCTTGAATCCAGTGGCAAAGTGAGCAAGGGACCCACGTCTGGGCATACCCCGCCAACTTAGGGCGAACAAAGCAAAACCAAAGGGGATGATGGGCGGAGTGTTGAACATGGCAAGCACTCACCCCCAGTCAACTGTTCTGGGTTTAATCCATCATCATTCTTTAGCTCACTCCGCCACCCCTGTTCAGACATGGCCATATGCAAATCAGTCTGACCCTGTGCCTCATGGGAACATTCCAGCCAGAACTGTCAAGCCATGTCTTCCCTGGACCAGAAACAAGCATCCCGGGACCAGTTTCTTGCTAATCAGCTGTCACCAGTCAGGCTAGCCTGAATCCAGTGGCAAATTGAGCAAGGGACACATGTCTGGGCATACCCTGCCAACTTAGGGCGAACAAAGCAAAACCAAAGGGGATGATGGACGGAGGTTTGAACATTGCAGGCACTCACCCCCAGTCAACTGATCTGGGTTTAGTCCATCATCATTCTTTAGTTCACTCGACCACCTCAGTTCAGACATGGCCATATGCAAATCAGTCTGACCCTGTGCCTCATGGAAACATTCCATTCCGAACTGCCAAGCCATGTCTTCTCTGGACCAGAAACAAGCATTCTGGGACCGGTTTCTGGCTAATCAGCCGTCATCAGCCAGGCTAGCTTGAATCCAGTGGCCAAGTGAGCAAGGGACCCACGTCTGGGCATACCCTGCCTATTTAGGGCGAACAAAGCAAAACCAAAGGGGTTGATGGACGGAGTGTTGAACAATGCAAGCACTCACCCCAGTCAACTGATCTGGGTTTAATCCATCATCATTCTTTAGCTCAGTCCGCCACCCCAGTTCAGACATGGCTATATGCAAATCAGTCTGACCCTGTACATCATGGTAACATTCCAGCCCAAACTGCCAAGCCATGTCTTCCCTGGACCGGAAACAAGCATCCTGGGACCGGTTTCTGGCTAATCAGCTGTCATCAGCCATGCTAGCTTGAATCTAGTGGCAAAGAGCAGCAAGGTACCCACTTCTGGACATACCCTGCCAACTTAGTGCGAACAAAGCAAAACCAAAGGGGATGATGGACGGAGTGTTTAACATTGCAAGCACTCTCCCCCAGTCAACTGATCTGGGTTTAATCCATCATCAGTCTTTAGCTCACTCAGCCACCCCAGTTCAGACCCCGGTCATAGGATGCTTGTTTCCAGTCCAGGGAGGACCTGGCCTGGCAGTTCGGGCTGGACTGTTCCCATTGGGTGCAGTTTCAAGACAGATTGGCATATGGCTGTGTCCAAACTGGAATGGCATGGTGAGCATAAAAACGATGGATTTAGGACCAGATTTCTGTACTGGGGTGAATGTTTGACATTGTTCTGCATTCTGTCCATCAATTGTTCTTTTTGCATTTGTCACCCCGAGTGGGGTGGGTATGCCAAGACGTGGGTCCCGCGCTCTCCATGCCGCTGGAGTCAAGCTATCCTGGCTGATGAGGGCTGAAAGCCTGAAACCGGTCCTAGAATGCTTGTTTCCAGTCCAGGGAGGACCTGGCCTGGCAGTTCAGGCTGAACTGTTCCCATTGGGCGCGGTTTCTGGCTAATCAGCTGTCATCAGCCAGGCTAGCTTGAATCTAGTGGAAAAGAGCTGCAAGGTACCCACGTCTGAACATACCCTGCCAACTTAGTGCGAACAAAGCAAAACCAAAGGGGATGATGGACGGAGTGTCTAACATTGCAAGCACTCACCCCCAGTCAACTGATCTGGGTTTAATCCATCATCAGTCTTTAGCTCACTCAGCCACCCTAGTTCAGACCCCGGTCATGGGATGCTTTTTTCCAGTCCAAGGAGGACCTGGCCTGGCAGTTCGGGCTGGACTGTTCCCATTGGGCGCAGGGTGAAGACTGATTTGCATAAGGCTGGGTCCAAACTGGAATGGCATGGTGAGCAAAAAAACTAGGGATTTGGGCCCAGATCTCTGTAGAGGGGTGAATGTTTGACATTGTTCTGCATTCTGTCCATCAATTGTTCTTTTTGCATTTGTCACCCCAAGTGGGATGGGTATGCCCAGACATGGGTCCCGTACTCTCCATGACACTTGAGTCAAGCTATCCTGGCTGATGAGGGCTGAAAGCCCGAAACCGGTCCTAGGATGCTTGTTTCCAGTCCAAGGAGGACCTGGCCTGGCAGTTCGGGCTGGACTGTTCCCACTGGGCGCAGGGTCAAGACTGATTTGCATAATGCTGGGTCCAAACTGGAATGGCATGGTGAGCAAAAAAATGATGGATTTAGGCCCAGATCTCTGTACTGGGGTGAATGTTTGACATTGTTCTGCATTCTGTCCATCAATTGTTCTTTTTGTATTTGTCAGCCCGAGTGGGATGGGTATGCACAAACGTGGGTCCTGTGCTCTCCATGCCACTGGAGTCAAGCTGTCCTGGCTTATGAGGGCTGAAAGCCCAAAACTGGTCCTAGGATGCTTGTTTCCAGTCCAGGGAGGACCTGGCCTGGCAGTTCGGGCTAGACTGTTCCCATTGGGCACAGGGTCAAGACTGATTTGCATATGGCTTGGTTCAAACTGGAATGGCATGGTGAGCAAAAAAATGATGGATTTAGGCCCAGATCTCTGTACTGGGGTGAATGTTTGACATTGTTCTGCATTCTGTCCATCAATTGTTCTTTTTGCATTTGTCACCCCGAGTGGGATGGGTATGCACAGACGTGGGTCCAGTGCTCTCCATGCCACTGGAGTCAAGCTATCCTGGCTTATGAGGGCTGAAAGCCCAAAACTGGTCCAAGGATGCTTGTTTCCAGTCCTGGGAGGACCTGGCCTGGCAGTTCGGGCTGGACTGTTCCCATTGGGCACAGGGTCAAGACTGATTTGCATATGGCTTGGTTCAAACTGGAATTGCATGGTGAGCAAAAAATGATGGATTTAGGCCCAGATCTCTGTACTGGGGTGAATGTTTGACATATTTTTGCATTCTGTCCATCAATTGTTCTTTTTGCATTTGTCACCCCGAATGGGATGGGCATGCCCAGACGCGGGTCCTCTGCTCTCCATGCCAGTGGAGTCAAGCTATCCTGGCTGATGAGGGCTGAAAGCCCGAAACCAGTCCTCGGATGCTTGTTTCCAGTCCAGGGTGTACCTGGCCTGGAAGTTCGGGCTGGACTGTTCCTATTGGGCACAGGGTCAAGACTGATTTGATTATGGCTGGGTCCAAACTGGAATGGCATGGTGAGCAAAAAAACAATGGATTTAGGCCCATATCTCTGTACTGGGGTGAATGTTTGACATTGTTCTGCATTCTGTCCATCAATTGTTCTTTTTGCATTTGTTACCCTGATTGGGATGGGTATGCCCAGGCGTGGGTCCCGTGCTCTCCATGCCACTGGAGTCAAGCTATCCAGGCTGATGTGGGCTGAAAGCCTGAAACCAGTCCTAGGATGCTTGTTTCCAGTCCAAGGAGGACCTGGCTTGGCAGTTCGGGCTGCACTGTTCCTATTGCTCGCTGGGTCAAGACTGATTTGCATATGGCTGGGTCCTAACTGGAATGGCATGGCGAGCAAAAAAACTATGGATTTAGGCCCAGACCTCTGTACTGGGGTGAATGTTTGACATTGTTCTGCATTCTGTACATCACTTGTTCTTTTTGAGCTTGCTGGGAAGCTTGGATTTTGCCAACAGGTAATTTGCCATGTGCGTAGGCTGGTCCTCTACATCGTGTGTGCCAGCATCCCATTCAGTTCCTGGTTACAGGGCGCTTCTTCCTGGTGGCCGGGCCGATGTATGGCTGCTCAGGGGCTGTCCTGCTGTGCCCCTGCGGTGCCTGCCAGAGAATGTGATGTCCTTGCTTCTGCCTAGGTTCTGAAGTTGCTGGTACGCACATGGGATGGCTTGTCTGGGCATGCTCTCAGCAGGCAATTTGGTCAGGAGCGTCTGCCTGCCCTGAGGTAAGTACAGCATATCAGCGTTCCTGTTTCCTTGCTTTCTGGTCCATTAGATTGTGTGCCAGGGTTCTACTTCCAGCTCCTTCTCCCATGAGGGGTGCTTGGTGGTTGTTCTTTGTTGGTGCTGGTGGTTGGTGCTAGATGTTCCTGCCCTGCGGCCTGGTCCTCCTCTGTGGGGTTTCAGTAGCGATGTCCTCTGGCCTCTCTGAGGGCCTGGGTCAGTCTGGCTGGGGGTAGGCTGGAGTTTGATCGGTGCTTCCTTCCTTTCTGTTTTGTTGTGCGTGGCTCTGCCTTTGGTTGGTTCCTTGGGTTTGTGCCTTTGCCTGTTGGCTGGCCATCACCTCTTTTTTTGGGTTCCCCAGTGGTTTTGAGGTTTGTCCTTTGGTTGGCCCATTTGCCCTTCATGCCTTACTCTGGTGGGGCAGTGGAGTCTTCCCTTGCATCCTCTCATCTTTCTTTGGAATTTGTGTGTGTATATTTGACTTTAAGAGTGTCCCTCATATTCCTTGCTTGGGCTTGCTCTGTGTTAGTTCTTCCGCCTGGTCAATATGGCTGATTGATGGTGCTGAGCTTGTTTGCATTTTGTCCAATGGCGCCCATGCAGATTTGTCATGTTCTGTTGAGGTTTTGTCTTTTCTGGTCCTCTGGGTGGCCATGGTATTGTTTGCTTTGCCCCCTGTTTCCCTTCCGGGGATTCACCTTTGGGATCTCTGTGGGTTGCATCCTTTTTGGCCTTAGTTTTCTATGCCTTGTAGCCTTTGTGGCGTGCTCCATTCTGCTTGACAGTTTGTGGGGTGCCTTCAGTCAGGCCTGGGTGCCCTGTGTGTCCTTTTCTCTGGTTGACTGCCTCCTTGGTGCCGCTGGTGCCCTCTGCGTTGTGGGGTTTTGGTTTACAGCCCTTGGTTGTGTACATGTTGGCCTGTTCTTGGCTTGCTGGTGTATCGGCCCACTTTGGGCCTCCTTACTGTCCTTCTGTTGGTGGCGGCCTCTGGTGCTTTCTTGGCAGGTGGTCCTCCTCCTTTGTTGTTTCAGGGGATTCCTGGTGTGTGTTGGCTTCCCGCTGGGTGGAACATAAGCCCGGGTGGCAAACTCCTCTCCACGAGTGGGGTTTTGCCAACTCCACTCTCCGTTGGGAACACGGAGTTCAGGCAAAACTCTAACTCCTCCACGGAGCAGAGTTAGCATTTGCCCACGACCAATAAACAGGAAAAAAAGTCACCTACCTGCTCCTCCAGGCTGCCCTCCTCGCCGTGCATGAGCAGTCATTGCAAGACATACAATGTAAGGGTCTACTGCCAGCGACGATGAGGACGGTGAGGAGGAGAGACCATGGCGAAGAGGAGGGCAGCCCAGAGACGCCATAACAGGTAAGTGTTTTTTCTTGTTTTTTGTTGCATAGGGTGGAGCAGAGCAGTGTTCCATGATTTTTCAAACTGGTGGATCTCTGCATAGCGGCACTCTGCCAACTCCACTCAGGTTTAGTTTAGAGGCTGGTGGTTTTCCTATTTTTTGCGTTGGTCATTCCCTGCTTGTTTTTGAATGAGCGACCCTGCGTTTTGTTGGGATGCTTTCCGAGCTGTGTGCCCTGTCTGTTGTTTTCTGCGGTTCTCCCTTTTGCTCCACTTGTGATGCTGCTTTCGGTGTGGTTACCTAGGTATGCTTGGGAATTTAAGAAGGCAGGGTTTCTGGCTTTGGTATTCTGCACCACTGAAGCCTCATAAAAGGGGGTGCACAGTGGCTCGAGGAACACAAAAATATGCACCAGATCTTTTTTGCATTGAAAACTGACCTTTTTTTGCAATTTGCCTAGCTGTGGATTTTGGACCCTAGCTCAGCTGACATGTCGGACAACCCAAAGGGGTGATTTGTGTGGCTTTCATGAGGTTGTGTTACCCAGAATCCCTTGCCATGCTCAAACTTTGCAAAACAACATGACATTTTCATATTTCTGTGATGGTAAGTTCTGCAATCTGCGTTGAGCCACAAAATTCAGACCACCCAGCTTTTTGCCAAGTCTCGCAATAAAAATGGTACCTCACTTGTTTGGGTAGACCTAGTGGCCGCAACAGGAAATGGCCCCAAACATACAGCGGGGACATCAAAATTATCTATCACAAAATGACCTGATTTTGGAAGGGAGCGCCTGCGTTTTTTGGTCCCTGTCTCGGCGGCCATCGAGGGAAATCTACCAAATCAAGACATTTCTAAAACCTAGACACCCAGGGGAGTCCAGGGAGGTGCTGTTTACCCAGAATCCCCTGCAAACCTAAAACTGTGCTAAAAAAATTACATTTTCCTCACATTTCAGTAAGGGAAAGTTGTGGGATCAATGTGCCGACACAAATGGTCCTTCACTTGTGTGGGAGGGCTAGGTGTCTGCCACAAAGATGAGGCCAAAATGAATTGTGATACATACAAATTAGCTATCTCAAAACAACCTGGTTTTGCAAGGGGGACACCTGTGTTTTTGGTCCCTTGATCAGCAGGAATCTAGGTAAACCTACCAATGATGCCTCTCTTATGTGGGTGCGCAAAGCAGAGTCAACCTAAAAACTTACAAAAATAAAACTGCCCTTTTGGACCCCCTCAGTTTTTAGTTGTATATGTTTTTAGGTTCTCCGCTTTCGGCACCCAGACAAATAAGGTATCAAATGTATCAAGAGACCGAGTGGAACGCTTGGTGGTGGGAAGTTTGTGCGGGCGCAGTGATCCCACGTCTTAACTAGGCCTGGGCGGTAAATTCCGTTCGCGGAATTTGCGGAATTTGGGTAATTTCGCGTTCCGCGGAGAACGCGAAATTGCCAAAAAATCTGCGATCCGCGACTTCGTAAAATTTTTTGCTTGTTCGCGTTCTCAATATGCGTGTTCGCGAGATATTTCACCCCGAGCACGCAAACAGCGATCGCGAACAGGAAAAAAGTATCACGAACAAGCAATTCCGCATGTTCGCGGAATTTCTGCGTGTTCGCGGAGATTTTTTACCGTTTCGCGGAGATTTGCGTAACGCGATTACGCGAATTCCGCCCACCCCTAGTCTTAACCACATAAAAGTGTGACTTTTTAGCAAAATTTGAGGTTTGCAGGGAATTCTGGGTAATAAAACACTGGCAGATCCAAGCAAGTCACACTGCCAACCAAGTTCCATCTACACACACCACCACTCAAGAGCCATCCACACAATCCATCTGCACACCACAACCAATGCAAAAGTTCCATGCACACTGCCAGCCAAGTGCCATCAATGCACACCACCAGCCAAGCACCATCCATGCATACTACCAGCCAAGTGCCATCCATGCGCACTGCCAGCCAAAAGCCATCTACATACACCACCAGCCAAGCAACATCCACGTACATCATAAGCACACCCCCAGCCAAGCAACAGTCCATGCACACCACCAGCCAAGCAACATCCATGAACACCACCAGCCAAGTGACAGTCCATGCACACCACCAGCCAAGCAACAGTCCAGGCACACTGCCAGCCAAGTGCTATCCATGCAGATCGCTAGTCAAGCAACAATCCACACATACTGCAGTTCACACACACAGAATCCTTTGCTAGTGTCTAGTGCTTTCTGTTCTCCTTGGGGGTTGATGAGCGTACACATATCTCTGATCTGCCACGAAAGGGGGCAGAAATGGCCAAAATGTGTGCACAAAAAAAGGAGGAGCGACCCTTGCCTAAAGGACCGTGCCCTGACATGCCCAAAAACATATCTCTGGTGCATAGTGGTCATTCTGCCCCACCTGGGGGACAGATCAGGGACTTTTGCCCCATGTGCCCCCGGGGGGAGAAAAACTATGGCAATTTATTGGGAGGGCATTAGCATGCCCATTACTGGAAGCCCCCATCCCTAACATACGAACAATAAGGCCTCAGTTGCCTAATGGGCTTTCTGATGACTGGGAGCTATTGCCCCCAACTGCTCCCCGGGGGGTAGAAAGATTGTGCCTATCTCTTAGTGGGGTGGAGCCATTACAATGCCCTTTCTGGGCAGCCCCCAACAATAAATGTACATGCTAATGGTTACTAGTGGGCTTTCTGCCCATCCAGGGGGGCATATCAGGGGCTATTGCCCTCTTCCTCCCACTGGAGGGGGCAGAAAGATGGTGGGGTAGGAACATTACAGTGCGCATTCAGGGCAGCCTGTGCTCCTAAATTAATATAAAAAAAATCTTGGGGATAATTTTCTCTCCACATGCTCTGCTGACAGGAAAATTACTGCACTCCCTCTATGCCAGTGTGAAGAGTTCAACAAGAGCGCAAGAGTAATTTATTTCTCCTAAAGCAGCCTCTAGATTCACAGCGAGGAAAGTCACTTGTCTCTAGATCAGATGACTGTTTTCTGACAGAATGAGTTGTGACACACAGCTCAGCTGAATGAACTAGAGACTTCAGGACTGCATTGAAGAACTCAGTTTAAGTGTAATTTCTCAAAGCTGTGTAGATAATCCTTCTTCCACGAAGTCTTGTAGCACTACATGGATGCGGCCATTTCAGTTGGTGCCCAGACTCTGGACCCTGCAGGTAGGAGCAGTATCTGAACCTGCCTGCTAGGGGATGTATAGACAGCTTTGGGTAAACTTTGGGTTTATTTTATTTGTGGGGTGCATGAGTGTAAGCTCTTAAAAACACATCTAACCATAATGCAACAGGTAGTACCTGCTGGATAGCATGCAGAGAGTGCTGCCAATCCAAATACTCTAGTGTTAAAGTGTTTTACTGCTAAGAAGCCCCATCCATGCATGGTTTGTTTAGTTCCTTTCTTTTCAGCCAAAAGCATCTTTAAGGATTTTTAAGTCCCTGTTAACAATTTTAAAAGCATGAGTAAATGTCCCAGAATCAACTTTCTTTTGGTATAAAACCAGGATAGCAAAAGTTAGCATGGATGACTTGGGGTCATGTAGTGGCTATTGAAGTGAATGAAATCTAAGGCCTCTCATCGTTGATCCTACACAGTGCTTATTGGAAAAAGAATGAATTCTGCACAAAAATAGGAACCAGTCCACAAAATCAGTGCTGGTGGCCCTCAACAGAAAACACCAGTTCAAATTAAGCACTTGCTGTACAATTCTGCATTCTTTCCAACTCTTGCATTGACAGCATCGTCTAGATTCAGACAAAGAAACACAGACCTATCTTGCTAAAAACTGTTAATCCCTCACTAGGCAAAGGGTCCACATAAAGTCTTCTCAGGGACGTCACAGATTTCTGAAGAAACGGTTAATTTAGCAAATGAGGGAGGAGGATTGATGCATGACCACATGGGCAATTAGACAGGATCTAAAATGTCAAAACAAGAATTGCAACCTGTCAAAACTAAAGGCAGTTAGATACATGCTCTCAGGGGCTACATTTTGACTGAAACTGTTTAGGTTGTTTTCGAGGTTTTTCAGCTCCAGATTCATCATTAAACCTGTGCTATGTAACCCTGGGCGTAGTTCGCGAAGTAGCACTACGCGAAGCTACGCAAAGTGCACTTCGCACTACGCGAGCTACACGAAGCACTTCGCGAACTGTGTAGTACCCTGTTCGCACTGTGCAAGATGTCGTTTTCAATGATTGCACAGTGCGGACAAGCAACCGGCACTGTGCAATCATTGAAAACAGCATCTTGCACAGTGCGAGCTGTAGTTTTCTGCTGGGTACATTATATATATATATATATATATATATATATATATATATATATATATATATATATATATATATATTACCTACTGGCGGTCGCCAGTAGGTAGTTATAGTTAGGACCCCTTTTCCATAGGAAATCCGCAACATTCTATTTTGAATAACTTTGGCGCCGGTCGATGAATCCTCGCGAATTTCTCAAAATAGGTGGGGCGCTACGCTCCGCTCCTACCCTGAAAGTCTCGGGGGGATTCGTCAAGCGGGGGCTGAGATAAAAGGGGGGTCCCAAAACGCGTTTTTCCCATGCATTTTCCATAGGACCTTTAGACAGAGCTACATCCCGAACGGCTGAACAGAATTACTAGAAATTTGGCAGAGAGGTAGTCCCTATGTCAAGGAAGTGCCTTTTGTAGGTTTGGTGTAAATCTGTTCAGTAGATTCTGAGAAAATAGCCTTTAAATCAATATATATATCTGAGCCCGCTTACGGTACGCTTACCGTACGCTTACCGTACGCGTACGGTGGCGTGCGCGAGCGCGATTCTGATTGGCTCTTAGATCTTAGTAAACATTCGAATCGGCCGAAACCAGGAAGCGGCATCCGCCATTTTGTCTCTCGCACTGAGTGTTATTTATCAAACATGATGCCCAAAAACATGTTACGGGGCTGTTTTGACAACGCCCTCCCACATAGTCATGTTGAGGGAGTCCCCAAACATCCCCCAAGAGCAAAAACGGTTTTATTTTTTTTTCGGCAATTTCGCCGAGTACGCTTACCGTACGCTTACCGTAAGCGTACGGTAAAAAATAGAAATAAAAAAAACACTATCCACACTTACCCCACCCCCTGTGCTTTTGGTGGCCGTAGGCCACCAAATGTACAGGGCTTATCACATCAGTAACAAAACTATATTTTGGCAACATGAAATTATAAAATCGAAATAAAAAAAACACTATCCACATTGACCCCACCCCCTGTGCTTTTGGTGGCCGAAGGCCACCAAATGTACAGGGCTTATTAAAGTTGATAAAAACCGTGCACGGAACGCACTGCGTTAAGTGGGCGCGCACGCCTCGAATGGCGTAAAGTAACTTAGCATTTAAAAAACCGTACAAATTCACTGAAAAAACCATAGGTTTCACACACGTTATAGTTAGGAATTAGCATTTAAAAAACCTTGCAAATTCACTGAAAAAACCATAGGTTTCACACATGTTATAGTTAGCGGAAATTTTACTGATAAAAAACCAATGAAATTGCCCCGTTATAGTTAGTGCTGGCAACTATAACTCACGCGACCACAATCTTCTGCTGATGACATATGTGTCTTTATAAAAAAAAATATTTGTAATATATGTATAGCTAAAAATGTATGGAAGAAGACATGGGCAAATAAGTGTCTAAATACAGTATTAGCATCAGCAGAGGATTGCGGTCGCGTGAGTTATAGTTGCCAGCACTAACTATAACGGGGCAATTTCATTGGTTTTTTATCAGTAAAATTTCTGCTAACTATAACATGTGTGAAACCTATGGTTTTTTCAGTGAATATATATATATATATAATCTACTGGCGGTCGCCAGTAGATAGTTATAGTTAGGACCCTGTTTCCATAGGAAATCCGCAACATTCTATTTGGAATAACTTTGGCGCCGGTCGACGAATCCTCGCGAAATTTTCAAAACTAATGGTGCGCTACGCTCTGCTCCTACCCTGAAAGTCTCGGGGGGATTCATCAAGCGGGGGCTGAGAAAAAAGGGGGGTCCCAAAACGCGTTTTTCCCATGCATTTTTCCATAGGACCTTTAGACACAGCTACAGCCCGAACGGCTGAACAGAGTTACTTGAAATTTGGCAGAGAGGTAGTCCTCAGGTCAAGGAAGTGCCTTTTGTAGGTCTGGTGTAAATCTGTTCAGTAGTTTCTGAGAAAATAGCATTTAAATCAATATATATATCTGTGGCAGCTTACGGTGCGCTTACCGTGCGCTTACGGTAAGCTTACCGTACGCGTATGGTGCCGTGCGCGAGCGCGAGTCTGATTGGCTGTTAGATCTTAGTAAACATTCGAATCGTTCGAAACCAGGAAGCGGCGGCCGCCATTTTCTCTCTCGCACTCTGAGGGGGGGAGGAAAAACAAAGGCAAAAAACATGGAAAGGGACTGTTTAGACAACTCCTAACCACCTAGCCTTGATGAATGTGTCCCCAAAGAACCCCCAAGGCCAAAAAATCTTTTTTTTTTTTTTTACGAAAAATCGCCGATTACGCTTACCGTACGCGTACAGTCGAAACTTAAAAGTTTACCTTTCACAACGAAGCGAATAATGTGTCCTCCATGTGCGCACGGTGCGCGAAGCGCATCGTGCGTACATGGCCCATCCACGGGACTAACTGCGTAAAGTGGGCGCGCGGTGCGCGAAGCGCACCGCGTGCTCACTGTGCGTGCACGGTGCGCGAAGCGCACCGTGCGCGCACGGAACGAACTGCGTTAAGTTGGCGCGCACGCCACGAATGGCGTAAAGTAACTTAGCATTTAAAAAACCGTACAAATTCACTGAAAAAACCATAGGTTTCACACATGTTATAGTTAGCTGGACATTTTACTGATAAAAAACCAATGAAATTCCCCCGTTATAGTTAGTGCAGGCAACTATAACTCACGCGACCGCAATCCTCTGCTGATGACATATGTGTCTTTATGAAAAAAAATTATTTGTAATATATGTATAGCTAATATTTAATGGAAGAAGACATGGGCAAATAATTGTCTAAATACAGTATTAGCATCAGCAGAGGATTGCGGTCGTGTGAGTTATAGTTGCCTGCACTAACTATAACGGGGGAATTTCATTGGTTTTTTATCAGTAAAATGTCCAGCTAACTATAACATGTGTGAAACCTATGGTTTTTTCAGTGAATATATATATATATTATCTACTGGAGGTCGCCAGTAGATAGTTATAGATAGGACTGTGTTTCTGTAGGAAATCTGAAAATTCTATTTTGAATAACTTTGGCGCCGGTTGACGAATCTTCGTGAACTTTTCAAAACTAATGGGGCGCTCCGTTCAGCTCCTACCCTGAAAGTCTCTGGGTGATTCGTCAAGCGGGGCCCGAGAAAAAAGGGGGGTCCCAAAACGCGTTTTCCCCCTGCATTTTCCCATAGGACATTTAGTCGAAGGTACAGCCCGAACGGCTGAACAGATTTACGTGAAATTTGGCACAGAGGTAGTCCTTAGGTCAAGGAAGTGCCTTTTGCATATCTGGTGTCAATCTGTTCAGTATTTCCTGAGATATTTGCATTTAAAAGTATATATATATCTATAAGCACGCACAGTGCCGTGCGCGAGCGAAATTCTGATTGGCTGTTAGATGTCAGTAAACAATCGAATCGGTCGAAATCAAGAAGTGTCGGCCTCCATTTTGTCTGTCGCATTGTGTGACAGAGGAAAAACAAAGTCGGAGAACGAGAAAAGGATTTTTTTTAAATCGCTGAGTGCACGCACGGTGCGCGCACCCCGCGACTTTTACAACAAAAAAAAACACTATGAGAACGGTAAAAGGGGGCAGGGTAGAGAGTTCCTGACCCTTTAACCTTTGTCAGGGGGTCCCTGAAGGACAGTGAATACCCATTAAAAAAAAAAAAAATTAAAAAGTTTTGAATTTTATAGAAGATATTAACTATGTGTTCAACTTTATCCAAGTGCAAAAAAAATATAAAAAAATTTAATACATACATAAATTAGCATTTACAAAACCTTTGAAATTCACTAAAAAACCATAGGTTTCACACACGTTATAGTAACTATAACTCACGCGACCGCAAACCAATGCTGATGACGTCAGATATTACATCACTGATAACATATGTGTCTTTCTGTAAAATATATGTTTGTTATATATATATAGCAAAAGGTTAATGGAAGAATAAATGAGTAAATAAGTGTCTAAATACAGTGATGTAATATCTGACGTCATCAGCATTGGATTGCGGTCGCGTGAGTTATAGTTACCTGAACTAACTATAAATGGGGAATTTCATTGTTTTTTTACGAGTGAAATGTCCAGATAACTATAACATGTGTGAAACCTATGGTTTTTTCAGTGAATTTGCAAGGTTTTTTAAATGTTAATTCCTAACTATAGCGTGTGTGAAACCTATGGGTTTTTTCAGTGAATGTATATATATATATATATATATATATATTCACTGAAAAAACCATAGGTTTCAGGGGTGTTATAGTTAGCTGGACTTTTCACTTGTACAAAACCATTGAAATTCCCCCGTTATAGTTAGTTCAGCTAACTATAACTCGCGCGCCCGCAATGCACTGCTGATGACGTCACATATTACATCACTCATGACATGGTCAGTGACATCACTCATGACATCACTGATGACATCTCAAATGACATCACTGATGACATCACTGATGACATCATCCAGTGAATGTGTGTGTTTCTGAAAATTAAATATGTTTTATATATGTATATCTCAAGTGCGATGGAAGAATAAATGGGTATATAAGTGTCTAAATGGATGATTTGTTTTTGAAAAATTGATTGTGTAACTGACTGATTAAGTGTTTCATAGTGAATACATGGCTTAGTGAGTAATGTTTAAATATGTAAATATCTGTATCAGTCTCTCACTTTGTGTATAAGTGGCTGCATGGGTTGGTGAGTAGCTACATGGGTGTTTATATAGGTTATTAGTTGGTTTTATGAGTATCAGTCTGAGTGTCTGCATGGTTCGGTGGGGGTATTACGTAGTGCATAGGTGCATGAATGAATGACTCACTCTTTGTATGTGTTGAAGACAGCATGTGTGCAGGACTCTATGGGTGGATGAGTGAGTGTATGGGTGTGTTAGTGAGTGAATGACTGTCTCAATAGTGTCTTTATGAGTAACTACATATGTTTTAAACTAGTATATGTGACTATTGGTGTATATAAGCGAGTATATGTGACAGTGAGATATTGAAAGAGTTCCTATATGAATAAGTATGTGTTTCTATAAGTGATTGTTTAAAAGACTAAGTATGTGTAAGTTTCCGTAGAAGTAAGTGTGGTGGTGTGTGTATAACTGTATATGCAAGTAAATGTATGTTTGATTCTTTATTAGCATGAGTGACTATGTGTGTGAGTACCTCTATGGATGAGTGGCATTGTGTAACAGAATGTATTGGTGTATGAGTACATATGATGAGTGAGTACATGTATGAGTGACTGTATAGGACTGTTGGTGAATGAGTGGATGTGTATGTGGATCTTAGAATTACTGTATAGGTTGTTGTAACTGGTATTGGTATGTCCATTGTTTTTAAAATTTTAATTTCTATTTTTGAATGTGTGTATCAAAGGTTATATTAGGGGAAGAGGAGGTCTGCCACTCTATCACAAGGATGATGTCATCAGTGATGTCATCAGTGATGTCATTTGAGATGTCATCAGTGATGTCATGAGTGATGTCACTGACCATGTCATGAGTGATGTAATATGTGACGTCATCAGCAGTGCATTGCGGGCGCGCGAGTTATAGTTAGCTGAACTAACTATAACGGGGGAATTTCAATGGTTTTGTACAAGTGAAAAGTCCAGCTAACTATAACACCCCTGAAACCTATGGTTTTTTCAGTGAATTTCTGAGGTTTTTTAAATGCTAATTCCTAACTATAACGTGCCTGAAACCTATGGTTTTTTCTGTGAATTTCAAAGGTTTTTTAAATGCTAATTTCTAACTATGCCTACAGAGATAGGACATGTGAAGAAAGAAGAAAAAATGCACAGAAAGAAACAAAAGAAGTGCAGAAAGAAGCAACAGAAGTCCTCAAATACGAAGATAAGTGCAGGAAGAAGGATAACGTGCAGAAAGAACAAAAAGAAGAGCAGAAAGAAGCCTTGTTGCAAAATCATCCTGTACCCTCAACTTTTTCAGACGGATACTGGTGGTAACTGAGTCTGACTAACCAGTCCTAGAGCCAGTGCTATGTTAAAAGACACTTAGAATACAGTGAAAACACCTACATACACTAGGGAACATTATGCGTTGGGGTCCCCCTGTGATTAGCATGACCTCCTCTGTAAGCCCCTAGTGTATAATAGGGCATGGGGATTAAAACTACCTCTTAAAACAGGCCACAGGGCGTTTTTGCACACGTTAACTCAGGCCTCGTCCCCTCCCTTCACCACTGTGTAAACACGCCCTGTGTCCATTTTTAGTTGGGAGATTAAGTTCATTTGAATCCTGAGGGTCCCTAGGGTCCAACTAGCCCACTAGGTACCTCCAGTAAGTGCCACAGAGCTGCGTTGCAGAGAGGTGTAAAAAGTGGCACGGCCTGGACCACCTCTCTGCAATGCAGCTCAGTGGCGCTTACTGGAAGCACTTGGTGGGCTAGTTAGCCCCCAGGGGCCCTCAGTATTGAAGGGAAATTATATCCCCAATTTAAAACGTGCCATAGTGCGTGTTTGCACACGTCACCTCAGGCCCCGTCCCCTCCCTTCACCACTGTGTAAACGCGCCCTGTGGCTGTTCTAAGTTGAGAGATTAAGTCCCCCTGAATCCTAAGGGTCCCTAGGGTCAAACTAGACCACTAGGTACCTCCAGTAAGTGCCACAGAGCTGCGTTGCAGAGAGGTGTAAAAAGGGGCTTGGCCTCAGAACACCTGGCTGCAGCGCAGCTCCCTGGCGCATACTGGAGATGCCTGTTGGGGGCGCGTTTGCAGAGTGCTGCACGGAGGGGGCATGGCCTCCGGCACGATGCCAGTCTTTTATTTATTTTAGTTTTTTAAGAAGGGGGGCTGTTTGGTTCCCCTTCTTATTCTAATTTATTGGCCCTGATGACCCCATCCCCCAGGGCCAGTCTCCTAATTATATTTTTTTGACCCCAATCCCCAGGGCCGGCCACTGTTTTTTATTATTTTAAAAAAATATATATTTATAGACACACCTAGGACATGCTGGACAAACCGTACGTACCTATCACCATGACGATTTGCGTGATATTCATTAAAAGGCGACTATGCATGCAATGAATCCACGTGGAATGTATTTACACCACTAGTGAAGCTCTGACATGTCTGATGCCCTACCGTGCCTAATCCTGGTAGACACCCTTGTCGTTTATTTATACAAACATGGGTAGCTATTGACGGGCACATTTAATACACATGCACACCAAGCCATTCAAAGGGGATTCGACAAAAATTCGACCAAAACTATGCAAGAAACCCCCCTCACGGTTAATAAAACACACATCCACTGCCGGATGTGTAATACTTTTTATTTTACTCTCTGGAAAGGGGACGAACATCACTTGAGAGTCACAGCGTGCTCCTGACAGAGCCCAATGCTGTGTTACACCCACCATTGCCTGCCGAGTGCCACACACCTCTGTGTTGTATTCCACTAGCTAGTGCATATGCTATGACACTCTCTAGCCCATGTGCACTGTAACACCACCCCGTGAATATGTCATGCCACACTTGTCTTCGCACGGGTTATATTGCCCCATCTAACGTGCCTTTCTCGATGCCTATGTTATAACGCACAGTGCTATGCCATACATATTACAATCTGGGATCCATATCTTTGTCACAGTGCATATGCAACGTTACACTCCCCAGCACATATTTTATATTACAACTTTAGAGACTAGTTAGGTTACACAACACTGCCCTGTGCATATTACACTCCAAGGCGCATATCGCATAGCACGCGCTAGTGCCTGTGCTATCTCGCGCTCTCCCATGAATCTGTCATTGCGCACAATGTATTGCATATTATATTTCACGCCCGGTTCATCTTATATCACACTTTTTGGTGCATAGTTTATACCATACACTATATCTAGTTTTCATTTTCAATCGTGCTCTCAGGACTATGTTCTATATAACACTGTGTTCACCTACCCTTTTCACGGGCATTACATTTTGCGATAGGGGGTGGAGGGTCAGGGGGTGTTTCTGCCAAGTGAGCCCGGAGTCACAGTCACAAACGTCCTCTTCTTCCTGAATAAAAGTGAGATTATGCTGCATACTTGTTCATATTTTAAGTAGTTCGCACAGACACAATGTTTTAAAAACAATAAAGTTCCTAATACCCGCCTTCTCTGAACAGTTAGCTTGCTGCCCCATCCCCTTCCTCCCTATCCTCTGTTGTGTGAATCCATGGACTAGCCTCCTCCCTCCTGCCATGCATGGTCTGATGTGCTGCCACTGCCCTCAATTTAGTATGATGTACCAGTCCACTCCTCCTGCCCTCCATTGCCCAATTCTATGCCCCATCATTGACCTCCTGCTTAAACTCTGTGCTTAGCTTGCTGCCCCTATTCTCCTTCCCCCTGCCCTCCGATGTCTTTGTGCATGCCCCTGCTCCATCCTTTTTGCCCACCATGTCCCATGGACCTGCCACTCCTATCTACTCTGAGTGTTCTGTTGAGCTGCCACTCCCCTCCCACCTGCCTAGCATTGTCAGATGACTGTAACCTGTCCCTGCCACCTCCACCCTGCCTGTCCACATGCCATGCCCCTATCCTCTTCCTCCTGTCCTACATGGTCCATTGTACTGCCACACCCTTCTGCCCTCCCTGGTCTGTTGTGCTGCAACTGCTCCTCCTGCCTGCCCCGTGTGGTCTGTTGTGAGGTCCCTTCCCCTGAACTTTCTTGTCTGTGCACAGGTCCTGACCCTTCCTTCTATCCTCCATCGTCCTTTGTGCATGCCCCTCCACCCTCCTTCTTGCCCATCATAGCCATTGTGCTGCCACTAACCCTCCCACTTGCCATGCATAGTCTTCTGTGCTGCCATGGCCCCTCCCACCTTCCCTGTGTGGTCAGTTAGCTGCCCCTGACCCCCTCCCACCTTCCCTCCATGGTCTTTGTGTATGCCATCACAGTCTCACTGTTGCTCTTCATGGTGTGTCTTGCTTCTAGTGCCCATCCTGCCTGACCTCCATGGCTATCTTGCTGCTCCTGCCCTGCCCCCTTGCCCCCAGCCCTACTCCCTCCCTCCTGGCTTGTCTGTTCCATTGTAATGCCCCTGATCCGTCCCTCCTGCCCTTTATGGTCTGTTATACTGCAGCTTTCTCTCCTGTCTGTCCATTATGGTCAGCTAGCTACCATTGCCTCTTGCCCCTCTGTTCTCTGTTGTCCATGTGCATGGTCCTGTCCCCTCCCTCTTGCTTTCTATGGATTGTTGTGCTGCACTCCCGTCCTGCATGCCCTGTGTGGTGTATTGTGCTGCGCAAACCCTGATGCCTGCCCTGCAGGGTCAGTTTGGTGCACCTCTCCATGTCCCTCCTGTCCTCTGTTATCCAAGTCCATGTCCCTATCCCATTTCCTTCCATGATCCAATGTACCATACTTGCGAACATTTTGAACTTGGTAAGAGGGAGATTTTGAAAAAAAACTGGGGTATTGATTTTCCCCTTTGAGTTACATTGAAAAAGAGGATATTGTAGACAGGAGGCAGATCAAATAAAGCCCATTTGAGCTTAAAAACATTGGACGTTTCCTGGCTGAATCGGGTCTGTTGGCATGTATGGTTGTACTACCATTGCCTCTTCCTTCTGCCCACAATGGTCTATTACATTGTCCCAGCCTTGAAGGAGGGTAGATTTTGTATCACAGGGGGCCCCTGGCCCGTTCTGTCCACACCTGAAGTATGAGACCCTTGTCCTTGCCCTGCCAGCTGCATTTGTAGGCCGTATTAAATTGACCAGCGGGTCCTGTGTTGCTATATAATTATCCTGAGACATCCTTACCACTCAGCCAGCATAAAACCCCTGTGTAGGCCCTTCTGTTCAATATGTAGGCCTCTTTGTTAAATTGACCATAGCTCTGCAATTTTAGTGTATAGCAGTCTGAAGGCAGGTCTGCGAGGCCTTCTGATCCAAACTAGTAGCCCCCACCCTACCCGAGTGCTCCGTGCTCGGTATCAAAGTTCAACATCCCCCTGAAGCTGTCGACATACAGTAGGCTGCATCCTGGACTGGTACTTGCTTCCTGGGCAGGTTTCCCGCTTTTAAGGAAGTGGCAACCGCAGAGCGTCAAGTTAGGAGAACTGAGGAGATTTTATACATGAATATATTGAATTCCCGTACAATACCCATTATTTTCTGCTTGCTCTATGGAACTTACGATAAGCGATTGGCCTGAGAGACTGACCTTTTCACCCAGTCCATTGTCAGCATTAAGTGGGTAAATGACGAAATGTCTGGTAAAATCTGCAGACGAAGCTTTTGGGTAGCATACGTAGGTAGATGTAGCGTGCAAAGGAGCCCACAAAATGATATAAAAAGGGAGCACCCACAGATATCGACGGACTACCTCGCCGTCTGTATGTAGGTTAACAGGCAGTGCAGGTTTTCCCCAAGAGCTGGGAGCTCTTGTCTTCCTTTGCTTAAAATGTCTTGCTCTGCTTTGCTTGAAGTATCTTATTCTATTTTACCTATATGAAATGTCATGTTATGTTTAACCATTGTTCTCTTTACTTTTGCATTTAAAAGATTTTGTATTGTAATTGCAGGAATGCTTGCTCTAAGAGTAAACGTGAGTGTTCCTAGGTAACATTTTCCTTGGTGTAACTTGTTTCTCATGATGCATTTATAGATGTGTTTTCTCTCTCTCTCTGTCAGTACATTAATTGAGATACAGAGAATATTATGACAGCTGTATGATTATCTGGATTCTGTATTTTGTACTTTATGTCTCTATTCTGCGGTTTCTTTGAAGTTGCATCTTCTCATTAAACTGCCATTGTATTCTGCCTCCAATTCCATGTCTCATATGTCTGTTTTCTTCATTTTTGGAGCAAGCGTTCCTAGGCACCCCGGCTCAAATTAAGGTGCCCCTTTTGTCCCTGACTCACTCTCCTGCTCAGTTCTGTGGTGGCTCCCGGGGATCTGGGGACCGCCCCTAGCTTCCTTGACCCGTAATAGATCTTCCCTCCAACAGCCTCTCTTGCAAGTCCTGTATTGTTGGTTTGTTGCCCCTGCCCCCCTTTCCACTGCCCTCCATAGTCTGTTGTGCTTCCACGGCCCTTCCTGCCTGCTCAGTGTGGTTAAATTGTTGCCTTTGCACCCTCCTACCTGCCTTCAATTTTCAGAGTCCGTGCCCCTGGCCTCTGCCTCTCAACAGTATCCTAATGAACAACAAGATTGCTAACATTCTATATTTATTACAAAAGTGTGGAACGCCTGACATCATCTTGATGTAATCAAAACTGTAATACCTAGAGCATTTCCTTTAGAAATTACATATATGAGAGGGTCTTATTGGCATCAAAATGATGGTTAGTGCTCTAAAAGACTAAAATAAGGACATATTTTCTGAGTTTTCAAATAGCGACAAAGCACTTTTAAATTATTTGTTATCTTTATGTTTTTTTATCCAGTTGACCACTTGATTAAATGTTGCACTTAGGGGAGAGGATGTGGTGTTACTTCCAGAACTGCAGACTTTGCAACTGGGGAACCAGGTTGAAGTTTCTGCTTCAGCTCGACATTCTGTGATTCTGGTCAAATCACTTAGTCTCCCCATGTCTACAACCAAAATGAATTTGTTCTTGTGTGATGTAACCAATGCTCATGTAAAGCACTCCAATACCTGACAAGTCTGCACTATATAACACTGCAAAAACACAAAATAATAAGTGTTTTGCACACTTCTGTCATTGGGCTATATTTGGGCTACATCTGGGTGATTTTGGGCTACATTTGGGCTCTTTTGTCTCCGGTGGCCATCTTGGGAGATTTATTTGTTATGAAGTTTCCTAATTTCCTCATGTACTGCAGTCTCCTCAGTAGGAAATGCTTTCAGTTTTTTACTTTGATTCCATCATGAAGGTATTCAGATATGTCACACATTTGCCATAAATTCTGAATGTTAGCACTCTAGTTGCTCATTAGATCACTGTAGTAAAACTACTGCACCATGGAAGTCTGCTCCTGGTATTAAAAGTGCATGTTTCAGTCTGCATGTCAGAATTTTTTAATGAAATAGAAGAGGATTTGAGAAGTCACTCAAAATGTGCCCTCATTTTCTTTCTTCAGCATTAATCATAATTTCTATGGCAAAATGAACCTCCTCATTGTGTTCCTTTTTAAATTAAATGTTTTAAGTGTTACCAGTTTATTCCAATCAAGATGGCTTCAGGTGTGCCTTACTTTTGTCATAATGAAGACAGTAAGCGCTCTAGTTGTTTTTAAGAACATTCTGGGACATTCTGTCATTGGGCTATATTTGGGCTACATCTGGGTGATATTTGGGCTACATTTGGGCTCTTTTGTCTCTGGTGGCCATCTTGGGAGACTTATTTGTTATGAAGTTTCCTAATTTCCTCATTTACTGCAGTCTCCTCAGTAGGAAATACTTTCAGTTTTTTACTTTGATTCCATCAAGAAGGCATTCAGATGTGTCACACATTTGCCATAAATTCAGAATGTTAGCACTCTTTTTGCTCATTAGATCACTGTAGTAAAGCTACTGCTCACCAGGGAAAACTGCTGCTGGTATTGAAAGTGCATGTTTCAGTCTGCATGTCAGAATTTTTTAATGAAATAGAAGAGGATTTGAGAAGTCACTCAAAATGTGCCCTAATTTTTCTTTCTGCAGCACTAATCATACTTTTTATGGAAAAATGAACCCCCTCATTTTGTTCCTTTTTAAATTAAATGTTTTAAGAGTTACCACTTTAATCCAAGCAAGATGGCTTAAGGTGTGCCATACGTTTATCATAAGTAGGACTGTTAGCGCTCTAGTAGTTCTTTGGAACACTCTGGGAAGCTGCAGTAGAACACAAAGGAATCAACTGACAGTCTCTGCCCTTGTTGGATGTACATGTTTTACTGAGAATGTCAGACTTCATTCTCACATGACTGAGAAAGATAATGTGAATTTACAGAAAATAAGCTCTCAGTTTAGCCTATAGATCACCTTCCAAACCTCTGTGGTAAAAGCATGAGAAAATATTTTTCTCTCAATCATGATATCCCAGCAGAAGGCTTTTTCACATGGTGAAATCACCTTAGAACATACCACAATTCCTAAAATGAGTATGGTACCATCAACAAATGATTTATAATGTAACTAAAGTCTTAAAACCTTCTATTAACTGAAATGCTTTTTAATGAGGTGCTATCATGTATATTGGTCCCAAGATGGCTGCCAACACTTCTTGGATGAAGTGATGACAGCCAATCAGATCTCAGGATGAGATGTGTGGTTAGGCTCCGCCCACATATATATATATGCTTTTAAATGCTATTTTCTCAGGAAATACTGAACAGATTTACACCAGACCTGCAAAAGGCACTTCCTTGACCTTATGGCTACCTCTCTGCCAAATTTCAAGTAATTCTGTTCAGCCGTTCGGGCTGTAGCTGTGTCTAAAGGTCCTATGGAAAAATGCATGGGGAAAACGTGTTTTGGGACCCCCCTTTTTTCTCGGCCCCTGCTTGACGAATCCCTCCGAGACTTTCAGGGTAGGAGCGGAGCGTAGCGCCCCACCTATTTTGAAAATTTCGCGAGGATTCGTCGACCGGCGCCAAAGTTATTCCAAATAGAATGTTGCGGATTTCCTATGGAAACAGGGTCCTAACTATATCTACCTACTGGCGACCGCCAGTAGGTAATATATATATATATATATATATATATATATATATATATATATATATATATATATATTCACTGAAAAAACCATAGGTTTCAGGCACGTTATAGTTAGGAATTAGCATTTAAAAAACGTTTGAAATTCACTGAAAAAACCATAGGTTTCATGCACGTTATAGTTAGGAATTGGCATTTAAAAAACCTTTGAAATTCACTGAAAAAACCATAGGTTTCATGCATGTTATAATAGGAATTGGCATTTAAAAAACCTTTGAAATTCACTGAAAAAACCATAGGTTTCAGGGCGTTATAGTTAGCTGGACATTTCCCTCGTACAAAACTCTAGAAATTCCCCTGTTATAGTTAGTTCAGCTAACTATAACTTGCGCCCCCGCAATGCACTGCTGATGACGTCACATATTACATCACTCATGACATGGTCAGTGACATCACTGATGACATCACTGATGACATCTCAAATGACATCACTGATGACATCACTGATGACGTCATCCATGTGATAAAATCAGTGATGTCATTTGAGATGTCATCAGTGATGTCATCAGTGATGTCACTCACCATGTCATGAGTGATGTAATATGTGACGTCATCAGCAGTGCATTGCGGGGGCGCGAGTTATAGTTAGCTGAACTAACTATAACAGGGGAATTTCTAGAGTTTTGTACGAGGGAAATGTCCAGCTAACTATAACGCCCTGAAACCTATGGTTTTTTCAGTGAATTTCAAAGGTTTTTTAAATGCCAATTCCTATCTATAACATGCATGAAACCTATGGTTTTTTCAGTGAATTTCAAAGGTTTTTTAAATGCTAATTCCTAACTATAACGTGCCTGAAACCTATTGTTTTTTCAGTGAATATATATATATATATATATATATACAGTTTTTATTTTTTAAATATATTAATTTGAAATATTTCCAGAAAAATTTAAAAAGCATATATACAACCCAAAAAAACATGTATATCCTGCAATATTTAAAAGTCTTTTGATATAACCATTGTTTTATATCAAAAAGTAAAAAAAAAATATAAACAGCATAGTAATTATTGTCTGAAACTTTTTACTTCTTTTACCCTGGCATATAGATAGTGTGTAATGGATGATAAATAGTGGGCACTAGTTACATATCCCTGCTACAGCCAGGTCCATGGTCGCCACGTTTGCACACAGCAGGAGGTTGGATAAAACATTAGTTTTTTTATTGACTGTGTTGTGCTGGGCCCAGAATTCAAACAAATGTATAATCAATCCCCATTGGACTTGCATATTGCAACAAGGTCAAAGGGCTAAACTCTGAGGCCAGGTCTTGAGGCCAAACCCATTGTGCATAGCCAAGGGCCATGCACAGTGAGGCTTGACTGCCTACAAAATATTGCTACTCTCAGGATGTGGATGCAGTACACTAAAAACTAAACAAAAGATCAATGTCAAAATCATTATTGATGGCCAGCAATTGTTTATTAGATGAGAACTTATGTTATAAAATACAATTAAAGTAAAGTTATGATAATGCAAGTAATCAAAACTCACCATTAAATTGATAAAGTACAGTTAACTCTACAAACTATAACTTATGTCCCCTGAGAGGTAGGGTGGAAGCTGTGGACAATATTCATTACTGACATCAGGAGTAGGGGCTGTACATTCAGGATGTTGGTCATCTCTGGTGTCAGCCCCAGTGAGCAGGGGTGAAGGCTGAGAGCAGCGGCGGTTGGAGGTTTAGGAGCCTGATGCAGAATATAAAAAGAAACACCACCAAAAAAATTGTTACATGTGACTTATGGTTTAAAAAATATTTTTTTTTTAAATCCCTGCATCAAAGAGAAGTTATGGTTGGGATATAAAACTGAATCCAGGTGATGTGCTCAAATTATGGTTAACCACACAAACTTTGTTTTTTCACCCTTGCCTTTAAATCCATAAATCACAAACCAAATGGCTGCCTATGTCCACACAAAACTAAGGACTTACCAACAAAACATCAAGAAGTAACAATATATTACCAAATTGTACCATATTCATTAATTGTCATGAAATTCATTATGTTAATGATCAGATGATATGGAAAGTCATGAAGTCAATGGCGCGGGCCATAGAGTACAGAGTCAGCGTTGATCGTAGATGATGCACTTAGAATGTTGGACCATAATGAGGCCTGCCTTTTGATCCTTCTCAACCTGTTGTCAGCCTTTGATACGGACAAACACGATAACCTAACTGACCTCCTGGAACACAGGATGGGGTGGTCTGGGCCTGTACTTATTTGGTTCTCCTCTTTCCTTCACAATAGATCACAATGTTTCAAGGTGAACCAATACCTGTCTCACCCGGCTCCGGTTACTCTTAGTTTTGTATAGCTCACATAATTTCAAATTTCCTTAATTTGCTGATGGACACGTTTGAATTCTTCAGGTGAAATGATGTTTGTAATTCTCAAGTTAGTTCACTGGTGTGTAAGTTGCTAGTTTTCCTGTTATTATAAAGCTCTGCAGTATTTTTGGATCATATGCACAAGTTTGATTCATTTATGACACTTTTTTTCCTGAGGAATATTTTATACTAAGTTATGGCTATTGTGGTTCATGTTTGTGAAACAAAATGAATAATCCATGTTTATCTTTCCTTTCAGGTGTTGGAAGTAGGTCAGAAATTGCAATATGTTGGAGAAGCAAAGTTCTAAATCAGCAATGTACAGGAGTTAAGAAGATATTTGCATCTTCCAATTCTGTTGGAGGCCAGTCATCTCACTGTGTGGGTATTGATGGCTTGTGAAACAAAACAAAGTTGTGAAGCGAGGTGGCTCATGTACTTCATTACGATGTTCAGGGAAGAAAAATTACATGGTGGACTTGTTGCAGCATTAAGTCATAGTAACAGTAAAGTCTCTTGAGGTATAAAGTCTGTAGGATCCACGGGAGCAGGTTTGTGGGCACCTCGTGGGAGGCTGACACAAATGCTGAGGTCAAGTAGGAGAAAGCCTTAATGCACATCACATGACCGAGTGCATCAGTGAGGGTGACAATGTTTTTCCAAAAATTATGAAAAACATTTGAGTGAGTGCAGGTTTAAAAGAGATATAGTTCCATGCAATAAGAGACGTTTGGAGATTGTACCTGCCTGGTGGTACAGAGGCAAAGGCACCAAGAATGCAATGGGTGAGCAATGCTGCACAGGTTATGCATAGAAACCTTTCTAATGATAGAAAGCCTGCCCTAATGTGGTTGGTTGAGATTTTAAATTTTTAGTAAGCACTGGCACCAATTGAAAGCCATGGACTGTGTACGAAAGCTGGAGACTCACTCCAGTGCACAGAAACCACCAGCACTTCCTGACCATGGAAAAGTGAACTGCCTGCTTCCTCAAGGCTAGGAATGAGACCAATGCCCAGCTTTTGCTGCTGACCTTGCACAGGGAAGAACCAGAGTATCAGGGAAATCCAAAGAGACCTTTCTAACCCTTCCCAGAGACTTGAGCTGGATCCAAGGGTCATGGAAGTCCAGCTTGGCTCTTTGGTATGTTCTTTCCTCCTTTTTGCTGACTCCCATAATTACCTCAGTTCTCTGTGTGACCCCTTTGAGTAGGCCTGGGCTAAAATTTTGTTCCAGTCGTGGAAATTGCGATAATTTGACATTTTTGTTTTCCGCGGAGAGCGCGAAAATGTCAAAATTTCTGCATTCCACAGCTTAGCGATAATTTGTTTCTTGCTCGCGCTGTAAAATAATACATTCTCGCATGCGCGCGATCGCCTTACCTTAATCCCCGCGTTGGCCGACAAGTTTTCCCCATCCGGTCGCGTTCTCTATGAGATGTTGGATTGTTGGTAGCCATTTGCGCTGTCTCGCGACAGTTCGCGCCCGGAGTGACGTCATGCGTCGCGCGATCACGTCTTTATTCTCGCGATCATGCACCACGAGACAACTGAAAACAAGATGGCCGTGCCCGCGAGCAACCGCATGGGTAAGTCGGCGTGCCGCAACCATGCAGAAAATACCGCGAACGGGAGGGAAAAAAACTTCCGCATCTTCGCGATATTTCTGCGTGTTTGCGGAGATTTTTAACATTTTCGCGATCATTTGCGAAAGTGAATTTCGCAAATTCCGCCCACCCCTACCTTTGAGTACTAATATCTGCCCTTCATTTATATGTAGCTGTTGAGCAAGTGTCAGCTGCTGTTTGATACACATGATATGCACATTTAAAGGGACTGTGAATACACTTATTCTGCATTTCTTCTATTTTCTCTTCCTAGAGATTGAGATCAGTTAGTAGCCTCGAACAGTGTAATCGGAGTCACAGTTTTTGGCAGTACGATCATACTCTTTGTGGCCTTCACACAGGACTGAGAGTAGCACAGTGATGATGACCAACATAATGAACGTGAGCAGCTTATTGAGATTCCAACCTAAGTACAGTGTTGGTACTTTTACTAACTGAATATTTTGTGTGTATTGTGCTGACATTTTCTATAATCATGTTTAACTGAGTCCATATCTATGTATTTCCATGGTGTTATTAATGTGTTGTTACGGCGGGGATAACTGGATCTTACTGCATTGAATCTTAACAACGTCATCACTCACTTTAAGATATTTACTGATTTATCAGCTAGACCTGAGAGTCAAGGAGAATTTGGAGGAAAATGTTCTATTATACAACCAGTACCAATCATCCTGGTCAGTATGGAAGACCTACACTCCCACCTCTGATTATAATCTTGCATCCCTGCACCTACACAGGTATGGAGATAGCCTGATAGTTCTTCTGAATTCTCTACCATTGATAATATTAGGATTGGGAAGTGTATCAGGGAGGTACAGAACTCCTTCCCCTGGAGTTATTTTCATCTTTCCATACATCAATGGGTAAAGGCAAGTAAATGGCCTCTCCCATGTTATGGCAGTGTGAGCTTTGGAGGTCATCTAAGTGAGGCTTTGTCCGGCAACCAAATTGATATGTCACATGGTCATCCAGGGGCTATTAATTTCATAACTTGTCAAAAAAATGAATGTGTCCCTTATACTCAGGCAATACCGGTGAGACAATCGATACATAATTATTGTAAACATAACCACAGACTTGAAAGACATAATTTGCCTCCTGTCCTGAGAATTGTGCATCAATGACAAGGAAACATCATGCTAATTCTGATAGAAAAATAATGACTATCACATCTGAAATGTTTTGCAGGTGTGGATCTGGCCCTTGTAGCTCCAGGGACGGTGTCTCTGAGGAGCTTCCTGCAGAGTGAATGCTGCCTCAGCTTCATATAAGCAGATGAGAAAAGAAGGGGGAGAGAGGATGGAAAACACATCATGGTGAATGCCATGGATGCTGTCGACCCTCTTCTGTAGTGTGCAAGTTTACAGGTATTGTGGCCTCAAAAGAATATGTTCCTCCTAGTCTTCCTCTTCTATGTATGCCTCCTCATCCCTGGAAGATGTACAACTTACCAATCCTTTGACGACGGTGTTCGCACAGTAAGTTTTTGAAATCAGTGTAGACAAGACAGTAACCTCAACAACAACATGCATTATGCATTGATTATTTAAAAGTGGTATTCAAAGTAGGTTTAAATGTGTTCCAAATTATGCAGTGCTGGTCTTTATCATGTCAGCACCCATACACATCAGGCTGATGTCCTCCCACCAACTGCAGGGCATCAATGTCACCAGTAAATTCATGATTAGCTTATTTTGGATCAGGTTCCTTTCCAGCAAAGTCACTAATGGCATCAATATGGTGCTTATTAAACTTGAATTCTGCTGAGATCTTCAAACAGGTGCAGCACAACACAGTATTTGCTTATCGGATAGAGCCAAGAAGATGTGTAAAAGGTTTCTTCCAGTGCTGTGATATAGCCGATCTGTAAGCCATGAGACGCTGCAAACCGTGTGCAAGTGACACAGCATATACAATTGCACCTGCAGCTGCTGGTGTGACATTGGCACACCAACAGAACCTGCAGAGAAAATGTTAGCAAGCAAGCAGGTCTCTCTGACACATGTGTTTTCAAAACATAACCAACAATGAACTGGGGACATGTGCACCACTGCGTTCATGCATTGTGCCCAAGTCTTAAGCAACAATCAGGTTCACACCATTCACCGGAGTCACAAAGTATCACTACTCTTAATCTACATTCCAATCATCCCTCTATGCAGGGTTCTGTAGAAAGGAATGTGTACTGCGGAACAGTGTGCATCTGCTGTAGCCCCTGTCACTGGGATTCCTTGATATTCAAGATGTGGGTAAATACATTAGCAGTTATGTGCATGTAGTCAATGCTTTGACCACTTCTCTGTTTGAAGTAGCACAGAAGTGACTGCATTGTACACAGTCAGCTCACACTTTGACCCTAGTTTTGAGAGACCTTTAACTCAGCTGGGAAATACTCGGCGGTGTCTCACTATGTGTTAATGCTGATCATGAGTTAAACTCCCCAGAACGGGGAATAACCCGCTCGATCTATATTTACCAGGTTCTTTAAGGCAGAGTTTCCCTGACATTGGGGAGTTAAACAGAGACATTTACCACCTGCGATGAGTAGGTGATGTATATCTGTGGTAGAGCCGGTACAGTTTTGGGGTGTTTGATCTGGTGAGAGAGTCTGTGTGGGTTCCAAGTGGCGAGGGCATGGGTTGGGATGATGCCTTTGAAAGCAGCCCTTGCCCCTCTCTACCCGTGGTTCCACCGTGAGCACATTTAAAACTGGTTAAATTGCTTTTGGTGAATCAAAACTGGACACTTCAGATTTGGAAACACATGAACACTTGCAGTTGCACATGCCATTATCCCCCTTGGGTTCCACTCTGGGCAATTTGTTTTCTGAAACATAACACTATGCTCCTCAGCAAAGACCTATGAGAAAAGGTGCCGGAATGGCATGGTGAGCAAGAAACGATGGATTTAGGCCCAGATCTCTGTACTGGGGTGAATGTATGACATGGTTCTGCATTCTGTCCATCAGCTGTTGTTTTTGCACTCAGTAGGTCTGCAGGTTTTTCTCTCATCAGGTATGCTCTATATTCCTTGATGTGACAGTTTTAACATGAATCATATGCATCACATGCTATCCTGGGACGCTAATATGTAATTCTGTTTTGACTGTCATGCCTACAGTTTAGGGGTGGTTAAAGTACAAGATACTGATCTGTAGACAGGATATTGTCATCATAAAATAAAATGTAATAGCAATGGTTGAACCTGTGCCATTCTCTGGGCTGCAAAAGCTGCCTCTGATGGTTCCTGAATGCAGGAAGGGAACCACATATATGAGGTCCACATGACGTAGCTTCTCACTGCTCCCATATTCGATCATTTGAGAAAAGTGGTAATACGCTCCAGCTGTTTGTCCTGCAAGAATATATTCCAGATGGTTTATTGGCATTCCCATTTTACCAATGTTGGTTTCTGGTCACCAAGAGTCGAGTTATTCACTCCCCGCCCTTCCATTGTGAGGGCGGCTTTGCCATCCATGGACTATGCATCTCCAAGTTGTAATGTTCATAGTAGCTACTTGCTTCAGTAACAATTTATTGTCTCTCTCTGTGAAGTAGAGACGGCCAGGATTTCCATATTTTTGAGAACTGGCATCTGAAAATGATTGAGTCCTGTGACCAGTGGAGTTACACAGTACTCTCTCTCTTGTATGTGTAGGATGGACTCTGTCTCTATCCGTGCATCACTTTCTGCTCGCTGTTTTGCACCATGGGGCATCTTATCTGTGATACCTGCTTGATCCCATGACATGATCCATGATTTTCTAGGCAAAGCCTTATCGACTAGCATATGTAGATAGAGATTTGCTCCAAAAATGGAAACCTCTTCTTTCCCAATCTTTTCAAACGTCGCTTGTGTGCTGTAGTATATGTTACAGGGACAGTGTTGGAAACATTTAAACTATGTCCCTGCATAGTATGTTGATTTGGAAGGGTACGTTAAAGTGCACCCACGCTTGGGGAGAGAGCAACAGTGCTGTATCTTCGTACAAGTGGCACTGGCCCAGCTCTCCTTTTCATAATACAGTGCAGCAGCTCTGTTTGCTGCATTGTGTGACATTTTAGTAAACTTGCCCCTGTGTTGTCAATGGTCATTGCCCTGGAATTTTGGGCCTGATTTGGAGCTTGGCGCAAGTGATATTCCATCACAAATGTGACGGATAGTCATTCCCAGATATTTCAAGTGCATTATATCCTATGGAACTCGTAATACGGCGGACGAGATATCCATTGTGCTTGTGATGGAGTGACCCATCAGCCGAACTCGAGATCAAGCCCTTATCCTGCTAGATAATGTGACTTTTGATTTCAGGTTGAAGACTACCAAATGCAGATCTGACCGCGCCACACACAGGTATTGTTTCACCACAGTATGCAGAGGCTTGTGTTAATGGATAACCACACAACCAGTCCACCACTCGCTCAACCCATTGATAGTTTGATTGATGGCGACATTGTGTTGGCAATTGGTCTCCAGAGTGTAAAAACATAGGTATTTCATACAGTTAGATTCTCCTTCCTTGGCAACCATCTTGCAATCTTCTCAAACAGATTCCAGATCCTTCTCCCAAGTTCTGCTCTGCCATTCCATCCTGTTTCTCAGGCGCATTGCTCTTTTGTATGATTTAAATACAGTTACGGTCGATTTCAAGGCAATGCACTGACTCTTAATGTGGTAGGCTGCTCTCACTTTGTGGGGCAGCTCCAACCCTCCCAACATGTCCGAGTTGTGGAGAGAAACTCTTGGTGGCAGTGGCATAGCTAGGGGGGCGATCCCTTGATGGCGACGAAGGATGTGAATTCTGCCCTCGCTGCTTGACTGAATACATTTACAAAGGGCTTAGGAGGTTGAAAGCCGGGCTCTCTCTTCAGGTTCTTAAAGCTGATAATTATGTTTGAAATGATCTCTTTATTCCTGTGACAAGCGAAAAGTTTCTTACCATGTTTTATTTATTTATAGAGCATCTTTTAAAGATTTTAAAGTTCTGAATAATGTGATTCATGATTGTAGTTGTGTTTTAATATGACAAATAATTCTTGACTATAAAACAGGTATTTACTACACTTGGTAAATAGCATTACCCTGGTGGGAGGTACTTACCACATGTGGTAAATAGCATTACCCTGGAATGAGGTATTCAACACATGTGGTAAATAGCATTACCCTGGAATGAGGTATTCAGCACATGTGGTAAATAGCATTACTCTGGAGTGAGGTATTTAGTACATGTGGTAAATAGCAATTACCCTGGAATGAGGTATTCAACACATGTGGTAAATAGCATTACCCTGGAAAGAGGTATTCAACATATGTGGTAAATAGCATTACCCTGTAGTGAGGTATTTAGTACATGTGGTAAATAGCATTACCCTGGAATGAGGTATTCAACACATGTGGTAAATAGCATTACCCTGGAATGAGGTATTCAACACATGTGGTAAATAGCATTACCCTGGAGTGATGTATTTAGTACATGTGGCAAATATTCCAAGGCTTTAGCTTGCAAATGAATAATAAACATTTAACACGCCAAGTTCCCCATATTTGGGGTGTTTAGGGGACTTTGACCTGCCTGAATGTTTAGGGGGAACTGGGAGGATGTAATAGTTTCCACACATCTCCTACACAAGTGTTTGCACAGGGACATGAATGTATCTCTGCACTTGTAATAAGACACAGAGACTAGAACAGAGTGAAGGAACTCCTTCAGATTTTTTCATTTGCCTCAACTATTTTATATTTAAGCCAGCGTAAATTACTTGTTAGTGCATTGTCTTTATGCTTTATCTCAGCTCCTCCCCCATTCAGAACCTGCAAATGGGAACACAGTAAAAAGTTAAACAGTTAAATGCTTTTATGAGATGAAATCGCACAATTTGTAATCGTGTATTGATTATAAAAAGGACAAGGAGGTGACACGATGCGGGTTAGTGTTTCCAGATCGCCATGGCTTCCATTCCCCATAGACTGCTCCTGAATCTTCCATGTGCTCAGGACACTGGGGCTTCGGTGGGGTGGCCACCCGCAGGGAGGCTTACCTGCCGGGGTTGTTGGGCCAGTGGTGAAGCCCCGTGCACATTTGGGCTCTTTGGGCTACCTTTTTGGGCTAGAGGAGCAGGGGTTTTATAACCCGACATTTTGTCTGCCATTTTTGTAAGGTGACACGGCAGCTGGTTGTAGGTTGGGGTAGGCAGGACGCTTGATTTTTTTTCTGACCTTTACCTTGTGCGTCGAAGGTGGGAAGTTCTGAGGTAATCTGATGTCTCTCCTAATCTTCTGCATTTCCCGTCTGCCGCTCTGACACACACCCCCTCCAGGAGTTGTTAGCACTGTGGCATTTACACTTTATTAGTCTTTTGTCGTTTTATCTCTGGGAAATTCAGCCCAGTCCCTAGAGGATAATGATTAATGGGATATGTTTTAATCTCTTTATTATATGGGCTTGCCTGTGCCTGACCAGTGATAAAAATTATTTGGAATTAAAACTTCCCTAACCACTTGGGCTGCAGTGTCGAGGGGTGTGCGGTGCGGCGCGTGAATTGGGGAGCGGGGTGTCCCGCACTCAAGTCCGCGAGGGAGCGGGTCGGGTTACGGGGAAGTAGGCTGGTTGAAGACCACCCCCCAGTGCCAAAGCTTCAGTCGGGGTGGTGAAATAACATGAGCAAAACCCCTGGTGGGGGTGAGGGGAGAGAGGCCCCACAGCGTTAGCTGGGCTAGGGTGGCTCCCAGCAGCAAAAGGGGGGGGTCGCAGCCAGCATTAGAGCAGGAAGCCTCAAGGGGAGGGGGACATGTGGGTTTGCGGATGGGGTTGGGGGGGTAAAGCAAGTCTCAGGGAGGGATAAGGAGCAGGTTGGGCAGGGGTCACCACGATAGGGGGGAAGGCCTGAGGCGGGCCCACGGGGGGATTGAACCCATGGGGGGTGTAGTGAGGGGTGGGATCGGCTGCTGAGTGGGGGAGGGGAGCAAGGGGATCGACCACAGCACATGAGAATGGTCAACAGGGGAAGATGAGGAGAAGACACATGGGGGCCTGACATGGAGAGTGGTGGGGCCACTAACACCGGTTTGCGGGACCTTAAGTTTAAAATTACAGGGCAGCAGGCCTGAAAGGTAATGGTCTGGGGTGAGTCGCAAGCGACTCCACGTGACCGAGAGGAAGAGATGGCAATGGCAGAAGCAGACAGCCGGAGTATCGAGGTAGAGGCAGGACATAATGAAACGGCGAGCAGAGGAGTTTGCGGTGGTACAGCAACTCCCAAAACGTCGATGCGGCGACAGGGATGGTGGCAGGGGATACTGGGCAAAAGCCCAGGATCAGAAGGGCGGTTTGCCCAGAGATATACAAGTTCAAAATTGGAGTAACGATTTAGCAGCAGGAGGAAGGGGAAAGGAAACAGGGGGCTGGGGGGATAGTAACAATGTGCATAGTACATTTCAGGTTGGAAAGAAAAAAACGCAGCTGGCCCAGGACAGCGTGATGGAATCCAGGGATGACTGGTTAGGCGGTGCGATCCAGTGTGGACGCCGACCTTGACGCCAGGTAAAGGCAAAAAAGGGAAAGTATTGTAAGATTTTGCAGTGGCAAAGTTCAGCGGGGATGGGAAGAGTCACAGTGGCTTAGTGGTTAAGGTCTCTGACTCTTACTCCAAATGCTATGTGTTCAAATCCTGGTGTTTCAAGGGTGGTGGTACTGAGTTAAAAGTATCAGGGGTAGGTACTGGAACGCAAATGGGGACGGTGAGGGAACAAAAGGTAGGGGGTAGAATGCAACAGGATGAGGAGAGGGCGACAGCGGCTTCTAAGGTTGAGACGAAAACACAGAGAGACACTTGAGGTACAGCGCTACGGGGGATATATGGGGGAGTGATGAAGCTTTGAGGACCTCAAACCAGGGAAGAGGTGAATTTAAAGATTTGGAGAAATGTGTTCATAGAGTCGATGGGGTACAGTACAGGGAGCTTATAATGAAAGAGGGTGCAAAGGGGGAAGAAGTGGAATTGTCAAGGACCTAAGGTAGCCAGGATAGTGGGGAAGGGGCTGGCAGGGGTTTTGAGTTTGCGAGCTAGGAATGCGCAAAGTAGCCAGACGATAGACATGGACGGGTATCAGCAAGTAAAGGGGGCATTGAGGTAGGAGAAGACTTAGCACACAGCCAGCGGTTTTCCGTTGGTATACTGCCCCCATTTGTTTGTTTTCAGAAGCACCCACCAGAGGGGAATGGGGAGATTACGCAGATGAACTCCAGGGGGGAGTACAGGGGTCCTTTGGCGATTTTAATAAAGGGATCGTGCACAAGGGAATACAAAGGACTCAGCATAAAACAGGGGCCATAAAACAGAGGATGGCAGGGGAAGAAGAGCCCAAGGAACAGGGCACTATACAGAAAAGGCTCGTACAACCATCAAACAGCCATGTGTAGTCTAATGGCTGGCATACTATCCCTAACGGGAAGATGCTGCCTCATTAAGCGTGGGGGCTAAATAAGGGGTCTGGCTGGGTACAAGGGGCCTCGGTATGACAGGGGGTGGACAACTTAAAGTCAGTGAGTTTACACTAGACATCAGTGCGGGGCGAAGGGCGTAAGGAAGTGAAAAGGGGAGAAGGAAGGCCAAGACTTGGAGGGGCATACAAATTTGGAATAATTTCCCCACTAGGAGTTAAGCCCCAGAAAGGAACCAGGGCAAGATCAATGGAGGCAACAATAGTCACGGCCGAATGGGGTGACAATAAAGATTGATAGCAGATGAATGGACATCAGGTTTCCATTGGTCAGTAGACATACCAGAGGACTGGTAGAGGGTAGGATAAGGGGCCATTAGGGCAAAAGGACATAAAGTCTGCTTACCTTTTACTACCAGTATACCCCGAGAAATTTTAGAGCACAGTAGTCAGTGGAGGGCAAATAAGTGCAGGTATGAGCTTTTCAGCTTCTGTTTGCAGCGGCCCTTTCGGGGTAGATGAGAAAAGAGACGGTCACACATTACCTTGACAACTTCTTCCTGGGGGTCTAACCAGGTTCTGCAGGCTGTCAGAAACAGCTCACAAGTTTAAAGAGCTCATGGGGCAGTTGGGAGTCTCCTTGGCACCAGAGAGGACACTAGGTCTGAGCACGGTGTTGTCATTTCGGGTTATTGATTTGGACTCGGAGGTGATGAAGGCACACCTGCCAACGGAGAAGAAGCAGCGTATGGTGAATGGTAAACAAGTGTGAATACAGTGCTAACAATGGGCTGCGCAGTATACTGTGCATGTGGTTGAGAGTTTCAGCTTCTTTTGGGCAATGGGCTTTCTGTAGCCAATGGGAAAAGAGGCGGTGACACACCACCTTGACGACTACTTCCTGGTGGGCCAAAGCCGGGTCAACAGGTAGGCAGCAACAACTGACCAGTTTACGAGAGCTTTTGGATCAATCGGTGTCTCCTGGGCACCAGAGAAGACACAGGGTCTGAGTACGGGTTGTCATTTCTAGGTATTGATTCGGACTTGGTGGTGAGGGAGGTATCCCTACCGATGGAGAAGAAGTTGCATACAGTGAAGGTCTTAAATAAGTGTAGACAAAGCGCTAGCAAGGGGCTGCACTGCATATTGTGCATGTTTTTAGCATCATAGTTTTTTTTGTGAGGGGCTTTTCGTGCAGTTGGGAAAAGAGACGGTGACACACTACCTAGATGACGTCTTCCTGGGTGGGCCAACATTTTTCGGCAGACTGTCCGCAGCAGCTGACAAGTTTACAAGAGAGCAATGGGGGCCCAATTGGCACCAGAGGAGACATGAGGTCCGAGTGCGGTGTTAAAATTATGGGTAGTGGTTTGTCTCGGAGGTGAGGGAGGCACAACAACCGATAGAGAAGAAGCTGCAGATGGTGATGGTGGTAGGCGACATGTTGACTAGATGGGAAGTGAGGGGTAGAAAGGTAAAGGTGCCTATGGGACAGTTTAAATGAGCAGGTAGGGTGGTACAGACAGGAAGGACACTATGAGTTGATGGGGTAGGTCGTTAAACGGATTTACGTTGACACAACATGAAATGCCCCGGACAGCCGGGATGAAAGGAGGAGTTACACAGGTGGCAAAAATTTTGCGAGGGGAGGGAGGGGATGCACACGGGGGTAAAACCATAGAGCAACATGGCAGTGATGCAAGGGGATGATATTCAATACCTGCAGGTTTTCACAGGCACTCAAGATATATTGAGGGCCTGTAGTAAGATGTCTGAAACACAATATTTGGTGTCAAGCCAAGTAGGGTCTGGGGTGGTAGCACCCGGAGAGTGTGGGGCTAAGCATGGGGAATATTTTTAGAGTGGGGCTCAGTAGTTGCTGCACAGTGTAGGTGTCAAAGATTGACAGGTGGTTGGTGGGCACTACTGTAGGCAAGTTGGCAAGGATGGCTTTCACAGGGGAAGTCGTAGTGGGGGTATCCCCCCCGGGGGGAAAGGGCAGTCGCAGGTCAAGGGTGGGGGCAGAGAGAAGGAGACTGGACCTCGAGTGAGGAAACACGTGGCTAAGGTTTTAGGTGAGCCTGTTCGCGCATTCAGATGAGTCACAGGTTTCATGGGGATAATGTATGGCCTCCCTCTTTGGCGCTATGGAGGTTCAAGGGGCTCTCTTGGTTCTAGAATTGCTGGGTAGGAAGGGACAAGCAGGTGAATAAGAGGGTGAGGGGGATCAGTCAGCAGCTGGTGAAGAATGCCCATTGATATGGGGCTGCTCAGCATAAGAAGGGTCCAAAAAGGGGAGTCTTTTTGGCAGGTTTTTGGACAACAGGATGTCTGCAGCGCAGTTACGGTGGGCTATGCATAGAGCATCAGTATTTAAGGGAGGCTTGGGCGATTTTGGATATTCATCCTCGGCCGGATCAGTGGATGAATGGATGCAGCAATGAGGGCTGGAAGAAGGGCAGGTTTATGTGTCTAGGGCGAGAGATAACTGGTGATTGTCATACACATTAACTGGGGAGAGCTAGGTGGGGGACAGTTCATGTGCATATATTTATGCTTGTGACTTTTCAGGTCCAGTGGCGAGGCCAGCGATGGTGGAAATCTCCACGGGGATAGTGGACTTTCCGTTGTAAATGGGCAGTGCGTTATGAAGTTGAAAAGGAAAAGGCTTGACCTGGGTCAGTACGCAGAGTCAAATAAAGTTTGTTGGCAGATGAAAGGGGGCATGCGTTCACTTTGATGGTTTACTATATTAATAAGTAATAGATGAAGTTTGCTGATATTTCCCTGGGGGTGTGGGACTTTGAGGTGACTAAGGGGCCTTTCCCTGTTTGGGTAAGAAATGGTATGGGTCTTTTGGCAGGTAAACACCAAGGATGGGGTGGTGTGTCATCTGGTTGGGAGCTGTTTCTTTCCCAGGCGAGAGGACTACAGCAATAGACAAAGCTGGGGAACAAATTATCAGGGACAAGAGCCTTTTGCGATAAAGAGGGTACTGGGGGAGGAGAACATAAGGAGTCAAGGTACGCTGCAGTAGACTTTTGCAGTAATGATGGGGTACGATAGTCTCTCTTCGGGATAGATATATGGCTGGTACAGAGTGAGGAGATTATAGAGGTAAGTCTGAACATTACAAGGTATCCTATAAAGCCCTAGGTTGGGGGGTCAGCAAAGTCAGACGCAGATAAGGACTTTTCTGAGTGGCATTTGGTAAATAGTTTTTATGTGTTTACAGGTTAAGTTTATGGCTGGGAACAAGTTACTCTGGGAGCAGGCGATAGAGGGAAGTTGGACCAGTGGTGCAGCCCACAGCCCAATTGGGCTCTTTGAGCTACCTTTTTAGGCTAGAGGAGCAGGGGATTTATAACCGGACTTTTGTCTGCCGTGCTACTGTTTTTGTAAGGTGACACGGCAGCCGTACGTAGGTTGGGTTAGGCAGGGAGTTCAAAAAATTTTCCCACCTGCCCTCCATTTCTGCTGGGGGGCTCTGGAGGAGGATTTCAAGGTAGCCATGATAGTAATGGTGAGGTTTGACAGCTTTGCTGGACTTAGGTACGCTGGGGAGGAAGTTGTACTTTGGTTGTCGCTTGAAGCAGGTGCGTGGCATGTGGAAAATAGTTTTTTAAATGTTTAGAAGTTAAGTTTATGGTTGGGAACAAGTTACTCCAGGAGCAGGCAATAGGGGGAAGTTGACACAGGAAATGCTTAGTTAGGTAGATGTTTTGGGAGGTAAGTAAGAGGTCACAGGGTTATAGTTCAACAGTCAAAGACTGAGTGGGGGTTTATAAATTGTTACAAGGAAAGGAAAAAAGGGAAACCTTAGGGGTGGGGGTAGGAGGCAAGGTAGCTGAAGAAATGTGTAACCAAGGAAAATGTTTGTGAAGTGCACCTATCTTCAATAAAGTGGCCTTTTTCACACATACAGAGCATTTTTTGATCTGTGCTGCGCCCCCCCCCCCCCCACCTCTGGCCCAAATCTTCCTTGCCGGGAGTCTTTCTGTCTGTCAAGGGGTTCGGTGTTATGTTTAGGAGATTCACCAATAGTGCTTTTACTTTAGAACAACAGTGCATTTTGGGACTTGTAGCTTCATTTCTATTTAGATATGGGCTTCAAAACCCAGCAAGCAATGTGCTGAAGGATAAAAAGCTAGGTTTGACTGGAGGTGCCAGACATCACAAGAGTGCAACTGACAGCTGTGAAATGTGAATCATGGGATTTTTAAACCCTTATGTATGAAGGAAGTAGTAGGGGCAAAAGTATTAGGATGCTAATTGTCCTTTGTTACATTCAGAACTAGCTGAAGGTATCACAGGACAGAGAACAGCTTGGCAGCCATGGATATGTAGTACGGAGTTTGCAAGTCTAAGATGGTTGTTGTGATTGTAGTACTGCCCACCCTCCTTCCGCGTTCTAGTCATGAGGACACAATGAGCCAAAGGCAGCAGCAGGCACTAGGGCACAGGGCCACTGCCAATACTATGTACTTTTCCTGTTGGGTGGAGGCTGTGGTGGCTGCTTTCAGGGCTGGAAGGACTGTCCTCCAAGCCCTGTAAGGAATCCTAGAGAAGAGGTGCTCCCAAGCCTATGCCCAACACACATGAATTACACTCGTTAAAGACCTGCACACTGTCAGTCTTTCTCTCCCAGACAGCAAGAGCTGCAACCCAAGACCGTTTTTCACATCTGCAGTTCTCATGCTCTGAGTGAGTCAAACGGGCACAAGGGATAGTGAAGGGAGGCTGCAGGATCCTGCAGGTGACAGGTGACATTCTGCACATGGAAAAAGAGTGTAGGTAATGACTAGAGAAAATGTGTGTAGTAAGAGAAAGAGAGGAGGAAAGAAGAGATGCTAAGAGTGACAGAGAATGATTGATGGACAGTGAAAGCTATGCATTGGCTAGATGTAAGTATGAAAATAATGATGGAGCAACTGAGCCACAAGAGAATGGGGAGCAAAAGGTGTGAAATGAGACAGACTAAATAAAGAGTGACAGAAAGTAACAGGGAACAGAAAAGAGACAAGAGGACTGGAAGAGTAAAGTTAAGTAAAACATGGGTGAGACCGAGAAAAACACAGTAGTATACAAAGTGTGGGAAAGAGAAGTTTGGGTGACAGAGAGAAAGAAGAAGATTGCCTCTGTAAAACAGAAGGCAAGACAGAGTGAGAAAATGAGATACTGGCCTAGCAAGAGTGCTTTCCGTACTCGAGACTATGTGGACTGGCATTTAACCATTGGGGTATTTGAAGATTTCTTTCTTTCTTCTTCACAACTAATTGCAAAATCTATTGCTCTATGGATGTTTAATACTTTGTACATTTTTGCCTCTGTTTGAGTTGTGGGTGCTTTGAGGACGGACCAGGGCAAGGTTGTAGTCCCAGTGCATAAGGCAGGTGTTGTTTCAACAACATTCCTAAAGCTGCCTCTAGGAGAACACACCTTTATCTGAAGTTCCTTATAACGTGTTTGCTGCAGACTCCTCAGAATAATGTGTGTGTGGTGCAGACTCTTCAGAATAACATGTGTTTGCTGCAGGCTCCTAAGAGTACCATGTGTGTTTGCTGCAGGCTCCACACAATAACATGTGTGTTTGCTGTAGGCTCCTCGGCATACCATGTGTATTTGGTGCAGGCTCCTCAGAATAACATGTGTGTTTGGTACAAGCTCCTCAGAATACCATGTGTGTTTGGTGCAGGCTCCTAAGAATAACATGTGTGTTTGATGCAGGCTCCTCAGAATAACATGTGTGTTTGATTCAGGCTCCTCAGAATGGCATGTGTGTTTGGTGCAGGCTTCACAGAATAACATGTGTGTTTGCTGCAAGCTACTCAAAATAACATGTTTGTTTAGTACAGCGTCCTCACAATAACATGTGTGTTTGATGCAGGCTCCTCAGAATAACATGTGTGTGTGTGTTGCTGCAAGCACCTCAAAATAACATGTGCGTTTGGTACAGGCTCATCGGAATAACATGTGTGTTTGATGCTGGCTCCTCAGAATGACATGTGTGTCTGGTACAGGCTCCGCAGAATAACATGTGTGTTTGCTGCAGGCTCCTCAGAATAAGGTGTGTTTTCTGCAAGCTCTTCAGAATAATATGTGTGTTTGGTGCAGGATTCTCAGAATAACACTTGCTTGGTGCAGGCTCTTCAGAATAAAATGTGTTTGGTGCAGGCTCCTCAGAATAACATGTGTTTGGTGCTGGCTCCTCAGAATAGCATGTGTGTTTGGTGCAGGCTCCACAGAATAACATGTGTTTGGTGCAGGCTCCTCAAAATAGCATGGGTTTTTGGTGTAGGCTTCACAGAATAACATATGTTGGGTGCAGGCTCCTCAGAGCAACGTGTGTTTTCTGCAAGCTCTTCAGAATAACATGTGTTTGCTGCAGGCTCCTCAGAATAACATGTGTGTTTGGTGCACGCTTCCTCAGAATACCATGTTTTTATCATTGTAGATGCAGAACTATAATTGCCTGAATGCCAAATGAAAACCAGAACCTAACAAATGACTGTAATGGGACATGCGGAGACCTGAACTTGTGTGAATTCTTCAGAAGGAAATCTGTGGAGACTGTTCTTCCAAGTCTCTAGATTTTCTTGTTTATTTGGGTGTTTTTCTACTTAGGTGGGTTTTGTGATACAGATTGTATACATAAACACAAGATGACAATACTGGACATATGTGTCCGTGCAGCTTGTGTTGAAATAATGACTATAAATAAAGAACTACTTGAAGATGCAATATTGACACCAGACAATTGGACCAATGTATGTGATGTCATCATTCAGCCAGGCTTTATATATAACTCTGAGCAGGCTTAGATTTGTATCCTAATACACCTAATATTAATGATAAAGCTACAGTTCCAAAATGTGCCATGCAGTTTTTAGAATGCCAGGAGAGGATGAATGTGTACCATACTGTATTGAACCATTTGAAATAGGAATGTTAATAAAATTGATTTTGTTTGCAGGGTGGGTGGGTGAGGGCAAGCTCCTAAAAGCCCATCTAGACATATTAGAACTGGAAGTACCTTTTGGAGAGCATGCAGAGAGTGCTACCATGACAAGTGCACTGGTAATAAAGTGCTTTGATCATGCATGGCTTGTTCAGTACCTGGCTTTTCAGTCAACAGCTTTGTGCAAGGATCATTCAGTTCATGCAGAAAATCTTTAAAGCAATACTGCATGTCCCAGACCACAACTTGTTGTTTGTGTAAAGCCTGGACTGGAGAAGCTAGCATGCAATACATGGGGTCATGTAGCATCCTGTGAAATGAGGAAAATCTGGTAAGGCCTCTTGTTGTTCACTCTTCAACTAAACCATCACTCCAACTGATGCGTTGGCTGTATCTTCTGGTGGCATTTTTCCTTCAATTGTTTGTTACTGGATTGATAGATAGAACCATGGACCCAGAGTTCTAAAAACCCTATATCGCTCTCTAGGCACTGGCACAGAGGTCCAGTCCTAAGGTCTGCTCGAGGGATTCACAGAATCCAGAGAAAAAGTTAAATTTTGGAAATGTGGGAGTAGGATTGATGCACAACCACATATATAATTATGCAGGACCTCAGTGCACTGCATTAACCGGGCTGCAGTATTAGGAAATCCCTCTTTCCAGGCTGTGCCTCCTACCTGTACCCCTTTTGTAACACTGTAAAACATGGAGTACTCTCCTTTCTTCTATACATTTCTCTGATAGGCCCATCTGTACTGCTCAGGGCTTAAGATTAGAGCCGACACGGAGGACGCAAAGCAGATACACTGACGTCAGAGCATGGAGAAGAGGCATCAGGGCCCTTAAAGGAGGCCAGTCAATTAATTGCTCAATTTGTGAAAACAAAGTCAGTGCCATGGCCCTTGTCAGCAGGTCACTGCATCTTGCACCACCCACATCCTATGCCAGCTATGCCAATAACTAACCCTGTGAAAGTCTGACAATTCAGACTATTTAAGGCTCCCCAAACTTTTAAGAATGGCTTTGGCAGCACATATTAGTTGTTGTTATTGCATATTGATTAACCCCTTCGTTGCCAGGCATTTTCCCTCATCCCCACTGTGCCATGCCCTTTTTTGGCTATTTGGGGTAGTTTACTCTTAGGCAAATACATTTTTGTCCACATAAGGTATCCACGCCAAATTTGCATACTTTTCTTCCAACATCCTGAGGACTCTAAAGGTTCCAAGGGTTTGTGGATTACCCTGGAGGGGACAAAAAAAATATGAAAAATTCAGTTAGATTTTGAGAATTTTGGAAAAGATTTGAATAAAGAAAGCCGCAGAACACAACGCCTGATTTTTTTTCCTGCAAACGGGATCAGCAAAGAATTTATGGTGCTAAAATTATCATCTTCCCAGCTTTCAGTAACAGGCAGACTTGTCATAAAACTAAAATTTTATGCACAGTTTTGGCATTTTACTGGGATATAGCCTATTTTTCCTCTAGTTTGTGCTTTCAACCTCCTTCCCTTTAGTGGTAGAAATGGGTGTGAAACCAATAATGGATCCCGGAAAGCTATACATTTATCAAAAGGAGACAACATTCTGAATTCAGCGAGAAGTTATTTGTGTAGATCCCTCAAAGTTTTTTTATAACAGTTGAAATAATATAGTATATTCCGCCACTACCCTGACTAACTTTCGCAACGCATGAACAACAGGTGCTGCTCCAGAAGAATCTTCAGTGAAGTGCACAGTAGAATGTTGGAGCACACCTCACCAACTGTCATTTGCAGAAAGACTAGACTGCTAATCAGCGTTATGCTGTTGCAATGTCAGGATATTGGCAGCCATGTTGGAGTTTCTACGGTGCCAACTAGCGCTCCAACTAAAGGGATTAGCTACTGTTTGAGTTTGTAAAGAGAGAATAGTAGCTACGGAGGAAGTAGGAGGAGGAAACCTCCTGTGATTCCTGACACATCTTCATCTGTAACTTCTTCCAACTATGCTAGATTTTTTAAAGCAATATATCTTTAGTCCATGGTACCTTTCCGGTTTTGGATATATATCTAACTTCTAGGTTCACCAAGTACCTGAGGTACCCAGAGCCAATAACTGAGCTACACCTTGCACTAGTTTTTCATTGTGTACCAGGTATAGAGCAATTCATTTGATAAAGAGTGAAAAATAGGCTCAAGGAAACCTACATATTTCTGAAATGGGAACAAGATATGGAGTTTGTTCCCCTAAGCCTCCCAATAGAAATGGTCCCTCACTTGTGTGGGTAGGCCTAGTCACTGCAACAGAAAATGGATCAAAACGCAATATGGACTCATTTTTCTCAATCTGTCTCTCTGTGGATTTTGGGCATAGCTCAGCTAGCACCTAAAGAAAACTGGCAAAGCTCTACATTTGTTTTAAACTAGACACCCAGGGAATTCCTGGATAGGGTGACTTGTATGGCTCTCTCCAGGTTTTGTTACCCAGAATTCCTTGCAAACTTCAAACTGTGTTAAAAACAATTATTATCCTCACATTTCTGCGATGGAAAGCTCTAGAATCCATGTGGAACCACAAACTTCCTGCCACGTAGCATTTCCCCCAGTCTCCTGATAAAAATGGTACCTCACTTTTGTGTGTCGGCCTAGTGCCTGCAACAGGAAACGTCCCAAAATGCAATGTGGACACCTAGGGCCTCATTTATGAGTTTTTTCTGTAGGGCAGCACTGCAGACCTTCTTGCAGCGCTGCCCTACAGCACAAAAAATAAGGGCAGGAATGCAACATATCTATCAGATATGGTGCATTTCTTTCCTTTTCCCCTGCGCTTGTGCACAATGGGCTACCATGCTCCAACTCAGGCACCTTTGCACCATGGTGCAATGGTGCCCGCATTGAGGGGATGAATATTTTTGTGCAGGAAGGGAAACCTTCCCGCACAAAAACAATCACAAGAGGTTTTTTTTTCTTTCTATGTGTTCTACCAAATGCAGCACACATAGAAAAAGGAAAAACAAGTAAAAATAAAGATATTTCTCCTTGTTGTGCCTCCGTTATGCCTCCCATGGGGAGGCGTAAGTTATTCGCACTGCCTTAGGGTTACAATTTCTCATAAATCTGGAGCAGTTTAAAAAAGCCATGGATGTTGGTGGAAATGCCACCAGCAACACCCATTGCACACCCCTTTAACACAGAAAACTGTATTAAAGGGAAAAATATCACCCACAGGTCACTCCTCTCCTAGTCCTATTCATTACTTTTGGAGAGAATTATCTCCCAACAGAAAAAAAGAACAAAGGAATACTGGGACTGGAAGAAAGTGCTGGTGCTGCTCTTGCTGGGCACGGTTGGCAGTCTTTGGTGGTCTCCAGCTGGTTGCTTGGCTATCCTGGAAGGGGTGTGAATGGTGTGCGTCCTGGACTGCTGGGCTTGCTGGGAGCAAACAAAGCAAAACCAAAGAGGATGATGGACAGTGTTGAACTTTGCAAGCACTCACCCCCAGTCAACTGATCTTGGTTTAATCCATCATCATTCTTTAGCTCACTCCGCCACCCCAGTTCAGACATGGCCAAATGCAAATCAGTCTGACCCTGTGCCTCATGGGAACATTCCAGCACGAACTGCCAAGCCATATCTTCCCTGGACCGGAAACAAGCATCCTGGGACCGGTTTCTGGCTAATCAGCCGTCATCACCCAGGGTAGCTTGAATCCAGTGGCAAAGTGAGCAAGGGACCCACGTCTGGGCATACCCTGCCAATTTAGGGCGAACAAAGCAAAACCAAAGAGTATGATGGACGGAGTGTTGAACATTGCAAGCACTCACTCCCAGTCAACTGATATTGGTTTAATCCATCATCATTCTTTAGCTCACTCCCCACCCCAGTTCAGACATGGCCATATGCAAATCAGTCTGACCCTGTACCTCATGGGAACATTCCAGCCCAAACTGCCAAGCCATGTCTTCCCTGGACCGGAAACAAGCATCCTGGGACTGGGTTCTGACTAATCAGTCGTCATCAGCCAGGCTAGCCTGAATCCAGTGGCAAAGTGTGCAAGGGACCCACGTCTGGGCATACCCCGCCAACTTAGGGCGAACAAAGCAAAACCAAAGGGGATGATGGGCGGAGTGTTGAACATGGCAAGCACTCACCCCCAGTCAACTGTTCTGGGTTTAATCCATCATCATTCTTTAGCTCACTCCGCCACCCCTGTTCAGACATGGCCATATGCAAATCAGTCTGACCCTGTGCCTCATGGGAACATTCCAGCCAGAACTGTCAAGCCATGTCTTCCCTGGACCGGAAACAAGCATCCCGGGACCAGTTTCTTGCTAATCAGCTGTCACCAGCCAGGCTAGCCTGAATCCAGTGGCAAATCGAGCAAGGGACACATGTCTGGGCATACCCTGTCAACTTAGGGCGAACAAAGCAAAACCAAAGGGGATGATGGACGGAGGTTTGAACATTGCAAGCACTCACCCCCAGTCAACTGATCTGGGTTTAATCCATCATCATTCTTTAGTTCACTCGACCACCTCAGTTCAGACATGGCCATATGCAAATCAGTCTGACCCTGTGCCTCATGGAAACATTCCATTCCGAACTGCCAAGCCATGTCTTCTCTGGACCAGAAACAAGCATTCTGGGACAGGTTTCTGGCTAATCAGCCGTCATCAGCCAGGCTAGATTGAATCCAGTGACCAAGTGAGCAAGGGACCCACGTCTGGGCATACCCTGCCTATTTAGGGCGAACAAAGCAAACCCAAAGGGGTTGATGGACGGAGTGTTGAACAATGCAAGCACTCACCCCAGTCAACTGATCTGGGTTTAATCCATCATCATTCTTTAGCTCAGTCCGCCACCCCAGTTCAGACATGGCTATATGCAAATCAGTCTGACCCTGTACATCATGGTAACATTCCAGCCCAAACTGCCAAGCCATGTCTTCCCTGGACCGGAAACAAGCATCCTGGGACCGGTTTCTGGCTAATCAGCTGTCATCAGCCATGCTCGCTTGAATCTAGTGGCAAAGAGCAGCAAGGTACCCACGTCTGGACATACCCTGCCAACTTAGTGCGAACAAAGCAAAACCAAAGGGGATGATGGAGGGAGTGTTTAACATTGCAAGCACTCTCCCCCAGTCAACTGATCTGGGTTTAATCCATCATCAGTCTTTAGCTCACTCAGCCACCCCAGTTCAGACCCCGGTCATAGGATGCTTGTTTCCAGTCCAGGGAGGACCTGGCCTGGCAGTTCGGGCTGGACTGTTCCCATTGGGTGCAGTTTCAAGACAGATTGGCATATGGCTGTGTCCAAACTGGAATGGCATGGTGAGCATAAAAACGATGGATTTAGGCCCAGATTTCTGTACTGGGGTGAATGTTTGACATTGTTCTGCATTCTGTCCATCAATTGTTCTTTTTGCATTTGTCACCCCGAGTGGGGTGGGTATGCCAAAACGTGGGTCCCGCGCTCTCCATGCCGCTGGAGTCAAGCTATCCTGGCTGATGAGGGCTGAAAGCCTGAAACCGGTCCTAGAATGCTTGTTTCCAGTCCAGGGAGGACCTGGCCTGGCAGTTCAGGCTGAACTGTTCCCATTGGGCGCGGTTTCTGGCTAATCAGCTGTCATCAGCCAGGCTAGCTTGAATCTAGTGGAAAAGAGCTGCAAGGTACCCACGTCTGAACATACCCTGCCAACTTAGTGCGAACAAAGCAAAACCAAAGGGGATGATGGACGGAGTGTCTAACATTGCAAGCACTCACCCCCAGTCAACTGATCTAGGTTTAATCCATCATAAGTCTTTAGCTCACTCAGCCACCCTAGTTCAGACCCCGGTCATGGGATGCTTGTTTCCAGTCCAAGGAGGACCTGGCCTGGCAGTTCGGGCTGGACTGTTCCCATTGGGTGCAGGGTGAAGACTGATTTGCATAAGGCTGGGTCCAAACTGGAATGGCATGGTGAGCAAAAAAAACTATGGATTTGGGCCCAGATCTCTGTACTGGGGTGAATGTTTGACATTGTTCTGCATTCTGTCCATAAATTGTTCTTTTTGCATTTGTCACCCCAAGTGGGATGGGTATGCCCAGACGTGGCTCCCGTGCTCTCCATGCCACTGGAGTCAAGCTATCCTGGCTGATGAGGGCTGAAACCCCGCAAACGGTCCTAGGTTGCTTGTTTCCAGTCCAGGGTGGACCTGGCCTGGCATTTCGGGCTGGACTGTTCCTATTGGGCACAGGGTCAAGACTGATTTGATTATGGCTAGGTCCAAACTGGAATGGCATCGTGAGCAAAAAACAATGGATTTAGGCCAAGATCTCTGTACTGGGGTGAATGTTTGACATTGTTCTGCAGTCTGTCTATCAAAGGTTCTTTTTGCATTTGTCACCCCGAGTGGGATGGGTATACCAAGATGTGGGTCCTGTGCTCTCAATGCCACTTGAGTAAAGCTATCCTGGCTGATGAGGGCTGAAAGCCTGAAACCAGGCCTAGGATGCTTGTTTCCAGTACAGAGCGCACCTGGCCTGGCAGTTCGGGGTACACTGTTCCCATTGGGTGCAGGGTCAAGACTGATTTGCATATGGCTGGGTCCAACCTGGAATAGCATGGTGAGCAAAAAACGATGGATTTAGGCCAAGATCTCTGTACTGGGGTGAATGTTTGACATTGTTTTGCATTCTGTCCATCAATTGTTCTTTTTGCATTTGTCACCCCGCGTGGGATGGATATGCACAGACGTGGGACCTGTGCTCTCCATGCCACTGGAGTCAAGCTATCCTGGCTTATGAGGGCCGAAAGCCCGAAACCGGTCCTAGGATGCTTGTTTCCAGTCCAAGGAGGACCTGGCCTGGCAGTTTGGGCTGGACTGTACCCATTGGGCGCAGGGTCAAGACTGATTTGCATAAGGCTGGGTTCAAACTGGAATGGCATGGTGAGCAAAACAACTAGGGATTTGGGCCCAGATCTCTGTAGAGGGGTGAATGTTTGACATTGTTCTGCATTCTGTCCATCAATTGTTCTTTTTGTATTTGTCACCCCGAGTGGAATGGGTATGCACAGACATGGGTCCCGTGCTCTCCATGCCACTGGAGTCAAGCTATCCTGGCTGATAAGGTCTGAAAGCCCGAAACCGGTCCTAGGATGCTTGTTTCCAGTCCAAGGAGGACCTGGCCTGGCAGTTCGGGCTGGACTGTTCCCACTGGGCGCAGGGTCAAGACTGATTTGCATAATGCTGGGTCCAAACTGGAATGGCATGGTGAGCAAAAAAATTATGGATTTAGGCCCAGATCTCTGTACTGGGGTGAATGTTTGACATTGTTCTGCATTCTGTCCATCAATTGTTCTTTTTGTATTTGTCACCCCAAGTGGGATGGGTATGCACAAACGTGGGTCCTGTGCTCTCCATGCCACTGGAATCAAGCTGTCCTGGCTTATGAGGGCTGAAAGCCCGAAACTGGTCCTAGGATGCTTGTTTCCAGTCCAGGGAGGACCTGGCCTGGCAGTTTGGGCTAGACTGTTCCCATTGGGCACAGGGTCAAGACTGATTTGCATATGGCTTGGTTCAAACTGGAATGGCATGGTGAGCAAAAAAATGATGTATTTAGGCCCAGATCTCTGTACTGGGGTGAATGTTTGACATTGTTCTGCATTCTGTCCATCAATTGTTCTTTTGCATTTTTCACCCCGAGTGGGATGGGTATGCACAGACGTGGGTCCTGTGCTCTCCATGGCACTGGAGTCAAGCTATCCTGGCTTATGAGGGCTGAAAGCCCAAAACTGGTCCAAGGATGCTTGTTTCCAGTCCTGGGAGGACCTGGCCTGGCAGTTCGGGCTGGACTGTTCCCATTGGGCACAGGGTCAAGACTGATTTGCATATGGCTTGGTTCAAACTGGAATTGCATGGTGAGCAAAAAATGATGGATTTAGGCCCAGATCTCTGTACTGGGGTGAATGTTTGACATATTTTTGCATTCTGTCCATCAATTGTTCTTTTTGCATTTGTCACCCCGAATGGGATGGGCATGCCCAGACGCGGGTCCTCTGCTCTCCATGCCAGTGGAGTCAAGCTATCCTGTCTGATGAGGGCTGAAAGCCCGAAACCGGTCCTCGGATGCTTGTTTCCAGTCCAGGGTGTACCTGGCCTGGAAGTTCGGGCTGGACTGTTCCTATTGGACACAGGGTCAAGACTGATTTGATTATGGCTGGGTCCAAACTGGAATGGCATGGTGAGCAAAAAAACAATGGATTTAGGCCCAGATCTCTGTACTGGGGTGAATGTTTGACATTGTTCTGCATTCTGTCCATCAATTGTTCTTTTTGCATTTGTTACCCTGATTGGGATGGGTATGCCCAGGCGTGGGTCCCGTGCTCTCCATGCCACTGGAGTCAAGCTATCCAGGCTGATGTGGGCTGAAAGCCTGAAACCAGTCCTAGGATGCTTGTTTCCAGTCCAAGGAGAACCTGGCTTGGCAGTTCGGGCTGCACTGTTCCTATTGCTCGCTGGGTCAAGACTGATTTGCATATGGCTGGGTCCTAACTGGAATGGCATGGCGAGCAAAAAAACGATGGATTTAGGCCCAGACGTCTGTACTGGGGTGAATGTTTGACATTGTTCTGCATTCTGTACATCACTTGTTCTTTTTGGGCTTGCTGGGAAGCTTGGATTTTGCCAACAGGCAATTTGCCATGTGCGTAGGCTGGTCCTCTACATCGTGTGTGCCAGCCTCCCATTCAGTTCCTGGTTACAGGGCGCTTCTTCCTGGTGGCCGGGCCGATGTATTGCTGCTCAGGGGCTGTCCTGCTGTGCCCCTGCGGTGCCTGCCAGAGAATGTGATGTCCTTGCTTCTGCCTAGGTTCTGAAGTTACTGGTACGCACATGGGATGGCTTGTCTGGGCATGCTCTCAGCAGGCAATTTGGTCAGGAGCGTCTGCCTGCCCTGAGGTAAGTACAGCATATCAGCGTTCCTGTTTCCTTGCTTTCTGGTCCATTAGATTGTGTGCCAGGGCTCTACTTCCAGCTCCTTCTCCCGTGAGGGTTGCTTGGTGGTTGTTCTTTGTTGGTGCTGGTGGTTGGTGCTAGATGTTCCTGCCCTGGGGCCTGGTCCTCCTCTGTGGGGTTTCAGTGGCGATGTCCTCTGGCCTCTCTGAGGGCCTGGGTCAGTCTGGCTGGGGGTGGGCCGGAGTTTGATCGGTGCTTCCTTCCTTTCTGTTTTGTTGTGCGTGGCTCTGCCTTTGGTTGGTTCCTTGGGTTTGTGCCTTTGCCTGTTGGCTGGCCATCACCTCTTTTTTTGGGTTCCCCAGTGGTTTTGAGGTTTGTCCTTTGGTTGGCCCATTTGCCCTTCATGCCTTACTCTGGTGGGGCAGTGGAGTCTTCCCTTGCATCCCCTCATCTTTCTTTGGAATTTGTGTGTGTATATTTGACTTTAAGAGTGTCCCTCATATTCCTTGCTTGGGCTCGCTCTGTGTTAGTTCTTCCGCCTGGTCAATATGGCTGATTGATGGTGCTGAGCTTGTTTGCATTTTGTCCAATGGCGCCCATGCAGATTTGTCATGTTCTGTTGAGGTTTTGTCTTTTCTGGTCCTCTGGGTGGCCGTGGTATTGTTTGCTTTGCCCCCTGTTTCCCTTCCGGGGATTCACCTTTGGGATCTCTGTGGGTTGCATCCTTTTTGGCCTTAGTTTTCTATGCCTTGTAGCCTTTGTGGCGTGCTCCATTCTGCTTGACAGTTTGTGGGGTGCCTTCAGTCAGGCCTGGGTGCCCTGTGTGTCCTTTTCTCTGGTTGACTGCCTCCTTGGTGCCACTGGTGCCCTCTGCTTTGTGGGGTTTTGGTTTACAGCCCTTGGTTGTGTATATGTTGGCCTGTTCTTGGCTTGCTGGTGTATCTGCCCACTTTGGGCCTCCTTACTGTCCTTCTGTTGGTGGCGGCCTCTGGTGCTTTCTTGGCAGGTGGTCCTCCTCCTTTGTTGTTTCAGGGGATTCCTGGTGTGTGTTGGCTTCCCGCTGGGTGGAACATAAGCCCGGGTGGCAAACTCCTCTCCACGAGTGGAGTTTGTGGAGTTTTGCCAACTCCACTCTCCGTTGGGAACACAGAGTTCAGGCAAAACTCCAACTCCTCCACGGAGCAGAGTTAGCATCTGCCCACGACCAATAAACAGTAAAAAAAAGTCACCTACCTGCTCCTCCAGGCTGCCCTCCTCGCCGTGCATGAGCAGTCCTTGCAAGACATACAATGTAAGGGTCTACTGCCAGCGACGACGAGGACGGTGAGGAGGAGAGACCATGTCGAAGAGGAGGGCAGCCCGGAGACGCCATAACAGGTAAGTGTTTTTTCTTGTTTTTTGTTGCATAGGGTGGAGCAGAGCAGTGTTCCATGATTTTTCAAACTGGTGGATCTCTGCATAGCGGCTCTCTGCCAACTCCACTCAGGTTTAGTTTAGAGGCTGGTGGTTTTCCTATTTTTTGCGTTGGTCATTCCCTGCTTGTTTTTGAATGAGCGACCCTGCGTTTTGTTGGGATGCTTTCCGAGCTGTGTGCCCTGTCTGTTGTTTTCTGCGGTTCTCCCTTTTGCTCCACTTGTGATGCTGCTTTCGGTGTGGTTACCTAGGTATGCTTGGGAATTTAAGAAGGCAGGGTTTCTGGCTTTGGTATTCTGCACCACTGAAGCCTCATAAAAGGTGGTGCACGGTGGCTCAAGGAACACAAAAATATGCACCAGATCTTTTTTTGCATTGAAAACTGACCTTTTTTTGCAATTTGCCTAGCTGTGGATTTTGGACCCTAGCTCAGCTGACATGTCGGACAACCCAAAGGGGTGATTTGTGTGGCTTTCATGAGGTTGTGTTACCCAGAATCCCTTGCCATGCTCAAACTTTGCAAAACAACATAACATTTTCATATTTCTGTGATGGTAAGTTCTGCAATCTGCGTTGAGCCACAAAATTCAGACCACCCAGCTTTTTGCCAAGTCTCGCAATAAAAATGGTACCTCACTTGTTTGGGTAGACCTAGTGGCCGCAACAGGAAATGGCCCCAAACATACAGTGGGGACATCAAAATTATCTATCACAAAATGACCTGATTTTGGAAGGGAGCACCTGCGTTTTTTGGTCCCTGTCTCGGCGGCCATCTAGGGAAATCTACCAAACCAAGACATTTCTAAAACCTAGACACCCAGGGGAGTCCAGGGAGGTGCTGTTTACCCAGAATCCCCTGCAAACCTAAAACTGTGCTAAAAAAATTACATTTTCCTCACATTTCAGTAAGGGAAAGTTGTGGGATCAATGTGCCGACACAAATGGTCCTTCACTTGTGTGGGAGGGCTAGGTGTCTGCCACAAAGATGAGGCCAAAATGAATTGTGATACATAAAAATGAGCTATCTCAAAACAAACTGGTTTTGCAAGGGGGACACCTGTGTTTTTGGTCCCTTGATCAGCAGGAATCTAGGTAAACCTACCAATGATGCCTCTCTTATGTGGGTGCGCAAAGCAGAGTCAACCTAAAAACTTACAAAAATAAAACTGCCCTTTTGGACCCCCTCAGTTTTTAGTTGTATATGTTTTTAGGTTCTCCGCTTTCGGCACCCAGACAAATAAGGTATCAAATGTATCAAGAGACCGAGTGGAACGCTTGGTGGTGGGAAGTTTGTGCGGGCGCAGTGATCCCACGTCTTAACCACATAAAAGTGTGACTTTTTAGCAAAATTTGAGGTTTGCAGGGAATTCTGGGTAATAAAACACTGGCAGATCCAAGCAAGTCACACTGCCAACCAAGTTCCATCTACACACACCACCACTCAATAGCCATCCACACAATTCATCTGCACACCACAAGCCATGCAAAAGTTCCATGCACACTGCCAGCCAAGTGCCATCAATGCACACCACCAGCCAAGCACCATCCATGCATACTACCAGCCAAGTGCCATCCATGCGCACTGCCAGCCAAGAGCCATCTACATACACCACCAGCCAAGCAACATCCACGTACATCATAAGCACACCCCCAGCCAAGCAACAGTCCATGCACACCACCAGCCAAGCAACATCCATGAACACCACCAGCCAAGTGACAGTCCATGCACACCACCAGCCAAGCAACAGTCCAGGCACACTGCCAGCCAAGTGCTATCCATGCAGATCGCTAGTCAAGCAACAATCCACACATACTGCAGTTCACACACACAGAAACCTTTGCTAGTGTCTAGTGCTTTCTGTTCTCCTTGGGGGTTGATGAGCGTACACATATCTCTGATCTGCCACGAAAGGGGGCAGAAATGGCCAAAATGTGTGCACAAAAAAAGGAGGAGCGACCCTTGCCTAAAGGACCGTGCCCTGACATGCCCAAAAACATATCTCTGGTGCATAGTGGTCATTCTGCCCCACCTGGGGGACAGATCATGGACTTTTGCCCCATGTGCCCCCGGGGGGAGAAAAACTATGGCAATTTATTGGGAGGGCATTAGCATGCCCATTACTGGAAGCCCCCATCCCTAACATACGAACAATAAAGCCTCTGGTGCCTAATGGGCTTTCTGAAGACTGGGAGCTATTGCCCCCAACTGCTCCCCGGGGGGTAGAAAGATTGTGCCTATCTCTTAGTGGGGTGGAGCCATTACAATGCCCTTTCTGGGCAGCACCCAACAATAAATGTACATGCTAATGGTTACTAGTGGGCTTTCTGCCCATCCAGGGGGGCATATCAGGGGCTATTGCCCTCTTCCTCCCACTGGAGGGGGCAGAAAGATGGTGGGGTAGGAACATTACAATGCGCATTCAGGGCAGCCTGTGCTCCTAAATTAATATAAAAAAAATCTTGGGGATAATTTTCTCTCCACATGCTCTGCTGACAGGAAAATTACTGCACTCCCTCTATGCCAGTGTGAAGAGTTCAACAAGAGTGCAAGAGTAATTTATTTCCCCTAAAGCAGCCTCTAGATTCACAGCGAGGAAAGTCACTTGTCTCTAGATCAGATGACTGTTTTCTGACAGAATGAGTTGTGACACACAGCTCAGCTGAATGAACTAGAGACTTCAGGACTGCATTGAAGAACTCAGTTTAAGTGTAATTTCTCAAAGCTGTGTAGATAATCCTTCTTCCACGAAGTCTTGTAGCACTACATGGATGTGGCCATTTCAGTTGGTGCCCAGACTCTGGACCCTGCAGGTAGGAGCAGTATCTGAACCTGCCTGCTAGGGGATGTATAGACAGCTTTGGGTAAACTTTGGGTTTATTTTATTTGTGGGGTGCATGAGTGTAAGCTCTTAAAAACACATCTAACCATAATGCAACAGGTAGTACCTGCTGGATTGCATGCAGAGAGTGCTGCCAATCCAAATACTCTAGTGTTAAAGTGTTTTACTGCTAAGAAGCCCCATCCATGCATGGTTTGTTTAGTTCCTGTCTTTTCAGCCAAAAGCATCTTTAAGGATTTTTAAGTCCCTGTTAACAATTTTAAAAGCATGAGTAAATGTCCCAGAATCAACTTTCTTTTGGTATAAAACCAGGATAGCAAAAGTTAGCATGGATGACATGGGGCCATGTAGTGGCTATTGAAGTGAATGAAATCTAAAGCCTCTCATCGTTGATCCTACACAGTGCTTATTGGAAAAAGAATGAATTCTGCACAAAAATAGGAACCAGTCCACAAAATCAGTGCTGGTGGCCCTCAACAGAAAACACCAGTTCAAATTAAGCACTTGCTGTACAATTCTGCATTCTTTCCAACTCTTGCATTGACAGCATCGTCTAGATTCAGACAGAGAAACACAGACCTATCTTGCTAAAAACTGTTAATCACTCACTAGGCAAAGGGTCCACATAAAGTCTTCTCAGGGACGTCACAGATTTCTGAAGAAACGGTTAATTTAGCAAATGAGGGAGGAGGATTGATGCATTACCACATGGGCAATTAGACAGGATCTAAAATGTCAAAACAAGAATTGCAACCTGTCAAAACTAAAGGCAGTTAGATACATGCTCTCAGGGGCTACATTTTGAAGGAAACTGTTTAGGTTGTTTTCGAGGTTTTTCAGCTCCAGATTCATCATTAAACCTGTGCTATGTAACCTGGGCGTAGTTCGCGAAGTAGCACTACGCGAAGCTACGCAAAGTGCACTTCGCACTACGCGAGCTACACGAAGCACTTCGCGAACTGCGTAGTACCCTGGTCGCACTGTGCAAGATGTCAGATGTCGTTTTCAATGATTGCACAGTGCGGACAAGCAACCGGCACTGTGCAATCATTGAAAACAGCATCTTGCACAGTGCGAGCTGTAGTTTTCTGCTGGGTACATTATATATATATATATATATATATATATATATATATATATATATATATATATATAAATAGTACAGTCTCCACACTCTCACGAAGTTTCTGCTTCCACTCGCGAAAAAAGGAGAAACGGACCCTCACGGCTCAGGCAGGAAGATTTTATTTCATTTAACTCCCTCTGCGACGCGTTTCGAGCACTGAGTGCCCTTGATCACACACAGGATATTACATCCGCCATTGTTTTTAACCAGTTGCATCATACATCACGTGACCATCACCCAATAAACATAGTAGAGATACTTCGCATCTCACATCATATATTATCACGAGGTTGGTGTTTATACCATTCATGAGCTGAAACAAACTTAATTGCATTTATGTACTGTTATTTTAGACTGCGTAAAATGCAGTATTGTAAAATTCATTTTTGCAGTGGATAATATAAATATAATAAATACATAGAAATATCACTAAGAACATTTTCTGTATAAAAATATATATATATATTTTTTTATAAAAAAATATAAAATCACTTAAAACTGCAATGCGGGGCATAGTTACTTATAAACATTCTTATTTTATATGTAAACAAATCAATTGTGCAAAATAGTTCAAATGTGCAAACTTTCGCAAATTATGTAACTGCCCCTTTCCTATATTTTTCATGCATAAGTTTGGTTCATTTTTCCACATAGGATTTTATATCAACATTAATGCTTGACACCTTTAACCTCATAAATCTATCTGTTGTAGCGAGATCAACTTTCTAGTTTAGTATCTGTGTTTGCTTCTCCTGACTAATCTCAAAAAATTGTGGGGTATTTGATGTGTAATCAAAAAAAACTTTATTGATACACATCCATCACCGTTTAATACCAACTACCATCTCCCTACAGAGAAAAGCAATGAATTAATGAAAAAGAAGTGTATGTGAATTGTGACTGTTTGCACTATATCTAAAACTATAACTATAAAGTGAAAAAAAGATGGTTTTTATGAACGGGAAGTACTAATCTGATATCAGAAATTCCAAAGTTTCCAAAGAAAGGATTTAGAAAAAGAAGTGAAGCTAGTGAGATAAAAAGCACTTAATCCTTAAGCCTACAGAATCTAATCCTCTGAATATTCATCCATTTATCTTGGGTAGCCACATCAATCTTCATGTTATGTTTAGTTTATAAAAAATTATACATATCTTCAGTGGTGTTTAACCCATTTGGATTTTTGCTGTCCAGTTCTAATATCATGCGCGTTTCCAACTTCCTTAGAATTTTTTCTCTGTTGCCTCCCCTTCGTAAGGGACCTACTGCCTTGATGACATAGTATGATAGACAGTTCAAATCATTGTTGTGAACTGACTTGAAATGTCTTGCGACCGGGTATGCACCATCATTGTTTACAATGGCTCTGAGATGCTGCAAGATTCTGACGTGCACCTGCAGCTTGGTGCTACCCACATAGCGTAAGCCGCAAGTGCACGTCAGAACATACACAGCATACTCCGTCTTGCAGCTATAACTACCCTCAATCGCAACTGGAGCATCAGAGAAGGGAGTTGTATAGTGTGTAGTATTCGTGCCAAATTTACAGGCACGGCATGATGGACATTTAAAAAAACCTGTTTTGGGTTTCAGCCATGTAGTTACCACACTGAGTTCAGGACTTGTTTTTACTAACTCAGTTCTCATGGATCGAGATTTTCTATATGTAATGGTAGGTAATTCAGGTAATCTACCGCCCAGGACACCATCTGTCAAAATAATGGGCCAGTTCTTTTTGATGATTGCTTTTACCCTTCTTTCTTGTTTGCTAAATGTGGTGATGAAACGTGGACATTCATCATCATTGTTAGCAATTGGTTCTTTGGGGGCTAGTAGTGATTCTCTGGATCTTTCATCTGTCTTCTTGAGTGCTCTATTGAGGGTGGAATTACTGTATCCTCTTTCTCTTAACCGCCCTATCATGTCTTCTGAGCATTTTGTATATTCCTGTTGGGAACTACAAATACGTTTAAGTCTTAGTAGACTTAAACGTATTTGGCGGTCGCCAGTAGATAGTTATAGATAGGACTGTGTTTCTGTAGGAAATCTGAAAATTCTATTTTGAATAACTTTGGCGCCGGTTGACGAATCTTCGCGAACTTTTCAAAACTAATGGGGCGCTCCGTTCAGCTCCTACCCTGAAAGTCTCTGGGTGATTCGTCAAGCGGGGCCCGAGAAAAAAGGGGGGTCCCAAAACGCGTTTTCCCCATGCATTTTCCCATAGGACATTTAGTCGAAGGTACAGCCCGAACGGCTGAACAGATTTACGTGAAATTTGGCACAGAGGTAGTCCTTAGGTCAAGGAAGTGCCTTTTGCATATCTGGTGTCAATCTGTTCAGTATTTCCTGAGATATTTGCATTTAAAAGTACATATATATCTATAAGCACGCACGGTGCCGTGCGCGAGCGAAATTCTGATTGGCTGTTAGATGTCAGTAAACAATCGAATCGGTCGAAATCAAGAAGTGTCGGCCGCCATTTTGTCTGTCGCATTGTGTGACAGAGGAAAAACAAAGTCGGAGAACGAGAAAAGGATTTTTTTTAAATCGCTGAGTGCACGCACGGTGCGCACACCCCGCGACTTTTACAACAAAAAAAACACTATGAGAACGGTAAAAGGGGGCAGGGTAGAGAGTTCCTGACCCCTTAACCTTTGTCAGGGGGTCCCTGAAGGACAGTGAAAACCCATTAAAAAAAAAAAAATTTAAAAAGTTTTGAATTTTATAGAAGATATTAACTATGTGTTCAACTTTATCCAAGTGCAAAAAAAATATAAAAAAATCTGATACATACATAAATTAGCATTTACAAAACCTTTGAAATTCACTAAAAAACCATAGGTTTCACACACGTTATAGTAACTATAACTCACGCGACCGCAAACCAATGCTGATGACGTCAGATATTACATCACTGATGACATATGTGTTTTTCTGTAAAATATATGTTTGTTATATATATATAGCAAAAGGTTAATGGAAGAATAAATGAGTAAATAAGTGTCTAAATACAGTGATGTAATATCTGACGTCATCAGCATTGGATTGCGGTCGCGTGAGTTATAGTTACCTGAACTAACTATAAAGGGGGAATTTCATTGTTTTTTTACGAGTGAAATGTCCAGCTAACTATAACATGTGTGAAACCTATGGTTTTTTCAGTGAATTTGCAAGGTTTTTTAAATGCTAATTCCTAACTATAACGTGTGTGAAACCTATGGGTTTTTTCAGTGAATATATATATATATATATATATATATATATATTTCTTTACAAAGGACCAGCGCTTCGAAGTGCACTCAATATTCAGTCAATTAACCGCTCGGCGGCTTCCCTTCCCTCAAGGAAACTAGTTCAGCCTTACGCGTTTCAGAGCCATTATGTTCCTTGTTCACAGGCATGCAGGGGAGGTACAGGAAATCAAGAAGGCATCTTACCAGCACGTCTTTTATTTCGCCGTCAGTCGGCACTTGATGACACAGTGGTGCATGCTGGTATTTCAAGTCTTTAGTAATTACCTATAGTAGGTTTGAATGCCCATTGTACAATTTTTCACCATAGTGGGTCCCGCATTTTCTCATGCATTAGTTACTTCATATTAAAACAGCCCTCCAGTGGGCCCCCCAAGGCGAAGGTTCTCCGACATTGACGCTGACTGAATTCTCCAATTAAGACTTCGCACAGTTCAATAGTCTTTGTGGCCCCTAGTACGGGTGGTGCATCTTCGCGACCTTGGACTGCCGCTTAATTTATTTCTTTACAAAGGACCAGCGCTTCGAAGTGCACTCAATATTCAGTCAATTAACCGCTCGGCGGCTTCCCTTCCCTCGAGGAAACTAGTTCAGCCTTACGCGTTTCAGAGCCATTATGCTCTTTGTTCACAGGCATGCAGGGGAGGTACAGGAAATCAATAAGGCATCTTACCAGCACGTCTTTTATTTCGCCGTCAGTCAGCACTTGATGACACAGTGGTGCATGCTGGTATTTCAAGTCTTTAGTAATTACCTATAGTAGGTTTGAATGCCCATTGTACATTTTTTCACCATAGTGGGTCCCGCATTTTCTCATGCATTAGTTACTTCATATTAAAACAGCCCTCCAGTGGGCCCCCCAAGGCGAAGGTTCTCCGACATTGACGCCGACTGAATTCTCCAATTAAGACTTCGCACAGTTCAATAGTCTTTGTGGCCCCTAGTACGGGTGGTGCATCTTCGCGACCTTGGACTGCCGCTTAATTTATTTCTTTACAAAGGACCAGCGCTTCGAAGTGCACTCAATATTCAGTCAATTCCCCCTGTTATAGTTAGTTCAGCTAACTATAACTCGCGACCCCGCAATGCACTGCTGATGACGTCACATATTAAATCACTCATGACAATGTCAGTGACATCACTGATGACATCACTGATGACATCTCAAATGACATCACTGATGACATCACTGATGATGTCATCCATTGAGTATGTGTTTCTGAACAGTTTTAATATGTTTAATATATATAGGGAAAGGCCTGTTGAACAATAAGTGGGTGTACAAGTGTGTGAATGGATGATTTTCTAGATGCGTAGCTGACTCTATAAGTGAGTCATTAAATGTATCTTACTGTAGACTAGTGACTAAACTGTGTGAATGTCTGTATGTGTCTGCGTGTTGGTGTATAAGTGGCTGCATGGTTTTGTGAATAGCTATATGAGTGTCTATATGGGTTATTGATTGGTTGTCTGAGTATCTGTATGGGTGCCTGAGTGTTTGTGTGGGTAGGGTGTGTGTGACTATGCATAGATGTGTGAGTGGGTGATTCTATGGGTGCATGGTTTTAAGAGTGCATCTCTGATGGACTGTATGGTTGGGTGAGTGTATGTATGGGTGTGTTAGGGATTGAATGTATATCTCAGTGGTACATGTGTGACTAACTACATATGTGAAAGACAGTATATATGTGTGTAAGAGTATATAAGTGGGTATATATGAGAGTGTGTGATTGTGAGAGTGGCTGTATGGATGAGTGTGAGCTTGTATCAATGATTGTATAAGAGCGTAAGAATGTGGTACTATTTTTATGAGTAAGTGAACTTGAGTGTGTTTAACTATATAGGTGAGTAAATTGACTGTGTTTAATTACTTGCACGACTGACTAGGTGTGTCAGTACCTCAATGGATGATTGGCGGTGTGTGAGTGTCTATATAGGTGTATAAATGCATATGATAGTCTTGTACGGAGTGACTGTAAGTATGAGTGACTGTACAGGTGAGTGAGTGGAGGTGTATGTAGTCCTAAGAGTTAATGAGTGGGTATGTAGTTATTGGTATTGGAGTATCTATGGTTCTCAAAATAGTCGTCCTCTGAAATTTTGAGTCGGTGTATCAAAGGTTATATTAGGGTGTGAGAAGATGCACTAATTTATCACATGGATGACGTCATCAGTGATGTCATCAGTGATGTCATTTGAGATGTCATCACTGATGTCATCAGTGATGTCACTGACCATGTCATGAGTGATGTAATATGTGACGTCATCAGCAGTGCATTGCGGGGGCGCGAGTTATAGTTAGCTGAACTAACTATAACAGGGGAATTTCTAGAGTTTTGTACGAGGGAAATGTCCAGCTAACTATAACGCCCCTGAAACCTATGGTTTTTTCAGTGAATTTCAAAGGTTTTTTAAATGCCAATTCCTATCTATAACATGCATGAAACCTATGGTTTTTTCAGTGAATTTCAAAGGTTTTTTAAATGCTAATTCCTAACTATAACGTGCCTGAAACCTATTGTTTTTTCAGTGAATATATATATATATATATATATATATACAGTTTTTATTTTTTAAATATATTAATTTGAAATATTTCCAGAAACATTTAAAAAGCATATATACAACCCAAACAAATGTATATCCTGCAATATTTAAAAGTCTTTTGATATAACCATTGTTTTATATCAAAAAGTAAAAAAAAAATATAAACAGCATAGTAATTATTATCTGAAACTTTTTACTTCTTTTACCCTGGCATATAGATAGTGTGTAATGGATGATAAATAGTGGGCACTAGTTACATATCCCTGCTACAGCCAGGTCCATGGTCGCCACTTTTGCACACAGCAGGAGGTTGGATAAAACATTAGTTTTTTTATTGACTGGGTTGTGCTGGGCCCAGAATTCAAACAAATGTATAATCAATCCCCATTGGACTTGCATATTGCAACAAGGTCAAAGGGCTAAACTCTGAGGCCAGGTCTTGAGGCCAAACCCATTGTGCATAGCCAAGGGCCATGCACAGTGAGGCTTGACTGCCTACTGGTCTTGGCCATGAAGCAAAATATTGCTACTCTCAGGATGTGGATGCAGTACACTAAAAACTAAACAAAAGATCAATGACAAAATCATTATTGATGGCCAGCAATTGTTTATTAGATGAGAACTTATGTTATAAAATACAATTAAAGTAAAGTTATGATAATGCAAGTAATCAAAACTCACCATTAAATTGATAAAGTACAGTTAACTCTACAAACTATAACTTATGTCCCCTGAGAGGCACGGTGGAAGCTGTGGACAATATTCATTACTGACATCAGGAGTAGGGGCTGTACATTCAGGATGTTGGTCATCTCTGGTGTCAGCCCCAGTGAGCAGGGGTGAAGGCTGAGAGCAGCGGCGGTTGGAGGTTTAGGAGCCTGATGCAGAATATAAAAAGAAACACCACCAAAAAAATTGTTACATGTGACTTATGGTTTAAAAAATATATTTTTTTTAAATCCCTGCATCAAAGAGAAGTTATGGTTGGGATATAAAACTGAATCCAGGTGATGTGCTCAAATTATGGTTAACCACACAAACTTTGTTTTTTCACCCTTGCCTTTAAATCCATAAATCACAAACCAAATGGCTGCCTATGTCCACACAAAACTAAGGACTTACCAACAAAACATCAAGAAGTAACAATATATTACCAAATTGTACCATATTCATTAATTGTCATGAAATTCATTATGTTAATGATCAGATGATATGGAAAGTCATGAAGTCAATGGCGCGGGCCATAGAGTACAGAGTCAGCGTTGATCGTAGATGATGCACTTAGAATGTTGGACCATAATGAGGCCTGCCTTTTGATCCTTCTCAACCTGTTGTCAGCCTTTGATACGGTCAAACACGATAACCTAACTGACCTCCTGGAACACAGGATGGGGTGGTCTGGGCCTGTACTTATTTGGTTCTCCTCTTTCCTTCACAATAGATCACAATGTTTCAAGGTGAACCAATCCCTGTCTCACCCGGCTCCGGTTACTCTTAGTTTTGTATAGCTCACATAATTTCAAATTTCCTTAATTTGCTGATGGACACGTTTGAATTCTTCAGGTGAAATGATGTTTGTAATTCTCAAGTTAGTTCACTGGTGTGTAAGTTGCTAGTTTTCCTGTTATTATAAAGCTCTGCAGTATTTTTGGATCATATGCACAAGTTTGATTCATTTATGACACTTTTTTTCCTGAGGAATATTTTATACTAAGTTATGGCTATTGTGGTTCATGTTTGTGAAACAAAATGAATAATCCATGTTTATCTTTCCTTTCAGGTGTTGGAAGTAGGTCAGAAATTGCAATATGTTGGAGAAGCAAAGTTCTAAATCAGCAATGTACAGGAGTTAAGAAGATATTTGCATCTTCCAATTCTGTTGGAGGCCAGTCATCTCACTGTGTGGGTATTGATGGCTTGTGAAACAAAACAAAGTTGTGAAGCGAGGTGGCTCATGTACTTCATTACGATGTTCAGGGAAGAAAAATTACATGGTGGACTTGTTGCAGCATTAAGTCATAGTAACAGTAAAGTCTCTTGAGGTATAAAGGCTGTAGGATCCACGGGAGCAGGTTTGTGGGCACCTCGTGGGAGGCTGACACAAATGCTGAGGTCAAGTAGGAGTAAGCCTTAATGCACATCACATGACCGAGTGCATCAGTGAGGGTGACAATGTTTTTCCAAAAATTATGAAAAACATTTGAGTGAGTGCAGGTTTAAAAGAGATATAGTTCCATGCAATAAGAGACGTTTGGAGATTGTACCTGCCTGGTGGTACAGAGGCAAAGGCACCAAGAATGCAATGGGTGAGCAATGCTGCACAGGTTATGCATAGAGACCTTTCTAATGATAGAAAGCCTGCCCTAATGTGGTTGGTTGAGATTTTAAATTTTTAGTAAGCACTGGCACCAATTGAAAGCCATGGACTGTGTACGAAAGCTGGAGACTCACTCCAGTGCACAAAAACCACCAGCACTTCCTGACCATGGAAAAGTGAACTGCGTGCTTCCTCAAGGCTAGGAATGAGACCAATGCCCAGCTTCTGCTGCTGACCTTGCACAGGGAAGAACCAGAGTATCAGGGAAATCCAAAGAGACCTTTCTAATCCTCCCCAGAGACTTGAGCTGGATCCAAGGGTCATGGAAGTCCAGCTTGGCTCTTTGGTATGTTCTTTCCTCCTTTTTGCTCACTCCCATAATTACCTCAGTTCTCTGTGTGACCCCTTTGAGTAGGCCTGGTCTAAAATTTTGTTCCAGTCGTGGAAATTGCGATAATTTGACATTTTTGCGTTCCGCGGAAAGCGCGAAAATGTCAAAATTTCTGCATTCCACATCTTAGCGATAATTTGTTTCTTGCTCGCGCTGTAAAATAATACATTCTCGCGTGCGCGCGATCGCCTTACCTGAATCCCCGCGTTCGCCGACAAGTTTTCCCCATCCGGTCACGTTCTCCATGAGATGTTGGATTGTTGGTAGCCATTTGCGCTGTCTCGCGACAGTTCGCGCCCGGAGTGACGTCATGCGTCGCGCGATCACGTCTTTATTCTCGCGATCATGCACCGCGAGACAACTGAAAACAAGATGGCCGCGCCCGCGAGCAACCGCATGGGTAAGTCGGCGTGCCGCAACCATGCAGAAAATACCGCGAAAGGGCGGGAAAAAAACTTCTGCATCTTCGCAATATTTCTGCGTGTTTGCGGAGATTTTTAACATTTTCGCGATCATTTGCGAAAGTGAATTTCACAAATTCCGCCCACCCCTACCTTTGAGTACTAACATCTGCCCTTCATTTATATGTAGCTGTTGAGCAAGTGTCACCTGCTGTTTGATACACATGATTTGCACATTTAAAGGGACTGTGAATACACTTATTCTGCATTTCTTCTATTTCCTCTTCCTAGAGATTGAGATCAGTTAGTAGCCTCGAACAGTGTAATCGGAGTCACAGTTTTTGGCAGTACGATCATACTCTTTGTGGCCTTCACACAGGACTGAGAGTAGCACAGTGATGATGACCAACATAATGAACGTGAGCAGCTTATTGAGATTCCAACCTAAGTACAGTGTTGGTACTTTTACTAACTGAATATTTTGTGTGTATTGTGCTGACATTTTCTATAATCATGTTTAACTGAGTCCATATCTATGTATTTCCATGGTGTTATTAATGTGGTGTTACGGCGGGGATAACTGGATCTTACTGCATTGAATCTTAACAACGTCATCACTCACTTTAAGATATTTACTGATTTATCAGCTAGACCTGAGAGTCAAGGAGAATTTGGAGGAAAATGTTCTATTATACAACCAGTACCAATCATCCTGGTCAGTATGGAAGACCTACACTCCCACCTCTGATTATAATCTTGCATCCCTGCACCTACAAAGGTATGGAGATAGCCTGATAGTTCTTCTGAATTCTCTACCATTGATAATATTAGGATTGGGAAGTGTATCAGGGAGGTACAGAACTCCTTCCCCTGGAGTTATTTTCATCTTTCCATACATCAATGGGTAAAGGCAAGTAAATGGCCTCTCCCATGTTATGGCAGTGTGAGCTTTGGAGGTCATCTAAGTGAGGCTTTGTCCGGCAACCAAATTGATATGTCACATGGTCATCCAGGGGCTATTAATTTCAAAACCTGTCAAAAAAATGAATGTGTCCCTTATACTCAGGCAATACCGGTGAGACAATTGATACATAATTATTGTAAACATAACCACAGACTTGAAGGACATAATTTGCCTCCTGTCCTGAGAATTGTGCATCAATGACAAGGAAACATCATGCTAATTCTGATAGAAAAATAATGACTATCACATCTGAAATGTTTTGCAGGTGTGGATCTGGCCCTTGTAGCTCCAGGGACGGTGTCTCTGAGGAGCTTCCTGCAGAGTGAATGCTGCCTCAGCTTCATATAAGCGGATGAGAAAAGAAGGGGGAGAGAGGATGGAAAACACATCATGGTGAATGCCATGGATGCTGTCGACCCTCTTCTGTAGTGTGCAAGTTTACAGGTATTGTGGCCTCATAAGAGTATGTTCCTCCTACTCTTCCTCTTCTATGTATGCCTCCTCATCCCTGGAAGATGTACGACTTCCCAATCCTTTGACGACGGTGTTCGCACAGTAAGTTTTTGAAATCAGTTGTAGACAAGACAGTAACCTCAACAACAACATGCATTATGCATTGATTATTTAAAAGTGGTATTCAAAGTAGGTTTAAATGTGTTCCAAGTTATTCAGTGCTGGTCTTTATCATGTCAGCACCCATACACATCAGGCTGATGTCCTCCCACCAACTGCAGGGCATCAATGCCACCAGTAAATTCATGATTAGATTATTTTGGATCAGGTTCCTTTCCAGCAAAGTCACTAATGGCATCAATATGGTGCTTATTAAACTTGAATTCTGCTGAGATCTTCAAACAGGTGCAGCACAACACAGTATTTGCTTATCGGATAGAGCCAAGAAGATGTGTAAAAGGTTTCTTCCAGTGCTGTGATATAGCCGATCTGTAAGCCATGAGACGCTGCAAACCGTGTGCAAGTGACACAGCATATACAATTGCACCTGCAGCTGCTGGTGTGACATTGGCACACCAACAGAACCTGCAGAGAAAATGTTAGCAAGCAAGCAGGTCTCTCTGACACATGTGTTTTCAAAACATAACCAACAATGAACTGGGGACATGTGCACCACTGCGTTCATGCATTGTGCCCAAGTCTTAAGCAACAATCAGGTTCACACCATTCACCGGAGTCACAAAGCATCACTACTCTTAATCTACATTCCAATCATCCCTCTATGCAGGGTTCTGTAGAAAGGAATGTGTACTGGGGAACAGTGTGCATCTGCTGTAGCCCCTGTCACTGGGATTCCTTGATATTCAAGATGTGGGTAAATACATTAGCAGTTATGTGCATGTAGTCAATGCTTTGACCACTTCTCTGTTTGAAGTAGCACAGAAGTGATTGCATTGTAGACAGTCAGCTCATACTTTGACCCTAGTTTTGAGAGACCTCAGCTGGGAAATACTTGTTTGTTGCCTCACTATGTTTTACTGCAGATAATGAGTTAAACTCCCCAGAACGGGGAATAACCCGCTCGATCTATATTTACCAGGTTCTTTAAGGCAGAGTTTCCCTGACATTGGGGAGTTAAACAGAGACATTTACCACCTGCGATGAGTAGGTGATGTATATCTGTGGTAGAGCCGGTACAGTTTTGGGGTGTTTGATCTGGTGACAGAGTCTGTGTGGGTTCCAAGTGGCAAGGGCATGGGTTGGGATGATGCCTTTGAAAGCAGCCCTTGCCCCTCTCTACCCGTGGTTCCACCGTGAGCACATTTAAAACTGGTTAAATTGCTTTTGGTGAATCAAAACTGGACACTTCAGATTTGGAAACACATGAACACTTGCAGCTGCACATGCCATTATCCCCCTTGGGTTCCACTCTGGGCAATTTGTTTTCTGAAACATAACACTATGCTCCTCAGCAAAGACCTATGAGAAAAGGTGCCGGAATGGCATGGTGAGCAAGAAACGATGGATTTAGGCCCAGATCTCTGTACTGGGGTGAATGTATGACATGGTTCTGCATTCTGTCCATCAGCTGTTGTTTTTGCACTCAGTAGCTCTGCAGGTGTTTCTCTCATCAGGCATGCTCTATTCTCCTTGATGTGACAGTTTTAACATCACTCGTATGCATCACATGTTACACTGGGACGCTAATATGTAATTCTGTTTTGACTGTCAAGCCTACAGCTTAGGGGTGGTTAATGTACAAGATACTTATATGCAGACAGGATATTGTCATCATAAAATAAAATGTAATAGCAATGGTTGAACCTGTGCCATTCTCTGGGCTGCAAGAGCTGCCTCTGATGGTTCCTGAATGCAGGAAGGGAACCACATATATGAGGTCCACATGACCTGGCTTCTCACTGCTCCCATATTCGATCATTTGAGGAAAGTGGTAATACGCTCCAGCTGTTTGTCCTGCAAGAATAAATTCCAGATGGTTTATTGGTATTCCCATTTTACCAATGTTGGTTTCTGCTCACCAAGAGTCGAGTTATTCACTCCCCGCCCTTCCATTGTGAGGGCGGCTTTGCCATCCATGGACTATGCATCTCCAAGTTGTAGCGTTCACAGAAGCTACTTGCTTCAGTAACAATTTATTGTCTCTCTGTGAAGTAGAGACGGCCAGGATTTCCATATTTTTGGGAACTGGCATCTGAAAATGATTGAGTCCTGTGACCAGTGGAGTTACACAGGACTCTCTCTCTTGTATGTGTAGGATGGACTCTGTCTCTATCCGTGCATCACTTTCTGCTCGCTGTTTTGCATCATGGGGCATCTTATCTGTGATACCTGCGTGATCCCATGACATGATCCATGATTTTCTAGGCAAAGCCTTATCGACTAGCATATGTAGATAGAGATTTGCTCCAAAAATGGAAACCTCTTCTTTCCCAATCTTTTCAAACGTCGCTTGTGTGCTGTAGTATGTGTTACAGGGACAGTGTTGGAAACATTTAAACTATGTCCCTGCATAGTATGTTGATTTGGAAGGGTACGTTAAAGTGCACCCACGCTTGGGGAGAGCGCAACAGTGCTGTATCTTCGTACAAGTGGCACTGGCCCAGCTCTCCTTTTCATAATGCAGTGCAGCAGCTGTGTTTACTGCATTGTGTGACATTTTAGTAAACTTGCCCCTGTGTTGTCAATGGTCATTGCCCTGGAATTTTGGGCCTGATTTGGAGCTTGGCGCAAGTGATATTCCATCACAAATGTGACGGATAGTCATTCCCAGATATTTCAAGTGCATTATATCCTATGGAACTCGTAATACGGCGGACGAGATATCCATTGTGCTCGTGATGGAGTGACCCATCAGCCGAACTCGAGATCAAGCCCTTATCCTGCTAGATAATGTGACTTTTGATTTCAGGTTGAAGACTACCAAATGCAGATCTGACCGCGCCACACACAGGTATTGTTTCACCACAGTATGCAGAGGCTTGTGTTAATGGATAACCACACAACCAGTCCACCACTCGCTCAACCCATTGATAGTTTGATTGATGGCGACATTGTGTTGGCAATTGGTCTCCAGAGTGTAAAAACATAGGTATTTCATACAGTTAGATTCTCCTTCCTTGGCAACCATCTTGCAATCTTCTCAAACAGATTCCAGATCCTTCTCCCAAGTTCTGCCCTGCCATTCCATCCTGTTTCTCAGGCGCATTGCTCTTTTGTATGATTTAAATACAGTTATGGTCGATTTCAAGGCAATGCACTGACTCTTAATGTGGTAGGCTGCTCTCACTTTGTGGGGCAGCTCCAACCCTCCCAACATGTCCGAGTTGTGGAGGGAAACTCTTGGTGGCAGTGGCATAGCTAGGGGGGCGATCCCTTGATTGCGACGAAGGAGGTGAATTCTGCCCTCGCTGCTCGACTGAATACATTTACAAAGGGCTTAGGAGGTTGAAAGCCGGGCTCTCTCTTCAGGTTCTTAAAGCTGATAATTATGTTTGAAATGATCTCTTCATTCCTGCGACAAGTGAAGAGTTTCTTACCATGTTTTATTTATTTGTAGGGCATCTTTTAAAGGTTTTTAAAGTTCTGACTAATGTGGTGCATGTTTGTAGTTGCGTTTTAATATTACGAATCATTCTTGAATATAAAACATGTATAGCTCTCATTACAAGTTAAATGGCATTGGGTGAGGTATTTTCCACATGAGCATTACCCTGGAGTGAGGTACTTACCACAGGTGGTAAATAGCATTACCCTGGAGTGAGGTATTTACCACATGTGGTAAATAGCATTACCTTGAAGTGAGGTGTTTACCGCATGTGGTAAATAGCATTACCCTGTAGTGAGGTATTTAACACATGTGGTAAATAGCATTACCCTGGAGTGAGGTACTTACCACAGGTGGTAAATAGCATTACCCTGTAGTGAGGTATTTACCACATGTGGTAAATAGCATTACCTTGAAGTGAGGTGTTTACCGCATGTGGTAAATAGCATTACCCTGTAGTGAGGTATTTAACACATGTGGTAAATAGCATTACCCTGGAGTGAGGTATTTACCGCATGTGGTAAATAGCATTACCCTGTAGTGAGGTATTTAACACATGTGGTAAATAGCATTACCTTGAAGTGAGGTGTTTACCGCATGTGGTAAATAGCATTACCCTGTAGTGAGGTATTTAACACATGTGGTAAATAGCATTACCCTGTAGTGAGGTATTCAACACATGTTGTAAATAGCATTACCCTGGAGTGATGTATTTAGTACATGTGGCAAATATTCCAAGGCTTTAGCTTGCAAATGAATAATAAACATTTAACACGCCAAGTTCCCCATATTTGGGGTGTTTAGGGGACTTTGACCTGCCTGAATGTTTAGGGGGAACTGGGAGGATGTAATAGTTTCCACACATCTCCTACACAAGTGTTTGCACAGGGACATGAATGTATCTCTGCACTTGTAATAAGACACAGAGACTAGAACAGAGTGAAGGAACGCCTTCAGATTTTTTCATTTGCCTCAACTATTTTATATTTAAGCCAGCGTAAATTACTTGTTAGTGTATTGTCTTTATGCTTTATCTCAGCTCCTCCCCCATTCAGAACCTGCAAATGGGAACACAGTAAAAAGTTAAACAGATAAGTGCTTTTATGAGATGAAATCGCATAATTTGTAATCGTGTATTGATTATAAAAAGGGCAAGGAGGTGACACGATGCGGGTTAGTGTTTCCAGATCACCATGGCTTCCATTCCCCATAGACTGCTCCTGAATCTTCCATGTGCTCAGGACACTGGGGCTTCGGTGGGGTGGCCAACCGCAGGGAGGCTTACCTGCCGGGGTTTTTGGACCAGTGGTGCAGCCCCGTGCACATTTGGGCTCTTTGGGCTACCTTTTTGGGCTGGAGGAGCAGAGGTTTTATAACCGGACATTTTGTCTGCCATGTCACCATTTTTGTAAGGTGACACGGCAGCTGGTTGTAGGTTGGGGTAGGCAGGACGCTTGATTTATTTTCTGACCTTTACCTTGTGCGTGGAAGGTGGGAAGTTCTGAGGTAATCTGATGTCTCTCCTAATCTTCTGCATTTCCCGTCTGCCGCTCTGACACACACCCCTCCAGGAGTTGTTAGCAATGTGGCACTTACACTTTATTAGTCTTTTGTCTTTTTATCTCTGGGAAATTCAGCCCAGTCCCTAGAGGATAATGATTAATGGGATACGTTTTAATCTCTTTATTATATGGGCTTGCCTGTGCCTGACCAGTGATAAAAATGATTTGGAATTAAAACTTCCCTAACCACTTGGGCTGCAGTGTCGAGGGGTGTGCGGTGCGGCTCGTGAAATGGGGAGCGGGGTGTCCCGAACTCAAGTCCGCGAAGGAGAGGGTGGGGTTACGAGGAAGTAGGCTGGTTGAAGACCACCCCCCAGCGCCAAAGCTTCAGCTGGGGTGGTGAAATGACATGAGCAAAACCCCTGGTGGGGGTGAGGGGAGAGAGGCCCCACAGCGTTAGCTGGGCTAGGATGGCTCCCAGCAGCAAAAGGGGGGGGTCGCAGCCAGCATTAGAGCAGGAAGCCTCAAGGGGAGGGGGACATGTGGGTTTACGGATGGGGTTGGGGGGATAAAGCAAGTCTCAGGGAGGGATAAGGAGCAGGTTGGGCAGGGGTCACCACGATAGGGGGGAAGGCCTGAGGCGGGCCCACGGGGGGATTGAACCCATGGGGGGTGTAGTGAGAGGTGGAATCGGCCGCTGAGTGGGAGAGGGGAGCAAGGGGATCGACCACAGCCCATGAGAGTGGTCAACAGGGGAAGATGAGGAGAAGGCACATGGGGGCCCGACATGGAGAGGGGTGGGGCCACTAACACCGGTTTGCGGGACCTTATGTTTAAAATTACAGGGCAGCAGGCCTGAAAGGTAATGGTCTGGGGTGAGTCGCAAGCGGCTCCATGTGACCGAGAGGAAGAGATGGCAATGGCAGAAGCAGACAGCCGGAGTATCGAGGTAGAGGCAGGACATAATGAAACGGCGATCAGAGGAGTTTGCGGTGGTACAGCAACTCCCAAGAGGTCGATGAGGCCACAGGGATGGTGGCAGGGGATACTGGGCAAAAGCCCAGGATCAGAAGGGCGGTTTGCCCAGAGATATACAAGTTCAAAATTAGAGTAACGATTTAGCAGCAGGAGGAAGGGGAAAGGAAACAGGGGGTTGGGGGGATAGTAACAATGTGCATAGTACATTTCAGGTTGGAAAGAAAAAAACGCAGCTGGCCCAGGACAGCGTGATGGAATCCAGGGACGACTGGTTAGGCGGTGCGATCCAGTGTGGACGCCGACCTTGACGCCAGGCAAAGGCAAAAAAGGGAAAGTATTGTAAGATTTTGCAGCGGCAAAGGTCAGCGGGGATGGGAGGAGTCACAGTGGCTTAGTGGTTAAGGTCTCTGACTCTTACTCCAAATGCTATGTGTTAAAATCCTGGTGTTTCAAGGGTGGTGGAGTTAAAAGTATCAGGGGTAGGTACTGGAACGCAAATGGGGACGGTGAGGGAACAAAAGGTAGGGGGTAGAATGCAACAGGATGAGGAGAGGGCGACAGCGGCTTCTAAGGTCGAGACGAAAACACAAAGAGACACTTGAGGTACAGCGCTACGGGGGATATATGGGGGAGTGACGAAGCTTTGAGGACCTCAAACCAGGGAGGAGGTGAATTTAAAGATTTGGAGAAATGTTTTCATAGAGTCGATGGGGTACAGTACAGGGAGCTTATGATGAAAGAGGGTGCAAAGGGGGAAGAAGTGGAATTGTCAAGGACCTAAGGTAGCCAGGATAGTGGGGAAGGGGCTGGCAGGGGTTTTGAGTTTGCGAGCTAGGAATGCGCAAAGTAGCCAGACGATAGACATGGACGGGTATCAGCAAGTAAAGGGGGGCATTCAGGTAGGAGAAGACTTAGCACACAGCCAGCGGTTTTCCGTTGGTATACTGCCCCCATTTGTTTGTTTTCAGAAGCACCCACCAGAGGGGAATGGGGAGATTACGCATATGAACTCCAGGGGGGAGTACAGGGGTCCTTTGGCGATTTTAATAAAGGGATCATGCACAAGGGAATACAAAGGACTCAGCATAAAACAGGGGCCATAAAACAGAGGATGGCAGGGGAAGAAGAGCCCAGGGAACAGGGCACTATACAGAAAAGGCTTGTACAACCATCAAACAGCCATGTGTAGTCTAATGGCTGGCATACTATCCCTAACGGAAGGATGCTGCCTCATTAAGCATGGGGGCTAAATAAGGGGTCCGGCTGGGTACAAGGGGCCGCGGTATGACAGGGGGTGGACAACTTAAAGTCAGTGAGTTTACACTAGACATCAGTGCGGTGATGAATACAGGCCCCAGCTAGGCCCGCAGAATACAAGGGTTCGCTCTCCTGTAACAAAAGCTAGAAGGAAGTTGGCACGGAAACTGCAAAATACAAAGACAAAGTTTATTAACCCTTAAGGGTGGTCCTACAACCCATACAACACTCTTCAGTATTGCATAGAGTAGCACAAAGAACTTGCGTACACAGTCCCCTTTTATACACAACAGAGGGGCTCATAAGTGGGTGGATACAACATGGAGCAGAATTCATTACCTTTTATGGTCATTTTCGATACAGAATCAATATGTGGGCGGAGTTAACACACTCCTAAGCCCGCGAAAACATGGTTAAGCAAGGACTAACTGATAACAGATGTGGTCAAGTCTGGGCATGCGCTAGACGGACAAAGGAGCTATTTATAGACTGTTACTAGGCAGATTACAAGAGCAACTGACACGAAGATAGGACTCTTTTCATGCTGAGCACGTGGAGACATGACAGTACAAAATGGAGTCCGGACATTAGGCAACATAAGACGGAAAACATGTTTTAACTAGAGAGAATTCATGTCTTTAGTGAATGCTTAATCATATCGCCGTTTTAGTTTTCAACAGACGACCCTTTCAGCATTTACTGAAGACATCCGACTTATTAGAATAATCATCATATATGTCAATTTTCATGATCTCTTCCACCTCTTTGGTTAAATGTTTCTGATAGGTGACATTGGCAATAGCTTTCTTATCAGGAATACAAAATGAAACACATAGAGAACAGAGTAAAGGGCCACACTGGACACAAATGCAACAAGAAAACAGAATTGCTACAATAATACAGAGACCAGTTAAAACCTTCCATCCCCATGTAGTGATCAATGCCCAAAACCATCCAGAAAAGGTCCAAGTGCCATTTTCTGTATGGATTTCTGCTGCAATGTTATGCAATTTATTGATAGCATTATAAACTGATGGCGTATGATCAGGAATAAACACACAACAACTACTTCCGATAATTTTACATGCTCCACCTCGATTCTGTAATGCAACAATTCTAGTAATTTGTAATTCTTCCGTAAGATTCCCAAGAGCAGCAGCGGTTTGATTTGTAACAGCCTCTACAACTGTTGTTAATCTTCGAACTTTCCTACTATTTAGGGCAGCTCCAACAAAGAAAAACAATCCTAAATTAAAATCAATATACTGCTGCAAGCTAGTATCAGTTCGATCAACATCATCAATAGATAGAGTACGTTTATACCTATTTACAGTCACATTATTCAACAAGTTCAAATCTTTATGATAAGATGCAGGTGCCAAGAATACAGGAGGTAATAGGAATGCTACATAACATACTCCGGACTAACCAGCTGGCAAACGATAATAACCCTTATTACCACATACGAAGTATGTGTTATGGGAGGCTAAGAAAGTACTATTATTCAACCCGTCTATGTTCAATACAATAATGCAATCGCTAACACCAACAGGAATATAACCCACACTCTGGACACACAGGTCCGCTTGAGCTTGTGCCACTTGAATCACAAAGTGTTCATTCCTTGTAGTGTCTCTGGTGTTCGTGAAAATGTAGGGGATCGATTCATTGTCTGGTCGATATTCTTCCCATTCCCATATTGTCCCATTCGCTTGTGGATAACCATCTTTACCTTGATGACATTCCTTATTGAGTCTGAAAAGTAGTCGTCCCACTGTAGGTTTCCGAGTGGCAAAAAGCAAAGTGTACCATGCTCTACAAGAGCCATTATGAGAAAAAGGAAGAGGTATGAATGGCGTTCCTCCTTTCTTCTGATGAGCTGGCATCATACCACATATCCAACAGTTCGTAGCATTTGTAGCAACATGGGTATGATGCAACATCTGGATGAAAGTGTTATTCAAATAAGACTGACGATGCTTCAATTCTTGATACGGAAGGGTATAAAAATAGTGCTCCTCAGGCACTGGAGTGGTCAAAACAAGCAACTCACGTGCAGGAGTCACATCCTCAACAAACCATGTGGTTATACCAACAATAGCCACAATGATAATAAAACTTGTCGCACAAAGAATCTTCTTCTTCTCCATGTTGTAGTAAAAAGTCAATATCTTCCTGAAACTAAAAAGGTTGTCAGAACTCTTCCCCTTAGGCAGCCGTTGATTTCTTCACCAGCGGGCCAAGACGGGTGTCACTACACTAATGCAGGGCTGATCCCCCCCCCTTGCCTCATTGGCTCTCCGTTTCACTAACCCAAGGGTCGTTCTGACAACGTCTTTGGATACAAAAATCACTTCCTCGGTCTGAGATGATATCTTCTTCCTCCAGGAATCGATTGGTCCGGGAAGAGCTCCTCAGTGTCATTCGGTTCCACAGCACGGCCTTTCTCCGCAGTCAGGATTTCTCGATGGTCGGTCAACACAGCAGGCTCCACCAATCCAGGCGGCACTTTACGACAGTGCAAGGAGTGGATCCAGTTCTTCTGATTAGAAACCCGCACAGCTGTCCTCGTCGCGAGCAAGACTTGCTCAGGACCAACCCATCTCGGCTCCAGACTGTTCGTCCTTTCGAAGACTTTCAGCATAACCTGGTCTCCAGGTCGGAGATTATGACCTTCACCTGTGGACCGATCAGGGAGCGCTTCTCGGACCTGTTGATGAATAGAAACCAAATTATCCGTTAACTGCGCCAGATAATCATTCATCATTACACAAGGTACATCATACACTGACCTCGGTTTTGGTGGACCCCAAATATTCATTGGGCGTCCGAATACAATCTCGTAAGGTGTGAGACCGGTCCGAGAATGCGGTATCGATCTAATTGACAATAATGCCAGCGGTAAAGCGTCTGGCCAAGTCAAAGAAGTCGAAGCTTGAATCTTCGCGATCTTAAGCTTCAGAGTACCATTATATTTCTCAACCAATCCCGCAGACTGAGGGTGAAACACTGCATGAAATTTTTAGGTAATTCCCAGGCCTTTCAGGACATACTTGATAACGTCTGCTATGAAATGAGGTCCGTTATCACTCCACAACAATCTGCAAACACCATATCGAGGGAAGAACTCCTTCAATAGCATCTTGGCTGTAGTCATTGCAGTATTATCTTTCGTAGGGTATGCCTCAACCCATTTGCTGAAGGCACAAACCACTACTAGAACATACTTCAGATTGTTACAGCGCTCAAGCTGAATGTAATCCATCTGCAAAACCTCAAAGGGTGCAGTAGGTGTCGCAAATCCTCCTGCTGGAGTTCGTGTACCCTTTCCTGGGTTATACCTCAGGCAAATCATGCAAGTCTGCACTACCCTCTTTGCCGTACTATCGATCTCCGGATGCTCCCAAACTCGTGTGAGTAATTTAACAATTGCGGAAGCTCCGACATGCGCTAGTCCATGTGCCATCTGAACCATAGGTTGTACAAAGGCTGTGGGTAACTTCCATTTATCCATCTGCTTACTTCTCCAACACCCTTCATCATCCAATTCTCCATCATTGGACCATTGCTCCCGTTCCTTATCGGAAGCGGTCCTCTGTATTTCCAGCACTTCTCTCCTAGCATCCTAGCATCGTGCCATCTTTCTGCCTGTGACTTCACAACATACATTGCAGTAGCACCAGGCTGCATCGCAGTCTCTCGTGCCACCCGGTCTGCTAAAGCATTCCCTTCTCCAACTTTATCAACCACTTTCTTATGGGCACTACATTTAATTATAGCAATCTTCTTTGGATATGTTAATGCAGTCAAAAGGTTGTGAACTAACTCCCCGTACATTATCTGTGCTCCATGTGACGTTAAAAACCCTCTCTCCTTCCAGAGTAGGCCAAAATCGTGCGCTACTCCGAAGGCATAGCGGCTATCTGTATAAACATTCACACACAATCCTGCACTGAGCTCACATGCTCATGTTAATGCTATCAGTTCCGCTGCTTGGGCTGATTTCTGCGGTATGCGTGCTGTCTCCACTATTGTTTGCAATGTGGTAATTGCATACGCTGCTGAAGTCGTACCATCTGGTAGCTTCAGGCATGATCCGTCCACCCACAATTCTCCATCTACATCTGTAAAGGGCGTATCCTGGAGATCAATACGACCCTTTGTCTGTTCCTCAGTCACAAGAATACAGTCATGTGCTTTTCGTGCTTCAGACTGAGTTTCCGGGAACGGCAACAATGTGGCCGGATTTAACGTTGCACATCTCTTCAACGTAATATGAGGAGCCAAAAGCGTCAACTCATATCCCGTTAAACGAGCACTGGTCAAATGCTGCGTCTTTGTCTGATTAAGCAGGGCATCAACAGCATGGGGAACTAATACCAACAGTTTGTGAGATAACACAATTCCCTCACTCTGACGTATTGACACAGCTGTCGCCGCAACCGAGCGAAAACAACCAGGCAATGCTCGGGCAACAGGATCAAGTACAGCCGAAAAATATGCACAAGGGTGCTGCTTGTCACCGTGCATCTGCACTAAAACTGATAATGCACATCCATCTTTCTCATGCACATACAGTGAAAAGGGCTTCGTATAATCATGGGTACCTAACACTGGTGCTGAACAAAGGGCCTGTCGCAATTGCTGGAAGGCAATTTCACACTCATTTGACCAGGGAAGAGGAATTGGTGTGTCTTTTGTCAAAAGGGCTAACAATGGTTTAGCTATGTGTGAAAATCCCAATATCCATTGCCTACAAAAAGAAGCAAGACCCAAAAATGCACGCACATCCTTCTGTGTGGAAGGCACTGGCGTGTCCAAAATTGCTTGAATACGATCTGGTGTGAGTGCACGCCCCTCCTTAGACAAAAGGTGACCCAAATAAGTCACCTTTGGTCTACAGAATTGCAATTTCTTCTTCGACACTTTGTGATTGTGAGATGCGAAAAAGGAAAGCAAGGATAACGTACTCTTCTCACACAGCTCCGGAGTGTCGGCCGCCAACAAGATGTCATCGACATATTGTATAAGGGCGACACCCTCGGGCAGAACAAAGGAATCCAATTGCCGATTCAATGCTTGATTGTAAATGCTAGGGCTTTCTGTATAGCCCTGGGGGACTCTACAAAATCTATAAGACCTATTATTCAGAGTAAAACCGAAAAGGTATCGGCTATCAGGGTGAATAGGAATCGAAAAGAAGGCATTTTTCAAATCAATAACTGAAAACGTGGTCGCCGTTGGCGGGACCAAAGTGAGTAACGTCGTGATATCAGAAACCACTGGATACTGAGGTATCACTATCTTATTCACTTCCCTTAAATCAATGATAAACCGATAAACCCTGGTATCTGTATCCTTCTTCAAAATGGGTAAGATAGGACTGTTGCAAACATTATAGGGAACTTCTTCCACTACCCCCACCTTAATCAAATCCTGCACAATCTGTATGAGTGCCTCCTCCCCCTCCTGGGAAATGCGATACTGAGGGAGGCGCGGTAACACCGCACCCTCCTGGACACTAATATGGACAGGCGGAATCACCATCTGTCCCACATCAGTATCCGAAGTAGCCCACAAAGAATGAGGGAGGGAAGCTAATACAGTATCCTCTGCAACCACACACATGCGGTCTGTCATAGGGTGATTATCGTTTAAGATCACACGTACTCCAGTAGGGGAGCAGCGGATCGTTGCTCTGAAGTACTTGAGCATATCAAGACCCATAATGTTGTTGGGCGTGTTCGGGGCAAGCAAAAACGGACAGGACGCAGAAAGGTTGTCAACATGGAACGCAAGAGGTCGGGAAAGAGGGCTTCGAGAGAGTGTACCATCAAACCCTACCGATGTAACCATTAAGCCAGATGGGGGAGCCCTCGGAACCAATTGTTTGGACAGTGCACAGCGAGTAGCTCCTGTATCAACTAGGAACCGATCAGTAGAACCCAAAACATTTGCTGAAACATAAGGACCCTTCTGATCAACCGGTACTTCAACTGATTCCAACCCCCATCCGACGCAATCCTATGCATGCTGCGAATCATGATACCCAGAGCGGTCAGTCCCAGACATCTGATACTGATTTTGCCGATCAAACACATTAGGTCTATCTCGTTGCTGTGCGTTAGGTTCAAAGCGAGCACGATCATTAAAATTCCCTCTGAAATTCGAAAAGCCCCCTCTACCTCTCGGTGGTCCCTGACCACGTCCCTGACGAGATGCATACAACACCGGACAATCTCTGGCCCAATGACCCAACTGTTTACAATACGCACATTGATTTCTATTTACATCTGACCGACCCGAAGGGGGACCATAGAATCCTCCCCTACCTCTTTCTACACCCCGACGAGGCGGACCATATTTTTGTGCTAACATCACCTTAGTTTTCAAATCTTTCACTTTCTTCTCCTCATTCCCCTTCGCTTCATGTTCCTGACGCTCATAATACTGAGCCATAGTCAGGAGGGATGCCGGAGACGAGGTGGACCAAGAACTTTCACTCGCTTTTAAACGAGCTGCTATTCCCGGTAATAAATTCGCCACATATTTATCCACAAAAAGATGTCGACCCGTATCATCCGTAAGTGACTGACCACTGAAATCATGAAATGTCTCCTCAAAGCGTGTAAAGAAATCTGAGACTGATTCATCAACCTTCTGTTTACACGATGCTAACATATTCCAGTCAATCTTTTTAGGGGGAATAATCGTTTTCAACTTGGTCAAGATAGCAGCAGGAAGATCTAAAATAATCCGCGGTGGTTTTTGCGCGGGTTTTCTCTCCCTATCCTCATCCTCAATCTCAGACCATTTGGCCTTAAAAGCGTCCTGATCATCCAACTTCCGCACAGATCTCCACATATCCGGTGGTAAAATAAGCCCAAAGAACAGGTCTATATCTGCTAACGTCATAGTACAAGAATTCAAGGCCCCTTCGACCTCTTCATAAAAGGCCGCTGGATTCTTGCGGGGGTCAGGCAATGCATTCTTTAATGCCAAAACATCAGCCCTATGCCAGGGAGTATAGACCCAATTATACACAAAATATCCCTTAGCATCAGCGGAAGTAATATCCGAACTAGTTCCCGCTCCTTTAGGAGGAACATACAAAGGTGCCGCCTCTCGCATCGGTTTAGCATGCACTAATTCGCTCTTATCTGAGTGGGAGGTAGATGATTGGTCATCGCTGACACGTGGATCCGACTGCTCCTCCTCCCCTGCCTTTAGGCGCGCTCTCTCTTTAAGGTCACTCGCCGCATCCCGCAATGCAAACAGCCGTCGGACCGCATCAGGCGCCTTAGAGGGAGAAAAAACACCATTACGTAATGCTTTAGCATCTAATACTACATCATCAGGCTCAAAAACTTCTGAGTATTTCCGAAAGGCAGTAATCACTTCATCAGAAAAGGTTTCCAGAAAATACAACTTCTCTCTATCCCGCCACTGTTCCAAAGAGTCCAATAATTCAGCAAGGGACAACTTGCCCTTAAGTGCACGAAGATAAATTTTCCGAAGCTCACCCATACGCTCAACTGATAACATATACCGCGTATCTACCTTATCCGAAACCAATCCAGACTCCTGTGATCTCGGGGCGGACGCGCCAACATAAGGGGGCGGAGAACGATCTAATAAATAAAAATCATCTTCAAGATTAGTAAGGACAGGATAAAGTGGCTGGCGGACAGCATATTGGCCCGAGACTTGCAACCTACGCTCTTTCTCTTGTCTCTCCGCCAGTTCTCTTTCCTCCCGATGCTTCGCTTCCTGTGCTCGCACATGATCATTTTTCCGTTGCTCTTTATCAAACAGCGCTTTCTCACGTTTCTCTCGCTCACGCACTTCCTTCACCCATAACCGTACACATTCAAACATGTCTTGCCGAGCACGCCGTTTACACACACACTGTTCCACATACTCAATCTTACGCATATCAAACGATCCATACAAAGGCCAGCGCAACTCAGGATCCTTTTTGGTGTATTTCCTCCATACTGTGCTGTACATTATAGAAGAAAGACCATGCTTCACATACATATCCCTATCAGGAGTCCCCTCTGGGGGGGCTGGAGCAGATTCCTCGAGGTTCAACCGGTTTCCAAAGCAGCAGCACCACTTACGGAGTGCGCTAAAAGCAGGCATGCTCAAAAATAATGCAAAATATGCAGTATTATCAAAAAAATGGCACTTAAACTTTGCGCCGTTCAAATTTACACAACTCCGGAGAAATATTTCCACATTACCTGCCTATATGTGTTGCAACGCATATATTCTCACAGTAAGCAATACAAGATATGACCGGTCATCACAAATCAAACTCAAATAGCCAACCCAGGCTTCAAAACTCGGAGCAAGTACCGTACAACGGTTCTTACCAATCAAGAGTGTCCAGATTCCAACTGCCAAGTTCCAAAATTCCCCCAAACGGCTGTCACGGCAAAACCGACAGAAGAGGTCTCAGTCGAGGACCGGCGCCACCCAGAAGGTCAGTTCGGAAGGGAAGGAAGAAAACCTCAGGATGCCAGGACTAAAACGCCACTGGCAGTGATCACATCCCCGGCAAAATTCCTCACCTTCGTCACGACCAGTCCTTCGAGCATCCGAGTCGCCGATGAGCCCCACGTGACGGGCGCCAATTGATGAATACAGGCCCCAGCTAGGCCCGCAGAATACAAGGGTTCGCTCTCCTGTAACAAAAGCTAGAAGGAAGTTGGCACGGAAACTGCAAAATACAAAGACAAAGTTTATTAACCCTTAAGGGTGGTCCTACAACCCATACAACACTCTTCAGTATTGCATAGAGTAGCACAAAGAACTTGCGTACACAGTCCCCTTTTATACACAACAGAGGGGCTCATAAGTGGGTGGATACAACATGAAGCAGAATTCATTACCTTTTATGGTCATTTTCGATACAGAATCAATATGTGGGCGGAGTTAACACACTCCTAAGCCCGCGAAAACATGGTTAAGCAAGGACTAACTGATAACAGATGTGGTCAAGTCTGGGCATGCGCCAGACGGACAAAGGAGCTATTTATAGACTGTTACTAGGCAGATTACAAGAGCAACTGACACGAAGATAGGACTCTTCTCGTGCTGAGCACGTGGAGACATGACAGTACAAAATGGAGTCCGGACATTAGGCAACATAAGACGGAAAACATGTTTTAACTAGAGAGAATTCATGTCTTTAGTGAATGCTTAATCATATCGCCGTTTTAGTTTTCAACAGCGGGGCGAAGGGCGTAAGGAAGTGAAAAGGGGAGAAGGAAGGGCCAGACTTGGAGGGGCATACAAGTGTGGAATAATTTCCCCACTAGGAGTTAAGCCCCAGAAAGGAACCAGGGCAAGATCAATGGAGGCAACAATAGTCACGGCCGAATGGGATGACAATAAAGGTTGATAGCGGAAGAATGGACATCAGGTTCCCATTGGTCAGTAGACATACCAGAGGACTGGTACAGGGTTGGATAAGGGGCCATTAGGGCAAAAGGACATAAAGTCTGCTTACCTTTTACTACCGGTATACCCCGAGAAATTTTAGGGCACAGTAGTCAGTGGAGGGCAAATAAGTGCAGGTATGAGCTTTTCAGCTTCTGTTTGCAGCGGCCCTTTCGGGGTAGATGAGAAAAGAGACGGTGCAACATTACCTTGATAACTTCTTCCTGGGGGGTCTAACCTGGTTCTGCAGGCTGTCAGAAACAGCTCACAAGTTTAAAGAGCTCATGGGGCAGTGGGGAGTCTCCTTGGCACCAGAGAGGACACTAGGTCTGAGCACGGTGTTGTCATTTTGGGTTATTGATTTGGACTCGGAGGTGATGAAGGCACACCTGCCAATGGAGAAGAAGCGGCATATGGTGAAGGGTAAACAAGTGTGAATACAGTGCTAACAATGGGCTGCGCAGTATACTGTGCATGTGATTGAGAGTTTCAGCTTCTTTTGGGCAATGGGCTTTCTGTAGCCAATGGGAAAAGAGGCGGTGACACACTACCTTGATGACTACTTCCTGGTGGGCCAAAGCCGGGTCAATAGGTAGGCAGCAACAACTGACCAGTTTACGAGAGCTTTTGGATCAATCGGTGTCTCCTGTGCACCAGAGAAGACACAGGGTCTTAGTACGGGTTGTCATTTCTAGGTATCGATTCGGACTTGGTGGTGAGGGAGGTACACCTACCGATGGAGAAGAAGTTGCATACAGTGAAGGTCTTAAATAAGGGTAGACAAAGTGCTAGCAAGGGGCTGCACTGCATATTGTGCATGTTTTTAGCATAATAGTTTTTTTGTGAGGGGCTATTCGTGCAGTTGGGAAAAGAGACGGTGACACACTACCTTGATGACGTCTTCCTGGGTGGGCCAACCTTTTTCGGCAGACTGTCCGCAGCAGCTGACAAGTTTACAAGAGAGCAATGGGGGCCCAATTGGCACCAGAGGAGACATGAGATCCGAGTGCGGTGTTATAATTATGGGTAGTGGTTTGTCTCGGAGGTGAGGGAGGCACAACAACCGATAGAGAAGAAGCTGCAGATGGTGATGGTGGTAGGCGACATGCTGACTAGATGGGAAGTGAGGGGTAGAAAGGTAAAGGTGCCTATGGGACAGTTTAAATGAGCAGGTAGGGTGGTACAGACAGGAAGGACACTATGAGTTGATGGGGTAGGTCGTTAAACGGATTTACGTTGACACAACATGAAATGCCCCGGACAGCCGGGATGAAAGGAGGAGTTACACAGGTGGCAAAAAGTTTGCGAGGGGAGGGAGGGGATGCACAAGGGGGTAAAAGCAATATGGCAGTGATGCAAGTGGATGATATTCAATACCTGCAGGTTTTGACAGGCACTCAAGATATATTGAGGGCCGGTAGTAAGATGTCTGAAACACAATATTTGGTGTCAAGCCAAGTAGGGTCTGAGGTGGTAGTACCCGGAGAGCGTGGGGCTAAGCATGGGGAATATTTTTAGAGTGGGGCTCAGTAGTTGCTGCACAGTGTAGGTGTCAACGATTGACAGGTGGTTGGAGGGCACTACTGTAGGCAAGTTGGCAAGGATGGCTTTCACAGGGGAAGTCGTAGTGGGGGTATCCCCCCCTCGGGATGACGGGGCAGGCGCAGGTCAAGGGTGGGGGCAGAGAGAAGGAGACTGGACCTCGAGTGAGGAAACACGTGGCTAAGGTTTTAGGTGAGCCTGTTCGCGCATTCAGATGAGTCACAGGTTTCATGGGGATAATGTATGGCCTCCCTCTTTGGGGCTATGGAGGTTCAAGGGGCTCTCTTGGTTCTAGAATTGCTGGGTAGGAAGGGACAGGCAGGTGAATAAGAGGGTGAGGGGGATCAGGCAGCAGCTGGTGAAGCATGCCGATTGATATGGGGCTGCTCAGCATAAGAAGGGTCCAAAAAGGGGAGTCTTTTTGGCAGGTTTTTGGACAACAGGATGTCTGCAGCGCAGTTATGGTGGGCTATGCATAGAGCATCAGTATTTTAGGGGGGCTTGGGCGATTTTGGATATTCATCCTCGCCGGATCAGTGGATGAATGGATGCAGCAATGAGGGCTGGAAGAAGGGCAGGTTTATGTGTCTAGGGCGAGAGAGAACTGGTGATAGTCATACACATTAACTGGGGAGATCTAGGTGGGGGACAGTTCGTGTGCATATATTTATGCTTGTGTCTTTTCAGGTCCAGTGGCGAGGCCAGCGATGGTGGAAATGTCCACGGGGATAGTGGACTTTCCGTTGTAAATGGGCAGTGCGTTATGAAGTAGAAAAGGAAAAGGTTTGACCTGGGTCAGTACGCAGAGTCAAATAAAGTTTGTTGGCAGATGAAAGGGGGCATGTGTTTGCTTTGATGGTTTACTATATTAATAAGTAATAGATGAAGTTTGCTTATATTTCCCTGGGGGTGTTGGACTTTGAGGTGACTAAGGGGCCTTTCCCTGTTTGGGTAAGAAATGGTAGGGGTCTTTTGGTAGGTAAACACCAGGGATGGGGTGGTGTGTCATCTGGTTGGGAGCTGTTTCTTTCCCAGGCGAGAGGACTACAGCAATAGACAAAGCTGGGGAACAAATTATCAGGGACAAGAGCCTTTTGCGATAAGGAGGGTACTGGGGGAGGAGAACATAAGGAGTCAAGGTACGCTGCAGTAGACTTTTGCAGTAATGATGGGGTACGATAGTCTCTCCTCGGGATAGATATATGCCTGGTACAGAGTGAGGAGATTATAGAGGTAGGTCTGAACATTACAAGGTATCCTATAAAGCCCTAGGTTGGGGGGTCAGCAAAGTCAGACGCAGGTAAGGACTTTTCTGAGTGGCATGTGGTAAATAGTTTTTATGTGTTTACAGGTTAAGTTTATGGCTGGGAACAAGTTACTCTGGGAGCAGACGATAGGGGGAAGTTGGACCAGTGGTGCAGCCCACAGCCCAATTGGGCTCTTTGAGCTACCTTTTTAGGCTAGAGGAGCAGGGGATTTATAACCGGACTTTTGACTGCCGTGCCACTGTTTTTGTAAGGTGACACGGCAGCCGAACGTAGGTTGGGTTAGGCAGGGAGTTCAAAAAATGTTTCCCACCTGCCCTCCATTTCTGCTGGGGGGCTCTGGAGGAGGATTTCGGGGTAGCCATGATAGTAATGGTGAGGTTTGACAGCTTTGCTGGACTTAGCTACGCTGGGGAGGAAGTTGTACTTTGGTTGTCGCTTGAAGAAGGTGCATGGCATGTGGTAAATAGTTTTTAAATGTTTAGAGGTTAAGTTTATGGTTGGGAACAAGTTACTCCAGGAGCAGTCAATAGGGGGAAGTTGACACAGGAAATGGTTAGTTAGGTAGATGTTTTGGGAGGTAAGTAAGAGGTCACAGGGTTATAGTTCAAGAGTCAAAGACTGAGTGGGGGTTTATAAATTGTTACATGGAAAGGAAAAAAGGGAAACCTTAGGGGTGGGGGTAGGAGGCAAGGTAGCTGAACAAATGTGTAACCAAGGAAAATGTTTGTGAAGTGCACCTATCTTTAATAAAGTGGCCTTTTTCACACATATAGAGCATTTTTTGATCTGTGCTGCGCCCCCCCCCACCTCTGGCCCAAATCTTCCTTGCCTGGAGTCTTTCTGTCTGTCAAGGGGTTCGGTGTTATGTTTAGGAGATTCACCAATAGTGCTTTTACTTTAGAACAACAGTGCATTTTTGAACTTGTAGTTTTATTTCTATTTAGATATGGGCTTCAAAACCCAGCAAGCAATGTGCTGAAGGATAAAAAGCTAGGTTTGACTGGAGGTGCCAGACATCACAAGGGTGCAACTGACAGCTGTGAAATGTGAATCATGGGATTTTTAAACCCTTATGTATGAAGGAAGTAGTAGGGGCAAAAGTATTAGGATGCTAATTGTCCTTTGTTACATTCAGAACTAGCTGAAGGTATCACAGAACAGAGAACAGCTTGGCAGCCATGGATATGTAGTACGGAGTTTGCAAGTCTAAGATGTTTGTTGTGATTGTACTACTGCCCACCCTCCTTCCGCGTTCTAGTCATGAGGACACAATGAGCCACAGGCAGCAGCAGGCACTAGGGCACAGGGCCACTGCCAATACTATGTACTTTTCCTGTTGGGTGGAGGCTGTGGTGGCTGCTTTCAGGGCTGGAAGGACTGTCCTCCAAGCCCTGTAAGGAATCCTAGAGAAGAGGTGCTCCCCAGCCTATGCCCAACACACATGAATTACACTCAATAAAGACCTGCACACTGTCAGTCTTTCTCTCCCAGACAGCAAGAGCTGCAACCCAATACCTTTTTTCACATCTGCAGTTCTCATGCTCTGAGTGAGTCAAACGGGCACAAGGGATAGTGAAGGGAGGCTGCAGGATCCCGCAGGTGACAGGTGACATTCTGCACATGGAAAAAGAGTGTAGGTAATGACTAGAGAAAATGTGTGTAGTAAGAGAAAGAGAGGAGGAAAGAAGAGATGCTAAGAGTGACAGAGAATGATTGATGGACAGTGAAAGCTAGGCATTGGCTAGATGTAGGTATGAAAATAATGATGGAGCAACTGAGCCACAAGAGAATCGGGAGCAAAAGGTATGAAATGAGACAGAGTGACATAAAGTAACAGGAAAAAGGAAAAGAGACAAGAGGACTGGAAGAGTAAAGTTAAGTAAAACATGGGTGAGACCGAGAAAAACACAGTAGTATACAAAGTGTGGGAAAGAGAAGTTTGGGTGACAGAGAGAAAGAAGAAGATTGCCTCTGTAAAACAGAAGGCAAGACAGAGTGAGAAAATGAGATACTGGCCTAGCAAGAGTGCTTTCCGTACTGGAGACTATGTGGACTGGCATTTAACCATTGGGGTATTTGAAGATTTCTTTCTTTCTTCTTCACAACTAATTGCAAAATCTATTGCTCTATGGATGTTTAATACTTTGTACATTTTTGCCTCTGTTTGAGTTGTGGGTGCTTTGAGGACGGACCAGGGCAAGGTTGTAGTCCCAGTGCATAAGGCAGGTGTTGTTTCAACAACATTCCTAAAGCTGCCTCTAGGAGAACACACCTTTATCTGAAGTTCCTTATAACGTGTTTGCTGCAGACTCCTCAGAATAATGTGTGTGTGGTGCAGACTCTTCAGAATAACATGTGTTTGCTGCAGGCTCCTAAGAGTACCATGTGTGTTTGCTGCAGGCTCCACACAATACCATGTGTGTTTGCTGTAGGCTCCTCGGCATACCATGTGTATTTGGTGCAGGCTCCTCAGAATAACATGTGTGTTTGGTACAAGCTCCTCAGAATACCATGTGTGTTTGGTGCAGGCTCCTAAGAATAACATGTGTGTTTGATGCAGGCTCCTCAGAATAACATGTGTGTTTGATTCAGGCTCCTCAGAATGGCATGTGTGTTTGGTGCAGGCTTCACAGAATAACATGTGTGTTTGCTGCAAGCTACTCAAAATAACATGTTTGTTTAGTACAGCGTCCTCACAATAACATGTGTGTTTGATGCAGGCTCCTCAGAATAACATGTGTGTGTGTGTTGCTGCAAGCTCCTCAAAATAACATGTGCGTTTGGTACAGGCTCCTCGGAATAACATGTGTGTTTGATGCTGGCTCCTCAGAATGACATGTGTGTCTGGTACAGGCTCCGCAGAATAACATGTGTGTTTGCTGCAGGCTCCTCAGAATAAGGTGTGTTTTCTGCAAGCTCTTCAGAATAATATGTGTGTTTGGTGCAGGATTCTCAGAATAACACTTGCTTGGTGCAGGCTCCTCAGAATAAAATGTGTTTGGTGCAGGCTCCTCAGAATAACATGTGTTTGGTGCTGGCGCCTCACAATAATGTGTGCGTTTGGTACAGGCTCCTAGGAATAACATGTATTTGGTGCTGGCTCCTCAGAATAGCATGTGTGTTTGGTGCAGGCTCCACAGAATAACATGTGTTTGGTTCAGGCTCCTCAAAATAGCATGGGTGTTTGGTGTAGGCTTCACAGAATAACATATGTTGGGTGCAGGCTCCTCAGAGCAACGTGTGTTTTCTGCAAGCTCTTCAGAATAACATGTGTTTGCTGCAGGCTCCTCAGAATAACATGTGTGTTTGGTGCACGCTCCTCAGAATACCATGTTTTTATCATTATAGATGCAGAACTATAATTGCCTGAATGCCAAATGAAAACCAGAACCTAAAAAATGACTGTAATGGGACATTTGGAGACCTGAACTTGTGTGAATTCTTTAGAAGGAAATCTGTGGAGACTGTTCTTCCAAGTCTCTAGATTTTCTTGTTTATTTGGGTGTTTTTCTACTTAGGTGGGTTTTGTGATACAGATTGTATTCATAAACACAAGATGACAATACTGGACATATGTGTCCATGCAGCTTGTGTTGAAATAATGACTATAAATAAAGAACTACTTGAAGATGCAATATTGACACCAGACAATTGGACCAATGTATGTGATGTCATCATTCAGCCAGGCTTTATATATAACACTGAGCAGGCTTAGATTTGTATCCTAATACACCTAATATTAATGATAAATCTACAGTTCCAAAATGTGCCATGCAGTTTTTAGAATGCCAGGAGAGGATGAATGTGTACCATACTGTATTGAACCATTTGAAATAGGAATGTTAATGAAATTGATTTTGTTTGCAGGGTGGGTGGGTGAGGGCAAGCTCCTAAAAGCCCATCTAGACATATTAGAACTGGCAGTACCTTTTGGAGAGCATGCAGAGAGTGCTACCATGACAAGTGCACTGGTAATAAAGTGCTTTGATCATGCATGGCTTGTTCAGTACCTGGCTTTTCAGTCAACAGCTTTGTGCAAGGATCATTCAGTTCATGCAGAAAATCTTTAAAGCAAGACTGCATGTCCCAGACCACAACTTGTTGTTTGTGTAAAGCCTGGACTGGAGAAGCTAGCATGCATGACATGGGGTCATGTAGCATCCTGTGAAATGAGTAAAATCTGGTAAGGCCTCTTGTTGTTCACTCTTCAACTAAACCATCACTCCAACTGATGCGTTGGCTGTATCTTCTGGTGGCATTTTTCCTTCAATTGTTTGTTACTGGATTGATAGAGAGAACCACGGACCCAGAGTTCTAAAAACCCTATACCGCTCTCTAGGCACTGGCACAGAGGTCTAGTCCTAAGGTCTGCTCGATGGATTCACAGAATCCAGAGAAAAAGTTTAATTTTGGAAATGTGGGAGTAGGATTGATGCACAACCACATAGGTAATTATGCAGGACCTCAGTGCACTGCATTAACCGGGCTGCAGTATTAGGAAATCCCTCTTTCCAGGCAGTGCCTCCTACCTGTACCCCTTTTGTAACACTGTAAAACATGGAGTACTCTACTTTCTTCTATACATTTCTCTGATAGGCCCATCTGTACTGCTCAGGGCTTAAAATTAGAGCCGGCACGGAGGACGCAAAGCAGATACACTGATGTCAGAGCATGGAGAAGAGGCATCAGGGCCCTTAAAGGAGGCCAGTCAATTAATTGCTCAATTTGTGAAAACAAAGTCAGTGCCATGGCCCTTGTCAGCAGGTCACTGCATCTTGCACCACCCACATCCTATGCCAGCTATGCCAATAACTAACCCTGTGAAAGTCTGACAATTCAGACTATTTGAGGCTCCCCAAACTTTTAAGAATGGATTTGGCAGCACATATTAGTTGTTGTTATTGCATATTGATTAACCCCTTCGCTGCCAGGCATTCCCCCTCATCCCCGCTGTTCCATGCCCTTTTTTGGCTATTTGGGGTAGTTTACTCTTAGGCAAATACCTTTTTATCCACATAAGGTATCCACGCCAAATTTGCCTACTTTTCTTCCAACATCCTGAGGACTCTAAAGGTTCCAAGGATTTGTGAATTACCCTGGAGGTGACAAAAAAAATATGAAAAATACAGTTAGATTTTGAGAATTTTGGAAAAGATTTGAAAAAAGAAAGCCGCAGAACACAACGCCTGATTTTTTTTCCTGCAAACGGGATCAGCAAAGAATTTATGGTGCTAAAATTATCATCTTCCCAGCTTTCAGTAACAGGCAGACTTTTGTTATAAAACTAAAATTTTATGCACAGTTTTGGCATTTTACTGGGATATAGCCTATTTTTCCTCTAGTTTGTGCTTTCAACCTCCTTCCAGTTAGTGGTAGAAATGGGTGTGAAACCAATAAGGGATCCCGGAAAGCTATACATTTATCAAAAGGAGACAACATTCTGAATTCAGCAAGAAGTTATTTGTGTAGATCTCTCAAAGTTTTTTTATAACAGTTGAAATAAAAAAAATATTGAAACTGAGTTGAAAAAAGCCATCTGTGCTTACATCTTGTCAGGGGAACTTAACGAATCACACAGGAGCAGAATGACGCTAACTCCCAATGCCCTTCTCAGGACCCCCCCTGCTAGGTTTGTTTTAATCCATCGCAGGTAAGTTCTGAGGGGCGAAAGGGGATGGGACAGAGAAGAGACAGCTCCAAAACACTGCTGGTCCTGCTTGGTCTACTTCTTCAGATTGTTAGGCTAGAAACATTAAATAGTCAGATATATTGGTTACCTTAACAACTGCTTTCCTCAATATATATATAATAACTAATCTCACCAGTGAGTAGTTTTGGACGTGCCACTTTTCTTACTTCTCTAGAGCGTTGTGTGCGTTTACCCAGAGAAGCCTTCTCTCTAATCGCTTGTTCTTTTCCTTGTAGGTCGTTCTATTCTAAGGGTCTCTGTCTTGATAGAAGAAAAAAACAAGGTAAGTTATTTTTCTGTTCTGTATGTGTGTAATGTAGTTCTATGTTTCCTTCCCAACTGTATACTCACTGGACAAGTGATTGAGATGATTATGATTAGTTGTCTGAAGTCTGAGAACTTCAATTAAATAGGGACAATATGAACAAATGCACCTGCCTAAGATTTTTCTTAATGGAAGATTTGCTGATTTATGCTTCACAGCCAATTAGAGAAGGTGCTTTTAATCACTTTAGTTTGACTATTAATCACAGTTTTTATGGCAGCTGCCAAAGACGTCTGCAATTTAATTATTTCCTTCTCACGGAAATATGTAATGAAGCGCGAACAGTATTCTCACAGGAAATACAATACTGAATATTATCAATTGGGTAAGTTGATAATAAACTTCTTCTCAGATTTATTTCAATTGTTAGCGCTAGAAAGACTTCAGTCAGAATTATGTTTCTACAGCTTATAGCCCGAAAACTTGGATGTGAAAAGAAATAATACTTAGATGTTGACACTAACCTTTAATCTTGGATATTGGTAGTAACCGACGAAGCTAAACCCGAATATTCCGCCACTACCCTGACTAACTTTCGCGACGCATGAACAACAGGTGCTGCTCAGAAGAATCTTCAGTGAAGTGCACAGTAGAATTTTGGAGCACACCTCACCAACTGTCATTTGCAGAAAGACTAGACTTCTAAACAGCGTTATGCTGTTGCAATGTCAGGATGTTGGCGGCCATGTTGGAGTTTCTACGGTGCCAACTAGCGCTCCAACTAAAGGGATTAGCAACTCTTTGAGTTTGTAAAGAGAGAATAGTAGCTACGGAGGAAGTAGGAGGAGGAAACCTCCTGTGATTCCTGACAGTACCCCCTCTCAAAGGGGTTTCCTCCAATCTGGGTTTGGTAGGAAATTTAGCATGGAAGGCTTTAATTAATTGAGGGGCATGGACATCAGTACTTTTTTCCCAGGAACGTTCATCAGGTCCATAACCCTTCCAATCAATGAGGTAAAAGAGTTCATCACGGATGAGTTTTGAATCTAAGATCCGTTTAACTTCATACGCAGCCTCACCATGCAGGATTAGAGGATAAGGAGGGGAAGACCTACGCAACCCGGGGTGAATTGGTTTCAAGAGAAAAACATGAAAGACCGGGTGAATTTTGGTGGAACCAGGAAGAGATAATCGATAAGTAACTGGATTAATGACCTTCTCAATTGGATAAGAACCCATAAAACGAGGCTGGAATTTATGGGAACCTTTGAGTCTAAGATTTTTTGTACACTGCCAGACAATCTCCCACATGAAGCTCAGGTGCCTTTTTACGTTTTCGATCAGCGAAGTGTTTGTAACAAGCCTTTGCTATCGACAAATTCTGGGTTACAGTGTGGTGGATCCTAGCTAACTGTTGGGCAATATTCTGAACAGCAGGAATGTTAGTATTGTCAAAATTAACATGGGAATTAGGATGCCTGCCTGAATTTATAAAGAAAGGTGAGCAACCTGTGGAAACATTAAGGGCATTATTATAGGCACTATATCAACAAAGGAGGGGGGGACGAGGAGCTATTAGAAAAGGTCCTGTACCAGGGCTCCCAAGTTAAATGCAACAGCAGTATGATGGTAACAGTTCCTAAAGAATAAAGTAAGAGAGATTCAGAAAGCCAGTTAGGCTTTTGAAGAATGTGCAGTGTCTCCAAGATGGTTAGAGTGTGCCGAGAAAGAGTGAAGGTACTCCTATGTGGATCTGTAAGTGCCCTCACACACCCAAACAGGTGTATAGCATCATCATCGGGCTGGTGCTCCTCGTGGGGGTGGCGCTGCAGTCCCTCACGGGCCCGTTTGACGGGGCTCTTTGCCGGAGATCTTCAAGGAGTTTGCCGCATTTGTGCATGGGGGTGTGTGGGGCTAAGTGTAAGTGGTGTGGTGATTGAGTTCTAAAAAGAGCCCAAGGACACTTGCAATTTATTAAGGGTGTCCTCGGGGTCCGGATAAAATATATCACGGGGATGGAGAAGCAATCTCAGTTGCCTGTGTGAGAGGGGAAAATGAAAAAATACAATCCCTCTTCTCTCACCCGTGTAGTGAATAAAGTGAGTGTGTCAAGGGGTCGACATGTTTCGCGCCATAGATAGTCCCTAGTGGATCTGGGGCGCTTCATCAGGACCAAAAGAGTAAGGTATGTCAAATGGGAGTCGGGAAAGAGACACCCTATAAACCCATGAGTCCTAATTGTAGGAAAGGTAGTTGCAAAACAAGAGATAAGAGACACGTCGTCTAGCGTGTCCCTTGTTACGGCCTATAGAGGAGACAAAAAGCACACATAGGGGGAGAGAAGGGAAAGAGAACACAGTCCAAGGCCGTTAATAACAGTCTAAAGTCATGTGGATAGTATATCTCTGCATGCTGGTGTGTCGGAAAGTGCCTCGGTGGGGAACCTAGCTAGACACAAGCATGCAAGTGGATGGAGAGGGGCAAGGATGTCCCTGGAATGCTTAAAACTAAAATAAGTAGTGGTCAAGTGGTCCATGTGTACGGCTAGACTAGGTGGCAAGAATGCTCACTAAAAAGTGACATCGCGGGTCTATGCTGTGACTAGTGTGCATACGGGAGAGGTGTCCAAATATCATTAATCATGACTCATGAGTGTGATCAAAAGTAATCTGCTGTGCTCTTAAAGCCACATGTACTATGAGGGTGAGTATGCCGTAAAACACAACAACGCTGTGCCTACCCTCCCTAGTTCCAGGTCAGGCCTCGTCAGCTTAGCCAAATAGCAGTGAAGGCAGCTGTGAAAAAACGGCCCGCAAATCGGGACCGATGTCGTTAATAATACAGTATGCCAGGAAGAAATAAATAAATACACACAAGCGGTATGGCTCTGATATATAGGCCGCTCAGGATATGGTTAGTGGCTATGATCTTTGGGGCCGGTCGATGTGGAGACGGCTGGTTAACCGGACCGGTACCGGTAACAGTACAGAGAAATACTCAAACTGCCCTGAACAATTAGCAAGAACAGTAACGGTGCTTAAAGCCCCTCGAGATCGAGGCGGTCAGGAAAGGAGGGCCGGTATCGATCATTGTACACTATGACGGATAATGTCATTCTAATTAGAGAAAGTACTCACTGCGTGCTCTTCTTCTGTGCTCCGGAACACCTACCCGGTAGCTTCGGCTGCTGGACGGCAACTCGGGGCAGCGGTATCCATAATATACACGTCCTACGTGATTGGAGCAGGGGGGTGCACGTGACATGCGTAGGAACGTGGTGACGAAGTAGTCGTCTGGCGTTCTATTAGTGCGGCCATGTTGGAACGGGATCAGAAAGTGAGATTCCGGCAGTAACTCGGGGCAGCAGTATCCAAATATAAGCGCCCTACGGTATTGGAGCAGGGGAGTGCACATGACATGTGCTGGAACTACGTGGCGATACTGTTCTCTGGCGTTCTTAAGGGGCAGCCATAATGGACAGGGATCGGATAGTGAGATAGCCAATGTGACGGGGATGGCAATATCGGGGCAGCAAGTTGTATCAAAGTCCTGTTTATGAGCTAGTATTAGAGCCAGACATTAGACAAAGTGGTAAAGATATCTCTCATATATATATATATATATATATATATATATATATATGTGTAGCAGGAGACATAAAGATCTATTGACTGTAATGAAAATTGGAGATATGTGGTCAATATCTCCTGGAAGTTTTGTAAGTGTCTAGTCTTAGTAGTGGAGTAGTACACAAAAGGAGATGGTGGAGTGGAACCGTTATGTGAGGGGGTAATATTTTTTATTGTGTATATTGTATGGTTATAGTAGTAGTAGTCTCAGGGAACATATTATGTCATACATGTTGTGTCTAAGACAGATGATGTGTGTGATGCTCCCACTTAGGGGTTCACCTAGTGAGATCGACCCAGGGTATGTTATCGTTGAGACCACCACTGTCACTTTTAAGTCTGAAGACCCATCGTTGTTCACGTTCAAACAAAGTAGTTATGGACCATTGAGGGTTAGATTCTATAATGGTCCACTTTAGGCTGTCTGGGGGATGATTTTTCTCCAGAAAGTGAGCCTGTAGTCTTGTTGCTGACCGTTTGCAACGGATCGTACTTTTATGTTCTCCTATGCGTATCTTTATTGGTCGAGCTGTCATACCTATGTAATGTGAACCACAGGGACACGTGATCAAGTATACGCAGTTCTTGGTATTGCAATTAGTGTGGCGATTTTGACGCCATGGTCTCGAAAGTCCAAGTTCCAGTTCTTTGGTTGCCGTCGTCTGAGGACAGACTGTACATGTGCCGCATGGGTGATGGCCCAACACGGGAGGTAGTGTCCAGAGGGTTGGTTGCGGATTGTTTTTTTTGTTTTTTGGACGTGTATGTACCAAAATGTCCCTCAGATTTTCAGTCCTTTTGAATGCGAACAGTGGTATTGGTCCTGGTGATACATTGCCTGTTTCTAATATCTTCCAGTGTTTTTTGACAATTTTTGGAATTTTATTGGAGTAGGAGGTGAATGATGTCACACAGGTTAGTTTGTCAGTTTCCTTCTTCTCTTTTACTTCAAGTAGAGCTCCTCTGTGGTTGTTTCTTGCTCTCTTGCGAGCCTGTCTTATGATGTTGGATGGGTAATTCCTTCTGATCAGGTTGGTAGATAGAGTTTCGGCTTCTTTCTCGAATTCTATTCTGGTGTTGCAATTTCTCCGAAGGCGGAGGAACTGGCCTACAGGTAGGTTCTCCCTGAGTGCTTTAGGATGGTGACTTGAAAATAGGAGCAAGCTGTTCCTATCTGTAGGTTTTTTGTAATTGGTAGTTTTTAGAGTACCCTCTTCCAGTGATATCAGAAGATCCAGGAAAGGGATGGAATCCGGTGACAGTGATCCAACAAATTTCAGAAAGGGGTTGATCGTGTTGATCCATGTGAAGAAAGAGCGACAGGCATCCTCATCCCCTTTCCAAAAGATGATAATATCATCTATATACCGGCGCCATAAAAGGATGTTGCCGGTAAACGGATTGGTGTCAGTGAGGATATGTTCTTCTTCGAACCTGGCCATGTAAAGACATGCCAGGCTAGGCGCAAATGTGCTGCCCATACAAGTGCCTTGCACTTGGTGATAGATCTTGTTTTGAAATGCAAAGAAGTTTTCTTTCAATGCAAGTGAGGCACAATCACAGATGAAACTGATTGGAGTAGAGGATGGCCAGGGGTTGAGCTGGCGTAGGGCACTTTCCAAAACCGTCAAGGTAGCATCTTGCGGAATATTGGTATAAAGTGCCTCTACATCTAGGGTGACAAGCAGTGTGATCGATTCTGGTTCCTCAAATTGTTCTATTAAATTGAGTACTTCTGTGGTGTCCCTTAGATATGTTGGAGTCTTAGTGACCAAAGGCCGTAAGAAAACATCACAAAATTTGCTCAGTGGTTCGAGTAGTGAGTTGATGCCTGACACTATAGGGCGTCCAGGTGGAGGGTTAATGCCCTTATGAATTTTGGGTAGGCAATAAAAATATGGCATCCGCGGGTCATCATTTCTGAGGAACACAGCTTCGTCCTTCGTTATCCAACCTTCTGTTTCAGCTTCATACGTTAGACAGCGTATGGCTGCAGCAAGTCGTGAGGTAGGGTCTTCTCCGGTAGGTTCGTAGTATCTTACATTGGATAGTTGTCGTAGACATTCTTCATCATATGCATCTCTGTCTTGTATGACAATTGCACCGCCTTTATCGGCCGGTTTGATAATAATGGAGTCGTCTTCCGCCAGATCTTTGAGCATGGATCTTTCCTCCTTAGAGAGATTGTCAAAGGGGCGGTTGGTTGTGATATTGTCAACATCTTTGAGGATTGCCTGCTCGAACGTCAGAATCTCGTTAGGAGTCATTGCTGCAGTTGGAGTGAATCGGGATCTGTTCTTCAGTCCACTCCCTTCCGGTGGATTGGGAGGTCTGTCATGGAAAAAAGCTCTTAGTCGTACTTTCCGGAAGAACTGATGTAATTCTTGATGTAGTTTGAAGTCATCAACCTTCGGTGTCGGGACAAATCCCAGGCCTCTCTCTAGAAGTTTATTCTCTCCTGTGGTCAGAGGTCTTGATGACAGATTGACCACTAGGGTCTTGTGGTCTTGCTCCGCAGGACCATCTGTTCCGGTTCCTGCCAGTGCACGTTCTTGATCCCTCCTCTTCTTTTGCCTCTTCCTCTGCCCCTCCCTCTGTTGAGAAAAGGGGGGTTCGGGAATGATTGATAATTAGGCAGGGGATTCTGTGCTGGTGGTCCGTTCCACATTGGTTGGGGACCCATCCACGGTCCCTGATAGACTGGTGTGTGAAAAGGATGTGGAGGGAAACCTTGGAACAAGGGTGGTGGCATAGGTTGGTATCGGTATCCTCCTCTGGATCTCTGCTGTCTATTACCAAAGTTGGATTCGCTGCCAGTGGATTCCGATCTTCCCGAGTTGTTACTGCTGGTATCCTCTGATGTGGTGTCATGGTTGGGGAATACATAATCGTCTTTAGTGTACGGGTAGACTTTTTCTTTGTCAAACCTTCTTACATCTTTTTGAAGTTGAGTGATCTTTTGTTTAGTTAGATACTCTTTATGATCTTGCATTTCTTGATTAATTTCTGTCAATCTTGACTTAAATGCTGTCACAGAAATGCCAGTTTTGAGTCTATTTGAGATCACACTCTCCGAGAATAGACTCAAAACTGGCATTTCTGTGACAGCATTTAAGTCAAGATTGACAGAAATTAATCAAGAAATGCAAGATCATAAAGAGTATCTAACTAAACAAAAGATCACTCAACTTCAAAAAGATGTAAGAAGGTTTGACAAAGAAAAAGTCTACCCGTACACTAAAGACGATTATGTATTCCCCAACCATGACACCACATCAGAGGATACCAGCAGTAACAACTCGGGAAGATCGGACTCCACTGGCAGCGAATCCAACTTTGGTAATAGACAGCAGAGATCCAGAGGAGGATACCGATACCAACCTATGCCACCACCCTTGTTCCAAGGTTTCCCTCCACATCCTTTTCACACACCAGTCTATCAGGGACCGTGGATGGGTCCCCAACCAATGTGGAACGGACCACCAGCACAGAATCCCCTGCCTAATTATCAATCATTCCCGAACCCCCCTTTTCTCAACAGAGGGAGGGGCAGAGGAAGAGGCAAAAGAAGAGGAGGGATCAAGAACGTGCACTGGCAGGAACCGGAACAGATGGTCCTGCGGAGCAAGACCACAAGACCCTAGTGGTCAATCTGTCATCAAGACCTCTGACCACAGGAGAGAATAAACTTCTAGAGAGAGGCCTGGGATTTGTCCCGACACCGAAGGTTGATGACTTCAAACTACATCAAGAATTACATCAGTTCTTCCGGAAAGTACGACTAAGAGCTTTTTTCCATGACAGACCTCCCAATCCACCGGAAGGGAGTGGACTGAAGAACAGATCCCGATTCACTCCAACTGCAGCAATGACTCCTAACGAGATTCTGACGTTCGAGCAGGCAATCCTCAAAGATGTTGACAATATCACAACCAACCGCCCCTTTGACAATCTCTCTAAGGAGGAAAGATCCATGCTCAAAGATCTGGCGGAAGACGACTCCATTATTATCAAACCGGCCGATAAAGGCGGTGCAATTGTCATACAAGACAGAGATGCATATGATGAAGAATGTCTACGACAACTATCCAATGTAAGATACTACGAACCTACCGGAGAAGACCCTACCTCACGACTTGCTGCAGCCATACGCTGTCTAACGTATGAAGCTGAAACAGAAGGTTGGATAACGAAGGACGAAGCTGTGTTCCTCAGAAATGATGACCCGCGGATGCCATATTTTTATTGCCTACCCAAAATTCATAAGGGCATTAACCCTCCACCTGGACGCCCTATAGTGTCAGGCATCAACTCACTACTCGAACCACTGAGCAAATTTTGTGATGTTTTCTTACGGCCTTTGGTCACTAAGACTCCAACATATCTAAGGGACACCACAGAAGTACTCAATTTAATAGAACAATTTGAGGAACCAGAATCGATCACACTGCTTGTCACCCTAGATGTAGAGGCACTTTATACCAATATTCCGCAAGATGCTACCTTGACGGTTTTGGAAAGTGCCCTACGCCAGCTCAACCCCTGGCCATCCTCTACTCCAATCAGTTTCATCTGTGATTGTGCCTCACTTGCATTGAAAGAAAACTTCTTTGCATTTCAAAACAAGATCTATCACCAAGTGCAAGGCACTTGTATGGGCAGCACATTTGCGCCTAGCCTGGCATGTCTTTACATGGCCAGGTTCGAAGAAGAACATATCCTCACTGACACCAATCCTTTTACCGGCAACATCCTTTTATGGCGCCGGTATATAGATGATATTATCATCTTTTGGAAAGGGGATGAGGATGCCTGTCGCTCTTTCTTCACATGGATCAACACGATCAACCCCTTTCTGAAATTTGTTGGATCACTGTCACCGGATTCCATCCCTTTCCTGGATCTTCTGATATCACTGGAAGAGGGTACTCTAAAAACTACCAATTACAAAAAACCTACAGATAGGAACAGCTTGCTCCTATTTTCAAGTCACCATCCTAAAGCACTCAGGGAGAACCTACCTGTAGGCCAGTTCCTCCGCCTTCGGAGAAATTGCAACACCAGAATAGAATTCGAGAAAGAAGCCGAAACTCTATCTACCAACCTGATCAGAAGGAATTACCCATCCAACATCATAAGACAGGCTCGCAAGAGAGCAAGAAACAACCACAGAGGAGCTCTACTTGAAGTAAAAGAGAAGAAGGAAACTGACAAACTAACCTGTGTGACATCATTCACCTCCTACTCCAATAAAATTCAAAAAATTGTCAAAAAACACTGGAAGATATTAGAAACAGGCAATGTATCACCAGGACCAATACCACTGTTCGCATTCAAAAGGACTGAAAATCTGAGGGACATTTTGGTACATACACGTCCAAAAAACAAAAAAACCAATCCGCAACCAACCCTCTGGACACTACCTCCCGTGTTGGGCCATCACCCATGCGGCACATGTACAGTCTGTCCTCAGACGACGGCAACCAAAGAACTGGAACTTGGACTTTCGAGACCATGGCGTCAAAATCGCCACACTAATTGCAATACCAAGAACTGCGTATACTTGATCACGTGTCCCTGTGGTTCACATTACATAGGTATGACAGCTCGACCAATAAAGATACGCATAGGAGAACATAAAAGTACGATCCGTTGCAAACGGTCAGCAACAAGACTACAGGCTCACTTTCTGGAGAAAAATCATCCCCCAGACAGCCTAAAGTGGACCATTATTGAATCTAACCCTCAATGGTCCATAACTACTTTGTTTGAACGTGAACAACGATGGGTCTTCAGACTTAAAAGTGACAGTGGTGGTCTCAACGATAACATACCCTGGGTCGATCTCACTAGGTGAACCCCTAAGTGGGAGCATCACACACATCATCTGTCTTAGACACAACATGTATGACATAATATGTTCCCTGAGACTACTACTACTATAACCATACAATATACACAATAAAAAATATTACCCCCTCACATAACGGTTCCACTCCACCATCTCCTTTTGTGGACTACTCCACTACTAAGACTAGACACTTACAAAACTTCCAGGAGATATTGACCACATATCTCCAATTTTCATTACAGTCAATAGATCTTTATGTCTCCTGCTACACATATATATATATATATATATATATATATATATGAGAGATATCTTTACCACTTTGTCTAATGTCTGGCTCTAATACTAGCTCATAAACAGGACTTTGATACAACTTGCTGCCCCGATATTGCCATCCCCGTCACATTGGCTATCTCACTATCCGATCCCTGTCCATTATGGCTGCCCCTTAAGAACGCCAGAGAACAGTATCGCCACGTAGTTCCAGCACATGTCATGTGCACTCCCCTGCTCCAATACCGTAGGGCGCTTATATTTGGATACTGCTGCCCCGAGTTACTGCCGGAATCTCACTTTCTGATCCCGTTCCAACATGTCCGCACTAATAGAACGCCAGACGACTACTTCGTCACCACGTTCCTACGCATGTCACGTGCACCCCCCTGCTCCAATCACGTAGGACGTGTATATTATGGATACCGCTGCCCCGAGTTGCCGTCCAGCAGCCGAAGCTACCGGGTAGGTGTTCCGGAGCACAGAAGAAGAGCACGCAGTGAGTACTTTCTCTAATTAGAATGACATTATCCGTCATAGTGTACAATGATCGATACCGGCCCTCCTTTCCTGACCGCCTCGATCTCGAGGGGCTTTAAGCACCGTTACTGTTCTTGCTAATTGTTCAGGGCAGTTTGAGTATTTCTCTGTACTGTTACCGGTACCGGTCCGGTTAACCAGCCGTCTCCACATCGACCGGCCCCAAAGATCATAGCCACTAACCATATCCTGAGCGGCCTATATATCAGAGCCATACCGCTTGTGTGTATTTATTTATTTCTTCCTGGCATACTGTATTATTAACGACATCGGTCCCGATTTGCGGGCCGTTTTTTCACAGCTGCCTTCACTGCTATTTGGCTAAGCTGACGAGGCCTGACCTGGAACTAGGGAGGGTAGGCACAGCGTTGTTGTGTTTTACGGCATACTCACCCTCATAGTACATGTGGCTTTAAGAGCACAGCAGATTACTTTTGATCACACTCATGAGTCATGATTAATTATATTTGGACACCTCTCCCGTATGCACACTAGTCACACCATAGACCCGCGATGTCACTTTTTAGTGAGCATTCTTGCCACCTAGTCTAGCCGTACACATGGACCACTTGACCACTACTTATTTTAGTTTTAAGCATTCCAGGGACATCCTTGCCCCTCTCCATCCACTTGCATGCTTGTGTCTAGCTAGGTTCCCCACCGAGGCACTTTCCGACACACCAGCATGCAGAGATATACTATCCACATGACTTTAGACTGTTATTAACGGCCTTGGACTGTGTTCTCTTTCCCTTCTCTCCCCCTATGTGTGCTTTTTGTCTCCTCTATAGGCCGTTACAAGGGACACGCTAGACGACGTGTCTCTTATCTCTTGTTTTGCAACTACCTTTCCTACAATTAGGACTCATGGGTTTATAGGGTGTCTCTTTCCCGACTCCCATTTGACATACCTTACTCTTTTGGTCCTGATGAAGCGCCCCCAGATCCACTAGGGACTATCTATGGCGCGAAACATGTCGACCCCTTGACACACTCACTTTATTCACTACACGGGTGAGAGAAGAGGGATTGTATTTTTTCATTTTCCCTTCTCACACAGGCAACTGAGATTGCTTCTCCATCCCCGTGATATATTTTATCCGGACCCCGAGGACACCCTTAATAAATTGCAAGTGTCCTTGGGCTCTTTTTAGAACTCAATCACCACACCACTTTCACTTAGCCCCACACACCCCCATGCACAAATGCGGCAAACTCCTTGAAGATCTCCGACAAAGAGCCCCGTCAAACGGGCCCGTGAGGGACTGCAGCGCCACCCCCACGAGGAGCACCAGCCCGATGATGATGCTATACACCTGTTTGGGTGTGTGAGGGCACTTACAGATCCACATAGGAGTACCTTCACTCTTTCTCGGCACACTCTAACCATCTTGGAGACACTGCACATTCTTCAAAAGCCTAACTGGCTTTCTGAATCTCTCTTACTTTATTCTTTAGGAACTGTTACCATCATACTGCTGTTGCATTATTATAGGCATACTCAGCAGTCCACAAATGGTCAGGCCAGTCACCCTCCTCATCTAACAAGTATAACCTAAGGTGTTGTTCTAGTTCTTGATTAATGCGTTCGGTCTGACCATCAGTTTCAGGATGAAAGCTGGTAGAATAACGGTGGTCAATGTTAAGCCCCTTCATGTAAGCTTTCCAAAAGTGTGATAGAATCTGGGAGCCCCTGTCTGAAATGAGTACCTTAGGAATCCCATGAGGGCGAATTATGTGTAGATTGAAAAGTTGAGATAGCTGCTTGGAAGTGGGTGCACCCTTAAAGGGTACAAAGTGTGCCATTTTACTAAATGTGTCAACCACAACCAGAATACTGTCATAACCATGAGAGGAAGGTAAATCAACAATCAATTCTAGGGAGACCGTGTGCCAAGGATATGGGGGGGTTGGTATGGGTTGTAAGAGGCCCTTTGGGGCTTGCCTGACCGATTTCCCCCGTGCACATAGTTCGCAACTCAAAACATATTGACGAACATCACGGCACATGTATGGCCACCAAAAGTTTCGTTTAAGTAAATCTTCAGTTTTTAGGATGCCCTAATGACCAGCCAGTGGATTGTCATGACTTTCCTGCATGGCTTTTAACTGGAGTTCCTTAGTGGGTAGATACAAGGCAGAGTTGTGGTAGGGAAGGCCGTTGTGAATGGAATGTAGTAGATCTTCTGAGAACCAAGTCTGCATACCCAGATCTGACATCAAATTGCGAACATGATGTTCAAAGGGTTCCAAGGAAATCACTGCAATGAATTTGTCATCAGGTATAATTGGTTGATTTTCAATGACTGGAGTTTGATTTTCTGTATCTAAGCGTGAGAGGACATCAGCCTTTCCATTCTTGGATCCGGGACGAAAGGTAATAACAAAATCAAAGTCTGCAAAGTACAGAGACCACCGCAATTGACGTGGTGTGAGTGTACGCGCACAGAGCAAAAAATTTAGATTGCAGTGATCTGTGAACACAGTTACAGTGTGTTTAGCCCCCATTAAATAATGCCTCCAATCCTTGAAGGCATACTTAATAGCCAGAAGTTCTTTTTCCGTGATAGTTTAGTTACATTCTGCAGGATTGAGTTTGCGTGAACGATATGCTACAGGATGCAGCTGCCCAGTGTCTTTGTATCTCTGCGAAAGAATTCCTCCGATGGCTAGGTCTGAAGCGTCCGTCTCCAGATAGAAGGGTTTGGAGGGATCTGCGTGAAGTAAAACTGGGGCTATGGTGAAACTGGTTTTCATTAATCGGAAGGCCTCTCCAGCTTCATCAGACCAGTGGAAAGAGATGCCTTTCTTCAGAAGACGAGTTAAAGGAAGTATTTTAGAAGAGAATCCATGGATGAATCGTCTGTAAAAATTGGAGAATCCAATAAAGCTTTGAAGTTCTTTGATACTAGTAGGAGATTTCCAGTCTGTTATTGCTTTCACCTTCTGTTCATCCATTTGAACTCCACTAGGCGAGAGTACAAAGCCAAGGAATTCCACTGTGTCGGTGTTAAAGAGGCATTTCTCCAGTTTTACATATAGAGAGTTTTCCCATAGGCATTGTAGAACCGCTCTGACCTGGTCATAATGTTCTTCAGTCGTATTTGAATAAATTAAGATGTCATCAATGTAAACTATTACGCATCGATCAATGAAATCACTTAATACATTGTTGAAAAAGTATTGGAAAGCCGCAAGTGCGTTACACTGAACATACGGCATTACAAGGTACTCATAGAACCCAAATGTAGTTCTGAACGTGGTCTTCCATTCATCGCCTTCTCGGAGTCTGATTAGATGATATGCTCCACGTAAGTCTAGGCGAGTGTAAGTTTTAGCTTCTTTCACCTGGTCAATCAATACCGAGATGAGGGGTAACGGCTATCGGTTTTTGATAGGGATTCTGTTGCTTGCTCTAAATCTATGCAAGTCCTGAGATCCCCCCCCCTCCTTTGGTACGAAAAAAAGGGGGGAAGAGACAGGGGACTGGGATGGCCGAATAAAGCCATTTGCCAAGTTCTTGGTCAAATATTCTTTCAAGTGGAGATTTTCCTTTTCCGTTAGGGCATAAACTCTACTGCAGGGTAGGTTGGCTCCGGGTTCCAGGTCGATCTTGTAGTCATAAGACCTGTGTGGAGGTAATGTTTCGGCTTTAATTTCATCAAAGACATCTGCGAATTCTCGGTAAGGTTCTGGTATTTCAGGTGTTTGAATGACACTTATCGAATTTCCATTAGTGCAAACTGAGTGACCGCACTGGTTACGGTAGGATGAGCCATACCTTCAAAACAATGTCTTGCACAATATTCCGAATTTAATTGAATAGTCCGGGCTCCCCAATCTATCAACGGATTGTGTTCAGTCAACCAAGGTAGGCCCAAGATTAGTTGAAATTGGGGGGCGTCAATTAAATTAAACTGCAAGGTCTCTTGGTGTCCCTCAATGGTGGTCATGTGTACCGATTCTGTATGACTGATTATTGGTCCTGAAGTTAATTCAGTACCATCAACTGCTCGGACCTTCTCACTTTTTTCCTTTTTAATGGCTTGTAATCTAATTTGATCCGTAAATTTATGGTCGTAAAAATTACCTGTTGCTCCAGAATCAACCATGACAATAACTCCGGTCAAATTTGTACTTCTAAATCTTAATGTTACTGTCATTACCAAATGGGGTGAAGAGACTTGTAACGTGTTCGCTACCTGATGATCTATTGGAGTTGTTGCTCCTTTCGCAACCACGGGTCCAACTCCGCTCACCTGTGGTGCCTCTAGTTTTCCTTCTCCTTTGCTGGTAATTTTGGTATTTTTAAACAGTTCTTGACAAAATGTCCACTTTCTCCACAATACAAACACAACTTGTTCAATCTTTGTTTCTCTTTTTCCTCCTTGGAGAGTGGACCTCTGATTACCCAAATTTGCATGGGTTCTGCTCCTGTGGAACTTTCCGCTGTTCGTGTCGGTTCTGTTTTAACTCTATCAAAACGTGGAACACTAGGTCGAAACTCCTGTGTACGTTCTCCTTTTCGCTCAGTTTGCCGATAATCAATCTCTAGAGTCAAATCCACTAGGGAAGAGATGTCAGTAGGTGGATTCGGGATTTGGGAAAGATCATCTTTCAATTCTTCTCGCAATCCCCTGTAAAATACTGCTGCTCTTTTATTTTCTGGCCAATTCGTCTCTACTATTAATTTATTAAATTGGGCTAGGTAGGCCACGAGTTCTCGGTTACCCTGTTTTAATTCTAACAGTTCGTTGTCAGACGCCTGTGATGCAGTTCTACGATCAAAGATGCGAAGGAATTCTTTCTTGAAGTCTTCAAGGTTATATAAAATTGGATCATCTTGAGACACTAGTGGCATGGACCAGGAAGCGGCGTCCCCACTAAGGTAAGACAGGATGAACGCCACACGGGATTGGGCATCAGGGAAAATGGTTGGACAGCACATGAAGTGCAATGAACACTGGGTCAAAAGAATTCGTGCCTTTTGCGGATCTCCATTGAACCTCTCTGGTGGAGCAAGAGGAATTACGGGGGATAATGAGTGAATGACTTGGGTGGTGGCAAATTACGGAGTGCTAGCATTTGGATTCTGTGTAGTAAAAGATGTGGAGGCTTGACTGGCAACCTGAACTGGTGTTCCCGTTTTAAAGGTTATAATCTCTTGTCTTAATACCTTATTTTCCTCCCTCACTGCCTCCCTCACTGCCTCTAAGTCCCTTTGTATATTACTTAAAATCTCTCCTAAATTTTTTAGATCCAGACCTTCCGTCATTCTGCTCAGGTGCTAGTACCAACGTGGGCACTTCACTCTGTCAGGGGAACTCAACGAATCACACAGGAGCAGAATGACGCTAACTCCCAATGCCCTTCTCAGGACCCCCCCCCCCTGCTAGGTTTGTTTTAATCCATCGCAGGTAAGTTCTGAGGGGGAAAAGGGGATGGGACAGAGAAAAGACAGCTCCAAAACACTGCTTGTCCTGCTTGGTCTTCTTCTTCAGATTGTTAGGCTAGAAACATTAAATAGTCAGATATATTGGTTACCTTAACAACTGCTTTCCTCAATATATATATAATAACTAATCTCACCAGTGAGTAGTTTTGGACTTGCCACTCTTCTTACTTCTCTAGAGCGTTGTGTGCGTTTACCCAGAGAAGCCTTCTCTCTAATTGCTTGTTCTTTTCCTTGTAGGTCGTTCTATTCTAAGGGTCTCTGTCTTGATAGACGGAAAAAACAAGGTAAGTTATTTTTCTGTTCTGTATGTGTGTAATGTAGTTCTATGTTTCCTTCCCAACTGTATACTCACTGGACAAGTGATTGAGATGATTATGATTAGTTGTCTGAAGTTTGAGAACTTCAATTAAATAGTGACAATAAGAACAAATGCACCTGCCTAAGATTTTTCTTAATGGAAGATTTGCTGATTTATGCTTCCCAGCCAATTAGAGAAGGTGCTTTTAATCACTTTAGTTTGACTATTAATCACAGTTTTTATGGCAGCTGCCAAAGACGTCTGCAATTTAATTATTTCCTTCTCACGGAAATATGTAATGAAGCGCGAACAGTATTCTCACAGGAAATACAATACTGAATATTATCAATTGGAAAAGTTGATAATAAACTTCTTCTCAGATTTATTTCAATTGTTAGCGCTAGAAAGACTTCAGTCAGAATTATGTTTCTACAGCTTATAGCTCAGCTAGCACCTAAAGAAAACTGGCAAAGCTCTACATTTGTTTTAAACTAGACACCCAGGGAATTCCTGGATAGGGTGACTTGTATGGCTCTCTCCAGGTTCTGTTACCCAGAATTCCTTGCAAACTACAAACTGTATTATAAACAATTATTATCCTCACATTTCTGCGATGGAAAGCTCTAGAATCCATGTGGAACCACAAACTTCCTGCCACGTAGCATTTCCCCCAGTCTCCTGATAAAAATGGTACCTCACTTTTGTGCGTCGGCCTAGTGCCTGCAACAGGAAACGTCCCAAAACGCAATGTGGACACCTAGGGCCTCATTTATGAGTTTTTTCTGTAGGGCAGCACTGCAGGCCTTCTTGCAGTGCTGCCCTACAGCAAATAAAATAAGGGCAGGAATGCAACATATCTATCAGATATGGTGCATTTCTTTCCTTTTCCCCTGCGCTTGTGCACAATGGGCTACCATGCTCCAACTCCTTCCTACACAAAAACAATCACAAGAGGTTTTTTTCTCTTTCTATGTGTACTACCAAATGCAGCACACATAGAAAAAGGAAAAACAAGTAAAAATAAAGATATTTCTCCTTGTTGTGCCTCCCTTTTGCCTCCCATGGGGAGGCGTACGTTTTTCGCACTGCCTTAGGGTTACAATTTCTCATAAATCTGGAGCAGTTTAAAAAAGCCATGGATGTTGGTGGGAATGCCACCAGCAACACCCATTGCACACCCCTTTAACACAGAAAACTGTATTAAAGAGAAAAATATCACAAACAGGTCACTCCTCTCCTAGTCCTATTCATTACTTTTGGAGAGAATTATCTCCCAACAGAAAAAAAGAACAAAGGAATACTGGGACTGGAAGAAAGTGCTGGTGCTGCTCTTGCTGGGCACGGTTGGCAGTCTTTGGTGGTCTCCAGCTGGTTGCTTGGCTATCCTGGAAGGGGTGTGCGTCCTGGACTGCTGGGCTTGCTGGGAGCAAACAAAGCAAAACCAAAGGGGATGATGGACAGTGTTGAACTTTGCAAGCACTCACCCCCAGTCAACTGATCTTGGTTTAATCCATCATCATTCTTTAGCTCACTCCGCCACCCCAGTTCAGACATGGCCATATGCAAATCAGTCTGACCCTGTGCCTCATGGGAACATTCCAGCCCGAAATGCCAAGCCATATCTTCCCTGGACCGGAAACAAGCATCCTGGGACCGGTTTCTGGCTAATCAGCCGTCATCACCCAGGGTAGCTTGAATCCAGTGGCAAAGTGAGCAAGGGACCCACGTCTGGGCATACCCTGCCAACTTAGGGCAAACAAAGCAAAATCAAAGGGGATGAAGAACAGAGTGTTGAACATTGCAAGTACTCACCCCCAGTCAACTGATCTGGGTTTAATCCATCATCATTCTTTAGCTCGCTCCACCACCCCAGGTCAGACATGGCCATATGCAAATCAGTCTGACCCTGTGCCTCATGGAAACATTCCATTCCGAACTGCCAAGCCATGTCTTCTCTGGACCGGAAACAAGCATTCTGGGACCGGTTTCTTGCTAATCAGCCATCATCAGCCAAGCTAGCTTGAATCCAGTGAGAAAGTGAGCAAGGGACCCACGTCTGGGCATACCCTGCCAACTTAGGGCGAACAAAGCAAAACCAAAGAGTATGATGGACGGAGTGTTGAACATTGCAAGCACTCACTCCCAGTCAACTGATCTTGGTTTAATCCATCATCATTCTTTAGCTCCCTCCCCACCCCAGTTCAGACATGGCCATATGCAAATCAGTCTGACCCTGTGCCTCATGGGAACATTCCAGCCCGAACTGCCAAGCCATGTCTTCCCTGGACCGAAAACAAGCATCCTGGACCAGGTTCTGGCTAATCAGTCGTCATCAGCCAGGCTAGCTTGAATCCAGTGGCAAAGTGTGCAAGGGACCCACATCTGGGCATACCCCGCCAACTTAGGGCGAACAAAGCTAAACCAAAGGGGATGATGGACGGAGTGTTGAACATGGCAAGCACTCATCCCCAGTCAACTGTTCTGGGTTTAATCCATCATCATTCTTTAGCTCACTCCGCCACCCCAGTTCAGACATGGCCATATGCAAATCAGTCTGACCCTGTGCCCCATGGGAACATTCCAGCCAGAACTGTCAAGCCATGTCTTCCCTGGACCGGAAACAAGCATCCTGGGACCAGTTTCTTGCTAATCAGCTGTCACCAGCCAGGCTAGCCTGAATCCAGTGGCAAATTGATCAAGGGACACATGTCTGGGCATACTCTGCCAAGTTAGGGCGAACAAAGCAAAACCAAAAGAGATGGTGGACGGAGGTTTGAACATGGCAAGCACTCACCCCCAGTCAACTGATCTGGGTTTAATCCATCATCATTCTTTAGTTCACTCCACCACCTCAGTTCAGACATGGCCATATGCAAATCAGTCTGACCCTGTGCCTCATGGAAACATTCTATTCCGAACTGCCAAGCCATGTCTTCTCTGGACCAGAAACAAGCATTCTGCGACCGGTTTCTGGCTAATCAGCCGTCATCAGCCAGGCTAGCTTGAATCCAGTGGCCAAGTGAGCAAGGGACCCACGTCTGGGCATACCCTGCCAACTTAGGGCGAACAAAGCAAAACCAAAGAGGATGATGGATGGAGTGTTGATCATTGCAAGCACTCACTTCCAGTCAACTGATCTTGGTTTAATCCATCATCATTCTTTAGCTCACTCCCCACCCCAGTTCAGACATGGCCATATGCAAATCAGTCTGACCCTGTACCTCATGGGAACATTCCAGCCCGAACGGCCAAGCAATGTCTTCCCTGGACCGAAAACAAGCATCCTGGGACCAGTTTCTAGTTAATCAGCTGTCATCAGCCAGGCTAGCTTGAATCCAGTGGCCAAGTGAGCAAGGGACCCATGTCTGGGCATACCCTGCCAACTTAGGGCCAACAAAGCAAATCCAAAGGGGTTGATGGATGGAGTGTTGAACAATGCAAGCACTCACTCCCAGTCAACTGATCTTGGTTTAATCCATCATCATTATTTAGCTCAGTCCGCCACCCCAGTTCAGACATGGCCATATGCAAATCAGTCTGACCGTGTGCCACATGGGAACATTCCATTCCGAACTGCCAAGCAATGTCTTCCCTGGACCGAAAACAAGCATCCTGGGACTGGTTTCTGGCTAATCAGCCGTCATCAGCCAGGCTAGCTTGAGACCAGTGGCAAAGTGAGCAAGGGACCCACGTCTGGGCATACGCTGCCAACTTAGGGTGAACAAAGCAAAACCAAAGGGGTTGATGGACGGAGTGTTGAACAATGCAAGCACTCACCCCAGTCAACTGATCTGGGTTTAATCCATCATCATTCTTTAGCTCAGTCCGCCACCCCAGTTCAGACATGGCTATATGCAAATCAGTCTGACCCTGTGCCTCATGGTAACATTCCATCCCGAACTGCCAAGCCATGTCTTCCATGGACCGGAAACAAGCATCCTGGGACCGGTTTCTGGCTAATCAGCTGTCATCAGCCATGCTAGCTTGAATCTAGTGGCAAAGAGCAGCAAGGTACTCACGTCTGGACATACCCTGCCAACTTAGTGCGAACAAAGCAAAACCAAAGGGGATGATGGACGGAGTGTTTAACATTGCAAGCACTCACCCCCAGTCAACTGATCTGGGTTTAATCCATCATCAGTCTTTAGCTCACTCAGCCACCCCAGTTCAGACCCCGGTCATAGGATGCTTGTTTCCAGTCCAGGGAGGACCTGGCCTGGCAGTTCGGGCTGGACTGTTCCCATTGGGTGCAGTTTCAAGACAGATTGGCATATGGCTGTGTCCAAACTGGAATGGCATGGTGAGCATAAAAACGATGGATTTAGGCCCTGATTTCTGTACTGGGTGAATGTTTGACATTGTTCTGCATTCTGTCCATCAATTGTTCTTTTTGTACCCATTGGGCGCAGGGTCAAGACTAATTTGCATAAGGCTGGATTCAAACTGGAATGGCATGGTGAGCAAAACAACTAGGGATTTGGGCCCAGATCGCTGTAGATGGGTGAATGTTTGACATTGTTCTGCATTCTGTCCATCAATTGCTCTTTTTGTATTTGTCACCCCGAGTGGAATGGGTATGCACAGACATGGAGTCAAGCTATCCTGGCTGATGAGGGCTGAAAGCCCGAAACTGGTCCTAGGATGCTTGTTTCCAGTCCAAGGAGGACCTGGCCTGTTCCCATTGGGCGCAGGGTCAAGACTGATTTGCATAATGCTGGGTCCAAACTGGAATGGCATGGTGAGCAAGAAAACTATGAATTTGGGCCCAGATCTCTGTACTGAGGTGAATGTTTGACATTGTTCTGCATTCTGTCCATCAATTGTTCTTTTTGCATGTGTCACCCCGAGTGGGATGGATATGCCCAGACGTGGCTCCCGTGCTCTCCATGCCACTGGAGTCAAGCTATCCTTGCTGATGAGGGCTGAAACCCCACAAACGGTCCTAGGATGCTTGTTTCCAGTCCAGGATGGACCTGTCCTGGCATTTCGGGATGGACTGTTCCTATTGGGCACAGGGTCAAGACTGATTTGATTATGGCTGGGTCCAAACTGGAATGGCATGGTGAGCAAAACATGATGGATTTAGGCCCAGATCTCTGTACTGGGGTGAATGTTTGACATTGTTCTACATTCTGGCCATCAATTGTTGTTTTTGCATTTGTCACCCCGAGTGGGATGGGTATACCGAGATGTGGGTCGTGTGCTCTCCATGCCACTTGAGTAAAGCTATCCTGGCTGCTGAGAGCTGAAAGCCTGAAACCAGGCCTAGGATGCTTGTTTCCAGTACAGGCGCACCTGGCCTGGCAGTTCGGGGTGCACTGTTCCCATTGGGTGCAGGGTTAAGACTGATTTGCATATGGCTGGGTCCAACCTGGAATGGCATGGTGAGCAAAAAACGATGGATTTAGGCCCAGATCTCTCTACTGGGGTGAATGTTTGACATTGTTCTGCATTCTGTCCATCAATTGTTCTTTTTGCATTTGTCACCCCGCGTGGGATGGATATGCACAGACGTGGGTCCTGTGCTCTCCATGCCACTGGAGTCAAGCTATCCTGGCATATGAGGGCTGAAAGCCCGAAACCGGTCCTAGGATGCTTGTTTCCAGTCCAAGGAGGACCTGGCCTGGCAGTTCGGGCTGGACTGTACCCATTGGGCGCAGGGTAAAGACTGATTTGCATAAGGCTGGGTTCAAACTGGAATGGCATGGTGAGCAAAAAAAACTAGGGATTTGGGCCCAGATCTCTGTAGATGGGTGAATGTTTGACATTGTTCTGCATTCTGTCCATCAATTGTTCTTTTTGTATTTGTCACCCCGAGTGGAATGGGTATGCACAGACATGGGTCCCGTGCTCTCCATGCCGCTGGAGTCAAGCTATCCTTGCTGATGAGGGCTGAAACCCCACAAAACAGTCCTAGGATGCTTGTTTCCAGTCCAGGGTGGACCTGGCCTGGAAGTTCGGGCTGGACTGTTCCTATTGGGCACAGGGTCAAGACTGATTTGATTATGGCTGGGTCCAAACTGGAATGGCATAGAGCGAAAAAACAATGGATTTAGTCCCAGATCTCTGTACTGGGGTCAATGTTTGACATTGTTCTGCATTCTGTCCATCAATTGTTCTTTTTGCATTTGTTACCCTGATTGGGATGGGTATGCCCAGGCGTGGGTCCCGTGCTCTCCATGCCACTGGAGTCAAGCTATCCAGGCTGATGTGGGCTGAAAGCCTGATACCAGTCCTAGGATGCTTGCTTCCAGTCCAAGCAGGACCTGGCTTGGCAGTTTGGGCTGCACTGTTCCTATTGCGCGCTGGGTCAAGACTGATTTGCATATGGCTGGGTCCTAACTGGAATGGCATGGCGAGCAAAAAAAACGATGGATTTAGGCCCAGACCTCTGTACTGGGGTGAATGTTTGACATTGTTCTGCATTCTGTACATCACTTGTTCTTTTTGGGCTTGCTGGGAAGCTTGGATTTTGCCAACAGACAATTTGCCATGTGCGTAGGCTGGTCCTCTACATCGGGTGTGCCAGCCCATTCAGTTCCTGGTTACAGGGCGCTTCTTCCTGGTGGCCGGGCCGATGTATGGCTGCTCAGGGGCTGTCCTGCTGTGCCCCTGGGATGCCTGCCAGAGAATGTGATGTCCTTGCTTCTGCCTAGGTTCTGAAGTTGCTGGTACGCACATGGGATGGCTTGTCTGGGCATGCTCTCAGCAGGCAATTTGGTCAGGAGCGTCTGCCTGCCCCGGGGTAAAGACAGCATATCAGCGTTCCTGTTTCCTTGCTTTCTGGTCCAGTAGATTGTGTGCCAGGGCTCTACTTCCAGCTCCTTCTCCCGTGAGGGGTGCTTGGTGGTTGTTCTTTTTTCGTGCTGGTGGTTGGTGCTAGATGTTCCTGCCCTGGGGCCTGGTCCACCTCTGTGGGGTTTCAGTGGCGATGTCCTCTGGCCTCTCTGAGGGCCAGGGTCAGTCTGGCTGGGGGTGGGCTGGAGTTTGATCGGTGCTTCCTCCCTTTCTGTTTTGTTGTGCGTGGCTCTGCCTTTGGTTGGTTCCTTGGGTTTGTGCCTTTGCCCTGTTGGCTGGCCATCACCTCTTTTTTTGGGGTTCCCCAATGGTTTTGAGGTTTGTCCTTTGGTTGACCCATTTGCCCTTCATGCCTGACGCTGGTGGGGCCATGGAGTCTTCCCTTGCATCCCCTCATCTTTCTTTGGGATGTGTGTGTGTATATTTGACTTTAAGAGTGTCCCTCACATTCCTTGCTTGGGCTCGCTCTGTGTTAGTTCTTCCGCCTGGTCAGCATGGCTGATTGATGGTGCTGAGCTTGTTTGCATTTTGTCCAATGGCGCCCATGCAGATTTGTCATGTTCTGTTGAGGTTTTGTCTTTTCTGGTCCACTGGGTGGCCGTGGTATTGTTTGCTTTGCCCCCTGTTTCCCTTCCGGGGATTCACCTTTGGGATCTCTGTGGGTTGCATCCTTTTGGCCTTAGTTTTCTAAGCCTTTGTGGTGTGCTCCATTCTGCTTGACAGTTTGTGGGGTGCCTTCGGTCAGGCCTGGGTGCCCTGTTTTTCCTTTTCTCTGGTTGACTGCCTTCTTGGTGCCGCTGGTGCCCTCTGCTTTGTGGGGTTTTGGTTTACAGCCCTTGGTTGTGTACATGTCGGCCTGTTCTTGGCTTGCTGGTGTATCTGCCCACTTTGGGCCTCCTTACTGTCCTTCTGTTGTTTGTGGCCTCTGGTGCTTTCTTGGCAGGTGGTCCTCCTCCCTCGTTGTTTCAGGGGATTCCTGGTGTGTGTTGGCTTCCCACTGGGTGGAACATAAGCCTGGGTGGCAAACTCCTCTCTACGAGTGGAGTTTGTGGAGTTTTGCCAACTCCGCGCTCCGTTGGGAACACGGAGTTCAGGCAAAACTCCAACTCCTCCACGGAGCAGAGTTAGCATCTGCCCACGACCAATAAACAGGAAAACAAGTCACCTACCTGCTCCTCCATGCGCAGTCCTTGCAAGACATACAATGTAAGGGTCTACAGCCAGCGACGACGAGTACGGTGAGGAGGAGAGACCATGGCGAAGAGGAGGGCAGCCCGGAGACGCCATAGCAGGTAAGTGTTTTTTCTTGTTTTTTGTTGCAAAGGGTGTAGCAGAGCAGTGTTCCATGATTTTTCAAATTGGTGGATCTCTGCATAGCAGCACTCTGCCAACTCCACTCAGGTTTAGTTTAGAGGCTGTTGATGTTCCTATTTTTTGCGTTGGTCGTTTCCTGCTTGTTTTTGAATGAGCGACCCTGCGTTTTGTTGGGATGCTTTCCGAGCTGTGTGCCCTGTCTGTTGTTTTCTGCGATTCTCCCTTTTGCTCCACTTGTGATGCTGCTTTCGGTGTGGTTACCTAGGTATGCTTGGGAATTTAAGAAGGCAGGGTTTCTGGCTTTGGTATTCTGCACCACTGAAGCCTCATAAAAGGTGATGCACGGTGGCTCAAGGAACACAAAAATATGCCCCAGATCTTTTTTGCATTGAAAACTGACCTTTTTTTGCAATTTGCCTATCTGTGGATTTTGGACCCTAGCTCAGCTGACATGTCGAACAACCCAAAGGGGTGATTTGTGTGGCTTTCATGAGGTTGTGTTATCCAGAATCCCTTGCCATGCTCAAACTTTGCAAAACAACATAACATTTTCATATTTCTGTGATGGTAAGTTCTGGAATCTGCGTTGAGCCACAAAATTCAGACCACCCAGCTTTTTGCCAAGTCTCGCAATAAAAATGGTACCTCACTTGTTTGGGTAGACCTAGTGGCCGCAACAGGAAATGGCCCCAAACATACAGTGGGGACATCAAAATTATCTATCACAAAATGACCTGATTTTGGAAGGGAGCACCTGCGTTTTTTTTGTCCCTGTCTCAGCGGCCATCTAGGGAAACCTACCAAACCAAGACATTTCTAAAACCTAGACACCCAGGGGAGTCCAGGGAGGTGCTGTTTACCAAGAATCCCCTGCAAACCTAAAACTGTGCTAAAAAAATTACATTTTCCTCACATTTCAGTAAGGGAAAGTTGTGGGATCACTGGGCCGACACAAGTTTCCTACCACCCAGCATTTTCCCAGGTCGCCCGATAAAAATGGTCCTTCACTTGTGTGGGAGGGCTAGGTGTCTGCCACAAAGATGAGCCCAAAATGAATTGAGATACATAAAAATTAGCTATCTCAAAACAACCTGGTTTTGCAAGGGGGACACCTGTGTTGTTGGTCCCTTGATGTGCAGGAATCTAGGTAAACCTACCAATGATGCCTCTCTTATGTGGGTGCGCAAAGCAGAGTCAGCATGAAAACTTACAAAAATAAAACTGCCCTTTTGGACCCCCTCAGTTTTTAGTTTTATATGTTTTTAGGTTTTCTGCTTTCGGCACCCAGACAAATAAGGTATCAAATGTATCAAGAGACCGAGTGGAACGCTTGTTGGTGGGAAGTTTGTGCGGGCGCAGTGATCCCACGTCTTAACCACATAAAAGTGTGACTTTTTAGCAAAATTTGAGGTTTGCAGGGAATTCTGGGTAATAAAACACTGGCAGATCCAAGCAAGTCACACTGCCAACCAAGTTCCATCTACACACACCACCACTCAAGAGCCATCCACACAATCCATCTGCACACCACAAGCCATGCAAAAGTTCCATGCACACTGCCAGCCAAGTGCCATCAATGCACACCACCAGCCAAGCACCATCCATGCATACTACCAGCCAAGTGCCATCCATACGCACTGCCAGCCAAGAGCCATCTACATACACCACCAGCCAAGCAACATCCACGTACACCATAAGCACACCCCAGCCAAGCAACAGTCCATGCACACCACCAGCCAAGCAACATCCATGAACACCACCAGCCAAGTGACAGTCCATGCACACCACCAGCCAAGCAACAGTCCAGGCACACTGCCAGCCAAGTGCTAACCATGCAGATCGCTAGTCAAGCAACAGTCCACACATACTGCAGTTCACACACACAGAAACCTTTGCTAGTGTCTAGTGCTTTCTGTTCTACTTGGGGGTTGATGAGCGTACAAATATCTCTGATCTGCCACGAAAGGGGGCAGAAATGGCCAAAATGTGTGCACAAAATAAGGAGGAGCGACCCTTGCCTAAAGGGCCGTGCCCTGACATGCCCAAAAACATATCTCTGGTGCATAGTGGTCATTCTGCCCCACCTGGGGGACAGATCAGGGACTTTTGCCCCATGTGCCCCTGGGGGGGAGAAAAACTATGGCAATTTATTGGGAGGGCATTAGCATGCCCATTATGGGAAGCCCCCATCCCTAACATACGAACAATAAAGTCTCTGGTGCCTAATGGGCTTTCTGATGACTGGGAGCTATTGCCCCCAACTGCTCCCCGGGGGGTAGAAAGATTGTGCCTATCTCTTAGTGGGGTGGAGCCATTACAATGCCCTTTCTGGGCAGCCCCCAACAATAAATGTACATACTAATGGTTAATAGTGGGCTTTCTGCCCATCCAGGGGGGCATATCAGGGGCTATTGCCCTATTCCTCCCACTGGAGGGGGCAGAAAGATGGTGGGGTAGGTACATTAAAATGCCCATTCAGGGCAGCCTGTGCTCCTAAATTTATATCAAAAAAATCTTGGGGATAATTTTCCCTCCACATGCTCTGCTGACAGGAAAATTACTGCACTCCCTCTATGCCAGTGTGAAGAGTTCAACAAGAGTGCAAGAGTAATTTATTTCCCCTAAAGCAGCCTCTAGATTCACAGCGAGGAAAGTCACTTGTCTCTAAATCAGCTGACTGTTTTCTGACAGAATGAGTTGTGACACACAGCTCAGCTGAATGAACTAGAGACTTCAGGACTGCATTGAAGAACTCCAGTTTAAGTGTAATTTCCCAAAGCTGTGTAGATAATCCTTCTTCCACGAAGTCTTGTAGCACTACATGGATGCGGCTATTTCAGTTGGTGCCCAAACTCTGGACCCTGCAGGTAGGAGCAGTATCCGAACCTGCCTGCTAGGGGATGTATAGACAGCTTTGGGTAAACTTTGGGTTTATTTTATTTGTGGGGTGCATGAGTGTAAGCTCTTAAAAACACATCTAACCATAATGCAACAGGTAGTACCTGCTCGATAGCATGCAGAGAGTGCTGCCAATCCAAATACTCTAGTATTGATGTGTTTTACTGCTAAGAAGCCCCATCCATGCATGGTTTGTTCAGTTCCTGTCTTTTCAGCCAAAAGCATCTTTAAGGATTTTTAAGTCCCTGTTAACAATTTTAAAAGCATGAGTAAATGTCCCAGAAATCAACTTTCTTTTGGTGTAAAACCAGGATATCAAAAGTTAGCATGGATGACTTGGGGCCATGTAGTGGCTATTGAAGTGAATGAAATCTAAGGCCTCTCATCGTTGATCCTACACAGTGCTTATTGGAAAAAGAATAATTCTGTCACCCAAAGCTCTACTCAGGAGCCTTAAGTGAGTGCTAATGAATGTCAGTTCACTGAATGCCAAGGCTGCGTAGTAATGGCCTCTTTAATAAAATGGTTAATGTATTATGCACAAAAATAGGAACCAGTCCACAAAATCAATGCTGATGGCCCTCAACAGAAAACACCAGTTCAAATTAAGCACTTGCTGTACAATTCTGCATTCTTTCCAACACTTGCATTGACAGCATCGTCTAGATTCAGACAGAGAAACACAGACCTATCTTACTAAAAACTGTTAATCACTCACTAGGCAAAGGGTCCACATAAAGTCTTCTCAGGGACGTCACAGATTTCTGAAGAAACGGTTAATTTAGCAAATGAGGGAGGAGGATTGATGCAGGACCACATGGGCAATTAGGCAGGATCTCAAATGTCAAAACAAGAATTGCAACCATATCAAAACTAAAGGCAGTTAGATACATGCTCTCAGGGGCTACATTTTGACTGAAACTCCCTGAAACTGTTTAGGTTGAGGTCGAGGTTTTTCAGCTCCAGATTCATCATTAAACCTGTGCTATGTAACCCTGGGCGTAGTTCGTGAAGTAGCACTATGCGAAGCTACGCAAAGTGCACTTTGCACTACGCGAGCTACGCGTAGCACTTCGCGAACTGCGTAGTACCATTTCGCACTGTGCAAGATGTCGTTTTCAATGATTGCACAGTGCTGACAAGCAACCGGCACTGTGCAATCATTGAAAACAGCATCCTGCACAGTGCGAGCTGTAGTTTTCTGCTGCTCGAGTAGATTTTTACTCGAGCAGCAGCTTTCTCAATGCGGACTGGTAGTTTCTCATCGCGAGCGGGCGCGAGCATACGTGACCACTCGCAATGAGAAACATGACCTCCTCGCGTTGAGAATCTCGCCGGGAGGTTTATTTTCCACGCTCGCGATCGCCAACTTGATGTTGCTGATCGCGAACGAGGAAAAAGTCTCGCCGGGATGTCATTTTGCTTGCTCGCTGTTGCCAACTTGACGTTGAGGACTGCGAGCAAGCAAAAAATGACCGCTGCACTACGCAACGCTACACTACACGTGTTTGCACTGTGCTACGTGCAATTCGCGTAGTGCGAAGTAGCGCAAACTTCGCAAACTACGCGAGTGTAGCGTAGTGCTTTGCCATGGCTTAGTGCTATGCTTATTTTTCACAACATATGTTCTTACATGTGCATTTAATTCCCTATAGTCTAAAACTATCTTATAGGATCAGTCTAGTTTGGAGACAGAAAAAGAGGCATGTTCATTGTGGAAAGACAAGGCTCTATTGTGCTCTGATATTGCAACTGATTTAATATTTCTTTAATACCACACTTTGCTTCAGAATTTAAAGTGTATCAAGCTTGTTCTTGGGGTTTACTGTATAAGATAATGAAATGTGGAACACAAAGTTTATCTCAACTGGCTTTGAATCTGAATATGGCTGGAGCTTGTCTTATAGCCCATTCACTTGTGTAAATGTCCTTGATGTCTTTGGGTACTATGGGAGAAAAAGCTGTTCATTGTACTTCCTTCTCATGGGGCACATTCTTATTAAAGACTGGAAACCAGTTTTTCTCAGCTATTATGATGTTATAATTCTCACATAAATGTACCCAGAAGGCAAACTTAATAGAGTGTGGTATCTCCCCTTCAAGTTTTAGTTCTAAACCATAAATCCTATCGGAAGCAATTAAATGCTTATCTGGAGTTTCAGCTTGTATGAACTCATTAGATGGATTGGCACCAGAAACATTTGAAGCATCTGATGCATTATTGTGGCTTTTGCTGTGTTGTTTAGGAGGGCTCTCACCCAAGTCTTGATTTGTAGGAAAATCCGTGTTTGGATCAACAAGTTTCTCAGAAAGTCCTGTTGCTTTCTTATTCTTAAATAGAGACTTACAGTCAAATCCATTCTCTTTCCTCCTCACGATGAATTCAGTCTTTAGTCCTGTTTCACTTTTCCAGCTACATTCTTTCTTTCTGCGGTAAATGGATCAACTCTCCCTCTCTGCTCATTTACCATAAGTTACCTGCAGACATCAGAATACTGATACCATACTGTTCTTACAAATTTCCAGTGGTCCCTTAAATTATAACCATCCCTACTAGATTCCTGAGATATGGGTGACTAGTCTTTGCACTGTAGCCCTATGTTTCTTCATGAATTTTGTTGCAGATTTTTCTTTAACAGACCCCTCATCACTATTTGGTTTTAAATGTGGCTTAAAGGCTTGCAAACCTAAGGTATCATGATCAGTGATGTCATGAATGATGTCATGAGTGATGTCACTGACCATGTCATGAGTGATGTAATATGTGACGTCATCAGCAGTGCATTGCGGGCGCGCGAGGTATAGTTAGCTGAACTAACTATAACGGGGGAATTTCAATGGTTTTGTACAAGTGAAAAGTCCAGCTAACTATAACACCCCTGAAACCTATGGTTTTTTCAGTGAATTTCTGAGGTTTTTTAAATGCTAATTCCTAACTATAACGTGCCTGACACCTATGGTTTTTTCTGTGAATTTCAAAGGTTTTTTAAATGCTAATTTCTAACTATGCCTACAGAGATAGGACATGTGAAGAAAGAAGAAAAAATTCACAGAAAGAAAAAAAAGAAGTGCAGAAAGAAGCAACAGAAGTCCTCAAAGACGAAGAAAAGTGCAGGAAGAAGGATAACGTGCAGAAAGAACAAAAAGAAGAGCAGAAAGAAGCCTTGTTGCAAAATCATCCTGTACCCTCAAATTTTTCAGACGGATACTGATGGTAACTGAGTCTGACTAACCAGTCCTAGAGCCAGTGCTATGTTAAAAGACACTTAGAATACAGTGAAAACACCTACATACACTAGGGAACATTATGCGTTGGGGTCCCCCTGTGATTAGCATGACCTCCTCTGTAAGCCCCTAGTATATAATAGGGCAGGGGGATTAAAACTACCTCTTAAAACAGGCCACAGGGTGTTTTTGCACACGTTAACTCAGGCCCCGTCCCCTCCCTTCACCACTGTGTAAACACGCCCTGTGTCCGTTTTTAGTTGGGAGATTAAGTTCATTTGAATCCTGAGGGTCCCTAGGGTCCAACTAGCCCATTAGGTACCTCCAGTAAGTGCCACAGAGCTGCGTTGCAGAGAGGTGTAAAAAGTGGCACGGCCTGGACCACCTCTCTGCAATGCAGCTCAGTGGCGCTTACTGGAAGCACTTGGTGGGCTAGTTAGCCCCCAGGGGCCCTCAGTATTGAAGGAAAATTATATCTCCAATTTAAAACGTGCCATAGAGCGTGTTTGCACATGTCACCTCAGGCCCCGTCCCCTCCCTTCACCACTGTGTAAACGCGCCCTGTGGCTGTTCTAAGTTGAGAGATTAAGTCCCCTTGAATTCTAAGGGTCCCTAGGGTCAAACTAGACCACCAGGTACCTCCAGTAAGCGCCACAGAGCTGCGATGCAGAGAGGTGTAAAAAGGGGCTTGGCCTCAGAACACCTGTCTGCAGCGTTAGTTGGCCCTCAGGGACCCTCAGTATTGAAGAGGAATTAATTCCCCAACTTACAACTCGCCAGGGGGCGCGTTTGCAGAGTGCTGCAAGGAGGGGGCGTGGCCTCCGGCACGATGCCAGTCTTTTATTTATTTTAATATTTTAAGAAGGGGGGCTGTGTGGTTCCCCTTCTTATTCTAATTTATTGGCCCTGATGACCCCATCCCCCAGGGCATGTCTCCTAATTATTATTTTTTTTACCCAAATCCCCAGGGCCGGCCACTGTTTTTTATTATTTTTAAAAAATATATATTTATAGACACACCTAGGACATGCTGGACAAACCGTACGTACCTATCACCATGACGATTTGCGTGATATTCATTAAAAGGCGACTATGCATGCAATGAATCCACGTGGAATGTATTTACACCACTAGTGAAGCTCTGACATGTCTGATGCCCTACCGTGCCTAATCCCGGTAGACACCCTTGTTGTTTATTTATACAAACATGGGTAGCTATTGACGGGCACATTTAATACACATGCACACCAAGCCATTCAAAGAGGATTCGACAAAAATTCGACCAAAACTATGCAAGAAACCCCCCTCACGGTTAATAAAACACACATCCACTGCCGGATGTGTAATACTTTTTATTTTACTCTCTGGAAAGGGGATGAACATCACTTGAGAGTCACAGCGCGCTAATGGCAGAGCCCAATGCTGTGTTACACCCACCATTGCCTGCTGAGTGCCACACACCTCTGTGTTGTATTCCACTAGCTAGTGCATATGCTATGACACTCTCTAGCCCATGTGCACTGTAACACCACCCCGTGAATATGTCATGCCACACTTGTCTTCGCATTGGTTATATTGCCCCATCTAACGTGCCTTCCTCGATGCCTATGTTATAACGCACAGTGCTATGCCATACATATTACAATCTGGGATCCATATCTTTGTCACAGTGCATATACAACGTTACACTCCCCAGCACATTCTTTATATTACAACTTTAGAGACTAGTTAGGTTACACAACACCGCCCTGTGCATATTACACTCCAAGGCGCATATCACATAGCACGCGCTAGTGCCTGTGCTATCTCGCACTCTCCAATGAATCTGTCATTGCACACAATGTATTGCATATTATATTTCACGCCCGGTTCATCTTATATCACACTTTTTGGTGCATAGTTTATACCATACACTATATCTAGTTTTCATTTTCAATCGTGCTCTCAGGACTATGTTCTATATACCACTGTGTTCACCTACCCTTTTCACAGGCATTACATTTTGCGATAGGGGGTGGAGGGTCAGGGGGTGTTTCTGCCAAGTGAGCCCGGAGTCACAGTCACAAACGTCCTCTTGTTCCTGAATAAAAGTGAGATTATGCTGCATACTTTTTCATATTTTAAGTAGTTCGCACAGACACACGTTTTAAAAACAATAAAGTTCCTAATTCCTGCCTTCTCTGAACAGTTAGCTTGCTGCCCCATCCCCCTCCTCCCTATCCTCTGATGTGCTGCCACTGCCCTCAATTTAGTATGATGTACCAGTCCACTCCCCCTGCCCTCCATTGCCCAATTCAATGCCCCATCATTGACCTGCTTAAACTCTGTGCTTAGCTTGCTGCCCCTATTCTCCTTCCCCCTGCCCTCCGATGTCTTTGTGCATGCCCCTGCTCCATCCTTTTTGCCCACCATGTTCCATGGACCTGCCACTCCTATCTACTCTGAGTGTTCTGTTGAGCTGCCACTCCCCTCCCACCTGCCTAGCATTGTCAGATGACTGTAACCTGTCCCTGCCACCTCCACCCTTCCTGTCCACATGCCGTGCCCCTATCCTCTTCCTCCTGTCCTACATGGTCCATTGTACTGCCACACCCTTCTGCCCTCCCTGGTCTGTTGTGCTGCAACTGCTCCTCCTGCCTGCCCTGTGCGGTCTGTTGTGAGGCCCCTTCCCCTGAACTTTCTTGTCTGTGCACAGGTCCTGACCCTCCCTTCTATCCTCCATCGTCCTTTGTGCATGCCCCTGCACCCTCCTTCTTGCCCATCATAGCCATTGTGCTGCCACTAACCCTCCCACTTGCCATGCATGGTCTTCTGTGCTGCCATGGCCCCTCCCACCTTCCCTGTGTGGTCAGTTAGCTGCCCCTGAACCACTCCCACCTTCCCTCCATGGTCTGTGTGTATGCCATCACAGTCTCACTGTTGCTCTTCATGGTGTGTCTTGCTTCTAGTGTCCATCCTGCCTGACCTCTATGGCTATCTTGCTGCTCCTGCCCTGCCCCCTTGCCCCCAGCCCTCTGTTTACATGTGCAGACCCCTACTCCCTCCCTCCTGGCTTGTCTGTTCCATTGTAATGCCCCTGATCCGTCCCTCCTGCCCTTTATAGTCTGTTATGCTGCAGCTTTCTCTCCTGTCTGTCCATTATGGTCAGCTAGCTACCATTGCCTCTTGCCCCTCTGTTCTCTGTTGTCCATGTGCATGGTCCTGTCCCCTCCCTCTTGCTTTCTATGGATTGTTGTGCTGCACTCCCGTCCCGCATGCCCTGTGTGGTGTATTGTGCTGCTGCAAACCCTGATGCCTGCCCTGCAGGGTCAGTTTGGTGCACCTCTCCATGTCCCTCCTGTCCTCTGTTATCCAAGTCCATGTCCCTACCCCATTTCCTTCCATGATCCAATGTACCATACTTGCGAACATTTTGAACTTGGTAAGAGGGAGATTTGGAAAAAAAACTGGGGTATTGATTTTCCCCTTTGAGTTACATTGAAAAAGAGGAGATTGTAGACAGGAGACAGATCAAATAAAGCCCATTTGAGCTTAAAAACATTGGAAGTTTCCTGGCTGAATCGGGTCTGTTGGCATGTATGGTTGTACTACCATTGCCTCTTCCTTCTGCCCACAATGGTCTATTACATTGCCACAGCCTCTCTTGCAAGTCCTGTATTGTTGGTTTGTTGCCCCTGCCCCCCTGTCCACTGCCCTCCATAGTCTGTTGTGCTGCCACGGCCCTTCCTGCCTGCTCAGTGTGGTTAAATTGTTGCCTTTGCACCCTTCTACCTGCCTTCAATTTTCAGAGTCCGTGCCCCTGGCCTCTGCCTCTCAACAGTATCCTAATGAACAACTAGATTGCTAACATTCTATATTTATTACAAAAGTGTGGAACGCCTGACGTCATCTTGATGTAATCAAAACTGTAATACCTAGAGCATTTCCTTTAGAAATTACATATATGAGAGGGTCTTATTGGCATCAAAATTATGGTTAGTGCTCTAAAAGACTAAAATAAGGACATATTTTCTGAGTTTTCAAATAGCGACAAAGCACTTTTAAATTATTTGTTACCTTTATGTTTTTTTATCCAGTTGACCACTTGATTAAATGTTGCACTTAGGGGAGAGGATGTGGTGTTACTTCCAGAACTGCAGACTTTGCAACTGGGGAAGCAGGTTGGAGTTTCTGCTTCAGCTCGACATTCTGTGATTCTGGTCAAATCACTTAGTCTCCCCATGTCTACAACCAAAATGAATTTGTTCTTGTGTGATGTAACCAATGCTCATGTAAAGCACTCCACTACCTGACAAGTCTGCACTATATAACACTGCAAAAACACAAAATAATAAGTGTTTTGCACACTTCTGTCATTGGGCTATATTTGGGCTACATCTGGGTGATTTTGGGCTACATTTGGGCTCTTTTGTCTCCGGTGGCCATCTTGGGAGATTTATTTGTTATGAAGTTTCCTAATTTCCTCATGTACTGCAGTCTCCTCAGTAGGAAATGCTTTCAGTTTTTTACTTTGATTCCATCATGAAGGTATTCAGATATGTCACACATTTGCAATAAATTCTGAATGTTAGCACTCTAGTTGCTCATTAGATCACTGTAGTAAAACTACTGTTCACCATGGAAGTCTGCTCCTGGTATTAAAAGTGCATGTTTCAGTCTGCATGTCAGAATTTTTTAATGAAATAGAAGAAGATTTGAGAAGTCACTCAAAATGTGCCCTCATTTTCTTTCTTCAGCATTAATCATAATTTCTATGGCAAAATGAACCCCCTCATTGTGTTCCTTTTTAAATTAAATGTTTTAAGTGTTACCAGTTTATTCCAATCAAGATGGCTTCAGGTGTGCCATACTTTTGTCATAATGAAGACAGTAAGCGCTCTAGTTGTTTTTAAGAACACTCTGGGACATTCTGTCATTGGGCTATACTTGGGCTACATCTGGGTGATTTTGGGCTACATTTGGGCTCTTTTGTCTCCGGTGGCCATCTTGGGAGATTTATTTGTTATGAAGTTTCCTAATTTCCTCATGTACTGCAGTCTCCTCAGTAGGAAATGCTTTCAGTTTTTTACTTTGATTCCATCAAGAAGGCATTCAGATGTGTCACACATTTGCCATAATTTCAGAATGTTAGCACTCTTTTTGCTCATTAGATCACTGTAGTAAAGCTACTGCTCACCAGGAAAAACTGCTGCTGGTATTGAAAGTGCATGTTTCAGTCTGCATGTCAGAATTTTTTAATGAAATAGAAGAGGATTTGAGAAGTCACTCAAAATGTGCCCTAATTTTTCTTTCTGTAGCACTAATCATACTTTTTATGGAAAAATGAACCCCCTCATTTTGTTCCTTTTTAAATTAAATGTTTTAAGAGTTACCACTTTAATCCAAGCAAGATGGCTTCAGGTGTGCCATACGTTTATCATAAGTAGGACTGTTAGCGCTCTAGTTGTTCTTTGGAACACTCTGGGAAGCTGCAGTAAACACAAAGGAATCAACTGACAGTCTCTGCCCTTGTTGGATGTACATGTTTTACTGAGAATGTCAGACTTCATTCTCACATGACTGAGAAAGATAATGTGAATTTACAGAAAATAAGCTCTCAGTTTAGCTTATAGATCACCTTCCAAACCTCTGTGGGAAAAGCATGAGAAAATATTTTTCTCTCAATCATGATATCCCAGCAGAAGGCTTTTTCACACGGTGAAATCACCTTAGAACATACCACAATTCCTAAAATGAGTATGGTACCATCAACAAATGATTTATAATGTAACTAAAGTCTTAACCCCTTCAGTGCCCATGACGAGCTGGACTCGTCATGGGCTGCGGTGGCGCTGTGGCCATGACGAGTCCAGCTCGTCATGAACTCCGCCCGCTAATGCAAGGCGCGGCAATGTATATTGGTCCCAAGATGGCTGCCAACACTTCTTGGATGAAGTGCTGACAGCCAATCAGATCTCAGGATGAGATGTGTGGTTAGGCTCCGCCCACATATCTATATGATTTTACTTTTGATTTTCTTAGGAACTACTGAACAGATTGACACCAGACCTGCAAAAGGCACATCCCTGACCTGAGGACTACCTCTCTGCCAAATTTCAAGTAATTCTGTTCAGCCGTTCGGGCTGTACCTTGGACTCAAGGTCCCTATGGAAAATTGCATGGGGAAAACACGTTTTGGGACCCCCCTTTTTTCTCAGCCCCCGCTTGACGAATCCCCCCGAGACTTTCAGGGTAGGAGCGGAGCGGAGCGCCCCACCTATTTTGAAAATTTCGCGAGGATTCGTCAACCGGCACCAAAGTTATTCCAAATAGAATGTTGCGGATTTCCTATGGAAACACGGTCCTAACTATAACTATCTACTGGCGACCGCCAGTAGATAATATATATATATATATATATATATATATATATATATATATATATATAGATAGATAGATATAGCTTCCAAATCCTCCGGCACCAGCCAACCCTGTTCTTTATGTGTAAAGGCAATTAAATCATTTCCTGTCAAAAGATTCCTGCGCCTCTAAGCATTATGGGAGATGTAGTTCCCAAACATCCTTGCATTCAATAATTTAAAAAAAAAAAAAGAAGGGGGAGTGAAAAGGTGAATTGAATTACAAAAATACATTCAGGAGGACTTTTTTCTTTTCATCTTTTCTTTCATTTTACAAACCCCATGAATGTGCACACACTTTTTTTTTAATATTAAGATTTCTTCAAATAATCCCATTTAGTCCAAAAATCGGCTCCCTCATGTTCCATTTCTTAGAGTAAACTTTATTGCCAACAATCTCAGTATCTTTCAATCCCTCTATTGGGAATAAATACTTTATTACTTTCTTCAGGTGATCTGCATATGTTTCTGGAAAGCCCAAAAATTACGCAATATTGGTTGGACGTATGTAATTTCTTAGGAGATATCCGGGGAAAACAGATGAGGGTAAGCCTGCATTTAATATTTTGTGGGCTCTCGCAAGAGGAAGGGATGGAGAAGGCGGTTGGATCTATGTTTACCTTCTATGTGGTAATATTGGCTAGACGAGAAATATGTATGAAGTGGAAATCAGAAAATTCACCAACCTTTGTTGATTGCCTAAAGAGTGTTATATTAACAAGCAAATCAGATATGGCCTGTGACGTAGGAAGTAGAGACAAGATCTGGACTTTACTGTTGGAATGGAGAGAAAAGACAAGAGGGTGCAATGATTAAGCCAACGAGTGCTAGCTGCTCTGGTGTCTACAGAAATCTTCAGTAGGGGAGCACAGATAGAAGTGGAGATGGAACCAGTAACAGCATTTCTCCTAAGGAGTACTCCTTCTTCTCTCTGACGGCATTCACACCCAATATAGAGAGATAGGAAGAGAGACTTAATACAAGAGTTGGCAAAATGAGAAAAACCAAAAAGTATTATGCCAATGCCTATCCGTCAGGATGCCACAAATGAATTGCTACAAGAGTGGGGCGAACATATATTAAATTCATCACTGGGTCTAATAAATATTCTAGTGAAGCATATCGAAATTGCATTACAAAAGGTAAAAGAACAACTGCAGGAGGTGGAAAAAGAACTGCTATCAATTAAACTAAATGTTGAAATGACAAAGTTTAAAGATTACTTGGAAAGCCAGATAGAAAAACCTGAAGAACTTGTAAGACAACGGAAACACACTAAATTTGTGCGTGACACGGTAGATTACGCGGAAGGACGTATATATTTACAGTTGCCCGTAAATTTGACACCTTTAAACAACACACGGCATTAAGCAGCATGTCGAGTGCCTCCAGCAGTTTCTCCTCATTGACAGAAACTTTTGCATTGTCCAGCATTCCGTCCATCAATTGTTTTTTTCTTTTGTATTTGAAAACCTAAGTGGGAACGGAATGCCCAGACGTGGGTCCCGTGCTCACTACACCACTGCGTTCAAGCTAGCCTGGCTGAAGAAGGGTGATGACTTGAAACCAGCTCCCAGGATGCTTGTTTCCGGTCCAGTGAGGACCTGGCTTGGCAGTTCGGGCTGGACTATTACCACAAGGAACAGGGTCAAGACTGATTTGCATATGGCTGGGTCCAAACTGGGGTGGTGTAGTGAGTAAAAGAATGATGGATTAAACCCAGATCTTTGAGACTGGCGGTGAATGTTTGCATTGCCCAGCATTCCGTCCATCAATTGTTTCTTTTGTGTTTGTTGACCTATGTGGTGAAGGGAATGCCCACACGTGGATCACGTGCTCACTACACCACTGGATTCAAGCTAGCCTGACTGAAGAAGGGTAATGCCCTGAAACAGGTGCCAGGATGCTTGTTTCTAGAACAGTGAGGACCTGGCTTGACAGTTCGGGCTGGACTGTTCCCATGAGGCACAGGGTCAAGACTGATTTGCATATGGCTGGGTTCAAACTGGAACGGCATGGTGAGCAAAAAAACGATGGATTTAGGCCCAGATCTCTGTACTGTGGGGAATGTATGACATTGTTCTGCATTCTGTCCATCAACTGTTGTTTTTGCATTTTTCACTAGAGTGGGAAGGGTATGCCCAGACCTTGGTCCCGTTCTCTCCATGCCACTGGAATCAAGCTGTTTCAGGTGCTGTTTCAGGGTTTTGGACAGTGGTGTTCGGGCAGTGTAGTGGGTCTTGCTGGGGGTGGTGTTTCAGGGTTTAGGGAAGTGGTGCAGTGGTGTTCGGGCAGTGTAGGGGGTAGTGTTTCAGGGTTTAGGGCAGTGGTGTTCGGGCAGTGTAGGGGGTCTTGCTGGGTGTGGTGTATCAGGGTTTAGGGCAGTGCAGTGGTGTTCGGGCAGTGTAGGGGGTCCTGCTGGGGATGGTGTTTCAGGGTTTAGGGCAGTGCAATGGTGTTCAGGCAGTGTAGGGGGTCTTGCTGGGGGTGGTGTTTCAGGGTTTAGGGCAGTGCAGTGGTGTTTGGGCAGTGTAGGGGGTCGTGCATGGGGTGGTGTTTCAGGGTTTAAGGCAGTGGTGTTCGGGCAGTGTAGGGGGTCTTGCAGGGGGGTGGTGTTTCAGGGGTTTAGGGCAGTGGTGTTCGGGTAGTGTGGGAGGTCTTTCTGGGGATGTTGTTTCAGGGTTTAAGACAGCGGTGTTCGGGCAGTGTAGGGGATCTTGCTGGGGGTGGTGTTTCAGGGTTTAGGGAAGTGCAGTGGTGTTTCGGCAGTGTATGGGGTCGTGCTGTGGGTGGTGTTTCAGGGTTTAGGGCAGTGCAGTGGTGTTCGGGCAGTGTAGCGGATCTTGCTGGGGGATGGTGTTTCAGGGTTTAGGGCAGTGCAGTGGTGTTCGGGCAGTGTAGGGGGTCATGCGGTGGTGGTGTTTCAGGGTTTGGGGCAGTGCAGCGGTGTTCGGCCAGTGTCGGGGGTCATGCAGGGGGGTGGTGCTTCAGGGTTTAGGGCATTGCAGTGCTGATCGGGCAGTGTAGAGGGTCGTGCTGGGGGTGGTGTTTAAGGGTTTAGGGCAGTGAAGTGGTGTTCAGGCAGTGTAGGGGGTTGTGCTAGGCGTGGTGTTTCAGGGTTTAGGGAAGTGGTGCAGTGGTGTTTGGGCAGTGTAGGGGGTCTTGTAGGGGGTGGTGTATCAGGGTTTAGGGCAGTGGCTTTTCAGGCAGTGTAGGGGGTTTTCCTGGGGGTGTTGTTTCAGGGTTTAGGGAAGAGGTGTTCGGGCAGTGTAGGGGGTCTTGCTGGGGGTGGTGCTTCAGGGTTTTGGGCAGTACAGTTGTGTTCGGGCAGTGTAGGAGGTCCTGCCTGGGGTGATGTTTCAGGGTTTAGGGCAGTGTAGTGGTGTTCAGGCAGTGTAGCGGGTTTTGCTGGGGTTGGTGTTTCAGGGTTTAGGGCAGTGCAGTGGTGGTGGGGAAGTGTAGGGAGTCATGCAAGGGGTGGTGTTTCAGAGTTTAGGGCAGTGCAGTGGTGTTTGGGCAGTGTAGGGGGTCATGCTGGGGGATAACATTTCAGGGTTTAGGGCAGTGCAGTGGTGTTCGGGCAGTGTTATGGGTCGTGCTGAGGGTGGCATTTCAGGGTTTAGGGCAGTGCAGTGGTGTTCGGGCAGTGTAGGGGGTCGTGCAGAGGGTGGTGCTTCAGGGTTTAGGGCAGAGCAGTGGTGTTCGGGCAGTGTAGGGGGTCTTGCATGGGGTGGTGTTTCAGGGTATATGGCAGTGGTGTTCGGGCAGTGTAGGGGTTCTTGCTGGGGTGGTGTTTTAGTGTTTAGGGCAGTGGTGTTCAGGTAGTGTGGGGGGTCTTCCTGGTGATGTTGTTTCAGGGTTTAAGGCAGAGGTGTTCGGGCAGTGTAGGGGGTCTTGCTGTTGGTGGTATTTCAGTGTTTAGGGCAGTGGTGTTCAGACAGTGTAGGGGGGTTTTCCTGGGGGTGGTGTTTCATGGTGTAGGGCAGTGCAGTGGTGTTCAGGTAGTGTAGGGGTGCTTGCATGGGTTGGTGTTTCAGGGTTTATGGCAGTGGTGTTTGGGCAGTGTAGGGGGTCTTGCTGGGGGTGGTGTTTCAGGGTTTAGAGCAGTGGTGCAGTGGTGTTCAGTGAGTGTAGGGGGTCCGGCAGGGGGTGGTGTTTCAGTGTTTAGGGCAGTGGTGTTCGGGTAGTGTGGGGAGTCTTCCTGGGGATATTGTTTCAGGTTTTAAGGCAAAGGTGTTCGGGCAGTGAAGGGGGTCTTGCTGGGGGTGGTGTTTCAGGGTTTAGGGCAGTGCAGTGGTGTTCGGGCAGTGTAGGGGGTCGTGCTGTGTGTGGTGTTTCAGGGTTTAGGGCAGTGCAGTGGTCTTCGGGCAGTGTAGGGGGTTGTGCTGTGGGTGATGTTTCAGGGTTCAGGGTAGTGCAGTGGTGTTCGGGCAGTGTAGGGGGCCTTGCATGAGGTGGTGTTTTACGGTTTATGGCAGTGGTGTTCGGGCAGTGTAGGGGGTCTTGCTGGGGGTGGTGCTTCAGGGTTTATAGCAGTGGTGCAGTGGTGTTTGGTCAGTGTAGGGGGTCTGGCAGGGGGTGGTGTTTCAGGGTTTAGAGCAGTGGTGCAGTGGTGTTCAGTGAGTGTAGGGGGTCTGGCAGGGGATGGTGTTTCAGTGTTTAGGGCAGTGGTGTTCTGTTAGTGTGGGGGTCTTGATGGAGATGTTGTTTCAGGTTTTAATGCAGAGGTGTTCGGGCAGTGTAGGGGGTCTTGCTGGGGGTGGTGTTTCAGGGTTTAGGGCAGTGCAGTGGTGTTCGGGCAGTGTAGGGGGTCATGCTGTGGGTGGTGTTTCAGGGTTTAGGGCAGTGCAGTGGTCTTCGGGCAGTGTAGGGGGTTGTGCTGTGGGTGGTGTTTCAGGGTTCAGGGCAGTGCAGTGGTGTTTGGGCAGTGTAGGGGGTCATGCAGAGGGTGGTGTTTCAGGGTTTAGGGCAGTGCAGTGGTGTTCAGGCAGTGCAGGGGGCCTTGCATGAGGTGGTGTTTCAGGGTTTATGGCAGTGCTGTTCGGGCAGTGTAAGGGGTCTTGCTGGGGGTGGTGCTTCAGGGTTTAGAGCAGTGGTGCAGTGGTGTTCGGTCAGTGTAGGGGGTCTGGCAGGGGGTGGTGTTTCAATGTTTAGGGCAGTGGTGTTCAGACAGTGTAGGGGGGTTTTCCTGGGGGTGGTGTTTCATGGTGTAGGGCAGTGCAGTGGTGTTCAGGTAGTGTAGGGGTGCTTGCATGGGTTGGTGTTTCAGGGTTTATGGCAGTGGTGTTTGGGCAGTGTAGGGGGTCTTGCTGGGGGTGGTGTTTCAGGGTTTAGAGCAGTGGTGCAGTGGTGTTCAGTGAGTGTAGGGGGTCCGGCAGGGGGTGGTGTTTCAGTGTTTAGGGCAGTGGTGTTCGGGTAGTGTGGGGAGTCTTCCTGGGGATATTGTTTCAGGTTTTAAGGCAAAGGTGTTCGGGCAGTGAAGGGGGTCTTGCTGGGGGTGGTGTTTCAGGGTTTAGGGCAGTGCAGTGGTGTTCGGGCAGTGTAGGGGGTCGTGCTGTGTGTGGTGTTTCAGGGTTTAGGGCAGTGCAGTGGTCTTCGGGCAGTGTAGGGGGTTGTGCTGTGGGTGATGTTTCAGGGTTCAGGGTAGTGCAGTGGTGTTCGGGCAGTGTAGGGGGCCTTGCATGAGGTGGTGTTTTACGGTTTATGGCAGTGGTGTTCGGGCAGTGTAGGGGGTCTTGCTGGGGGTGGTGCTTCAGGGTTTATAGCAGTGGTGCAGTGGTGTTTGGTCAGTGTAGGGGGTCTGGCAGGGGGTGGTGTTTCAGGGTTTAGAGCAGTGGTGCAGTGGTGTTCAGTGAGTGTAGGGGGTCTGGCAGGGGATGGTGTTTCAGTGTTTAGGGCAGTGGTGTTCTGTTAGTGTGGGGGTCTTGATGGAGATGTTGTTTCAGGTTTTAATGCAGAGGTGTTCGGGCAGTGTAGGGGGTCTTGCTGGGGGTGGTGTTTCAGGGTTTAGGGCAGTGCAGTGGTGTTCGGGCAGTGTAGGGGGTCATGCTGGGGGTGGTGTTTCAGGGTTTAGGGCAGTGCAGTGGTCTTCGGGCAGTGTAGGGGGTTGTGCTGTGGGTGGTGTTTCAGGGTTCAGGGCAGTGCAGTGGTGTTTGGGCAGTGTAGGGGGTCATGCAGAGGGTGGTGTTTCAGGGTTTAGGGCAGTGCAGTGGTGTTCAGGCAGTGCAGGGGGCCTTGCATGAGGTGGTGTTTCAGGGTTTATGGCAGTGCTGTTCGGGCAGTGTTAGGGGTCTTGCTGGGGGTGGTGCTTCAGGGTTTAGAGCAGTGGTGCAGTGGTGTTCGGTCAGTGTAGGGGGTCTGGCAGGGGGTGGTGTTTCAATGTTTAGGGCAGTGGTGTTCGGGTAGTGTGGGGGTCTTCCTGGTGATGTTGTTTCAGGGTTTAAGGCAGAGGTGTTCGGGAAGTGTAGGGGGTCTTGCTGGGGGTGGTATTTCAGTGTTTAGGGCAGTGGTGTTCGGACAGTGTAGGGGGTTTTCCTGGGGGTGGTGTTTCAGGGTTTAGGGCAGTGCAGTGGTGTTCAGGCAGTGTAGGGGGTCTTGCATGGGGTGGTGTTTCAGGGTTTATGGCAGTGGTGTTCGGGCAGTGTAGGGGGTCTTGCTGGGGTGGTGTTTCAGGGTTTAGAGCAGTGGTGCAGTGGTGTTCAGTGAGTGTAGGGGGTCTGGCAGGGGATGGTGTTTCAGTGTTTAGGGCAGTGGTGTTCGGGTAGTGTGGGGGGTCTTCCTGGGGATGTTGTTTCAGGTTTTAAGGCAGTGGCGTTCAGGCAATGTAGGGGGTCTTGCTGGGCTTGGTGTTTCAGGGTTTAGGGCAGTGCAGTGGTGTTTGGGCAGTGTAGGGGGTCATGCTGGTGGTGGTGTTTCAGGGTTTAGGGCAGTGCAGTGGTCTTCTGGGAGTGTAGGGGGTCATGCTGATGATGGTGTTTCAGGGTTTAGGGCAGTGGTGGTGGGGCAGTGTAGGGGTTCGTGCAGGGGTGGTGTTTCAGAGTTTGCTGTAGTGCAGTGGTGTTTTGACTGTGTAGGGGGTCATGCTGGAGGATAGTGTTTCAGGGTATAGGGCATTGCAGTGGTGTTCTGGCAGTGTAGGGGGTTGTGTTGTGGGTAGTGTTTCAGTGTTTAGGGCAGTGCAGTGGTGTTCGGGCAGTGTAGGGGGTCATGCAGAGGGTGGTGTTTCAGGGTTTAAGGCAGTACAGTGGTGTTCGGGCAGTGCAAGGGCCTTGCATGGGGTGGTGTTTCAGGGTTTTTGGCAGTGGTTTACGGGCAGTGTAGGGGGTCATGCTGGGGGTGGTGTTTCAGGGTTTAGAGCAGTGGTGCAGTGATGTTCGGTCAGTGTAGGGGGTCTGGCAGGGGGTGGTGTTTCAGTGTTTAGGGCAGTGGTGTTCGGGTAGTGTGGGGTACTTCCTGGTGATGTTGTTTCAGGTTTTAAGGCAGAGGTTTTTGGGCAGTGTAGGGGGTCTTGCTGGAGGTGGTGTTTCAGTGTTTAGGGCAGCAGTGTTCAGACAGTGTAGGAGGTTTTCATGGGGGTGGTGTTTCAGGGTTTAGTGCAGTGCAGTGGTGTTCAGGCAGTTTAGGGGGTCTTGCATGGGGTGGTGTTTCAGGGTTTATGGCAGTGGTGTTCGGGCAGTGTAGGGGGTCTTGCTGGGGGTGGTGTTTCAGGGTTTAGAGCAGTGGTGCAGTGGTGTTCAGTGAGTGAAGGGGGTCTGCCAGGTTGTGGTGTTTCAGTGTTTAGGGCAGTGGTGTTCGGGTAGTGTGGGGGGTCTTCCTGGGGATGTTGTTTCAGGTTTTAACTCATTGGTGTTTGGGCAGTGTAGGGGGTCTTGCTGGGGTGGTGTTTCAGGGATTAGGGCAGTGCAGTGGTGTTCGGGCAGTGTAGGGGGTCATGCTATAAGTGGTGTTTCAGGGTTTAGGGCAGTGCAGTGGTGTTCGGGCAGTGTAGGGGGTCATGCAGAGGGTGGTGTTTCAGGGTTTAGGGCAGTGCAGTGGTGTTCGGGCAGTGCAGGGGGCCTTGCATGGGGTGGTGTTTCAGGGTTTATGGCAATGGTGTTCGGGCAGTGTAGGGGGTCTTTCTGGGGGTGGTGTTTCAGGGTTTAGGGCAGTGCAGTGGTAGTGGGGAAGTATAGGGGGTTGTGCAGGGGGTGGTGTTTAAGGGTTTAGGGCAGTGCAGTAGAGTTCAGTTAGTGTAGGGGGTTGTGCTGGGGGATGGTGTTTCAGGGTTTAGGGCAGTGCAGTGGTGTTTGGGCTCTGTAGGGGGTCTTTATGGGGGTGGTGTTTCTGGGTTTAGGGCAGTGCATTGGTAGTGGGGAAGTGTAGGGGGTTGTGCAGGGGGTGGTGTTTCAGGGTTTAGGGCAGTGCAGTAGTGTTCAGTTAATGTAGGGGGTTGTGCTGGGGGATGGTGTTTTAGGGTTTAGGGCAGTGCAGTGGTGTTCGGGCAGTGTAGGGGGTCATGCGGTGGTGGTGTTTCAGGGTTTGGGGCAGTGCAGTGGTGTTCGGCCAGTGTCGGGGGTCATGCAGGGGGGTGGTGCTTCAGGGTTTAGGGCATTGCAGTGCTGATCGGGCAGTGTAGAGGGTCGTGCTGGGGGTGGTGTTTAAGGGTTTAGGGCAGTGAATTGGGGGGAACAACCTTTACAACGCAACTTTTACAACGCACTACCATTACAACGCATTTTTTACAACGCATAATCCATTACAACGCATGATATTACAACGCAGGACACTACAACGCATTTTTAAAAACTACCTTTACAACGCATTCCATTACAACGCATACTACCATTACAACGCATACCATTACAACGCATAATATTACACTATACTATCCAACACTTACCCTACTGATGCACCCCCTGGAGTTAGAATAGTAATTTTTACCCCTATACTATCCAACACTTACCCTACTGATGCACCCCCTGGAGTTAGAATAGTAATTTTTACCCCTATACTATCCAACACTTACCCTACTGATGCACCCCCTGGAGTTAGAATAGTAATTTTTACCCCTATACTATCCAACACTTACCCTACTGATGCACCCCCTGGAGTTAGAATAGTAATTTTTACCCCTATACTATCCAACACTTACCCTACTGATGCACCCCCTGGAGTTAGAATAGTAATTTTTACCCCTATACTATCCAACACTTACCCTACTGATGCACCCCCTGGAGTTAGAATAGTAATTTTTACCCCTATACTATCCAACACTTTCCCTACTGTTGCACCCCCTGGAGTTAGAATAGTAATTTTTACCCCTACACTATCCAACACTTACCCTACTGTTGCACCCCCTGGAGTTAGAATAGTAATTTTTACCCCTACACTATCCAACACTTACCCTACTGTTGCACCCCCTGGAGTTAGAATAGTAATTTTTACCCCTATACTATCTAATACTTACCTTAAATGTAATTTAATATTATGCGTTGTAATGGTATGCGTTGTAAAGGTAGTATGCGTTGTAATGGTAGTGCGTTGTAAAGGTATTTTTTAAAAATGCGTTGTAGTGTCATGCGTTGTAATGTCATGCGTTGTAATGGATTATGCGTTGTAAAAAATGCGTTGTAAGTGCATGCGTTGTAATAGTGTGCGTTGTAACGTCATACATCCGTGAATTGGTGTTCAGGCAGTGTAGGGAGTTGTGCTAGGCGTGGTGTTTCAGGGTTTAGCGAAGTGTTGCAGTGTTGTTTGGGCAGTGTAGGGGGTCTTGTAGGGGTGGTGTATCAGGGTTTAGGGCAGTGGTGTTCAGGCAGTGTAGGGGGTTTTCCTGGGGGTGTTGTTTCAGGTTTTAGGTAAGAGGTGTTCAGGCAGTGTAGGGGGTCTTGCTGGGGGTGGTGCTTCAGGGTTTTGGGCAGTACAGTGGTGTTCGGGCAGTGTAGGAGGTCCTGCTGGGGGTGATGTTTCAGGGTTTAGGGCAGTGTAGTGGTGTTCTGGCAGTGTAGGGGGTTTTGCTGGGGGTTGTGTTTCAGGGTTTAGGGCAGTGCAGTGGTGGTGGGGAAGTGTAGGGAGTCATGCAAGGGGTGGTGTTTCAGAGTTTAGGGCAGTGCAGTGGTGTTTGGGCAGTGTAGGGGGTCATGCTGGGGGATAAAATTTCAGGGTTTAGGGCAGTGCAGTGGTGTTCAGGCAGTGTTATGGGTCGTGCTGAGGGTGGTGTTTCAGGGTTTAGGGCAGTGCAGTGGTGTTCGGGCAGTGTAGGGGTCGTGCAGAGGGTGGTGCTTCAGGGTTTAGGGCAGAGCAGTGGTGTTCGGGCAGTGTAGGGGGTCTTGCATGGGGTGGTGTTTCAGGGTATATGGCAGTGGTGTTCGGGCAGTGTAGGGGTTCTTGCTGGGGGTGGTGTTTCAGTGTTTAGGGCAGTGGTGTTCAGGTAGTGTGGGGGGTCTTCCTGGTGATGTTGTTTCAGGGTTTAAGGCAGAGGTGTTCGGGCAGTGTAGGGGGTCTTGCTGTTGGTGGTATTTCAGTGTTTAGGGCAGTGGTGTTCAGACAGTGTAGGGGGTTTTCCTGGGGGTGGTGTTTCATGGTGTAGGGCAGTGCAGTGGTGTTCAGGTAGTGTAGGGGGTCTTGCATGGGTTGGTGTTTCAGGGTTTAGAGCAGTGGTGCAGTGGTGTTCAGTGAGTGTAGGGGGTCTGGCAGGGGGTGGTGTTTCAGTGTTTAGGGCAGTGGTGTTCGGGTAGTGTGGGGAGTCTTCCTGGGGATATTGTTTCAGGTTTTAAGGCAGAGGTATTTGGGCAGTGAAGGGGGTCTTGCTGGGGGTGGTGTTTCAGGGTTTAGGGCAGTGCAGTGGTGTTCGGGCAGTGTAGGGGGTCGTGCTGTGTGTGGTGTTTCAGGGTTTAGGGCAGTGCAGTGGTCTTCGGGCAGTGTAGGGGGTTGTGCTGTGGGTGATGTTTCAGGGTTCAGGGCAGTGCAGTGGTGTTCGGGCAGTGCAGGGGGCCTTGCATGAGGTGGTGTTTTACGGTTTATGGCAGTGGTGTTCGGGCAGTGTAGGGGGTCTTGCTGGGGGTGGTGCTTCAGGGTTTATAGCAGTGGTGCAGTGGTGTTTGGTCAGTGTACGGGGTCTGGCAGGGGGTGGTGTTTCAGGGTTTAGAGCAGTGGTGTTCAGTGAGTGTAGGGGGTCTGGCAGGTGATGGTGTTTCAGTGTTTAGGGCAGCGGTGTTCTGTTAGTGTGGGGGTCTTGATGGAGATGTTGTTTCAGGTTTTAATGCAGAGGTGTTCGGGCAGTGTAGGGGGTCTTGCTGGGGGTGGTGTTTCAGGGTTTAGGGCAGTGCAGTGGTGTTCGGGCAGTGTAGGGGGTCATGCTGTGGGTGGTGTTTCAGGGTTTAGGGCAGTGCAGTGGTCTTCGGGCAGTGTAGGGGGTTGTGCTGTGGGTGGTGTTTCAGGGTTCAGGGCAGTGCAGTGGTGTTTGGGCAGTGTAGGGGGTCTTGCTGGGGGTGGTATTTCAGTGTTTAGGGCAGTGGTGTTCGGACAGTGTAGGGGTTTTTCCTGGGGGTGGTGTTTCAGGGTTTAGGGCAGTGCAGTGGTGTTCAGGCAGTGTAGGGGGTCTTGCATGGGGTGGTGTTTCAGGGTTTATGGCAGTGGTGTTCGGGCAGTGTAGGGGGTCTTGCTGGGGGTGGTGTTTCAGGGTTTAGAGCAGTGGTGCAGTGGTGTTCAGTGAGTGTAGGGGGTCTGGCAGGGGATGGTGTTTCAGTGTTTAGGGCAGTGGTGTTCGGGTAGTGTGGGGGGTCTTCCTGGAGATGTTGTTTCAGGTTTTAAGGCAGTGGCGTTCGGGCAATGTAGGGGGTCTTGCTGGGCTTGGTGTTTCAGTGTTTAGGGCAGTGCAGTGGTGTTTGGGCAGTGTAGGGGGTCATGCTGGTGGTGGTGTTTCAGGGTTTAGGGCAGTGCAGTGGTCTTCTGGGAGTGTAGGGGGTCATGCTGATGATGGTGTTTCAGGGTTTAGGGCAGTGGTGGTGGGGCAGTGTAAGGGTTCGTGCAGGGGTGGTGTTTCAGAGTTTGCTGTAGTGCAGTGGTGTTTTGACTGTGTAGGGGGTCATGCTGGAGGATAGTGTTTCAGGGTCTAGGGCAGTGCAGTGGTGTTCTGGCAGTGTAGGGGGTTGTGTTGTGGGTAGTGTTTCAGTGTTTAAGGCAGTGCAGTGGTGTTCGGGCAGTGTAGGGGGTCATGCAGAGGGTGGTGTTTCAGGGTTTAAGGCAGTACAGTGGTGTTCGGGCAGTGCAGGGGGCCTTGCATGGGGTGGTGTTTCAGGGTTTATGGCAGTGGTTTACGGGCAGTGTAGGGGGTGTTGCTGGGGGTGGTGTTTCAGGGTTTAGAGCAGTGGTGCACTGATGTTCGGTCAGTGTAGGGGTCTGGCAGGGGGTGGTGTTTCAGTGTTTAGGGCAGTGGTGTTCGGGTAGTGTGGGGTACTTCCTGGTGATGTTGTTTCAGGTTTTAAGGCAGAGGTTTTCGGGCAGTGTAGGGGGTCTTGCTGGAGGTGGTGTTTCAGTGTTTAGGACAGCGGTGTTCAGACAGTGTAGGGGGTTTTCATGGGGGTGGTGTTTCAGGGTTTAGTGCAGTGCAGTGGTGTTCAGGCAGTTTAGGGGGTCTTGCATGGGGTGGTGTTTCAGGGTTTATGGCAGTGGTGTTCGGGCAGTGTAGGGGGTCTTGCTGGGGGTGGTGTTTCAGGGTTTAGAGCAGTGGTGCAGTGGTGTTCAGTGAGTGAAGGGGGTCTGGCAGGTTGTGGTGTTTCAGTGTTTAGGGCAGTGGTGTTCGGGTAGTGTGGGGGGTCTTCCTGGGGATGTTGTTTCAGGTTTTAACTCAGTGGTGTTCGGGCAGTGTAGGGGGTCTTGCTGGGGTGGTGTTTCAGGGATTAGGGCAGTGCAGTGGTGTTCGGGCAGTGTAGGGGGTCATGCTATAAGTGGTGTTTCAGGGTTTAGGGCAGTGCAGTGGTGTTCGGGCAGTGTAGGGGGTCATGCAGAGGGTGGTGTTTCAGGGTTTAGGGCAGTGCAGTGGTGTTCGGGCAGTGCAGGGGGCCTTGCATGGGGTAGTGTTTCAGGGTTTATGGCAATGGTGTTCGGGCAGTGTAGGGGGTCTTGCTGGGGGTGCTGTTTCAGTGTTTAGGGCAGTGGTGTTCAGACAGTGTAGGGGGTTTTCATCGGGGTGGTGTTTCAGGGTTTAGTGCAGTGCAGTGGTGTTCAGGCAGTTTAGGGTGTCTTGCATGGGGTGGTGTTTCAGGGTTTATGGCAGTGGTGTTCGGGCAGTGTAGGGGGTCTTGCTGGGGGTGGTGTTTCAGGGTTTACAGCAGTGGTGCAGTGATGTTCAGTGAGTGAAGGGGGTCCGGCAGGGGGTGGTGTTTTAGTGCTTAGGGCAGTGGTGTTTGGGTAGTGTGGGGGGTCTTCCTGGGGATGTTGTTTCAAGTTTTAAGGCAGTGGTGTTCAGGCAGTGTAGTGGGTCTTGCTGGGGTGGTGTTTCAGGGTTTAGGGCAGTGCAGTGGTCTTTGGACAGTGTAGAGGGTTGTTCTGGGGTGGTGTTTCAGGGTTTATGGCAGTGCAGTGGAGTTCTGGCAGTGCAGGGAGATGAGCTGGGGTGGTGTTTCAGGGTTTTGGGCAGGGCAGTGGTGTTCGGGCAGTTTAGGGGTTCTTGATGGGGTAGTGTTTCAGGGTTTAGGGAGGTGTAGTGGAGTTCTGGCAGTGTAGGGGTCATGCTGGGTGTAGTGTTTCAGGGTTTAGAGCAGTGCAGTGGTGTTCGGGCAGTGTAGAGGTTCATCCTGGGGCTGGTGTTTCAGGTTTTAGGGCATTGCAGTGGTGTTCGGGCAGTGTAGGGGGTCGTGCTGGTGCTGGTGTTTCAGGGTTTAGGGCAGTGCAGTGGTGTTCGTGGAGTGTAGGGGGTCATGCTGATTATGGTGTTTCAGGGTTTAGGGCATAGCAGTGGTGTTCGGGCAGTGTAGAGGTGTTGGAAGGCGGACCCCGAGGAGTCGGCGAGACCACCAAGGGGGGGCCCTCTCACTGCACGAAGTAGCCGAGCGCTGCCGAGAAGTCTCCTGAGAGATCCTTCTCCTATCCCGTACTAGCACAGTAACACCACCACACCGGACTCAAGGAGGTTGTCTCAAGACAAGCAATTCTTTATCATCAATAAAAAGGTTACGAGTTCAATATTTCCACGAAGGGATCGAGGGATCCACCAAAAGTCTCAATGTCTCTTTGGAAGGGTAGGGGTAGCGGGTCAGTCTTTGGCAGGAGTGCGGTACGAGGGTACCTGGGGCCCAGTTCTTATCCTCAAGCTGGAGGACCTCCGATCTCGGAGGGGTCGAGCCGCGACGGCGTCAGCAGGGCTCTGGCGTACAGTTCGTGGAGAGCCGCGATTCGATCAGCAGGGCTCTCAAGATGGTTTCTGCTCAGCTCGAGCCGCGACGTCGTCAGCAGGGCTCCGAGGAAGGTTTCAGCGAGGTTGGGCCGCGACAGCGTCAGCAGGGCTCCGATGTTCCAGGTGGTTCAGAAAGGGTTCACAAGAAGGAGCCGCGACGCAGTCAGCAGGGCTCGTGATGGTTCCGACAAGAGTTCTTCTCCGTAGGGTCAGCCGCGATTCAATCAGCAGGGCTCTCGACTCCGGGATACAACTGCCGAGCTGTGGTGGGGTCGCCCCAGATATAGGTCTGGAGCCCTTTGATGTCCGGACCTATGCGCCCGAGGGGGCGGCGTGGCCGGGTGGAGGTGGCCAGACGCCCAGCAGGAGAGGCGCCAGGCCCATGGGAGTTGCAGGGCGATCACACCTCGAGAGGGGAGGACAGTTGGGGGTCCCATCGATACTGTCCTCCGCCGGGGCGATGAATGGTTCCTGCGGCACCCCCTGGCCAGTTCGTGGTGCCTCGATGTCGGGGCTTCGCTGGGGTCGAGGCTGGGTTGAGCGGGGTCGCGCCGGCTGGGGCACGGTGTGACGTGGATGCCAACAAGATGGCGGAGCCACGAGGAGTATGCGACCACGTGCAGCTCCGGGTGAAGGGCCTTGGTGCAGTCCAGACGGGTGGCCCGTGACGGCCGGGGCGGGGAGCGGCCACAATCTAGGGGGTTAAGGACCACGCCACGAGGCCAGGTCCAACAGGCGTCCCCCCCAGCCGAAGGCATGGAGAGTCACCCATCTCCTTGGGGATTCTCCTCGTCAAGGCGGAAGAAGCGGGACAGGCCGTCGGCGTTGGCGTGGTCATTGCCGGGCCGGTGTTCGACGTCAAAGTCCATCCCTTGTAGCGAGATGGACCATCGCAGCAGCTTGGGGTTCTCGCCCCGCATTCGCATTAACCATTGCAAGGGCCGGTGGTCGGTCTGGACCCGGAAGTGGGCGCCAAAGAGGTAGGGCCGGAGCTTCTTGAGGGCCCACACCACAGCGAAGGCCTCGCGCTCAATAGTGCTCCAGCGTTGCTCCCGGGGCAGTAGTCGCCGGCTGATGAAGGCCACTGGTCTTTCGAGCCCCCTTTCGTCAGTTTGGGAGAGGACGGCCCCGATCCCATACTCGGAGGCGTCCGTCTGTACCACGAACTCCTTCTGGTAGTCCGGGGCTTGCAGCACCGGCGCAGTACACATGGCCGTTTTGAGGGTGTCGAAGGCTGTTTGGCAGCGGGGTGTCCAGTGTACCTTCTTGGGCTGTTTTTTGGACGTTAACTCTGTGAGGGGGCCAACAATGCTCCCATAGTCCCGGATAAACCGCCGGTAGTATCCGGTGAGGCCCAGGAAGGCCCGGACAGCGGTCTGGGTAGTGGGGGGTTCCCAGGTCTGGATGGCATCTATCTTCGCTTGGAGGGGGGCCACCTGCCCGCTCCCCACTTGATGGCCCAGGTAGGTCACGGATCCGTGGCCGATTTGGCATTTGCTGGCCTTGATTGTGAGCCCGGCCCGCTGGAGGGCGGCCAGGACAGCCTCCAGGTGGAGGAGGTGCTCGGCCCAGTGGTTGCTGTACACGGCAATGTCATCTAAGTAGGCCGCACTGAAGGCCTCAAGCCCGGCCAAAACCTTGTTCACCAGTCTTTGGAAGGTGGCCGGGGCGTTCTTCATTCCGAAGGGCATCACCCGAAAGTGGTAATGCCCATCCGGAGTCGAAAAGGCGGATCTTTCTTGGGCGCCGGGGGTGAGCTGGATTTGCCAGTACCCGGCGGTGAGGTCCAGCGTGCTCAAGTAGCGAGCGGCCCCTAGGCGGTCGATCAGTTCGTCGGCCCGTGGTATCGGGTGTGCGTCCGTCTTGGTTACTACATTCAGGGCTCGGTAGTCCACGCAGAATCGCAACTCCGGGGGGTGACCGGGAGCTGCGGCCTTGGGCACCAGGACGACAGGGCTGGCCCACGGGCTGTCGGAAGGCTCGATGACCCCCAGGGCCAGCATCTTCGCTACTTCGGCCTGGATGCAGGCCCGCACTCGGTCAGGCACCCGGTAGGCTCTGTGTCGTATGGGGGGGTTCTCCCCGGTGTCGACGTCGTGGACGCACCAGTGGGTCACCCCCGGGGTGAGAGAGAAGAGGGCTGCGTAGTCCCGCAGTAATCGCTGGCAGTCGTTGCGCTGCTCCGGGGTCAGGGACGAGGCGAGTTGGACCCCTTCGATCGATCCATCGTGAATGTCGGATTGCAAGAGGTCGGGCAAGGGCTCGGAGTCGTCCTCGCCCCCCTCGTCGGTCGCCAGCAGCAGGCTCAGTTCGGTCCGGGCGAAGTGGGGTTTTAGCCTGTTCGCATGTAGGACCCGGAGGGGGTTCCGGGGGGACTCCAGATCGACCAGGTAGGTGACGGGACTTTTCTTCTCCACCACCTTGAAGGGCCCGGTCCATTTGTCCTGGAGGGCGCCGGGTTCGACCGGGGCCATGACCCATACTTTCTGACCTGGCTCGAATTCTACCGTAGAAGTGTTGCGATCGTACCACCGCTTCATGTCCTCCTGGCTGGCCTCGAGGTTGGCTTCGGCTATGGCTCGGAACTTGCGGGTCTGGTTTCGGAGGGTCAGGAGGTATCGGTAGACGTCAGGAGGGGCGCCTCGGGGCTTCATCTCCCAGCCCTCCTTGACCAGGCTGAGTGGTCCGCGGACCGGGTGTCCATACAATAGTTCAAACGGGCTGAACCCCAGGGACTTCTGCGGGACCTCCCGATAGGCAAACAGGAGGCAGGGCAGCAGGACATCCCATTTCCGCCTGAGGGGTTCTTCCAGGCCCTGGATCATCCCTTTCAATGTTCGGTTGAACCGCTCAACCAGTCCGTTCCCCTGAGGGTGATATGGGGTCGTGAACTTGTATGTGACCCCGCACTGTTGCCACAGGGACCGCATGTACCTGGAGATAAAGTTCGTGCCACGGTCGCTCACCACTTCGCTGGGGAATCCCACTCGGGAGAAGATCCCCATCAAGGCCCGGCCTACCACAGGGGCCGTTATAGTTCTGAGCGGGACCGCCTCCGGGTACCTGGTGGCGTGGTCCACGAGGACCAGGATGAAGCGGTGGCCCAGGGCGGTTTGGGGGTCCAGGGGTCCCACAATGTCGATTCCGACTCGTTCAAACGGGGTGCTGACGGCGGGAAAGGGCTGGAGGGGGGCCTTGACCCGACCCCCCGTCTTTACGCTGGCTTGGCAGGTCTGGCAGGACCGGCAGTGGTTGTCCACATCTCTCCGCATCCGGGGCCAGTAGAAGTGGGTCACCAGACGACTGTACGTTTTGTCTTGCCCCAAGTGTCCGGCGAGGGGCACATCATGGGCCAGGTTGAGAAGGAACTCCCGGAAGCGGAGGGGGACCACCAACACGCGGCCGGCCCCGAGTTCTGCCACTTTCTGTTCACTGTACAACAGGCCCTCGGCCCAGTAGATCCAGTGGGTGCCGGTCTGGTCACCGTTGGCTTGCGCGGTCGCCTGCTGTCGGACCCCTTCGAGAGAGGGACAGGACTGTTGCTCTTGCTGGAACTGCTCTCGGGTGGGGCCCCCTTCATGTTGCCATTGCGTCAGTTCTGGTAGGGCGCTCGGAGAAGCCATCTCTTCGGGGGAGGATTCGCTGGGCCCGGGGTCGGTGTCCGCCTCCTCCTCGCTGCTGGCGGGAGGGGGTGTGAGCCCCTCGGGTCGGGCAGTCCCGGAGGTCGAGGATGAGCGGGGGGCCTGGGCGGTCATGGACCGGGTGATGGCGCAGGCCCAATCAGCCAGTCCCAACATTCGGAGGTGCTCTCGTCGTTCTACTTGAGCCCAGGGGGAACTCTCCAAGTCGTTCCCCAGGAGGCAGTCGACCGGGGCGTCGTCGCGCACTGTCACCTTCAGCAGGCCCGTCACCCCTCCCCACTCGAAGGGGACCAGGGCCATATGGCATAGGCTTTCACTGTTGTCGGCCGTCCGCACAGGGCACAGCACATTCGGTAGAATCTGTTCAGGGGTCACCAGGTGGCAGCGGACAGCGGTGATACTGGCGCCGGTGTCGCGAAGGGCTTCGGCCCGTTGTCCGTTGACCGTGACCTGCTGCCGGTACTTCTGGGTGTTGGTTGGGATGGGGGTGCAGGGTACCATCTCTCGGCTACCCAGGCAGACCAGGGACATGGCTGCCGGCTCCCACTCAGTGTTTTCTCGGTCGAGGGCCTCTTCTTCCTCCTCTCCCCCCAAGGCGGCGGCTGTCAGCTGCCGGGGCGGGGGCCCGCCGGCCCCGTTTCTTCGGTTCAGGGGGCAGGCCGGGTCGCTGGCAAAGTGTCCGGTTTGTTGGCAGCCATAGCAGGTCACTGGTGGCCGTGGTCCGGGTCGGGCCGGGCCCACCCTTCGCGCTAGGCTCGGGGAGAGATGTGGCTGCGGTGGCCCTCGAGGGGGGCTCCTGGGGGCCCCAGCGGGAGGGTCTCGGTTCCTGTTTGGCCCTCCCCCCCCACCGCGCTGGCGTGGGGGTCCGTTGGGGTTCCTCTGGTACTCCCCCATTGAGCTCCGGGGGACCCGGGAGTTGACCCATCGATCGGCTTCGACGGCAAGTTTTCGCGGGTCGGTCATTTTGCTGTCGAGGAGGTGCTGTCTCAGTTCCACGAAGCAATTGTTGGAAAGATGTTCCCAGACGATGAGGTCGACCAGTTGCCCGTAGGTGGTTACTTTGCTGCCTTTGATCCACCCTTCTAGGGCCCGACTGAAAAAGTCCACATATTCCACCCATGTGGTACCCGGGATTTTCTTGCAGTCTCGGAACCGCTGGCGGTACATCTCCGCTGTTAGCCCGTAGCGGGTGAGCAGGGCCTCCTTCATGTGATCGTAGGAGGTCATCACCTCCTCCGGTAGCTGGAGCAGCGTGTCCCGCCCTTCACTCAGGAATCGCCCCCACAGGCCTGCGCCCCAGTCTTTTCGGGGCACTCGATGGGAGGTCATGGCCACCTCGTAGGCCTTGAACCATTGTTGGATATCGTCATTCTTGTAATACTCCTTGACGACCTCCTTCGGGATATGCACCTTGGCCTCGGGGGGCGGTAGAGTGTCTCTAGTACTGGGGGTGTTGGTCCCTCCGTTCTTGGCCTTGATCTCGAGCTCCTTGAGACTGCGCTCGTGCTCAAGAGTTAGTTTCTTTTCCTCCAACTCCCGGTGTCGTCTCTTCTCTTCTATTTCTTCTTGAAGGCGTAGCTGCTCGAGGGCCAGTTTCTTTTCTGCCAGCTGGAGTTCGCCGTCCAGTCGCAGTCGGGCGAGCTCTAGCTCGTGGCTCCGGACCTTTTCCCGCTCTCGTATTTCTTCCTCAGAGAGGCCGGTTTCTAGGCTCTTTCTTCCTCCGGTTGCCGGGGTCAGTGCGGTTGCTGTGGTCTCCGTCAGGGGCAAGGGCCCTTCTTCCTGGGAGGGGCCTGCCCCAGCCTCCAACCATGCCCTCAGAGCTTTCTGCATCTCTTCCTTGGTACCAAGGCTGGTGGTTGCAATGCCTTTGTCTCTGCAGAACTGTTTTAATTCTTTGTGCGTATATTCTTCCAGCCGTTCGGGCTGGAACTCCATTGTCGCGTTGTTTTCCTGGCTGCTCATGATGCTATTCGTTTGGATGGGTAGCTAGTGGGTACTGGCTGGTACGTACTGCGTTCGGCTCGGATCCCGTCGCTGGCCACCAAATGTTGGAAGGCGGACCCCGAGGAGTCGGTGAGACCACCAAGGGGGGGCCCTCTCACTGCACGAAGTAGCCGAGCGCTGCCGAGAAGTCTCCTGAGAGATCCTTCTCCTATCCCGTACTAGCACAGTAACACCACCACACCGGACTCAAGGAGGTTGTCTCAAGACAAGCAATTCTTTATCATCAATAAAAAGGTTACGAGTTCAATATTTCCACGAAGGGATCGAGGGATCCACCAAAAGTCTCAATGTCTCTTTGGAAGGGTAGGGGTAGCGGGTCAGTCTTTGGCAGGAGTGCGGTACGAGGGTACCTGGGGCCCAGTTCTTATCCTCAAGCTGGAGGACCTCCGATCTCGGAGGGGTCGAGCCGCGACGGCGTCAGCAGGGCTCTGGCGTACAGTTCATGGAGAGCCGCGATTCGATCAGCAGGGCTCTCAAGATGGTTTCTGCTCAGCTCGAGCCGCGACGTCGTCAGCAGGGCTCCGAGGAAGGTTTCAGCGAGGTTGGGCCGTGACAGCGTCAGCAGGGCTCCGATGTTCCAGGTGGTTCAGAAAAGGGTTCACAGGAGGGAGCCGCGACGCAGTCAGCAGGGCTCGTGATGGTTCCGACAAGAGTTCTTCTCCGTAGGGTCAGCCGCGATTCAATCAGCAGGGCTCTCGACTCCGGGATACAACTGCCGAGCTGTGGTGGGGTCGCCCCAGATATAGGTCTGGAGCCCTTTGATGTCCGGACCTATGCGCCCGAGGGGGCGGCGTGGCTGGGTGGAGGTGGCCAGACGCCCAGCAGGAGAGGCGCCAGGCCCATGGGAGTTGCAGGGCGATCACACCTCGAGAGGGGAGGACAGTTGGGGGTCCCATCGATACTGTCCTCCGCCGGGGCGATGAATGGTTCCTGCGGCACCCCCTGGCCAGTTCGTGGTGCCTCGATGTCGGGGCTTCGCTGGGGTCGAGGCTGGGTTGAGCGGGGTCGCGCCGGCTGGGGCACGGTGTGACGTGGATGCCAACAAGATGGCGGAGCCACGAGGAGTATGCGACCACGTGCAGCTCCGGGTGAAGGGCCTTGGTGCAGTCCAGACGGGTGGCCCGTGACGGCCGGGGCGGGGAGCGGCCACAATCTAGGGGGTTAAGGACCACGCCACGAGGCCAGGTCCAACAAGAGGGATGTACTGGGGGTGATGTTTCACGGTTGAGTTCAGAGAAGGGGTGTTCAGGCAGAGTAGGAGGTCATGTGGGGGGTAGTGTTTCAGGGTTTAGGGCAGTGCAGTAGTGTTTGGGCAGTGTAGGGGGACGTACTGGGTGTGGTTTTTCACGGTTTAGGGCAGTGCAGTGGTTTTCAGGCAGTGTAGGGGGTCATGCAGGGGGGGTGTTTCAGGGTTTAGTGCAGTGCAGTGGTGTTCGGGGAGTATAGGAGGATGTGCTGGGGATGGCGTTTCAGGGTTATGTGCAGTGCAGTGGTGTTTGGGCAATGTAGGGGGTCATACAGAGGGTGGCGTTTCAGGGTTTAGGGCAGTGCAGTGATGTTCGGGCAGTGTAGGGGGTCTTGAATGGGGTGCTGTTTCAGGGTTTATGGCAGTGGTTGTCGGGCAGTGTAGGGGGTTATGCTGGGGGTGGTGTTTCAGTGTTTAGGGCAGTGGTTTTTGGGTAGAGTGGGGGTTCTTCCTGGGGATGTTGTTTCAGGTTTTAAGGCAGAGGTGTTCGGGCAGTGTAGAGGATCTTGCTGTGGGTGGTGTTTCAGGGTTTAGGGCAGTGCAGTGGTGTTCAGGCAGTGTAGGGGGTCATGCTGTGGGTGGTGTTTCAGGATTTAGGGCTGTGCAGTTGTCTTCGGGCAGTTTAGGGGCTGTGCTGGGGTGGTGTTTCAGGGTTTAGGGCAGTGCAGTGGAGTTCTGGCAGTGTAGGGGGTTGTGCTGGGGTGGTGTTTCAGGGTTTTGGGCAGGGCAGTGGTGTTCGGGCAGTGTAGGGGTTCTTGATGGGGTGGTGTTTCAGGGTTTAGGGTAGTGTAGTGGAGTTCTGGCAGTGTAGGGGTCATGCTGGGGGTAGTGTTTCAGGGTTTAGAGCAGTGCAGTGGTGTTCGGGCAGTGTAGGGGTTCGTCCTGGGGCTGGTGTTTCAGGTTTTAGGGCAGTGCAGTGGTGTTCGGGCAGTGTAGGGGGTCGTGCTGGTGCTGGTGTTTCAGGGTTTAGGGCAGTGCAGTGGTGTTCGGGGAGTGTAGCGGGTCGTGCTGATGATGGTGTTTCAGGGCTTAGGGCATAGCAGTGGTGTTCGGGCAGTGTAGGGGGATGTACTGGTGGTGATGTTTCAGGGTTGAGTTCAGAGAAGTGGTGTTCAGGCAGAGTAGGAGGTCATGTGGGGGGTGGTGTTTCAGGGTTTAGGGCAGTGCAGTAGTGTTTGGGCAGTGTAGGGGGATGTACTGGGTGTGGTTTTTCAGGGTTTAGGGCAGTGCAGTGGTGTTCAGGCAGTGTAGGGGGTCATGCAGGGTGTGTTTCAGGGTTTAGGGCAGTGCAGTGGTGTTCGGGGAGTGTATGGGATCGTGCAGGTGGTGGTGTTTCAGTCTTTAGGGCAGTGCAATGGTTTTCGGGCAGTGTAGGGGGTCTTTAGGGTGAGGTGTTTCAGGGTTTAGGCCAGTGCAGTGGTAGTGGGGCAGTGTAGGGGGTTGTGCAGGGGGTGGTGTTTCAGGGTTTAGGGCAGTGCAGTGGTGTTCAGGCAGTGTAGGGGGATGTGATGGGGGATGGCGTTTCAGGGTTAAATGCAGTTCAGTGGTGTTTGGGCAATGTAGGGGTACATGCAGAGGTTGGTGTTTCAGGGTTTAGGGCAGTGCTGTGGTGTTCGGGCAGTGTACAGGGTCTTGAATGGGGTGGTGTTTCAGGGTTTATGGCAGTGGTGTTCGGGCAGTGTAGGGGGTTTTGCTGGGGGTGGTGTTTCAGTGTTTAGGGCAGTGGTGTTCGGGTAGTGTGGTTGGCCTTCCTGGGGATGTTGTTTCAGGGTTTAAGGCAGAGGTGTCTGGGCAGTGTAGGGGGTCTTGCTAGGGGTGGTGTTTCAGGGTTTAGGGCAGTGCAGTGGTGTTTGTCAGTGTAGGGGGTTGTGCTGTGGGTGGTGTTTCAGGGTTTAAGGTAGTGCAGTGGTGTTCGGGCAGTGTAGGGGGTCTTTATGGGGGTGGTGTTTCAGGGTTTAGGGCAGTGCAGTGGTGTTCAGGCAGTGTAGGGGGTCATGCTGTGGGTGGTGTTTCAGGATTTAGGGCTGTGCAGTTGTCTTCGGGCAGTTTAGGGGCTGTGCTGGGGTGGTGTTTCAGGGTTTAGGGCAGTGCAGTGGAGTTCTGGCAGTGTAGGGGGTTGTGCTGGGGTGGTGTTTCAGGGTTTTGGGCAGGGCAGTGGTGTTCGGGCAGTGTAGGGGTTCTTGATGGGGTGGTGTTTCAGGGTTTAGGGTAGTGTAGTGGAGTTCTGGCAGTGTAGGGGTCATGCTGGGGGTAGTGTTTCAGGGTTTAGAGCAGTGCAGTGGTGTTCGGGCAGTGTAGGGGTTCGTCCTGGGGCTGGTGTTTCAGGTTTTAGGGCAGTGCAGTGGTGTTCGGGCAGTGTAGGGGGTCGTGCTGGTGCTGGTGTTTCAGGGTTTAGGGCAGTGCAGTGGTGTTCGGGGAGTGTAGCGGGTCGTGCTGATGATGGTGTTTCAGGGCTTAGGGCATAGCAGTGGTGTTCGGGCAGTGTAGGGTTATGTACTGGTGGTGATGTTTCAGGGTTGAGTTCAGAGAAGTGGTGTTCAGGCAGAGTAGGAGGTCATGTGGGGGGTGGTGTTTCAGGGTTTAGGGCAGTGCAGTAGTGTTTGGGCAGTGTAGGGGGATGTACTGGGTGTGGTTTTTCAGGGTTTAGGGCAGTGCAGTGGTGTTCAGGCAGTGTAGGGGGTCATGCAGGGTGTGTTTCAGGGTTTAGGGCAGTGCAGTGGTGTTCGGGGAGTGTATGGGATCATGCAGGTGGTGGTGTTTCAGTCTTTAGGGCAGTGCAATGGTTTTCGGGCAGTGTAGGGGGTCTTTAGGGTGAGGTGTTTCAGGGTTTAGGCCAGTGCAGTGGTAGTGGGGCAGTGTAGGGGGTTGTGCAGGGGGTGGTGTTTCAGGGTTTAGGGCAGTGCAGTGGTGTTCAGGCAGTGTAGGGGGATATGATGGGGGATGGCGTTTCAGGGTTATATGCAGTTCAGTGGTGTTTGGGCAATGTAGGGGTTCATGCAGAGGGTGGTGTTTCAGGGTTTAGGGCAGTGCTGTGGTGTTCGGGCAGTGTACAGGGTCTTGAATGGGGTGGTGTTTCAGGGTTTATGGCAGTGGTGTTCGGGCAGTGTAGGGGGTTTTGCTGGGGGTGGTGTTTCAGTGTTTAGGGCAGTGGTGTTCGGGTAGTGTGGTTGGCCTTCCTGGGGATGTTGTTTCAGGGTTTAAGGCAGAGGTGTCTGGGCAGTGTAGGGGGTCTTGCTAGGGGTGGTGTTTCAGGGTTTAGGGCAGTGCAGTGGTGTTTGTCAGTGTAGGGGGTTGTGCTGTGGGTGGTGTTTCAGGGTTTAAGGTAGTGCAGTGGTGTTCGGGCAGTGTAGGGGGTCTTTATGGGGGTGGTGTTTCAGGGTTTAGGGCAGTGCAGTGATAGTGGGGCAATGTAGGTTGTTGTGCAGGAAGTGGTGTTTCAGGGTTTAGGGCAGTGCAGTGGTGTTCAGGCAGTGTAGGGGGTTGTGCTGGGGGATGGCGTTTCAGGGTTATGTGCAGTGTAGTGGTGTTTGTCAGTGTAGGGGATCATGCAGGGGTGGTGTTTCAGGGTTTAAAGCATTGCAGTGGTGTTCGGGCAGTGCAGGGGGTTGTGCTAGGGAGTGGTGCTTCAGGGTTTAGGGCATTGCAGTGCTGTTCGGGCAGTGTTGGGGTCGTGCTGGGGGTGCTGTTTCAGGGTTTAGGGCAGTGAAGTGGTGTTTGGGCAGTGTAGGGGGTCGTGCTAGGGGTGGTATTTTAGGGTTTAGGGCAGTGCAGTGGTGTTCGGCAGTGTAGGGGGTTGTGGATCCCTAGTTTAAGTACCAAAGAGATTCAAGATCGGTTAGATTCTAGTGGTGCCACAGGGGCGAAAATCAGGCATCAGTGGTCGAGTTGGTGGCATGTCCTCAACTCCAAGATTGCCGCTAAGGTGCTGGGGTCTGCGGTCTAGTTGATTTACAAATCCAGAGTGGGCTGATGTGACGCGCGCACACCTGAAGTATTGCGCACTTCACTAACTTGTTTCCTCAGAGAAGGTTGACAATTAGAGCGCCCGTAGTTTTTGAAGTCTAAATCCTGGAGTCCGAAGTATTGAGAGTTAAAACCTTAGTGACGCTTCCCTAGTCTTAGAACCTCGATAAATATTCACCTGAAAAAAGAAGAAGCACTCAGAGTTCCGTGCAGATGTAAATTCCAGAGCCGAGCACGGAACTTCGTTTTTCTTCACGTCGGAGCCGAGCAGTGATTCAGCTTACCAGAAAAGAAAACAACAGAAAGCTAAGTGATTAATTGAGAGAGGGAGTTTAAAAAGAATAGAAAATGACGTCAAGTAAATGTAAAAGAATATGAAATAGAGTGTGCAGTTAAACTAACCGTTGTCAGTGTTTGTTATATGCTGGAACCTGTAAAGAAAGTAAGAGAAGATAAATGACTTATGTGAGCAATTTAAAGAGGCACAAATTCAAGGACATTAAAGACTGTTTAAAAGGTTGAGAAATACAATCTGTGGAGAAAACTTACCAGAAACGAATCAGCGCAGAGGTTTCCTGTGGAGAGAAGGCTAACAAAAAAAATATATATTAGAGCTTAAGGAAGAAAATACCAAAAAGACAATAGCTTATGTTAATAAGAAAGAAGAACGATGTTGTAAAAAGGAATAGTCAAAAAATTAAACTACACCCGGTAGGTTAAAGAGTAGAGGAGTAATTTAATAAGAACAAAAGAATAGAATAGGTGATTAATGAAAAATGTTTTACAGATAATTAGGACCCATTCAAGAACAGGAAAAGAAAAAGGCAACACTGGGTCAAGAAGAGAGGCAAGGAGTTTTAGGATCTTGGGTAGGTAGCTAATAACAAGAAATTATAGGAATAAGAAGTAGGATAGAGTAGAGAACGGAAAACTTATATTTGTTGTGTGTTTAGTTGTCCTAGGGGACTTCGGTAGGCAGATCAAAGGCTGAAGAAGATCCCCAGACAGAAAACCAGAAGGTCCAGGACCGGTCTCTTCTTTTTTGTGTATTATTTTATCCACTTTTCCCCCTTCCCCCTCACTGATCAGTTAGCGCCAGGCTTTATTCTTCTGGAGCTGAGTGGTTGGTAGTGGGAGTTGGGAAGTTAGCGACTTCTGTTCCTGTGCAAGACAATAGAGAAGCTGAAGGTGAGCCCTGACAGAAGATATTTACGAAGTTGGATTTAAGGGGCGCGTACCACCTTATTCGAGTGAGAGAGGGAGATGAGTGGAAGACGGCTTTTAGGACACGTTTGGGGCTGTTTGAATACCAGGTGATGCCCTACGGTTTGTGTAATGCTCCTGCAGCGTTCCAGCACTTTATAAATGATGTACTCAGTGAATTCATTGATCAATGCGCAATTGTGTATATTGATGACATACTAATTTACTCAGTAGATACACAGGAGCACCAGACACAAGTTCGAGGAGTCCTACAGAAACTGCGAGAGAACAGATTATTTGTCAAGTTGGAAAAATGTGCTTTTGGAGTTTCGCAGGTGGAATTTCTGGGCTTCGTGATCTCGCCAACGGGAATTCATATGGACAGACGGAAGATTCAGGCAGTCCTTGAATGGAAGTCACCCACCAGTGTCAAAGAAGTCCAAGCGTTTATTGGATTTGCAAACTTCTATCGGAGGTTTATTGGAGAATTTTCTCGACGAATACTACCCTTGACGCGATTACTGAAGAAGGGGACACGATTCGAATGGTCTGAAGAAGCAGAGCGAGCCTTCAAGGAATTGAAGAGTGAGTTCACTACTGCGCCCATCCTCCTTCATGCCGATCCGATGGAGCCCTTTTATGTGGAGACGGATGCCTCTGATTTTGCAGTTGGTGGAGTACTTTCTCAAAGGAATAAAGAAACTGGCCAATTACACCCAGTGGCCTATCGATCTAGAAAGTTGAAGCCAGCTGAAATTAACTATACAATTACCGAAAAAGAGTTGTTGGCTATAAAAGACGCTTTCAAGGAGTGGAGACATTATCTAATGGGAGCTCACCTTGTGGTAACAGTTTACACGGACCATCGCAATCTAAAATTCCTGAAGTCTGCCAGAACTCTGACCCCTCGTCAACTTCGTTGGTCACTGTATTTTGCTGATTATGACTTTGTGATAACTTATCGGATGGGTACGCAGAATGGCAAGGCGGACGCCTTGTCCAGGATGGGAACTGGAGAAGAAAATAATCCACTCAGTGCTCAAGCAATTATACCAGATACTAAGATCATCGGTGCCACAGATATTCTGAACTTCAAGGAGCAGGTGATCCAAGCTTTGACCCCCGAAGAAATGCTGGATTGGGCTCAACGCGAGCATGGAAGAGAAGTTCGAGATGAATTACCTTACAAAGAAGGTGCATTGTATTTGCCAACTACAGCGTTGCAGAAGCAAGCCTTGCAGGAATGTCATGATCATCTGTTAGCTGGGCACAAGGGAGAGTTCAAGACAGCAGATCTAATCAAAAGAAAATATTGGTGGCCACAGATGAATAAGGATATAGAACAATATGTGAAAACCTGTGAGATATGCGCTCAGGGAAAATCAGAACGGCACGCTCCTCAGGGGCTGTTGCAACCCCTGCCCATTCCTCCTCATTCTTGGCATACAATCACCTTAGACTTCATTACAGATTTACCATCATGTCATGTAATAAACACAATCCTAGTAGTAGTAGATGCATACACGAAAAGGACACATTTTTTGGCCTTAAAGGGGATTCCTACAGCGAAAAAGTTAGCAAGTCATTTTAGTACACAGATCGTAAGGTTGCACGGAATACCCAAGGTCATAATATCGGACCGGGGAACTCAATTTGTCTCACATTTCTGGAAGGCTTTTATGTAAGGGCTAGGAGTAGAAACTCGTTTTTCCACTAGTTTTCATCCGGAGACGGATGGGCAAACAGAAAGAGTGAACCAGGAATTGGAGAAATATTTACGATTGTTCTCCTTGAAACAGGTTGGGGAATGGCCTGAGTACTTGTGGACTGCAGAATTTGCTCATAACAACGCGAAGAATGTGTCCACTGGGTACTCTCCTTTCTATTTAAATTATGGAAGACATCCAAATTCCGCAGTACAAGATGTTGAGCTCTCAGTCCCAGCAGTCAAGGACTTGGTGTCTCATTTAAGTTCAGTACATGAATTGGCATCAAAGAACCTAGAACAGGCTAAGGAAAAGTATAAGAAGTACGCAGACAAGAAAAGGAAGAAACCTCCTCCTTTAGAAATAGGAGATGAAGTCTGGTTGAATACCAAAAATCTAAGATTAAAAGGGAACCGAAAATTCCAGCCTCGATTCATTGGTCCTTACCCCATTGTAGAGCAGATAAATCCAGTGACCTATAAGTTGACTTTACCCTCCAAATTCAAAATTCACCCAGTGTTTCACGTGTCCCTATTGAAGAAAGCAGTTCCAAATCTGAGAAAAGTATCAATTCCACACCCAATTCAGATAGACACAGGAGTGGAGTTTGAGGTAAAAGAAATTCTAGACTCAAAACTAGTTAGAGGAAAACTGTATTATCTGGTTGATTGGAAAGGCTACGGTCCAGAGGAGCGGTCTTGGGAATTAGATTCAGATGTACATGCTCCTGGACTAATAAAACTTTTTTATCAGCGCTATCCAACCAAACCCAGGGTGGGAGGACCATCTTTAGTGGGGGGCACTGTCAGGATCCCTAGTTTAGGTCCCAAAGAGATTCAAGATCGGTTAGATTCTAGTGGTGACACAGGGGCGAAAATCAGGCATCAGTGATCGAGTTGGTGGCATGTCCGCATCTCCAAGATGGCCGCTAAGGTGCTGGGGTCTGCGGTCTAGTTGATTTACAAATCCAGAGTGGGCTGATGTGACGCGCGCACACCTGAAGTATTGCGCACTTCACTAACGTGTTTCCTCAGAGAAGGTTGACAATTAGAGCGCCCGTAGTTTTTGAAGTCTAAATCCTAGAGTCCGAAGTATTGAGAGTTAAAACCTTAGTGACGCATCCCTAGTCTTAGAACCTCGATAAATATTCACCTGAAGAAAGAAGAAGCACTCGGAGTTCCGTGCAGATGTAAATTCCAGAGCCGAGCATAGAACTTAGTTTTTCTTCACGTCGGAGCCGAGCAGTGATTCAGCTTACCAGAAAAGAAAACAACAGAAAGCTAAGTGATTAATTGAGAGAGGGAGTTTAAAAAGAATAGAACATGACGTCAAGTAAATGTAAAAGAATATGAAATAGAGTGTGCAGTTAAACTAACCGTTGTCAACGTTTGTTATATGCTGGAACCTGTAAAGAAAGTAAGAGAAGATAAATGACTTATGTGAGCAATTTAAAGAGGCACAAATTCAAGGACATTAAAGACTGTTTAAAAGGTTGAGAAATACAATATGTGGAGAAAACTTACCAGAAACGAATCAGCACAGAGGTTTCCTGTGGAGAGAAGGCGAGAAAAAAAAAATATATTAGAGCTTAAGGAAGAAAATACCAAAAAGACAGTAGCTTATGTTAATAAGAAAGAAGAACGACGTTGTAAAAAGGAATAGTCAAAAAATTCAAGAACAGGAAAAGAAAAAGGCAACACTGGGTCAAGAAGAGAGGCAAGGAGTTTTAGGATCTTGAGTAGGTAGCTAATAACAAGAAATTATAGGAATAAGAAGTAGGATAGAGTAGAGAAGGGAAAACTTATATTTGTTGTGTGTTTAGTTTTCCTAGGAGACTTCGGTAGGCAGATCAAAGGCTGAAGAAGATCCCCAGACAGAAAACAGAAGGTCCAGGGCCGGTCTCTTCTTTTTTGTTTATTATTTTATCCACTTTTCCCCCTTCCCCCTCACTGATCAGTTAGCCCCAGGCTTTATTCTTCTGGAGCTGAGTGGTTGGTAGTGGGAGTTGGGAAGTTAGCGACTTCTGTTTCTGTGCAAGACAATAGAGAAGCTGAAGGTGAGCTTCAGGTTTAGGGTAGTGCTGTGGTGTTCGGGAAGTGTAAGAGGTTGTGCAGGGGATGGTGTTTCAGGGTTATGGGCAGTGCAGTGGTCTTTGGGCAGTGTAGGGGGTTGTGCTGGGGTGGTGTTTCAGGGTTTTGGGCAGGGCAGTTGAGTATGGGCAGTGTAGGGGTTCTTGATGGGGGTGGTGTTTCAGGGTTTAGGGCAGTGCAGTGGAGTTCGGGCAGTGTAGGGGGTAATGCTGAGGGTAGTGTTTCAGGGTTTAGAGCAGTGCAGTTGTGTTCGGGCAGTGTAGGGGGTCCTGCTGGAGGTGGTGTTTCAGGGTTTAGGGCAGTGCAGTGGTGTTCGGGCAGTGTAGGGGTTCTTGCTGGGGGTGGTGTTTCAGTGTTTAGGGCAGTGCAGTGGTGGTGGGGCAGTGTAAGGGTTCGTGCAGGGTTGGTGTTTCAGAGTTTAGGGTAGTGCAGTGGTGTTTGGACAGTGTAGGAGGTCATGCTGGAGGATTGTGTTTCCGGGTCTAGGGCAGTGCAGTGGTGTTTGGGCAGTGTAGGGGGTCGTGCAAAGGGTGGCGTTTCAGGGTTTAGGGCAGTGCAGTGGTGTTCGGGCAGTGTAGGGGGTCATGCAGAGGGTGGTGCTTCAAGGTTTAGGGCAGTGCAGTGGTGTTCGGGCAGTGCAGGGGGCCTTGCATGGGGTGGTGTTTCAGGGTTCATGGCAGTGGTGTTCGGGCAGTGGAGGGGGTCTTGCTGGGGGTGGTGTTTCAGGGTTTAGAGCAGTGGTGCAGTGGTGTTCGGTCAGTGTAGGGGGTCTGGCAGGGGGTGGTGTTTCAGTGTTTAGGGCAGTGGTGTTCGGGTAGTGTAGGGGGTCTTGCTGGGGGTGGTGTTTCAGTGTTAAGGGCAGTGGTGTTCGGACAGTGCAGGGGGTTTTCCTGGGGGTGGTGTTTCAGGGTTTTGGGCAGTGCAGTGGTGTTCAGGCAGTGTAGGGTGTCTTGCATGGGGTGGTGTTTCAGGGTTTATGGCAGTGGTGTTCGGGCAGTGTAGGGGGTCTTGCTGGGGGTGGTGTTTCAGGGTTTGGAGCCGTGGTGCAGTGGTGTTCAGTGAGTGTAGGGGGTCTGGCAGGGGCTGGTGTTTCAGGGTTTAGGGCAGTGGTGTTAGGGTAGTGTGGGGGGTCTTGCTGGGGGTGGTGTTTCAGGGTTTAGGGCAGTGCAGTGGTGTTCAGGCAGTGTAGGGAGTCATGCTGTGAGTGGTGTTTCAGGGTTTAGGGCATTGCAGTGGTCTTCGGGCAGTGTAGGGGGTTGTGTAGTGGTGTTCAGTGAGTGTAGGTGGTCAGGCAGGGGTTGGTGTTTCAGTGTTTATGCCAGTGTTGTTTGGGTAGTGTGGGGGGTCGTGCTGTGAGTGGTGTTTCAGGGTTTAGGGCAGTGCAGTGGTCTTCGGGCAGTGTAGGGGGTTGTGCTAGGGTGGTATTTCAGGGTTTAGGGCAGTGCAGTGGAGTTCTGGCAGTGTAGAGGGTCGTGCTGGGGTGGTGTTTCACGGTTTTGGGCAGGGCAATGGTGTTCGGGCAGTGTAGGGGTTCTTGATGGGGGTGGTGTTTCAGGGTTTAGGGCAGTGTAGTGGAGTTCTGGCAGTGTAGGGGTCATGCTGTGGGTAGTGTTTCAGAGTTTAGAGCAGTGCAGTGGTGTTCATGTAGTGTAGGGCTTCGTCCTGGGGCTGGTGTTTCAGGTTTTAGGGCAGTGCAATGGTGTTCGGGCAGTGTAGGGTGTCGTGCTGGTTCTGGTGTTCAGGGTTTAGGGCAGTGCAGTGGTGTTCGGGGAGTGTAGGGGGTCATGATGATGATGGTGTTTCAGGGTTTAGGGCAGTGCAGTGGTGTTCAGGCAGTGTGGGGGGTCTTGCTGGTGGTGGTGTTTCAGGGTTTAGGGCAGTGCAGTGGTGGTGGGGCAGTGTAGGGGGTCCCGCTGGAGGTGGTGTTTCAGGGTTTAGGGCAGTGCAGTGGTGTTCGGGCAGTGTAGGGGTTCTTGCTGTGGGTGGTGTTTCAGGGTTTTGGGCAGGGCAGTTGAGTTTGGGCAGTGAAGGGGTTCTTGATGGGGGTGGTGTTTCAGGGTTTAGAGCAGTGCAGTTGTGTTCGGGCAGTGTAGGGGGTCCTGCTGGAGGTGGTGTTTCAGGGTTTAGGGCAGTGCAGTGGTGTTCGGGGAGTGTAGGGGTTCTTGCTGGGGGTGGTGTTTCAGTGTTTAGGGCAGTGCAGTGGTGGTGGGGCAGTGTAAGGGTTTGTGCAGGGTTGGTGTTTCAGAGTTTAGGGTAGTGCAGTGGTGTTTGGACAGTATAGGAGGTCATGCTGGAGGATGGTGTTTCAGGTTCTAGGGCAGTGCAGTGGTGTTTGGGCAGTGTAGGGATACGTGCTATGGGTGGCGTTTCAGGGTTTAGGGCAGTGCAGCGGTGTTCGGGCAGTGTAGGGGGTCATACAGAGGGTGGTGCTTCAAGGTTTAGGGCAGTGCAGTGGTGTTCGGGCAGTGCAGGGGGCCTTGCATGGGGTGGTGTTTCAGGGTTCATGGCAGTGGTGTTCGGGCAGTGTAGGGGGTCTTGCTGGGGGTGGTGTTTCAGGGTTTAGAGCAGTGGTGCAGTGGTGTTCGGTCAGTGTAGGGGGTCTGGCAGGGGGTGGTGTTTCAGTGTTTAGGGCAGTGGTGTTCGGGTAGTGTGGGGGGTCTTCCTGGTGATGTTGTTTCAGGGTTTAAGGCAGAGGTGTTCGGGCAGTGTAGGGGGTCTTGCTGGGGGTGGTGTTTCAGTGTTAAGGGCAGTGGTGTTCGGACAGTGTAGGGGGTTTTCCTGGGGGTGGTGTTTCAGGGTTTAGGGCAGTGCAGTGGTGTTCAGGCAGTGTAGGGTGTCTTGCATGGGGTGGTGTTTCAGGGTTTATGGCAGTGGTGTTCGGGCAGTGTAGGGGGTCTTGCTGGGGGTGGTGTTTCAGGGTTTGGAGCCGTGGTGCATTGGTGTTCAGTGAGTGTAGGGGGTCTGGCAGGGGCTGGTGTTTCAGTGTTTAGGGCAGTGGTGTTAGGGTAGTGTGGGGGGTCTTGCTGGGGGTGGTGTTTCAGGGTTTAGGGCAGTGCAGTGGTCTTCAGGCAGTGTACTGGGTCATGCTGTGAGTGGTGTTTCAGGGTTTAGGGCATTGCAGTGGTCTTCGGGCAGTGTAGGGGGTTGTGCAGTGGTGTTCAGTGAGTGTAGGTGGTCAGGCAGGGGGTGGTGTTTCAGTGTTTAGGGCAGTGGTGTTCGGGTAGTGTGGGGGGTCGTGCTGTGAGTGGTGTTTCAGGGTTTAGGGCAGTGCAGTGGTCTTCGGGCAGTGTAGGGGGTTGTGCTGGGGTGGTGTTTCAGGGTTTAGGGCAGTGCAGTGGAGTTCTGGCAGTGTAGAGGGTCGTGCTGGGGTGGTATTTCACGGTTTTGGGCAGGGCAGTGGTGTTCGGGCAGTGTAGGGGTTCTTGATGGGGGTGGTGTTTCACGGTTTAGGGCAGTGTAGTGGAGTTCTGGCAGTGTAGGGGTCATGCTGTGGGTAGTGTTTCAGAGTTTAGAGCAGTGCAGTGGTGTTCATGCAGTGTAGGGCTTCGTCCTGGGGCTGGTGTTTTAGGTTTTAGGGCAGTTCAATGGTGTTCGGGCAGTGTAGGGTGTCGTGCTGGTTCTGGTGTTCAGTGTTTAGGGCAGTGCAGTGGTGTTCGGGGAGTGTAGGGGGTCATGATGATGATGGTGTTTCAGGGTTTAGGGCAGTGCAGTGGTGTTCGGGCAGTGTGGGGGGTCTTGCTGGTGGTGGTGTTTCAGGGTTTAGGGCAGTGCAGTGGTGGTGGGGCAGTGTAAGGGTTCGTGCAGGGGTGGTGTTTCAGAGTTTAGGGTAGTGCAGTGGTGTTTGGACAGTGTAGGGGGTCATACTGGAGGATGGTGTTTCAGGGTCTAGTGCAGTGCAGTGGTGTTCGGGCAGTGTAGCGGGTCGTGCTGTGGGTGGTGTTTCAGGGTTTAGGGCCATGCAGTGGTGTTCGGGCAGTGTAGAGGGTCATGCAGAGGGTGGTGTTTCAGGGTTTAGGGCAGTGCAGTGGTGTTCGGGCAGTGTAGGGGGTCTTGCTGGGGGTGGTGTTTCAGGGTTTAGAGCCGTGGTGCAGTGGTGTTTGGTCAGTGTAGGGGGTCTGGCAGGGGGTGGTGTTTCATTGTTTAGGGCAGTGGTGTTCGGGTAGTCTGGGGGTCTTCCTGGTGATGTTGTTTCAGGGTTTAAAGCAGAGGTGTTCGGGGAGAGTAGGGGGTCTTGCTGGGGGTGGTGTTCCAGTGTTTAGGGCAGTGGTGTTTGGACAGTGTAGGGGGTTTTCCTGGGGGTGGTGTTTCAGGGTTTACGGCAGTGCAGTGGTGTTCGGGCAGTGCAGGGGCTCATGCAGGGTGGGTGTTTCAGAGTTTAGGGCAGTGCAGTGGTGTACGGGCAGTGTAGGGGTTCGTGCAGGGGGTGGTGTTTCAGGGTTTAGGGCAGTGCAGTGGTTTTTGGGCTGTGTAGGGGGTCTTGTAGGGGGTGGTGTTTCAGGGGTTAGGGCAGTGGTGTTCAGGCAGTGTAGGAGGTTTTCCTCGGGGTGTTGTTTCAGCGTTTTGGGCAGAGATATTTGGGCAGTGTAGGGGGTCTATCCGGTTGGTGGTGTTTCAGGGTTTAGGGTAGTGCAATGGTGTTAGGGTAGTTTAGGGGGACATGCTGGGGTTAGTGTTTCAGGGTGTAGGGCAGTGCAGTGGTGTTCGGGCAGTGTAGGGGGTCTTGCTGCGGGTGGTGTTTCAGGGTTTAGGGCAGTGCAGTGGTGGTGGGGCAGTGTAGGGGGTCACACAGTGGGTGGTGTTTCAGGGTTTTGGGCAGTGCAGTGGTGTTCGCGCAGTGTAGGGGGTCATGCTGGGGATGGTGTTTCAGGGTTTAGGGCAGTGCAGTGGAGTTCGGTCAGTGTAGGGGTATGTCCTGGGGCGGGTGTTTCAGGTTTTAGGGCAGTTCAGTGATGTTCGGGCAGTATAAGGGGTTGTGCTGGGGCTGTTGTTTCAGGGTTTAGGGCAGTGCAGTGGTGTTCGGGGAGTGTCGGGGGTTATCCTGGGGCGGGTGTTTCAGTTTTGAGGGCACTGCAGTGGTGTTCAGGCACTGTAGGGGGTCAGGTGGGGCTGGTGTTTCAGGGTTTAGAGTAGTGCAGTGGTGTTCGGGCAGTGTAGGGGGTCATGCTGGGGCTGGTCTTTCATGGTTTAGGGCAGTACAGTAAGGTTCGGGCAGTGTAGGGGGTCCTGCTGGGTGCTGATGTTTCATGGTTTAGGGCAGTGCATTGGTGTTCGAGCAGTGTAGGGGGTCATGCTGGGGGCTGGTGTTTCAGGTTTTAAGGCAGAGCAGTGGTATTCGGGCAGTTTAGGGGGTCATGGTGATGCTGGTGTTTCAGGGTTTAGGGCATAGCAGTGGTGATCGGGCAGTGTAGGGGGATGTACTGTGGGTGATGTTTCAGGGTTTAGTGCAGAGAAGTGGTGTTCAGGCAGACTAGGGGGTCATGCTGGGTGTGGTGTTTCAGGGTTAAGGCAGTGGTGTTCGGAGAGTGTAGGGGGTTTTCCTGGGGGTGGTGTTTCAGGGTTTAGAGCAGTGCAGTGGTGTTCGGGCAGTGCAGGGGGTCATGCAGGGGGTGGTGTTTCAGAGTTTAGGGCAGTGCAGTGGTGTACGGGCAGTGTAGGGGGTCGTGCAGGGGATGGGGTTCCAGGGTTTAGGTCAGTGCAGTGGTTTTTTTTTGGGCTGTGTAGGGGGTCTTGTAGGGGGTGGTGTTTCAGGGTTTAGAGCAGTGGTGTTCAGGCAGTGTAAAGGGTTTTCCTCGGGGTGTTGTTTCAGCGTTTAGGGCAGAGGTGTTTGGGCAGTGTAGGGGGTCTATCCGGTGGGTGGTGTTTCAGGGTTTAGGGCAGTGCAATCGTTTTTGTGGTAGTTTAGGGGGACATGCTGGGGGTAGTGTTTCAGGGTTTAGGGCAGTGCAGTGGTGTTCGGGCAGTGTAGGGGGTCTTGCTGCGGGTGGTGTTTCAGGGTTTAGGGCAGTGCAGTGGTGGTGGGGCAGTGTAGGGGGTCACACAGTGGGTGGTGTTTCAGGGTTTAGGGCAGTGCAATGGTGTTCAGGCAGTGTAGGGGGTCATGCTGGGGATGGTGTTTCAGGGTTTAGGGCAGTGCAGTGCAGTGGAGTTCGGTCAGTGTAGGGGGTCCTGCTGGGGGTAGTGTTTCAGGGTTTAGAGCAGTGCAGTTGTGTTCAGGCAGTGAAGGGGTTTGTGCTGGGGCTGTTGTTTCAGGGTTTAGGGCAGTGCAGTGGTGTTCGGTGAGTGTAGGGGGTTGTCCTGGGGCGGGTGTTTCAGTTTTGAGGGCACTGCAGTGGTGTTCGGGCACTGTAGGGGGTCAGGTGGGGTTGGTGTTTCAGGGTTTAGGGCAGTGCAGTGGTGGTGGGGCAGTGTAGGGGGCCACACAGTGGGTGGTGTTTCAGGGTTTTGGGCAGTGCAGTGGTGTTCGGGCAGTGTAGGGGGTCATGCTGGGGATGGTGTTTCAGGGTTTAGGGCAGTGCAGTGGAGTTCGGTCAGTGTAGGGGGTCCTGGTGGGGGTAGTGTTTCAGGGTTTAGAGCAGTGCAGTGGTGTTCAGGCAGTGAAGGGGTTTGTCCTGGGGCTGGTGTTTCAGGTTTTAGGGCAGTTCAGTGATGTTCGGGCAGTATAAGGGGTCGTGCTGGGGCTGTTGTTTCAGGGTTTAGGGCAGTGCAGTGGTGTTCGGGGAGTGTCGGGGGTTGTCCTGGGGCGGGTGTTTCAGTTTTGAGGGCACTGCAGTGGTGTTCAGGCACTGTAGGAGGTCAGGTGAGGCTGGTGTTTCAGGGTTTAGAGTAGTGCAGTGGTGTTCGGGCAGTGTAGGGGGTCATGCTGGGGCTGGTCTTTCATGGTTTAGGGCAGTACAGTGATGTTCGGGCAGTGTAGGGGGTCCTGCTGGGTGCTGATGTTTCATGGTTTAGGGCAGTGCATTGGTGTTCGAGCAGTGTAGGGGGTCATGCTGGGGGCTGGTGTTTCAGGTTTTAAGGCAGAGCAGTGGTATTCGGGCAGTTTAGGGGGTCATGGTGATGCTGGTGTTTCAGGGTTTAGGGCATAGCAGTGGTGATCGGGCAGTGTAGGGGGATGTACTGTGGGTGATGTTTCAGGGTTTAGTGCAGAGAAGTGGTGTTCAGGCAGACTAGGGGGTCATGCTGGGTGTGGTGTTTCAGGGTTAAGGCAGTGGTGTTCGGACAGTGTAGGGGGTTTTCCTGGGGGTGGTGTTTCAGGGTTTAGAGCAGTGCAGTGGTGTTCGGGCAGTGCAGGGGGTCATGCAGGGGGTGGTGTTTCAGAGTTTAGGGCAGTGCAGTGGTGTACGGGCAGTGTAGGGGGTCGTGCAGGGGTGGGGTTTCAGGGTTTAGGTCAGTGCAGTGGTTTTTGGGCTGTGTAGGGGGTCTTGTAGGGGGTGGTGTTTCAGGGTTTAGTGCAGTGGTGTTCAGGCAGTGTAGAGGGTTTTCCTCGGGGTGTTGTTTCAGCGTTTAGGGCAGAGGTGTTTGGGCAATGTAGGGGGTCTATCCGGTTGGTGGTGTTTCAGGGTTTAGGGCAGTGCAATCGTTTTTGTGGTAGTTTAGGGGGACATGCTGGGGGTAGTGTTTCAGGGTTTAGGGCAGTGCAGTGGTGTTCGGGCAGTGTAGGGGGTCTTGCTGCGGGTGGTGTTTCAGGGTTTAGGGCAGTGCAGTGGTGGTGGGGCAGTGTGGGGGGTCACACAGTGGGTGGTGTTTCAGGGTTTAGGGCAGTGCAATGGTGTTCGGGCAGTGTAGGGGGTCATGCTGGGGATGGTGTTTCAGGGTTTAGGGCAGTGCAGTGCAGTGGAGTTCGGTCAGTGTAGGGGGTCCTGCTGGGGGTAGTGTTTCAGGGTTTAGAGCAGTGCAGTGGTGTTCAGGCAGTGAAGGGGTTTGTGCTGGGGCTGTTGTTTCAGGGTTTAGGGCAGTGCAGTGGTGTTCGGTGAGTGTAGGGGGTTGTCCTGGGGCGGGTGTTTCAGTTTTGAGGGCACTGCAGTGGTGTTCGGGCACTGTAGGGGGTCAGGTGGGGTTGGTGTTTCAGGGTTTAGGGTAGTGCAGTGGTGTTCGGGCAGTGTAGGGGGTCATGCTGGGGCTGGTCTTTCATGGTTTAGGGCAGTACAGTGATGTTCGGGCAGTGTAGGGGTCCTGCTGGGTGCTGATGTTTCATGGTTTAGGGCAGTGCATTGGTGTTCGAGCAGTGTAGGGGGTCATGCTGGGGGCTGGTGTTTCAGGTTTTAAGGGAGAGCAGTGGTATTCGGGCAGTGTAGGGGGATGTACTGGGGGTGATGTTTCAGGGTTTAGTGCAGAGAAGTGGTGTTCAGGCAGACTCGGGGTTCATGCTGGGTGTGGTGTTTCAGGGTTTAGGGCAGTGCAGTGGTGTTCGGGCAGGGTAGGGGGTCATGCATTGGGGGTGTTTCAGGGTTTTGGGCAGTGCAGTGAGGTTCGGGCAGTGTAGGTGGTCATGTTGGGGGCTGGTGTTTTAGGCTTTAAGGCAGAGCAGTGGTGTTCGGGGAGTTTAGGGGGATGTACTGGGTCTGGTGTTTTAGGGTTTAGGGCAGTGCAGTGGTGTTCCGGCAGTGTAGGGGGTCATGCAGGGGGTGGTGTTTCAGGGTTTAGGGCAGTGCAGTGGTGTACGGGCAGTGTAGGGGGTCATGCAGGGGGTGGTGTTTCAGGGTTTAGGGCAGTGCAGAGGTTTTTGGGCAGTTTAGGGGGTCTTGTAGGGGGTGGTGTTTTAGGGTTTAGGGCAGTGGTATTCAGGCAGTGCAGGGGGTTTTCCTCGGGGTGGTGTTTGGGCAGTTTAGGGGGTCATGCTGATGCTGGTGTTTCAGGGTTTAGGGCATAGCAGTGGTGTTCGGGCAGTGTAGGGAGATGTACTGGGGGTGATGTTTCAGGGTTTAGGGCAGAGAAGTGGTGTTCAGGCAGAGTAGGGGGTATTGATGGCTGTGGTGTTTCTGGGTTTAGGGCAGTGCAGAAGTGTTCAGGCAGTGTAGGGCGACGTACTGGGGGTGGTGTTTCATGGTTAAGGGCAGTGCAGTGGTGTACGAGCAGTGTAGGGGGTCATGCAGTGGGTGGTGTTTCAAGGTTTAGGGCAGTGCAGTGGAGTTCGGGCAGTGTAGGGGGTGATGCTGGGGGTAGTGTTTCAGGGTTTAGAGCAGTGGAGTGGTGTTCGGGCTGTGACGGGGTTCGTCCTGGGGCTGGTGTTTCATGTTTTTGATTAGTTCAATGGTGTTCAGGTAGTATGGGGGGTCGTGATGGGGCTGGTGTTTCAGGGTTTAGGGCACTGCAGCGGTGTTCGGGCACTGTAGGGGGTCGTGCTGGGGCTGGTGTTTCCGGGTTTAGGGTAGTGCAGTGGTGTTCGTTCAGTGCAGGGGGCCTTGCATGGGGTGGTGTTTCAGGGTTTAAGGCAGAGGTGTTCGGGCAGTGTAGGGGTTGTGCTGGAGTGGAGTTTCAGGGTTAAGGGCACTGCAGTGGTGTTTGGGCAGTGTAGGGGGTATTGATGGCTGTGGTGTTTCTGGGTTTAGGGCAGTGCAGAAGTGTTCAGGCAGTGTAGGGCGACGTACTGGGGGTGGTGTTTCATGGTTAAGGGCAGTGCAGTGGTGTACGAGCAGTGTAGGGGGTCATGCAGTGGGTGGTGTTTCAGGGTTTAGGGCAGTGCAGTGGAGTTCGGGCAGTGTAGGGGGTGATGCTGGGGGTAGTGTTTCAGGGTTTAGAGCAGTGGAGTGGTGTTCGGGCTGTGACGGGGTTCGTCCTGGGGCTGGTGTTTCATGTTTTTGATTAGTTCAATGGTGTTCAGGTAGTATGGGGGGTCGTGATGGGGCTGGTGTTTCAGGGTTTAGGGCACTACAGCGGTGTTCGGGCACTGTAGGGGGTCGTGCTGGGGCTGGTGTTTCCGGGTTTAGGGTAGTGCAGTGGTGTTCGTTCAGTGCAGGGGGCCTTGCATGGGGTGGTGTTTCAGGGTTTAAGGCAGAGGTGTTCGGGCAGTGTAGGGGTTGTGCTGGAGTGGAGTTTCAGGGTTAAGGGCACTGCAGTGGTGTTTGGGCAGTGTAGGGGGTTGTGCAGGGGGTGGTTTTCAGGGTTTAGGGCAGTGCAGTGGTGTTCGGAGAGTGTAGGGGGTCATGCTGGGGGATGGTGTTTCAGGGTTTAGGGCAGTGCAGTGGTGTTGGGGCAGAATAGGGGATAGTGCAGAGGTGGTGTTTCAGGGTTTAGGGAAATGCAGTGGTGTTCGGGCAGTGTCAGGGGTCGTGCAGAGGGGTGGTGTTTCAGGGTTTAGGGAAGTGCAGTGGTGTTCAGGCAGTGTAGGAAGTCGTACTGGGGGTTGTGTTTTAAAGTTTAGGGCAGTGCAGTGGTGTTCGGTCAGTGTAGGGGGTCGTGCTGGGGTTGGTGTTTTAGGGTTTAGGGCAGTGCAGTGGTGTTCGGGTATTGTAGGGGGTCGTGCTGGGGGTGGTGTTTCAGCATTTAGGACAGTGCAGTGGTGTTCAGGAAATGTAGGGGGTCATGCAGGAGGTGGTGTTTCAGGGTTTAGGGCAGTGCAGTGCAGTGGAGTTCGGTCAGTGTAGGGAGTCCTGCTGGGGGTAGTGTTTCAGGGTTTAGAGCAGTGCAGTGGTGTTCAGGCAGTGAAGGAGTTTGTGCTGGGGCTGTTGTTTCAGGGTTAAGGGCAGTGCAGTGGTGTTTTTGTGAGTGTAGGGGGTTGTCCTGGGGTGGGTGTTTCAGTTTTGAGGGCACTGCAGTGGTGTTCGGGCACTGTAGGGGGTCAGGTGGGGTTTATGTTTCAGGGTTTAGGGTAGTGCAGTGGTGTTCGGGCAGTGTAGGGGGTCATGCTGGGGCTGGTCTTTCATGGTTTAGGGCAGTACAGTGATGTTCGGGCAGTGTAGGGGTCCTGCTGGGTGCTGATGTTTCATGGTTTAGGGCAGTGCATTGGTGTTCGAGCAGTGTAGGGGGTCATGCTGGGGGCTGGTGTTTCAGGTTTTAAGGCAGAGCAGTGGTATTCGGGCAGTGTAGGGGGATGTACTGGGGGTGATGTTTCAGGGTTTAGTGCAGAAAAGTGGTGTTCAGGCAGACTCGGGGTTCATGCTGGGTGTGGTGTTTCAGGGTTTAGGGCAGTGCAGTGGTGTTCGGGCAGGGTAGGGGGTCATGCATTGGGGGTGTTTCAGGGTTTTGGGCAGTGCAGTGAGGTTCGGGCAGTGTAGGTGGTCATGTTGGGGGCTGGTGTTTTAGGCTTTAAGGCAGAGCAGTGGTGTTCGGGGAGTTTAGGGGGATGTACTGGGTCTGGTGTTTCAGGGTTTAGGGCAGTGCAGTGGTGTTCGGGCAGTGTAGGGGGTCATGCAGGGGGTGGTGTTTCAGGGTTTAGGGCAGTGCAGTGGTGTACGGGCAGTGTAGGGGGTCATGCAGGGGGTGGTGTTTCAGGGTTTAGGGCAGTGCAGAGGTTTTTGGGCAGTTTAGGGGGTCTTGTAGGGGTGGTGTTTTAGGGTTTAGGGCAGTGGTATTCAGGCAGTGCAGGGGGTTTTCCTCGGGGTGGTGTTCGGGCAGTTTAGGGGGTCATGCTGATGCTGGTGTTTCAGGGTTTAGGGCATAGCAGTGGTGTTCGGGCAGAGTAGGGGGTATTGATGGCTGTGGTGTTTCTGGGTTTAGGGCAGTGCAGAAGTGTTCAGGCAGTGTAGGGCGACGTACTGGGGGTGGTGTTTCAGGGTTAAGGGCAGTGCAGTGGTGTACGAGCAGTGTAGGGGGTCATGCAGTGGGTGGTGTTTCAGGGTTTCGGGCAGTGCAGTGGAGTTCGGGCAGTGTAGGGGGTGATGCTGGGGGTAGTGTTTCAGGGTTTAGAGCAGTGGAGTGGTGTTCGGGCTGTGACGGGGTTCGTCCTGGGGCTGGTGTTTCAGGTTTTTGATTAGTTCAATGGTGTTCAGGTAGTATGGGGGGTCGTGCTGGGGCTGGTGTTTCAGGGTTTAGGGCACTGCAGCGGTGTTCGGGCACTGTAGGGGGTCGTGCTGGGGCTGGTGTTTCCGGGTTTAGGGTAGTGCAGTGGTGTTCGTTCAGTGCAGGGGGCCTTGCATGGGGTGGTGTTTCAGGGTTCATGGCAGTGGTGTTCGGGCAGTATAGGGGGTCTTGCTGGGGGTGGTGTTTCAGGGTTTAAGGCAGAGGTGTTCGGGCAGTGTAGGGGTTGTGCTGGGGGTGGTGTTTCAGGGTTAAGGGCACTGCAGTGGTGTTTGGGCAGTGTAGGGGGTTGTGCAGGGGGTGGTTTTCAGGGTTTAGGGCAGTGCAGTGGTGTTCGGAGAGTGTAGGGGGTCATGCTGGGGGATGGTGTTTCAGGGTTTAGGGCAGTGCAGTGGTGTTGGGGCAGAATAGGGGGTAGTGCAGAGGTGGTGTTTCAGGGTTTAGGGAAATGCAGTGGTGTTCGGGCAGTGTCAGGGGTCGTGCAGACGGGTGGTGTTTCAGGGTTTAGGGAAGTGCAGTGGTGTTCAGGCAGTGTAGGAAGTCGTACTGGGGGTTGTGTTTTAAAGTTTAGGGCAGTGCAGTGGTGTTCGGTCAGTGTAGGTGGTCGTGCTGGGGTTGGTGTTTTAGGGTTTAGGGCAGTGCAGTGGTGTTCGGGTATTGTAGGGGGTCGTGCTGGGGGTGGTGTTTCAGCGTTTAGGACAGTGCAGTGGTGTTCAGGAAATGTAGGGGGTCATGCAGGAGGTGGTGTTTCAGGGTTTAGGGCAGTGCAGTGGTGTTTGGGCAGTGAAGGGTTTTGCATGGGGTTTTCTTTCAGGGTTTATGGCAGTAGTGTTTGGGCAGTGTAGGGGGTCTTGCTGGGGGTGGTGTTTTAGGGTTTACAGTAGTGGTGCAGTGGTGTTCGGGCAGTGTAGGGTGTCTTGCATGGGTGGTGTTTCAGGGTTTAGGGCAGTGGTGTTCGGGCAGTGTAGGGGGTCTTCCAGGTTGTTGTTTCAGGGTTAAAGGCAGAGGTGTTCAGTCAGTGTAGGGGGTTGTGCTAGGGTGGTGTTTCAGGGTTTTGAGAAGGGCAGTGGTGTTCGGGCAGTGTAGGGGGTCTTTGAGGGGGTGGTGTTTCAGATTTTGTGGCAGTGCAGTGGAGTTTGGGCAGTGTAGGCGGTCATGCTGGGCATAGTGTTTCAGGGTTTAGAGCAGTGCAGTGGTGTTCAGGCAGTGAAGTAGTTCGTCCTGGGGCTGGTGTTTCAGGTGTAGGGCAGTGCAGTGGTCTTCAGGCAGCGTAGGGCATCATGTTGTGGGTGGTGTTTCAGGGTTTAGGGCAGTGCAGTGGTGTTCAGGCATTGTAGGGGGTTTTGCTGGGGGTGGTGTTTCAGGGTTTAAGGCAGTGCAGTGATAGTTGGGCAGTACAGGGTGTTGTGCAGGGGGTGGTGTTTCAGGGTTTAGGGCAGTGCAGTGGTGTTCAGGCAGTCTATGTGGTTGTGCTGGGGGATGGTGTTTCAGGGTTATGTGCAGTGCAGTGGTGTTCAGGCAGTGTAGGGGGTCGTGCAGGGGTGGTGTTTCAGGGTTTAGGCCAGTGCAGTCATGTTCGGGCAGTGTCGGGGGTCGTGCAGGGGGGTGATGCTTCAGGGTTTAGGGCATTGCAGTGCTGTTTGGGCAGTGTAGGGGATTGTGCTGGGGGTGCTGTTTTAGGGTATAGGGCAGTGAAGTAGTGTTCGGGCACTGTACGGGGTCATGCTAGGGGTGGTATTTCAGGGTTTAGGGCAGTGCAGTGGTGTTCAGGCAGTGTACTGGGTCGTGCAGGGGGTGGTGTTTCAGGGTTTAGGGCAGTGCTGTGTTGTTCGAGCAGTGTAGGGGGTCGTGCAGGAGATGGTGTTTCTGGGTTTAGGGCAGTGCAGTGGTCTTCGGGCAGTGTAGGGGGTTGTGCTCGGGTGGTGTTTCAGATTTTTGGGCAGGGCAGTGGTGTTCGGGCAGTGTAGGGGTTCTTGATGGGGATGATGTTTCAGGGTTTAGGGCAGTGCAGTGGAGATCTGGCAGTGTAGGGGGTGATGCTGGGGGTAGTTTTTCAGGGTTTAGAGCAGTGCAGTGTTGTTCGGGCAGTGTAGGGGTTCGTCGTGGGGCTGGTGTTTCCGGTTTTAGGGTAGTGCAGTTGTGTTCAGGCAGTGTAGGGGGTGGTGCTGGTGCTGATGATTCAGGGTTTAGGGCAGTGCAGTGGTGATCGGGAAGTGTAGGGGGTCATGCTGATGATGGTGTTTCAGGGTTTAGGGCATAGCAGTGGTGTTCGGCAGTGTAGGGGGATGTACTGGGGTGATGTTTCAGGGTTGAGGGCAGAGAAGTGGTGTTCAGGCAGAGAAGGGGGTCATGCTGTGGGTGGTGTTTCAGGGTTTAGGGCAGTGCAGTAGTGTTCGGGCAGTGTAGGGGGACGTACTGTGGGTGGTGTTTCAGGGTTTAGGGCAGTGCAGTGGTGTTCGGGCACTGTAGGGGGTCATGTACTGGAGGGGTTTCAGGGTTTAGGGCAGTGCAGTGGTATTCAGGGAGTGTAGGGGTTGTGAAGGGGGTGGTGTTTCAGGGTTTAGGGCAGTGCTGTGGTGTTCAGGCAGTGTAAGGGGTTGTGTAGGGGATAGTGTTTCAGGGTTTAGGGCAGTGCAGTGGTCTTTGGGCAGTGTAGGGGGTTGTGCTTGGGTGGTGTTTCAGGGTTTTGGGCAGGGCAGTTGAGTTCGGGCAGTGTAGGGGTTCTTGATGGGGGTGGTGTTTCAGGGTTTAGGGCAGTGCAGTGGAGTTCGGGCAGTGTAGGGGGTCATGCTGGGGGTAGTGTTTCAGGGTTTAGAGCAGTGTAGTGGTGTTCGGGCAGTGTAGGGGGTCATGCTGGTACTGGTGCTTCAGGGTTTAGTGCAGTGCAGTGGTGTTCGGAGAGTGTAGGGGGATGAACTGGGGGTGATATTTCAGGGTTTAGGGAAGAGAAGTGGTATTCAGGCAGAGTAGGGGGTCTTGCTGGGGGTTGTGTTTCAGGGTTTAGGGCAGTGCAGTAGTGTTCGGGCAGTGTAGGGGGACATGCTGGGGGCAGTGTTTCAGGGTTTAGAGCAGTGCAGTGGTGTTCGGGCAGTGAAGGGGTTCGTTCTGGGGCTGGTGTTTCAGGGTTTAGGGCAGTGCAGTGGTGTTCTTGCAGTGTAGGGGGATGAACTGGGGGTGATATTTCAGGGTTTAGGGAAGAGAAGTATTGTTCAGGCAGAGTAGGGGGTCATACTGGGGGAGGTGTTTCAGTGTTTAGGGCAGTGCAGTAGTGTTCGGGCAGTGTAGGGAGTCATGCTAATGATGGTGTTTCAGGGTTTATGGCATAGCAGTAGTGTTCGGGCAGTGTAGGGGGATGTACTGGGGGTGATGTTTCAGGGTTTAGGGCAGAGAAATGGTGTACAGGCAGAGTAGGGGGTCATGCTGGTGGTGGTGTTTCAGGGTTTATGGCAGTGCAGCAGTGTTCGGGCAGTGTAGGGGTTCGTCCTGGGGCTGGTCTTTCAGGTTTTAAGGCAGAGCAGTGGTGTTTGGGCAGTGTAGGGGGTCATGCTGCGGATGGTGTTTCAGGATTTAGGGCATAACCGAAGTGTTCGGCCAGTGTAGGGGGTCATGCTGCTGGTAGTGTTTCAGGGTTTAGAGCAGTGCAGTGGTGTTCGGGCAGTGTAGGGGGATGTCCTGGGGGTGATGTTTCAGGGTTTAGGGCAGAGAAGTGGTGTTCAGGCAGAGTATGGGGGCATGCCGGGGGTGGTGTTTCAGGGTTTAGGGCAGTGCAGTAGTGTTCGGGCAGTGTAATGGGACGTACTGGGGGTGGTGTTTCAGGGTTTACGGCAGTGCAGTGGTGTTTTGGCAGTGTAGGGGGTCATGCAGGGGGAGTGTTTCAGGGTTTAGGGCAGTGCAGTGGTGTTTGGGCAGTGTAGGGGGTCTTGCTGAGGGTGGTGTTTTAGGGATTAGGGCAGTGCAATTGTGTTAGGTCAGTGTAGGGGATCTTGATGGCTGTGGTGTTTCAGGGATTAGGGCAGTGTAGTGGTGTTGGGGCAGTGTTGGGGTCGTGCAGGGGCTGGTGTTTCAGGGTTTAGGGCAGTGGAGTGGCGTTCGGGCAGTGTAGGGGGTCATGCTGGGGGTGATGTTTTAAGATTTAGGGTGGTGCAGTGGTGTTCGGGCAATGTAGGGGGTCGTGCTGTGGTTGGTGTTTTAGGGTTTAGGGCAGTGTAGTGGTGTTCGGGCAGTGTAGGGGGTCGTGCTGGGGGTGGTGTTTCTGAGTTTAGGGCAGTGCAGTGGTGATCGGGCAATGTAGGGGTCTGAGCAGGGGTGCTGTTTCAGGGTTTAGGGCAGTGCAGTGGTGTTTGGGAAGTGTAGGGGTTTTGCATGGGGTGGTGTTTCAGAGTTTATGGCAAAAGTGTTCAGGCAGTGTAGGGGGTCTTGCTGTGGGTGGTGTTTCAGAGTTTAGAGCTGTGGTGCAGTGGTGTTCGGGCAGTGTAGGGGGTCTTGCAGGGGTGGTGTTTCAGGGTTTAGGGCAGAGGTGTTCGGGCAGTGTAGGGGTCTTCCTGGGTTGTTGTTTCAGGGTTTAAGGCAGAGGTGTTTGGGCAGTGTATGGGATCTTGCTGGGGGTGGAATTTCATGGTTTATGGCAGTGCAGTGGTTTTCAGGCAGTGTAGGGGGTCGTGCTGTGGGTGGTGTTTCAGGGTTTAGGGCAGTGCAGTGGTGTTTGGGTAGTGTAAGTGGTCTTGCTGGGGTTGGTTCTTCTGGGTTTAGGGCAGTGCAGTGGTGTTCAGGCAAGTTAGGGGGTTTTGCTGGGGCTGGTGTTTCAATGTTTAGGGCAGTGCAGTGTTGTTCAGGCATTGTAGGGGGTCGTGCTGGGGGCTGGGGTTTCAGGGTTTAAGGCAGTGCATTGGTGTTTGGGTAGTGTAAGAGGTCATGATAGGGGTTGTTGTTTCAGGTTTTAGGACAGAGCAGTGGTGTTTAGGCAGTGTAGGGGGTCATGCTGATGCCAGTGTTTCAGGGTTTAGGGCATAGCAGTTGTGTTCGGGCAGTTTAGGGGGATGTACTGGGGGTGATGTTTCAGAGTTTAGGGCAGAGAAGTTGTGTTCGGGCAGTGCAGGGGTCATGCTGGTGGGGGGTGTTTCAGGGTTTAGAGCAGTGCAGCAGTGTTCGGGTGGTGTAGGGCGACATCCTGGGGGTGGTGTTTCAGGGTTTAGGGCAATGGTGTTCGGGCACTGTAGGGGCTCAGGCAGGGGGTGGTGTTTCAGGGTTATGGGCAGTGCAGTGGTGTTCGGGCAGTGTAGGCGGTCTTGCTGGGGTTGGTGCTTCAGGGTTTATGGCAGCACAGTGGTGTTCGGGCAGTGTAGGGGGTCTTGCAGGGGGTAGTATTTCAGGGTTTAGGGCAGTGCAGTTGTGTTCGGAAAGTGTAGGGGGTTGTACTGGGGCTGGTGTTTCAGGGTTTAGGGCAATGCTGTGTTGTTCGGGCATTGTAGGGGGTCGTGCTGGGGGCTGGGGTTTCAGTGTTTAGGGCAGTGCATTAGTGTTTGGGCAATGTAGGAGGTCATGATAGGGGCTGTTGTTTCAGGTTTTAGGACAGAGCAGTGGTGTTCAGGCAGTGTAGGGGGTCATGCTGATGTTGGTGTTTCAGGGTTTAGGGCATCGCAGTGGTGTTGAGGCAGTGTAGGGGGATGTACTGGAGGTGGTGTTTCAGGGTTTAGGGCAGAGAAGTGATGTTCGGGCAGTGCAGGGGGTCATGCTGGGGGTGGTGTTTCAGGGTTTAGAGCAGTGCAGTAGTGTTCAGGCAGTGTTGGGTGACATCCTGGGGGTGGTGTTTCAGGGTTTAGGGCAGTGGTGTTCGGGCAGTGTAGGGGCTCATGCAGGTGGTGGTGTTTCAGGGTTTAGGGCAGTGCAGTGGTGTACAGGCAGTGTAGGGGGTCGTGCTGTGGGTGGTGTTTCAGGGTTTAGGGCAGTGCAGTGATGTTCGGGCAGTGTAGCGGTCTTGCTGGGGGTGGTGTTTCAGGGTTTAGGGCAGGGCAGTAATAGAGGGGCAGTACAGGGGGTTGTGCAGGGGGTGGTGTTTCAGGGTTTAGGGCAGTGCAGTGGTGTTCGGCCAGTGTCGAGGGTCGTGCAGGGGGGTCATGCTTCAGGGTTTAGGGCAGTGAAGTAGTGTTCGGGCAGTGTATGGGGTCGTGCTAGGGGTGGTATTTCAGGGTTTAGGGCAGTGCAGTGGTGTTCGGGCAGTGTAGGGGGTCGTGCAGGGGGTGGTGTTTCAGGGTTTAGGGCAGTGCTGTGCTGTTCGGGTAGTGTAGGGGGTCATGCAGGAGATGGTGTTTCTGGGTTTAGGGCAGTGCAGTGGTCTTCAGGCAGTGTAGGGGGTGGTGCTCGGGTGGTGTTTCAGAGTTTTGGGCAGGGCAGTGGTGTTCGGGCAGTGTAGGGGTTCTTTATGGGGATGGTGTTTCAGGGTTTAGGGCAGTGCAGTGGTGTTCGGGCAGTGTAGGGATTCGTCCGGGGGCTGGTGTTTCAGGTTTTAGGGCAGTGCAGTGGTGTTCTGGCAGTGTAGGGGGTCGTGCTGGTGCTGGTGTTTCAGGGTTTAGGGCAGTGCAGTGGTGTTCGGGGAGTGTTGGGGGTCATGCTGATGATGGTGTTTCAGGGTTTAGGGCATAGCAGTGGTGTTCGGAAGTGTAGGGGGATGTACTGGGATTGATGTTTCAGGGTGGAGGGCAGAGAAGAGGTGTTCAGGCAGAGTAGGGGTGTTGGACTTGGCCCTTTTTGCAGGGTCATCCCTAAATTTTTTGCCTTCCTCCTGTATTTTTTCTGACCTGTTGTTGGCTGTTTTATGACTCTGGGCACCTTACCACTGCTGATCAGTGCTAAGGTGCATATTCTCTCCCTATGGTAAAATGTATATATTGATTGGTGTCCATGATTGGTTTATTTGGTTTACTGTCAGCCCCTAGTAAAGTGCACCAGGAGTGCCAGGGCTTGTAAATACACATGCCGCTAGTGGGCTTGCAGCACTGGTTGTGGCACCCACAGAAGCGGCCTAGTAAAATGTGTCTAAGGTCTGCCACTGCAGAACCTGCGTGCAGTCTGGTACTGTCGCGCTGACTGCGCAAGTGCACCCACTTGCCAGTCCCTAAACCTTCCCTTAACTACATATTAGTCACCCCTCTGGTAGGCCCAAGGGCAGGGTGCATTGTAGGCATAAGGTAGGATATGCCCTGATGTGTGTGGCATGTCTTAATAGTGAATTACAGCCATTTTCGTTTTTCACTATTGAAGGCTACCTGCTCTCCATAGGCCAGAATGGGCTGCTGGAATTACTACACGCTGTAATCCCTGTGGACTCATAGAGCATGGTAGAAAGTCAAGTTTAGTATGCCTGAACTCAGAATAATAAAATACTTCTTTTAGTAAAGTTTATTTTAATATCCTGCGTCTGTAAATACTACTTTTAGAAAGTTAGTATTTACTGACCTGGCCATTTCAGTCCGCCTCTGCGCTGTGTGTGTGTGCTCTGCCTAGTAACAGTGAGGAAAAAACAATGGTTCTGTCGGAAAATGAACGGACTAACTTAATGAGTACTGAATACACTGTAAATTCTCAAGGACACACACAGACCATAAGAAACGGGACAGAATCCAAGTCTCTTGATAGAATGATGTTAATTAATGTATCAAAAACACCAAATTATTTACAGGGTAATCCAACCAAAAAACACAGAATATGGTGAAACAATTAGTGAAACAGTGATACTTAGCACAAAACACATCACATTTAACGAATATGTACACTGGACAATACATAAAAATAATCAACAAACAAGGTCCTATTTACAATACATAAGCCACTTAAGGGTTCAAAGTTTCCTCGTTATCTAAGTGGATTTGCATGTGACGCATAGGACATGTAACGTCGACGTTTCGACCCTAGGATAATTGTGCCAATTATTACGCATCAGGTTGGGTCTTCATCAGGACAGACGGGGTTGGGGACCTGTAAACGCAAGGAATATGGTGTCAGGGCCATGTGTGTGTTACATGTAATGGAAATATTTAATTTCCCAATTACCAACAATTGTCTCACCTGGGGGACCAATGTAAATTATAGGAAAAGGATTCCTGTTGTCGCAAATGCAGATGGCCAACATCAAATGTTGAGATACTAGTTCAATCCTGCAAAAGATTAAAGAGGAGGAACTGGTTTAAAACCTGGATAGGTTGCGTTGGAAATGGTGGAAACATACCATCAGTTCTCTCACCTGGGGAACCTATTTAAAATATAGGAAAAGGATTCCTGTTGTCACAAATGCAGATGGCCAACATCAAATGTTGAGATATTAGTTCAATCCTGCAAAAGATTAAAAAGGAGGAACTGGTGTAAAACCTGGACGGGTTGCGTTGGACATGGTAGAAACATACCTGTGTGCACATGAGAAGAACATACCTTTAGGACGGAGATATGATTTGGAAGGGAAGTGGTGCTGTCTCTACAATCGCCACAAGCTGAAAGAACAAAGAGCAAAGGGGTGTTTGAGTAATTAAGGCCGATTAATCATTTAGGAATAAGACGCCTCTATCAGTATCATTTACTCGTGGAACGACGAATAATTACGGAAGAGGCGGTGGTCAAAACCACGAAGTAATGTATATCACCCAAACGCCTGATAATCAAGTGTCAAAGGGGACTGAAGTCAAAGCGCCAGGTGTCGCAGTTATACGTAAAATTTATCAGACGCACACAGAATAACTGGAGGTGCATTGTGTCAAAAGCGCAATCTTTCACAATTATGGTAGTGCGTGAATAAATAAGTAAAGTTGACTTGGTGGTATTGCCAAGTATACTGTTTTACTAAACCAAGTCCGTGAAAACAAATGCAATGGACCGATGTATCACGGCGTATTTTAGTAAATAACGAACGGTGTTGCCGTGTATAGATATTGTAACAATTAAACTGGGGCGGGAAGTTGTCCCCCGTACATGGAATAATAAAAGTCAAAGGTGCCTGGTACCAAAAACCGCAAAGTATCACAAATGCGGTGGAGCGTTAGTTGTATAACTTTATGATAAACCTGATGCCAATTTATAGGTAAAGACGACTATTGCCATATATACTTTTTAAACTGGACCGAGTCCTTAAGGCACCACAAGGAACAAATCTATCTTAGCTTATTGTTAATTGACCAGCGCTGTGGCCGTGTACTGCGTTCAATCGATGAGTCCGACGGCGCGATGTCGGCTTACTTGGAGTCCGTGAATGGACATCTGATTCCGTCTACGGCTCAGCTGCAACTGACAGCGAGCTCCCGCCCTGAGCTAACTATATGACGTAGTGGAAAGCCATGGGCGCGCGGCTGTTAGAGTGAATCAGCAGAAAGAGGAAAGCCAGGAATGGATTTGAGGGCGGGCTCCAGCAAAGTAATGACGAACTGAAGGGACCGATGTTTATTAAAACGGGAGGAAACACGCCGGAAACAAATGAATTTATTTATATTGAACAAGTAATGATGATTTCGTGTGGTATTGAATGCATGATAATTAACATATTTAAACATTCTTATATACATCGTACATTTGACGAAAACGCGATGTGAGCGCTGTAGCCTTTACTTATAGTGTATTTCTCAAACTTGACTTGATTCAACTGTCACATGAAAGTTGTAATAGCAGAAGATATAGTGAACCCCATCCATATGGGAATTAATATATGTGGGCATTCTTACATTCAATGTCCATGTGGGAACCAGTGAGGTGGTTCATGCGGATGTGCTATGAAATTGCCTTATAACATGTTTCTCAAACACGACATAGTTCTGAAATCACATGACACGTGTGGTGGCAGAAGTCATACTACACCCCGTATATATAATTGGGTGACACATTACTTTTTGAAAACATATACACAGAGCTAGACTAGCACAAGTCATACTTTTACAGGTTCGCAATACAGGCACATATTTATCACATATCCAGAGATGTCAGCATGAGATAAGTGAGCCTTGGCAGGGGTTACGCTAAAGAGTGTAAACATAGATATAAACACAGCATGCTTTATGCGACATTCCTTTATGTATGACTCTTGCTAAATCTTCCACGAGATCAAAAATAAGATTTAAAGTTTGCTCATTTGCAAATAAGTTTCCTCATGCTCATTCAGCCCACTATTGGTGGCATCCAAAAGATGGATCCAACGACACTCTTTAAAGTTGAGAGAGGTGCCCATGTTACCACCCCTTCTGTGTAATGTGACCTTCTCGAGCACCCACCATTCTAGGTCTAGATGTGTATGTCTCTTGTTCGTATAGTGTTCTACCAGTGGAGCCCCAAGGGATTTACATTTGATCCTGCTCTGATGTTGTTGGATCCTGTTTTTCACTTTTTGTGTAGTCTGGCCTACATATATCAGTTTGCAGGGACATCTGATTGCATAAATCACGTTTTGACTGTTGCAATTTGAAAAGTGGTTCAGGGAATACGTCTTTCCCAAATGATCGAAGCTAGTACCCACTTTGGAGTTCGGACAAACCTTGCAGTGACCGCATTTGTGATGTCCATGAATTTGTGGTAGTTGTAGCATAGATCTTACATTAGGTGTTGGTGGGGGTTCCAGGTACGAGGATACTACAAACTCCTTAACGTTTTTGGCACGTTTGAACGCAAACATAGGGACTTCAGGATAGCCGATCTCAGGGCCCACCAGATTCCAATATTTTCTAATGACTTTATTGATTTCGTTACTTCTGGTGTTGAATGTAGTAACACAGATTAGTCGTCCCATTTCTTCGTTTTTGGGTTGCACCTCAAGGAGCGTTTCTCTGGGCCTGTACCAGGCCCTTTTCCGTGATCTGTTCAGCAAGCCTTTAGGGTATCCTCTCTCCCTCAGTTTGGCAATCAGAATGTCAGTTTCTTTAAAATAGTCACTTCTTCGTGAACAGTTGCGCCTCAACCTTAAAAATTGTCCATACGGGAGATTATCCCGTAGGTTTCTGGGGTGGTGAGAATTATATTGTAACAGAGTGTTACGGTCTGTAGGCTTCTTGTATAGAGACATCACAATGCTTCCGTCTTCCGCTTGTAAAGTCAGGTCTAAGAAAGGTATTGATTCCCTGTGATATGACATGGTGAATTGAATGTTATGATTCTGTGAGTTCAACCAAGCTGCAAAGGCTATTAGTTGATTTTCTGTCCCAGTCCATAGCATGAGGACGTCATCTATATATCTCTTCCACGCCGTGATGTTGTCTAAGAAAGGATTCAAAGCCGAGTAGATGGTAGTATCTTCGAAATGATCCATATAAAGATTCGCTAAGCTCGGCGCGAATCCGGCCCCCATGGCTACTCCTTTACATTGAAGATAAAATTCGTTGTAAAAGATAAAGTAGTTCTTTTCCATCGCAATGTGGAGTAGTTTGACAAGGAAGTCTGTTGGAACCCAGTGTGGTCTTGGACGAGAGTCCAGTACGTTACTCATGACTTCTATAGCCTCATGTTGCGGTATGCTGGTGTATAGCGAGCATACATCTAGAGTTGCAAAAAATTGTAAGGAACAGTCAAAAGGTTGGCCTTCAAAGATTTGGATGGTATGCATAGTATCCCTGATGAACGACCTAGTTTCCAAGACAAAAGGTTGTAAAAAACTATCAAGGAATTGGTTCAAGGGTTCCAAGATGGAGCCGCAGCCGGACACGATAGGTCTTCCAGGAGGTTTTGAAAGATTTTTATGGACCTTAGGGATGGTGTATATTGTGGGTATTCTTGGGTCAGTTTTATTAAGGAATTTGCTCTCAGATTCCGAGAGGAATCCCTGTTCAAGGCCGTAGGTTGTTAAATCATGGATGAGCTTAGCAATCTCCCTGGTAGGGTCATATGAGATCTTTCTGTAACTGTCGGGACAGCTAAGCTGAGAATTGATTTCTTTTATGTAATCTTCAGTGTTTTGTACGACCACCGCTCCACCCTTGTCTGCAGGCTTAATTACAATCGACTTGTTGTTGTTTAATGTAGACAGTGCAGACCTTTCTTCTTTGGTGATGTTGTGCTTGATGTACTTGGTGTTATTGAGGATTTCCATGGTTTCAAACATCACCACTTTTTCATAAGCCAAGATCTTTTCATTCATTAAGTATGAGGCCGGTGTAAAAGTAGAGGGTGGACGGAATTCTGTTGCTGTAATGTTCTTTTTGTAACTGTCATTTTTTGCAAAGAAGTATTTAAGGCGAATCTTCCTAAAGAATTGTTGCAACTCCAGTTTGATGTTAAAGGAGTTGGGTACGGAGGTAGGAACAAAAGACAAACCCTTAGCAAGGATGTCGTGTTCTGCTTTGTTCAAAGTATACTTCGAGATGTTCAACACAGGGTCCTTTCTATTCGTGACAGACAAAGCGGCATTCTCCTGATGCACTGTTGGATCTTCAGTGTTTGAGGAGTTGTCTGGTATAGGAATTACCACCGGTAGGTCTGACGTCTGGTGCGGATCTCCCCGTGATTCTGTTGAGCTTGTGCTTGGAAGCGGACCCGGGAGTTGCCCCGTTGGTTCCCCCGTGTTTGATTCCATCTGGGCGGTCGCCCCCAGTTCTGATCTCGACTTGTCCAGGAGGGTTCCCCTAAAAAAGCCGAATTTGATGGTCCAAAATTGTCTGGGTATCTGGTTCGTGGTTGGTAAGCTGGACCTTGTTGGAAAGATTGCTCAGGTGGCTGGAAATTAGTAGCCTCTGTGTATGGGCGGTTGTCCGAACTTGTACTCGCTCTTTCAGAGTCGTTTTCTGAGCCACTTCCGAATGATGAGTTTGAGAAGGTGGCGAATCTCCTGGAATATTGTCTATTCCTGTTGGTGTAGTACCCCTGCGAGTCTTGGATATAGTAATCGTCACACGTATAGGGGTATGTTAACTTCCCGCCCCAGTTTAATTGTTACAATATCTATACACGGCAACACCGTTCGTTATTTACTAAAATACGCCGTGATACATCGGTCCATTGCATTTGTTTTCACGGACTTGGTTTAGTAAAACAGTATACTTGGCAATACCACCAAGTCAACTTTACTTATTTATTCACGCACTACCATAATTGTGAAAGATTGCGCTTTTGACACAATGCACCTCCAGTTATTCTGTGTGCGTCTGATAAATTTTACGTATAACTGCGACACCTGGCGCTTTGACTTCAGTCCCCTTTGACACTTGATTATCAGGCGTTTGGGTGATATACATTACTTCGTGGTTTTGACCACCGCCTCTTCCGTAATTATTCGTCGTTCCACGAGTAAATGATACTGATAGAGGCGTCTTATTCCTAAATGATTAATCGGCCTTAATTACTCAAACACCCCTTTGCTCTTTGTTCTTTCAGCTTGTGGCGATTGTAGAGACAGCACCACTTCCCTTCCAAATCATATCTCCGTCCTAAAGGTATGTTCTTCTCATGTGCACACAGGTATGTTTCTACCATGTCCAACGCAACCCGTCCAGGTTTTACACCAGTTCCTCCTTTTTAATCTTTTGCAGGATTGAACTAATATCTCAACATTTGATGTTGGCCATCTGCATTTGTGACAACAGGAATCCTTTTCCTATATTTTAAATAGGTTCCCCAGGTGAGAGAACTGATGGTATGTTTCCACCATTTCCAACGCAACCTATCCAGGTTTTAAACCAGTTCCTCCTCTTTAATCTTTTGCAGGATTGAACTAGTATCTCAACATTTGATGTTGGCCATCTGCATTTGCGACAACAGGAATCCTTTTCCTATAATTTACATTGGTCCCCCAGGTGAGACAATTGTTGGTAATTGGGAAATTAAATATTTCCATTACATGTAACACACACATGGCCCTGACACCATATTCCTTGCGTTTACAGGTCCCCAACCCCGTCTGTCCTGATGAAGACCCAACCTGATGCGTAATAATTGGCACAATTATCCTAGGGTCGAAACGTCGACGTTACATGTCCTATGCGTCACATGCAAATCCACTTAGATAACGAGGAAACTTTGAACCCTTAAGTGGCTTATGTATTGTAAATAGGACCTTGTTTGTTGATTATTTTTATGTATTGTCCAGTGTACATATTCGTTAAATGTGATGTGTTTTGTGCTAAGTATCACTGTTTCACTAATTGTTTCACCATATTCTGTGTTTTTTGGTTGGATTACCCTGTAAATAATTTGGTGTTTTTGATACATTAATTAACATCATTCTATCAAGAGACTTGGATTCTGTCCCGTTTCTTATGGTCTGTGTGTGTCCTTGAGAATTTACAGTGTATTCAGTACTCATTAAGTTAGTCCGTTCATTTTCCGACAGAACCATTGTTTTTTGCACACACTATCTTACCCAGGTTCTGAGGGTTACTGGGTTGCCCCATTATCGTTAATGTTTAGTAACAGTGAGGAGCAGGGCTGGGGAATTCCAGGAGACAGGCTGGCTGCCAGGTGGTGGGTAGAGAGATTACACCAGGATGGGTGGGAGGAGTACACCTTGACTCTGAATAGACGCTGCTCACGCTGGAAGCGTGAGGAGTGGCAAGAGGCGTACCGGACTTGTACGACACGTACCTACGAAAAGGACGGCCCGTACGGCTTGAGTCCGAGTACGCGTGCTCACGTGGGAAGCGTGAGGAATCGTACGACATGTACAAAAAGGCCCTACGATGCGCACAGACCTGCAAAAGGTGCAGATTGCACCAAAAGTGACCATTTTAAAAACTGTGGCCTCCTGAAAAGTCATTACAAGTAAATGGAACCTCATTTGAAGTGAAGAACTGCATTTTTAAAGCCTGCTTGAAGAAACCTTTTATATAAAGAGTTTATTTTTATAAAATACAGCCTTGTGTCTCTGTGTGGTGGGGTGGTGGTTGTTGTGTGTGACATCTTGAATGCTTAACCTAATGCCCTCTGGAATCTAGCCTGACTGCTCGCGCCACGTTACCTAGAGGGTGAGCAGGGGTTATTTTTTAAGAGGTAATCCTTCGCCCTGACTTAGAGGAAAGGGTCCCTGCTTGTCGCAAGTGCATACCTGCGCCAACCAGAGACCCCGGATTCTAACAAGGGGGTCATGCTGTGGGTGGTGTTTCAGGGTTTAGGGCAGTGCAGTAGTTTTCCGGCAGTGTAGGGGGACATACTGGGGTGGTGTTTCAGGGTTTAGGGCAGTGCAGTGGAGTTTGGGCACTGTAGGGGGTCATGCAGGTGGGGGGTTTCAGGGTTTAGGGCAGTACAGTGGTGTTCGGGGAGTGTAGGGGTCGTGAAGGGGGTGGTGTTTCAGGGTTTAGGTTAGTGCAGTGGTTTTTGGGCAGTGTAGGGGGTCTTGTAGGGGGTGGTGTTTCAGGGTTTAGGGCAGTGGTGTTTGGGCAGTGTAGGGGGTTTTCCTGGGGATGTTGTTTCAGGGTTTAGGGCAGAGATGTTCGGGCAGTGTAGTGGGTCTTGCTGGGGGTGGTGTTTCAGTATTTAGGGCAGTGCAGTGGTGTTTGGGCAGTGTAGGGGGTCATGAAGAGGGTGGTGTTTCAGCGTTTAGGGTAGTGCAGTGGTGTTCGGGCAGTGTAGGGGGTCTTGCTGGGGGTTGTGTTTCAGGGTTTAGGGTAGTACAGTGGTGTTCGGGCAGTGTAGGGGTTCATGCTGTGTGTGGTGTTTCAGGGTTTAGGGCTGTGCAGTGGTGTTTGGGCAGTGAAGGGGGTCATGCAGAGGGTGGTGTTTCAGGGTTTAGGGTAGTGCAGTGGTGTTCAGGCAGTGTAGGGGGTCGTGCTGTGGGTGGTTTTTCAGGGTGTAGGGCAGTGCAGTGGTGTTTTGGGCAGTGTAGGGTGTCTTGCTGGGGTTGGTGTTTCAGGGTTTAGGCAGTGCAATGGTGTTTGGGCAGTGTAGGGGGTCTTGCTGGGGGGTGCTGTTTCAGGGTTTAGTGTAGTGCAGTGGTGTTCGAGCAGTGTAGAGGGTCGTGCTGTCGGTGGTGTTTCAGGGTGTAGGGCAGTGCAGTGGTGTTTTGGGCAGTGTAGGGTGTCTTGCTGGGGTTGGTGTTTCAGGGTTTAGGGCAGTGCAATGGTGTTCGGGCAGTGTAGGGGGTCTTGCTGGGGGGTGCTTTTTCAGGGTTTAGGGTAGTGCAGTGGTGTTCGGGCAGTGTAGGGGTTCGTGCTGTGGGTGGCGTTTCAGGGTGTAGGGCAGTGCAGTTGTGTTTTGGGCAGTGTAGGGTGTCTTGCTGGGGTTGGTGTTTCAGGGTTTAGGGCAGTGCAATGGTGTTCTTGCAGTGTAGGGGGTCTTTATGGGGGTGGTGTTTCAGGGTTTAGGGCAGTGCAGTGGTTTTCAGACAGTGTAGGGGGTTGTGCTGGGGGATGGCGTTTCAGAGTTATATGCAGTGGTGTTCGGGCAGTGTACGGGTCATGCAGGGGTGGTGTTTCAGGGTTTAAGGCAGTGCAGTGGTGTTCAGGCAGTGTTGGGAGTTGTGCAGGGGGGTGGTGCTTCAGAGTTTAGGGTATTACAGTGCTGTTCGGACAGTGTAGGGGTCGTGCTGGGGGTGCTGTTTCAGAGCTTAGGGCAGTGAAGTGGAGTTCGGGCAGTGTAACGGTCATGCTGGGGGTAGTGTTTCAGGGTTTAGGGCAGTGCAGTGGAGTTTGGGCACTGTAGGGGGTCATGCAGGTGGGGGGTTTCAGGGTTTAGGGCAGTACAGTGGTGTTCGGGGAGTGTAGGGGTCGTGAAGGGGGTGGTGTTTCAGGGTTTAGGTTAGTGCAGTGGTTTTTGGGCAGTGTAGGGGGTCTTGTAGGGGGTGGTGTTTCAGGGTTTAGGGCAGTGGTGTTTGGGCAGTGTAGGGGGTTTTCCTGGGGATGTTGTTTCAGGGTTTAGGGCAGAGATGTTCGGGCAGTGTAGTGGGTCTTGCTGGGGGTGGTGTTTCAGTATTTAGGGCAGTGCAGTGGTGTTTGGGCAGTGTAGGGGGTCATGAAGAGGGTGGTGTTTCAGCGTTTAGGGTAGTGCAGTGGTGTTCGGGCAGTGTAGGGGGTCTTGCTGGGGGTTGTGTTTCAGGGTTTAGGGTAGTACAGTGGTGTTCGGGCAGTGTAGGGGTTCATGCTGTGTGTGGTGTTTCAGGGTTTAGGGCTGTGCAGTGGTGTTTGGGCAGTGTAGGGGGTCATGCAGAGGGTGGTGTTTCAGGGTTTAGGGTAGTGCAGTGGTGTTCAGGCAGTGTAGGGGGTCGTGCTGTGGGTGGTTTTTCAGGGTGTAGGGCAGTGCAGTGGTGTTTTGGGCAGTGTAGGGTGTCTTGCTGGGGTTGGTGTTTCAGGGTTTAGGCAGTGCAATGGTGTTTGGGCAGTGTAGGGGGTCTTGCTGGGGGGTGCTGTTTCAGGGTTTAGTGTAGTGCAGTGGTGTTCGAGCAGTGTAGAGGGTCGTGCTGTCGGTGGTGTTTCAGGGTGTAGGGCAGTGCAGTGGTGTTTTGGGCAGTGTAGGGTGTCTTGCTGGGGTTGGTGTTTCAGGGTTTAGGGCAGTGCAATGGTGTTCGGGCAGTGTAGGGGGTCTTGCTGGGGGGTGCTTTTTCAGGGTTTAGGGTAGTGCAGTGGTGTTCGGGCAGTGTAGGGGTTCGTGCTGTGGGTGGCGTTTCAGGGTGTAGGGCAGTGCAGTTGTGTTTTGGGCAGTGTAGGGTGTCTTGCTGGGGTTGGTGTTTCAGGGTTTAGGGCAGTGCAATGGTGTTCTTGCAGTGTAGGGGGTCTTTATGGGGGTGGTGTTTCAGGGTTTAGGGCAGTGCAGTGGTTTTCAGACAGTGTAGGGGGTTGTGCTGGGGGATGGCGTTTCAGAGTTATATGCAGTGGTGTTCGGGCAGTGTACGGGTCATGCAGGGGTGGTGTTTCAGGGTTTAAGGCAGTGCAGTGGTGTTCGGGCAGTGTTGGGAGTTGTGCAGGGGGGTGGTGCTTCAGGGTTTAGGGTATTACAGTGCTGTTCGGACAGTGTAGGGGTCGTGCTGGGGGTGCTGTTTCAGAGCTTAGGGCAGTGAAGTGGAGTTCGGGCAGTGTAACGGTCATGCTGGGGGTAGTGTTTCAGGGTTTAGAGCAGTGCAGTGGTGTTCAGGCATTGTAGGGGGTCTTGCTGGGGGTGGTGATTCAGGGTTTAGGGCAGTGCAGTGACAGTTGGGCAGTACAGGGGGTTGTGCAGGGGTGGTGTTTCAGGGTTTAGGGCAGACCAGTGGTGTTCAGACAGTGTAGGGGGTTGTCGCTGGGGATGGTGTTTCAGGGTTATGTGCAGTGCAGTGGTGTTCAGGCAGTGTAGGGGGTCGAGCAGGGGTGGTGTTTCAGGGTTTAGGGCAGTGCAGTGGTGTTTGGGCTGTGTAGGGGGTCGTGCTGATAATGGTGTTGCAGGGTTTAGGGCAGTGCAGTGGTGTTCGGTGAGTGTAATGGGGTGAACTGGGGTGATATTTCAGGGTTTAGGGAAGAGAAGTGGTGTTCATGCAGAGTAGGGGGTCATGCTGGAGGTGGTGTTTCAGGGTTTAGGGCAGTGCAGTAGTGTTTGGGCAGTGTAGGGGGTCATGCTGGGGGTAGTGTTTCAGGGTTTAGAGCAGTGCTGTGGGGTTCGGGCAGTGAAGGGGTTCATCCTAGGGCTGGTGTTTCAGGATTTAGGGCGGTGCAGTGGTGTTCAGAGAGTGTAGGGGGATGGGCTGGGGGTGATATTTCAGTTTTTAGGTAAGAGAAGTAGTGTTCAGGAAGAGTAGGGGGTCATGCTGGGGGAGGTGTTTCTGAGTTTAGGGCAGTGCAGTAGTGTTCGGGCAGTGTAGGGAGTCATACTGATGATGGTGTTTCAGGGTTTAGGGCATAGCAGTAGTGTTTGGGCAGTGTAGGGGGTCATGCTGCTGGTAGTGTTTCAGGGATTAGAGCAGTGCAGTGGTGTTCAGGCAGTGTAGGGGGATGTACTGGGGTGATGTTTCAGGGTTTAGGGCAGAGAAGTAGTGTCAGGCAGAGTAGGGGGTCTTGCCGGGGGTGGTGTTTCAGGGTTTATGGCAGTGCAGTGGTGTTTGGGCAGTGTAGGGGCTCATGCAGGGGGGTGTTTCAGGGTTTACGGCAGTGCAGTGGTGTTTGGGCAGTGTAGGAGGTCTTGCTGGGGGTGGTGTTTCAGGGATTAGGGCAGTTCAGTGGTGGTGGGGCATTGTAGGGGTCATGCAGGGGGTGGTGTTTCAGGGTTTAGGGCAGTGCAGTGGTGTTCGGGCAGTGTAGGGGGTCGTGCGGGGGTGGTGTTTGAGAGTTTAGGGAAGTGCAGTGGTTTTCGGGCAGTGTCGGGGGTTGTGTAGAGGGGTGGTTTTTCAGGGTTTAGGGAAGTGCAGTGGTGTTCGGGCAGTGTTGGTGGTCGTACTGGGGGTGATGTTTTAAGGTTTAGGGTAGTGCAGTGGTGTTCGGGCAGTTTAGGGGGTCGTGATGGGGTTGGTGTTTCAGCGTTTAGGGCAGTGTAGTGGTGTTCAGGCAGTGTAGGGGTTGTGGTGGGGGTGGTGTTTCTCGGTTTAGGGCAGTGGAGTGGTGATCGGGCAATGTAGGGGGTCGTGCAGGGGTGGTGTTTCAGGGTTTAGGGCAGTGCAGAGGTGTTTGGACAGTGTAGGGGTTTTGCATGGGGTGGTGTTTCAGGGTTTATGGCAGTAGTGTTCGGGCAGTGTAGGGGGTCTTGCTTGGGGTGGTGTTTCAGGGTTTAGAGCTGTGGTGCAGTGGTGTTCGGGCAGTGTAGGGGGTCTTGCAGGGGTGGTGTTTCAGGGTTTAGGGCAGAGGTGTTCGGGCAGTGTAGGGGTCTTCCTGGGGTGTTGTTTCAGGGTTTAAGGCACTGGTGTTAGGGCAGTATATGGGATCTTGCTAGGGGTGGTGTTTCAGGGTTTATGGCAGTGCAGCGGTGTTCGGGCAGTGTAGGGGGTCGTGCTGTAGGTGGTGTTTCAGGGTTTAGGGCAGTGCAGTGGTGTTTGGGTAGTGTAAGTGATCTTGCTGGAGTTGGTGCTTCCGAGTTTAGGGCAGTGCAGTGGTGTTCAGGCAAGTTAGGGGGTTGTGCTGGGGGTGGTGTTTCAGGGTTTAGGGCAGTGCAGTGGTGTTCGGGCAGTGTCGGCGGTCGTGCAGGGGGGTTGTGTTTCAGGGTTTAGGGCAGTGCAGTTGTGTTCGGGAAGTGTAGGGGGTCGTGCTGGGGCTGGTGTTTCAAAGCTTTAGGGCAGTGCAGTGTTGTTCAGGCATTGTAGGGGGTCGTGCTGGGGGCAGGGGTTTCAGGGTTTAGGGCAGTGCATTGGTGTATGGGCAGTGTAGGAGGTCATGATAGGGCCTGTCATTTCAGGTTTTAGGACAGAGCAGTGGTGTTCAGGCAGTGTAGGGGGTAATGCTGATGCTAGTGTTTCACGGTTTAGAGCATAGCAGTTATTTTCGGGCAGTGTAGGGGGAGGTACTGGGGGTGATGTTTCAGGGTTTAGGGCAGAGAAGTTGTGTTCGGGCACTGCAGGGGGTCATGCTGGAGGTGGTGTTTCAGGGTTTAGGGCAATGGTGTTCGGGCACTGTAGGTGCTCATGCAGGTGGTTGTGTTTCAGGGTTTAGGGCAGTGCAGTGGTGTTCGGGCAGTGTAGGGGGTCATGCTGTGGGTGGTGTTTCAGGGTTTAGGGCAGTGCAGTGGTACTCGGGCAGTGTAGGGGGTCTTGCTGGGGTGGTGTTTCAGGGTTTTGGGCAGGGCAGTTGAGTTCTGGCAGTGTAGGGGTTCTTGATGTGGGTGGTGTTTTAGGGTTTAGGGCAGTGCAGTGGAGTTCGGGCAGTGTAGTGTGTCATGCTGGGGGTAGTGTTTCAGGGTGTAGAGCAGTGCAGTGGTGTTCAGGCATTGTAGGGGGTCTTGCTGGGGTGGTGTTTCAGGGTTTAGTGCAGTGCAGTGACAGTTGGGCAGTACAGGGGATTGTGCGGGGGGTGGTGTTTCAGGGTTTAGGGCAGTGCAGTGGTGTTCAGACAGTGTAGGGGTTGTGCTGGGGGATGGTGTTTCAGGGTTATGTGCAGTGCAGTGGTGTTCAGGCAGTGTAGGGGGTCGAGCAGGAGTGGTGTTTCAGGGTTTAGGGCAGTGCAGTGGTGTTCGGGCAGTGTCAGGGGTCGTGCAGGGAGGTGGTGACTCAGGGTTTAGGGCATTGCAGTGCTGTTTGGGCAGTGTAGGGGGTTGTGCTGGGGGTGCTGTTTCAGGGTTTATGGCAGTGAAGTAGTGTTCGGGAAAGTGTAGGGGGTCATGCTACGTTTGGTATTTCAGGGTTTAGGGCAGTGCAGTGGTGTTCGGGCAGTGTAGGGTGTCATGCAGGGGGTGGTGTTTCAGGGTTTAGGGCAGTGCTGTGGTGTTCGGGCAGTGTAGAGGGTCGTGCAGGAGATGGTGTTTCAGGGTTTAGGGCAGTGCAGTGGTCTTCGGGCAGTGTAGGGGGTTGTGCTCGGGTGGTGTTTCAGAGTTTTGGGCAGGGCAGTGGTGTTCGGGCAGTTTAGGGGTTCTTTATAGGGTGGTGTTTCAGGGTTAAGGGCAGTGCAGTAGAGTTCTGGCAGTGTAGGGGTTGTGCTGGAGTTGGTGTTTCAGGGTTTTTGGCACGGCAGTGGTGTTTGGGCAGTGTAGGGGTTCTTGATGGGGGGTGTTTCAGGGTTTAGGGCAGTGCAGTGGAGTTCTGGAAGTGTAGGGGGTCATGCTGGGGGAAGTGTTTCAGGGTTTAGAGCAGTGCAGTGGTGTTCGGGCAGTGTAAGGGTTTGTCCTGGGGCTGGTGTTTCAGGTTTTAGGGCAGTGCAGTGTTGTTCGGGCAGTGTAGGGGGTCGTGCTGGTGCTGGTGTTTCAGGGTTTAGGGCAGTGCTGTGGTGTTCGGGGAGTGTAGGGCGTCATGCTGATGATGGTGTTTCAGGGTTTAGGGCATAGCAGTGGTGTTCGGGCATTTAAAGGGGGATGTACTGGGGGTGATGTTTCATGGTTGAGGGCAGAGAAGTGGTTTTCAGGCAGAGTAGGGGTCATTCTGGGGGGGTGTTTCAGAGTTTTGGGCAGTGCAGTGGTGTTCAGGCACTGTAGGGGGTCATGCAGGGGGGGTGTTTCAGGGTTTAGGGTAGTGCAGTGGTGTTTGGGGAGTGTAGGGGTCGTGCAGGGGGTGGTGTTTCAGGGTTTAAGGCAGTGGTGTTCGGGCAGTGTAGGGGTTTTTTCTGGGGGTGTTGTTTCAGGGTTTATCGCAGAGGTGTTCAGGCAGTGTAGGGGGTCTTGCTGGGGGTGTTGTTTCAGGGTTTAGGGCAGTGCAGTGGTGTTTGGGCAGTGTAGGGGGGTCATGCAGAGGGTGGTGTTTCAGGGTTTTGGGCAGTGCAGAGGTGTTCGGGCAGTGTAGGAAGTCTTGAGGGGGTGGTGTTTCAGGGTTTAGGGTAGTGCTGTGGTGTTCGGGCAGTGTAGGGGGTGGTGCTGCGCGTGGTGTTTCAGGGTTTAGGGCAGTGCAGTGGTGTTTGGGAAGTGTAGGGGGTCTTGCTGGGGGTGGTGTTTCAGGGTTTAGGGCAGTGCAGTGGTGTTTGTGCAGTGTAGGGGTCTTTATGGGCGTGGTGTTTCAGGGTTTAGGGCAGTGCAGTGGTGTTCAGGCAGTGTAGGGGGTTGTGCTGGCGGATGGTGTTTCAGAGTTAAGTGCAGTGCAGTGGTGTTCGGGCAGTGTAGGGGGTCGTGCAGGGGGGTGGTGCTTCAGGGTTTAGTGTATTACAGTGCTGTTTGGGCAGTGTAGGGGGTCGTGCTGGGGTGCTGTTTCAGGGCTTAGGGCAGTGAAGTGGTGTTCGGGCAGTGTCGGGGGTTGTGCAGTGGAGTGGTGCTTCAGGGTTTAGGGTATTGCAGTGCTGTTCGGGCAGTGTAGGGGGTCGTGCTGGGCAGTGTAGGGGGTTGTGAAGAGGGTGGTGTTTCAGGGTTTAGGGCAGTGCCATGGTGTTAAGACAGTGTAGGGGTTGTGCTGGGGGATGGTGTTTCAGGGTTATGTGCAGTGCAGTGGTGTTCAGGCAGTGTAGGGGGTCGAGCAGGGGTGGTGTTTCAGGGTTTAGGGCAGTGCAGTGGTGTTCGGGAAGTGTAGGGGGTCGTGCTGGTACTGGTGATTCAGGGTTTAGGGCAGTACAGTGGTGTTCGGCGAGTGTAGTGAGATGAACTGGGGGTGATATTTCAGGGTTTAGGGAAGAGAAGTGGTGTTCAGGCAGAGTATGGGGTCATGCTGGGGGTGGTGTTTCAGGGTTTAGGGCAGTGCAGTAATGTTTGGGCAGTGTAGGGGGTCATGCTGGGGGTAGTGTTTCAGGGTTTAGAGCAGTGCAGTGGTGTTCGGGCAGTGATGGGGTTCATCCTGGGGCTGGTGTTTCAGGGTTTAGGGCAGTGCAGTGGTGTTCGGGGATTGTAGGAGGAAGAGCTGGGGGTGATATTTCAGGGTTTAGGGAAGAGAAGCAGTGTTCAGGCAGAGTAGGGGGTCATGCTGGGGTAGGTGTTTCTGGGTTTAGGGCAGTGCAGTAGTGTTCGGGCCGTGTAGGGAGTCATGCTGATTATGGTGTTTCAGGGTTTAGGGCATAGCAGTAGTGTTCGGGCAGTGAAGAGGGACGTACTGGGGGTGGTGTTTCAGGATGTAGAGCAGTACAGTGGTGTTCGGGCAGTGTAGGGGGATGTACTGGGGGTGATGTTTCAGGGTTTAGGGCAGAGAAGTGGTGTTCAGACATAGTAGGGGGTCATGCTGGGGGTGGTGTTTCAGGGTTTAGGGCAGTGCAGCAGTGTTCGGGCAGTGTAGGGGTTCATCCTGGGGCTGGTCTTTCAGGTTTTAAGGCAGAGCAGTGGTGTTCGGGCAGTGTAGGGGGTTATGCTGCGGATGGTGTTTCAGGATTTAGGGCATAACCGTAGTGGTCGGGCAGTGTAAGGGGTCATGCTGCTGGTAGTGTTTCAGGGTTTAGAGCAGTGCAGTGGTGTTTGGGCAGTGCAGGGGGATGTACTGGGGGTGATGTTTCAGGGTTTAGGGCAGAGAAGTGGTGTTCAGGCAGAGTAGGGGTGTTAGAAGGCGACCTCAGAGGAGCCCGGAGGGGGGGCCCTGACTATCCTGAGGTATCGTAGCCGGGCACTGGCGGGAGACTCCTCAGGGGAGGAATCTCGTATCTAGGATCGTACACTCGGCACCACACGACAAAGAGACACCACACCGTGAGTTCTTAAGAACAAATCTTTATCAAATCTGAGTCGTAGGATCTTTATGATCAGCACGGCAAATATATACAAGTAGAGCACGGGCTCACAGAGTCTCGGTGGGGGTAGGAGGTAGCGGGACAGTCTTTGGGGATATGGATCAAATGCAGGCGCGTACCCGGCGCACAGCTCACAATCCTCGAGCTGGGGGATACGCCTGTCGTCGTCGGGGTCCGGCGAGACCAGGAGAGTCTGTGGGAGCCGCGAGTCACTCAGTAGGGCTCAAGCACAAGTTCGGAGGTCTTACGATCTTTCGGGGAGCCGCGAGTCACTCAGCAGGGCTCAAGCACAAGTTCGGAGGTCTTACGATCTTCAGGGAGCCGCGAGTCACTCAGCAGGGCTCAAGCACAAGTTCAGCGGTCTTACAATCTTCAGGGAGCCGCGAGTCACTCAGCAGGGCTCAGGTGTTTCCAAAGGTGAATCTGCCGGATAGTCCCAGAGCACCCCTTGTTATAGGTCGACCCCTCTTTGATGTCCGGAGTCTGTGCAGGCAGGGGTCTTGTCACCTGGGGGTCGCTTGTCGGGGTTTCCTGCCATTGTCTTTTGATCCTTTCAGGGCCGGGTCGGGAGGAGCCCCAGACACCCAGCAGGCGTGGAGCCAGCCCTTGGGGAGGCCGGAGGGCCGATCGAAACCCACCTTCCCAGGGGAGCTCAGAGGTGCGATGGAAACTGCTCCTCCCTCTCTCATCCCAATGGGAGCGCGATGTCCTCCAGCCGGAGTGGCGCCTCTAGGCCAGGGTCGCGCTGGGGCCGGGCGGCCATCATGGTGCATGAAGTGGGCATGCGGGCCCGGTGTGGCCGAAAGGAGGAAGGCCGCGGACGGGGAAGTCCGGGTCGGGTGTGTGTGTGTTCTGGTGGGAAGGATCGGCTAGGCCGTGTGCTCGGGGGCTGCATGAGGTGCATGGGTCAGGATATGTGGTACGGGGACAGGGATGGCCATGCCACGAGGCCGGGTCTAACAAGGGGATCTTGCGGGGGGTGGTGTTTCAGGGTTTATGGCAGTGCAGTAGTGTTCGGGCAGTGTAATGGGACGTACTGGGGGTGGTGTTTCAGGGTTTAGTGCAGTGGTGTTTGGGCAGTGTAGGGGGTCATGCAGGGGGGGTGTTTCAGGGTTTACGGCAGTGCAGTGGTGTTTGGGCAGTGTAGGGGGTCTTGCTGGGGGTGGTGTTTCAGGGATTAGGGCAGTGCAGTGGTGGTGAGGCATTGTAGGGGTAATGCCGGGGGTGGTGTTTCAGGGTTTAGGACAGTGCAGTGGTGTTCGGGCAGTATAGGGGGTCTTGCTGGGGGATGGTGTTTCTGTGTTTAGGCCAGTGCAGTTGTGTTCGGGCAGTATAGGGGGTCGTTTGGGGTTAGTGTTTCAGGGTTTAGGGAAGTGCAGTGGTGTTCGGGCAGTGTCGGGGGTTGTGTAGAGGGGTGGTGTTGCAGGGTTTAGGGCAGTGCAGTGGTGTTTGGGTAGTGTAAGTGATCTTGCTGGGGTTGGTGCTTCAGAGTTTAGGGCAGTGCAGTTGTGTTCTGGAAGTGTAGGGGGTCGTGCTGGGGCTGGTGTTTCAAGGTTTAGGGCAGTGCAGTGTTGTTCAGGCATTGTAGGGAGTCGTGCTGGGGGCAGGGGTTTCAGGGTTTAGGGCAGTGCATTGCTGTTCGGGCAGTGTAGGTGGTCATGATAGGGCATGTTGTTTCAGGTTTTAGGACAGAGCAGTGGTGTTCAGGCAGTGTAGGTGGTAATGCTGATGCTGGTGTTTCATGGTTTAGGGCATAGCAGTTGTGTTTGGGCAGTGTAGGGGTATGTACTGGGGGTGATATTTCAGGGTTTAGGGCAGAGAAGTTGTGTTCAGGCAGTGCAGGGGGTCATGCTGGGGGTGGTGTTTCAGGGTTTAGGGCAATGGTGTTCGGGCACTATAGGTGCTCATGCAGGTGGTTGTGTTTCATGGTTTAGGGCAGTGCAGTGGTGTTCGGGCAGTGTAGGGGGTCGTGCTGTGGGTGGTGTTTCAGAGTTTAGGGTATTGCAGTGGTGTTCAGACAGTGTAGGGGGTTGTGCTGGGGGATGGTGTTTCAGGGTTATGTGCAGTGCAGTGCAGTGGTGTTCAGGCAGTGTAGGGGGTCGAGCAGGGGTGGTGTTTCAGGGTTTAGGGCAGTGCATTGGTGTTCGGGCAGTGTCGGGGGTTGTGCAGGGGGTGGTGACTCAGGGTTTAGGGCATTGCAGTTCTGTTTGGGCAGTGTAGGGGTTGTGCTTTGGGTGCTGTTTCAGGGTTTAGGGCAGTGAAGTAGTGTTCAGGCAAGTGTAGGGGGTCATGCTATGGTTGGTATTTTAGGGTTTAGGGCAGTGCAGTGGTGTTCGGGCAGTGTAGGGTGTCGTGCAGGGGGTGGTGTTTCAGGGTTTAGGGCAGTGCTGTGGTGTTCGGACAGTGTAGAGGGTCGTGCAGGAGATGGTGTTTCAGGGTTTAGGGCAGTGCAGTGGTCTTCGGGCAGTGTAGGCGGTTGTGCTCGGGTGGTGTTTCAGTGTTTTGGGCAGGGCAGTGGTGTTCGGGCAGTTTAGGGGTTCTTTATAGGGTGGTGTTTCAGGGTTAAGGGCAGTGTAGTAGAGTTCTGGCAGTGTAGGGGGTTGTGCTGGAGTTGGTGTTTCAGGGTTTTGGGCAGGGCAGTGGTGTTCGGGCAATGTAGGGATTCTTGATGGGGGGTGTTTCATGGTTTAGGGCAGTGCAGTGGAGTTCTGGCAGTGTAGGGGGTCATGCTGGGGGAAGTGTTTCAGGGTTTAGAGCAGTGCAGTTGTGTTTGGGCAGTGTAGGGGTTCATCCTGGGGCTGGTGTTTCAGGTTTTAGGGCAGTGCTGTGGTGTTCGGGCAGTGTAGGGGGTCGTGCTGGTGCTGGTGTTTCAGGGTTTAGGGCAGTGCTGTGGTGTTCGGGGAGTGTAGAGGGTCATGCAGATGATGGTGTTTCAGGGTTTATGGCAGTGGTGTTCGGGCAGTGTAGGGGTTTTTCCTGGGGGTGTTGTTTCAGGGTTTATCGCAGAGGTGTTCGGGCAGTGTAGGGGGTCTTGCTGGGGGTGGTGTTTGAGGGTTTAGGGCAGTGCAGTGGTGTTTGGGCAGTGTAGGGGGTCATGCAGAGGGTGGTGTTTCAGGGTTTTGGGCAGTGCAGAGGTGTTCGGGCAGTGTAGGAAGTCTTGAGGGGGTGGTGTTTCAGGGTTTAGGGTAGTGCAGTGGTGTTCGGGCAGTGTAGGGGGTCGTGCTGTGGGTGGTGTTTCAAGGGTTAGCGCAGTGCAGTGGTGCTTTGGCAGTGTAGGGGGTCTTGCTGGGGGTGGTGCTTCAGGGTTTAGGGCAGTGCAGTGGTGTTCGGGCAGTATAGGGGTCTTTATGGGTGTGGTGTTTCAGCGTTTAGGGCAGTGCAGTGGTGTTCAGGCAGTGTAGGGGGTTGTGCTGGCGGATGGTGTTTCAGAGTTATGTGCAGTGGAGAGGTGTTCGGGCAGTGTAGGGGGTCGTGCAGGGGGGTGGCGCGTCAGGGTTTAGGGTATTGCAGTGCTGTTCGGGCAATGTAGGGGGTCGTGCTGGGGTGCTGTTTCAGGGCTTAGGGCAGTGAAATGGTGTTCGGGCAGTGTTGGGGGTTGTGCAGGGGGGTGGTGCTTCAAGGTTTAGGGTATTGCAGTGCTGTTCGGGCAGTGCAGGGGGTCATGCTGGGGGTGCTGTTTCAGGCCTTAGGGCAGGGAAGTGGTGTTCGGGCAGTGTAGGGGGTTGTGCTAGGGGTGGTATTTCAGGGTTTAGGGCAGTGCAGTGGTGTTTGGGAAGTGTAGGGGGTTGTGCAGGGGGCGGTGTTTCAGGGTTTAGGGCAGTGCTTTGGTGTTCGGGCAGTGTAAGGGGTTGTGCAGGGGATGGTGTTTCAGGGTTTAGGGAAGTGCAGTGGTCTTCGGGCATTGTAGGGGGTTGTGCTGGGGTGGTGTTTCAGGGTTTTGGGCAGGGGAGTTGAGTTCGGGCAGTGTAGGGGTTCTTGATGGGGGGTGTTTTAGGGTTTAAGCCAGTGCAGTTGAGTTCGGGCAGTGTAGGGGGTCATGCTGGGGGTAGTGTTTCAGGGTTTAGAGCAGTGCAGTGGTGTTCGGGCAGTGTAGGGGTTCATGCTGGCACTGGTGTTTCAGGGTTTAGGGCAGTGCAGTAGTGTTCGGGCAGTGTAAAGGGATGTACTGGGTGTGGTGTTTCAGGGTTTAGGGCTGTGCAGTGGTGTTTGGGCAGTGTAGGGGGTCATGCAGGGGGGGTGTTTCAGGGTTTAGGGCAGTGCAGTGGTGTTCGGGGAGTGAAGGTAGTCGTGCAGGGGGTGTTGTTTCAAGGTTTAGGGCAGTGCAGTGGTCTTCGGACATTGTAGGGGGTTGTGCTGGGGTGGTGTTTCAGGGTTTTGGGCATGGGAGTTGACTTAGGGCAGTGTAGGGGTTCTTGATGGGGGTGGTGTTTCAGGGTTTACGCCAGTGCAGTGGAGTTCGGGCAGTGTAGGGGGTCATGCTGGGGGAAGTGTTTCAGGGTTTAGAGCAGTGCTGTTGTGTTCGGGCAGTATGGGGGGTCGTGCAGGGGTGGTGTTTCAGGGTTTAGGGAAGTGCAGTGGTGTTCGGGCAGTGTTGGGGGTTGTGCAGAGGGGTGGTGTTTCAGGGTTTAGGGAAGTGCAGTGGTGTTCGGGCAGTGTTGGTGGTCATACTGGGGGTGATGTTTTAAGGTTTAGGGTAGTGCAGTGGTGTTCGGGCAGTTTAGGGGGTCGTGATGGGGTTGGTGTTTTAGGGTTTAGGGCAGTGTAGTGGTGATCAGGCAATGTAGGGGGTCATGCAGGGGTGGTGTTTCAGGGTTTAGGGCAGTGCAGTGGTGTTTGGGCAGTGTAGGGGTTATGCATGGGGTGGTGTTTCAGGGTTTATGGCAGTAGTGTTCGGGCAGTGTAGGGGTCTTGCTGAGGGTGGTGTTTCAGGGTTTAGAGCTGTGGTGCAGTGGTGTTCGGGCAGTGTAGGGTGTCTTGCAGGGGTGGTGTTTCAGGGTTTAGGGCAGAGTTGTTCGGGCAGTGTAGGGGGTCTTCCTGGGGTGTTGTTTTAGGGTTTAAGGCAGAGGTGTTTGGGCAGTGTATGGGATCTTGCTTGGGGTGGTGTTTCAGGGTTTATGGCAGTGCAGTGGTGTTCGGGCAGTGTAGGGGGTCATGCTGTGGGTGGTTTTTCAGGGTTTAGGGCAGTGCAGTGGTGTTTGGGTAGTGTAAATGATCTTGCTGGGGTTGGTGCTTCAGAGTTTAGGGCAGTACAGTGGTGTTCAGGCAAGTTAGGAGGTTGTGCTGGGGATGGTGTTTCAGGGTTTAGGGCAGTGCAGTGGTGTTCGGGCAGTTTCGGCGGTCATGCAGGGGGGTTGTGTTTCAGGGTTTAGGGCAGTGTAGTTGTGTTCGGGAAGTGTAGGGGGTCGTGCTGTGGCTGCTGTTTCAAGATTTAGGGCACTGCAGTGTTGTTCAGGCATTGTAGGGGTCGTGCTAGTGGCAGGGGTTTCAGGGTTTAGGGCAGTGCATTGGTGTTCGGGCAGTGTAGGAGGTCATGATAGGGACTGTTGTTTCAGGTTTTAGGACAGAGCAGTGGTGTTCACGCAGTGTAGAGGTAATGTTGATGCTGGTGTTTCACGGTTTAGGGCATAGCAGTTGTGTTCGGGCAGTGTAGGGGGATGTACTGGGGGTGATGTTTCAGGGTTTAGGGCAGAGAAGTTGTGTTCGGGCAGTGCAGGGGGTCATGCTGGGGGTGGTGTTTCAGGGTTTAGGGCAATGGTGTTCGGGCACTGTAGGTGCTCCTGCAGGTGGTTGTGTTTCAGGGTTTAGGGCAGTGCAGTGGTGTTCGGGCAGTGAAGGGGGTCGTGCTGTGGGTGGTGTTTCAGGGTTTAGGGCAGTGCAGTGGTGCTCGGGCAGTGTAGGGGGTCTTGCTGGGGTGGTGTTTCAGGGTTTTGGGCAGGGCAGTTGAGTTCAGGCAGTGTAGGGGTTCTTGATGTGGGTGGTGTTTCAGGGTTTAGGGCAGTGCAGTGGAGTTCGGGCAGTGTAGTGGGTCATGCTGGGGGTAGTGTTTCAGGGTTTAGATCAGTGCAGTGGTGTTCAGGCAGTGTAGGGGGTCTTGCTGGGGGTGGTGTTTCAGGGTTTAGGGCAGTGCAGTGACAGTTGGGCAGTACAGGGGGTTGTGAAGGGGGTGGTGTTTCAGGGTTTAGGGCAGTGCAATGGTGTTCAGACAGTTTAGGGGTTGTGCTGGGGGATGGTGTTTCAGGGTTATGTGCATTGCAGTGGTGTTCAGGCAGTGTAGGGGGTCGAGCAGGGGTGGTGTTTCAGGGTTTAGGGCAGTGCAGTGGTGTTCGGCGAGTGTAGTGGGATGAACTGGGGGTGATATTTCAGGGTTTAGGGAAGAGAAGTGGTGTTCAGGGGGTCATGCTGGGGGTGGTGTTTCAGGGTTTAGGGCAGTGCAGTAATGTTTGGGCAGTGTAGGGGGTCATGCTGGGGGTAGTGTTTCAGGGTTTAGAGCAGTGCAGTGGTGTTCAGGCAGTGAAGGGGTTCATCCTGGGGCTGGTGTTTCAGGGTTTAGGGCAGTGCAGTGGTGTTCGGGGAGTGTAGGAGGATGAGCTGGGGGTGATATTTCAGGGTTTAGGGAAGAGAAGTAGTGTTCAGGCAGTGTAGGGGGTAATGCTGGGGTAGGTGTTTCTGGGTGTAGGGCAGTGCAGTAGTGTTCGGGCAGTGTAGGGAGTCATGCTGATGATGGTGTTTCAGGGTTTAGGGCATAGCAGTAGTGTTCGGGCAGTGAAGAGAACGTACTGGGGGTGGTGTTTCAGGATTTAGAGCAGTGCAGTGGTGTTCGGGAGGTGTAGGGGGATGTACTGGGGGTGATGTTTCAGGGTTTAGGGCAGAGAAGTGGTGTTCAGACATAGTAGGGGGTCATGCTGGGGGTGGTGTTTCAGAGTTTAGGGCAGTGCAGCAGTGTTCGGGCAGTGTAGGGGTTCGTCCTGGGGCTGGTCTTTCAGGTTTTAAGGCAGAGCAGTGGTGTTTGGGCAGTGTAGGGGGTTATGCTGCAGATGGTGTTTCAGGGTTTAGAGCAGTGCAGTGGTGTTCGGGCAGTGTAGGGGGATGTACTGGGGGTGATGTTTCAGGGTTTAGGGCAGAGAAGTGGTGTTCAGGCAGAGTAGGTGGTCTTGCCGGGGGTGGTGTTTCAGGGTTTATGGTAGTGCAGTAGTGTTCGGGCAGTGTAATGGGACGTACTGGGGGTGGTGTTTCAGGGTTTAGTGCAGTGGTGTTTGGGCAGTGTAGGGGGTCATGCACGGGGGTGTTTCAGGGTTTACGACAGTGCAGTGGTGTTTGGGCAGTGTAGGGGGTCTTGCTGGGGGTGGTGTTTCAGGGATTAGGGCAGTGCAGTGGTGGTTGGGCATTGTAGGGGTCGTGCAGGGGGTGGTGTTTCAGGGTTTAGGGCAGTGCAGTGGTGTTCGGGCAGTATAGGGGGTCTTGCTGGGGATGGTGTTTCTGAGTTTAGGCCAGTGCAGTGGTGTTCGGGCAGTATAAGGGGTCGTGCGGGGGTGGTTTTTCAGGGTTTAGGGAAGTGCAGTGGTGTTCGGGCAGTGTCAGGGGTTGTGTAGAGGGGTGGTGTTTCAGGGTTTAGGGAAGTGCAGTGGTGTTCGGGCAGTGTTGGGGGTCATGCTATGGGTGGTATTTTAGGGTTTAGGGCAGTGCAGTGGTGTTCGGGCAGTGTAGGGTGTTGTGCAGGGGGTGGTGTTTCAGGGTTTAGGGCAGTGCTGTGGTGTTCGGACAGTGTAGAGGGTCGTGCAGGAGATGGTGTTTCAGGGTTTAGGGCAGTGCAGTGGTCTTCGGGCAGTGTAGGTGGTTGTGCTCGGGTGGTGTTTCAGTGTTTTGGGCAGGGCAGTGGTGTTCTGGCAGTGTAGGGGGTCATGCTGGGGGAAGTGTTTCAGGGTTTAGATCAGTGCAGTGGTGTTCGGGCAGTGTAGGGGTTCGTCCTGGGGCTGGTGTTTCAGGTTTTAGGGCAGTGCAGTGGTGTTCGGGCAGTGTAGGAGGTCGTGCTGGTGCTGGTGTTTCAGGGTTTTGCGCAGGGCAGCGGTGTTCGGGCAGTGTAGGGATACTTGATGGGGGGGTGTTTCAGGGTTTAGGGCAGTGCAGTGGAGTTCTGGCAGTGTAGGGGGTCATGCTGGGGGAAGTGTTTCAGGGTTTAGATCAGTGCAGTGGTGTTCGGGCAGTGTAGGGGTTCGTCCTGGGGCTGGTGTTTCAGGTTTTAGGGCAGTGCAGTGGTGTTCGGGCAGTGTAGGAGGTCGTGCTGGTGCTGGTGTTTCAGGGTTTAGGGCAGTGCTGTGGTGTTCGGGGAGTGTAGGGGGTCATGCTGATGATGGTGTTTCAGGGTTTAATGCATAGCAGTGGTGTTCGGGCAGTGTAGGGGGATTTACTGGGGTGATGTTTCAGGGTTGAGGGCAGAGAAGTGGTGTTCAGGCAGAGTAGGGGGTCATGCTGGGGGTGGTGTTTCAGGGTTTTGGGCCGTGCAGTAGTGTTTGGGCAGTGTAGGGGGACGTACTGGGGCTGGTGTTTCAGGGTTTAGGGCAGTGCAGTGGTGTTTGGGTAGTGTAAGTGATCTTGCTGGGGTTGGTGCTTCAGAGTTTCGGGCAGTGCAGTTGTGTTCTGGAAGTGTAGGGGGTCGTGCTGGGGCTGGTGTTTCAAGGTTTAGGGCAGTGCAGTGTTGTTCAGGCATTGTTGGGAGTCGTGCTGGGGGCAGGGGTTTCAGGTTTTAGGACAGAGCAGTGGTGTTCAGGCAGTGTAGGGGGTAATGCTGATGCTGGTGTTTCACGGTTTAGGGCATAGCAGTTGTGCTCGGGCAGTGTAGGGGGATGTACTGGGGTGATATTTCAGGGTTTAGGGCAGAGAAGTTGTGTTCGGGCAGTGCAGGGGGTCATGCTGGGGGTGGTGTTTCAGGGTTTTGGGCAATGGTGTTCGGGCACTGTAGGTGCTCATGCAGGTGGTTGTGTTTCATGGTTTAGGGCAGTGCAGTGGAGTTCGGGCAGTGTAGGGGGTCGTGCTGTGGGTGGTGTTTCAGGGTTTAGGGCAGTGCAGTGGTGCTCAGGCAGTGTAGGGGGTCTTGCTGGGGGTGGTGTTTCAGGGTTTAGGGCGGTGCAGTGATAGTGGGGCAGTACAGGGGGTTGTGTAGGGGGTGGTGTTTCAGGGTTTAGGGCAGTGCAGTGGTGTTCAGACAGTGTAGGGGGTTGTGCTGGGGGATGGTGTTTCAGGGTTATGTGCAGTGCAGTGCAGTGGTGTTCAGGCAGTGTAGGGGGTCGAGCAGGGGTGGTGTTTCAGGGTTTAGGGCAGTGCAGTGGTGTTCAGGCAGTGTCGGGGGTTGTGCAGGGGGTGCTGTTTCAGTGTTTAGGGCAGTGAAGTAGTGTTCGGGCAAGTGTAGGGGGTCATGCTATGGGTGGTATTTTAGGGTTTAGGGCAGTGCAGTGGTGTTCGGGCAGTGTAGGGTGTTGTGCAGGGGGTGGTGTTTCAGGGTTTAGGGCAGTGCTGTGGTGTTTGGACAGTGTAGAGGGTCGTGCAGGAGATGGTGTTTCAGGGTTTAGGGCAGTGCAGTGGTCTTCGGGCAGTGTAGGTGGTTGTGCTCGGGTGGTGTTTCAGTGTTTTGGGCAGGGCAGTGGTGTTCGGGCAGTTTAGGGATTCTTTATAGGGTGGTGTTTCAGGGTTAAGGGCAGTGCAGTAGAGTTCTGGCAGTGTAGGGGGTTGTGCTGGAGTTGGTGTTTCAGGGTTTTGCGCAGGGCAGCGGTGTTCGGGCAGTGTAGGGATTCTTGATGGGGGGGTGTTTCAGGGTTTAGGGCAGTGCAGTGGAGTTCTGGCAGTGTAGGGGGTCATGCTGGGGGAAGTGTTTCAGGGTTTAGATCAGTGCAGTGGTGTTCGGGCAGTGTAGGGGTTCGTCCTGGGGCTGGTGTTTCAGGTTTTAGGGCAGTGCAGTGGTGTTCGGGCAGTGTAGGAGGTCGTGCTGGTGCTGGTGTTTCAGGGTTTAGGGCAGTGCTGTGGTGTTCGGGGAGTGTAGGGGGTCATGCTGATGATGGGGTTTCAGGGTTTAATGCATAGCAGTGGTGTTCGGGCAGTGTAGGGGGATGTACTGGGGTGATGTTTCAGGGTTGAGGGCAGAGAAGTGGTGTTCAGGCAGAGTAGGGGGTCATGCTGGGGGTGGTGTTTCAGGGTTTTGGGCCGTGCAGTAGTGTTTGGGCAGTGTAGGGGGACGTACTGGGGCTGGTGTTTCAGGGTTTAGGGCAGTGCAGTGGTGTTTGGGTAGTGTAAGTGATCTTGCTGGGGTTGGTGCTTCAGAGTTTCGGGCAGTGCAGTTGTGTTCTGGAAGTGTAGGGGGTCGTGCTGGGGCTGGTGTTTCAAGGTTTAGGGCAGTGCAGTGTTGTTCAGGCATTGTTGGGAGTCGTGCTGGGGGCAGGGGTTTCAGGGTTTAGGGCAGTGCATTGCTGTTCGGGCAGTGTAGGAGGTCATGATAGGGCATGTTGTTTCAGGTTTTGGGACAGAGCAGTGGTGTTCAGGCAGTGTAGGGGGTAATGCTGATGCTGGTGTTTCACGGTTTAGGGCATAGCAGTTGTGCTCGGGCAGTGTAGGGGGATGTACTGGGGGTGATATTTCAGGGTTTAGGGCAGAGAAGTTGTGTTCGGGCAGTGCAGGGGGTCATGCTGGGGGTGGTGTTTCAGGGTTTTGGGCAATGGTGTTCGGGCACTGTAGGTGCTCATGCAGGTGGTTGTGTTTCATGGTTTAGGGCAGTGCAGTGGAGTTCGGGCAGTGTAGGGGGTCGTGCTGTGGGTGGTGTTTCAGGGTTTAGGGCAGTGCAGTGGTGCTCAGGCAGTGTAGGGGGTCTTGCTGGGGGTGGTGTTTCAGGGTTTAGGGCGGTGCAGTGATAGTGGGGCAGTACAGGGGGTTGTGCAGGGGGTGGTGTTTCAGGGTTTAGGGCAGTGCAGTGGTGTTCAGACAGTGTAGGGGGTTGTGCTGGGGGATGGTGTTTCAGGGTTATGTGCAGTGCAGTGCAGTGGTGTTCAGGCAGTGTAGGGGGTCGAGCAGGGGTGGTGTTTCAGGGTTTAGGGCAGTGCAGTGGTGTTCAGGCAGTGTTGGGGGTTGTGCAGGGGGTGCTGTTTCAGGGTTTAGGGCAGTGAAGTAGTGTTCGGGCAAGTGTAGGGGGTCATGCTATGGGTGGTATTTTAGGGTTTAGGGCAGTGCAGTGGTGTTCGGGCATTGTAGGGTGTCGTGCAGGGGGGTGGTGTTTCAGGGTTTAGGGCAGTGCTATGGTGTTCGGACAGTGTAGAGGGTCGTGCAGGAGATGGTGTTTCAGGGTTTAGGGCAGTGCAGTGGTCTTCGGGCAGTGTAGGTGGTTGTGCTCGGGTGGTGTTTCAGTGTTTTGGGCAGGGCAGTGGTGTTCGGGCAGTTTAGGGATTCTTTATAGGGTGGTGTTTCAGGGTTAAGGGCAGTGCAGTAGAGTTCTGGCAGTGTAGGCGGTTGTGATGGAGTTGGTGTTTCAGGGTTTTGCGCAGGGCAGCGGTGTTCGGGCAGTGTAGGGATTCTTGATGGGGGGGTGTTTCAGGGTTTAGGGCAGTGCAGTGGAGTTCTGGCAGTGTAGGGGGTCATGCTGGGGGAAGTGTTTCAGGGTTTAGATCAGTGCAGTAGTGTTCGGGCAGTGTAGGGGTTCGTCCTGGGGCTGGTGTTTCAGGTTTTAGGGCAGTGCAGTGGTGTTCGGGCAGTGTAGGGGGTCGTGCTGGTGCTGGTGTTTCAGGGTTTAGGGCAGTGCAGTGGTGTTCAGGCAGTGTTGGGGGTTGTGCAGGGGGTGCTGTTTCAGGGTTTAGGGCAGTGAAGTAGTGTTCGGGCAAGTGTAGGGGGTCATGCTATGGGTGGTATTTTAGGGTTTAGGGCAGTGCAGTGGTGTTCGGGCAGTGTAGGGTGTTGGCGCACTTCAACAACACGCCGGTCACCCACACTACGGATGGAAGCACCTTTGGTCTGGATGTACTCGTCTCAGATAAAAGCGGCAGTTACGAACTTTATTGAAGAAACAACTTTTTTGAGAGGACACACACGAATTCATTTCCTTTAAGACCTACCGGGTCGGAATTATCACCGGTTCTAAGGTCTAACACTCCTACAACACGCATAGAAGCCCTGAAGAAGTCTGGGGTTTATACCCTCTGACGAAACAGGTGTTGGCTGGTTGGATCTACAGAATTTCACATAAAACTGCAAAACGGAATACAACCCTGTTTCTTGTCATCCATTGCTTATACAGTTGTTTGTTCTATAAATGTTGTGGATACTTCATGCTAATACGCAACTTTACTTATAACGTGTGCACAATTGGTATTTTGTGGATATTAGTGGACCTTCGTCCACCATTTGAGGGTTTTAGGGGTATTTTTCCCTCTTCTGTGGCACCGTTACAGATTTTCAGGTCCATTCACTTACGTGATTCCCAGTGCGCCCATCAGAAGCCTGACACATTAATAACACCCCCTGTTTGTTCAAAGTGTAGGGTGTTGTGCAGGGGGTGGTGTTTCAGGGTTTAGGGCAGTGCTGTGGTGTTCGGACAGTGTAGAGGGTCGTGCAGGAGATGGTGTTTCAGGGTTTAGGGCAGTGCAGTGGTCTTCGGGCAGTGTAGGTGGTTGTGCTCGGGTGGTGTTTCAGTGTTTTGGGCAGGGCAGTGGTGTTCGGGCAGTTTAGGGATTCTTTATAGGGTGGTGTTTCAGGGTTAAGGGCAGTGCAGTAGAGTTCTGGCAGTGTAGGCGGTTGTGCTGGAGTTGGTGTTTCATGGTTTTGCGCAGGGCAGCGGTGTTCGGGCAGTGTAGGGATTCTTGATGGGGGGGTGTTTCAGGGTTTAGGGCAGTGCAGTGGAGTTCTGGCAGTGTAGGGGGTCATGCTGGGGGAAGTGTTTCAGGGTTTAGATCAGTGCAGTAGTGTTCGGGCAGTGTAGGGGTTCGTCCTGGGGCTGGTGTTTCAGGTTTTAGGGCAGTGCAGTGGTGTTCGGGCAGTGTAGGGCGTCGTGCTGGTGCTGGTGTTTCAGGGTTTAGGGCAGTGCTGTGGTGTTCGGGGAGTGTAGAGGGTCATGCTGATGATGGTGTTTCAGGGTTTAATGCATAGCAGTGGTGTTCGGGCAGTGTAGGGGGATGTACTGGGGGTGATGTTTCAGGGTTGAGGGCAGAGAAGTGGTTTTCAGGCAGAGTAGGGGGTCATGCTGGGGGTGGTGTTTCAGGGTTTTGGGCCGTGCAGTAGTGTTTGGGCAGTGTAGGGGGACGTACTGGGGCTGGTGTTTCAGGGTTTAGGGCTGTGCAGTGGTGTTTGGGCAGAGTAGGGGGTCATGCCGGGGGTGGTGTTTCGGGGTTTAGGGCAGTGCAGTGGTGTTCGGGGAGTGTAGGGGTCGTGCAGGGGGTGGTGTTTCAGGGTTTAAGGCAGTGCTGTTCCGGCAGTGTAGAGGGTTTTCCTGGGGGTGTTGTTTCAGGGTTTATCGCAGAGGTGTTCGGGCAGTGTAGGGGGTCTTGCTGGGGGTGGTGTTTCAGGGTTTAGGGCAGTGCAGTGGTGTTTGGGCAGTGTAGGGGGTCATGCAGAGGGTGGTTTTTCAGGGTTTTGGGCAGTGCAGAGGTGTTCGGGCAGTGTAGGAAGTCTTGAGGGGGTGGTGTTTCAGGGTTTAGGGTAGTGCAGTGGTGTTCGGGCAGTGTAGGGGGTTGTGCTGTGGGTGGTGTTTCAGGGGTTAGGGCAGTGCAGTGGTGTTTGAGCAGTGTAGGGGGTCTTGCTGGGGGTGGTGTTTCAGGGTTTAGGACAGTGCAGTGGTGTTCGGGCAGTGTAAGGGTCTTTATGGGCGTGTTGTTTCAGGGTTTAGGGCAGTGCAGTGGTGTTCAGGCAGTGTAGGGGGTTGTGCTGGCGGATGGTGTTTCAGAGGTATGTGCAGTGCAGTGGTGTTCAGGCAGTGTAGGGGGTCGTGCAGGGGGGTGGTGCTTCAGGGTTTAGGGTATTGCAGTGCTGTTCGGGCAGTGTAGGGGGTCGTGCTGGGGTGCTGTTTCAGGGCTTAGGGCAGTGAAGTGGTGTTCGGGCAGTGTCGGGGGTTGTGCAGGGGGGTGGTGTTTCAGGGTTTAGGGTATTGCAGTGCTGTTCGGGCAGTGTAGGGGGTCGTGCTGGTGGTGCTGTTTCAGGCCTTAGGGCCATGAAGTGCTGTTCGGGCAGTGTAGGGGGTCGTGCTAAGGGTGGTGTTTCAGGGTTTAGGGCAGTGCAGTGGTGTTTGGGAAGTGTAGGGGGTCGTGCAGGGGGTGATATTTCAGGGTTTAGGGCAGTGCTTTGGTATTCGGGCAGTTTAAGGGGTTGTGCAGGGGATGGTGTTTCAGGGTTTAGGGAAGTGCAGTGGTCTTTGGGCATTGTAGGGGGTTGTGCTGGGGTGGTGTTTCAGGGTTTTGGGCAGGGGAGTTGAGTTCGGGCTGTGTAGGGGTTCTTGATGGAGGTGGTGTTTCAGGGTTTAAGCCAGTACAGTGGAGTTTGGGCAGTGTAGGGGGTCATGCTGGGGGTAGTGTTTCAGGGTTTAGAGCAGTGCAGTGGTGTTCGGGCAGTGTAGGGGGATGTACTGGGGGTGATGTGTATGGGTTTAGGGCAGAGAAGTGGTGTTCAGGCTGGGTGGAGGGTCATGCCGGGGGTGGTGTTTCAGAAATAGGGCAGTTCAGTAGTGTTCGGGCAGTGTAAAGGGATGTACTGGGTGTGGTGTTTCAAGGTTTAGGGCTGTGCAGTGGTGTTTGGGCAGTGTAGGGGATCATGCAGGGGGGGTGTTTCAGGGTTTAGGGCAGTGCAGTGGTGTTCGGGGAGTGAAGGGGGTCGTGCAGGGGGTGGTGTTTCAGGGTTTAGGGCAGTGCAGTGGTCTTCGAGCATTGTAGGGGGTTGTGCTGGGGTGGTGTTTCAGGGTTTTGGGCAGGGGAGTTGACTTCGGGCAGTGTAGGGGTTCTTGATGGGGGTGGTGTTTCAGGGTTTACGCCAGTGCATTGGAGTTCGGGCAGTGTAGGGGGTCCTGCTGGGGGTAGTGTTTCAGGGTTTAGACTAGAGCAGTGCTGTTGTGTTCGGGCAGTGTCGGGGGTCGTGCTGGCACTGGTGTTTCAGGGTTTACGGTAGTACAGTATTGTTTGGGCAGTGTAGGGAGTCATACTGTGGGTAGTGTTTCAGGGTTTAGAGCAGTGTAGTGGTGTTCGAGCAGTGTAGGGGGATGTACTGGGGGTGATGTTTCTGGGTTTAGGGCAGAGAAGTGGTGTTCAGGCAGAGTAGGGGGTCATGCCGGGGGTGGTATTTCAGGGTTTAGGGCAGTGCAGTAGTGTTCGGGCAGTGTAAAGGGATGAACTGGGGGTGGTGTTTCAGGGTTTAGGGCTGTGCAGTGGTGTTTGGGCAGAGTAGGGGGTCATGCCGGGGGTGGTGTTTCAGGGTTTAGGGCAGTGCAGTGGTGTTCGGGGAGTGAAGGGGGCTGTGCAGGGGGTGGTGTTTCAGGGTTTAGGGCATTGCAGTGGTTTTCGGGCAGTGTAGGGGGTCTTGTAGGGGGTGGTGTTTCAGGGTGTAGGGCAGTGGTGTTCGGGCATTAAAGGGGTTTTTCCGGGGGGTGTTGTTTCAGGGCTGAGGGCAGAGGTGTTTGGGCAGTGTAGGGGGACTTGCTGGGGGTGGTGTTTCAGGGTTTAGGGTAGTGACGTGGTGTTTGGGCAGTGTAGGGGGTCGTGCGGGTTGGTGTTTCAGGGTTTAGGGCAGTGCAGGTGTGTTGGGGCAGTATAGGGGGTCATGTGGGGATGGTGCTTCAGGGTTTAGGGTATTGCAGTGCTGTTCGGGCAGTGTAGGGGGTCGTGCTGGTGGTGCTGTTTCAGGCCTTAGGGCCATGAAGTGCTGTTCGGGCAGTGTAGGGGGTCGTGCTAAGGGTGGTGTTTCAGGGTTTAGGGCAGTGCAGTGGTGTTTGGGAAGTGTAGGGGGTCATGCAGGGGGTGATATTTCAGGGTTTAGGGCAGTGCTTTGGTATTCAGGCAGTTTAAGGGGTTGTGCAGGGGATGGTGTTTCAGGGTTTAGGGAAGTGCAGTGGTCTTCGGGCATTGTAGGGGGTTGTGCTGGGGTGGTGTTTCAGGGTTTTGGGCAGGGGAGTTGAGTTCGGGCTGTGTAGGGGTTCTTGATGGAGGTGGTGTTTCAGGGTTTAAGCCAGTACAATGGAGTTTGGGCAGTGTAGGGGGTCATGCTGGGGGTAGTGTTTCAGGGTTTAGAGCAGTGCAGTGGTGTTCGGGCAGTGTAGGGGGATGTACTGGGGGTGATGTGTCTGGGTTTAGGGCAGAGAAGTGGTGTTCAGGCTGGGTGGAGGGTCATGCCGGGGGTGGTGTTTCAGAAATAGGGCAGTTCAGTAGTGTTCGGGCAGTGTAAAGGGATGTACTGGGTGTGGTGTTTCAGGGTTTAGGGCTGTGCAGTGGTGTTTGGGCAGTGTAGGGGATCATGCAGGGGGGGTGTTTCAGGGTTTAGGGCAGTGCAGTGGTGTTCGGGGAGTGAAGGGGGTCATGCAGGGGGTGGTGTTTCAGGGTTTAGGGCAGTGCAGTGGTCTTCGAGCATTGTAGGGGGTTGTGCTGGGGTGGTGTTTCAGGGTTTTGGGCAGGGGAGTTGACTTCGGGCAGTGTAGGGGTTCTTGATGGGGGTGGTGTTTCAGGGTTTACGCCAGTGCATTGGAGTTCGGGCAGTGTAGGGGGTCCTGCTGGGGGTAGTGTTTCAGGGTTTAGACTAGAGCAGTGCTGTTGTGTTCGGGCAGTGTAGGGGGTCGTGCTGGCACTGGTGTTTCAGGGTTTACGGTAGTACAGTATTGTTTGGGCAGTGTAGGGGGTCATACTGTGGGTAGTGTTTCAGGGTTTAGAGCAGTGTAGTGGTGTTCGAGCAGTGTAGGGGGATGTACTGGGGGTGATGTTTCTGGGTTTAGGGCAGAGAAGTGGTGTTCAGGCAGAGTAGGGGGTCATGCCGGGGGTGGTATTTCAGGGTTTAGGGCAGTGCAGTAGTGTTCGGGCAGTGTAAAGGGATGAACTGGGGGTGGTGTTTCAGGGTTTAGGGCTGTGCAGTGGTGTTTGGGCAGAGTAGGGGGTCATGCCGGGGGTGGTGTTTCAGGGTTTAGGGCAGTGCAGTGGTGTTCGGGGAGTGAAGGGGGCTGTGCAGGGGGTGGTGTTTCAGGGTTTAGGGCATTGCAGTGGTTTTCGGGCAGTGTAGGGGGTCTTGTAGGGGGTGGTGTTTCAGGGTGTAGGGCAGTGGTGTTCGGGCATTAAAGGGGTTTTTCCGGGGGGTGTTGTTTCAGGGCTGAGGGCAGAGGTGTTTGGGCAGTGTAGGGGGACTTGCTGGGGGTGGTGTTTCAGGGTTTAGGGTAGTGACGTGGTGTTTGGGCAGTGTAGGGGTCGTGCGGGTTGGTGTTTCAGGGTTTAGGGCAGTGCAGTGGTGTTGGGGCAGTATAGGGGGTCATGTGGGATGGTGCTTCAGGGTTTAGGGAAATGCAGTGGTGTTCGGGCAGTGTAGGAGGTAGTACTGGGGGTGGTGTTTTAAAGTTGAGGGCATTGCGGTGGTGTTCGGTCAGTGTAGGGGGTCGTGCTTGGGTTGGTGTTTTAGGGTTTAGGGCAGTGCAGTGGTGTTCGGGCAGTATAGGGGGTCGTGCTGCGGTGGTGTTTCAGGGATTAGGGCAGTGCAGTGGTGTTCGGGGCAATGTAGGGGGTCATGCAGGAGGTGGTGTTTCAGGGTTTAGGGCAGTGCAGTGGTGTTTGGGCAGTTTAGGGGTTTTGCATGGGGTAGTCTTTCAGGGTTTCTGTCATTAGTGTCCGGGCAGTGTAGGGGATCTTGCTGGGGTGGTGTTTCACATTTTAGAGCAGTGGTGCAGTGGTGTTCGGGAAGTGTAGGGGGTATTCCTGGGGTGTTGTTTCAGGATATAAGGCAGAGGTGTTCGGGCAGTGTATGTGGTCTTGCTGGGAGTGGTGTTTCAGGGTTTAGCGTAGTGCAGTGGTGCTCGGTCAGTGTAGGGGGTTGTGCTGGGGTGGTATTTCAGGGTTTTGGGAAGGGAAGTGGTGTGTGGGCAGTGTAGGGGGTCTTCCTTGGGGTGCTGTTTTGAGGGTTTAGGGCAGTGCAGTGGAGTTCGGGCAGTGTAGGGGGTCATGCTGGGGGTAGTGTTTCAGGGTTTAGAGCAGTGCAGTGGTGTTCAGGCAGTGAAGGAGTTCATCCTGGAGCTGGTGTTTCTGGGTTTAGGGTAGTGCAGTGGTGTTCGGGCAGTGTAGGGGGTCATGCTGGGGCTGGTCTTTCAGGGTTTAGGGCAGTGCAGTGATGTTCGGGCAGTGTACAGGGTCTTTGCTGGGGGATGGTGTTTCAGGATTTAGGGCAGTGTATTGGTGTTTGGGCAGTGTAGGGGCTCATGCTGGGGGCTGGTGTTTCAGGTTTTAAGGCGGAGGAGTGGTGTTCGGGCAGTATAGGGGGTCATGCTGATGCTGGTGTTTCAGGGTTTAGGGCAGAGCAGTGGTGTCCGGCAGTGTAGGGGGTGTACTGGGGGTGATGTTTTCTGGGTTTAATGTAGAGAAGTGGTGTTCAGGCAGTGAAGGGGTTCATCCTGGGGCTGGTGTTTCAGGTTTTAGGGAAGCTCAGTGGTGTTCGCGCAGTATAGGGGTTTGTGCTGAGGCTGGTGTTTCAGGGTTTAGGGCAGTGCAGTGGTGTCGGGGAGTGTAGTGGGTCGTCCTGGGGCTGGTGTTTCAGCAAGCGGGACGGAGAAAAAAGGGGCATCACAAAACGTGTTTTCTCCATGTTAATTCCCATAGGAAATTATTACAACAAATTTGGCAAAAAGGTAGTGCTTGGTTCAGAAAGCGCCCTTTTTTAGGTCTCGCCTGACCCAGCGCATGCACTGGTCTTGCGCTGACTTTTTGTAAGGGCTTAAAAAATATGCTGCCATGGCTGGCCTAGAGCTACAGTGCATGTGCGCGGGCGCGCGCTTACAAGCAGAGGCTTTCCTCCTCATGGTCGTTAGGCGCACCACTTGCCGCGCTTGATCGCGAGCGCGATCACTTTCACTTTCGCGGCCGCGCGTTTACAATGGCGCGCCCATTGCTTGTTATCTCAGGTATGTGGTCTCACCACTAAAGAAAATGATTGATGGTCTTTTAAGGAAAGCAAGTACAACTAGGGAAACCTCCAGTACAATAATGTGCCTTAAATAAATCGATCTGATATGTGTAAAGAACTAGGCCTGGGCGGTAAATTCCGTTCCGCTCGCGGAATTTGCGGAATTTGCGTAATTCCGCGTTCCGCGGAGAACGCGAAATTGTTCAAAAGTCTGTTTTACGCGATTTCGCGAAATTTTTGCTTGTTCGCGTTCTCAAAATGCGTGTTCGCGAGATATTTCTCCCCGAGCACGCAAACAGCAATTGTGAACAGGAAAAAAGCATCGCGAACAAGCAATTCCGCGTGTTCGCGGAATTTCTGCGTGTTCGCGGAGAATTTTTACCGTTTCGCGGAGATTTGCGTAACGCAATTACGCAAATTCCGCCCACCCCTATAAAGAACCCTCACTCACCAACCTAGTTGCTGACATGCTTCATCATAGGGTTCCACCAGACGTGCCTAATGCACCTCTGGTGTGCTTCAACGTTTTGATTACAACGGAGCACAAATATCAGACCAGTAAGGACAATATAAAGGTGGTGAGTGTACAAAAAAAGGGGGGTGAATTAAAAAGTACCCAGAGCTCGTCCAAAAATAATTTTAATGACGACGAACCTGGCACTAGTTAAAAACAAGTGTATGAAAGGACAATTTCAACTGACAACAATGAGTCAGATATATCCTATTTGTGTGTTAATGTGGTCGACATGTTTCAGCTTCTATACGTCACTGCACAAAGCTTTCTTCAGGACCTATCAAAAAATACGAATCACCTCGGCGGTATAAGGTCGCTAAGGCTTATCCTAACCTCAGGTGAAAAAAGACCGAATTAACTCACGGTTTTGTAGTGGCCTTCGAGAATTTCCCAAAAGCCTTGAAGTGTCTGAAAAAAACAACATTTATATATTGTATTTTACACATCAGGTCATCTCAAGCCATTCAAGAGACGTGAACAAGGCACAAAATAAATTCTTATAAAGTTATTAAGAATATACTGACAGTGACATAAATCGATGTTCCACTATCTTTAGATGAAATCATTAATCGAGTAACAAGCATTGTGTGTTTCACTTAATAAATCCATCAATAGAAGCAAATACGTCAATCGTTTCTATCATTAATGAGATAACAGGTGATACAACGAGTCTACTTCATGATAAAAGGCAAATCAAAGATTATAAAGAAAGCGCCATAAAAATAATGGTGCATACTGCCATATAAAACAAGCAACACAATTTGAACAAGGAACAGGGCTTACGTGTATTCACAAAGGAGTGCGCTCCTTAGGCAAACGAGTGGGTGGCGGGACTACAGAACAACTGTAATAGGAGAAATACAGGAGGATAAGTCAAAGTTCGTCCATCCGCTAGTTATGGAAGAAAAAGGACCGCTGAAGACACAGCAAGTTCGCCAGCGGTACTCACTTCGTCCAAGTCCCCTGCCGAGTAAATACACCTATCTTATCCCACCGTGCCTGGAATCGTTGACGGACCGACATGTCCGTGTTTAAATAAAGAGAAAGTCAACTGGTTGAAAATTACAACCAATACCGGTTTTGCAACTACCAGTATCACGTGACCGGCAGTCATACCAAACATCAGAAATCAAGAAGTGACTCTCCTGCCCATCCTGGAACTAATGCTAGAACGCTACCTCCGAGATTCAGTCACCTCCTGTCAAACTTTATTTAAAACTTTATTTCAAACCTCACCCAAACAATTCTCCATTTCGGAAAGGTAAGAAAGTGTCACAACAAGCGTAATTTGATCGAACATACATGAGATGAACAATTTCAACCGTAAACCGGAGTAAGCCTTTATTTACTATTGCATTTCTCTTCGTATCGTCACTACAGGACAAAAGAAACTTTTTTTGATAATATTAACACTTCAAAGTGTTTGTAGGAAACAGGAAGGGCAAGCTGAATTTGATACAAATACTGCCACACGAGTAAATAATATGTTGGTGCAGGTAGGATAGAGTAGGATTCTTAATTCCGAAAAAAACACCAACATTATGTTAGTAAGGGGGTATGTAGTGTGTGTGCAGAGAGGCTAATTACTACGTCTCATTACTTTACCCCCCAGGATATTAGTAAGGGGGTATGTAGTATGTATGCAGAGAGGCTAATTACTGCGTCTCATTACTGTACCCCACGGGATATTGTCATTAAGCCCCACTAAATGTGTTGACAAGCGATAAATCCATCGCTGTTCTTTCTCGAAAAGCAAATTGGGTGAATTGAGCCCTGGTTTAATTTGCTCAATAATTGTCCAATGTAGATCATCCACAGTATGATTCAGACGCAAGAAATGTTCAGTCAGTTTCGTTGTAGTTCTTTTGCAGCGAATGTTACTGCGATGTTCGCCTATACGTTGTTTAATCTTCCGTGTGGTCATCCCTACATACTGTAATTGACAAGGACAAGTGATCAAATACACAACGTCCGAGGTGTTACAATTTGTGTGACCACGTTGCGTCCAGACTTTATCATTTTCCAAAGACAAAGTCTTAGTTGGTGTAGTTAGATGGCAAACACTACACGACCCACACGGAAAGTGTCCTGAAACTGGTGGAAGACCCCAAGCACCAAGGACAGTGGAAACACCCTCATTATGAGTCTTCCTGGGTCTGGTATGTACCAGTGAATCCTTAATGCTCTTAGCCTTAGCAAAAAGAGGTTTTTCCCACTGTAGATTGTTACTAGTGAGGATCGTCCATCCCCTCTGTCTTAACTTGCTGGTCAAATCCTTAGATTGTGTCCTAAAGTCCTCTACCTTACTGCAATTTACCCATACATATGACAAGGAAGAGATGGTGTTTTTGGATGTAGTTGTCACTAAGAGGGAAGGGGTGTTACTGACCAAAACCCATTATAAACCCACCTCTAAGAACAACTTATTGACTTTTTCCAGTTTCCACCCGCGACCACTGCGGGAAAATTTACCGTATGGTCAATTTTTACGCATTCGACGTAATTGCAGTAAGGTAGAGGAATTTAGGACACAAGCTAAGGATTTGACCCGCAAGTTAAGACAGAGGGGTTATCCCGAGAAGATTTTGACAGCTAGCTGTAAAAGGGCTAGGAATCAACCTAGGGATATCCTTTTACAGACCACTGTGAAAGAGAGTACAAATGTACCTTTAACATGTGTCACTACCTGCAATATTGCATCAAATACCATCTCAAAATCCATCAAAAAGCGTTGGACGATCCTCACTAGTAACAATCTACAGTGGGAAAAACCTCTTTTTGCATACAAAAAGGCTAAGAGCATTAAGGATTCACTGGTACATACCAGACCCAGGAAGACTCATAATGAGAGTGTTCCCACTGTCTTTGGTGCTTGGGGTCTACCACCAGTTTCAGGACACTTTCCGTGTGGGTCGTGTAGTGTTTGCCATCTAACTACACCCACTAAGACTTTGTCTTTGGAAAATGATAAAGTCTGGACGCAACGTGGTCACACAAATTGTAACACCTCAGACGTTGTGTATTTGATCACTTGTCCTTGTCAATTACAGTATGTAGGGATGACCACACGGAAGATTAAACAACATATAGGCGAACATCGCAGTAACATTCGCTGCAAAAGAACTACAACGAAACTGACTGAACATTTCTTGCGTCTGAATCATACTGTGGATGACCTACATTGGACAATTATTGAGCAAATTAAACCAGGGCTCAATTCACCAAATTTGCTTTTTGAGAAAGAACAGCGATGGATTTATCGCATGTCAAAACATTCAGTGGGGCTTAATGACAATATCCCGTGGGGTACAGTAATGAGATGCAGTAATTAGCATCTCTGCATACATACTACATACCCCCTTACTAATATCCTGGGGGGTAAAGTAATGAGACATAGTAATTAGCCTCTCTGCACACACACTACATACCCCTTTACTAACATAATGTTGGTGGTTTTTTAGGAATTAAGAATCCTACTCTATCCTACCTGCACCAACATATTATTTACTCGTGTGGCAGTATTTGTTTCAAATTCAGCTTGCCCTTACTGTTTCCTACAAACACTTTGAAGTGTTAATATTATCAAAAAAAGTTTCTTTTGTCCTGTAATGACGAAACAAAGAGAAATGCAATAGTAAACAAAGGCTTACTCCGGTTTACGGTTGAAATTGTTCATCTCATGTATGTTCGATCAAATTACGCTTGTTGTGACACTTTCTTACCTTTCCGAAACGGAGAATTGTTTGGGTGAGGTTTGAAATAAAGTTTTAAATAAAGTTTGACAGGAGGTGACTGAATCTCGGAGGTAGCGTTCTAGCATTAGTTCCGGGATGGGCAGGAGAGTCCCTTCTTGATTTCTGATGTTTGGTATGACTGCCGGTCACGTGATACTGGTAGTTGCAAAACCGGTATTGGTTGTTATTTTCAACCAGTTGACTTTCTCTTTATTTAAACACGGACATGTCGATCCTTCAACGATTCCAGGCACGGTGGGATAAGATAGGTGTATTTACTCGGCAGGGGACTTGGACGAAGTGAGTACCGCTGGCGAACTTGCTGTGTCTTCAGCGGTCCTTTTTCTTCCATAACTAGCGGATGGACGAACTTTGACTTATCCTCCTGTATTTCTCCTATTACAGTTGTTCTGTAGTCCCGTCACCCACTCGTTTGCCAAAGGAGCGCACTCCTTCGTGAATACACGTAAGCCCTGTTCCTTGTTCAAATTGTGTTGCTTGTTTTATATGGCAGTATGCACCATTATTTTTATGGCGCTTTCTTTATAATCTTTGATTCGCCTTTTATCACGAAGTAGACTCGTTGTATCACCTGTTATCTCATTAATGATAGAAACGATTGACATATTCGCTTCTATTGATGGATTTATTAAGTGAAACACACAATGCTTGTTCCTCGATTAATGATTTCATCTAAAGATAGTTGAACATCGATTTATGTCACTGTCAGTATATTCTTAATAACTTTATAAGAATTTATTTTGTGCCTTGTTCACGTCTCTTGAATGGCTTGAGATGACCTGATGTGTAAAATACATACAAATACAATATATTAATGTTGTTTTTTTCAGACACTTCAAGGCTTTTGGGAAATTCTCGAAGGCCACTACAAAACCGTGAGTTAATTCGGTCTTTTTTCACCTGAGGTTAGGATAAGCCTTAGTGAGCTTATACCGCCGAGGTGATTTGTATTTTTTGATAGGTCCTGAAGAAAGCTTCGTGCAGTGACGTATAGAAGCTGAAACATGTCGACCACATTAACACACAAATAGGATATATCTGACTCATTGTTGTCAGTTGAAATTGTCCTTTCATACACTTGTTTTTAACTAGTGCCAGGTTCGTCGTCATTAAAATATTTTTGGACGAGCTCTGGGTACTTTTTAATTCACCCCCCTTTTTTTGTACACTCACCACCTTTATATTGTCCTTACTGGTCTGATATTTGCGCTCCATTGTAATCAAAACGTTGAAGCACACCAGAGGTGCATTAGGCACCTCTGGTGGAACCCTATGATGAAGCATGTCAGCAACTAGGTTGGTGAGTGAGGGTTCTTTACACACATCAGATCAATTTATTTAAGGCACATTATTGTACTGGAGGTTTCCCTAGTTGTACTTGGGATCCTTTCTCTTTTTTCTTTGTATACACTCTTTTGTTGTTTAATCTATGATATAGGGGGATTAAGAGTGTGCTTCAACCCTCTCTCTCTTGTTGTTTATAGCTTTTAAGGCAAGCATCTGGTGTTTCGAGTCTGACACGCATATCACACGCACGGGCGAAGAAAACACGCGTTTTGAAGGGAAATGATAAATTATGCAGGACATCATTTCCATTTCCGATTTGGCCACGTCGTTGACAGTGTTCATTTATTTTAGACAAAACAATCTAATGAATGTTCCTCCTGGATTGACAAGTAAAAGTTATACACTAACCCGGAAACTGATGTGCTTCTTTCGTCCTTCCATTAGGTAAATGGAGAGGGCTGTGTTCATTAGTATTTTGATTGGACAATTTAGGCTTTGTGAATCTTAAATATTTAAGTCAATAATTGATTTGGTTAAATTGCTCCGGAGAGTGATCCTAGCTGTGATAACTCAAACGTGCATGCAGAGCATACAAACGGCATCTGTGCTGTGTGCCTGGACTGCTCTGCACAGACAGAATACTTGCTCACCATTCGGCTTCATTTTGTTCGCCAGGCCATTTTTTCATGACTGAGAATTAAACCTGAGAAAATCCTTTGTGAATCAGACCCAGGGCACAAGTCCTAAACAAGCATTGGCATAGCCAATAGATCTCGCCTTGGGGACTTTATAAGTGTTTAGCCATGCAACAGTTGCATAACTAAATACTTTTATGGTCCCAAAAGTGAGACCTAATGGCTATGCCAATGCTTGTTTTAAATGGTGTGAACACGTTCAGTAGTTTTTGAGATATTAAAGGAAAAATACGTAATATATCGAGGTGGGACATAACTACACAAGCACAAGCTTGGCTCTAATTGGCTGCCAACACTTCAATCCAGGAAGTGTTGGCAGCCATCTTGGTGCAATGCTTTTTAGGTCTCGCCTAGCGATGCAGCACATGACCTGTGCCATACACAAAAACCACTGCATTGCCCTAAACCCTAAAACACTACCCCAGCATGACCCCCTACACGCATGAACACCACTGAACTGCCCTAAACCCTAAAACACTAACCCAGCACGACCCCCTAAACGGCAGCATGAACACCACTGCACTGCCCTAAACCCTAAAACACTACCCCCAGCATGACACCCTACACTGCCCGAACACCACTGCACTGACCTAAACCCTGAAACACCACCCCCAGCACAACCCCCTACACTGCCCAAACACCACTGCACTGCCCTAAACCCTGAAACACCACCCCCAGTATGACCCCCTACACTGCCCGAACACACTGCACTGCCCTAAACCCTGTCCCACCACCCCCAGCAAGGCTCCTTACACTGCCCGAACACTACAGTCCTAAACCCTGAAACACCACCCCCTGCAAGATCCCCTACACTGCCCAAACACCACTGCCCTGGCCTAAACCCTGAAACACCACCCCCTGCATGACCCCCTAAACTGCCCGAACACCACTGCACTGCCCTATACCCTGAAACACCACCCTCTGCACGACCCCCTACACTGCCTGAACACCAATGCTCTGCCCTAAACCCTGAAACACCAGCCCCAGCACGACCCCCTACTCTGCCCGAACACCACTGCTCTGCCCTAAACCCTAAAACACCAACCCCAGCACGACCCCGTGAGCAAAAAAACGATGGATTTAGGCACAGAGATCTGTACTGGGGTAAATGTATGACATTGTTCCGCATTTTGTCCATCAACTGTTGTTTTTGCATTTGTCATCTCGAGTGGGAAGGGTATACCCAGATGTGGGTCCTGTGCTCTCTATGCAACTGGAATCAAGCTATCCTGGCTGAAGAGGGGTGAAACCCCGAAACAGGTCCTAGGATGCTTGTTTCCAGTCCAGGGAGGACCTGGCTTGGCAATTCGGGCTGGACTGTTCCCCTGAGGCACAGGGTCGAGACTGATTTGCATATGGCTGGGTTCAAACTGGAACGGCATGGTGAGGAAAAAACGATGGATTTAGGCCCAGATCTCTGTACTGGGGGCAATGTATGACATTGCTCTGCATTCTGTCCATCCATTGTTGTTTTTGCATTTGTCACCCAAGTGGGAAGGGTATGCCCAGACGTGGGTCCCGTGCTCTCCATAAAACTGGAATCAAGCTATCCTGGCTGAAGAGGGGGGAAACCCCGAAACCGGTGCAATGATCCTTGTTTCCAGTCCAGGGAGGACCTGGCTTGGCAATTTGGGCTGGACAGTTCCCATGAGGCACAGGGTCAAGACTGATTTGAATGTGGCTGGGTTCAAACTTAAACGGCATGGTGAGCAAAAAAATGATGGCTTTAGGCCCAGATCTCTGTACTGGGGTGAATGTATGACATTGTTCTGCATTCTGTCCATCAACTGTTGTTTTTGCATTTGTCACCCCGAGTGGGGAGGGTATGCCCAGACGTGGGTCCCGTGGACTCCATGTCACTGGAATCAAGCTATCCTGGCTGAAGAGGGGTGAAACCCCGAAACCGATCATGGGATGCTTGTTTCCAGTCCAGGGGGGACCTGGCTTGGCAGTTCAGGCTGGACTGTTCCCATGAGGCACAGGGTCAAGACTGATTTGCATATGTCTGGGTTCAAACTGGAACGGCATGGTGAGCAAAAAAACGATGGATTTAGGCACAGATCTCTCTACTGGGGTGAATGTATGACATTGTTCTGCATTCTGTCCACCAACTGTTGTTTTTGCATTTGTCACCTCGAATGGGAAGGGTATGCCCAGACGTGGGTCCCGTGCTCTCCATGCCACTGGAATCAAGCTATCATGGCTGAAGAGGGGTGAAACCCCGAACCCAGTCCTAGGATGCTTCTTTCCAGTCCAGAGAGGACCTGGCTTGGCAGTTCGGGCTGGACTGTTCCCATGAGGCACATGGTCAAGACTGATTTGCAAATGTCTGGGTTCAAACTGGAACGGCATGGTGAGCAAAAAAATGATGGATTTAGACCCAGATCTCTGTACTGGGGTGAATGTATGACATTGTTCTGCATTCTGTCCATCAACTGCTGTTTTTGCATTTTTCACCCCGAGAGGGAAGGGTATGCCCAGACGTGGGTCCCGTGCTCTCCATGCCACTGGAATCAAGCTATCCTAGCTGAAGAGTGATGAAAGCCCAAAACCGGTCCTAGGATGCTTGTTTTCAGTCCAGGGAGGACCTGGCTTGGCAGTTCGGGCTGGACTGTTCCGATGAGGCACAGGGTCAAGACCGATTTGCATACGGCTGGGTTCAAACTGGAACGAAATAGTGAGCAAAAAAATGATGGATTTAGGCCCAGATCTCTGTACTGGGGTGAATGTATGACATTGCTCTGCATTCTGTGCATCAACTGTTGTTTTTGCATTTGTCAGCCTGAGAGGGAAGGGTATGCCCAGACGTGGGTCCCGTGCTCACCATGCCACTGGAATCAAGCTATCCTGGCTGAAGAGGGGTGAAACTCCGAAACCAGTCCTAGGATGCCTGTTTCCAGTCCAGGGAGGGCCTGGCTTGGCAGTTCAGACTGGACTGTTCCCATGAGGCACAGGGTCAAGACTGATTTGCAAATGGCTGGGTTCAAACTGGAACGGCATGGTGAGCAAAAAAACAATGGATTTAGTCCCAGATCTCTGTACTAGGGTAAATGTATGACAATGTTCTGCATCTTTTCCATCAACTGTTGTTTTTGCATTTGTCACCCCGAGTTGGAAGGGTATTCCCAGATGTTGGTCCCGTTCTCTCCTTGCCTCTGGAATCAAGTTATCCTGGCTGAAGAGGGGTGAAACCTTGAATCCGGTCCTAGGATGCTTGTTTCCAGTCAGGGGAGGACCTGGCTTGGCAGTTTGGGCTGGACTGTTCCCATGAGGCACAGGGTCAAGAGTGATTTGCATATGGCTGGGTTCAAACTGGAATGGCATGGTGAGCAAAAAACGATGGATTTAGCCCCAGATCTCGGTACTGGGGTGAATGTACGACATTGTTCTGCATTCTGTCCATCAACTGTTGTTTTTGCATTTGTCACCCCGAGTGGGAAGGGTATGCCTAGACGTGGGTCCCGTGCTCTCCATGCCACTGGAATCCAGCTATCCTGGCTGAAGAGGGGTGAAACCCCGAAACCGGTCCTATGATGCTTCTTTCCAGTCCAGGGAGGACCTGGCTTGGAAGTTCGGGCTGGACTGTTCCCATGAGGCACAGGGTCAACGCCGATTTGCATATGTCTGGGTTCAAACTGGAAAGGCATGGTGAGCAAAAAAACGATGGATTTAGGCACAGATCTCTCTACTGGGGTGAATGTTTGACATTGTTTTGCATTCTGTCCACCAACTGTTGTTTTTGCATTTGTCACACCGAGTGGGAAGGGTATGCCCAGACGTGGGTCCCGTGCTCTCCATGCCACTGGAATCAAGCTATCCTGGCTGAAGAGGGGTGAAACCCCGAACCCAGTCCTAGGATGCTTGTTTCCAGTCCAGAGAGGACCTGGCTTGGCAGTTCGGGCTGGACTGTTCCCATGAGGCACATGGTCAAGACTGATTTGCAAATGTCTGGGTTCAAACTGAAACGGCATGGTGAGCAAAAAAATGATGGATTTAGGCCCAGATCTCTGTACTGGGGTGAATGTATGACATTGTTCTGCATTTTTTCCATCAACTGTTGTTTTTGCATTTGTCACCCCGAGTGGGAAGGGTATTCCCAGATGTTGGTCTTGTTCTCTCCTTGCCGCTGGAATCAAGATATCCTGGCTGAAGAGGGGTGAAACCCTGAATCCGGTCCTAGGATGCTTGTTTCCAGTCAGGGGAGGACCTGGCTTGGCAGTTTGGGCTGGACTGTTCCCATGAGGCACAGGGTCAAGAGTGATTTGCATATGGCTGGGTTCAAACTGGAATGGCATGGTGAGCAAAAAACGATGGATTTAGCCCCAGATCTCGGTACTGGGGTGAATGTACGACATTGTTCTTCATTCTGTCCATCAACTGTTGTTTTTGCATTTGTCACCCCGAGTGGGAAGGGTATGCCTAGACGTGGGTCCCGTGGACTCCATGCCACTGGAATCCAGCTATCCTGGCTGAAGAGGGGTGAAACCCCGAAACCGGTCCTATGATGCTTCTTTCCAGTCCAGGGAGGACCTGGCTTGGAAGTTCGGGCTGGACTGTTCCCATGAGGCACAGGGTCAACGCCGATTTGCATATGTCTGGGTTCAAACTGGAAAGGCATGGTGAGCAAAAAAACGATGGATTTAGGCACAGATCTCTCTACTGGGGTGAATGTATGACATTGTTCTGCATTCTGTCCACCAACTGTTGTTTTTGCATTCGTCACACCGAGTGGGAAGGGTATGCCCAGACGTGGGTCCCGTGCTCTCCATGCCACTGGAATCAAGCTATCCTGGCTGAAGAGGGGTGAAACCCCAAACCCAGTCCTAGGATGCTTGTTTCCAGTCCAGAGAGGACCTGGCTTGGCAGTTCGGGCTGGACTGCTCCCATGAGGCACATGGTCAAGACTGATTTGCACATGTCTGGGTTCAAACTGAAACGGCATGGTGAGCAAAAAAATGATGGATTTAGGCCCAGATCTCTGTACTGGGGTGAATGTATGACATTGTTCTGCATTCTATCCATCAACTGCTGTTTTTGCATTTTTCACCCCGAGAGGGAAGGGTATGCCCAGACGTGGGTCCCGTGCTCTCCATGCCACTGGAATCAAGCTATCCTAGCTGAAGAGTGGTGAAACCCCAAAACCGGTCCTAGGATGCTTGTTTTCAGTCCAGGGAGGACCTGGCTTGGCAGTTCGGGCTGGACTGTTCCAATGAGGCACAGGGTCAAGACCGATTTGCATACGACTGGGTTCAAACTGGAACGGCATAGTGAGCAAAAAAATGATGGATTTAGGCCCAGATCTCTGTACTGGGGTGAATGTATGACATTGCACTGCATTCTGTGCATCAACTGTTGTTTTTGCATTTGTCACCCTGAGAGGGAAGGGTATGCCCAGACGTGGGTCCCATGATCTCCATGCCACTGGAATCAAGCTATCCTGGCTGAAGAGGGGTAAAACTCCGAAACCAGTCCTAGGATGCCTGTTTCCAGTCCAGGGAGGGCCTGGCTTGGCAGTTCAGACTGGACTGTTCCCATGAGGCACAGGGTCAAGACTGATTTGCAAATGGCTGGGTTCAAACTGGAACGGCATGGTGAGCAAAAAAACTATGGATTTAGTCCCAGATCTCTGTACTAGGGTGAATGTATGACATTGTTCTGCATCTTTTCCATCAACTGTTGTTTTTGCATTTGTCACCCCGAGTGGGAAGGGTATACCCAGATATTGGTCCCGTTCTCTCCTTGCCTCTGGAATCAAGTTATCCTGGCTGAAGAGGGGTGAAACCCTGAATCCGGTCCTAGGATGCTTGTTTCCAGTCAGGGGAGGACCTGGCTTGGCAGTTTGGGCTGGACTGTTCCCATGAGGCACAGGGTCAAGACTGATTTGCAAATGGCTGGGTTCAAACTGGAACGGCATGGTGAGCAAAAAAACAATGGATTTAGTCCCAGATCTCTGTACTAGGGTGAATGTATGACATTGTTCTGCATCTTTTCCATCAACTGTTGTTTTTGCATTTGTCACCCCGAGTGGGAAGGGTATTCCCAGATGTTGGTCCCGTTCTTTCCTTGCCTCTGGAATCAAGATATCCTGGCTGAAGAGGGGTGAAACCCTGAATCCGGTCCTAGGATGCTTGTTTCCAGTCAGGGGAGGACCTGGCTTAGCAGTTTGGGCTGGACTGTTCCCATGAGGCACAGGGTCAAGAGTGATTTGCATATGGCTGGGTTCAAACTGGAATGGCATGGTGAGCAAAAAACGATGGATTTAGCCCCAGATCTCGGTACTGGGGTGAATGTACGACATTGTTCTGCATTCTGTCCATCAACTGTTGTTTTTGCATTTGTCACCCCGAGTGGGAAGGGTATGCCTAGACGTGGGTCCCGTGGACTCCATGCCACTGGAATCCAGCTATCCTGGCTGAAGAGGGGTGAAACCCCGAAACCGGTCCTATGATGCTTCTTTCCAGTCCAGGGAGGACCTGGCTTGGAAATTCGGGCTGGACTGTTCCCATGAGGCACAGGGTCAACGCCGATTTGCATATGTCTGGGTTCAAACTGGAAAGGCATGGTGAGCAAAAAAACGATTGATTTAGGCACAGATCTCTCTACTGGGGTGAATGTATGACATTGTTCTGCATTCTGTCCACCAACTGTTGTTTTTGCATTCGTCACACCGAGTGGGAAGGGTATGCCCAGACGTGGGTCCCGTGCTCTCCATGCCACTGGAATCAAGCTATCCTGGCTGAAGAGGGGTGAAACCCCGAACCCAGTCCTAGGATGCTTGTTTCCAGTCCAGAGAGGACCTGGCTTGGCAGTTCGGGCTGGACTGTTCCGATGAGGCACAGGGTCAAGACCGATTTGCATACGACTGGGTTCAAACTGGAACGGCATAGTGAGCAAAAAAATGATGGATTTAGGCCCAGATCTCTGTACTGGGGTGAATGTATGACATTGCACTGCATTCTGTGCATCAACTGTTGTTTTTGCATTTGTCACCCTGAGAGGGAAGGGTATGCCCAGACGTGGGTCCCATGATCTCCATGCCACTGGAATCAAGCTATCCTGGCTGAAGAGGGGTAAAACTCCGAAACCAGTCCTAGGATGCCTGTTTCCAGTCCAGGGAGGGCCTGGCTTGGCAGTTCAGACTGGACTGTTCCCATGAGGCACAGGGTCAAGACTGATTTGCAAATGGCTGGGTTCAAACTGGAACGGCATGGTGAGCAAAAAAAAACTATGGATTTAGTCCCAGATCTCTGTACTAGGGTGAATGTATGACATTGTTCTGCATCTTTTCCATCAACTGTTGTTTTTGCATTTGTCACCCCGAGTGGGAAGGGTATACCCAGATATTGGTCCCGTTCTCTCCTTGCCTCTGGAATCAAGTTATCCTGGCTGAAGAGGGGTGAAACCCTGAATCCGGTCCTAGGATGCTTGTTTCCAGTCAGGGGAGGACCTGTCTTGGCAGTTTGGGCTGGACTGTTCCCATGAGGCACAGGGTCAAGAGTGATTTGCATATGGCTGGGTTCAAACTGGAACGGCATGGTGAGCAAAAAACGATGGATTTAGCCCCAGATCTCGGTACTGGGGTGAATGTACGACATTGTTCTGCATTCTGTCCATCAACTGTTGTTTTTGCATTTGTCACCCCGAGTGGGAAGGGTATGCCTAGACGTGGGTCCCGTGGACTCCATGCCACTGGAATCCAGCTATCCTGGCTGAAGAGGGGTGAAACCCCGAAACCGGTCCTATGATGCTTCTTTCCAGTCCAGGGAGGACCTGGCTTGGAAGTTCGGGCTGGACTGTTCCCATGAGGCACAGGGTCAACGCCGATTTGCATATGTCTGGGTTCAAACTGGAACGGCATGGTGAGCAAAAAAACGATGGATTTAGGCACAGATCTCTCTACTGGGGTGAATGTATGACATTGTTCTGCATTCTGTCCACCAACTGTTGTTTTTGCATTTGTCACACCGAGTGGGAAGGGTATGCCCAAATGTGGGTCCCGTGCTCTCCATGCCACTGGAATCAAGCTATCCTGGCTGAAGAGGGGTGAAACCCCGAACCCAGTCCTAGGATGCTTGTTTCCAGTCCAGAGAGGACCTGGCTTGGCAGTTCGGGCTGGACTGTTCCCATGAGGCACATGGTCAAGACTGATTTGCAAATGTCTGGGTTCAAACTGGAACGGCATGGTGAGCAAAAAAATGATGGATTTAGGCCCAGATCTCTGTACTGGGGTGAATGTATGACATTGTTCTGCATTCTATCCATCAACTGCTGTTTTTGCATTTTTCACCCCGAGAGGGAAGGGTATGCCCAGACGTGGGTCCCGTGCTCTCCATGCCACTGGAATCAAGGTATCCTAGCTGAAGAGTGGTGAAACCCCAAAACTGGTCCTAGGATGCTTGTTTTCAGTCCAGGGAGGACCTGGCTTGGCAGTTCGGGCTGGACTGTTCCGATGAGGCACAGGGTCAAGACCGATTTGCATACGGCTGGGTTCAAACTGGAACGGCATAGTGAGCAAAAAAATGATGGATTTAGGCCCAGATCTATGTACTGGGGTGAATATATGACATTGTTCTGCATTCTGTCCATTAACTGTTGTTTTTGCATTTGTCACGCCGAGTGGGAAGGGTGTGCCCAGACGAGGGTCCCGTGCTCTCCATGCCACTGGAATCAAGCTATCCTGGCTGAAGAGGGGTGAAACCCCGATCCCGGTCCTAGGGTGCTTGTTTCAGGTCCAGGGAGAAACTGGCTTGGCAGTTCGGGCTGGACTGTTCCCATGAGGCACAGGGTCAAGACTGATTTGCATATGGCTGTGTTCAAACAGGAATGGCATGGTGAGCACAAAAACGATGGATGTAGGCCCAGATCTCTGTACTGGGGTGAATGTAAGACATTGTTCTGCATTCTGTCCATCAACTGTTGTTTTTGCACTAAACCCTGAAACACAACCCCCCTGCATGACCCCCTACACTGCCTGAACACCACTGCACTACCCTATACCCTGAAACACCTCCCAGCACGATACCTACACTGCCTAAACACCACTAAAGTGCCATAAACCCTGAAACACCACCCCCCTGCATGACCTCCCACACTGCCCAAAAACACTGCACTGCCCTAAACCCTGAAACACCACCCTCCTTCTTGACCCCACACACTGCCCAAACACGACTGCACTGTCATAAACCCTGAAAGACCACCCCCTGCATGACCACCTACACTGCCCAAATGCCACTGCACTGCCCCAACCCTGAAACACCACCCCCGCATGACCCCCTACACTGCCCGAACTCCACTGCACAGCCCTAAACCCTGAAAAACACCACCCCCAGAAAGACACCCTACACTGCCCTAACGCAACAGCACTGCCCTAAACCCTGAAAGACCACCCCCAGCAAGACCCCTAAACTGCCTGAACACCACTGCACTGCCCTAAACCCTGAAACACTAGCACCAGCACAATGTCCTACACTGTCTGAACACCACTGCACTGCCCTAATGCCTTAAACACCACCCCCCTGCACGACCCCTACACTGCCTGAACAGCACTGCCCTGCCCTAAACCCTGAAACACTACCACCTGCATGACTCCGTACACTGCCCGAAAAACACTCCACTGCCCTGTACCCTGAAACACCACCCCCAGCATGACCCCCTTCACTGGCTGAACACCACTGCACTGCCCTAAACCCTGAAACACCACCCCCAGCATGACCCCCTACACTGTCCGAACACCACTGCACTGCCCTGAACCCTGAAACACCACCCCCTGGATGACCCCCTACACTGCCTGAACACCACTGCACTGCCTTAAACCCTGAAACACCTACCCCCTTCATGACCCCCTACACTGCCCAAAAACCAGTGCACTGCCTTAAACCCTGAAACAACACCCCCAGCATGACCCCCTTTACTGCCTGAATGCCACTACACTGCCCTAAAACCTGAAACACCACGCCCCTGCACAACACCCTACACTGCCCGAACACCACTGCGCTGCCCTAAACCCTGAAACACCTACCCCCTGCACGACACCCTACACTGCCTGAATGCCAATGCACTACCCTAAACCCTTGAAACACCACCCCCCCGCACGACTCCCTACACTGCCCGAATGCCACTGCACTGCCCTAAACCCTGATACCAAAGGGGATGGTGGACGGAGCGTTTGAGCAAATCAAACACTCACCTCCAGTCAACTGATCTGGGTATGATCCATCATCATTCTTTAGCTCACTCCACCACCCCAGTTCAGACATGGCCATATGCAAATCAGTCTGACCCTGTGCCTCATGGGAACAGTCCAGCCCAAACTGCCAAGCCATGTCTTCCCTGGACCGGAAACAAGCATCCTGGGACCGGTTTCAGATTCATAACCCTCATCAGCCAGGCTATGTTAAATCCAGTGGCAAAGTGAGCAAGGGACCCACGTCTGGGCATACCCTGCCAACTTAGGGCGAACAAAGCAATGCCAAAGGGGATGATGGACGGAGCGTTTGAGCAAATCAAAAACTCACCCCCAATCAACTGATCTGGGTATAATCCATCATCATTCTTTAGCTCACTCCACCACCCCAGTTCAGACATGGTCATATGCACATCAGTCTGACCCTGTGCCTCATGGGAACAGTCCAGCCCGAACAGCCCAGCAATGTCTTCCCTGGACCAGAAACAAGCATCCTGGGACCAGGTTCGGGTTCATAACCCTCATCAGCCAGGCTATCTTAAATCCAGCGGCAAACTGAGCAAGGGACCCACGTCTGGGCATACTCTGCCAACTTAGGGTGAACAAAGAGATACCAAAGGGGATGAGGGACGGAGCGTTTCAACAAATAAAAACACTCACCCCAGTGAACTGATCTGGGTATAAGCCATCATCATTCTTTAGCTCACTCCACCACCCCAGTACAGACATGGCCATATGCAAATCAGCCTGACCCTGTGCCTCATGGGAACAGTCCAGCCCGAACTGCAACGCCATGTCTTCCCTGGACCGGAAACAAGCATCCTGGTACCAGTTTCGGGTTCATAACCCTCATCAGCCAGGCTATCTTGAATACAGTGGTAAAGTGAGCAAGGGACCCAAGTCTGGGCATACACTGCAATTTATGGCGAACAAAGCGATACCAAAGGGGATGATGGATGGAGCGTTTGAGCAAATGAAACAATCACCCCCAGTCAACTGATCTGGGTATAATCCATCATCATTCTGTAGCTCACTCCACCACCCCAGTTCAGACATTGCCATATGCAAATCAGTCTGACCCTGTGCCTCATGGGAACAGTCCGGCCCGAACTGCCAAGCCATGTCTTCCCTGGACCGGAAGCAAGCATCCTGGGACCGGTTTCGGGTTCATAACCCTCATCAGCCAGGCTATCTTGATACAAGTGGCAAAGTGAGCAAGGGACCCACGTTCGGGCATACCCTGCCAAATTAGGGCGAACAAAGCGATACCAAAGGGGATGATGGATGGAGCGTTTGAGCAAATTAAACACTCACCTCCAGTCAACTGATCTGGGTATATTCCATCATCATTCTTTAGATCACTCCACCACCCCAGTTCAGACATGGCAACTGAAACTACACCCCAGCAAGACCCCCTAAACTGCCCGAACACCACTGCCCTAAACCCTGAAACACCACACCCTGCAAGACCCCCTACACTCCCCGAACACCACTGCATTAAACCCTGAAATACCAGCCTCTGCAAAACCCCCTACACTGCCCGAACACCACTGATCTGCCCTAAACCCTGAAACACCACCCCCTGCACAACCCCTACACTGCCCGAACACCACTGCACTGCCCTAATCCCTATAACACCACCCCCAGCATGAGCCCCTACACTATGAATATTATCTACTGTCGGTCTCCAGTATTATCTACTGGTGTTCGCCAGTAGATAGTTATAGTTAGGACCTTGATTCTATTCAAAAAGCGTTTGGCGCCGGTTGACAAATCTTCGCAAAATTTTCAAAACTTTGGTTTCTCTCCCATCAGGTTCTCTCCGGAAAGTTTCGGGATGATTCGCCAAGTGGGGCCAAGAAAAAAGGGGGGTCCCTAAACTTGTTTTCTCCATGTTAAATACTATAGGAAATTTTAGACACGACTACAGCCCGAACTGCTGAACGGAATTACACCATATTTGGCAAGAAGGTAGCCCTTGGTTCAGAAAGAGATGTTTTTTTTAAATGATGTAAATCCGTTCAGTAGTTTCTGAGAAATTCCAAAAACTAGAGGTCAGAAAATCATTTTTCCCATTGGAAACTTTAGACACGGTTACAGACAAAACTGCTGAACGGAATTACACCAAATTTGGCAAAAAGGTAGTGCTTGGTTCAGAAAGCACCTTTTTTTTAAGTGCTGTAAATCAGTTAAGAAGTTTTCGAGATATTAAAGGAAAAAACCTTTATATATATGGGCGGAACCTAACTACACAAGCACAAGCTTGGCTCTATTTGGCTGCCAACACTTCAATCCAGGAAGTGTTGCCAGCCATCTTGGGGCAATGCTTTATCAGTCTTGCCTAGCGACGCAGTGCATGCGATGAACACAACACAAACACCACTGCAGTGCCCTAAGCCCTAAAACACTACCCCAGCATGACCCCTACACTGCACGAATAGCACTGCACTGCCCTAAACCCTAAAACACTACCCCAGAACGACCCAACACAAGGAACAAACACCAGTGCACTGCCCTAAACCCTAAAACACTACACCCAGCACTACCCCCTACACTACCCGAACACCACTACACTGCCCTAAACCCTGAAACTCCACCCCCAGCACGACCCCCTACACTGCCCGAACACCAATGCACTGCCCTAAACCCTGAAACACCACCCCCATCACGACCCCTACACTGCCCTACACAACTGCACTGCGCTAAACACTGAAACACCACCCCCAGCACGACCCCCTACACTGCCCGAACACCACTGCACTGCCCAAAACCCTGAAACACAACCCCAAGCACGACCCCTTACACTGCCCGAACACCACTGCTCCGCCCTAATCCCTGAAACACCAGCCCCAGCACGACCCCTACACTGCCCGAACACCACTGCACTGCCCTTAACCCTGAAACTCTAACCCCAGCACGACCCCTACACTGCCCGAACACTATTGCACTGCCCTAAACCCTAAACCCTGAAGAACTAGCCCCAGAACGATTCCCTACACTGCCCGGACACCACTGCACTGCTCCAAACCCTGAAACACCACCCCCAGCTCGATCCCCTACACTGCCCGAACACCACTGCACTGCCCTAAATCCAGAAACACCACCCCAGCATGACCCCTTACACTGTCCGAACACCACTGCACATGCCTAAACCCTGAAACACCACCCCTGTATGACCCCCCACACTGCTCGAACGACAGTGCACTGCCCTAAACCCTTAAACACCACCCCCAGCAAGACCCATCCACTGCTCGAACACCACTGCCCTAAACTCTGAAACACCAAACCCTGCAAGACCCCCTACACTGCCCGACCACCACTGCCCTGCCCTAAACCCTGAAACACCACACCCTGCATGACACCCTACACTGCCTGAATACCACTGCACTGCCCTATACCCAGAAACACCACCCCCATCATGACCCCCTACACTGCCCGAACAACACTGCTCTGCCCTAAACCCTGAAACACCACCCTCAGCACTGCCCCCTACTCTACCCCAACACCACTGCTCTGCCCTAAACCCTGAAACACCACCCCCCTGCATGACCCCTACACAGCCCGAATGCCACTGCACTGCGCTAAACCCTGAAACACCACCCCCAGCACGACCCCCTACAATGCCCGAACACCACTGCTTTGCCTTAAACCCTGAAACACCAACTACAGCCGGACACTTACAGTGCCCAAACATCACTGCACTGCCCTAAACCCTGAAACACCAGCCCCAGCACGACCCCTACACTGCCCGAACAACACTGCACTGCCCTAAACCCTGAAACTCTAACCCCAGCACGACCCCTACACTGCCCGAACACCATTGCACTGCCCTAAACCCTAAACCCTGAAGAAGTAGCCCCAGAACGATTCCCTACACTGCCCGGACACCACTGCACTACTCCAAATCCCAGAAACACCACCCCCAGCTCGATCCCCTACACTGCCCGAACAGCACTGCACTGCCCTAAATCCTGAAACACCACCCCAGCATGACCCCTTACACTGTCCGAACACCACTGCACAGTCTTAAACCCTGAAACACCACCCCCGCATGACCCCCCACACTGCTCAAACACCACTGCACTGCCCTAAACCCTTAAACACCACCCCCAGCAAGACCCATCCACTGCTCGAACAACACTGCCCTAAACCCTGAAACACCAAACCCTGCAAGAACCCCTACACTGCCCGACCACCACTGCCCTGCCCTAAACCCTGAAACACCACACCCTGCATGACACCCTACACTGCCTGAATACCACTGCACTGCCCTATACCCAGAAACACCACCCCCATCATGACACCCTACACTGCCCGAACAACACTGCTCTGCCCTAGACCCTGAAACAGCACCCTCAGCACTGCCCCCTACTCTGCCCGAACACCACTGCTCTGCCCTAAACCCTGAAACACCACCCCCCTGCATGACCCCTACACAGCCCGAATGCCACTGCACTGCCCTAAACCCTGAAACACCACCCCCAGCACGACCCCCTACAATGCCCGAACACCACTGCTTTGCCTTAAACCCTGAAACACCCACCCCAGCCGGACCCTTACAGTGCCCAAACATTACTGCACTGCCCTAAACCCTGAAACACCAGTCCCAGCATGACCCCATACACTGCCCGAACACCACTGCCCTAAACCCTGAAACACCACCCCCAGCACGATCCCCTACACTGCCTGAACACTACTGCCCTGCCCTAAACCCTGAAACACCACACCCAGCATGACCCCCTAGACTGCCCGAACACCACAGCACTGTCCTAAACCCTGAAACACAAACCCAGCAAGACCACCTACACTGCCTGAACATCACAGTCCTAAACTCTGAAACACCAACCCCAGCACAACCCCTACACTGCCCGAACACCACTGCGCTACCCTAATTCCTGAAACAGTAGCCCCAGCACGACCCCCTCCACTGCCCGATCACCACTGCACTGCCATAAACCCTTAAGCACTAGCCCCAGCACGATGCCCTACACTGCCCGAACACCACTGCACTGCTCCAAACCCTGAAACACTACCCCCTGCTCGACCCCCTACACTGCCCGAACACCACTGCACTGCCCTAAACCTTGAAATACCACCCCCAGCACGACCCCCTACACTGCCCGAACACCACTGCACTGCCCTAAACCCTGAAACACCACACCTCATCATGACCCCCTACTCTGCCGGAACACCACTGCACTGCCCTAAACCCTGAAACACCACCACCAGCATGACCCCTTACACTGTCCGAACACCACTGCACTGTCCTAAACCCTGAAACACCACCCCCGTATGACCCTCTACACTGCTTGAACACCACTGCACTGCCCTAAATCCTTAACCACCCCCGGCAAGACCCCTCCACTGCTCGAACACCACTGCCCTAAACCATGAAACACCAAACCCTGCAAGACCCCCTACAATGTTCGACCACCACTGCCCTGCCCTAAATCCTGAAACACCACGCCCTGCATGACACCCTACACTGCCTGAACACCACTGCACTGCCCTAAACCCAGAAACACCACCCTCAGCATGAAACACTACACTGACCGAACAACACTGCTCTGCCCTAAACCATGAAACACCACCCCTCAGCACTGCCTCCTACTCTGCCCGAACACCACTGCTCTGCCCTTAACCCTGAAACACCATATCCCTGCACAACCCCCTACACAGCCCGAATGCCACTGCACTGCCCTAAACCCTGAAACACCACCCCCAGCACGACCCCCTACAATGCCCGAACACCACTGCTTTGCCTTAAACCCTGAAACACCAGCCCCAGCAGGACCCTTACAGTGCCTAAACACCACTTCACTGCCCTAAACACTGAAACACCAGCCCCAGCATGACCCCATACACTGCCCGAACACCACTGCCCTAAACCCTGAAAAACCATCCTCAGCACGACCCCCTAAACTGCCCAAACACCACTGCCCTGCCCTAAATCCTGAAACATCATGCCCAGCACGAACCCCTAGACTGCCTGAACACCACTGCTATGCCCAAAGCCCTAAAACACCACCCAGCACGACCCCCTACACTGCCCAATCACCACAGGACTTCCCTAAACACTGAAGACCTAGCCCCAGCACGACGCCCTACACTGCCCGAACACCACTGCACTGCCCTAAACACTGAAACAGCACCCCAGCATGACCCCCTACACTGCCCGAACACCACTGCACTGCCCTAAACCCTGAAACACCACCCCCAGCACAACCCCCTACACTGACCTAACAACACTGCACTGCCCTAAACCCTGAAACACCACCCCCAGCAGAACCCCCTACACTGCCCGAACACCACTGCACTGCCCTAAACCCTGGAACACCACCCCCAGCAGGACCCCCAACACTGTCCGAACACCACTTCACTGCCCTAAACCATGAAACACTACCCCCAGTACGTCCCCCTACACTGCCTGAACACCACTGCACTGCCATAAACCCTGAAACACCACCCCACACACAACCCCTACACTGCCCGAACACCACTGCACTGCCCTAAACCCTGAAACACCACCCCAGCATGACCCCCTACACTGCCCGAACACCACTGCACTGCCCTAAACCCTGAAACACCACCCCCCTGCACGATCCCCTACTATGCCCGAACACCATTGCACTGCACTAAACCCTGAAACATTAGCCCCAACATGACCCCCTACACTGCCCAAACACCACTGCCCTAAACCCTGTCCTGCACTAAACCCTGAAACACCAATCCCTGCATGACCCCCTACACTGCCCAAACACCACTGCACTGCCCTAAACCCTAAAATACTACCCTAGAACAACCCCTACGCTATCCAAACACCACTGCACTACCCTACACCCTATAACACTACCCCTAGCACGAACCCTACACTACCCAAACACCACTGTACTACCCTAAACCCTAATGCACTACACCCAGCATGACCCCCTACACTACCCAAACACCACAGCACTACTCTAAACCCTAAAACACTGCCCCCAGCAGGACCCCATACACTACCTAAACACCATTGCACTACCCTAAACCCTAAAACACTACCCCCAGCAGTACCCCCTACACTACCCAAACACCACTGCACTACCCTAAACCCTAAAACACTACCCCCAGCACGAGCCCCTACAATGCCCAAACACCACTGCACTACCCTAAACCCTAAAACACCAGCCCCAGCACGACCCACTACACTGCCCGAACAGCACTGCACTGCCCTAAAACCTGCAACACTAAACCCTGAAATACCACCCCCAGCACGACCCCTACACTGCCCGAACACCACTGCACTTCCCTAAACCCTGAAACACCACCCCCAGTACGACTCCCTACACTACCCAAACATCAAAGTAGCAACCTAAAATACTACCCCCAGCACAACCCCCTACACTATATATATTATCTACTGGCGTCTCCAGTATTATCTACTGGCGGTCGCCAGTAGATAGTTATAGTTAGGATCTTGTTTCTATTTAAAAAGCGTTTTTTCTTTACACAATAGCTTTAGCGCCGGTTGACGAATCATCGCGAAATTTTCAAAATATTTGTCCTGCTCCGGTCAGTTCCTATCCTGAAAGTTTCGGGGTGATTCCCCAAGCGGGGGCCGAACAAAAAGCGGGGTCCTAAAACGTGTTTTCTCCATGTTAATTCCAATAGGAAATGTTAGACATGACTACAGCCCGAACTGCTCAACGGATTTACACCAGATTTGGCAAGAAGGTAGCCCTTGGTTCAGAAATGGACCTTTTTTTTTTAAATGGTGTAAATTCGTTCAATAGTTTCTGAGACATTCACAAAATAGAGGTCGGAAAATCATTTTGCCACAGGAAACTTTAGACATGGTTACAGCCAAAACTGCTTGAATGGAATTGCACCAAATTTGGCAATAAGGTAGTGCTTGGTTCAGAAAGCCCCCTTTTTTTTAAATGCTGTAAATCCGTTAAGTACTTTTCGAGATATTAAATCTCTGGGCCGGACCAAACTGCACAAGCACGAGCTTGGCTCTAATTGGCTGCCAACACTTCAATCCAGGAAGTGTTGGCAGCCATCCTGGTGCAATGCTTTTTAGGTCTCGCCTAGCCACACAGCGCATTCGCTGAACAGTACACAAACACCACTGCACTGCCTTATCCTTAAAACACTACACCAGCACAACCCGCTACAATGCACGAACAGCACTGCACTGCCCTAAACCCCAAAACACTACCCCAGCACGACCCCCTACACTGCACGAACACCACTGCACTGCCATATACCCTGAAACACCACCCCCAGCATGACCCCCTACACTGCCCGAACACCACTGCACTGCCCTAAACCCTGAAACAACCCCCTGCACGACCCCCAACACTGCCCAAACTCCACTGCACTACCCTAAACCCTGAAACACCACCCACAGCACGACCCCCCACACTTACTGAACACCACTGCACTGTTCTAAACACTGAAACACACCCCCAGCATGACCCCCTACACTGCCCGAACACCACTGCACTGCCATAAGCCCTGAAACACCACCCCCCTGCACAACCCCCTTCACTACCCAAACACCAATGCACTGCCCTAAACCCTAAAACACTACCCCCCGCATGACCCCCTTCACTACACAAACACCAATGCACTGCCCTAAACCATAAAACACTACCCCCAGCACAAGCCGCTACACTACCCAAATACCACTGCACTGCACTAAACCCTAAAAGACTACCCCAGCATGACCCCATACACTACCCAAACATCACTGCACTACACTAAACACTAAAACACTACCCCAACAAGACCCCTTCACTACCCAAAGACCAATGCACTGCCCTAAATCCTAAAACACTACCCCCAGCACAATCCGCTACACTACCCAAACACCACTGTACTGCACTAAACCCTAAAACACTACCCCCTACACTACCCAAACACCACTGCACTACCCTAAACCCTAAAACACTACCCCCGCACAACCCCCTACACTAGCCAAAGAACACTGCACTACCCTAAACCCTAAAACATGACCCCCTACACTACACAAACACCACTGCACTACCCTAAAACCTAAAACACTATACCTAGTATGACCTCCTACACTACACAAACACCAGTGTTCTACCCTAAACCCTAAAACACTACCCCTAGACTACACAAACACCATTGCACTACATTAAACCCTAAAACACTTCCACCAGCACGGCCCCTACACTACCCAAACAACACTGCAATACATAAAACCCTAAAACACTACCCCAGCATGGCCCCTACACTATCCAAACACAACTGCACTACCCTAAACCCTGAAACACCACCCCCTGCAAAACCCCCTAGACTGCCTGAAAGTTACAACCCTGCCCTAACCCTGAAACACCACCCCTGCCCGACCCCCTACACTGCTCGAACAACCCTGCTCTGCCCTAAACCCTGAAACACCACCCCCAGCACGACCCCCTACACTGCTCGAACACCAATGCACTGCCCTAAAGCCTGAAACACCAGCCGCAGCATGACCTCTACAGTGGCCGAACACCACTGCACTGCCCTAAACCCTGAAACACTAGCCCCAGCATGACCCCCTACTCTGACCGAACACCACTGCCGTAAACCCTGAAAAACCACCCCAACACGAACCCCTACACTGCCCGAACACCACTGCATTGCCCTAAACCCTGAAATGCCACCCCCAGTAAGACCACAGACACTGCCCAAACACCACTGCACTATCCTAAACCCTGAAACACCAGCCCCAGCACGACCCCCTACTCTGCCCGAACACCACTGCTCTGCCCTAAACCCTGAAACACCACCCCCAGCACAAACCCCTACACTGCCCGAACACCACTGCTCTGCCCTAAGCCCTGAAACACCAACCCCAGCACGATCCCTACACTACCCGAACACCACTGGTCTGACCTACACCCTGAAACACCAGCCCCAGCATGACCCCCTTCACTGCCTGGACACCACTGCACTGCCCTAAACCCCAAAACACCAGCCCCAGCACGACCCCCTACACTTCCCAAACACAGCTGCACTGCCCTAAACCCGGAAACACCAGTCTCAGCATGATCCCCTACACTGCCCAAACACCACTGCTCTGCCCTAAACCCTGAAACACCAGCCCCGGCATGACCTCCTACACAGCCCGAACACCACTGCACTGCCCTAAACCCAAAAACACCAGCCCCAGCACAACCCCCTACACTGCCCGAACACCAATGCACTGCCGTACACCCTGTAACACCAGGTGCAGCACGACCCCCTACACTGCCCGAACACAACTGCACTGCCCTAAACCCTGAAACTTCCCCCCCAGCACGAACCCCTACTCTGCCCGAACATCATTGCTCTGCCCTAAACCCTAAAACACCACCCCCAGCACAACCCCCTACACTGCCCGAACACCACTGCTCTGCCCTAAACCCTGAAACACCAGCCTCAGCACGACCCGCTACACTGTCCGAACACCACTGCTCTGCCCTAAACTCTGAAACACCACCCCCAGCACAAAACCCTACACTGCCCGAACACCACTGCTCTGCCCTAAGCCCTGAAACACCAACCCCAGCACGATCCCTACACTACCCGAACACCACTGGTCTGACCTACACCCTGAAACACCAGCCCCAGCATGACACCCTTCACTGCCTGAACACCACTGCACTGCCCTAAACCCCAAAACACCAGCTCCAGCACGACCCCCTACACTTCCCAAACACAGCTGCACTGCCCTAAACCCGGAAACACCAGTCTCAGCATGATCCCCTACACTGCCCGAACACCACTGCTCTGCCCTAAACCCTGAAACACCAGCCCCGGCATGACCTCCTACACAGCCCGAACACCACTGCACTGCCCTAAACCCAAAAACACCAGCCCCAGCACAACCCCCTACACTGCCCGAACACCAATGCACTGCCGTACACCCTGTAACACCAGGTGCAGCACGACCCCCTACACTGCCCGAACACAACTGCACTGCCCTAAACCCTGAAACTTCCCCCCCAGCACGAACCTCTACTCTGCCCGAACATCATTGCTCTGCCCTAAACCCTAAAACACCACCCCCAGCACAACCCCCTACACTGCCCGAACACCACTGCTCTGCCCTAAACCCTGAAACACCAGCCCCAGCACGACCCGCTACGCTGTCCGAACACCACTGCACTGCCCTTAACCCTGAAACACCAGCCACAGCACGTCCCCCTACACTGCCCGAACAACACTGCATTGCCCTAAACCCTGAAACACCAGCCCCAGCACGACCCGCTACACTGGCCGAACACCACTGCACTGCCCTAAACTCTGAAACACCACCCCATGCACGAACCCCTTCTCTGCCCGAACACCACTGCACTGCCCTAAAACCTGAAACACATCCCCCAGCATGACCCCCTACACTGCCCTTACACCACTGCTCTGCCCTAAACTCGGAAACACCACCCCCAGCATGACCCCCTACTCTACCCTTACACCACTGCTGTGCTCTAAACCCTTAAACACCACCCCCAGCATAACCCCTACACTGCCCAAACACCACTGCTCTGCCTAAAACCCTGAAACACCACCCGATCACAAATCCTACACTGCCCGAACACCACTGCTCTGCCCTAAACCTTGAAACACCAGTCCTAAACCCTGAAACACCAGCCACAGCACGACCCCTATACTTCCCGAACATCACTGCACTTCCCTGAACCTTAAAACACCATCCCCAGCACGGCCCCCTACACTACCCGAACACCACTGCACTGCCCAAAACCCTGAAACACCACCCCCAGCACGACCCCCTACACTGCCCAAACACCACTGCACTTTCCTAAACCCTGAAACACCACCACATCAAGACCCCATACACTGCCTGAACACCACTGTAATACCCTAAACCCTTAAACACCACCCCCAGCACGACCCCCTACACTGCCCAAACACCACTGCACTGTCCTAAACCCTGAAAGACCACCCCATCAAGACCCCCTACACTGCCCAAACACCACTGTACTGCCCTAAACCCTGAAACACCAGCCTCAGCACGACCCCCTACACTGCCCGAACACCACTGAACTGCCTAAACCCTGAAACATCACCCCCTGCACGACCCCCTCCACTGCCCAAACACCCCTGCACTACCCTAAACCCTAGAATAGTAACTACCACCCCATGCCCAACCCCCCTTACTTCTCACCCCTCGTGGTTCCTTTCTACTCGTAGTTCTTGTTTCATGTCGTCTGAGGAAACAGAACAGCCTCTGTTTCCTTACAACAACGTGGATCGTGTACATTTTTTTAGAACGCATTGTCATTTACCATACATACCTTTAAAACAAAGTTTGTAATAAAGGTAAATGACCATGCGTTCAAAAAAATTTGTAGTAATGACTTAGTGATGTGCAACTCATGCGTAGTAATGCGTGCGTTGTAATGGTATCGCGAAGAAAAAAAGTTGTTGTAACGGCTATTTACCAATCGAAGCTGGCCCCTGTTCTTCAGTGAGTTGTTTATTTGATAAATTTGGAGGAAGGAATGTGTTTTTTTTACCGAAAAGTGTATTCCCGGCTGTTGCATTGTGAAAGTGTCAGCGTGGCCTGGTTTCACTTCCGGTGAGAGAATGGAAGAGTCTTGTGAGATTCTTCTTACTGCCGAAGTAAAACCATTAGAAGAAAGAAGTTCTTCAAATAAAAGCAGGTTTATTCATCAGTTACATTGGGACCCATCCAATCCTACATCCAACTCTGACACTATCTCAGTTTGTCCTTCCAACTGCCACAGTAGTTAGAATCTTCTTACAACATAGCATTCTCTAACCTAGGCAACAGACTGAGCATTCCTACATCCTCACCATAGGCACAAGGTTACCAGGTGCTAGAGAAACATTACAATAACACCCAAGATGCCACACACCTCCCCCCGTTAATCAAAAAAAACACAAAAACAAAACATTATGTACAATAATCTCTCAAATATTCTGGCCTCCTTTGTGATCTAACAGATTTACGTGGAAGCTCAGACAAAACAGCATCATCTGTTAACATATTCTTTTTGTCCAACTTTACATCAGAACATACAAAAATCCTCCCCAAGTTCCAGATCTTATGATCATGAGTCCTAACTGCATTATTAAAAACTTTGACAACTTGCATGGGCTCCGAAAATTTCACTTTTGACCCAGGAAGTCTAACAACCACACTATCTCCAACATTCACTTTCGTTTCTTTAGCAGATTTCCTCACATCAAAATTTTCCTTCCTATCCAAGCATTTTCTCTTTTCTTTTTCTCTCCACTCCTCATCATTACCCTCACATGAACTAGAAAAAGTTTCACCCAAACGTCGAACCCATGAAGGTTCCACCCGAGTACAAGGAGCCCTCCCTCTAAAAAGAACAAAGGGAGACTGACCCGTGGAGCTGTGTGGAGTCATCCTATAGTCATCAACTTTCCTCAAGATTTGTTCTTTCCAATTCTTCCCAGAACTTTTTGCCAAAGAAATGGTCTCCTTAATCACCCTATTGAACCTTTCAACCATTCCATTGGTTTCCGGGTGATACAGGGAACATTTTTTATGCTTTATGCCTCTATCTTTAAGAAACGTTTCCATTTCCTTCGAGACTAACTGCACCCCGTTATCCGTCAGTATAGATTCTGGAAAACCTTCTCTACTCATGAGATTTTCAAGAAACCTAATAACATGAAAAGTTTCTATCCCAGATGTAAACTGTATCTCAGGCCACCTTGAGAATAAGTACAACAACACAATTATAAAACTCTGTTGACCATTGTAATAATAGGACCCACAATATCCAGTGCTACTTCCTTCCAAGGGCCCTTTGGAAGTTCCCTGATGATCATAGGTTGAACTTGAACAAACTTCGACTTTTCACTAGCCGCACAGACACTACAATCTCTAACAACCCTTTCCACATGTAGGTCCATTCCAGGCCACCAATACGTGGCACGAAGTCGCTCTTTCGTCTTAGACATACCTTAGTGCGAATCATGCACCATATCCACTAGAGCCTTTCTTACCTCAAATGGTGGTATTAAACATGTACCACGTAACAAGACCCCATCACACACAGCCAACTCATCCTTCACACCCCAAAACTTTGTAGCTTCCAAAGAACCAGCATTCTTCTTGCTCCAACCATTCTTCATTAAAGACATCACCTCAGATAAAACAGGATCCTGAGACAACTTAATCCGCCACTGATCTTCACCAATGATACCTCCAGTAACCACACATACATGCACGTCACTCTCATCCCAATCATCCATCTGTTCCTCAACATTAGACTCCCCAACTAGCCTAGACAAAGTATCAGCCACAGTATTTTCAATACCTGGGATGTATTTCATCTCAAAGTCATACTCTTGAAGAGCTATGACCCATTTACTGATTCTCCCAGAAACCTGATCAATACCCTTCCTCAAAAATATCTCACATAAAGGCTTGTGATCAGATTTGACCAAGAATTTTGTTCCCCACAAAAATTTCTTCAACTTCCGGATTGCCCAAAACACAGCAAGAGCCTCACGCTCAATTACTGAGTAGCGTGTTTCCGTATCTTTCAACCCTCTAGAAATAAAACGTATGGTTTCCAAACCTTTCTCACCCTCCTGCTGTAACACTGCACCCAACCCTTTTACACTCGCATCTGTGGTTATCACAGAAGCCCTAGGAGGATTAAAACCTTTAAGATTTGGTGCATTCTGAAGTTTTTCCTTTAGCATTACAAATTCTTCATCACACTCCCGAGACCAATTGAACTCAACACCTTTCCTCAACAGTGCTCTCATGCTTGAACAATGTTCTGCAAAACCTTTTACAAATTTGTTATAGTATTCAGCCATCTCAAAAAACTTCATAAGTTCTTCTCTAGAAGATGGAGGTGGCATGTGAGAAATCGTGTTAACCAACTCTGGCTTTGGAGAGATCCCTGCACCTGAGATCGTGTGTCCCAAATAATGAATCGAGGAGGTTTCAAAATGACACTTCTCTAACTTTATAGTTAAATTAGCACCCTCAAGTCTCCCCAAAACATCATAAAGAATCCTCCTATGCTCTTCGTGATCCTTTGCAAACACCAAAATGTCATCCTGATAGACACAAACCCCATCACACCCATCAAGAACTTTCTCCATTGCCCGTTGAAACACAGATGCCGCCGACACTAAGCCAAACGGCATACGAACAAATCTAAAAGTTCCAAACGGCGTGATAAAAGAAGTTAAATCTCTCGATGACACCTCAAGCTCAATCTGGTGATACGCAGAGGCCAAATCAATTGTGCTAAAAACCTTAGCTCCACCAAGTAAAGTGAGTAGCTCAGATATGTTGGGAAGAGGATACCTATCCACAATCACCCACTTGTTTAGCTGTCTTAAATCCACACACAAACGCAAAGATCCATTGGCCTTGCGCGCAGCTACAACCGGAGCAAGCCACTCAGTGCTTGAAACCTCTTCAATTATTCCACCATCCTTGAGCTTATCTAGTTCTTTCTTCATCTCCTCTCTAACCGCTAAAGGTACACTCCTTACTTTACACGTAGAAGGTTGAGCATTAGGAAGCAGAGGTACACTCAATTTAAAATCTTTAAGACACCCCAACTCCTCTCTAAACACTCTTGAAAATTTCCTTTTAATGTCACTCACAACCTGTCTATCAACATCAAAGTGAATCGTCTGAATTCTCTCTTTAAGAATGACTGGAGAGGGACTCCCTGGATCCAACATGACTCCCAAATCTGCCTGGTGAAACCAGCTGATGATGCTATCACCTTTTTGAGAAACATATACTTTACCCGCAACATAACGTCCTCCATACTCAATAAAACCTAGAAAATACCCACACAGAGGTATAGGTTCACCCCCATATGCTAAAGGACGTATATCAGGTTTCAGTAATTTGACTTTTCCAGCAAGCTTTGTTTGATAGAACATTTTAGACACAATGGTAATTTTAGCCCCTGAATCAAAAAGTACTTTTGTAGATTCACCCTCAACTTGTATTACGTCCAAAGGACAAGTTCGCTGCTCTTCATTCATACTTTGTTGTACATCAGAAGTTACCTGAACGACAATTTGTCCACATACAAAATCTTCCTCACGAGACTCTGTCTCTACAGTTTTGACAATGCTCGGAGTAAATTTTGTCTTACAAACAACAGATAAATGGCCCTTGCGCTTACACTTTGCACAAATTGCCTTAAGAGCTTGACATTTTTTATCATTGGCATAATGTCCCAGTTTGTCGCATCTAAAACATTTCGGCACAAAGGCCTTAGGCTTATTTTTGACTGCGTCATCTCCTCTCATCACATCTTTAGTTGCAACACCCTCTTTAACTGTCTGAACAGAAACTTTCACATCCCGTTTCAAAGTGTCAACACACTTTACAGAATGTTCAATTCTTTTAGCCACCTGTAAAACCTCATCTAAGGAGGGTTAATCTCTAAGCCACAGTTCTTCACGCACCTTTTCCAAGTTGCACCCCAACATAAACTGATCTCTCAATCTCTCCTCCAATAATTGATCGAATTTACAAGAAGATGCCAGCTTCCTCAATTGTGTAACATACACTTCAACTGACTCACCATCATTCTGCAACCTTTTAGTAAACTGATACCTTTCAAGTATCGTACTAACCTTTGGTAAGTAATGATTATCTAACTTCTTAATGCACACATCATATTCATTCAGACCCCTGGCCTCCGCAGCAGTAAGATCAGCTAGATGATCAAAAACATCCTGACCCTCAGACCCAAGACAATGTAAGAGAAGAGCAGTTTTCCGCTCTGCACCCAGATTCGCACCACAGACTTTAGCATACCGCTCAAACACCTTCTTCCACTTTTTCCATCTGAGAGTCGGTTCACCAGGTTCAGACAAAAAGAATGGAGGAGCAGTTACATTCTGCATGCTTAAACAAATAAGTATGCCACTGCAGAACAAATCTCAATGTAGATAAATTAGATCGTTAAAATCAGAGAAAAATAAAAGAAATATTAACCATATAAACTACCCAATAATGAAAAGTTCAGTTCACAAGTTTGACCAAGAGATGGCAGCGTCGAATCAGCAAAATTTTGAAGAAACCATACAAAAATGTCACTGGTATTCAAAAACATAAAGCGCTGAACATCGTTGTAAAAATACGAGTCTCCCAAATGTCAACACAACCATTGCAGGAGTAGTCAAAATGAGAAGAGACTGACAATCGTTTACCTCCACCGACTTGAAATAGTGAAACTGACGATCGTTCGTAGAGGCATAAACACACCCCCTCTCAGAAACAGCTTAGCGCATGCGTTAGCTGAACAAATTGATGTACACGAAGAAAAAAAACAGACTTGAAATAGTGAAACTGACGATCGTTCGTAGAGGCATAAACACACCCCCTCTCAGAAACAGCTTAGCACATGCGTTAGCTGAAGAACTTCGTAACCGTCACAGGACGTTGCTGAACACCTCCATTGCGCATGCGTGAGCTGAACGAATTGACGTACACGAAGAACAACGCCGTCAGTCACTGAATCCCTGAGTGGGATTCCATTACATCACCAGATGCACCGCGAACTCAACGGATGAACATCTCCTCCCAAGCAACAACCGGATCACGAGGAAGACACCACTTGAACCCCAGATCTCCAACAGAACACAGGGATACAGTCAGGTACAGCAATGTTTTATTCACGAAGCATTCTTCCTCTTCCCAAATGAGATTTCAATGCTATGCTCTAGGGGCGAGCCCGTGCCGATTTTGGCTTTGATACCACAGACATAAGCATTCACGGCGAACACTCCCAGCCCCAGAAGTTGTGAACACCGTACTTTAGAGACAGGCACCACTTGAACCCCAGAGCTCCAACAGGGCACACCTCCTCCACAAACACAAAGTTGCAGTCAGGTACAGCGATGTCTTATTCACGAAGCATTCTTCCTCTTCCCATATGAGATTTCAATGCTATGCTCTAGGGGCGAGCCCGTGCCGATTTTGGCTTTGATACCACAGACATAAGCATTCACGGCGAAACGCTCCCAGCCCCCAGAAATTGTGAACACAGTACCTTAGAGAGGAAACAGAGCGTTGTGGGAGTTGTGTCCCTTTGAAGTCCAGCTGCCGACTATGCCAATGTGAGATTCTTCTTACTGCCGAAGTAAAACCATTAGAAGAAAGAAGTTCTTCAAATAAAAGCAGGTTTATTCATCAGTTACATTGGGACCCATCCAATCCTACATCCAACTCTGACACTATCTCAGTTTGTCCTTCCAACTGCCACAGTAGTTAGAATCTTCTTACAACATAGCATTCTCTAACCTAGGCAACAGACTGAGCATTCCTACATCCTCACCATAGGCACAAGGTTACCAGGTGCTAGAGAAACATTACAATAACACCCAAGATGCCACAAGTCTGTTTGGATCTAAAGGGATCCTGCTGTTGGAAGGAACCGGCGCGACACGTCATCAGAAAACACAGCTAATGGAAAGCTTTGTCCCCGAACTGTGGAGTAGTGCCATGAGAGGTCAAAGAGTGTGCGTCCCACCTTAGAATGACCGTACCGCGTGACCCCTGTGCCGCCTCCAGTGTACGGACGGCAGAAGCGGCATCCATCGCAGGTCCTCTTGAAGACCGTTGTATCACTAATTCTACATTTTGGAACTAGGGCATTTTAACCTTGTCGTTCCTGCCAGATACAAAGAGAATATCCTGAGTTATTCAGTGCCTTCATTACCTTTTTTGTGGGTAGTGGTGCTTGTAACTTCGCGGCTCGCCAGTGCACACGACTGGGCTCCCCACCTCGTGTGCCATCTGCAGGGCCTCTGCCCTCGGATCACTGGTTTCAGTTTCTGGCAACATAAACAGTTTCTCCCAAAGGACTAGCCTGCATTCCGTGAAATTTTTTTCCTAGCTCTGCCACGTCGATGACGATGTCATAATAGCACGGCTCCACTCGTGACATTGTATGACGTCATAGGAGCCATAAGAGGACCTCGTCCGCGTGCTGACGTCAGTTCCACCCATTTTTTCCATGCCACCGAGGCAAACAGGTGGACCGACACATTTTCACATGTATACATAGTATACTAAATATATTAAACACTGGCAGTCGCCAGTAGTTAGCTATAGTTAGGACCTATTATCCATAGGAAATCCACAACATTCTATTTGGAATAACTTTGGCGCCGGTTGACGAATCTTCACACATTTTTCAAAACTCGTGGCCCGGTCTGGTCCGCTCCTATCCTGAAAGTCTGGGGGTAATTCGTCAAGTGAGGGTTGAGAAAAAAGGGGAGTCCCAAAACGTGTTTTCCCCATGTAATTTTACATAGGGACCTTTATTCGAAGCTACAGCCCGAACTGCTGAATGGAATTACACCACATTTGGCAGAAAGGTAGACCTTGGTTCAAGGTCATGCCTTTTGCTTAAATGGTGTAAATCCGTTCAGTATTTCCTGAGAAAATCAAAATCAAAATCACATATATATCTGGGCAGAGCCTACCACACATCTCATTGTGAGATCAGGTTGGCTGTCAGCACTTCATCCAAAAAGTGTTGGCAGCCATCTTGGCACCAATATACATGATAGCACCTCATTAAAAAGCATTGCAGTTAATAGAAGGTGTTAAGACTTTAGTTACATTATAAGTCATGTGCTGATGGTACAATACTCGTTTTAGGAATTGTGATGTGTTCTAAGGTGATTTTACCATGTGAAAAAGCCATCTACTGGGATATCATGAATCATGTTTGAGAGAAAACTATTTTTTCATGCTTTTCCCACAGAGGTTTGGAAGGTGATCTATAAGCTAAACTGAGAGCATATTTTCTGTAAATTCACAGGTTTGGAAGGTGATCTATAAGCTAAACTGAGAGCATATTTTCTGTAAATTCACATTATCTTTCTCAGTCATGTGAGAATGAAGTCTGACATGCTCAGTAAAACATCACATCCAACAAGGGCAGAGACTGTCAATTGATTCCTTTGTGTTCTACTGCAGCTTCCCAGAGTGTTCTAAAGAACAACTAGAGCGCTAACAGTCCTACTTAAGAGAGTGAGTAGTAGAGAGTAGTAAAGTGAGTAGTAGAGAGTGAGTAGTAGAAAGAGAGTAGTAGAGAGTAGTAGAGAGTGAGTAGTAGAGAGTGAGTAGTTGAGAGTGAGTAGCAGAGAGTGAATAGTAGAGAGTGAGTAGTAGAGAGAGAGTAGTAGAGAGTGAGTAGTAGAGAGAGAGTAGTAGAGAGTAGTAGAGAGTGAGTAGTAGAGTAGTAGAGAGTGAGTGGTAGAGACTAGTAGAGAGTAGTAGAGTGAGTAGTAGAGAGTAGTAGAGACTGAATAGTAAAGAGTGAGTAGTAGAGAGTAGTAGTAGAGAGTAGTAGAGAGTGAGTAGTAGAGAGTAAGTAGTAGAGAGAGAGTAGTAGAGAGTAGTAGAGAGTGAGTAGTAGAGAGTGAATAGTAGAGAGTAGTAGCGAGTGAGTAGTAGAGAGTGAGTAGTATAGAGTAGTAGAGAGTGAGTAGTAGAGAGTAGTAGAGAGAGAGTAGTAGAGAGTAAGTAGTAGAGAGTAGTAGAGAGTGAGTGGTAGAGAGTAGTAGAGAGTGAGTAGTAGAGAGTGAGTAGTAGAGAAAGAGTAGTAGAGAGTGAGTAGTAGAGTAGTAGAGAGTAGTCAGTCAGTGTCAGTCAGTGTCAATCAGTCAGTGTCAGTCAGTTAGTGTCAGTCAGTGTCAGTCGGTCAGTGTCAGTCAGTCAGTAAGTGTCAGTCAATCAGTGTCAGTCAGTGTCAGTCAGTGTCAGTCAGTCAGTGTCAGACAATCAGTGTCAGTTAGTGTCATTCAGTCAGTCAGTCAGTGTCAGTCAGTGTAAGTCAATCAGTGTCAGTTGTTGTCAGTCAGTCAGTGTCAGTTAATCAGTGTCAGTCAGGGTCTGTGTCAGTCAGTGTCAGTCAATCAGAGTCAGTCAGTGTCAATCTGTCAGTGTCAGTCAGTCAGTGTCAGTCAGTCAGTGTCAGCTAGAGCAGCTCTGCTGACCTGGTTCTCTAGCAATAAAGCAGCTCTGCTGACCTGGTTCTCTCCCTCTAAAGCAGCTCTGCTGACCTGGTTTCTCTGGCTCTACAACAGGTCTGCTGACCTGGTTCCCTGGCCCCTAGAGCAGCTCTGCTGACCTAGTTCTTAGGCTACAGAGCAGCTCTGCTGATCTGGTTCTCTGGCTCTACAACAGCTCTGCTGACCTGGTTCTCTGGTTCTAAAGCAGCTCTGCTGACCCGGTTCTATGGCTCTAAAGCAGTTCTGCTGACATGGTTCTCTGGCTCTAGAGCAGCTCTGCTGACCTGGTTCTCTCACTCTAGAGCAGCTCTGCTGACCTGGTTCTCTCCCTCTAAAGAAATTCTACTGACCTGGTTTCTCTGGCTCTACAGCAGCTCTGCTGACCTGGTTCTCTGGATCTAGAGCAGCTCTGCTGACCTGGTTCTTAGAGTCTAGAGCAGCACTGCTGACCTGGTTCTCTGGCTCTAAAGCAGCTCTGCTGACCTGGTTCTATGGCACTAAAGCAGTTCTGGTGACCTGGTAGAGGTAGAGAGAGGGAAAGAGTAGAGGATGAGTATTAGAGAGTAGAGAGTAGAGAGTGAGTAGTAGAGAAAAGTAGAGAATAGTAGATAGAGTAGCAGAGAGTAAGTTGTAATGAGTAGTAGAGTGAGAAGTAGAGTGTGAGTAGCAGAGAGTAGAAGAGAGTGAGTAGTAGAGAGTATTAGAGAGTGGGTAGTAGAGAGTGAGTAGTAGAGAGGAGTAGAGAGTAGTAGAGAGTGAGTAGGAGAGTGAGTAGTAGAGAATAGTAGAGAGTGAGTAGTAGAGAGTAATAGAGAGTGGCTAGTAGAGAGTATATAGCAGAGAGAGAGTAGTAGAGAGGAGTAGAGAGTGAGTAGTAGAGTGAGTAGTAGAGATTAGTAGAGAGAGAGTAGTAGAGAGTGAGAAGTAGAGAGTAGTAGAGAGTGAGTAGTAGAGAGTGAGTAGTAGAGTGAGTAGTAAAGAGAGTAGTAGAGTGAGAGTAGTAGAGAGTAAGTAGTAGAGAGAGAGAAGTAGAGAGTAGTAGAGAGTGAGTAGTAGAGAGTACGTAGTAGAGAGAGAGTAGTAGAGAGAGAGTAGTAGGGAGTAGCAGAGTAGTAGAGAGTGAGTAGTAGGGAGTGAGTAGTAGAGGGTAGTGGGGAGTGAGTAGTAGAGAGTAGTAGAGAGTGAGAAGTAGAGTGAGTAGTAGGGAGTAGTAGAGCGTGAATAGTAGTGAGTAGTAGAGAGAGAGTAGTAGAGAGTGAGTAGAAGAGAGTAGTAGTAGAGATTGAGTAGTAGAAAATGAGTAGTAGAGAGAGAGTAGTAGGGAGCAGTAGAGTAGTAGATAGTGAGTAGTAGAGAGTGAGAAGTAGAGGGGAGTGGAGTAGTGGAGAGTGAGAAGTAGAGAGTAGTAGAGAGTGAGTAGAAGAGTGAGTAGTAAGGTGAGTAATAGAGAGTAGTAGAGAGCGAGTAGTAGAGAGCAAGTAGTAGAGAGTGTGTAGTAAAGAGTGAGTAGTAGAGATTGAGGAGTAGAGAGAGTAGTAGAGAGTGAGTAGTAGAGAGAGTAGTAGAGAGTAGTAGAGAGTGAGTAGTGGAGAGAGAGTAGTAGAGAGTAGTAGAGAGCGAGTAGTAGAGAGTGAGTAATAGAGAGTGAGTAGTAGAGAGTAGTAAAGTGAGTAGTAGAGAGTGAGTAGTAGAAAGAGAGTAGTAGAGAGTAGTAGAGAGTGAGTAGTAGAGAGTGAGTAGTTGAGAGTGAGTAGCAGAGAGTGAATAGTAGAGAGTGAGTAGTAGAGAGAGAGTAGTAGAGAGTGAGTAGTAGAGAGAGAGTAGTAGAGAGTAGTAGAGAGTGAGTAGTAGAGTAGTAGAGAGTGAGTGGTAGAGACTAGTAGAGAGTAGTAGAGTGAGTAGTAGAGAGTAGTAGAGACTGAATAGTAAAGAGTGAGTAGTAGAGAGTAGTAGTAGAGAGTAGTAGAGAGTGAGTAGTAGAGAGTAAGTAGTAGAGAGAGAGTAGTAGAGAGTAGTAGAGAGTGAGTAGTAGAGAGTGAATAGTAGAGAGTAGTAGCGAGTGAGTAGTAGAGAGTGAGTAGTATAGAGTAGTAGAGAGTGAGTGGTAGAGAGTAGTAGAGAGTGAGTAGTAGAGAGTGAGTAGTAGAGAAAGAGTAGTAGAGAGTGAGTAGTAGAGTAGTAGAGAGTAGTCAGTCAGTGTCAGTCAGTGTCAATCAGTCAGTGTCAGTCAGTTAGTGTCAGTCAGTGTCAGTCGGTCAGTGTCAGTCAGTGTCAGTCGGTCAGTGTCAGTCAGTCAGTAAGTGTTGGAAGGCGGACCCCGAGGAGTCGGTGCGACCACCAAGGGGGGGGCCCTTCCACTGCACGAAGTAGCCGAGCGCTGCCGAGAAGTCTCCTGAGAGATCCTTCTCCTATCACGTCCTAGCACAGTAACACCACCACACAGGACTCAAGGAGGCTGTCTTGTGACAAGCAATTCTTTATCAGCAATAAAAAGGTTACGAGGTCAATATTTACACGAAGGGATCGAGGGATCCACCAAAAGTCTCAGTGTCTCTTTGGAAGGGTCGGGGTAGCGGGACAGTCTTTGGCAGGAATGCGGTACGAGGGTACCTGGGGCCCAGTTCTTATCCTCAAGCTGGAGGACCTCCGGATCTCGGAGGGGTTGAGCCGCGACGGCGTCAGCAGGGCTCTGGCGTACAGTTCGTGGAGAGCCGCGATCCAATCAGCAGGGCTCTCAAGATGGTTTCTGCTCAGCTCGAGCCGCGACGTCGTCAGCAGGGCTCCGAGGGAGGTTTCAGCGAGGTTGGGCCGCGACGGCGTCAGCAGGGCTCCGATGTTCCAGGTGGTTCAGAAAGGGTTCACAAGAGGGAGCCGCGACGCAGTCAGCAGGGCTCGTGATGTTTCCGACAAGAGTTCTTCTCCGTAGGGTCAGCCGCGATTCAATCAGCAGGGCTCTCGACTCCGGGATACAACTGCCGAGCTGTGGTGGGGTCGCCCCAGATATAGGTCTGGGGCCCTTTGATGTCCGGACCTATGCGCCCGAGGGGGCGGAGTGGCCGGGTGGAGGTGGCCAGACACCCAGCAGGAGAGGCGCCAGGCCCATGGGAGTTGCAGGGCGATCACACCTCGAGAGGGGAGGACAGTTGGGGGTCCCATCGATACTGTCCTCCGCCGGGGGCGATGAATGGTTCCTGCGGCACCCCCTGGCTAGTTCGTGGTGCCTCGATGTCGGGGCTTCGCTGGGGTCGAGGCCGGGTTGAGCGGGGTCGCGCCGGCTGGTGCACGGTGTGACGTGGATGCCAACAAGATGGCGGAGCCACGAGGAGTATGCGTCCACGTGCAGCTCCGGGTGAAGGGCCTTGGTGCGGTTCAGACGGGTGGCCCGTGACGGCCGGGGCGGGGAACGGGCACAATCCAGGGGGTTAAGGACCACGCCATGAGGCCGGGTCCAACAGGCGTCCCCCCCAGCCGAAGGCATGGAGAGTCACCCATCTCCTTGGGGATTCTCCTCGTCAAGGCGGAAGAAGCGGGACAGGCCGTCGGCGTTGGCGTGGTCATTGCCGGGCCGGTGTTCGACGTCAAAGTCCATCCCTTGTAGCGAGATGGACCACCGCAGCAGCTTGGGGTTCTCGCCCCGCATTTGCATTAGCCATTGCAAGGGCCGGTGGTCGGTCTGGACCCGGAAGTGGGTGCCAAAGAGGTAGGGCCGGAGCTTCTTGAGGGCCCACACCACAGCGAAGGCCTCACGCTCAATAGTGCTCCAGCGTTGCTCTCGGGGCAGTAGTCGTCGGCTGATGAAGGCCACTGGTCGGTCGAGCCCCTTTTCGTCGGCTTGGGATAGGACGGCCCCGATCCCATACTCGGAGGCGTCCGTCTGGACCACGAACTCCTTCTGGTAGTCCGGGGCCTGCAGCACCGGAGCAGTACACATGGCTGTCTTTAGGGTGTCGAAGGCTGTTTGGCAGCGGGGTGTCCAGTGTACCTTCTTGGGCTGCTTTTTGGACGTTAACTCTGTGAGGGGGCCAACAATGCTCCCATAGTCCCGGATAAACCGCCGGTAGTATCCGGTGAGGCCCAGGAAGGCCCGGACAGTGGTCTGGGTAGTGGGGGGTTCCCAGGTCTGGATGGCATCTATCTTTGCTTGGAGGGGGGCCACCTGCCCGCTCCCCACTTGATGGCCCAGGTAGGTCACGGATCCGTGGCCGATTTGGCATTTGCTGGCCTTGATTGTGAGCCCGGCCCGCTGAAGGGCGGCCAGGACGGCCTTCAGGTGGAGAAGGTGCTCGGCCCAGTGGTTGCTGTACACGGCAATGTCATCTAAGTAGGCCGCGCTGAAGGCCTCAAGCCCGGCCAAAACCTTGTTCACCAGTCTTTGGAAGGTGGCCGGGGCGTTCTTCATTCCGAAGGGCATCACCCGAAAGTGGTAATGCCCATCCGGGGTCGAAAAGGCGGATCTTTCTTGGGCGCCGGGGGTGAGCTGGATTTGCCAGTACCCGGCGGTGAGGTCCAGCGTGCTCAAGTAGCGAGCGGCCCCTAGGCGGTCGATGAGTTCGTCGGCCCGGGGTATCGGGTGTGCGTCTGTCTTGGTTACTGCATTCAGGGCTCGGTAGTCCATGCAGAATCGCAACTCCGGGGGGTGACCGGGAGCTGCGGCCTTGGGCACCAGGACGACAGGGCTGGCCCACGGGCTGTCGGAAGGCTCGATGACCCCCAGGGCCAGCATCTTCGCTACTTCGGCCTGGATGCAGGCCCGCACTCGGTCAGGCACCCGGTAGGCTCTGTGTCGTATGGGGGGGCTCTCCCCGGTGTCGACATCGTGGACGCACCAGTGGGTCACCCCCGGGGTGAGAGAGAAGAGGGCTGCGTAGTCCCGCAGTAATTGCTGGCAGTCGTTGCGCTGTTCCGGGGTCAGGGACGAGGCGAGTTGGACCCCTTCGATCGATCCATCGTGAATGTCGGATTGCAAGAGGTCGGGCAAGGGCTCGGAGTCGTCCTCGCCCCCTTCGTCAGTCGCCAGCAGCAGGCTCAGTTCGGTCCGGGCGAAGTGGGGTTTTAGCCTGTTAGCATGTAGGACCCGGAGGGGGTTCCGGGGGGACTCCAGATCGACCAGGTAGGTGACGGGACTTTTCTTCTCCACCACCTTGAAGGGCCCGGTCCACTTGTCCTGGAGGGCGCCGGGTTCGACCGGGGCCATGACCCATACATTCTGTCCTGGCTCGAATTCTATAGTAGAGGTGTTGCGATCGTACCACCGCTTCATGTCCTCCTGGCTGGCCTCGAGGTTGGCTTCGGCCATGGCTCGGAACCTGCGGGTCTGGTTTCGGAGGGTCAGGAGGTATCGGTAGACGTCAGGAGGGGCTCCTCGGGGCTTCATCTCCCAGCCCTCCTTGACCAGGCTGAGCGGTCCGCGGACCGGGTGTCCATACAATAGTTCAAACGGGCTGAACCCCAGGGACTTCTGCGGGACCTCCCGATAGGCAAACAGGAGGCAGGGCAGCAGGACATCCCATTTCCGCCTGAGGGGTTCTTCCAGGCCCTGGATCATCCCTTTTAATGTTCGGTTGAACCGCTCAAACAGTCCGTTCCCCTGAGGGTGATAGGGGGTCGTGAACTTGTATGTGACCCCGCACTGTTGCCACAGAGACCGCATGTACCTGGAGATAAAGTTCGTGCCGCGGTCGCTCACCACTTCGCTGGGGAATCCCACTCGGGAGAAGATCCCCAACAAGGCCCGGCCTACCACAGGGGCCGTTATAGTTCTTAGCGGGACCGCCTCCGGGTACCTGGTGGCGTGGTCCACGAGGACCAGGATGAAGCGGTGGCCCAGGGCGGTTTGGGGGTCCAGGGGTCCCACAATATCGATTCCGACCCGTTCGAACGGGGTGCTGACGGCTGGAAAGGGCTGGAGGGGGGCCTTGACCCGACCCCCCGTCTTTCCGCTGGCTTGGCAGGTCTGGCAGGACCGGCAGTGGTTGTCCACATCTCTCCGCATCCGGGGCCAGTAGAAGTGGGTCACCAGACGACTGTACGTTTTGTCTTGCCCCAAGTGTCCGGCGAGGGGCACATCCTGGGCCAGGTGGAGAAGGAACTCCTGGAAGCGGAGGGGGACCACCAACATGCGGCTGGCCCCGAGTTCTGCTACTTTCTGTTCACTGTACAACAGGCCCTCGGTCCAGTAGATCCAGTGGGTGCCGGTCTGGTCACCGTTGGCTTGCGCGGTCGCCTGTTGTCGGACCCCTTCGAGAGAGGGACAGGACTGTTGTTCTTGCTGGAACTGCTCTCGGGTGGGGCCCCCTTCGTGTCGCCATTGTGTCAGCTCTGGGAGGGCGCTCGGAGAAGCCATCTCTTCGGGGGAGGATTCGCTGGGTCCAGGGTCGGTGTCCGCCTCCTCCTCGCTGCTGGTGGGAGGGGGTGTGAGCCCCTCGGGCTGGGCGGTCCCGGAGGTCGAGGATGAGCGGGGGGCCTGGGCGGTCATGGACCGGGTGATGGCGCAGGCCCAATCAGCCAGTCCCAACATTCGGAGGTGCTCTCGTCGCTCTACTTGAGCCCAGGGGGAACTTTCCAAGTCGTTCCCCAGGAGGCAGTCGACCGGGGCGTCGTCGCGCACTGTCACCTTCAGCAGGCCCGTCACCCCTCCCCACTCGAAGGGGACCAGGGCCATCTGGCATAGTCTTTCACTGTTGTCGGCCGTCCGTACGGGGCACAGCACATTCGGTAGAATCTGCCCAGGGGTCACCAGGTGGCAGCGGACAGCGGTGATACTGGCGCCTGTGTCACGAAGGGCTTCGGCCCGTTGTCCATTGACCGTGACCTGCTGCCGGTACTTCTGGGTGTTGGTTGGGATGGGGGTGCAGGGTACCATCTCTCGGCTACCCAGGCAGACCAGGGACATGGCTGCCGGCTCCCACTCAGTGTTCTCTCGGTCGAGGGCCTCCTCTTCCTCTTCTCCTCCCCCCAAGGCAGCGGCTGTCAGCTGCCGGGGCGGGTGCCCGCCGGCCCCGTTTCTTCGGTTCAGAGGGCAGGCCGGATCGCTGGCAAAGTGTCCTGTTTGTTGGCAGCCGTAGCAGGTCACTGGCGGCCGTGGTCCGGGTCGGGCCGGGCCCACCTTTCGGGCTAGGCTCGGGGAGAGATGTGGCTGCGGTGGCCCTCGAGGGGGGCTCCTGGGGGCCCCGGCGGGAGGGTCTCGGTTCCTGTTCGGCCCTCCCCCCCACCGCGCTGGCGGGGGGGTCCGTTGGGGTTCCTCTGGTACTCCCCCATTGAGTTCCGGGGGACCCGGGAGTTGACCCATCGATCGGCCTCGACGGCAAGTTTTCGCGGGTCGGTCACTTTGCTGTCGAGGAGGTGCTGTCTCAGTTCCACGAAGCAATTGTTGGAAAGGTGTTCCCACACGATGAGGTCGACCAGCTGCCCGTAGGTGGTTACTTTGCTCCCTTTGATCCACCCTTCTAGGGCCCGACTGAAAAAGTCCACATATTCCACCCATGTGGTACCCGGGATTTTCTTGCAGTCTCTGAACCGCTGGCGGTACATTTCCGCTGTTAGCCCGTAGCGGGTGAGCAGGGCCTCCTTCATGTGATCGTAGGAGGTCATCACCTCCTCCGGTAGTTGGAGCAGCGTGTCCCGCCCCTCACTCAGGAACCGCCCCCACAGGCCCGCGCCCCAGTCCTTTCGGGGCACCCGATGAGAGGTCATGGCCACCTCGTAGGCCTTGAACCATTGTTGGATGTCGTCATTCTTGTAATACTCCTTGACGACTTCTTTCGGGATATGTACCTTGGCCTCGGAAGGCGGTAGAGTGTCTCTAGTACTGGGGGTGTCAGTCCCTCCATTCTTGGCCTTGATCTCGAGCTCCTTGAGACTGCGCTCGTGCTCAAGAGTTAGTTTCTTTTCCTCCAACTCCCGGTGTCGTCTCTTCTCCTCTATCTCTTCTTGAAGGCGCAGCTGCTCTAGGGCCAGTTTCTTTTCTGCCAGCTGGAGTTCACCGTCCAGCCGCAGTCGGGCGAGCTCTAGCTCGTGGCTCCGGACCTTTTCCCGCTCTCGTATTTCTTCTTCGGAGAGGCCGGTTTCTAGGCTCTTTCTTCCTCCGGTTGCCGGAGTCCGTGCGGTTGCTGCGGTCTCAGTCAGGGGCAAGGGCCCTTCTTCCTGGGAGGGGCCTGCCCCGGCCTCCAACCATGCCCTCAGAGCTTTCTGCATCTCCTCTTTGGTACCTAGGCTGGTGGTTGCAATGCCTTTGTCTTTGCAGAACTGTTTCAATTCTTTGTGCGTATATTCTTCCAGCCGTTCGGGCTGGAACTCCATTGTCGCGTTGTTTTCCTGGCTGCTCATGATGCTGTTCGTTTGGATGGGTAGCTAGTGGGTACTGGCTGGTACGTACTGCGTTCGGCTCGGATCCCGTCGCTGGCCACCAAATGTTGGAAGGCGGACCCCGAGGAGTCGGTGCGACCACCAAGGGGGGGGCCCTCCCACTGCACGAAGTAGCCGAGCGCTGCCGAGAAGTCTCCTGAGAGATCCTTCTCCTATCACGTCCTAGCACAGTAACACCACCACACAGGACTCAAGGAGGTTGTCTTGTGACAAGCAATTCTTTATCAGCAATAAAAAGGTTACGAGGTCAATATTTACACGAAGGGATCGAGGGATCCACCAAAAGTCTCAGTGTCTCTTTGGAAGGGTCGGGGTAGCGGGACAGTCTTTGGCAGGAATGCGGTACGAGGGTACCTGGGGCCCAGTTCTTATCCTCAAGCTGGAGGACCTCCGGATCTCGGAGGGGTTGAGCCGCGACGGCGTCAGCAGGGCTCTGGCGTACAGTTCGTGGAGAGCCGCGATCCAATCAGCAGGGCTCTCAAGATGGTTTCTGCTCAGCTCGAGCCGCGACGTCATCAGCAGGGCTCCGAGGGAGGTTTCAGCGAGGTTGGGCCGCGACGGCGTCAGCAGGGCTCCGATGTTCCAGGTGGTTCAGAAAGGGTTCACAAGAGGGAGCCGCGACGCAGTCAGCAGGGCTCGTGATGTTTCCGACAAGAGTTCTTCTCCGTAGGGTCAGCCGCGATTCAATCAGCAGGGCTCTCGACTCCGGGATACAACTGCCGAGCTGTGGTGGGGTCGCCCCAGATATAGGTCTGGGGCCCTTTGATGTCCGGACCTATGTGCCCGAGGGGGCGGAGTGGCCGGGTGGAGGTGGCCAGACGCCCAGTAGGAGAGGCGCCAGGCCCATGGGAGTTGCAGGGCGATCACACCTCGAGAGGGGAGGACAGTTGGGGGTCCCATCGATACTGTCCTCCGCCGGGGGCGATGAATGGTTCCTGCGGCACCCCCTGGCTAGTTCGTGGTGCCTCGATGTCGGGGCTTCGCTGGGGTCGAGGCCGGGTTGAGCGGGGTCGCGCCGGCTGGTGCACGGTGTGACGTGGATGCCAACAAGATGGCGGAGCCACGAGGAGTATGCGTCCACGTGCAGCTCCGGGTGAAGGGCCTTGGTGCAGTTCAGACGGGTGGCCCGTGACGGCCGGGGCGGGGAACGGGCACAATCCAGGGGGTTAAGGACCACGCCACGAGGCCGGGTCCAACAGTAAGTGTCAGTCAATCAGTGTCAGTCATTGTCAGTCAGTGTCAGTCAGTCAGTGTCAGACAATCAGTGTCAGTTAGTGTCATTCAGTCAGTCAGTCAGTGTCAGTCAGTGTAAGTCAATCAGTGTCAGTTGTTGTCAGTCAGTCAGTGTCAGTTAATCAGTGTCAGTCAGGGTCTGTGTCAGTCAGTGTCAGTCAATCAGAGTCAGTCAGTGTCAATCTGTCAGTGTCAGTCAGTCAGTGTCAGTCAGTCAGTGTCAGCTAGAGCAGCTCTGCTGACCTGGTTCTCTAGCAATAAAGCAGCTCTGCTGACCTGGTTCTCTCCCTCTAAAGCAGCTCTGCTGACCTGGTTTCTCTGGCTCTACAACAGGTCTGCTGACCTGGTTCCCTGGCCCCTAGAGCAGCTCTGCTGACCTAGTTCTTAGGCTACAGAGCAGCTCTGCTGATCTGGTTCTCTGGCTCTACAACAGCTCTGCTGACCTGGTTCTCTGGTTCTAAAGCAGCTCTGCTGACCCTGTTCTATGGCTCTAAAGCAGTTCTGCTGACATGGTTCTCTGGCTCTAGAGCAGCTCTGCTGACCTGGTTCTCTCACTCTAGAGCAGCTCTGCTGACCTGGTTCTCTCCCTCTAAAGAAATTCTACTGACCTGGTTTCTCTGGCTCTACAGCAGCTCTGCTGACCTGGTTCTCTGGATCTAGAGCAGCTCTGCTGACCTGGTTCTTAGAGTCTAGAGCAGCACTGCTGACCTGGTTCTCTGGCTCTAAAGCAGCTCTGCTGACCTGGTTCTATGGCACTAAAGCAGTTCTGGTGACCTGGTAGAGGTAGAGAGAGGGAAAGAGTAGAGGATGAGTATTAGAGAGTAGAGAGTAGAGAGTGAGTAGTAGAGAAAAGTAGAGAATAGTAGATAGAGTAGCAGAGAGTAAGTTGTAAAGAGTAGTAGAGTGAGTAGTAGAGTGTGAGTAGCAGAGAGTAGAAGAGAGTGAGTGTTGGACCCGGCCTCGTGGCGTGGTCCTTAACCCCCTGGATTGTGCCCGTTCCCCGCCCCGGCCGTCACGGGCCACCCGTCTGAACTGCACCAAGGCCCTTCACCCGGAGCTGCACGTGGACGCATACTCCTCGTGGCTCCGCCATCTTGTTGGCATCCACGTCACACCGTGCACCAGCCGGCGCGACCCCGCTCAACCCGGCCTCGACCCCAGCGAAGCCCCGACATCGAGGCACCACGAACTAGCCAGGGGGTGCCGCAGGAACCATTCATCGCCCCAGCGGAGGACAGTATCGATGGGACCCCCAACTGTCCTCCCCTCTCAAGGTGTGATCGCCCTGCAACTCCCATGGGCCTGGCGCCTCTCCTGCTGGGCGTCTGGCCACCTCCACCCGGCCACTCCGCCCCCTCGGGCGCATAGGTCCGGACATCAAAGGGCTCCAGACCTATATCTGGGGCGACCCCACCACAGCTCGGCAGTTGTATCCCGGAGTCGAGAGCCCTGCTGATTGAATCGCGGCTGACCCTACGGAGAAGAACTCTTGTCGGAACCATCACGAGCCCTGCTGACTGCGTCGCGGCTCCCTCCTGTGAACCCTTTTCTGAACCACCTGGAACATCGGAGCCCTGCAGACGCCGTCGCGGCCCAACCTCGCTGGAACCTTCCTCGGAGCCCTGCTGACGACGTCGCGGCTCGAGCTGAACAGAGACCATCTTGAGAGCCCTGCTGATTGAATCGCGGCTCTCCACGAACTGTACGCCAGAGCCCTGCTGACGCCGTCGCGGCTCGACCCCTCCGAGATCGGAGGTCCTCCAGCGTGAGGATAAGAACTGGGCCCCAGGTACCCTCGTACCACATTCCTGCCAAAGACTGTCCCGCTACCCCTACCCTTCCAAAGAGACATTGAGACTTTTGGTGGATCCCTCGATCCCTTCGTGTAAATATTGAGCTCGTAACCTTTTTATTGATGATAAAGAATTGCTTGTCTTGAGACAACCTCCTTGAGTCCGGTGTGGTGGTGTTACTGTGCTAGTACGGGATAGGAGAAGGATCTCTCAGGAGACTTCTCGGCAGCGCTCGGCTACTTCGTGCAGTGAGAGGGCCCCCCCCTTGGTGGTCTCACCGACTCCTCGGGGTCCGCCTTCCAACATTTGGTGGCCAGCGACGGGATCCGAGCCGAACGCAGTACGTACCAGCCAGTACCCACTAGCTACCCATCCAAACGAATAGCATCATGAGCAGCCAGGAAAACAACGCGACAATGGAGTTCCAGCCCGAACGGCTGGAAGAATATACGCACAAAGAATTAAAACAGTTCTGCAGAGACAAAGGCATTGCAACCACCAGCCTCGGTACCAAGGAAGAGATGCAGAAAGCTCTGAGGGCATGGTTGGAGGCTGGGGCAGGCCCCTCCCAGGAAGAAGGGCCCTTGCCCCTGACGGAGACCACAGCAACCGCACTGACCCCGGCAACCGGAGGAAGAAAGAGCCTAGAAACCGGCCTCTCCGAGGAAGAAATACGAGAGCGGGAAAAGGTCCGGAGCCACGAACTAGAGCTCGCCCGACTGCGGCTGGACGGCGAACTCCAGCTGGCAGAAAAGAAACTGGCCCTCGAGCAGCTACGCCTTCAAGAAGAAATAGAAGAGAAGAGACGACACCGGGAGTTGGAGGAAAAGAAACTAACTCTTGAGCACGAGCGCAGTCTCAAGGAGCTCGAGATCAAGGCCAAGAACGGAGGGACCAACACCCCCAGTACTAGAGACACTCTACCGCCCCCCGAGGCCAAGGTGCATATCCCGAAGGAGGTCGTCAAGGAGTATTACAAGAATGACGATATCCAACAATGGTTCAAGGCCTACGAGGTGGCCATGACCTCCCATCGGGTGCCCCGAAAAGACTGGGGCGCAGGCCTGTGGGGGCGATTCCTGAGTGAAGGGCGGGACACGCTGCTCCAGCTACCGGAGGAGGTGATGACCTCCTACAATCACATGAAGGAGGCCCTGCTCACCCGATACGGGCTAACAGCGGAGATGTACCGCCAGCGGTTCCGAGACTGCAAGAAAATCCCGGGTACCACATGGGTGGAATATGTGGACTTTTTCAGTCGGGCCCTAGAAGGGTGGATCAAAGGCAGCAAAGTAACCACCTACGGACAACTGGTCGACCTCATCGTCTGGGAACACCTTTCCAATAATTGCTTCGTGGAACTGAGGCAGCACCTCCTCGACAGCAAAATGACCGACCGGCGAAAACTTGCCGTCGAGGCCGATCGATGGGTCAACTCCCGGGTCCCCCGGAGCTCAATGGGGGAGTACCTGAGGAACCCCAACGGACCCCCACGCCAGCGCGGTGGGGGGGAGGGCCGAACAGGAACCGAGACCCTCCCGCTGGGGCCCCCAGGAGCCCCCCTCGAGGGCCACCGCAGCCACATCTCTCCCCGAGCCTAGCGCGAAGGGTGGGCCCGGCCCAACCCGGACCACGGCCACCCGTGACCTGCTATGGCTGCCAACAAACCGGACACTTTGCCAGCGACCCGGCCTGCCCCCTGAACCGAAGAAACGGGGCCGGCGGGCCCCCGCCCCGGCAGCTGACAGCCGCCGCCTTGGGGGGAGAGGAGGAAGAAGAGGCCCTCGACCGAGAAAACACTGAGTGGGAGCCGGCAGCCATGTCCCTGGTCTGCCTGGGTAGCCGAGAGATGGTACCCTGCACCCCCATCCCAACCAACACCCAGAAGTACCGGCAGCAGGTCACGGTCAACGGACAACGGGCCGAAGCCCTTCGCGACACCGGCGCCAGTATCACCGCTGTCCGCTGCCACCTGGTGACCCCTGAACAGATTCTACCGAATGTGCTGTGCCCGGTGCGGACGGCCGACAACAGTGAAAGCCTATGCCAGATGGCCCTGGTCCCCTTCGAGTGGGGAGGGGTGACGGGCCTGCTGAAGGTGACGGTGCGCGACGACGCCCCGGTTGACTGCCTCCTGGGGAACGACTTGGAGAGTTACCCCTGGGCTCAAGTAGAACGACGAGAGCACCTCCGAATGTTGGGACTGGCTGATTGGGCCTGCGCCATCACCCGGTCCATGACCGCCCAGGCCCCCCGCTCCTCCTCGACCTCCGGGACGGCCCGACCCGAGGGGCTCACACCCCCTCCCGCCAGCAGCAAGGAGGAGGCGGACACCGACCCCGGGCCCAGCGAATCCTCCCCCGAAGAGATGGCTTCTCCGAGCGCCCTACCAGAACTGACGCAATGGCAACATGAAGGGGGCCCCACCCGAGAGCAGTTCCAGCCAGAGCAACAGTCCTGTCCCTCTCTCGAAGGGGTCCGACAGCAGGCGACCGCGCAAGCCAACGGTGACCAGACCGGCACCCACTGGATCTACTGGGCCGAGGGCCTGTTGTACAGTGAACAGAAAGTGGCAGAACTCGGGGCCGGCCGCGTGTTGGTGGTCCCCCTCCGCTTCCGGGAGTTCCTTCTCAACCTGGCCCATGATGTGCCCCTCGCCGGACACTTGGGGCAAGACAAAACGTACAGTCGTCTGGTGACCCACTTCTACTGGCCTCGGATGCGGAGAGATGTGGACAACCACTGCCGGTCCTGCCAGACCTGCCAAGCCAGCGGGAAGACGGGGGGTCGGGTCAAGGCCCCCCTCCAGCCCTTTCCCGCCGTCAGCACCCCGTTTGAACGAGTCGGAATCGACATTGTGGGACCCCTGGACCCCCAAACCGCCCTGGGCCACCGCTTCATCCTGGTCCTCGTGGACCACGCCCCCAGGTACCCGGAGGCGGTCCCGCTCAGAACTATAACGGCCCCTGTGGTAGGCCGGGCCTTGATGGGGATCTTCTCCCGAGTGGGATTCCCCAGCGAAGTGGTGAGCGACCGTGGCACGAACTTTATCTCCAGGTACATGCGGTCCCTGTGGCAACAATGCGGGGTCACATACAATTTCACGACCCCATATCACCCCCAGGGGAACGGGCTGGTTGAGCGGTTCAACCGAACATTGAAAGGGATGATCCAGGGCCTGGAAGAACCCCTCAGGCGGAAATGGGATGTCCTGCTGCCCTGCCTCCTGTTTGCCTATCGGGAGGTCCCGCAGAAGTCCCTGGGGTTCAGCCCGTTTGAACTATTGTATGGGCACCCGGTCCGCGGACCACTCAGCCTGGTCAAGGAGGGCTGGGAGATGAAGCCCCGAGGCGCCCCTCCTGACGTCTACCGATACCTCCTGACCCTCCGAAACCAGACCCGCAAGTTCCGAGCCATGGCCGAAGCCAACCTCGAGGCCAGCCAGGAGGACATGAAGCGGTGGTACGATCGCAACACTTCTACGGTAGAATTCGAGCCAGGTCAGAAAGTATGGGTCATGGCCCCGGTCGAACCCGGCGCCCTCCAGGACAAGTGGACCGGGCCCTTCAAGGTGGTGGAGAAGAAAAGTCCCGTCACCTACCTGGTCGATCTGGAGTCCCCCCGGAACCCCCTCCGGGTCCTACATGCGAACAGGCTAAAACCCCACTTCGCCCGGACCGAACTGAGCCTGCTGCTGGCGACCGACGAGGGGAGCGAGGACGACTCCGAGCCCTTGCCCGACCTCTTGCAATCCGACAGTCACGATGGATCGATCGAAGGGGTCCAACTCGCCTCGTCCCTGACCCCGGAGCAGCGCAACGACTGCCAGCGATTACTGCGGGACTACGCAGCTCTCTTCTCTCTCACCCCGGGGGTGACCCACTGGTGCGTCCACGACGTCGACACCGGGGAGAACCCCCCCATACGACACAGAGCCTACCGGGTGCCTGACCGAGTGCGGGCCTGCATCCAGGCCGAAGTAGCGAAGATGCTGGCCCTGGGGGTCATCGAGCCTTCCAACAGCCCGTGGGCCAGCCCTGTCGTTATGGTGCCCAAGGCCGCAGCTCCCGGTCACCCCCCGGAGTTGCGATTCTGCGTGGACTACCGAGCCCTGAATGTAGTAACCAAGACAGACGCACACCCGATACCCCGGGCCGACGAACTGATCGACCGCCTAGGGGCCGCTCGCTACTTGAGCACGCTGGACCTCACCGCCGGGTACTGGCAAATCCAGCTCACCCCCGACGCCCAAGAAAGATCCGCCTTTTCGACCCCGGATGGGCATTACCACTTTCGGGTGATGCCCTTCGGAATGAAGAACGCCCCGGCCACCTTCCAAAGACTGGTGAACAAGGTTTTGGCCGGGCTTGAGGCCTTCAGCGCGGCCTACTTAGATGACATTGCCGTGTACAGCAACCACTGGGCCGAGCACCTTCTCCACCTGAAGGCCGTCCTGGCCGCCCTTCAGCGGGCCGGGCTCACAATCAAGGCCAGCAAATGCCAAATCGGCCACGGATCCGTGACCTACCTGGGCCATCAAGTGGGGAGCGGGCAGGTGGCCCCCCTCCAAGCAAAGATAGATGCCATCCAGACCTGGGAACCCCCCACTACCCAGACCGCTGTCCGGGCCTTCCTGGGCCTCACCGGATACTACCGGCGGTTTATCCGGGACTATGGGAGCATTGTTGGCCCCCTCACAGAGTTAACGTCCAAAAAGCAGCCCAAGAAGGTACACTGGACACCCCGCTGCCAAACAGCCTTCGACACCCTAAAGACAGCCATGTGTACTGCTCCGGTGCTGCAGGCCCCGGACTACCAGAAGGAGTTCGTGGTACAGATGGACGCCTCCGAGTATGGGATCGGGGCCGTCCTATCCCAAGCCGACGAAAAGGGGCTCGACCGACCAGTGGCCTTCATCAGCCGACGACTACTGCCCCGAGAGCAACGCTGGAGCACTATTGAGCGTGAGGCCTTCGCTGTGGTGTGGGCCCTCAAGAAGCTCCGGCCCTACCTCTTTGGCACCCACTTCCGGGTCCAGACCGACCACCGGCCCTTGCAATGGCTAATGCAAATGCGGGGCGAGAACCCCAAGCTGCTGCGGTGGTCCATCTCGCTACAAGGGATGGACTTTGACGTCGAACACCGGCCCGGCAATGACCACGCCAACGCCGACGGCCTGTCCCGCTTCTTCCGCCTTGACGAGGAGAATCCCCAAGGAGATGGGTGACTCTCCATGCCTTCGGCTGGGGGGGACGCCTGTTGGACCCGGCCTCGTGGCGTGGTCCTTAACCCCCTGGATTGTGCCCGTTCCCCGCCCCGGCCGTCACGGGCCACCCGTCTGAACTGCACCAAGGCCCTTCACCCGGAGCTGCACGTGGACGCATACTCCTCGTGGCTCCGCCATCTTGTTGGCATCCACGTCACACCGTGCACCAGCCGGCGCGACCCCGCTCAACCCGGCCTCGACCCCAGCGAAGCCCCGACATCGAGGCACCACGAACTAGCCAGGGGGTGCCGCAGGAACCATTCATCGCCCCGGCGGAGGACAGTATCGATGGGACCCCCAACTGTCCTCCCCTCTCAAGGTGTGATCGCCCTGCAACTCCCATGGGCCTGGCGCCTCTCCTGCTGGGCGTCTGGCCACCTCCACCCGGCCACTCCGCCCCCTCGGGCGCATAGGTCCGGACATCAAAGGGCTCCAGACCTATATCTGGGGCGACCCCACCACAGCTCGGCAGTTGTATCCCGGAGTCGAGAGCCCTGCTGATTGAATCGCGGCTGACCCTACGGAGAAGAACTCTTGTCGGAACCATCACGAGCCCTGCTGACTGCGTCGCGGCTCCCTCCTGTGAACCCTTTTCTGAACCACCTGGAACATCGGAGCCCTGCAGACGCCGTCGCGGCCCAACCTCGCTGGAACCTTCCTCGGAGCCCTGCTGATGACGTCGCGGCTCGAGCTGAACAGAGACCATCTTGAGAGCCCTGCTGATTGAATCGCGGCTCTCCACGAACTGTACGCCAGAGCCCTGCTGACGCCATCGCGGCTCGACCCCTCCGAGATCGGAGGTCCTCCAGCGTGAGGATAAGAACTGGGCCCCAGGTACCCTCGTACCACATTCCTGCCAAAGACTGTCCCGCTACCCCTACCCTTCCAAAGAGACATTGAGACTTTTGGTGGATCCCTCGATCCCTTCGTGTAAATATTGAGCTCGTAACCTTTTTATTGATGATAAAGAATTGCTTGTCTTGAGACAACCTCCTTGAGTCCGGTGTGGTGGTGTTACTGTGCTAGTACGGGATAGGAGAAGGATCTCTCAGGAGACTTCTCGGCAGCGCTCGGCTACTTCGTGCAGTGAGAGGGCCCCCCCCCTTGGTGGTCTCACCGACTCCTCGGGGTCCGCCTTCCAACAGTGAGTAGTAGAGAGTATTAGAGAGTGGGTAGTAGAGAGTGAGTAGTAGAGAGGAGTAGAGAGTAGTAGAGAGTGAGTAGGAGAGTGAGTAGTAGAGAATAGTAGAGAGTGAGTAGTAGAGAGTAATAGAGAGTGGCTAGTAGAGAGTATATAGCAGAGAGAGAGTAGTAGAGAGGAGTAGAGAGTGAGTAGTAGAGTGAGTAGTAGAGATTAGTAGAGAGAGAGTAGTAGAGAGTGAGAAGTAGAGAGTAGTAGAGAGTGAGTAGTAGAGAGTGAGTAGTAGAGTGAGTAGTAAAGAGAGTAGTAGAGAGAGAGTAGTAGAGAGTAAGTAGTAGAGAGAGAGAAGTAGAGAGTAGTAGAGAGTGAGTAGTAGAGAGTACGTAGTAGAGAGAGAGTAGTAGAGAGAGAGTAGTAGGGAGTAGCAGAGTAGTAGAGAGTGAGTAGTAGGGAGTGAGTAGTAGAGGGTAGTGGGGAGTGAGTAGTAGAGAGTAGTAGAGAGTGAGAAGTAGAGTGAGTAGTAGGGAGTAGTAGAGCGTGAATAGTAGTGAGTAGTAGAGAGAGAGTAGTAGAGAGTGAGTAGAAGAGAGTAGTAGTAGAGATTGAGTAGTAGAAAATGAGTAGTAGAGAGAGAGTAGTAGGGAGCAGTAGAGTAGTAGATAGTGAGTAGTAGAGAGTGAGAAGTAGAGGGGAGTGGAGTAGTGGAGAGTGAGAAGTAGAGAGTAGTAGAGAGTGAGTAGAAGAGTGAGTAGTAAGGTGAGTAATAGAGAGTAGTAGAGAGCGAGTAGTAGAGAGCAAGTAGTAGAGAGTGTGTAGTAAAGAGTGAGTAGTAGAGATTGAGGAGTAGAGAGAGTAGTAGAGAGTGAGTAGTAGAGAGAGTAGTAGAGAGTAGTAGAGAGCGAGTAGTAGAGAGCAAGTAGTAGAGAGTCTGTAGTACAGAGTGAGTAGTAGATAGTAGTAGAGAGAGAGTAGTAGAGAGTGAGCTGTAGAGAGTAGTAGAGAGTGAGTAGTAGACAGTGAGTAGTAGAGTGAGTAGTAGAGTGAGTAGTAGAGAGTAGTAGAGAGTAGTAGAGAGTGAGTAGTAGAGAGTGAGTAGTAGAGAAAGAGTAGTAGGGAGTAGTAGAGTAGTAGAGAGTGAGTAGTAGAGGGTAGTGGAGTAGTGGAGAGTGAGTAGTAGAGAGTGAGTAGTAGAGTGAGTAGTATAGAGTAGTAGAGAGTGAGTAGCAGACAGTGAGTAGTAGAGAGAGAGTAGTAGAGAGTGAGTAGTAGATAGTAGTAGAGAGTGAGAAGTAGAGAGTAGTAGAGAGTAAGTAGTAAAGAGAGAGTAGTAGAGAGTGAGTAGTAGAGAGTGAGTAGTAGAGAGAGTGTAGTAATGAGTAGTAGAGTAGCATAGAGTGAGTAGTAGGGAGTGAGTAGTAGAGGGTAGTGGAGTAGTGGAGAGTGAGTAGTAGAGAGAAGTAAAGAGTGAGTAGTAGAGTGAGTAGTAGGAGTAGTAGAGAGTGAGTAGTAGAGAGTGATTAGTAGAGAGAGAGTAGTAGAGAGTGAGTAGTAGAGAGTAGTAGAGAGTGAGTAGTAGAGAGAGAGAGTAGTATGGAGCAGTAGAGTAGTAGAGAGTGAATAGTAGAGAGTGAGGAGTAGAGGGCAATGGAGTAGTGGAGAGTGAGTAGTAGAGAGTAGTAGAGAGCAAGTAGTAGAGAGCAAGTAGTAGAGAGTGTGTAGAAGAGAGTGAGTAGTAGAGAGTGAGTAGTAGAGAGAGTAGTAGAGAGTAGTAGAGAGAAGTAGAGAGTAGAAGAGAGTGTAGCAGAGAATGAGTAGTAGAGTGAGTAGTAGAGAGTGAGTAAAAGAGAGTGAGTAGTAGAGAGTATTAGAGAGTGAGTAGTAGAGAGTGAGTTGTAGAGACTAAGTAGTGGAGAGTAGTAGAGAGTGAGTAGTAGAGTGAGTAGTAGAGAGTAGAAGAGAGTGAGTAGTAGAGAGTGAGTAGTAGAGAGTAGTAGAGCGTGAGTAGTAGAGAGTGAGTAGCAGAGCGAGAGTAGTACAGAGTAGTAGAGAGAGAGTAGCTGAGAGTGAGAAGTAGTAGAGTGATTTGTAGAGTGAGTAGTCGAGATTCAGTATTAGAGAGTAGTAAAGAGTAGTAGTAGAGAGAGTATTTGAGAGTGAGTAGTAGAGAGTGATTAGTAGAGAGTGGATAGTAGAGAGAGAGAGTAGTAGAGAGTGAGTAGTAGAGAGTGAGTTGTAGAGAGTAGTAGAGAGTGAGTAGTAGAGAGTGAGTAGTAGAGAGATGTAAAGAGTGAGTAGTAGAGTCAGTAGTAGGAGTAGTAGAGAGTGAGCAGGAAAGAGTGAGTAGTAGAGAGAGAGTAGTAGAGAGTGAGTAGTAGAGAGTAGTAGAGACTGAGTAGTAGAGAGTAGTAGAGAGTGAGTAGTAGAGAGTGAGTAGCAGAGAGTGAGTAGTAGAGAGAGAGTAGTAGAGTAGTAAAGAGTGAGTAGTAGAGAGTGAGTAGTAGAGACTAGTAGAGAAGTAGAGAGTTAGTAGTAGAGAGTAGTAGAGATTGAGTAGTAGAGTGAATAAAAGAGAGTAGTAGAGAGTGAGTAGTAGAGTGAGAAGTAGAGAGAGTAGTATAGAATGAGAAGTAGAGAGAGTAGTAGAGAGTAGTAGAGAGTGAGTAGTAGAGAGTAGTTGAGAGCGAGTAGTAGAGAGTGAGTAGTGGAGAGTGAGCAATAGAGAGAAGTAGAGATCGAGTAGTAGAGAGTGAGTAGTAGAGAGTGAGTGGTAGAGAGTAGTAGAGAGTAGTAGAGTGAGTAGTAGAGAGTAGAAGAGAGAAAGTAGTAGAGAGTGTAGTAGAGAGTAGTAGAGTAGTAGAGAGTGAGTAGTAGAGAGTGAGTAGTAGAGAGAGTAGTAGAGAGAGTAGTAAAGAGTAGTAGAGAGTGAGTAGTAGAGAGTAGTAGAGAGTGAGTAGTAGAGAGTGAATAGTTGAGAGAGAGTAGTAGAGAGTAGTAGAGAGCGAGTAGTAGAGAGTGAGTAGTAGAGAGTAGTAGAGTGAGTAGTAGAGAGTGAGTAGTAGAGAGAGTAGTAGAGAGTAGTAGAGAGCGAGTAGTAGAGAGTGAGGAGTAGAGAGTAAGTAGTAAAGAGTGAATAGTAGAGAGTGAGTAGTAGAGAGTGAGAAGTAGAGAGTGAGTAGTAGAGAGAGTAGTAGAGAGTAGTAGAGGGTGAGTAGTAGAGAGTGAGTAGTAGAGTGAGTAGTAGAGAGTAGTAAAGAGAGAGTAGTAGAGAGTAAGTAGTGAAGAGAGAGAAGTAGAGAGTAGTAGAGAGTCAGTAGTACAGAGTGCGTAGTAGAGAGAGAGTAGTAGGGAGTAGGAGAGTAGTAGAGAGTGAGTAGTAGGGAGTGAGTAGTAGAGGATAGTGGAGTAGTGTAGAGTGAGTAGTAGAGAGTAGTAGAGAGTGAGTAGTAGAGTGAGTAGCAGGGAGTGGTAGAGAGTGAGTAGTAGAGAGTGAGTAGTAGAGAGAGAGTAGTAGAGTGTGAGTAGTAGAGAGTAGTAAAGAGTGATTAGTAGAACGTGAGTAGTAGAGAGAGAGTAGTAGGGAGCAGTAGAGTAGTAGATAGTGAGTGGTAGAGAGTGAGAAGTAGATGGGAGTGGAGTAGTGGAGAGTGAGTAGTAGAGAGTAGTAGAGAGTGAGTAGTAGAGTGAGCAGTAAGGTGAGTAGTAGAGAGTAGTAGAGAGCAAGTAGTAGAGAGCAAGTAGTAGAGAGTGTGTAGTAGAGAGTGAGTAGTAGAGAGTGAGTAGAAGAGAGAGTAGTAGAGAGTAGTAGAGAGAAGTAGAGAGAGGTAGAGAGAGTAGCAGAGAATGAGTAGTAGAGTGAGTAGTAGAGAGTGAGTAATAGAAAGTGAGTAGTAGAGAGTATCAGAGAGTGAGTAGTAGACAGTGAGATGTAGAGACTAAGTAGTGGAGAGTAGTAGAGAGTGAGTAGTAGAGTGAGTAGTAGAGAGTAGTAGAGAGTGAGTAGTAGAGAGCAGTAGAGAGTGAGTAGTAGAGAGTGAGTAGTAGAGAGTAGTAGAGCGTGAGTAGTAGAGAGTGAGTAGCAGAGCAAGATTAGTAGAGAGTAGTAGAGAGAGAGTAGCTGAGAGTGAGTAGTAGAGAGTAGCAGAACGTGAGAAGTAGTAGAGTGATTAGTAGAGTGAGTAGTCAAGATTGAGTAGTAGAGAGTAGTAGAGAGTAGTAGTAGAGAGAGTATTTGAGAGTGAGTAGTAGAGTGTAGTAGAGAGTGATTAGTAGAGAGTGGATAGTAGAGAGAGAGTATTAGAGAGTGAATAGTAGAGAGTAGTAGAGAGTGAGTAGTAGAGACTAGTGGAGACGTAGAGAGTTAGTAGTAGAGAGTAGTAGAGAGTGAGTAGTAGAGTGAGTAGTAGAGAGAGTAGTAGAGAATGAGAAGTAGAGAGAGTAGTAGAGAGTAGTAGAGAGTGAGTAGTAGAGAGTAGTTGAGAGCGAGTAGTAGAGAGTGAGTAGTGGAGAGTGAGCAGTAGAGACAAGTAGATATCGAGTAGTAGAGAGTGAGTAGTAGAGAGTGAGTAGTAGAGAATGAGAGTAGTATGGAGCAGTAGAGTAGTAGAGAGTGAATATTAGAGCGTGAGGAGTAGAGGGCAGTGGAGTAGTGGAGAGTGACTAGTAGAGAGTAGTAGAGAGTGAGTCGTAGAGTGAGCAGTAAGGTGAGTAGTAGAGAGTAGTAGAGAGCAAGTAGTAGAGAGCAAGTAGTAGAGAGTGTGTAGTAGAGAGTGAGTAGTAGAGAGTGAGTAGTAGAGAGAGTATTTGAGAGTGAGTAGTAGAGTGTAGTAGAGAGTGATTAGTAGAGAGTGGATAGTAGAGAGAGAGTAGTAGAGAGTGAGTAGTAGAGTGAGTAGTACAGAGTAGTAGAGAGTGAGTAGTAGAGAGTGAGTAGTAGAGAGTGAGTAGTAGAGAGTAGTAGAGCGTGAGTAGTAGAGAGTGAGTAGCAGAGCGAGAGTAGTAGAGAGTAGTAGAGAGAGAGTAGCTGAGAGTGAGAAGTAGTAGAGTGATTTGTAGAGTGAGTGGTCGAGATTGAGTATTAGAGAGTAGTAGAGAGTAGTAGTAGAGAGAGTATTTGAGAGTGAGTAGTAGAGTGTAGTAGAGAGTAATTAGTAGAGAGTGGATAGTAGAGAGAGAGTAGTAGAGAGTGAGGAGTAGAGAGTAGTAGAGAGTGAGTTGTAGAGAGTAGTAGAGAGTGAGTAGTAGAGAGAGTAGTAGAGAGTAGTAGAGAGCGAGTAGTAGAGAGTGAGGAGTAGAGAGTGAGTAGTAAAGAGTGAATAGTAGAGAGTGAGTAGTAGAGAGTGAGTAGTAGAGAGTGAGTAGTAGAGAGAGTAGTAGAGAGTAGTAGAGGGTGAGTAGTAGAGAGTGAGTAGTAGAGTGAGTAGTAGAGAGTAGTAAAGAGAGAGTAGTAGAGAGTAAGTAGTGAAGAGAGAGAAGTAGAGAGTAGTAGAGAGTCAGTAGTACAGAGTGCGTAGTAGAGAGAGAGTAGTAGGGAGTAGGAGAGTAGTAGAGAGTGAGTAGTAGGGAGTGAGTAGTAGAGGATAGTGGAGTAGTGTAGAGTGAGTAGTAGAGAGTAGTAGAGAGTGAGTAGTAGAGTGAGTAGCAGGGAGTGGTAGAGAGTGAGTAGTAGAGAGTGAGTAGTAGAGAGAGAGTAGTAGAGTGTGAGTAGTAGAGAGTAGTAAAGAGTGATTAGTAGAACGTGAGTAGTAGAGAGAGAGTAGTAGGGAGCAGTAGAGTAGTAGATAGTGAGTGGTAGAGAGTGAGAAGTAGATGGGAGTGGAGTAGTGGAGAGTGAGTAGTAGAGAGTAGTAGAGAGTGAGTAGTAGAGTGAGCAGTAAGGTGAGTAGTAGAGAGTAGTAGAGAGCAAGTAGTAGAGAGCAAGTAGTAGAAAGTGTGTAGTAGAGAGTGAGTAGTAGAGAGTGAGTAGTAGAGAGAGTAGTAGAGAGTAGTAGAGAGAAGTAGAGAGAGGTAGAGAGAGTAGCAGAGAATGAGTAGTAGAGTGAGTAGTAGAGAGTGAGTAATATAAAGTGAGTAGTAGAGAGTATCAGAGAGTCAGTAGTAGACAGTGAGATGTAGAGACTAAGTAGTGGAGAGTAGTAGAGAGTGAGTAGTAGAGTGAGTAGTAGAGAGTAGTAGAGAGTGAGTAGTAGAGAGCAGTAGAGAGTGAGTAGTAGAGAGTGAGTAGTAGAGAGTAGTAGAGCGTGAGTAGTAGAGAGTGAGTAGCAGAGCAAGATTAGTAGAGAGTAGTAGAGAGAGAGTAGCTGAGAGTGAGTAGTAGAGAGTAGCAGAACGTGAGAAGCAGTAGAGTGATTAGTAGAGTGAGTAGTCAAGATTGAGTAGTAGAGAGTAGTAGAGAGTAGTAGTAGAGAGAGTATTTGAGAGTGAGTAGTAGAGTGTAGTAGAGAGTGATTAGTAGAGATTGGATAGTAGAGGGAGAGTATTAGAGAGTGAATAGTAGAGAGTAGTAGAGAGTGAGTAGTAGAGACTAGTGGAGACGTAGAGAGTTAGTAGTAGAGAGTAGTAGAGAGTGAGTAGTAGAGTGAGTAGTAGAGAGAGTAGTAGAGAATGAGAAGTAGAGAGAGTAGTAGAGAGTAGTAGAGAGTGAGTAGTAGAGAGTAGTTGAGAGCGAGTAGTAGAGAGTGAGTAGTGGAGAGTGAGCAGTAGAGACAAGTATATATCGAGTAGTAGAGAGTGAGTAGTAGAGAGTGAGTAGTAGAGAATGAGAGTAGTATGGAGCAGTAGAGTAGTAGAGAGTGAATATTAGAGAGTGAGGAGTAGAGGGCAGTGGAGTAGTGGAGAGTGACTAGTAGAGAGTGGTAGAGAGTGAGTCGTAGAGTGAGCAGTAAGGTGAGTAGTAGAGAGTAGTAGAGAGCAAGTAGTAGAGAGCAAGTAGTAGAGAGTGTGTAGTAGAGAGTGAGTAGTAGAGAGTGAGTAGTAGAGAGAGTATTTGAGAGTGAGTAGTAGAGTGTAGTAGAGAGTGATTAGTAGAGAGTGGATAGTAGAGAGAGAGTAGTAGAGAGTGAGTAGTAGAGTGAGTAGTAGAGAGTAGTAGAGAGTGAGTAGTAGAGAGTGAGTAGTAGAGAGTGAGTAGTAGAGAGTAGTAGAGCGTGAGTAGTAGAGAGTGAGTAGCAGAGCGAGAGTAGTAGAGAGTAGTAGAGAGAGAGTAGCGGAGAGTGAGAAGTAGTAGAGTGATTTGTAGAGTGAGTGGTCGAGATTGAGTATTAGAGAGTAGTAGAGAGTAGTAGTAGAGAGAGTATTTGAGAGTGAGTAGTAGAGTGTAGTAGAGAGTAATTAGTAGAGAGTGGATAGTAGAGAGAGAGTAGTAGAGAGTGAGTAGTAGAGAGTAGTAGAGAGTGAGTTGTAGAGAGTAGTAGAGAGCGAGTAGTAGAGAGTGAGTAGTAGAGAGAAGTAAAGAGTGAGTAGTAGAGTGAGTAGTAGGAGTAGTAGAGAGTGAGCAGTAGAGAGTGAGTAGTAGAGAGAGAGTAGTAGAGAGTGAGTAGTAGAGATTAGTAGAGAGTGAGTAGTAGAGAGTGAGTAGTAGAGAGAGAGAGTAGTATGGAGTAGTAGAGTAGTAGAGAGTGAGTAGTAGAGAGTGAGGAGTAGAGGGCAGTGGAGTAGTGGAGAGTGAGTAGTAGAGAGTAGTTGAGAGTGAGTAGTAGAGTGAGCAGTAAGGTGAGTAGTAGAGAGTAGAAGAGAGCAAGTAGTAGAGAGCAAGTAGTAGAGAGTGTGTAGTAGAGAGTGAGTAGTAGAGAGTGAGTAGTAGAGGGTAGTGGAGTAGTGGGGAGTGAGTAGTAGAGAGTAGTAGAGAGTGAGAAGTAGAGTGAGTAGTAGGGAGTAGTAGAGAGTGAATAGTAGTGAGTAGTAGAGAGAGAGTAGTAGAGAGTGAGTAGAAGAGAGTAGTAGAGAGTGAGTAGTAGAAAATGAGTAGTAGAGAGAGAGTAGTAGGGAGTAGTAGAGTAGTAGAGAGTGAGTAGTAGAGAGTGAGGAGTAGAGGGTAGTGGAGTAGTGGAGAGTGAGCAGTAGAGAGTAGTAGAGAGTGAGTCATAGAGTGAGCAGTAAGGTGAGTAGTAGAGAGTAGTAGAGAGCAAGTAGTAGAGAGCAAGTAGTAGAGAGTGTGTAGAAGAGAGTGAGTAGTAGAGAGTTAGTAGTAGAGAGAGTAGTAGAGAGTAGTAGAGAGAAGTAGAGAGTAGAAGAGAGTGTAGCAGAGAATGAGTAGTAGAGTGAGTAGTAGAGAGTGAGTAATAGAGAGTGAGTAGTAGAGAGTATTAGAGAGTGAGTAGTAGAGAGTGAGTTGTAGAGACTAAGTAGTGGAGAGTAGTAGAGAGTGAGTAGTAGAGTGAGTAGTAGAGAGTAGTAGAGAGTGAGTAGTAGAGAGTGAGTAGTAGAGAGTAGTAGAGCGTGAGTAGTAGAGAGTGAGTAGCAGAGCGAGAGTAGTAGAGAGTAGTAGAGAGAGAGTAGCTGAGAGTGAGAATTAGTAGAGTGATTTGTAGAGTGAGTAGTCGAGATTGAGTATTAGAGAGTAGTAGAGAGTAGTAGTAGAGAGAGTATTTGAGAGTGAGTAGTAGAGTGTAGTAGAGCGTGATTAGTAGAGAGTGGATAGTAGAGAGAGAGAGTAGTAGAGAGTGAGTAGTAGAGAGTAGTAGAGAGTGAGTTGTAGAGAGTAGTAGAGAGTGAGTAGTAGAGAGTGAGTAGTAGAGAGATGGAAAGAGTGAGTAGGAGAGTGAGTAGTAGGAGTAGTAGAGAGTGAGCAGGAGAGAGTGAGTAGTAGAGAGAGAGTAGTAGAGAGTGAGTAGTAGAGAGTAGTAGAGACTGAGTAGTAGAGAGTGAGTAGTAGAGAGAGAGTAGTAGAGTAGTAAAGAGTGAGTAGTAGAGAGTGAGTAGTAGAGACTAGTGGAGAAGTAGAGAGTTAGTAGTAGAGAGTAGTAGAGAGTGATTAGTAGAGTGAATAGTAGAGAGTAGTAGAGATTGAGTAGTAGAGTGAGTAGTAGAGAGAGTAGTAGAGAATGAGAAGTAGAGAGAGTAGTAGAGAGTAGTAGAGAGTGAGTAGTAGAGAGTAGTTGCGAGCGAGTAGTAGAGAGTGAGTAGTGGAGAGTGAGCAATAGAGAGAAGTAGAGATCGAGTAGTAGAGACTGCGTAGTAGAGAGTGAGTGGTAGAGAGTAGTAGAGAGTAGTAGTGTGAGTAGTAGAGAGTAGAAGAGAGAAAGTAGTAGAGAGTGTAGTAGAGAGTAGTAGAGTAGTAGAGAGTGAGTAGTAGAGAGTGAGTAGTAGAGAGAGTAGTAGAGAGAGTAGTAAAGAGTAGTAGAGAGTGAGTAGTAGAGAGTAGTAGAGAGTGAGTAGTAGAGAGTGAATAGTTGAGAGAGAGTAGTAGAGAGTAGTAGAGAGCGAGTAGTAGAGAGTGAGTAGTAGAGAGTAGTAGAGTGAGTAGTAGAGAGTGAGTAGTAGAGAGAGTAGTAGAGAGTAGTAGAGAGCGAGTAGTAGAGAGTGAGGAGTAGAGAGTGAGTAGTAAAGAGTGAATAGTAGAGAGTGAGTAGTAGAGAGTGAGTGGTAGAGAGTGAGTAGTAGAGAGAGTAGTAGAGAGTAGTAGAGAGTGAGTAGTAGAGAGTAGTAGAGAGTGAGTAGTAGAGAGTGAATAGTTGAGAGAGAGTAGTAGAGAGTAGTAGAGAGCGAGTAGTAGAGAGTGAGTAGTAGAGAGTAGTAGAGTGAGTAGTAGAGAGTGAGTAGTAGAGAGAGTAGTAGAGAGTAGTAGAGAGCGAGTAGTAGAGAGTGAGGAGTAGAGAGTGAGTAGTAAAGAGTGAATAGTAGAGAGTGAGTAGTAGAGAGTGAGTGGTAGAGAGTGAGTAGTAGAGAGAGTAGTAGAGAGTAGTAGAGAGTGAGTAGTAGAGAGTGAGTAGTAGAGTGAGTAGTAGAGAGTAGTAGAGAGAGAGTAGTAGAGAGTAAGTAGTGAAGAGAGAGAAGTAGAGAGTAGTAGAGAGTGAGTAGTAGAGAGTGCGTAGTAGAGAGAGAGAAGTAGAGAGAGAGTAGTAGGGAGTAGGAGAGTAGTAGAGAGTGAGTAGTAGGGAGTGAGTAGTAGAGGATAGTAGAGTAGTGGAGAGTGAGTAGTAGAGAGTAGTAGAGAGTGAGAAGTAGAGTGAGTAGTAGGGAGTAGTAGAGAGTGAGTAGTAGAGAGTGAGTAGTAGAGAAAGAGTAGTAGAGAGTGAGTAGTAGAGTAGTAGAGAGTAGTCAGTCAGTGTCAGTCAGTGTCAATCAGTCAGTGTCAGTCAGTTAGTGTCAGTCAGTGTCAGTCGGTCAGTGTCAGTCAGTCAGTAAGTGTCAGTCAATCAGTGTCAGTCATTGACAGTCAGTGTCAGTCAGTCAGTTCCAGACAATCAGTGTCAGTTAGTGTCATTCAGTCAGTCAGTCAGTGTCAGTCAGTGTAAGTCAATCAGTGTCAGTTGTTGTCAGTCAGTCAGTGTCAGTTAATCAGTGTCAGTCAGGGTCTGTGTCAGTCAGTGTCAGTCAATCAGAGTCAGTCAGTGTCAATCTGTCAGTGTCAGTCAGTCAGTGTCAGTCAGTCAGTGTCAGCTAGAGCAGCTCTGCTGACCTGGTTCTCTAGCAATACAGCAGCTCTGCTGACCTGGTTCTCTCCCTCTAAAGCAGCTCTGCTGACCTGGTTTCTCTGGCTCTACAACAGGTCTGCTGACCTGGTTCCCTGGCCCCTAGAGCAGCTCTGCTGACCTAGTTCTTAGGCTACAGAGCAGCTCTGCTGATCTGGTTCTCTGGCTCTACAACAGCTCTGCTGACCTGGTTCTCTGGTTTTAAAGCAGCTCTGCTGACCCGGTTCTATGGCTCTAAAGCAGTTCTGCTGACATGGTTCTCTGGCTCTAGAGCAGCTCTGCTGACCTGGTTCTCTCACTCTAGAGCAGCTCTGCTGACCTGGTTCTCTCCCTCTAAAGAAATTCTACTGACCTGGTTTCTCTGGCTCTACAGCAGCTCTGCTGACCTGGTTCTCTGGATCTAGAGCAGCTCTGCTGACCTGGTTCTTAGAGTCTAGAGCAGCACTGCTGACCTGGTTCTCTGGCTCTAAAGCAGCTCTGCTGACCTGGTTCTATGGCACTAAAGCAGTTCTGGTGACCTGGTAGAGGTAGAGAGAGGGAAAGAGTAGAGGATGAGTATTAGAGAGTAGAGAGTAGAGAGTGAGTAGTAGAGAAAAGTAGAGAATAGTAGATAGAGTAGCAGAGAGTAAGTTGTAAAGAGTAGTAGAGTGAGTAGTAGAGTGTGAGTAGCAGAGAGTAGAAGAGAGTGAGTAGTAGAGAGTATTAGAGAGTGGGTAGTAGAGAGTGAGTAGTAGAGAGGAGTAGAGAGTAGTAGAGAGTGAGTAGGAGAGTGAGTAGTAGAGAATAGTAGAGAGTGAGTAGTAGAGAGTAATAGAGAGTGGCTAGTAGAGAGTATATAGCAGAGAGAGAGTAGTAGAGAGGAGTAGAGAGTGAGTAGTAGAGTGAGTAGTAGAGATTAGTAGAGAGAGAGTAGTAGAGAGTGAGAAGTAGAGAGTAGTAGAGAGTGAGTAGTAGAGAGTGAGTAGTAGAGTGAGTAGTAAAGAGAGTAGTAGAGAGAGAGTAGTAGAGAGTAAGTAGTAGAGAGAGAGAAGTAGAGAGTAGTAGAGAGTGAGTAGTAGAGAGTACGTAGTAGAGAGAGAGTAGTAGAGAGAGAGTAGTAGGGAGTAGCAGAGTAGTAGAGAGTGAGTAGTAGGGAGTGAGTAGTAGAGGGTAGTGGGGAGTGAGTAGTAGAGAGTAGTAGAGAGTGAGAAGTAGAGTGAGTAGTAGGGAGTAGTAGAGCGTGAATAGTAGTGAGTAGTAGAGAGAGAGTAGTAGAGAGTGAGTAGAAGAGAGTAGTAGTAGAGATTGAGTAGTAGAAAATGAGTAGTAGAGAGAGAGTAGTAGGGAGCAGTAGAGTAGTAGATAGTGAGTAGTAGAGAGTGAGAAGTAGAGGGGAGTGGAGTAGTGGAGAGTGAGAAGTAGAGAGTAGTAGAGAGTGAGTAGAAGAGTGAGTAGTAAGGTGAGTAATAGAGAGTAGTAGAGAGCGAGTAGTAGAGAGCAAGTAGTAGAGAGTGTGTAGTAAAGAGTGAGTAGTAGAGATTGAGGAGTAGAGAGAGTAGTAGAGAGTGAGTAGTAGAGAGAGTAGTAGAGAGTAGTAGAGAGCGAGTAGTAGAGAGCAAGTAGTAGAGAGTCTGTAGTACAGAGTGAGTAGTAGATAGTAGTAGAGAGAGAGTAGTAGAGAGTGAGCTGTAGAGAGTAGTAGAGAGTGAGTAGTAGACAGTGAGTAGTAGAGTGAGTAGTAGAGTGAGTAGTAGAGAGTAGTAGAGAGTAGTAGAGAGTGAGTAGTAGAGAGTGAGTAGTAGAGAAAGAGTAGTAGGGAGTAGTAGAGTAGTAGAGAGTGAGTAGTAGAGGGTAGTGGAGTAGTGGAGAGTGAGTAGTAGAGAGTGAGTAGTAGAGTGAGTAGTATAGAGTAGTAGAGAGTGAGTAGCAGACAGTGAGTAGTAGAGAGAGAGTAGTAGAGAGTGAGTAGTAGATAGTAGTAGAGAGTGAGAAGTAGAGAGTAGTAGAGAGTAAGTAGTAAAGAGAGAGTAGTAGAGAGTGAGTAGTAGAGAGTGAGTAGTAGAGAGAGTGTAGTAATGAGTAGTAGAGTAGCATAGAGTGAGTAGTAGGGAGTGAGTAGTAGAGGGTAGTGGAGTAGTGGAGAGTGAGTAGTAGAGAGAAGTAAAGAGTGAGTAGTAGAGTGAGTAGTAGGAGTAGTAGAGAGTGAGTAGTAGAGAGTGATTAGTAGAGAGAGAGTAGTAGAGAGTGAGTAGTAGAGAGTAGTAGAGAGTGAGTAGTAGAGAGAGAGAGTAGTATGGAGCAGTAGAGTAGTAGAGAGTGAATAGTAGAGAGTGAGGAGTAGAGGGCAATGGAGTAGTGGAGAGTGAGTAGTAGAGAGTAGTAGAGAGCAAGTAGTAGAGAGCAAGTAGTAGAGAGTGTGTAGAAGAGAGTGAGTAGTAGAGAGTGAGTAGTAGAGAGAGTAGTAGAGAGTAGTAGAGAGAAGTAGAGAGTAGAAGAGAGTGTAGCAGAGAATGAGTAGTAGAGTGAGTAGTAGAGAGTGAGTAAAAGAGAGTGAGTAGTAGAGAGTATTAGAGAGTGAGTAGTAGAGAGTGAGTTGTAGAGACTAAGTAGTGGAGAGTAGTAGAGAGTGAGTAGTAGAGTGAGTAGTAGAGAGTAGAAGAGAGTGAGTAGTAGAGAGTGAGTAGTAGAGAGTAGTAGAGCGTGAGTAGTAGAGAGTGAGTAGCAGAGCGAGAGTAGTACAGAGTAGTAGAGAGAGAGTAGCTGAGAGTGAGAAGTAGTAGAGTGATTTGTAGAGTGAGTAGTCGAGATTCAGTATTAGAGAGTAGTAGAGAGTAGTAGTAGAGAGAGTATTTGAGAGTGAGTAGTAGAGAGTGATTAGTAGAGAGTGGATAGTAGAGAGAGAGAGTAGTAGAGAGTGAGTAGTAGAGAGTGAGTTGTAGAGAGTAGTAGAGAGTGAGTAGTAGAGAGTGAGTAGTAGAGAGATGTAAAGAGTGAGTAGTAGAGTCAGTAGTAGGAGTAGTAGAGAGTGAGCAGGAAAGAGTGAGTAGTAGAGAGAGAGTAGTAGAGAGTGAGTAGTAGAGAGTAGTAGAGACTGAGTAGTAGAGAGTAGTAGAGAGTGAGTAGTAGAGAGTGAGTAGCAGAGAGTGAGTAGTAGAGAGAGAGTAGTAGAGTAGTAAAGAGTGAGTAGTAGAGAGTGAGTAGTAGAGACTAGTAGAGAAGTAGAGAGTTAGTAGTAGAGAGTAGTAGAGATTGAGTAGTAGAGTGAATAAAAGAGAGTAGTAGAGAGTGAGTAGTAGAGTGAGAAGTAGAGAGAGTAGTATCGAATGAGAAGTAGAGAGAGTAGTAGAGAGTAGTAGAGAGTGAGTAGTAGAGAGTAGTTGAGAGCGAGTAGTAGAGAGTGAGTAGTGGAGAGTGAGCAATAGAGAGAAGTAGAGATCGAGTAGTAGAGAGTGAGTAGTAGAGAGTGAGTGGTAGAGAGTAGTAGAGAGTAGTAGAGTGAGTAGTAGAGAGTAGAAGAGAGAAAGTAGTAGAGAGTGTAGTAGAGAGTAGTAGAGTAGTAGAGAGTGAGTAGTAGAGAGTGAGTAGTAGAGAGAGTAGTAGAGAGAGTAGTAAAGAGTAGTAGAGAGTGAGTAGTAGAGAGTAGTAGAGAGTGAGTAGTAGAGAGTGAATAGTTGAGAGAGAGTAGTAGAGAGTAGTAGAGAGCGAGTAGTAGAGAGTGAGTAGTAGAGAGTAGTAGAGTGAGTAGTAGAGAGTGAGTAGTAGAGAGAGTAGTAGAGAGTAGTAGAGAGCGAGTAGTAGAGAGTGAGGAGTAGAGAGTGAGTAGTAAAGAGTGAATAGTAGAGAGTGAGTAGTAGAGAGTGAGAAGTAGAGAGTGAGTAGTAGAGAGAGTAGTAGAGAGTAGTAGAGGGTGAGTAGTAGAGAGTGAGTAGTAGAGTGAGTAGTAGAGAGTAGTAAAGAGAGAGTAGTAGAGAGTAAGTAGTGAAGAGAGAGAAGTAGAGAGTAGTAGAGAGTCAGTAGTAGAGAGTGCGTAGTAGAGAGAGAGTAGTAGGGAGTAGTTTGAGAGTAGTAGAGAGTGAGTAGTAGGGAGTGAGTAGTAGAGGATAGTGGAGTAGTGTAGAGTGAGTAGTAGAGAGTAGTAGAGAGTGAGTAGTAGAGTGAGTAGCAGGGAGTGGTAGAGAGTGAGTAGTAGAGAGTGAGTAGTAGAGAGAGAGTAGTAGAGTGTGAGTAGTAGAGAGTAGTAAAGAGTGATTAGTAGAACATGAGTAGTAGAGAGAGAGTAGTAGGAAGCAGTAGAGTAGTAGATAGTGAGTGGTAGAGAGTGAGAAGTAGATGGGAGTGGAGTAGTGGAGAGTGAGTAGTAGAGAGTAGTAGAGAGTGAGTAGTAGAGTGAGCAGTAAGGTGAGTAGTAGAGAGTAGTAGAGAGCAAGTAGTAGAGAGCAAGTAGTAGAGAGTGTGTAGTAGAGAGTGAGTAGTAGAGAGTGAGTAGTAGAGAGAGTAGTAGAGAGAAGTAGAGAGAGGTAGAGAGAGTAGCAGAGAATGAGTAGTAGAGTGAGTAGTAGAGAGTTAGTAATAGAAAGTGAGTAGTAGAGAGTATCAGAGAGTGAGTAGTAGACAGTGAGATGTAGAGACTAAGTAGTGGAGAGTAGTAGAGAGTGAGTAGTAGAGTGAGTAGTAGAGAGTAGTAGAGAGTGAGTAGTAGAGAGCAGTAGAGAGTGAGTAGTAGAGAGTGAGTAGTAGAGAGTAGTAGAGCGTGAGTAGTAGAGAGTGAGTAGCAGAGCAAGATTAGTAGAGAGTAGTAGAGAGAGAGTAGCTGAGAGTGAGTAGTAGAGAGTAGCAGAACGTGAGAAGTAGTAGAGTGATTAGTAGAGTGAGTAGTCAAGATTGAGTAGTAGAGAGTAGTAGAGAGTAGTAGTAGAGAGAGTATTTGAGAGTGAGTAGTAGAGTGTAGTAGAGAGTGATTAGTAGAGAGTGGATAGTAGAGAGAGAGTATTAGAGAGTGAATAGTAGAGAGTAGTAGAGAGTGAGTAGTAGAGACTAGTGGAGACGTAGAGAGTTAGTAGTAGAGAGTAGTAGAGAGTGAGTAGTAGAGTGAGTAGTAGAGAGAGTAGTAGAGAATGAGAAGTAGAGAGAGTAGTAGAGAGTAGTAGAGAGTGAGTAGTAGAGAGTAGTTGAGAGCGAGTAGTAGAGAGTGAGTAGTGGAGAGTGAGCAGTAGAGACAAGTAGATATCGAGTAGTAGAGAGTGAGTAGTAGAGAGTGAGTAGTAGAGAATGAGAGTAGTATGGAGCAGTAGAGTAGTAGAGAGTGAATATTAGAGAGTGAGGAGTAGAGGGCAGTGGAGTAGTGGAGAGTGACTAGTAGAGAGTAGTAGAGAGTGAGTCGTAGAGTGAGCAGTAAGGTGAGTAGTAGAGAGTAGTAGAGAGCAAGTAGTAGAGAGCAAGTAGTAGAGAGTGTGTAGTAGAGAGTGAGTAGTAGAGAGTGAGTAGTAGAGAGAGTATTTGAGAGTGAGTAGTAGAGTGTAGTAGAGAGTGATTAGTAGAGAGTGGATAGTAGAGAGAGAGTAGTAGAGAGTGAGTAGTAGAGTGAGTAGTACAGAGTAGTAGAGAGTGAGTAGTAGAGAGTGAGTAGTAGAGAGTGAGTAGTAGAGAGTAGTAGAGCGTGAGTAGTAGAGAGTGAGTAGCAGAGCGAGAGTAGTAGAGAGAGAGTAGCTGAGAGTAAGAAGTAGTAGAGTGATTTGTAGAGTGAGTGGTCGAGATTGAGTATTAGAGAGTAGTAGAGAGTAGTAGTAGAGAGAGTATTTGAGAGTGAGTAGTAGAGTGTAGTAGAGAGTAATTAGTAGAGAGTGGATAGTAGAGAGAGAGTAGTAGAGAGTGAGTAGTAGAGAGTAGTAGAGAGTGAGTTGTAGAGAGTAGTAGAGAGTGAGTAGTAGAGAGAGTAGTAGAGAGTAGTAGAGAGCGAGTAGTAGAGAGTGAGGAGTAGAGAGTGAGTAGTAAAGAGTGAATAGTAGAGAGTGAGTAGTAGAGAGTGAGTAGTAGAGAGTGAGTAGTAGAGAGAGTAGTAGAGAGTAGTAGAGGGTGAGTAGTAGAGAGTGAGTAGTAGAGTGAGTAGTAGAGAGTAGTAAAGAGAGAGTAGTAGAGAGTAAGTAGTGAAGAGAGAGAAGTAGAGAGTAGTAGAGAGTCAGTAGTACAGAGTGCGTAGTAGAGAGAGAGTAGTAGGGAGTAGGAGAGTAGTAGAGAGTGAGTAGTAGGGAGTGAGTAGTAGAGGATAGTAGAGTAGTGTAGAGTGAGTAGTAGAGAGTAGTAGAGAGTGAGTAGTAGAGTGAGTAGCAGGGAGTGGTAGAGAGTGAGTAGTAGAGAGTGAGTAGTAGAGAGAGAGTAGTAGAGTGTGAGTAGTAGAGAGTAGTAAAGAGTGATTAGTAGAACGTGAGTAGTAGAGAGAGAGTAGTAGGGAGCAGTAGAGTAGTAGATAGTGAGTGGTAGAGAGTGAGAAGTAGATGGGAGTGGAGTAGTGGAGAGTGAGTAGTAGAGAGTAGTAGAGAGTGAGTAGTAGAATGAGCAGTAAGGTGAGTAGTAGAGAGTAGTAGAGAGCAAGTAGTAGAGAGCAAGTAGTAGAGAGTGTGTAGTAGAGAGTGAGTAGTAGAGAGTGAGTAGTAGAGAGAGTAGTAGAGAGTAGTAGAGAGAAGTAGAGAGAGGTAGAGAGAGTAGCAGAGAATGAGTAGTAGAGTGAGTAGTAGAGAGTGAGTAATATAAAGTGAGTAGTAGAGAGTATCAGAGAGTGAGTAGTAGACAGTGAGATGTAGAGACTAAGTAGTGGAGAGTAGTAGAGAGTGAGTAGTAGAGTGAGTAGTAGAGAGTAGTAGAGAGTGAGTAGTAGAGAGCAGTAGAGAGTGAGTAGTAGAGAGTGAGTAGTAGAGAGTAGTAGAGCGTGAGTCGTAGAGAGTGAGTAGCAGAGCAAGATTAGTAGAGAGTAGTAGAGCGAGAGTAGCTGAGAGTGAGTAGTAGAGAGTAGCAGAACGTGAGAAGCAGTAGAGTGATTAGTAGAGTGAGTAGTCAAGATTGAGTAGTAGAGAGTAGTAGAGAGTAGTAGTAGAGAGAGTATTTGAGAGTGAGTAGTAGAGTGTAGTAGAGAGTGATTAGTAGAGAGTGGATAGTAGAGAGAGAGTATTAGAGAGTGAATAGTAGAGAGTAGTAGAGAGTGAGTAGTAGAGACTAGTGGAGACGTAGAGAGTTAGTAGTAGAGAGTAGTAGAGAGTGAGTAGTAGAGTGAGTAGTAGAGAGAGTAGTAGAGAATGAGAAGTAGAGAGAGTAGTAGAGAGTAGTAGAGAGTGAGTAGTAGAGAGTAGTTGAGAGCGAGTAGTAGAGAGTGAGTAGTGGAGAGTGAGCAGTAGAGACAAGTATATATCGAGTAGTAGAGAGTGAGTAGTAGAGAGTGAGTAGTAGAGAATGAGAGTAGTATGGAGCAGTAGAGTAGTAGAGAGTGAATATTAGAGAGTGAGGAGTAGAGGGCAGTGGAGTAGTGGAGAGTGACTAGTAGAGAGTAGTAGAGAGTGAGTCGTAGAGTGAGCAGTAAGGTGAGTAGTAGAGAGTAGTAGAGAGCAAGTAGTAGAGAGCAAGTAGTAGAGAGTGTGTAGTAGAGAGTGAGTAGTAGAGAGTGAGTAGTAGAGAGAGTATTTGAGAGTGAGTAGTAGAGTGTAGTAGAGAGTGATTAGTAGAGAGTGGATAGTAGAGAGAGAGTAGTAGAGAGTCAGTAGTAGAGTGAGTAGTAGAGAGTAGTAGAGAGTGAGTAGTAGAGAGTGAGTAGTAGAGAGTGAGTAGTAGAGAGTAGTAGAGCGTGAGTAGTAGAGAGTGAGTAGCAGAGCGAGAGTAGTAGAGAGTAGTAGAGAGAGAGTAGCTGAGAGTGAGAAGTAGTAGAGTGATTTGTAGAGTGAGTGGTCGAGATTGAGTATTAGAGAGTAGTAGAGAGTAGTAGTAGAGAGAGTATTTGAGAGTGAGTAGTAGAGTGTAGTAGAGAGTAATTAGTAGAGAGTGGATAGTAGAGAGAGAGTAGTAGAGAGTGAGTAGTAGAGAGTAGTAGAGAGTGAGTTGTAGAGAGTAGTAGAGAGTGAGTAGTAGAGAGTGAGTAGTAGAGAGAAGTAAAGAGTGAGTAGTAGAGTGAGTAGTAGGAGTAGTAGAGAGTGAGCAGTAGAGAGTGAGTAGTAGAGAGAGAGTAGTAGAGAGTGAGTAGTAGAGATTAGTAGAGAGTGAGTAGTAGAGAGTGAGTAGTAGAGAGAGAGAGTAGTATGGAGTAGTAGAGTAGTAGAGAGTGAGTAGTAGAGAGTGAGGAGTAGAGGGCAGTGGAGTAGTGGAGAGTGAGTAGTAGAGAGTAGTTGAGAGTGAGTAGTAGAGTGAGCAGTAAGGTGAGTAGTAGAGAGTAGAAGAGAGCAAGTAGTAGAGAGCAAGTAGTAGAGAGTGTGTAGTAGAGAGTGAGTAGTAGAGAGTGAGTAGTAGAGGGTAGTGGAGTAGTGGGGAGTGAGTAGTAGAGAGTAGTAGAGAGTGAGAAGTAGAGTGAGTAGTAGGGAGTAGTAGAGAGTGAATAGTAGTGAGTAGTAGAGAGAGAGTAGTAGAGAGTGAGTAGAAGAGAGTAGTAGAGAGTGAGTAGTAGAAAATGAGTAGTAGAGAGAGAGTAGTAGGGAGTAGTAGAGTAGTAGAGAGTGAGTAGTAGAGAGTGAGGAGTAGAGGGCAGTGGAGTAGTGGAGAGTGAGCAGTAGAGAGTAGTAGAGAGTGAGTCATAGAGTGAGCAGTAAGGTGAGTAGTAGAGAGTAGTAGAGAGCAAGTAGTAGAGAGCAAGTAGTAGAGAGTGTGTAGAAGAGAGTGAGTAGTAGAGAGTTAGTAGTAGAGAGAGTAGTAGAGAGTAGTAGAGAGAAGTAGAGAGTAGAAGAGAGTGTAGCAGAGAATGAGTAGTAGAGTGAGTAGTAGAGAGTGAGTAATATAGAGTGAGTAGTAGAGAGTATTAGAGAGTGAGTAGTAGAGAGTGAGTTGTAGAGACTAAGTAGTGGAGAGTAGTAGAGAGTGAGTAGTAGAGTGAGTAGTAAAGAGAGAGTAGTAGAGAGTAAGTAGTGAAGAGAGAGAAGTAGAGAGTAGTAGAGAGTCAGTAGTACAGAGTGCGTAGTAGAGAGAGAGTAGTAGGGAGTAGGAGAGTAGTAGAGAGTGAGTAGTAGGGAGTGAGTAGTAGAGGATAGTAGAGTAGTGTAGAGTGAGTAGTAGAGAGTAGTAGAGAGTGAGTAGTAGAGTGAGTAGCAGGGAGTGGTAGAGAGTGAGTAGTAGAGAGTGAGTAGTAGAGAGAGAGTAGTAGAGTGTGAGTAGTAGAGAGTAGTAAAGAGTGATTAGTAGAACGTGAGTAGTAGAGAGAGAGTAGTAGGGAGCAGTAGAGTAGTAGATAGTGAGTGGTAGAGAGTGAGAAGTAGATGGGAGTGGAGTAGTGGAGAGTGAGTAGTAGAGAGTAGTAGAGAGTGAGTAGTAGAATGAGCAGTAAGGTGAGTAGTAGAGAGTAGTAGAGAGCAAGTAGTAGAGAGCAAGTAGTAGAGAGTGTGTAGTAGAGAGTGAGTAGTAGAGAGTGAGTAGTAGAGAGAGTAGTAGAGAGTAGTAGAGAGAAGTAGAGAGAGGTAGAGAGAGTAGCAGAGAATGAGTAGTAGAGTGAGTAGTAGAGAGTGAGTAATATAAAGTGAGTAGTAGAGAGTATCAGAGAGTGAGTAGTAGACAGTGAGATGTAGAGACTAAGTAGTGGAGAGTAGTAGAGAGTGAGTAGTAGAGTGAGTAGTAGAGAGTAGTAGAGAGTGAGTAGTAGAGAGCAGTAGAGAGTGAGTAGTAGAGAGTGAGTAGTAGAGAGTAGTAGAGCGTGAGTCGTAGAGAGTGAGTAGCAGAGCAAGATTAGTAGAGAGTAGTAGAGAGAGAGTAGCTGAGAGTGAGTAGTAGAGAGTAGCAGAACGTGAGAAGCAGTAGAGTGATTAGTAGAGTGAGTAGTCAAGATTGAGTAGTAGAGAGTAGTAGAGAGTAGTAGTAGAGAGAGTATTTGAGAGTGAGTAGTAGAGTGTAGTAGAGAGTGATTAGTAGAGAGTGGATAGTAGAGAGAGAGTATTAGAGAGTGAATAGTAGAGAGTAGTAGAGAGTGAGTAGTAGAGACTAGTGGAGACGTAGAGAGTTAGTAGTAGAGAGTAGTAGAGAGTGAGTAGTAGAGTGAGTAGTAGAGAGAGTAGTAGAGAATGAGAAGTAGAGAGAGTAGTAGAGAGTAGTAGAGAGTGAGTAGTAGAGAGTAGTTGAGAGCGAGTAGTAGAGAGTGAGTAGTGGAGAGTGAGCAGTAGAGACAAGTATATATCGAGTAGTAGAGAGTGAGTAGTAGAGAGTGAGTAGTAGAGAATGAGAGTAGTATGGAGCAGTAGAGTAGTAGAGAGTGAATATTAGAGAGTGAGGAGTAGAGGGCAGTGGAGTAGTGGAGAGTGACTAGTAGAGAGTAGTAGAGAGTGAGTCGTAGAGTGAGCAGTAAGGTGAGTAGTAGAGAGTAGTAGAGAGCAAGTAGTAGAGAGCAAGTAGTAGAGAGTGTGTAGTAGAGAGTGAGTAGTAGAGAGTGAGTAGTAGAGAGAGTATTTGAGAGTGAGTAGTAGAGTGTAGTAGAGAGTGATTAGTAGAGAGTGGATAGTAGAGAGAGAGTAGTAGAGAGTGAGTAGTAGAGTGAGTAGTAGAGAGTAGTAGAGAGTGAGTAGTAGAGAGTGAGTAGTAGAGAGTGAGTAGTAGAGAGTAGTAGAGCGTGAGTAGTAGAGAGTGAGTAGCAGAGCGAGAGTAGTAGAGAGTAGTAGAGAGAGAGTAGCTGAGAGTGAGAAGTAGTAGAGTGATTTGTAGAGTGAGTGGTCGAGATTGAGTATTAGAGAGTAGTAGAGAGTAGTAGTAGAGAGAGTATTTGAGAGTGAGTAGTAGAGTGTAGTAGAGAGTAATTAGTAGAGAGTGGATAGTAGAGAGAGAGTAGTAGAGAGTGAGTAGTAGAGAGTAGTAGAGAGTGAGTTGTAGAGAGTAGTAGAGAGTGAGTAGTAGAGAGTGAGTAGTAGAGAGAAGTAAAGAGTGAGTAGTAGAGTGAGTAGTAGGAGTAGTAGAGAGTGAGCAGTAGAGAGTGAGTAGTAGAGAGAGAGTAGTAGAGAGTGAGTAGTAGAGATTAGTAGAGAGTGAGTAGTAGAGAGTGAGTAGTAGAGAGAGAGAGTAGTATGGAGTAGTAGAGTAGTAGAGAGTGAGTAGTAGAGAGTGAGGAGTAGAGGGCAGTGGAGTAGTGGAGAGTGAGTAGTAGAGAGTAGTTGAGAGTGAGTAGTAGAGTGAGCAGTAAGGTGAGTAGTAGAGAGTAGAAGAGAGCAAGTAGTAGAGAGCAAGTAGTAGAGAGTGTGTAGTAGAGAGTGAGTAGTAGAGAGTGAGTAGTAGAGGGTAGTGGAGTAGTGGGGAGTGAGTAGTAGAGAGTAGTAGAGAGTGAGAAGTAGAGTGAGTAGTAGGGAGTAGTAGAGAGTGAATAGTAGTGAGTAGTAGAGAGAGAGTAGTAGAGAGTGAGTAGAAGAGAGTAGTAGAGAGTGAGTAGTAGAAAATGAGTAGTAGAGAGAGAGTAGTAGGGAGTAGTAGAGTAGTAGAGAGTGAGTAGTAGAGAGTGAGGAGTAGAGGGCAGTGGAGTAGTGGAGAGTGAGCAGTAGAGAGTAGTAGAGAGTGAGTCATAGAGTGAGCAGTAAGGTGAGTAGTAGAGAGTAGTAGAGAGCAAGTAGTAGAGAGCAAGTAGTAGAGAGTGTGTAGAAGAGAGTGAGTAGTAGAGAGTTAGTAGTAGAGAGAGTAGTAGAGAGTAGTAGAGAGAAGTAGAGAGTAGAAGAGAGTGTAGCAGAGAATGAGTAGTAGAGTGAGTAGTAGAGAGTGAGTAATATAGAGTGAGTAGTAGAGAGTATTAGAGAGTGAGTAGTAGAGAGTGAGTTGTAGAGACTAAGTAGTGGAGAGTAGTAGAGAGTGAGTAGTAGAGTGAGTAGTAGAGAGTAGTAGAGAGTGAGTAGTAGAGAGTAGTAGAGCGTGAGTAGTAGAGAGTGAGTAGCAGAGCGAGAGTAGTAGAGAGTAGTAGAGAGAGAGTAGCTGAGAGTGAGAATTAGTAGAGTGATTTGTAGAGTGAGTAGTCGAGATTGAGTATTAGAGAGTAGTAGAGAGTAGTAGTAGAGAGAGTATTTGAGAGTGAGTAGTAGAGTGTAGTAGAGCGTGATTAGTAGAGAGTGGATAGTAGAGAGAGAGAGTAGTAGAGAGTGAGTAGTAGAGAGTAGTAGAGAGTGAGTTGTAGAGAGTAGTAGAGAGTGAGTAGTAGAGAGTGAGTAGTAGAGAGATGTAAAGAGTGAGTAGGAGAGTGAGTAGTAGGAGTAGTAGAGAGTGAGCAGGAGAGAGTGAGTAGTAGAGAGAGAGTAGTAGAGAGTGAGTAGTAGAGAGTAGTAGAGACTGAGTAGTAGAGAGTGAGTAGTAGAGAGAGAGTAGTAGAGTAGTAAAGAGTGAGTAGTAGAGAGTGAGTAGTAGAGACTAGTGGAGAAGTAGAGAGTTAGTAGTAGAGAGTAGTAGAGAGTGATTAGTAGAGTGAATAGTAGAGAGTAGTAGAGATTGAGTAGTAGAGTGAGTAGTAGAGAGAGTAGTAGAGAATGAGAAGTAGAGAGAGTAGTAGAGAGTGAGTAGTAGAGAGTAGTTGCGAGCGAGTAGTAGAGAGTGAGTAGTGGAGAGTGAGCAATAGAGAGAAGTAGAGATCGAGTAGTAGAGACTGCGTAGTAGAGAGTGAGTGGTAGAGAGTAGTAGAGAGTAGTAGAGTGAGTAGTAGAGAGTAGAAGAGAGAAAGTAGTAGAGAGTGTAGTAGAGAGTAGTAGAGTAGTAGAGAGTGAGTAGTAGAGAGTGAGTAGTAGAGAGAGTAGTAGAGAGAGTAGTAAAGAGTAGTAGAGAGTGAGTAGTAGAGAGTAGTAGAGAGTGAGTAGTAGAGAGTGAATAGTTGAGAGAGAGTAGTAGAGAGTAGTAGAGAGCGAGTAGTAGAGAGTGAGTAGTAGAGAGTAGTAGAGTGAGTAGTAGAGAGTGAGTAGTAGAGAGAGTAGTAGAGAGTAGTAGAGAGCGAGTAGTAGAGAGTGAGGAGTAGAGAGTGAGTAGTAAAGAGTGAATAGTAGAGAGTGAGTAGTAGAGAGTGAGTAGTAGAGAGTGAGTAGTAGAGAGAGTAGTAGAGAGTAGTAGAGAGTGAGTAGTAGAGAGTGAGTAGTAGAGTGAGTAGTAGAGAGTAGTAGAGAGAGAGTAGTAGAGAGTAAGTAGTGAAGAGAGAGAAGTAGAGAGTAGTAGAGAGTGAGTAGTAGAGAGTGCGTAGTAGAGAGAGAGAAGTAGAGAGAGAGTAGTAGGGAGTAGGAGAGTAGTAGAGAGTGAGTAGTAGGGAGTGAGTAGTAGAGGATAGTGGAGTAGTGGAGAGTGAGTAGTAGAGAGTAGTAGAGAGTGAGTAGTAGAGTGAGTAGCAGGGAGTGGTAGAGAGTGAGTAGTAGAGAGTGAGTAGTAGAGAGAGAGTAGTAGAGTGTGAGTAGTAGAGAGTAGTAGAGAGTGAGTAGTAGAAAGTGAGTAGTAGAGAGAGAGTAGTAGGGAGCAGTAGAGTAGTAGATAGTGAGTGGTAGAGAGTGAGAAGTAGAGGGGAGTGGAGTAGTGGAGAGTGAGTAGTAGAGAGTAGTAGAGAGTGAGTAGTAGAGTGAGCAGTAAGGTGAGTAGTAGAGAGTAGTAGAGAGCAAGTAGTAGAGAGCAAGTAGTAGAGAGTGTGTAGTAGAGAGTGAGTAGTAGAGAGTGAGTAGTAGAGAGAGTAGTAGAGAGTAGTAGAGAGAAGTAGAGAGAGGTAGAGAGAGTAGCAGAGAATGAGTAGTAGAGTGAGTAGTAGAGAGTGAGTAATAGAGAGTGAGTAGTAGAGAGTATCAGAGAGTGAGTAGTAGACAGTGAGATGTAGAGACTAAGTAGTGGAGAGTAGTAGAGAGTGAGTTTTAGAGTGAGTAGTAGAGAGTAGTAGAGAGTGAGTAGTAGAGAGCAGTAGAGAGTGAGTAGTAGAGAGTGAGTAGTAGAGAGTAGTAGAGCGTGAGTAGTAGAGAGTGAGTAGGAGAGCAAGATTAGTAGAGAGTAGTAGAGAGAGAGTAGCTGAGAGTGAGTAGTAGAGAGTAGCAGAAAGTGAGAAGTAGTAGAGTGATTAGTAGAGTGAGTAGTCAAGATTGAGTAGTAGAGAGTAGTAGAGAGTAGTAGTAGTAGAGAGAGTATTTGAGAGTGAGTGGTAGATTGTAGTAGAGAGTGATTAGTAGAGAGTGGATAGTAGAGAGAGAGTATTAGAGAGTGAGTAGTAGAGAGTAGTAGAGAGTGAGTAGTAGAGAGTAGTAGAGTAGTAAAGAGTGAGTAGTAGAGAGTGAGTAGTAGAGACTAGTGGAGAAGTAGAGAGTTAGTAGTAAAGAGTAGTAGAGAGTGAGTATTAGAGTGAGTAGTAGAGAGAGTAGTAGAGAATGAGAAGTAGAGAGAGTAGTAGAGAGTAGTAGAGAGTGAGTAGTAGAGAGTAGTTGAGAGCGAGTAGTAGAGAGTGAGTAGTGGAGAGTGAGCAGTAGAGAGAAATAGATATCGAGTAGTAGAGAGTGAGTAGTAGAGAGTGGGTAGTAGAGAATGAGAGTAGTATGGAGCAGTAGAGTAGTAGAGAGTGAATAGTAGAGAGTGAGGAGTAGAGGGCAGTGGAGTAGTGGAGAGTGAGTAGTAGAGAGTAGTAGAGAGTGAGTCGTAGAGTGAGCAGTAAGGTGAGTAGTAGAGAGTAGTAGAGAGCAAGTAGTAGAGAGCAAGTAGTAGAGAGTGTGTAGTAGAGAGTGAGTAGTAGAGAGTGAGTAGTAGAGAGAGTAGTAGAGAGTAGTAGAGAGAAGTACAGAGTAGAAGAGAGAGTAGCAGAGAATGAGTAGTAGAGTGAGTAGTAGAGAGTGAGTAATAGAGAGTGAGTAGTAGAGAGTATTAGAGAGTGAGTAGTAGAGAGTGAGTTGTAGAGACTAAGTAGTGGAGAGTAGTAGAGAGTGAGTAGTAGAGTGAGTAGTAGAGAGTAGTAGAGAGTGAGTAGTAGAGAGTGAGTAGTAGAGAGTGAGTAGTAGAGAGTAGTAGAGCGTGAGTAGTAGAGAGTGAGTAGCAGAGCGAGAGTAGTAGAGAGTAGTAGAGAGAGAGTAGCTGAGAGTGAGTAGTAGAGAGTAGCAGAAAGTGAGAAGTAGTAGAGTGATTAGTAGAGTGAGTAGTCAAGATTGAGTAGTAGAGAGTAGTAGTAGAGAGAGTATTTGAGAGTGAGTAGTAGAGTGTAGTAGAGAGTGATTAGTAGAGAGTGGATAGTAGAGAGAGAGTATTAGAGAGTGAGTAGTAGAGAGTAGTAGAGAGTGAGTAGTAGAGAGTAGTAGAGAGTGAGTAGTAGAGAGTGAGTAGTAGAGAGAGAGTAGTAGAGAGTAGTAGAGTAGTAAAGAGTGAGTAGTAGAGAGTGAGTAGTAGAGCCTAGTGGAGAAGTAGAGAGTTAGTAGTAGAGAGTAGTAGAGAGTGAGTAGTAGAGTGAGTAGTAGAGAGAGTAGTAGATAATGAGAAGTAGAGAGAGTAGTAGAGAGTAGTAGAGAGTGAGTAGTAGAGAGTAGTTGAGAGCGAGTAGTAGAGAGTGAGTAGTGGAGAGTGAGCATTAGAGAGAAGTAGATATCGAGTAGTAGAGAGTGAGTAGTAGAGAGTGAGTAGTAGAGAATGAGAGTAGTATGGAGCAGTAGATTAGTAGAGAGTGAATAGTAGAGAGTGAGGAGTAGAGGGCAGTGGAGTAGTGGAGAGTGAGTAGTAGAGAGTAGTAGAGAGTGAGTCGTAGAGTGAGCAGTAAGGTGAGTAGTAGAGAGTAGTAGAGAGCAAGTAGTAGAGAGCAAGTAGTAGAGAGTGTGTAGTAGAGAGTGAGTAGTAGAGAGTGAGTAGTAGAGAGAGTAGTAGAGAGTAGTAGAGAGAAGTAGAGAGTAGAAGAGAGAGTAGCAGAGAATGAGTAGTAGAGTGAGTAGTAGAGAGTGAGTAATAGAGAGTGAGTAGTAGAGAGTATTAGAGAGTGATTAGTAGAGAGTGAGTTGTAGAGACTAAGTAGTGGAGAGTAGTAGAGAGTGAGTAGTAGAGTGAGTAGTAGAGAGTAGTAGAGAGTGAGTAGTAGAGAGTGAGTAGTAGAGAGTGAGTAGTAGAGACTAGTAGAGCGTGAGTAGTAGAGAGTGAGTAGCAGAGCGAGAGTAGTAGAGAGTAGTAGAGAGAGAGTAGCTGAGAGTGAGAAGTAGAAGAGTGATTTGTAGAGTGAGTAGGCGAGATTGAGTATTAGAGAGTAGTAGAGAGTAGTAGTAGAGAGAGTATTTGAGAGTGAGTAGTAGAGTGTAGTAGAGAGTGATTAGTAGAGAGTGGATAGTAGAGAGAGAGTAGTAGAGAGTGATTAGTAGAGAGTAGTAGAGAGTGAGTTGTAGAGAGTAGTAGAGAGTGAGTAGTAGAGAGTGTGTAGTAGGGAGAAGTAAAGAGTGAGTAGTAGAGTGAGTAGTAGGAGTAGTAGAGAGTGAGCAGTAGAGAGTGAGTAGTAGAGAGAGAGTAGTAGAGAGTGAGTAGTAGAGAGTAGTAGAGAGTGAGTAGTAGAGAGTGAGTAGTAGAGAGAGAGAGTAGTATGGAGTAGTAGAGTAGTAGAGAGTGAGTAGTAGAGAGTGAGGAGTAGAGGGCAGTGGAGTAGTGGAGAGTGAGTAGTAGAGAATAGTTGAGAGTGGGTAGTAGAGTGAGCAGTAAGGTGAGTAGTAGAGAGTAGAAGAGAGCAAGTAGTAGAGAGCAAGTAGTAGAGAATGTGTAGTAGAGAGTGAGTAGTAGAGAGTGAGTAGTAGAGAGAGTAGTAGAGAGTAGTAGAGAGAAGTAGAGAGAGGTAGAGAGAGTGGCAGAGAATGAGTAGTAGAGTGAGTAGTAGAGAGTTAGTAAAAGAGAGTGAGTAGTAGAGAGTATTACAGAGTGAGTAGTAGAGAGTGAGTTGTAGAGACTAAGTAGTGGAGAGTAGTAGAGAGTGAGTAGTAGAGTGAGTAGTAGAGAGTAGTAGAGAGTGAGTAGTAGAGAGCAGTAGAGAGTGAGTAGTAGAGAGTGAGTAGTAGAGACTAGTAGAGCGTGAGTAGTAGAGAGTGAGTAGCAGAGCGAGATTAGTAGAGAGTAGTAGAGAGAGAGTAGCTGAGAAAGTGAGAAGTAGTAGAGTGATTAGTAGAGTGAGTAGTCAAGATTGAGTAGTAGAGAGTAGTAGAGAGTAGTAGTAGAGAGAGTATTTGAGAGTGAGTAGTAGAGTGTAGTAGAGAGTGATTAGTAGAGAGTGGATAGTAGAGAGAGAGTATTAGAGAGTGAATAGTAGAGAGTAGTAGAGAGTGAGTAGTAGAGAGTAGTAGAGAGTGAGTAGTAGAGAGTGAGTAGTAGAGAGAGAGTAGTAGAGTAGTGAAGACTGAGTAGTAGAGAGTGAGTAGTAGAGACTAGTGGAGAAGTAGAGAGTTAGTAGTAGAGAGTAGTAGAGAGTGAGTAGTAGAGTGAATAGTAGAGAGTAGTAGATAGTGAGTAGTAGAGTGAGTAGTAGAGAGAGTAGTAGAGAATGAGAAGTAGAGAGAGTAGTAGAGAGTAGTAGAGAGTGAGTAGTAGAGAGTAGTAGAGAGTGAGTAGTAGAGAGTAGTAGAGAGCGAGTAGTAGAGAGCGAGTAGTAGAGAGTAGTAGAGTGAGTAGCAGAGAGTGAGTAGTAGAGAGAGTAGTAGAGAGTAGTAGAGAGCGAGTAGTAGAGAGAGAAGAGTAGAGAGTGAGTAGTAAAGAGTGAATAGTAGAGAGTGAGTTGTAGAGAGTGAGTAGTAGAGTGAGTAGTAGAGAGTAGTAGAGAGAGAGTAGTAGAGAGTAAGTAGTGAAGAGAGAGAAGTAGAGAGTAGTAGAGAGTGAGTTGTAGAGAGTGCGTAGTAGAGAGAGAGTAGTAGAGAGAGAGTAGTAGGGAGTAGGAGAGTAGTAGAGAGTGAGCAGTAGGGAGTGAGTAGTAGAGGATAGTGGAGTAGTGGAGAGTGATTACTAGAGAGTAGTAGAGAGTGAGTAGTAGAGTGAGTAGCAGGGAGTAGTAGAGAGTGAGTAGTAGAGAGTGAGTAGTAGAAAGAGAGTAGTAGAGTGTGAGTAGTAGAGAGTAGTAGAGAGTGAGTAGTAGAAAGTGAGTAGTAGAGAGAGAGTAGTAGGGAGCAGTAGAGTAGTAGATAGTGAGTGGTAGAGAGTGAGAAGTAGAGGGGAGTGGAGTAGTGGAGAGTGAGTAGTAGAGAGTAGTAGAGAGTAAGTAGTAGAGTGAGCAGTAAGGTGAGTAGTAGAGAGTAGTAGAGAGCAAGTAGTAGAGAGTGTGTAGTAGAGAGAGTAGTAGAGAGTAGTAGAGAGAAGAAGAGAGAGGTAGAGAGAGTAGCAGAGAATGAGTAGTAGAGTGAGTAGTAGAGAGAGTAGTAGAGAGTAGTAGAGAGAAGAAGAGAGAGGTAGAGAGAGTAGCAGAGAATGAGTAGTAGAGTGAGTAGTAGAGAGTGAGTAATAGAGAGTGAGTAGTAGAGAGTGTTAGAGAGTGAGTAGTAGAGAGTGAGATGTAGAGACTAAGTAGTGGAGAGTAGTAGAGAGTGAGTAGTAGAGTGAGTAGTAGAGAGTAGTAGAGAGTGAGTAGTAGAGAGCAGTAGAGAGTGAGTAGTAGAGAGTGAGTAGTAGAGAGTAGTAGAGCGTGAGTAGTAGAGAGTGAGTAGCAGAGCGATATTAGTAGAGAGTACTAGAGAGAGAGTAGCTGAGAGTGAGTAGTAGAGAGTAGCAGAAAGTGAGAAGTAGTAGAGTGATTAGTAGAGTGAGTAGTCAAGATTGAGTAGTAGAGAGTAGTAGAGAGTAGTATTAGAGAGAGTATTTGAGATGAGTAGTAGAGTGTAGTAGAGAGTGATTAGTAGAGAGTGGATAGTAGAGAGAGAGTATTAGAGAGTGAGTAGTAGAGAGTAGTAGAGAGTGAGTAGTAGAGAGTAGTAGAGAGTGAGTAGTAGAGAGTGAGTAGTAGAGAGAGAGTAGTAGAGAGTAGTAGAGTTGTTGGAGCCGGCCTCGTGGCATTGCCCTGATCCCCCTCTCCAGGCCGCACGAGGACCCCTTCACCGTGGGGCTCTGCCATTTTGGATTGTACGTGACCCCGCTCCCCCCGGCTTCGGCCCCAGCGAAGCCCCGACATCGAGGCACCAAGAACCGACCAGGGGGTACCACGTGGCCACTTCACTACCCCCGGAGGAGGGTAGTATCGATGGGACCCCCAACCGTCCTCCAACGCCTAGGTGTGATTGTCCTCCGGCTTTCCTGGGCCTGGCGCCTCTCCTGCTGGGCGTCTGGCCGCTCCCAACCCGGCCTATCCGCCTCCCCCGGCGCCAGGGTCCGGACATCAAAGGGCTCCAGACCTATATCTGGGGCAACTCCGCAACAGGACAGTAGTTGTATCCCGGAGTCAAGAGCCCTGCTGATCGGATCACGGCTGACCCTATGGAAACCTACTCATCCTGAACCTACGCTCTGAGCCCTGCTGACTACGTCGCGGCTCCCTCGTGCTTGAAGATCCTCACGAACCTTCGGGGCCCTGCTGACGCTGTCGCGGCCCGACCTTGCTGAAACTACCACCAGAGCCTTGCTGACTGTGTCGCGGCTCGACCCAAGCGGAATTACCACCAGAGCCCTGCTGACCTCGTCGCGGCTAGTCCGAAGCGGACCCATCACCAGAGCCCTGCTGACTGTGTCGCGGCTCGACCCAAGCGGAATTACCACCAGAGCCCTGCTAACATCGTCGCGGCTCCCCTCGTTCGAGCTACCTTGGGACCAGCACCTGCCGCTCCGGCCCCCGGAGCATCCGGCGGCCTACAGCAAGATCTGGCGCAGAGCAACCCCGTACCAGGCTGGTACTGAGACTGTCCCGCTACCCTGTCCCCACCGAGACATTGAGACTCTCTTCGGATCTCTCGATCCCACTGTAAATATTGCTAACGGCACCTGCTACTATTTGATAAAGGTATATTCGTGAATCTACTCTCGAGTCTTGTGTGGTGGTGTTACGGGGCTAGTACGATTATAGGAGAAGGCCCTCTCCTAGGAGGCTTCTCAGCGGCGCTCGGCTACATCCTTGCAGCAGGAAGGCTCCCTGGGGTGGTCCCCCTGACTCCCCGGCGGTCCTCCCTCCAACATTTGGTGGCCAGCGACGGGATCCGAGCCAGACACAAATCGTACGAGCAAGTAACTCACCCACTACCTGACCAGACGGAAAAGAGCCATGAGCAGCCAAGAAACCACCACGACCGCCACATTCCAACCAGAACGGTTGGAAGAGTACACCCACAAGGAACTGAAACAGTTCTGTAAGGACAAAGGTATCCCGACCACCGGATTGGGCACAAAAGAGGAAATGCAAAAAGCCCTGAGAGCCTGGGCAGAATCCGAAGCCACTCCACCCCAAGGTGAAGGGACCTCGGCCCGGGACGAAACCCTGCAACCGGCCCCGGCTAATGGGGGAAGAAGCAACACGGAAGCCGGCCTATCCCCGGAAGAATTACGAGAACGGGAAAGGGTCCGGACCCACGACTCCGGCTAGACGGCAAACTCCTGCTGGCAGAGAAGAAGTTGGCCCTAGAGCAACTGCGGTTGCAGGAGGAGATCGAAGAGAAGAAGCGGCATTGAGAACTGGAGGAGAAAAGGCTAACCTTCGAACACGAGAGGGGCCTCAAAGAACTCGAACTGAAGTCCAAAAAGGGGGAGACCGGCACCCCCGGAACCGGGGACGCTCCGCCGCTAACCGAGGCGAAGGTCCATATTCCCAAGGATGTCGTCAAAGAGTACTATAAAAACGACGACATCCAGCAGTGGTTCAAAGCGTACGAGGTGGCCATGACCTCCCACAGGGTACCCCGGAAGGATTGGGGTGCCGGACTATGGGGGCGGTTCCTCAGCGAGGGTCAAGATACCCTGTTGCAACTCCCAGACGCGGTGATGACCTCGTACGACCACATGAAAGAAGCCCTGCTCACCCGCTACGGACTATCCGCCGAGATGTACCGCCAGCATTTCCGGGACTGCAAGAAGCTCCCCGGTACAACATGGGTCGAGTACGTGGACTTCTTTAGCAGAGCCCTGGAAGGGTGGGTAAAAGGGAGCAAGGTTACCTCCTACAACAAACTGTTCAATCTCATTGTCTGGGAGCACCTCGCCAACAACTGCTTTGTTGAGCTAAGGCAGCACCTCCTCGACAGCAAGCTGACCGAGCCCCGGAAGCTCGCCGCTGAAGCCGACCGATGGGTGAACACCCGGGTCCTCCGGAACCCAGTGGGGGACTACCAACGGAGCACCACGGGACCACCTCACCAGCGGGGCGGAGGAGGGGGGTCCAACCACAATCGGGCCGCCCCGAAGTCCGCCTCGAGGCCAGCTCGCAAACCACGCGTCACCGACCCTGGCCCGAAGGGGGACCGCCCTTGCCAGACCGGGACCCCGACCAACGGTGACCTGCTTCGGCTGCCAGCAGACAGGCCATTATGCCAGCGACCTGACCTGCCCCGTGAACCGAAGGAATGGGACCGCTGGACACCCTCCCTGACAAGTAGCCGCCGCAGCTCTGGGGGAGGGAACCGAAGAGGAAGAAAACCCCGAAGCCGGGTCCCCCGAGTGGGAGCCGGCTGCCATGTCACTCGTATGCTTGGGCAGCCGAGAAACGGTGCCCCGAACACCCCTCCCGAGCAACACCCAGAAGTACCAGCAGTGGGTCACCATTAATGGGCAACGGGCCGAAGCCCTCCGTGACACTGGAGCCAGTGTGACCGCTGTCCGCTGCCACCTGGTGACCCCCGAACAGATCCTGCCGCATGTCCTATGCCCTGTCCGGGCATCCCTCCAACAAGAGTAGTAAAGAGTGAGTAGTAGAGAGTGAGTAGTAGAGTCTAGTGGAGAAGTAGAGAGTTAGTAGTAGAGAGTAGTAGAGAGTGAGTAGTAGAGTGAGTAGTAGAGAGAGTAGTAGAGAATGAGAAGTAGAGAGAGTAGTAGAGAGTAGTAGAGAGTGAGTAGTAGAGAGTAGTTGAGAGCGAGTAGTAGAGAGTGAGTAGTGGAGAGTGAGCAGTAGAGAGAAGTAGATATCGAGTAGTAGAGAGTGAGTAGTAGATTGTGAGTAGTAGAGAATGAGAGTAGTATGGAGCAGTAGAGTAGTAGAGAGTGAATAGTAGAGAGTGAGGAGTAGAGGGCAGTGGAGTAGTGGAGAGTGAGCAGTAGAGAGTAGTAGAGAGTGAGTCGTAGAGTGAGCAGTAAGGTGAGTAGTAGAGAGTAGTAGAGAGCAAGTAGTAGAGAGCAAGTAGTAGAGAGTGTGTAGTAGAGAGTGAGTAGTAGAGAGAGAGTAGTAGAGTAGTAAAGAGTGAGTAGTAGAGTGTGAGTAGTAGAGACTAGTGGAGAAATAGAGAGTTAGTAGTAGAGAGTAGTAGAGAGTGAGTAGTAGAGTGAATAGTAGAGAGTAGTAGAGAGTGAGTAGGAGAGTGAGTAGTAGAGAGAGTAGTAGGAAATTAGAAGTAGAGAGAGTAGTAGAGAGTAGTAGAAAGTGAGTAGTAGAGAGTAGTTGAGAGCGAGTAGTAGAGAGTGAGTAGTGGAGAGTGAGCAGTAGAGAGAAGTAGAAATCGAGTAGTAGAGAGTGAGTAGTAGAGAGTGAGTAGTAGAGAATGAGTAGTGGAGAGTAGTAGAGAGTGAGTAGTAGAGAGAGAGTAGTAGAGAGTGAGTGGTAGAGAGTAGTAGAGAGTAGTAGAGTGAGTAGTAGATAGTTGAAGAGAGTAAGTAGTAGAGAGTGTAGTAGAGAGTAGTAGAGTAGTAGAGAGTGAGTAGTAGAGAGTGAGTAGTAGAGAGAGTAGTAGAGAGTAGTAGAGAGTGAGTAGTAGAGAGAAGTAGAGAGCGAGTAGTAGAGAGTGAATAGTGGAGAGAGAGTAGTAGAGAGTAGTAGAGAGCGAGTAGTAGAGAGCAAGTAGTAGAGAGTAGTAGAGTGAGTAGTAGAGAGTGAGTAGTAGAGAGAGTAGTAGAGAGTAGTAGAGAGCGAGTAGTAGAGAGTGAGGAGTAGAGAGTGAGTAGTAAAAGAGTGAATAGTAGAGAGTGAGTAGTAGAGAGTGGGTAGTAGAGAGTGAGTAGTAGAGAGAGTAGTAGAGAGTGAGTAGTAGAGAGTGAGTAGTAGAGTTAGTAGTAGAGTGAGTAGTAGAGAGTAGTAGAGAGAGAGTAGTAGAGAGTAAGTAGTGAAGAGAGAAGTAGAGAGTAGTAGAGAGTGAGTAGTAGAGAGTGAGTAGTAGAGAGAGAGTAGTAGAGAGAGAGTAGTAGGGAGTAGGAGAGTAGTGGAGAGTGAGTAGTAGGGAGTGAGTAGTAGAGGGTAGTGGAGTAGTGGAGAGGGAGAAGTAGAGAGTAGTAGAGCGTGAGTAGTAGAGTGAGTAGCAGAGAGTAGTAGAGAGTGAGTAGTAGAGAGTGAGAAGTAGAGAGAGAGTAGTAGAGTGTGAGTATTAGAGAGTAGTAGAGAGTGAGTAGTAGAAAGTGAGTAGTAGAGAGAGAGTAGTAGGGAGCAGTAGAGTAGTAGATAGTGAGTGGTAGAGAGTGAGAAGTAGAGGGGAGTGGAGTAGTGGAGAGTGAGTAGTAGAGAGTAGTAGAGAGTGAGTAGTAGAGTGAGCAGTAAGGTGAGTAGTAGAGAGTAGTAGAGAGCAAATAGTAGAGAGCAAGTAGTAGAGAGTGTGTAGTAGAGAGTGAGTAGTAGAGAGTGAGTAATAGAGAGAGTAGTAGAGAGTAGTAGAGAGAAGTAGAGAGAGGTAGAGAGAGTAGCAGAGAATGAGTAGTAGAGTGAGTAGTAGAGAGTGAGTAATAGAGAATGAGTAGTAGAGAGTATTAGAGAGTGAGTAGTAGAGAGTGAGTTGTAGAGACTAAGTAGTGGAGAGTAGTAGAGAGTGAGTAGTAGAGTGAGTGGTAGAGAGTAGTAGAGAGTGAGTAGTAAAGAGCAGTAGAGAGTGAGTAGTAGAGAGTGAGTAGTAGAGAGTAGTAGAGCGTGAGTAGTAGAGAGTGAGTAGCAGAACGAGATTAGTAGAGAGTAGTAGAGAGAGAGTAGCTGAGAGTGAGTAGTAGAGAGTAGCAGAAAGTGAGAAGTAGTCGAATGATTAGTAGAGTGAATAGTCAAGATTGAGTAGTAGAGAGTAGTAGAGAGTAGTAGTAGAGAGAGTATTTGAGAGTGAGAAGTAGAGTGTAGTAGAGAGTGATTAGTAGAGAGTGGATAGTAGAGAGAGAGTAGTAGAGAGTGAGTAGTAGAAAGTAGTAGAGAGTGAGTAGTAGAGAGTGAGTAGTAGAGAGAGAGTAGTAGAGAGTAGTAGAGTAGTAAAGAGTGAGTAGTAGAGAGTGAGTAGTAGAGACTAGTGGAGAAGTAGAGAGTTAGTAGTAGAGAGTAGTAGAGAGTGAGTAGTAGATTGAATAGTAGAGAATAGTAGAGAGTGAGTAGTAGAGTGAGTCGTAGAGAGAGTAGTAGAGAATGAGAAGTAGAGAGAGTAGTAGAGAGTAGTAGAGAGTGAGTAGTAGAGAGTAGTTTAGAGCGAGTAGTAGAGAGTGAGTAGTGGAGAGTGAGCAGTAGAGAGAAGTAGATATCGAGTAGAAGAGAGTGAGTAGTAGAGAGTGAGTAGTAGAGAATGAGTAGTGGAGAGTAGTAGAGAGTGAGTAGTAGAGAGAGAGTAGTAGAGAGTGAGTGGTAGAGAGTAGTAGAGAGTAGTAGAGTGAATAGTAGAGAGTAGAAGAGATTAAGTAGTAGAGAGTGTAGTAGAGAGTAGTAGATTAGTAGAGAGTGCGTAGTAGAGAGTGAGTAGTAGAAAGAGTAGTAAAGAGGAGTAGAGAGTGAGTAGTAGAGAGTAGTAGAGTGAGTAGTAGAGAGTGAGCAGTAGAGAGAGTAGTAGAGAGTAGTAGAGAGCGAGTAGTAGAGATTGCGGAGTAGAGAGTGAGTAGTAAAGAGTGAATAGTAGAGAGTGAGTAGTAGAGTGAGTAGTAGAGAGTGAGTAGTAGAGAGAGAGTAGTAGAGAGTAGTAGAGAGTGAGTAGTAGAGTGAGTATTAGAGTGAGTAGTAGAGAGTAGTAGAGAGAGAGTAGTAGAGAGTAAGTAGTGAAGAGAGAGAAGTAGAGAGTAGTAGAGAGTGAGTAGTAGAGAGTGCATAGTAGAGAGAGAGTAGTAGAGAGAGAGTAGTAGGGAGTAGGAGAGTAGTAGAGTGTGAGTAGTAGAGAGTGAGTAGTAGAGGATAGTGGAGTAGTGGAGAGTGAGTAGTAGAGAGTAGAAGAGAGTGAGTAGTAGAGTGAGTAGCAGGGAGTAGTAGAGAGTGAGTTGTAGAGAGTGAGTAGTAGAGAGAGAGTAGTAGAGAGTGAGTAGTAGAGAGTAGTAGAGAGTGAGTAGTAGAACGTGAGTAGTAGAGAGAGAGTAGTAGGGAGCAGTAGAGTAGTAGATAGTGAGTGGTAGAGAGTGAGAAGTAGAAGGGAGTTGAGTAGTGGAGAGTGAGTAGTAGAGAGTAGTAGAGAGTGAGTAGTAGAGTGAGTAGTAAGGTGAGTAGTAGAGAGTAGTAGAGAGCAAGTAGTAGAGAGTGTGTAGTACAGAGTGAGTAGTAGAGATTGAGTAGTAGAGAGAGTAGTAGAGAGTGAGTAGTAGAGAGAGTAGTAGAGAGTAGTAGAGAGCGAGTAGTAGAGAGCAAGTAGTAGAGAGTCTGTAGTACACAGTGAGTAGTAGATAGTAGTAGAGAGAGAGTAGTAGAGAGTGAGTTGTAGAGAATAGAAGAGAGTGAGAAGTAGACAGTGAGTAGTAGAGTGAGTAGTATAGTGAGTAGTAGAGAGTAGTCGAGAGTAGTAGAGAGAGAGTAGTAGAGAGTGAGTAGTAGAGAGTAGTAGAGGGTGAGTAGTAGAGAGTGAGCGGTAGAGAAAGAGTAGTAGGGAGTAGTAGAGTAGTAGACAGTGAGTAATAGAGGGTAGTGGAGTAGTGGAGAGTAAGTAGTAGATAGTAGTAGAGAGTGAGTAGTAGAGTGAGTAGTATAGAGTAGTAGAGAGTGAGTAGCAGAAAGTGAGTAGTAGAGAGAGAGTAGTAGAGAGTGAGTAGTAGATAGTAGTAGAGAGTGAGTAGTAGAGAGAGAGTAGTAGAGAGTGAGTAGTAAGGAGTAGTAGAGTAGCAGAGAGTGAGTAGTAGGGAGTGAGTTGTAGAGGGTAGTGGAGTAGTGGAGAGTGAGTAGTAGAGAGAAGTAAAGAGTAAGTAGTAGAGTGAGTAGTAGGAGTAGTAGAGAGTGAGTAGTAGAGAGAGAGTAGTAGAGAGTGAGTAGTAGAGAGTGAGTAGTAGAGTTAGTAGTAGAGTGAGTAGTAGAGAGTAGTAGAGAGAGAGTAGTAGAGAGTAAGTAGTGAAGAGAGAAGTAGAGAGTAGTAGAGAGTGAGTAGTAGAGAGTGAGTAGTAGAGAGAGAGTAGAAGAGAGAGTAGTAGGGAGTAGGAGAGTAGTGGAGAGTGAGTAGTAGGGAGTGAGTAGTAGAGGGTAGTGGAGTAGTGGAGAGGGAGAAGTAGAGAGTAGTAGAGCGTGAGTAGTAGAGTGAGTAGCAGAGAGTAGTAGAGAGTGAGTAGTAGAGAGTGAGTAGTAGAGAGTGAGTAGTAGAGAGAGAGTAGTAGAGTGTGAGTATTAGAGAGTAGTAGAGAGTGAGTAGTAGAAAGTGAGTAGTAGAGAGAGAGTAGTAGGGAGCAGTAGAGTAGTAGATAGTGAGTGGTAGAGAGTGAGAAGTAGAGGGGAGTGGAGTAGTGGAGAGTGAGTAGTAGAGAGTAGTAGAGAGTGAGTAGTAGAGTGAGCAGTAAGGTGAGTAGTAGAGAGTAGTAGAGAGCAAATAGTAGAGAGCAAGTAGTAGAGAGTGTGTAGTAGAGAGTGAGTAGTAGAGAGAGTAGTAGAGAGTAGTAGAGAGAAGTAGAGAGAGGTAGAGAGAGTAGCAGAGAATGAGTAGTAGAGTGAGTAGTAGAGAGTGAGTAATAGAGAATGAGTAGTAGAGAGTATTAGAGAGTGAGTAGTAGAGAGTGAGTTGTAGAGACTAAGTAGTGGAGAGTAGTAGAGAGTGAGTAGTAGAGTGAGTGGTAGAGAGTAGTAGAGAGTGAGTAGTAAAGAGCAGTAGAGAGTGAGTAGTAGAGAGTGTGTAGTAGAGAGTAGTAGAGCGTGAGTAGTAGAGAGTGAGTAGCAGAACGAGATTAGTAGAGAGTAGTAGAGAGAGAGTAGCTGAGAGTGAGTAGTAGAGAGTAGCAGAAAGTGAGAAGTAGTCGAATGATTAGTAGAGTGAATAGTCAAGATTGAGTAGTAGAGAGTAGTAGAGAGTAGTAGTAGAGAGAGTATTTGAGAGTGAGTAGTAGAGTGTAGTAGAGAGTGATTAGTAGAGAGTGGATAGTAGAGAGAGAGTAGTAGAGAGTGAGTAGTAGAAAGTAGTAGAGAGTGAGTAGTAGAGAGTGAGTAGTAGAGACTAGTGGAGAAGTAGAGAGTTAGTAGTAGAGAGTAGTAGAGAGTGAGTAGTAGATTGAATAGTAGAGAATAGTAGAGAGTGAGTAGTAGAGTGAGTCGTAGAGAGATTAGTAGAGAATGAGAAGTAGAGAGAGTAGTAGAGAGTAGTAGAGAGTGAGTAGTAGAGAGTAGTTGAGAGCGAGTAGTAGAGAGTGAGTAGTGGAGAGTGAGCAGTAGAGAGAAGTAGATATCGAGTAGTAGAGAGTGAGTAGTAGAGAGTGAGTAGTAGAGAATGAGTAGTGGAGAGTAGTAGAGAGTGAGTAGTAGAGAGAGAGTAGTAGAGAGTGAGTGGTAGAGAGTAGTAGAGAGTAGTAGAGTGAATAGTAGAGAGTAGAAGAGATTAAGTAGTAGAGAGTGTAGTAGAGAGTAGTAGAGTAGTAGAGAGTGAGTAGTAGAGAGTGAGTAGTAGAAAGAGTAGTAAAGAGGAGTAGAGAGTGAGTAGTAGAGAGTAGTAGAGTGAGTCGTAGAGAGTGAGCAGTAGAGAGAGTAGTAGAGAGTAGTAGAGAGCGAGTAGTAGAGAGTGCGGAGTAGAGAGTGAGTAGTAAAGAGTGAATAGTAGAGAGTGAGTAGTAGAGAGTGAGTAGTAGAGAGAGAGTAGTAGAGAGTAGTAGAGAGTGAGTAGTAGAGAGTGAGTAGTAGAGTGAGTAGTAGAGTGAGTAGTAGAGAGTAGTAGAGAGAGAGTAGTAGAGAGTAAGTAGTGAAGAGAGAGAAGTAGAGAGTAGTAGAGAGTGAGTAGTAGAGAGTGCATAGTAGAGAGAGAGTAGTAGAGAGAGAGTAGTAGGGAGTAGGAGAGTAGTAGAGTGTGAGTAGTAGAGAGTGAGTAGTAGAGGATAGTGGAGTAGTGGAGAGTGAGTAGTAGAGAGTAGTAGAGAGTGAGTAGTAGAGTGAGTAGCAGGGAGTAGTAGAGAGTGAGTAGTAGAGAGTGAGTAGTAGAGAGTGAGTAGTAGAGAGAGAGTAGTAGAGAGTGAGTAGTAGAGAGTAGTAGAGAGTGAGTAGTAGAACGTGAGTAGTAGAGAGAGAGTAGTAGGGAGCAGTAGAGTAGTAGATAGTGAGTGGTAGAGAGTGAGAAGTAGAGGGGAGTTGAGTAGTGGAGAGTGAGTAGTAGAGAGTAGTAGAGAGTGAGTAGTAGAGTGAGTAGTAAGGTGAGTAGTAGAGAGTAGTAGAGAGCAAGTAGTAGAGAGTGTGTAGTACAGAGTGAGTAGTAGAGATTGAGTAGTAGAGAGAGTAGTAGAGAGTGAGTAGTAGAGAGAGTTGTAGAGAGTAGTAGAGAGCGAGTAGTAGAGAGCAAGTAGTAGAGAGTCTGTAGTAAACAGTGAGTAGTAGATAGTAGTAGAGAGAGAGTAGTAGAGAGTGAGTTGTAGAGAGTAGAAGAGAGTGAGAAGTAGACAGTGAGTAGTAGAGTGAGTAGTAGAGTGAGTAGTAGAGAGTAGTCGAGAGTAGTAGAGAGAAAGTAGTAGAGAGTGAGTAGTAGAGAGTAGTAGAGGGTGAGTAGTAGAGAGTGAGCGGTAGAGAAAGAGTAGTAGGGAGTAGTAGAGTAGTAGACAGTGAGTAATAGAGGGTAGTTGAGTAGTGGAGAGTAAGTAGTAGATAGTAGTAGAGAGTGAGTAGTAGAGTGAGTAGTATAGAGTAGTAGAGAGTGAGTAGCAGAAAGTGAGTAGTAGAGAGAGAGTAGTAGAGAGTGAGTAGTAGATAGTAGTGGAGAGTGAGTAGTAGAGAGAGAGTAGTAGAGAGTGAGTAGTAAGGAGTAGTAGAGTAGCAGAGAGTGAGTAGTAGGGAGTGAGTAGTAGAGGGTAGTGGAGTAGTGGAGAGTGAGTAGTAGAGAGACGTAAAGAGTAAGTAGTAGAGTGAGTAGTAGGAGTAGTAGAGAGTGAGTAGTAGAGAGAGAGTAGTAGAGAGTTAGTAGTAGAGAGTAGTAGAGAGTGAGTAGTAGAGAACGAGTAGTAGAGAGAGAGTAGTATGGAGTAGTAGAGTAGTAGAGAGTGAGTAGTAGAGAGTGAGGAGTAGAGGGCATTGGAGTAGTGGAGAGTGAGTAGTAGAGAGTAGTAGAGAGTGAGTAGTAGAGTGAGCATTAAGGTGAGTAGTAGAGAGTAGTAGAGAGCAAGTAGTAGAGAGAAAGTAGTAGAGAGTGTGTAGTAGAGAGTGAGTAGTAGAGAGTGAGTAGTAGAGAGAGTAGTAGAGAGTAGTAGAGAGAAGTAGAGAGTAGTAGAGAGAGTAGCAGAGAATGAGTAGTAGAGTGAGTAGTAGAGAGTAGTAGAGAGTGAGTAGTAGAGTGAGTCATAGAGAGAGTAGTAGAGAATGAGAAGTATAGAGAGTAGTAGAGAGTAGTAGAGAGTGAGTAGTAGAGAGTAGTTGAGAGCGAGTAGTAGAGAGTGAGTAGTGGAGAGTGAGCAGTAGAGAGAAGTAGATATCGAGTAGTATATAGTGAGTAGTAGAGAATGAGTAGTGGAGAGTAGTAGAGAGTGAGTAGTAGAGAGAGAGTAGTAGGGAGTAGGAGAGTAGTGGAGAGTGAGTAGTAGGGAGTGAGTAGTAGAGGGTAGTGGAGTAGTTGAGAGTGAGAAGTAGAGAATAGTAGAGAGTGAGCAGTAGAGTGAGTAGTAGGGAGTAGTAGAGAGTGAGTAGTAGAGAGAGAGTAGTAGAGTGTGTGTATTAGAGAGTAGTAGAGAGTGAGTAGTAGAAAGTGAGTAGTAGAGAGAGAGTAGTAGGGAGCAGTAGAGTAGTAGATAGTGAGTGGTAGAGAGTGAAAAGTAGAGGGGAGTGGAGTTGTGGAGAGTGAGTAGTAGAGAGTAGTAGAGAGTGAGTAGTAGAGTGAGCAGTAAGGTGAGTAGTAGAGAGTAGTAGAGAGCAAGTAGTAGAGAGCAAGTAGTAGAGAGTGTGTAGTAGAGAGTGAGTAGTAGAGAGTGAGTAGTAGAGAGAGTAGTATAGAGTAGTAGAGAGAATTAGAGAGAGGTAGAGAGAGTAGCAGAGAATGAGTAGTAGAGTGAGTAGTAGAGAGTGAGTAATGGAGAGTGCGTAGTAGAGAGTATTAGAGAGTGAGTAGTACAGAGTGAGTTGTAGAGACTAACTAGTGGAGAGTAGTAGAGAGTGAGTAGTAGAGAGTAGTAGAGAGTGAGTAGTAGAGAGCAGTAGAGAGTGAGTAGTAGAGAGTGAGTAGTAGAGAGTAGTTGAGCGTGAGTAGTAGAGAGTGAGTAGCAGAACGAGATTAGTAGAGAGTAGTAGAGAGAGAGTAGCTGAGAGTGAGTAGTAGAGAGTAGCAGAAAGTGAGATGTAGTCGAGTGATTAGTAGAGTGAATAGTCAAGATTGAGTAGTAGAGAGTAGTAGAGAGTAGTAGTAGAGAGAGTATTTGAGAGTGAGTAGTAGAGTGTAGTAGAGAGTGATTAGTAGAGAGTGGATAGTAGAGAGAGAGTAGTAGAGAGTGAGTAGTAGAAAGTAGTAGAGAGTGAGTAGTAGAGAGTGAGTAGTAGAGAGAGAGTAGTAGAGAGTAGTAGAGTAGTAAAGAGTGAGTAGTAGAGAGTGAGTAGTAGAGACTAGTGGAGAAGTAGAGAGTTAGTAGTAGAGAGTAGTAGAGAGTGAGTAGTAGAGTGAATAGTAGAGAGTAGTAGAGAGTGAGTAGTAGAGTGAGTCGTAGAGAGAGTAGTAGAGAATGAGAAGTAGAGAGAGTAGTAGAGAGTAGTAGAGAGTGAGTAGTAGAGAGTAGTTGAGAGCAAGTAGTAGAGAGTGAGTAGTGGAGAGTGAGCAGTAGAGAGAAGTAGATATCGAGTAGTAGAGAGTGAGTAGTGGAGAGTGAGTAGTAGAGAATGAGTAGTGGAGAGTAGTAGAGAGTGAGTAGTAGAGAGAGAGTAGTAGAGAGTGAGTGGTAGAGAGTAGTAAAGAGTAGTAGAGTGAATAGTAGAGAGTAGAAGAGATTAAGTAGTAGAGAGTGTAGTAGAGAGTAGTAGAGTAGTAGAGAGTGAGTAGTAGAGAGTGAGTAGTAGAAAGAGTAGTAAAGAGTAGTAGAGAGTGAGTAGTAGAGAGTAGTAGAGAGCGAGTAGTAGAGAGTGAATAGTGGAGAGAGAGTAGTAGAGAGTAGTAGAGAGCGAGTAGTAGAGAGCGAGTAGTAGAGAGTGGTAGAGTGAGTAGTAGAGAGTGAGCAGTAGAGAGAGTAGTAGAGAGCGAGTAGTAGAGAGTGCGGAGTAGAGAGTGAGTAGTAAAGAGTGAATAGTAGAGAGTGAGTAGTAGAGAGTGAGTAGTAGAGAGTGAGTAGTAGAGAGAGAGTAGTAGAGAGTAGTAGAGAGTGAGTAGTAGAGAGTGAGTAGTAGAGTGAGTAGTAGAGTGAGTAGTAGAGAGTAGTAGAGAGAGAGTAGTAGAGAGTAAGTAGTGAAGAGAGAGAAGTAGAGAGTAGTAGAGAGTGAGTAGTAGAGAGTAAGTAGTAGAGAGAGAGTAGTAGAGAGAGAGTAGTAGGGAGTAGGAGAGTAGTAGAGTGTGAGTAGTAGGGAGTGAGTAGTAGAGGATAGTGGAGTAGTGGAGAGTGAGTAGTAGAGAGTAGTAGAGAGTGAGTAGTAGAGTGAGTAGCAGGGAGTAGTAGAGAGTGAGTAGTAGAGAGTGAGTAGTAGAGAGAGAGTAGTAGAGAGTGAGTAGTAAAGAGTAGTAGAGAGTGAGTAGTAGAAAGTGAGTAGTAGAGAGAGAGTAGTAGGGAGCAGTAGAGTAGTAGATAGTGAGTGGTAGAGAGTGAGAAGTAGAGGGGAGTTGAGTAGTGGAGAGTGAGTAGTAGAGAGTAGTAGAGAGTGAGTAGTAGAGTGAGTAGTAAGGTGAGTAGTAGAGAGTAGTAGAGAGCAAGTAGTAGAGAGTGTGTAGTACAGAGTGAGTAGTAGAGATTGAGTAGTAGAGAGAGTAGTAGAGAGTGAGTAGTAGAGAGAGTAGTAGAGAGTAGTAGAGAGCGAGTAGTAGAGAGCAAGTAGTAGAGAGTCTGTAGTACAGAGTGAGTAGTAGATAGTAGTAGAGAGAGAGTAGTAGAGAGTGAGTTGTAGAGAGTAGTAGAGAGTGAGAAGTAGACAGTGAGTAGTAGAGTGAGTAGTAGAGTGAGTAGTAGAGAGTAGTCAAGAGTAGTAGAGAGAGAAGAGTAGAGAGTGAGTAGTAGAGAGTAGTAGAGGGTGAGTAGTAGAGAGTGAGCGGTAGAGAAAGAGTAGTAGGGAGTAGTAGAGTAGTAGACAGTGAGTAATAGAGGGTAGTGGAGTAGTGGAGAGTAAGTAGTAGATAGTAGTAGAGAGTGAGTATTAGAGTGAGTAGTATAGAGTAGTAGAGAGTGAGTAGCAGAAAGTGAGTAGTAGAGAGAGAGTAGTAGAGAGTGAGTAGTAGATAGTAGTAGAGAGTGAGTAGTAGAGAGAGAGTAGTAGAGAGTGAGTAGTAAGGAGTAGTAGAGTAGCAGAGAGTGAGTAGTAGGGAGTGAGTAGTAGAGGGTAGTGGAGTAGTGGAGAGTGAGTAGTAGAGAGAAGTATAGAGTGAGTAGTAGGAGTAGTAGAGAGTGAGTAGTAGAGAGAGAGTAGTAGAGAGTTAGTAGTAGAGAGTAGTAGAGAGTGAGTAGTAGAGAACGAGTAGTAGAGAGAGAGTAGTATGGAGTAGTAGAGTAGTAGAGAGTGAGGAGTAGAGGGCAGTGGAGTAGTGGAGAGTGAGTAGTAGAGAGTAGTAGAGAGTGAGTAGTAGAGTGAGCATTAAGGTGAGTAGTAGAGAGTAGTAGAGAGCAAGTAGTAGAGAGCAAGTAGTAGAGAGTGTGTAGTAGAGAGTGAGTAGTAGAGAGTGAGTAGTAGAGAGATTAGTAGAGAGTAGTAGAGAGAAGTAGAGAGCAGTAGAGAGAGTAGCAGAGAATGAGTTGTAGAGTGAGTAGTAGTGAGTGAGTAATAGAGAGTGAGAAGTAGAGAGTATTGGAGAGTGAGTAGTAGAGAGTGAGTAGTAGAGACTAAGTAGTGGAGAGTAGTAGAGAGTGAGAAGTAGAGTGAGTAGTAGAGAGTAGTAGAGAGTTAGTAGTAGAGAGCAGTAGAGAGTAAGTAGTAGAGAGTGAGTAGGAGAGAGTAGTAGAGCGTGAGTAGTAGAGAGTGAGTAGCAGAGCGAGAGTAGTAGAGAGTGAGTAGTAGAGTGAGTAGTAGAGAGTAGTATAGAGAGACTAGCTGAGAGTGAGTAGTAGAGTGATTAGTAGAGTGAGTAGTCGAGAGTGAGTAGTAGAGAGTAGTATAGAGTAGTAGTAGAGAGAGTATTTGAGAGTGAGTAGTAGAGTGTAGTAGAGAGTGATTAGTAGAGAGTGGATAGTAGAGAGAGAGTAGTAGAGAGTGAGTAGTAGAGAGTAGTAGAGAGTGAGTAGTAGAGAGTGAGTAGTAGAGAAAGAGTAGTAGAGAGTAGTAGAGTAGTAAAGAGTTAGTAGTAGAGAGTGAGTAGTAGAGACTAGTGGAGAAGTAGAGAGTTAGGAGTAGAGAGTAGTAGAGAGTGAGTAGTAGAGTGAGTAGTATAGAGCAGTAGAGAGTGAGTAGTAGAGTGAGTAGTAGAGAGAGTAGTAGAGAATGAGAGGTAGAGAGAGTAGTAGAGAGTGAGTAGTAGAGAGTTGTTGAGAGCAAGTATTAGAGAGTGAGTAGTGGAGAGTGAGCAGTATAGAGAAGTAGAGATTGAGTAGTAGAGAGTGAATAGTAGAGAGTGAGTAGTAGAGAATGAGTAGTGGAGAGTAGTAGAGAGAGAGTATTAGAGAGTGAGTGGTAGAGAGTAGTAGAGAGTAGTAGAGTTAGTAGTAGAGAATAGTAGAGAGTGAGTAGTAGAGAGTGAGTCGTAGAGAGAGTAGTAGAGAGTAGTAGAGTGTGAGTAGTAGAGAGTAGTAGAGAGCGAGTAGTAGAGAGTGAGTAGTGTGAAGGACTGGGTTATTCTTAAGACCCAGCGGTGCCAGGGAACAACACCTGAAACCTTCGTGGGTTACCTGTTCTGGCGTACTAAACACAGAGACACGGGACACTTCCAGCGATGTCAGAGATCAGCGTTTATTTACTGCAGGGATACAGAGGTCACAAGAAGTACACAACGTGTAGGTTCTCGGAGACTGCTTCAAATTCGTAGAAGTGGGTCGGTCCTTTTATACAGGTTTTTGCCATAGCGCAGTATGGCGAACAAAGGTTACAACTCAGTTCCCACAATAAACTTCAAAAGGGTCGCGTTCATGTCTCAGGAGGCCGGAACATAATTACGACAGTCTTGCCGGTTCCCAAGTGTAAAAACATATTTCCTCCGCAATAAACACATTCCATCCTAACCATAAACACATTAAGAGGAAGGACGAAAAACAGATGCAAGGAAAGGACAAGGATGCACAACAGGTTAGAAAAGAGTGTTGGGGCAATAAAGGAAACTTGATAGGGGGGTCAAAGACCTCATGTCTAATGTATGCATGGCTGAAACAATAGACCGGCGCGGCAAGATGAGCCTCGAGCGGGGCCATCTGCCTTAGTCGTGTCGTTTCCCTCATCGTAAAAGTCACCTCAAAGAAACATGTGTCCTTCGTGTAAGCTTGAGAGTCCCAGGGTCACGGAGCGGACAAGAAGCCCGTTCGCTGGCTACCTGAGGGCAAGAAACAAAATGGATGCTGTATCTAAAATGGAACCCGAGGGTCCAGATGAACGAACCCAAAAATGAGACGAACCATACGTGGCTGCATAGCGAAACTGCGTACACCCATTATACTCGTCATTTGCGGTTCGTAGATACCAAACTCATCCATATTCGTTACCACTCAAAACTGCGGTCCCGTGTCATACGGAACCTCAGACCCTCCTTTTGCCCTCATGTAGGCAAGCACTAGTCAAGATCTGAATCTATGTCAATATTCATCAGATCGTTCAGCTGCTGCTGGAACATCATCCTATTCATCAATGTCTCCTTGGTAACAGATGGCCGCCTTATACACGTCGCAGCACATAGGCCACACAAGGCAGGACCACACTGTACACAAAGACAACACGTGAACAGAAACGTTACAACAGCCCCTACGATCATTAGAATCTTCCAACCCCAGGTTGACATCAGGCCCCACAACCATCCTAGGAGCGTCCAATTACCTTCGTCCACGTGTATGGACTCGGAAATCTTGTGCAACTTCGAGATGGCTTGGTATACAGTTGGAGCATTGTCAGGAATAAAAATGCAACAACTCGAATGGATAATTTTACACACACCCCCTCTATCTGCAAGAACAACGTCTAGAACCATACGGTTCTGCAACGTCATGAGTCTATCCGCCTGTAGTTCAGCTGTTAGATTACCAAGGGCATTTGCAGTAATATTAGCAGTCGACTCAACTACACGGGTCAACTGTCTTAGGTTCCTACTATTAACCATAGGTCCCCAAAACGGCAAGAAACCTTTAAAGAAGTCTCCTGCTTCTTGACCAGCAGTGTCCTCTTTGCTAATAACGCCTCTCACGACTCTAGTTCTGTGGTAGTCTGAAGCAACTGTGAAAGTCGGAGGTAAAAGATTCGCAATATAACAGGTACCCGAAAAGTCGCGGGGTAACCATGTATATGCGCGTTCATAACATACAAAATAGGTGCCCTTAGCAGTCAGAAAAACAGGGGAGGAGAGCATGGGTAGAACATACGTATCAGTGCAAGCACTGTTCCCAAGTTGTGCTCTCGGATTTCGACCCAAACCTTTCAAGCAGAAATTACCAAGGTGCGGTACAATCCATATCGGGGACGAGCTCTTAAGCTGTCTATCACCCACTGACGTACTATACTCAGCCTCACTCAGATCCTTATAGGCCTGCACTTCTTCATCTGGAATGAGTGATGCATCAAAAACATCTCTATCCAGATCTGCTATGGCTATCGCCAAAGGCTTGTGGTACGGCCCAGGACCAAAATTGACAGACCGTGGCTCTCGACTAGGGTAGGAATCTAGTGCACTACGGAACATAGTTTGGAATGCTCGAGCTGAACCCTGGGAGCTGTAAGGAAGGACCAAATACGGAATACCCCTATCCATAGTGTGTGGCATTAAACCACATACCCAACAATTGGTAGTATTCACCACCAACTGATGCTGATGTAGAAGTTGAACAAAGGAATTATTCATGAATTCCGCACGTCTAACCTGCTCATGCTGAGGCAAAGGATGAAAGGAATGTGGGGAGACAGTGGTGAGGGAACTTAGGTTAGGAGAAAAGGTAGGCGAAACAGAAGGCAAGAACAACGATACTCCAAAATACACTCCACCCACCAATAGCATAGATAAAGTCAGAGACAGTAGAAACACCTGAAACAAAAAACATTTTGTTCGTACAACCCTCCATAACTCTAATCTCTGTGCCGACACCCTTTCTTCTTCCAACAGCTTAGAGAATGCCATCCTCTACAAACCGTCCGTGACGTACTTGACGCACTTCGTTCTGAATAGCGATTATCAATCCCCAGGAGTTCCCAGAGATCGACAAAAGTAACCGACCTAGCGTCAGAAACCTGCTAAACAGAAAGAAGTACCCGCACGGCCCTACGGTAACCCGGATGGAGAGGTTTCCTTGAAACTTTCAAATTTATTACAAATCTCTTAGCAGTGGAAAGGCACATAAAAACTCAAAAAGAAAGGATGTAATTGTCCATAATATTCGTAACGTCAAAAACCATCATACTATTAATTTTTATTAGTCCTTGAACGAAGAAAGTATCGATTTCTTCCAGGTCGAGTTTGCTCTACAAACAATTGTTCAGCTGGCGCAACAGGATTCGATGAAGTGGACAACGAGTCAGACCTTGGGTTTTCTGCTACTGATGACTCCACATATGGGTTTGGCAGTGACGAATCCTCATCCACAAGTTGAGCGTCACTAAACGGTACAAAGTGCAAAGGAGTCTCAGTTTCTGTGGCCGAAATCCCAGTCCTCACCCAACCGTCAGTTGGTAAAGGGATCGGTACCTTCTTTGTGTGGCTGGCATGGACCCAGTTTTTCCGGCCCTCCAGTCGAACCGCTGTCCTCGTCGTCAACAAAACTTGAAAGGGTCCAACGAATCTTGGCTCCAAGTTACGTTTCCGACCAAAATTTCGGGTAACCACCCAGTCCCCTGGCCGGAGCTGGTGTCCAGAACCCTCTGTCTGCGCCGGTAGAGCTTCAAAGACCTGTTGATGGATTAACCGTAGTTTAGTGGTCAAATCATGCAGATAATCAATCAACATTGGATACTAAAGACTATCAAAAGCCCTAGGCCTCGGGACTCCCCAAATATTCGCAGGGCGACCGAACACAATCTCATATGGGCTAAGCCCTACTCGAGAGTGTACGGTTGCTCTGGTCGATAGGAGAGCCAGAGGCAAGGCATCAGGCCATGACAGACCAGTCGTAGCTTGAATCTTAGCGAGTTTCAGCTTCAGGGTACCATTGTACCCTTCAACCAAACCCGCTGCCTGAGGATGATTAGCACTGTGGAATTTCTGCCGAATTCCAAGGCCCTTACACACACTCTGCATCACACTTCCCACAAACTCGCTTCCATTATCCGACCACACAATCCGTGGCATTCCGTACCTAGGAAAGTACTCCTTCAGCAGGATTTTTGCTGTGGACAGGGCAGTATTATCCTTAAGAGGATAGGCCTCAATCCATCTGGAGAACGCGCAAACCACAACCAAAACATACTTCAGGTTATTGTATCTCTCCATATGGATAAAATCCAACTGGATAACCTCAAAGGGACAAGCAGGAGGAGCGAAATGACCAGGCGGAGTGGGGGTACCTTTTCCGGGATTGTGCATCAAACACACCATACAATTCTTAACCACTCTTTCGGCACACTTAGCAATACCCTCATTCCTCCATACAGGGGACAAGAACTTACATATTCCTTTCGCACTAATATGTGACAACCCATGAGCCATCGTCACAACAGCTAATACATACGCATCTGGTAACATCCACCTCTGACATTCCGTCAGGTCAACCCAACATCCATGCATATCCAATTTTCCTGTACTTTCTTCCCACTTGGTCTTTTCAGCTTCAGTAGCTTCATTCTGAATTGCTTTCACACTCTCAACAGTATTCTCACACATACCAGTCTCCGTCGACCACCTCACTGAACTCGTGGCATACATTCGAGTCGCAAGATTCTTAGCCGTTTCCTTAGCAATCTCATCCGCAAACGCATTACCACGACCAACATCATCCGTCACTTTCCGATGTGCACTACATTTAACGATCGCCACTTGTTTAGGCAATGTAAGTGCATCCAAAAGATCATTCACAAGCTGCCCGTGTTGGATCTTCGTACCATGCGATGTCATAAATCCTCTTTCTCTCCACAACCTTCCAAAATTATGCGCAACACCAAACGCGTACTGACTGTCAGTAAACATATTCACTCGCTTTCCCCTCGACAAAACACACGCTCTTGTCAATGCAATTAACTCTGCCGCTTGTGCGGAGTTCTGATTCAATCTCGCAGTTTCCACAACCGTGCTCAACGTCACTACAGCATACGCAGTCGTCACATCGCCATTCGGCAATTTGAAGCAAGAACCATCCACATACAAAGTACCATCGGGATCTGCCAAGGGGGTGTTTTTCAGGTCCACACGACCTTTTGTTTCTTCCTCAGTCCGTAAATAACAATCATGTGGCAGCACATCATCTGATTCCATATTAATCGGCAACAATGTCGCCGGATTCAGTACATTACAACGTTTAATCTGTATATGACTTGCCAAAAGGGTCAGCTCGTACCCAGACAACCTTGCACTCGTCAGATGTTGAGTCTTTGTCCGATTCAAGAGCGTATCAACTGCATGCGGAACCATTACTATGAGCATATTATCCATGACCAGGCCTGCGGACTGTCGAATAGACGCCGCCGCTGCCGCTGTCGCCCTCAAGCAACTCGGCAACGCTCTAGCTACCGGGTCTAAGGTCGAGGAAAAATACGCACACGGACGCTGTTTATCACCAAATTGTTGCGTTAAAACACTCAACGCACAACCGTCCCTCTCATGGACGTATAATGTGAAAGGCTTACTGTAATCAGGAGTACCTAACACAGGAGCCGAACACAATGAATCACGTAATTCAGAAAAACTTTTCTGACATTCCTCCGTCCAAGGCAAAGGAGTCGAAACGTCCTTGCACGTGAGAGCTACCAATGGCTTCGCTAACAGTGAAAAGTTCGGGATCCACTGTCTGCAGTATGACGTGATACCTAGAAAGGCACGCACATCTCTCTGAGTTGTTGGCACAGACATTCGAGCAATTGCTGCAATTCTTTCAGGGGTCAACCTTCTTCCCGCCTTTGACAATAAGTGACCTAGATAGGTTACTTCTTGACAACAATATTGCAGTTTGGAAGGTGACACTTTATGATGTAAGTCACAAAGATGCTGTAACAGTGACACTGTAGCAGTCCTACAAAGCTGTTCGGTGTCAGCAGCGATCAACAGATCGTCAACGTACTGAATCAAGGCTGCACCAGCCGGTAACACAAACGCATCAAGTTGGCTCTTAAGAGCTTGGCTGTATATTGATGGACTCTCACAGTAGCCCTGTGGTGCGCGTTTGAATCTGAAGCTGCGACCACCTAATGAGAAACCGAACAAACCTCTGCTTTCCTCAGCAATCGGAATGCTAAAGAACGCATTCTTCAGATCGATGACCGAGAACCATGACGCAGTGGCTGGAATCAGAGTCAGTAAAGCTGTAATGTCTGGCACCACAGGAAACTGCGGAACAACGACCTTATTCACCTCCCGTAAGTCGATAACTAGACGGTACACAGGAGGCTTGGAGGGATCCGTTCGTTTCAGAATAGGCAACACGGGACTATTGCACACATTACCCCGTGTCTCCTCAATAACATCTTTACCGATCAAGTCGTAAACGATCGCTAATAGTGCCCTTTCACCATCAAGGGAAATACGATACTGGGGTATGCGTGGCAAACGCGCACCAACTTTCAGTTGGACAACATAAGGTGGTATATCCAACAGGCCCACGTCATTGGGACCTGTCGCCCACAAGGAGTCCGGAAGAGATCTCAATTCTGGTGGGAGCTTGTCGATCGATAAATACATAGGGGAAATCACGCTCTTACCCAACGTAAGCTCCACACCCGTAGGAGAACAATACAAAGTCGCATGTAACCTTTTCAACAAATCCAGACCCAAAAGATTCTCACCACAACCAGTAGTCAAAATCAAAGGAGCTTCTAGCTCATGAGACCCAATTGTAAGGGGCAAAGGGCTAGAAACTGGATTGCTAACGGGGGCGCCAGAAAATCCAACGGAAACATTCGTTAAGCCAGACAAAGGCGCGCCAGGGAGTTTCGAATGCATGATGGAACTTTTTGCTGCACCAGTGTCCAACAGAAAAGGCTCAACGACGCCCAAAGTGGCTACTGCAACATAAGGCCCTCTCTGATCAACCGGAACTGATACTTCTCCCTTCCTTTGTCTATGGCTGTCCTAGTAGATACCATCCGTATCAACATCACACTCAACATAACAGTCATCCACATGATACTGTGCAGACCGACCGGACGATGGTTCGCGCCTATCGAAACAATTTTGCGAGTCCGAAGACGTTGCAAAGCGTTTGGCCTGATTCTGGGTAACTCCACGACCTCTACCACGGGAAGCCTGTTGAGGGCCACTACGTCCTCCTCGAGCCGACACACCATTGTTCCTATCACGGAGAACCGGACAATCAAACTTCAGATGGCCCTCCCCACGACAATATGCGCATTGATTATATCCCAGCACAAAACGAGGTGCGGGAGAAGCATTTCGAGTCTGCGATCTGGAGAACTGTGATTGTGATCTATTTTGCTGTTGTGTATCACTGAAATGCGAACGCGGAGGATAGGCTTGCTGCAATAAGACCTTAGTTTTAAGATCCTTCGTTTTCTTATCTGCACGCTCACTTTCCTCTTTTTCTCTGTTTTCGTAATATTGGGCCGTAGCCAATATTTGGGCAGTGGTAGAAACAGCCCATGAACTCTCAGAATTCTTCAACTTGTTGCTAAGGTCGGGCAGCAAGTTCGATACAAACTTATCAACAAACAGCCGCTGACCACCCTCAGATCCCATGTCCTGACCACTATGATCAACAAACGCTTCCTCGAATCTCGTAAAGAAATCAGAAACGCTTTCATCCCTCTTTTGCTTGCATGCTGATAATTTGTCCCAATTGACGCGCATCGCTGGCATAAGCGTTTTCATGAGGGTAATTATCCTCTGAGGCAAAGCCACAATAAGCTGTTCAGGTTTAGCCCCACCGACCTGCTGGGCATCTGCCGCCGTAAGGGCAGCCCAGTCACCGCCTAACTCGGCTGCGTGATTCTCGTGACGAATTTTGCCCAAATCGGCTGAGGCACCACATTGCCAAACAACATATCAATATCGGCTAGGTTCATAACAGTAGCATCCACCAATTGGGACAGCTCCTTATAATAACCTGCAGGATTCTTACGGGGATCGGGCAAAGATTGCTTCACTTGTAAAACTTCCGATCGTTTCCAAGGGAGGTGTATCCACACTCTCTGGAAACGGCCTGGAACAGGAGGGTTAGCAGCAGGATCACCTGGCATCCATACCGGAGGAACTTCTCGCATAGGATATTGACCAGGTTGTGCCATCCATTCTGCAGTCTCGTCTTTAAACAACGCACGAGGTTGCACTGTACATCGAAAGGATAACAAGCGCTCTAAAGCCTCTCGAACTTTGTCGCCTACGATTACACCCGAGGCAAACCGATGCTGCAGCTCAGAAACCTCTGACGGTACATTATCTGTCACATCACCGTCCCACTCCTCCTTCAACGAGTTACACAGTTCTTCAAACACAAATCGTTGCGTAGGCACATTAAACTGAGAGAACGTTTCAAACACTACACGTGAGGTGTATTTAACAGGGTTACGAATCCATCTACGTGCCGTTTTCACCAACGATTCACGTTCCCTACCATCAGGAAGCTGACTACGCCTTTGAGCGACATCTGAAAGAGTCGAGCCAAGTATCGGCCCAAAAAGCGGAGAATAAAGAGAAGCAACAGCAGTCAAAAGACGACTACGAACAGAAGGAGAAGAGGAAGAAGATGCGGGCGCAGCAACAATAGGGGTGGAAACAGTAGAAGTAGACGCAGCAGCAGGAGCAGCGGGAACAACAGGCTGAGGAGGGACTTGGAAAAGCGCAGTAGGGAGAGAGGCCGGAACAAGAGGATGTACGATCTGGGGCCCAAGGGGATTCGGGAGTACGAGAGGAACGGCGGGCTGACCAGCAGCCGCCAAAACAGCGTGTTGAGGAAGAGGTGGACGCACGGAACCCATAACATCGGGAGCATAGGGAGGTGGCGATTTCATCAGATAAGACAAGAGCGGATCCTCCATCGCTTCTTCTCCTGTCTTATCGATATTAGAAGGTAGCACCGGATAACACTTATCCACTGCCATATGGTGTAGCCGAGCACTAACTTCCTGCTCTTTCTCATCTTTGTCTAATTGATATTGTTCTGCATTTCGCATCACTGCAATAACACCTTCTCTTTTATGTTTCTTATTCTGTTTGATTTCTTTCTGCTTGGCCTCTTTCCGCCACAACCGGAAGGAATCAAACATGGCCGGCCTAGCTTTCTTTTTAAACAATTTAGCTTCCAAATTATCTAAAACGGCAGTCTCGAAACTACCATGAGATGGCCAACTGAGGACGCCATCCTTTTTAGTGTAGCGGACCCAATATTTATTATATACGATAGGACCCACGCCATGACGACTATAGAGCTCGTAAATCGGAGTTCCAACCGGAGGTATCGGACATGAATCCTCCAGCCGGGAATCCATGCTGCAACATTTGAGAAACCCAAACAAAGTACTACGGCCAGGCATCGTGCACACTAACCGAGTTTACAAACTTCAAGGGTTATCGAATTACGATGTCCTCACAAAAATGCAAGACCCTCGGTTTTGGCAATTGCAATCGTCAAATAAAACCGAACTACTAAGAACCACGAATGCTATGGAACCATGCAAACAACAAAGCAACACTGGGAGCGACCCACAAATACTTAACTGAGAGAACAATGGCGTCACCAGGAAGGCCCGTCGATCGTCTCGCCGTACAAAGGACTACGCCAGGCGCCAAAACAGGTCGACAGTCAGGGCATCGGTCCATCGCAGCCGTCAGGAGGCGGGGATCTTCGCGGGAAAAGACGTCGGGCCACTTATTTCGACAACTGGATCGATGAAGCGGGGTGCACCTTCCCTCGGAGATTTCACACGAAGTTCCTCACGATCGTCGGGCTTTGGACCGGTACCGTTGATGTCGCCCCACGTTGGGCGCCAACTGAAGGACTGGGTTATTCTTAAGACCCAGCGGTGCCAGGGAACAACACCTGAAACCTTCGTGGGTTACCTGTTCTGGCGTACTAAACACAGAGACACGGGACACTTCCAGCGACGTCAGAGATCAGCGTTTATTTACTGCAGGGATACAGAGGTCACAAGAAGTACACAACGTGTAGGTTCTCGGAGACTGCTTCCAATTCGTAGAAGTGGGTCGGTCCTTTTATACAGGTTTTTGCCATAGCGCAGTATGGCGAACAAAGGTTACAACTCAGTTCCCACAATAAACTTCAAAAGGGTCGCGTTCATGTCTCAGGAGGCCGGAACATAATTACGACAGTCTTGCCGGTTCCCAACTGTAAAAACATATTTCCTCCGCAATAAACACATTCCATCCTAACCATAAACACATTAAGAGGAAGGACGAAAAACAGATGCAAGGAAAGGACAAGGATGCACAACAGGTTAGAAAAGAGTGTTGGGGCAATAAAGGAAACTTGATAGGGGGGTCAAAGACCTCATGTCTAATGTATGCATGGCTGAAACAATAGACCGGCGCGGCAAGATGAGCCTCGAGCGGGGCCATCTGCCTTAGTCGTGTCGTTTCCCTCATCGTAAAAGTCACCTCAAAGAAACATGTGTCCTTCGTGTAAGCTTGAGAGTCCCAGGGTCACGGAGCGGACAAGAAGCCCGTTCGCTGGCTACCTGAGGGCAAGAAACAAAATGGATGCTGTATCTAAAATGGAACCCGAGGGTCCAGATGAACGAACCCAAAAATGAGACGAACCATACGTGGCTGCATAGCGAAACTGTGTACACCCATTATACTCGTCATTTGCGGTTCGTAGATACCAAACTCATCCATATTCGTTACCACTCAAAACTGCGGTCCCGTGTCATACGGAACCTCAGGTGGAGAGAGATTAGTAGAGAGTAGTAGAGAGCGAGTAGTAGAGAGAGTAGTAGAGAGTAGTAGAGAGCGAGTAGTAGAGAGTGAGGAGTAGAGAATGAGTAGTAAAGAGTGAATAGTAGAGAGTGAGTAGTAGAGAGCGAGTAGTAGAGAGTGAGTAGTAGAGAGAGAGTAGTAGAGAGTAGTAGAGAGTGAGTAGTAGAGTAGTAGAGAGTGAAAGGTAGAGACTAGTAGAGAGTAGTAGAAAGAGTGAGTAGTGGAGAGTAGTAGAGATTGAACAGTAGAGAGTGAGTAGTAGAGAGTAGTAGTGGAGAGTAGTAGAGAGTGAGTAGTAGAGAGTGAGTAGTAGAGAGTAGTAGCGAGTGAGTAGTAGAGAGTGAGTAGTAGAGAGTGAATAGTAGAGAGTGAGTAGTAGAGAGTGAGTAATAGAGAGAGTAGTAGAGAGTGAGTAGTAGAGAGTAGTAGAGAACGAGTAGTAGAGAGTGAGTAGTGGAGAGAGAGTAGTAGAGAGAGAGTAGTAGAGTGTGAGTATAAGAGAGTAGTAGAGTGAGTAGTAGAGAGTAGTATAGAGAGAGTAGCTGAGAGTGAGTAGTAGAGTGATTAGTAGAGTGAGTAGTCGAGAGTGAGTAGTAGAGAGTAGTATAGAGTAGTAGTAGAGAGAGTATTTGAGAGTGAGTAGTAGAGTGTAGTAGAGAGTGATTAGTAGAGAGTGGATAGTAGAGAGAGAGTAGTAGAGAGTGAGTAGTAGAGAGTAGTAGAGAGTGAGTAGTATAGAGTGAGTAGTAGAGAAAGAGTAGTAGAGAGTAGTAGAGTAGTAAAGAGTTAGTAGTAGAGAGTGAGTAGTAGAGACTAGTGGAGAAGTAGAGAGTTAGGAGTAGAGAGTAGTAGAGAGTGAGTAGTAGAGTGAGTAGTATAGAGCAGTAGAGAGTGAGTAGTAGAGTGAGTAGTAGAGAGAGTAGTAGAGAATGAGAGGTAGAGAGAGTAGTAGAGAGTGAGTAGTAGAGAGTTGTTGAGAGCAAGTAGTAGAGAGTGAGTAGTGGAGAGTGAGCAGTATAGAGAAGTAGAGATTGAGTAGTAGAGAGTGAATAGTAGAGAGTGAGTAGTAGAGAATGAGTAGTGGAGAGTAGTAGAGAGAGAGTATTAGAGAGTGAGTGGTAGATAGTAGTAGAGAGTAGTAGAGTTAGTAGTAGAGAATAGTAGAGAGTGAGTAGTAGAGAGTGTAGTAGAGAGTAGTAGAGTAGTAGAGAGTGAGTAGTAGAGAGTCAGTCGTAGAGAGAGTAGTAGAGAGTAGTAGAGTGTGAGTAGTAGAGAGTAGTAGAGAGCGAGTAGTAGAGAGTGAGTAGTGGAGAGAGATTAGTAGAGAGTAGTAGAGAGCGAGTAGTAGAGAGAGTAGTAGAGAGTAGTAGAGAGCGAGTAGTAGAGAGTGAGGAGTAGAGAATGAGTAGTAAAGAGTGAATAGTAGAGAGTGAGTAGTAGAGAGCGAGTAGTAGAGAGTGAGTAGTAGAGAGAGAGTAGTAGAGAGTAGTAGAGAGTGAGTAGTAGAGTAGTAGAGAGTGAGTGGTAGAGACTAGTAGAGAGTAGTAGAGTGAGTAGTGGAGAGTAGTAGAGATTGAACAGTAGAGAGTGAGTAGTAGAGAGTAGTAGTGGAGAGTAGTAGAGAGTGAGAAGTAGAGTGAGTAGTAGAGAGTAGTAGAGAGTTAGTAGTAGAGAGCAGTAGAGAGTAAGTAGTAGAGAGTGAGTAGGAGAGAGTAGTAGAGCGGGAGTAGTAGAGAGTGAGTAGCAGAGCGAGAGTAGTAGAGAGTGAGTAGTAGAGTGAGTAGTAGAGAGTAGTATAGAGAGAGTAGCTGAGAGTGAGTAGTAGAGTGATTAGTAGAGTGAGTAGTCGAGAGTGAGTAGTAGAGAGTAGTATAGAGTAGTAGTAGAGAGAGTATTTGAGAGTGAGTAGTAGAGTGTAGTAGAGAGTGATTAGTAGAGAGTGGATAGTAGAGAGAGAGTAGTAGAGAGTGAGTAGTAGAGAGTAGTAGAGAGTGAGTAGTAGAGAGTGAGTAGTAGAGAAAGAGTAGTAGAGAGTAGTAGAGTAGTAAAGAGTTAGTAGTAGAGAGTGAGTAGTAGAGACTAGTGGAGAAGTAGAGAGTTAGGAGTAGAGAGTAGTAGAGAGTGAGTAGTAGAGTGAGTAGTATAGAGCAGTAGAGAGTGAGTAGTAGAGTGAGTAGTAGAGAGAGTAGTAGAGAATGAGAGGTAGAGAGAGTAGTAGAGAGTGAGTAGTAGAGAGTTGTTGAGAGCAAGTAGTAGAGAGTGAGTAGTGGAGAGTGAGCAGTATAGAGAAGTAGAGATTGAGTAGTAGAGAGTGAATAGTAGAGAGTGAGTAGTAGAGAATGAGTAGTGGAGTGTAGTAGAGAGAGAGTATTAGAGAGTGAGTGGTAGAGAGTAGTAGAGAGTAGTAGAGTTAGTAGTAGAGAATAGTAGAGAGTGTAGTAGAGAGTAGTAGAGTAGTAGAGGGTGAGTAGTAGAGAGTGAGTCGTAGAGAGAGTAGTAGAGAGTAGTAGAGTGTGAGTAGTAGAGAGTAGTAGAGAGTGAGTAGTAGAGAGTGAGTAGTGGAGAGAGATTAGTAGAGAGTAGTAGAGAGCGAGTAGTAGAGAGAGTAGTAGAGAGTAGTAGAGAGCGAGTAGTAGAGAGTGAGGAGTAGAGAATGAGTAGTAAAGAGTGAATAGTAGAGAGTGAGTAGTAGAGAGCGAGTAGTAGAGAGTGAGTAGTAGAGAGAGAATAGTAGAGAGTAGTAGAGAGTGAGTAGTAGAGTAGTAGAGAGTGAGTGGTAGAGACTAGTAGAGAGTAGTAGAGAGAGTGAGTAGTAGAGAGTAGTAGAGATTGAACAGTAGAGAGTGAGTAGTAGAGAGTAGTAGTGGAGAGTAGTAGAGAGTGAGTAGTAGAGAGTGAGTAGTAGAGAGTAGTAGAGAGTGAGTAGTAGAGAGTGAGTAGTAGAAAGTGAATAGTAGAGAGTGAGTAGTAGAGAGTGAGTAGTAGAGAGAGTAGTAGAGAGTAGTAGAGAGTGAGTAGTAGAGAGTAGTAGAGAACGAGTAGTAGAGAGTGAGTAGTGGAGAGAGAGTAGTAGAGAGAGAGTAGTAGAGTGTGAGTATAAGAGAGTAGTAGAGTGAGTAGTAGAGAGTAGTATAGAGAGAGTAGCTGAGAGTGAGTAGTAGAGTGATTAGTAGAGTGAGTAGTCGAGAGTGAGTAGTAGAGAGTAGTATAGAGTAGTAGTAGAGAGAGTATTTGAGAGTGAGTAGTAGAGTGTAATAGAGAGTGATTAGTAGAGAGTGGATAGTAGAGAGAGAGTAGTAGAGAATGAGTAGTAGAGAGTAGTAGAGAGTGAGTAGTAGAGAGTGAGTAGTAGAGAAAGAGTAGTAGAGAGTAGTAGAGTAGTAAAGAGTTAGTAGTAGAGAGTGAGTAGTAGAGACTAGTGGAGAAGTAGAGAGTTAGGAGTAGAGAGTAGTAGAGAGTGAGTAGTAGAGTGAGTAGTATAGAGCAGTAGAGAGTGAGTAGTAGAGTGAGTAGTAGAGAGAGTAGTAGAGAATGAGAGGTAGAGAGAGTAGTAGAGAGTGAGTAGTAGAAAGTTGTTGAGAGCAAGTAGTAGAGAGTGAGTAGTGGAGAGTGAGCAGTATAGAGAAGTAGAGATTGAGTAGTAGAGAGTGAATAGTAGAGAGTGAGCAGTAGAGAATGAGTAGTGGAGAGTAGTAGAGAGAGAGTATTAGAGAGTGAGTGGTAGAGAGTAGTAGAGAGTAGTAGAGTTAGTAGTAGAGAATAGTAGAGAGTGAGTAGTAGAGAGTGTAGTAGAGAGTAGTAGAGTAGTAGAGAGTGAGTAGTAGAGAGTGAGTCGTAGAGAGAGTAGTAGAGAGTAGTAGAGTGTGAGTAGTAGAGAGTAGTAGAGAGCGAGTAGTAGAGAGTGAGTAGTGGAGAGAGATTATTAGAGAGTAGTAGAGAGCGAGTAGTAGAGAGAGTAGTAGAGAGTAGTAGAGTGCGAGTAGTAGAGAGTGAGGAGTAGAGAATGAGTAGTAAAGAGTGAATAGTAGAGAGTGAGTAGTAGAGAGCGAGTAGTAGAGAGTGAGTAGTAGAGAGAGTAGTAGAGAGTAGTAGAGAGTGAGTAGTAGAGTAGTAGAGAGTGAGTGGTAGAGACTAGTAGAGAGTAGTAGAGTGAGTAGTGGAGAGTAGTAGAGATTGAACAGTAGAGAGTGAGTAGTAGAGAGTAGTAGTGGAGAGTAGTAGAGAGTGAGTAGTAGAGAGTGAGTAGTAGAAAGTAGTAGCGAGTGAGTAGTAGAGAGTGAGTAGTAGAGAGAGAGTAGTAGAGAGTGAGTAGTAGAGAGTGAATAGTAGAGATTGAGTAGTAGAGAGTGAGTAGTAGAGAGAGTAGTAGAGAGTAGTAGAGAGTGAGTAGTAGAGAGTAGTAGAGAACGAGTAGTAGAGAGTGAGTAGTGGAGAGAGAGTAGTAGAGAGAGAGTAGTAGAGTGTGAGTATAAGAGAGTAGTAGAGTGAGTAGTAGAGAGTGAGTAGTAGAGATAGAGTAATAAAGAGTAGTAGAGAGCGAGTAGTAGAGAGTGAGTAGTAGAGTGTGAGTAGTAGAGAGTCAAAAGTAGAGAGTGAATAGTAGAGAGTGAGTAGTGGAGAGAGAGTAGTAGAGAAAGAGTAATAGAGAGCAGTAGAGAGTGGGTAGTAGAGTAGTAGAGTGTGAGTGGTAGAAACTAGTAGAGAGTAGTAGAGTGAGCAGTAGAGAGTAGTAGAGACTGAATAGTAGATAGTGAGTAGTAGAGAATAGTAGTAGAGAGTAGTAGAGAGTGAGTAGTTGAGAGTGAGTAGTAGAGAGTAGTAGCGAGTGAGTAGTAGAGAGTGAGTAGTAAAGAGAGAGAAGTAGAGAGTAGTAGAGAGTGAGTAGTAGAGAGTGAATAGCAGAGAGTAGTAGAGAGTGAGTAGTAGAGAGTGAGTAGTAGAGTAGTAGAGAGTGAGTGGTAGAGACTAGTAGAGAGTAGTAGAGTGAGTAGTGGAGAGTAGTAGAGATTGAACAGTAGAGAGTGAGTAGTAGAGAGTAGTAGTGGAGAGTAGTAGAGAGTGAGTAGTAGAGAGTGAGTAGTAGAAAGTAGTAGCGAGTGAGTAGTAGAGAGTGAGTAGTAGAGAGAGAGTAGTAGAGAGTGAGTAGTAGAGAGTGAATAGTAGAGAGTGAGTAGTAGAGAGTGAGTAGTAGAGAGAGTAGTAGAGAGTAGTAGAGAGTGAGTAGTAGAGAGTAGTAGAGAACGAGTAGTAGAGAGTGAGTAGTGGAGAGAGAGTAGTAGAGAGAGAGTACTAGAGTGTGAGTATAAGAGAGTAGTAGAGTGAGTAGTAGAGAGTGAGTAGTAGAGATAGAGTAATAAAGAGTAGTAGAGAGCGAGTAGTAGAGAGTGAGTAGTAGAGTGTGAGTAGTAGAGAGTGAAAAGTAGAGAGTGAATAGTAGAGAGTGAGTAGTGGAGAGAGAGTAGTAGAGAAAGAGTAATAGAGAGCAGTAGAGAGTGGGTAGTAGAGTAGTAGAGTGTGAGTGGTAGAAACTAGTAGAGAGTAGTAGAGTGAGCAGTAGAGAGTAGTAGAGACTGAATAGTAGAGAGTGAGTAGTAGAGAATAGTAGTAGAGAGTAGTAGAGAGTGAGTAGTTGAGAGTGAGTAGTAGAGAGTAGTAGCGAGTGAGTAGTAGAGAGTGAGTAGTAAAGAGAGAGAAGTAGAGAGTAGTAGAGAGTGAGTAGTAGAGAGTGAATAGTAGAGAGTAGTAGAGAGTGAGTAGTAGAGAGTGAGTAGAGAGTGAGTTGTAGAGAGTAAGTAGTAGAGAGTAGTAAAGTAGTAGAGAGTGATTGGTAGAGAGTAGTAGAGAGTGAGTAGCAGAGAGTGAGTAGTAGAGAAAGAGTAGTAGAGAGTAGTAGAGAGTGAGTAGTTGAGTAGTAGAGAGTAGTCAGTCAGTGCCAGTCAGTGTCAATCAGTCAGTGTCAGTCATTGTCAGTCAGTGTCAATCAGTCACTGTCAGACAATCAGTGTCAGCTAGTGTCATTCAGTCAGTCAGTCAGTGTCAGTCAGTCAGTGTAAGTCAATCAGTGTCAGTTATTGTCAGTCAGTCAGTGTCAGTCAATCAGTGTCAGTCAGTGTCAGTGTCAGTCAGTGTCAGTCAATCAGAGTCAGTCAGTCTCAATCTGTCAGTGTCAGTCAGTCAGTGTCAGTCAGTCAGTGTCAGCTAGAGCAACTCTGCTGACCTGGTTCTCTGGCGATAAAGCAGCTCTGCTTACCTGGTTCTCTCCCTCTAAAGCAGCTCTGCTGAACTGGTTTCTCTGGCTCTACAGCAGGTCTGCTGACCTGGTTCTCTGGCCCCTAGAGCAGCTCTGCTGAAATATTTCTTAGGCTACAGAGCAGCTCTGCTGATCTGGTTCTCTGGCTCTACAACAGCTCTGCTGACCTGGTTCTCTGGCTCTAAAGCAGCTCTGCTGACTCGTTTCTATGGCTCTAAAGCAGTTCTGCTGACATGGTTCTCTGGCTCTAGAGCAGCTCTGCTGATCTGGTTCTCTCCCTCTAAAGCAATTCTACTGACATGGTTTCTCTGGCTCTACAGCAGCTCTGCTGACCTGGTTCTATGGACCTAGAGCAGCTCTGCTGACCTGGTTCTTAGGGTCTACAGCAGCTCTGCTGACCTGGTTCCCTAGCTCTAAAGCAACTAAGCTGACCTGGTTCTGTGGCTCTAAAGCAGCTCTGCTGATTTGGTTAACTGGCTCTAGAGCAGCTCTGCTGACCTGGTTCTCTAGCTCTAAAGCAACTCTGCTGACCTTCTTCTCTGGCTCTAAAGCAGCTCTGCTGACCAGGTTCTTAGGTTCTACAGCAGCTCTGCTGACCTGGTTCTCTGGCGCTACAAAAGCTCTGCTAACCTGGTTCTCTGGCTGTAAAGCAGCTCTGCTGACTCGGTTCTATGGCTCTAATGAAGGTCTGCTGACCTGGTTCTCTGTCTATAGATCAGCTCTGCTGACCTGGTCCCTTGGCTCTCAGCAGCTCTGCTGACCTGGTTATCTCCCTCTTAAGCAGCTCTGCTGACCTTTTTTCACTGGCTCTACAGCAGGTCAGCTGACCTGGTTCTCTTGCTCTAGAGCAGCTCTGCTGACCTAGTTCTTAGGCTACAGAGCAGATCTGCTGATCTGGTTCTATGGCTCTACAACAGCTCTGCTGATCTGGTTCTCTGGTTTTAAAGCAGCTCTGCTGATCTGGTTCTATGGCTCTACAACAGCTCTGCTGATCTGGTTCTCTGGCTTTAAAGCAGCTCTGCTGACCCGGTTTTATGGCTCTAAAGCAGTTCTGCTGACATGGTTCTCTGGCTCTACAGCAGCTCTGCTGACCTGGTTCTCTCCCTCTAAATCAGCTCTACTGACCTGGTTTCCCTGGCTCTACTGCAGCTCTGCTGACCTGGTTCTCTGGCTCTAGAGCAGCACTGCTGACCTGGTTCTTAGGCTCTAGAGCATCTCTGCTGACCTGGTTCTTAGGCTCTAAAGCAGCTCTGCTGACCTGGTTCTCTGGCTCTAAAGCATCTCTGCTGGCCTGGTTCTCTCCCTCTAAAGCAGCTCTGCTGACCTGGTTCTCTCGCTCTAACGCAGCGCTACTGACCTGGTTTCTCTGGCTCTACAGCAGCTCTGCTGACCTGGTTCTCTGGCTCTAGAGTAGCTCTGCTGACCTGGTTCTTAGGCTCTAGAGCAGCTCTGCTGACCTCGTTCTATGGCTCTAAAGCAGCTCTGCTGACCTGGTTCTCTGGCTCTAGAGCAGCTCTGCTGACCTGGTTCTCTGGCTCTAAAGCAGATCTGCTGACCTGGTTCTTTCCCTTTAAATCAGCTCTGCTGACCTGGTTCTTTGCCTCATGGCAGCTCTGCTGACCTGGTTCTATGGCTCTAAAGCATCTCTGCTGGCCTGGTTCTCTGGCTCTAAAGCAGCTCTGCTGACCTGGGTCTCTCCCTCTAAAGCAGCTCTCCTGACTTGGTTTCCCTGCCTCTACAGCAGCTCTGCTGATCTGGTTCTCTGGCTCTAGAGAAGCTCTGCTGACCTAGGGGCATATCAACAACATCCGGCACTAATTATCGCTAAGCGAACTTAGCGCTAGGATAATTATCGCCGGCTAACGTGGATTTGTATCGCTGAGATAGCGTGCTATTAGCAATGCTTATCTCAAAAGCGATAAAAATCCTCACGCTAACTGCCTAACGTGAGATTATCGCTGGAAACCCAGCGATAATCTAATGCATTGTGGCGTTAGTTTGATGATAGGGACTCACAAACTTATCCATGATATCCACCTTCCGTAGGATATCATGGCTAAGTCAGTCCTGAAACAGGTGTAAGGAAAGTAGCGATAACAGTGGTTATCGCTACTTTTCTTGCTGCTATGCTTCATAGCTTGGGGCTTGATGATAGGAGAAATATCGCTTGACGACATTTCTCCTGTCACGTCGGGTCAGGAACGCCCATTTTGCATCTCATTAGCGATGCAAAGCTGGGCATTAGGAATTCCTAACCTAGCGCAAGTTTTAACACGTTAGCGTGAGCTTGCTAATTAGGCGATAAAATTATCGCCGCTTTTCGGCTGAAAACGGCTGCAAAAGCTGCAATAATTCTATTGCCTCGCCTTGCTGATATGCCCCCTAGTTCTTAGGATCTAGAAGAGCTCTGCTGACCTGGTTCTCTGGCTCTACCATAGCTCTGCTGACCTGGTTCTCTGGCTCTAAAGCAGCTCTGCTGACCCGGTTCTATGGCTCTAAAGCAGTTCTGCTGACCTGGTTCTCTGGCTCCAGAGCAGCTCTGCTGACCTGGTCCCTTGGCTCTAAGCAGCTCTGCTGACCTGGTTCTCTCACTCTAAAGCAGCGCTACTGACCTGGTTTCTCTGGCTCTACAGCAGCTCTGCTGACCTGGTTCTCTGGCTTTAGAGTATCTCTGCTGACCTGGTTCTTAGGCTCTAGAGCAGCTCTGCTGACCTGGTTCTCTGGCTCTAAAGCAGCTCTGCTGACCTGGTTCTGTGGCTCTAAAGCAGCTCTGCTGACCTGGTTCTCTGGCTCTAGAGCAGATCTGCTGACCTGGTTCTCTCCCTTTAAATCAACTCTGCTGACCTGGTTCTTTGCCTCTTGGGCAGCTCTGCTGACCTGGTTCTATGACTCTAAAGCATCTCTGCTGGCCTGGTTCTCTGGCTCTAAAGCAGCTCTGCTGACCTGGGTCTCTCCCTCTAAAGCAGCTCTGCTGACCTGGTTCTCTCGCTCTAACGCAGCGCTACTGACCTGGTTTCTCTGGCTCTACAGCAGCTCTGCTGACCTGGTTCTCTGGCTCTAGAGTAGCTCTGCTGACCTGATTCTTAGGCTCTAGAGCAGCTCTGCTGACCTCGTTCTATGGCTCTAGAGCAGCTCTGCTGACCTGGTTCTCTGGCTCTAAAGCAGATCTGCTGACCTGGTTCTTTCCCTTTAAATCAGCTCTGCTGACCTGGTTCTTTGCCTCATGGCAGCTCTGCTGACCTGGTTCTATGGCTCTAAAGCATCTCTGCTGGCCTGGTTCTCTGGCTCTAAAGCAGCTCTGCTGACCTGGGTCTCTCCCTCTAAAGCAGCTCTCCTGACTTGGTTTCCCTGCCTCTACAGCAGCTCTGCTGATCTGGTTCTCTGGCTCTAGAGAAGCTCTGCTGACCTAGGGGCATATCAACAACAACCGGCGATAATTATCGCTAAGCGCACTTAGCGCTAGGATAATTATCGCCGGCTAACGTGGATTTGTATCGCTGAGATAGCGTGCAATTAGCAATGCTTATCTCAAAAGCGATAAAAATCCTCACGCTAACTGCCTAACGTGAGATTATCGCTGGAAACCCAGCGATAATCTGAGGCATTGTGGCGTTAGTTCGATGATAGGGACTCACAAATGTATCCAAGATATCCACCTTCCGGAGGATATCATGGCTAAGTCAGTCCTGAAGCAGGTGTAAGGAAAGTAGCGATAACAGTGGTTATAGCTACTTTTCTTGCTGCTATGCTTCATAGCTTGGGGCTTGATGATAGGAGAAATATCGATGACGACATTTCTCCTGTCATGTCAGGTCAGGAACACCCATTTTGCATCTCATTAGCGATGCAAAGCTGGGCGTTAGGAATTCCTAACCTAGCGCAAGTTTTAACGCGTTAGCGTGAGCTTGCTAATTAGGCGATACAATTATCGCCGCTTTTCGGCCGAAAACGGCTGCAAAAGCGGTAATAATTCTTTCGCCTTCCCTTCCAGATATGCCCCCTAGTTCTTAGGATCTAGAGCAGCTCTGCTGACCTGGTTCTCTGGCTCTAAAGCAACTCTGCTGACCCGGTTCTATGGCTATAAAGCAGTTCTGCTGACCTGGTTCTCTGGCTCCAGAGCAGCTCTGCTGACCTGGTCCCTTGGCTCTAAGCAGCTCTGCTGACCTGGTTTTCTCGCTCTAAAGCAGCGCTACTGACCTGGTTTCTCTGGCTCTACAGCAGCTCTGCTGACCTGGTTCTCTGGCTTTAAAGTAGCTCTGCTGACCTGATTCTTAGGCTTTAGAGCAGCTCTGCTGACCTGGTTCTCTGGCTCTAAAGCAGCTCTGCTGACCTGGTTCTATGGCTCTAAAGCAGCTCTGCTGACCTGGTTCTCTCCCTCTAAATAAGCTCTGATGACCTGGTTCTCTGGCTTTAAAGTAGCTCTGCTGACCTGATTCTTAGGCTCTAGAGCAGCTCTGCTGACCTGGTTCTCTGGCTCTTGAGCAGCTCTGCTGACCTGGTTCTCTGACTCTAAAGCAGCTCTGCTGACCTGGTTCTCTCCCTCTAAATAAGCTCTGATGACCAGGTTCTTTGCCTCCAGAGCAGCTCTGATGACCTGGTTCTATGGCTCTAAAGCATTTCTGCTGATCTGGTTCTCTAGCTCTAGAGCAGCTCTGCTGACCTAGTTCTTAAGCTCTAAAGCAGCTCTGCTGACCTGGTTCTCTCCCTTTAAATCAACTCTGCTGACCTGGTTCTTTGCCTCTTGGGCAGCTCTGCTGACCTGGTTCTATGGCTCTAGACAAGCTCTGCTGACCTAGTGACATATCAACAACAACCGGCGATAATTATCGCTAAGCGCACTTAGCGCTAGGATAATTATCACCGGCTAATGTGGATTCGTATAGCTGAGATAGCGTGCAATTAGCAATGCTTATCTCAAAAGCGATAAAAATCCTCACGCTAACTGCCTAACGTGAGATTGTCGCTGGAAACCCAGCGATAATCTAATGCATTGTGGCGTTAGTTTGATGATAGGGACTCACAAACTTATCCATGATATCCACCCTCCGTAGGATATCATGGCTAAGTCAGTCCTGAAGCAGGTGTAAGGAAAGTAGCGATAACAGTGGTTATCGCTACTTTTCTTGCTGCTATGCTTCATAGCGTGGGGCTTGATGATAGGAGAAATATCGCTTGACGACATTTCTCCTGTCACGTCAGGTCAGGAACGCCTATTTTGCATCTCATTACGATGCAAAGCTGGGCGTTAGGAATTCCTAACCTAGCGCAAGTTTTAACGCGTTAGCGTGAGCTTGCTAATTAGGCGATACAATTATCGCCGCTTTTCGGATGAAAACGGCTGCAGAAGCGGTGATAATTCTATCGCCTTCCCTTGCTGATATGCCCCCTAGTTCTTAGGATCTAGAGCAGCTCTGCTGACCTGGTTCTCTGGCTCTACAATAGCTCTGCTGACCTGGTTCTCTGGCTCTAAAGCAGCTCTGCTGACCCGGTTCTATGGCTCTAAAGCAGTTCTGCTGACCTGGTTCTCTGGCTCCAGAGCAGCTCTGCTGACCTGATCCCTTGGCTCTAAGCAGCTCTGCTGACCTGGTTCTCTCACTCTAAAGCAGTGCTACTGACCTGGTTTCTCTGGCTCTACAGCAGCTCTGCTGACCTGGTTCTCTGGCTTTAGAGTAGCTCTGCTGACCTGGTTCTTAGGCTCTAGAGCAGCTCTGCTGACCTGGTTCTCTGGCTCTAAAGCAGCTCTGCTTACCTGGTTCTATGGCTCTAAAGCAGATCTGCTGACCTGGTTCTCTGGCTCTAGAGCAGATCTGCTGACCTGGTTCTCTCCCTTTAAATCAACTCTGCTGACCTGGTTCTTTGCCTCTTGGGCAGCTCTGCTGACCTGGTTCTATGGCTCTAAAGCATCTCTGCTGGCCTGGTTCTCTGGCTCTAAAGCAGCTCTGCTGACCTGGGTCTCTCCCTCTAAAGCAGCTCTCCTGACTTGGTTTCTCTGCCTCTACAGCAGCTCTGCTAATCTGGTTCTCTGGCTCTAGAGAAGCTCTGCTGACCTAGGGGCATATCAACAACAACCAGCGCTAATTATCGCTAAGCGCACTTAGCGCTAGGATAATTATCGCCGGCTAACGTGGATTTGTATCGCTGAGATAGCGTGCTATTATCAATGCTTATCTCAAAAGCGATAAAAATCCTCACGCTAACTGCGTAACGTGAGATTATCGCTGGAAACCCAGCGATAATCTAATGCATTGTGGTGTTAGTTTGATGATAGGGACTCACAAACGTATCCATGATATCCACCTTCCGTAGGATATCATGGCTAAGTCAGTCCTGAAGCAGGTGTAAGGAAAGTAGCGATAACAGTGGTTATCGCTACTTTTCTTGCTGCTATGCTTCATAGCGTGGGGCTTGATGATAGGAGAAATATCGCTTGACGATATTTCTCCTGTCACGTCAGGTCAGGAACGCCCATTTTGCATCTCATTAGCGATGCAAAGCTGGGCGTTAGGAATTCCTAACCTAGCGCAAGTTTTAACGCGTTAGCGTGAGCTTGCTAATTAGGCGATACAATTATTGCTGCTTTTCGGCCGAAAACGGCTGCAAAAGCGATGTTAATTCTATCGTCTTCCCTTGCTGATATGCCCCCTAGTTCTTAGGATCTAGAGCAGCTCTGCAGACCTGGTTCTCTGGCTCTACAATAGCTCTGCTGACCTGGTTCTCTGGCTCTAAAGCAGCTCTGCTGACCCGGTTCTATGGCTCTAAAGCAGTTCTGCTGACCTGGTTCTCTGGCTCCAGAGCAGCTCTGCTGACCTGGTCCCTTGGCTCTAAGCAGCTCTGCTGACCTGGTTCTCTCACTCTAAAGCAGCGCTACTGACCTGGTTTCTCTGGCTCTACAGCAGCTCTGCTGACCTGGTTCTCTGGCTTTAGAGTAGCTCTGCTGACCTGGTTCTTAGGCTCTAGAGCAGCTCTGCTGACCTGGTTCTCTGGCTCTAAAGCAGCTCTGCTGATCTGGTTCTATGGCTCTAAAGCAGCTCTGCTGACCTGGTTCTCTGGCTCTAGAGCAGCTCTGCTGACCTGGTTCTCTGACTCTAAAGCAGCTCTGCTGACCTGGTTCTCTCCCTCAAAATAAGCTCTGATGACCTGGTTTTTGCCTCCAGAGCAGCTCTGAGGACCTGGTTCTATGGCTCTAAAGCATCTCTGCTGACCTGGTTCTCTAGCTCTAGAGCAGCTCTGCTGACCTAGGGGCATATTATCAAGCCAGGCGATAAAATTATCGCCACTTTAGCGGCAGAAAACTGCCGCTAAAGCGGCGATAATGGGCTTGATAATATGCCATAGAGAATTCCAATTGAAGCCCATGTTAGACGTCCTTCACATCTAACATGGGCTTCTTTGGGAATTCACAAGGGCATATTATTAAGCCCATTATCGCCGTTTTAGCGGCAGTTTTCTACCGCTAAAGCGGCGATAATGTTAACGCCTGTCTTGATAATATGCCCCCTAGTTCTTAAGCTCTAGAGCAGCTCTGCTGACCTGGTTCTCTGGCTCTAAAGCAGCTCTGCTGACCTGGTTCTCTCCCTCTAAATAAGCTCTGCTGACCTGGTTCTTTGCCTCCAGAGCAGCTCTGCTGACCTGGTTCTATGGCTCTAAAGCAGCTCTGCTGACCTGCTTCTCTGGCTATAGAGCAGCTCTGCTGACCTGGTTCTCTGGCTCTAAAGCAGATCTGCTGACCTGATTCTATCCCTTTTAATCAGCTCTGCTGACCTGGTTCTATTCCTCTAAAGCATCTCTGCTGGCCTGGTTCTCTGGCTCTAAAGCAGCTCTGCTGACCTGGGTCTCTCCCTCTAAAGCAGCTCTCCTGACTTGGTTTCTCTACCTCTACAGCAGCTCTGCTGATCTGGTTCTCTGGCTCTAGAGCAGCTCTGCTGACCTAGGGGCATATCAACAACAACCGGCGATAATTATCGCTAAGCGCACTTAGCGCTAGGACAATTATCGCCGGCTAACGTGGATTTGTATCGCTGGGCTAGCGTGCTATTAGCAACGCTTATCTCAAAAGCGATAAAAATCCTCACGCTAACTGCCTAACGTGAGATTATCGCTGGAAACCCAGCGATAATCAAATGCATTGTGGCGTTAGTTTTATGATAGGGACTCACAAACTTAGGCATGATATCCACCTTCCATAGGATATCATGGCTAAGTCAGTCGTGAAGCAGGTGTAAGGAAAGTAGCAATAACAGTGGTTATAGCTACTTCTCTTGCCGCTATGCTTTATAGCGTGGGGCTTGATGATAGGAGAAATGTCGCTTGATGACATTTCTCCTCTCACGTCAGGTCAGGAACGCACACTTTGCATCTCATTAGCGTTGCAAAGCGGGGCGTTAGGAATTATTAAGCCAGCGCAAGTTTTCACGCGTTAGCATGAGCTTGCTAATTAGGCGATAAAATTATCGCCGCTTTTCGGCCGAAAACGGCTGCAAAAGCAGCGATAATTCTATCGCCTCGCCTTGCAGCTATGCCCCCTAGTTCTTAGGATCTAGAGCAGCTCTGCTGACCTGGTTCTCTGGCTCTACAATAGCTCTGCTGACCTGGTTCTCTGGCTCTAAAGCAGCTCTGCTGACCCGGTTCTATGGCTCTAAAGCAGTTTTGCTGACCTGGTTCTCTTGGCTCTAGAGCAGCTCTGCTGACTTGGTTCTCTGGCTCTAGAGAAGCTCTGGTTACCTGGTTCTCTGGCTCTAAAGCAGCTCTGCTGACCTGGTTCTCTCCCTCTAAAGCAGCTCTGCTGACCTGGTTTCTCTGCCTCTACAGCAGCTCTACTGACCTAGTTCTTATAATCTAGAGCAGCTCTGATGACCTGGTTCTTTGGCTCTACAACAGCTCTGCTGACCTGGTTCTCTGGCTCTAGAGTAGCTCTGCTGACCTGGTTCTCTGGCTCAACAACAGCTCTGCTGACCTAGTTCTCTGTCTCTAAGGCAGCTCTGCTGACCTGGTTCTATGGCTCTAAAGCAGTTCTTCTGACCTGGTTCTCTGGCTCTAGTGCAGCTCTGCTGACCTGGTCCCTTGGCTCTAAGCAGCTCTGCTGACCTGGTTCTCTCCCTCTAAAGCAGCTCTGCTGACCTTGTACTCTGACTCTAAAACAGCGCCGCTGACCTGGTTCTATGGCTCTAAAGCAGTTCTGCTGACCTGGTTCTCTGGCTCTAGAGCAGTTCTGCTGACCTGGTTCTCTGGCTCTAGAGCAGCTCTGCTGACCTGGTCCCTTGGCTCTAAGCAGCTCTGCTGACCTGGTTCTCTGGCTCTAGTGTATCTCTGCTGACCTGGTTCTTAGGCTCTAGAGCAGCTCTGCTGACCTGGTTCTATGGCTCTAAAGCCGCCCTGCTGACCTGGTTCTCTGGCTCTAGAGCAGCTCTGCTGACCTGGTTCTCTCCCTTTAAATCAGCTCTGCTGACCTGGTTCTCTGCCTCTACAGCAGCTCTGCTGACCTGGTTCTCTGGCTCTGAAGCAGCTCTGCTGACCTGTTTCTATGGCTCTAGAGCAGCTCTGCTGACCTGGTTCTCTGGCTCTAAAGCAGCTCTGCTGACCTGGTTCTCTCCCTCTAAAGAGCTCTGCTGACCTCGTTCTCTGGCTCTAAAACAGTTCTGCTGACCTGGTTCTCTGCCTCTAGAGCAGCTCTGCTGACCTGGTTGTATGTCTCTAAAGCAGCTCTGCTGACCTGGTTCTCTGGCTCTAGAGCAGCTTTGCTGACCTGGTTCTCTGGCTCTAAAGCAGTTCGGCTGACCTGGTTCTCTCCCTCTAAATCAGCTCTTCTGACCTGGTTCTCGGCCTCTAGAGCAGATCTGCTGACTTGGGTCTCTGGCTCTAGAGCAGCTCTGCTGACCTCGGTCTCTGGTTCTAGAGCAGCTCTGCTAATCTGCTTCTTAGGCTCTAGAGAAGCTCTGCTGACCTGGTTCTCTGGCTCTACAATGGCTCTGCTGACCTGTTTTCTCTGGCTCTACAGCACCTCTGCTGACCTTGTTCCCTGCACTCACGATGCCCACACTCGACTTCGCGTAAATATATTTAAAAATATTATAGGTTTATTATAAGTACAAATATGTTATTTTTATGACTATCTTAGATAATCTCTTGCCCTAATATGTATATTAAAGACACATACATATCATTTTGGAACATAACATATTTTTTGTGGGAGTAGCACCCCAGCGCGCCCCAGCTCGTATATGACGTCACGCGGGACCCGCCACCGCGCAAGCATCTCGTACCGTAATGTGCATGTGTCGCGAATGCCCAGGAGCAGGAGTCATGTTCTGGTCGCATACCAATCGCACACATCACGTAGTATTAAATGTATATGATGTAACTGAAAAACATGCAGCCGTCGCACACCGTACACGGATCCTTCATTACTTTTCTAAAATAGCGGCTAGAATCCGCACACTCACCGTGATGTGTACGCTTTTAGTGAGCGACTCTGAAAACATTTTGGCAAAAAATTTTTTTAAAAAGAAAATATTATAAATAGATTAAAATAAAAAATGAAAACAAAAAAATGTATCAATATTTCAGGTTGAATTTTTTTTTTGTAACTTTCTAAAAAATATATAATGTTATTTAATGAATAAAATATTTATAAATAAACAGTTACAAAACTGTAGAAAATCAGTACAAAATAATAGGTATAACTACTATCACACTTTAAAATTAGCATTTAAAAAACCTTTGAAACTCACTGAAAAAAACATAGGTTTCAGAGACGTTATAGTTTGAAATTAGCATTTGAAAAACCTTAGAAATTCACCGAAAAAAACATAGGTTTCAGGGGTGTTATATTTAGCTGGCCATTTCACTCGTACAAAACCATAGAAATTCCTCCGTTATAGTTAGTTCTGCTAACTATAACTAGCGCGCCTGCAATGCACTGCTGATGATGTCACATATTGCATCATTCATGACATGGTCAGTGACATCACTGATGACATCACTGATGACATTTCAAATGACATCATTGATGACATCACCGATGACATCATCCTCGTGACAATCTGATACACCTCATCATACACCAGTAGAACCTTTCATCACTCCCTGTAAAATACAGAGTACCATATTTGAATCCATTGACACACCAATACCAGTTACTACATACCCACTCACTGATTCCTAAGTCTACACACACAACTACCCTTTCAACAACAGAATCATTTATACATGCAGTCACTAATTGATAGAACACTATCAAATGCACTTATACACATATATAGACATTGACATATCAGCAGTCCTCCTAGTCTGTTATGCAGTCATCCTACTCACTCATGAAAAAAATTAATCACACTTACATTTACTCACATACACAATTATCCAACAACACCTCATTTATTCAAACACATAGTAACTCATAGTTAATATGTTAAAAAATCACCATTACAATTATACACTCATTCATATAGTTACTCTCACAATCACTGACTTTTACACAAACTTATTTATATACACCAACTCTCAAATACAATGCCTTTTATTTTTTTACTTTGTTGAAGATGTACAACTAAAACATATATTCGCTCACTAACACACAAATAAATACACTCAGTTACCCAAACAATTGTTTCCACATGCACTCTTAAACCTAAACACCTAGTCAATCAACCATTCACACATCTATGCATAGAGTTACACACACCCCATCCAACCACACACAAACTCAGTGCCCCATACAAATACTCATTCAACTAATCAATAACTAATATACACACTCAGGTAGTTAGTGACCAACTGATGCAGCATGTTATACAACAACAGAGACAGTGATGCACACGTTTACATAGTTCAGTTACTAATCCATGTATTAAGTGAGACACTTTTAATTACTCACTTAAACAGACAGTCAGACAGCTACCAAATCCTCCTTCCAGACAGTTATATATCCACTCAATCGTCAATACAGATTGGTATATATATATATATATATATATATATATATATATATATATATATATATATTTATATGTAAGACATATTTAAATTTCAAACTAACCTACATTCACTGGGTGTTGTCATCAGTGATGTCATCAGTGATGTAATTTCAGATGTCATCAGTGATGTCATCAGTGATGTCACTGACCATGTCATGAATGATGCAATATGTGACATCATCAGCAGTGCATTGCGGGCGCACGAGTTATAGTTAGCAGAAATAACTATAACAGAGGAATTTGTATGGTTTTGTATGAGTGAAATGGCCAGCTAACTATAACACCCCTGAAACCTATGTTTTTTTCTGTGAATATATATATATATATATATATTCCCTACTGGCGGTCGACAGTAGGTAGTTAAGGTTAGGACCTATTATCCATAGGAAAACAGCAACATTTTATTTGGAATAACTTTGGCGCAGGTTGACGAATCTTCGTGAAATTTTCAAAACTGGTGGGGCACTCCATTCCACTCCTATCCTGAAAGTTTCACGGTGATTCGTTATGCGGGGGCCATTAAAAAAGAGGGTCCCAAAATGTGTTTTCCCCATGCAATTTTCCATAGGAACCTTTAATCGCAGCTACAGCCCGAACTGCTGAACGGAATTACACCAAATTTGGCAAAGAGGTAGCCCTTGGATCATACTTGTGCCGTTTCGTTAAAAGGTGTAAATCCGTTCAGTAGTTCCTGAGAAACCAGGAAGTGTTGTCAGCCATCTTGTGCCTCGGTAGAACCAAACAACAGAACAACAGATTGTCAGTACTGATGTTATATTTAAACATTCTTTTGTTTTTTTGAAATTCATTGAAAATATATTGAAAATACTTCTTTGGAAGACTTGTTGTCTAAAATCCTTTGTTGTTTGGGTGTTACCCTTTTATTCCTAATTGATTGTACAGTTATTTTTTTGCCAGGTTGAGATTTTTGTGTATGGTTGTTATGTAGTGTGGGTGTATATATTGTATGCTAGTAGTGCTTAAGAATGTTTAAGAGAGTGGGGTTAGTTTGCATTATGGATGATTTGATTGTATGGATTATGAATGTTTTTTAATATTATTATTGCTCTATGAAGTGATGAAGTATTTTCAATATATTTTCTATGACTTTCAAAAAAGTAAAAGAATGTTTGAATAAAGTTAAAATAATCAAAATATGTATAAGGGCGCCATAGGTTTTATTTCTGTGCACCATTACATTGAATATTTGATATAACATCAGTACTGGCAATCTGTTGTTCTGTTGTATTTGATGCTCAGCCTTACTGATTGGAGCCAAGACCCATTTTTGTTCTTCGGTAGAACCGAGGCACAAGAAACCTAAGAAGAAAATGTGAAAAACGCAAAAAGGGGATGGTAGAAACACCCTGACCCCCTAGGCCTGTTAAGGGGGTCCCACAAGGACCCACAAGGACAAAAAAAGATTTTTTTTTAAAAACAAAATCAGCGAGATTCGCGCACCCAGTTCGAATTTCGGCCGAAGTTTTTAACTAAACGAAGCGCAGGCTCCCATGCTTCGTTGTTAATTAGCCCCAGGGGGGCAAGTTCCAGGGGTAATGTTTTTATGTGAATGGGGGCCCAGAGGGGCCACCCAGCCATGGGGACCGCCACCCCGGGGCTTAAAAAAATTATGTGCGGGGACTTACAGCCCCCCCCAGCCCCGGGGACCACCACCCCTGGGGCTTTAATATAAGTGGGTGGGGGGCTCAAAGGCCCCCCTAAGCCCCAGGGACTGCCACCCCCTGGGACTTCTTTAAAGTATGTGCGGGGAGCTCTCAGGCCCCAACAGCCCCGGGGACCACCACCCCCAGGGCTTTTTTGTAAAAAAATACCCTGTGTGGGGACCGCCACCTCTCCAGGGCTCTAAGTATTTAAATTGGGGGTCTGTGACCAACCCCCCAGGCCCTGGGACCACCACCACCCGGGGCCTTGTGGAATGTGGGAGGGGGGCTGCCCCTCCTGGAGCCTTGTCATGGCCCTGGGGACCGCAACCCCCAGGCTCCTGCAGTGTCCCGGGGTGCCTACCCCCGGGACACTGTAATTTACTCCCGCCCTGCCATAGGAAACTTGGTTTGCATTTTGAAAGAGAGATCAGGGAAACCTGCTCTCTCTTTCAAAATGCAAAACAAATTGCTTTTCCACACGGAGAGTTCAATCTTAGCAGCTCCCCATGCGGAAAAGCAATGCTGGCTCCCGCAGGAGGCGGGGAGCTGGCTGGGACCGTGGGGGGATTGGGGACCCCCCCACAGTCTCCAACGAGAGGCCAGGCCCCGGGGGATGCAGTCCCCGGGGCCATAAGTGGCCCGGGATGGGGGCCACACGGACCCCTCCCCAAAATAAAATTTAAAAAAAGGCTGGCCCCGGGGGATGGGGTCCCTGGGGCCGACTAAGGCCTTGGGAGGGGGGCCGCGCGGCCCCCTTCCAAATTATTTTTGTAAAAAAAAAAAAAGGGGTCAGGCCCTGGGGGATGGGGTCCCCATGTCCAAAAACATAAGAAAAGAAGGGGGGCCACACAGCCCCCCTTCTTAAAAAATACAATGAAAAAAAATGGCATCCCGCAGAGGCCCCACCCCCTCGCTGCAGCACTATGTAAACACGACCCCTGGCGCGTTTGCAGAGGGGAAACTAATTCCCCTTGAATACTGGGGTCCCTGGGGGCCAACTAGCCCACCAGGAGCCTTCGGTATGCGCCAGGGGGCTGCGTTGCAGAGAGGTGTTCTGTGGCCACGCCCCTTTTTACACCTCTCTGCAACGCAGCTCTGTGGCGCTTAATGGAGGTAGATGGTGGGCTAGTTGCACCCCAGGGACCCTCATGATTCAAGGGGATTTAATCCCCCAACTTAAAACGAGCCACGGGGCATGTTTGCACAGTGGTGAAAGGAGGGGGTGGGGCCTGAGGTGATATGTGTGCAAACATGCCCTGTGGAGCGTTTTAAGTTCAGGAATTAATTCCTCTTAAATCCTGAGGGTCCCACGGGGCCAACTAGCCCACCAGGTACCTCCAGTAAGCGCCACAGAGCTGCGTTGCAGAGTGTTGTAAAAAGGGGCGTGGCCTCTGAACACCTCTCTGCAACGCCGCTCTCAGGCGCATACTGGAGGTACCTGGTGGGCTAGTTGGCCCCTATGGACCCTCGGGATTGAGGAGGAACTAATTTACCAACTTTAAAGCGCGCCACAGGGCATGTTTGCAGACATGTCACCTCAGGCCCCGCCCCCTTCTTTCACTATTGTGCAAACACGCCCTGTGGTGCGTTTTAAGTTGAGGAATTAATTCCTCTTCAATCTTGAGGGTCCATGGGGGCCAACTAGCCCACCAGGTACCTTCAGTATGCGCCAGGGAGCTGCATTGCAGAGAGGTGTTCAGAGGCCATGCCGCTTTTTACACCTCTCTGCAATGCAGCTCTGTGGCTCTTACTGGAGGTACCTAGTGGGCTAGTATCAACCTAGGGACCCTCAGGATTCAAGGGGACTTAATCTGTTAACTTAGAACGGCCACATGGTGTATTTACACAGTAGTGAAGGGAGGGGACAGGGCCTGAGGGGATGTGTGCAAACACGCCCTGTGGTGCCTTTTATGTTGGGGAAATAGTTCCCCTTCAATCCTGAGGTCCCCTGGGCGCCAACTAGCCCCCCAGGTGCTTCCAGTAAGCACCACTGCGTTCCGTTGCAAAGAGGTGGTGCAGGCTGTGCCCCTTTTTACACCTCTCTGCAATGGTGATTACTGGACGTACCTAGTGGTCTAATTTGCCCCTAGGGACCCTCAAGATTCAAGGGGACTTAATCTCCCAACTTAAAATGGCCACAGGGCGTGTTTACACAGTGGCGAAGGGAGAGGACGAGGCCTGAGGTGACGTGTGCAAACACACCCTGTGGCGTGTTTTAAGTTGGGGAAATAATTACCCTTCAATCCTTAGGGCTCCAGGGGGCCAACTACCCACAAGGTGCTTCCAGTAAGCACCACTGCGCTGAGTTGCTCCGCTCCTGCCCTGAAAGTCTCGGAGGGATTCGTCAAGCGGGGGCTGAGAAAAAGGGGGGTCCCAAAACGCGTTTTCCCCATGCAATTTTCCATAGGGACCTTTAGTCCAAGGTACAGCCCGAACGGCTGAACAGAATTACTTGAAATTTGGCAGAGAGGTAGTCCTCAGCTCAGGGAAGTGCCTTTTGCAGGTCTGGTGTCAATCTGTTCAGTAGTTCCTGAGAAAATCAAAAGTAAAATCATATATACATGTGGGCGGAGCCTAACCACACATCTCATCGTGAGATCTGATTAGCTGTCAGCACTTCATCGAAGAAGTGTTGGCAGCCATCTTGGGACCAATATACATGATAGCACCTCATTAAAAAGCATTGCAGTTAATAGACGGTTTTAAGACTTTAGTTACATTATAAATCATTTGTTGAAGGTACCATACTCATTTTAGGAATTGTGGTATGTTCTAAGGTGATTTCACCATGTGAAAAAGCCTTCTGCTGGGATATCATGATTGATAGAAAAATATTTTCTCATGCTTTTCCCACAGAGGTTTGGAAGGTGATCTATAAGCTAAACTGAGAGCTTATTTTCTGTAAATTCACATTATCTTTCTCAGTCATGTGAGAATGAAGTCTGACATTATCAGTAAAACATGTACATCCAACAAGGGCAGAGACTGTCAGTTGATTCCTTTGTGTTCTACTGCAGCTTCCCAGAGTGTTCCAAAGAACAACTAGAGCGCTAACAGTCCTACTTATGATAAACGTATGGCACACCTGAAGCCATCTTGCTTGGATTAAGGTGGTAACTCTTAAAACATTTAATTTAAAAAGGAACAAAATGAGGGGGTTCATTTTTCCAAAACAAGTATGATTAGTGCTGCAGAAAGAAAAACTAGGGCACATTTTGACTTCTGAAATCCTCTTTTATTTCATTAAAAAATTTTGACATGCAGACTGAAACATGCACTTTCAATACCAGCAGCAGTTTTCCCTGGTGAGCAGTAGCTTTACTACAGTGATCTAATGAGCAAAAAGAGTGCTAACATTCTGAATTTATGGCAAATGTGTGACACATCTGAATGCCTTCTTGATGGAATCAAAGTAAAAAACTGAAAGCATTTCCTACTGAGGAGACTGCAGTACATGAGGAAATTAGGAAACTTCATAACAAATAAATCTCCCAAGATGGCCACCGGAGACAAAAGAGCCCAAATGTAGCCCAAAATCACCCAGATGTAGCCCAAATATAGCCCAATGACAGAAGTGTGCAAAACACTTATTATTTTGTGTTTTTGCAGTGGTATATAGTGCAGACTTGTCAGGTATTGGAGTGCTTTACATGAGCATTGGTTACATCACACAAGAACAAATTCATTTTGGTTGTAGACATGGGGAGACTAAGTGATTTGACCAGAATCACAGAATGTTGAGCTGAAGCAGAAACTCCAACCTGGTTCCCCAGTTGCAAAGTCTGCAGTTCTGGAAGTAACACCACATCCTCTTCCCTAAGTGCAACATTTAATCAAGTGGTCAACTGGATAAAAAAACATAAAGATAACAAATAATTTAAAAGTGCTTTGTCGCTATTTGAAAACTCAGAAAATATGTCCTTATTTTAGTCTTTTAGAGCACTAACCATAATTTTGATGCCAATAAGACCCTCTCATATATGTAATTTCTAAAGGAAATGCTCTAGGTATTACAGTTTTGATTACATCAAGATGACGTTAGGAGTTCCACACTTTTGTAATAAATATAGAATGTTAGCAATGTAGTTGTTCATTAGGATACTGTTGAGAGGCAGAGGCCAGGGTCACGGACTCTGAAAATTGAAGGCAGGTAGGAGGGTGCAAAGGCAACAATTTAACCACACTGAGCAGGCAGGAAGGGCCGTGGCAGCACAACAGACTATGGAGGGCAGTGGAAAGGGGGGCAGGGGCAACAAACCAACAATACAGGACTTGCAAGAGAGGCTGTGGCAATGTAATAGACCATTGTGGGCAGAAGGAAGAGGCAATGGTAGTACAACCATACATGCCAACAGACCCGATCCAGCCAGGAAATGCCCAATGTTTTTAAGCTCAAATGGGCTTTATTTGATCTGTCTCCTGTCTACAATCTCCTCTTTTTCAATGTAACTCAAAGGGGAAAATCAATACCCCAGTTTTTTTTCAAAATCCCCCTCTTACCAAGTTCAAAATGTTCGCAAGTATGGTACATTGGATCATGGAAGGAAATTGGGAAGGGACATGGACTTGGATAACAGAGGACAGGAGGGACATGGAGAGGTGCACCAAACTGACCCTGCAGGGCAGGCATCAGGGTTTGCAGCAGCACAATACACCACACAGGGCATGCGGGACGGGAGTGCAGCACAACAATCCATAGAAAGCAAGAGGGAGGGGACAGGACTATGCACATGGACAACAGAGAACAGAGGGGCAAGAGGCATTGGTAGCTAGCTGACCATAATGGACAGACAGGAGAGAAAGCTGCAGCATAACAGACCATAAAGGGCAGGAGGGACGGATCAGGGGCATTACAATGGAACAGACAAGCCAGGAGGGAGGGAGTAGGGGTCTGCACATGTAAACAGAGGGCTGGGGGCAAGGGGACAGGGCAGGAGCAGCAAGATAGCCATGGAGGTCAGGCAGGATGGGCACTAGAAGCAAGACACACCATGAAGAGCAACAGAGACTGTGATGGCATACACACAGACCATGGAGGGAAGGTGGGAGGGGGTCAGGGGCAGCTAACTGACCACACAGGGAAGGTGGGAGGGGCCATGGCAGCACAGAAGACCATGCATGGCAAGTGGGAGGGTTAGTGGCAGCACAATGGCTATGATGGGCAAGAAGGAGGGTGCAGGGGCATGTACAAAGGACGATGGAGGATAGAAGGGAGGGTCAGGACCTGTGCACAGACAAGAAAGTTCAGGGGAAGGGGCATCACAACAGACCACACGGGGCAGGCAGGAGGAGCAGTTGCAGCACAACAGACCAGGGAGGGCAGAACGGTGTGGCAGTACAATGGACCATGTAGGACAGGAGGAAGAGGATAGGGGCATGGCATGTGGACAGGCAGGGTGGAGGTGACAGGGACAGGTTACAGTCATCTGACAATGCTAGGCAGGTGGGAGGGGAGTGGCAGCTCAACAGAACACTCAGAGTAGATAGGAGTGGCAGGTCCATGGAACATGGTGGGCAAAAAGGATGGAGCAGGGGCATGCACAAAGACATCGGAGTGCAGGGGGAAGGAGAATAGGGGCAGCAAGCTAAGCACCGAGTTTAAGCAGGAGGTCAATGATGGGGCATAGAATTGGGCAATGGAGGGCAGGAGGAGTGGACTGGTACATCATACTAAATTGAGGGCAGTGGCAGCACATCAGACCATGCATGGCAGGAGGGAGGAGGCTAGTCCATGGATTCACACAACAGAGGATAGGGAGGAGGGGGATGGTGCAGCAAGCTAACTGTTCAGAGAAGGCGGGTATTAGGAACTTTATTGTTTTTAAAACGTGTGTCTGTGCGAACTACTTAAAATATGAACAAGTATGCAGCATAATCTCACTTTTATTCAGGAAGAAGAGGACGTTTGTGACTGTGACTCCGGGCTCACTTGGCAGAAACACCCCCTGACCCTCCACCCCCTATCGCAAAATGTAATGCCCGTGAAAAGGGTAGGTGAACACAGTGTTATATAGAACATAGTCCTGAGAGCACGATTGAAAATGAAAACTAGATATAGTGTATGGTATAAACTATGCACCAAAAAGTGTGATATAAGATGAACCGGGCGTGAAATATAATATGCAATACATTGTGCGCAATGACAGATTCATTGGAGAGCGCGAGATAGCACAGGCACTAGCGCGTGCCATGCGATGTGCGCCTTGGAGTGTAATATGCACAGGGCAGTGTTGTGTAACCTAACTAGTCTCTAAAGTTGTAATATAAAATATGTGCTGGGGAGTGTAATGTTGCATATGCACTGTGACAAAGATATGGATCCCAGATTGTAATATGTATGGCATAGCACTGTGCGGTATAACATAGGCATCGAGGAAGGCACGTTAGATGGGGCAATATAACCTGTGCGAAGACAAGTGTGGCATGACATATTCACGGGCTGGTGTTACAGTGCACATGGGCTAGAGAGTGTCATAGCATATGCACTAGCTGGTGGAATACAACACAGAGGTGTGTGGCACTCGGCAGGCAATGGTGGGTGTAACACAGCATTGGGCTCTGCCAGGAGCGCGCTGTGACTCTCAAGTGATGTTCGTCCCCTTTCCAGAGAATAAAATAAAAAGTATTACACATCCGGCAGTGGATGTGTGTTTTATTAACCGTGAGGGGGGTTTCTTACATAGTTTTGGTCGAATTTTTGTCGAATCCCCTTTGAATGGCTTGGTGTGCATGTGTATTAAATGTGCCCGTCAATAGCTACCCATGTTTGTATAAATAAACAACAAGGGTGTCTACCGGGATTAGGCACGGTAGGGCATCAGACATGTCAGAGCTTCACTAGTGGTGTAAACACATTCCACGTGGATTCATTGTATGCATAGTCGCCTTTTAATGAATTTCACTCAAATCGTCATGGTGATAGGTACGTACGGTTTGTCCAGCATGTCCTAGGTGTGTCTATAAATATATATTTTTTTAAAATAATAAAAAACAGTGGCCGGCCCTGGGGATTGGGGTCAAAAAATATAATTAGGAGACAGGCCCTGGGGGATGGGGTCATCAGGGCCAATAAATTAGAATAAGAAGGGGAACCACACAGTCCCCCTTCTTAAAAAATTTAAATAAACAAAAGACTGGCATTGTGCCATAGGCCACGCCCCCTCCTTGCAGCACTCTGCAAACGCGCCCCCTGGCGAGTTGTAAGTTGGGGAATTAATTCCTCTTCAATACTGAGGGTCCCTGAGGGCCAACTAGCCCAACAGGCATCTCCAGTATGCGCCAGGGAGCTGCGCTGCAGACAGGTGTTCTGAGGCCAAGCCCCTTTTTACACCTCTCTGCAACGCAGCTCTGTGGCACTTACTGGAGGTACCTAGTGGTCTAGTTTGACCCTAGGGACCCTTAGGATTCAAGGGGACTTAATCTCTCAACTTAGAACAGCCACAGGGCGCGTTTACACAGTGGTGAAGGGAGGGGACGGGGCCTGAGGTGACGTGTGCAAACACACACTATGGCACGTATTAAATTGGGGATATAATTTCCCTTCAATACTGAGGGCCCCTGGGGGCTAACTAGCCCACCAAGTGCTTCCAGTAAGCGCCACTGAGCTGCATTGCAGAGAGGTGGTCCAGGCTGTGCCACTTTTTACACCTCTCTTCAACGCAGCTCTGTGGCACTTACTGGAGGTACCTAGTGGGCTAGTTGGACCCTAGGGACCCTCAGGATTCAAATGAACTTAATCTCCCAACTAAAAACGGACACAGGGCGTGTTTACACAGTGGTGAAGGGAGGGGACGGGGCCTGAGTTAACGTGTGCAAAAATGCCCTGTGGCCTGTTTTAAGAGGTAGTTTTAATCCCCCTGCCCTATTATATACTAGGGGCTTACAGAGGAGGTCATGCTAATCACAGAGGGACCCTAACGCATAATGTTCCCTAGTGTATGTAGGTGTTTTCACTGTATTCTAAGTGTCTTTTAACATAGCACTGGCTCTAGGGCTGGTTAGTCAGACTCAGTTACCACCAGTATCCGTCTGAAAAAGTTGAGGGTACAGGATGATTTTGCAACAAGGAATCTTTCTGCTCTCCTTTTTGTTCTTTCTGCACGTTATCCTTCTTCCTGCACTTTTCTTCGTCTTTGAGGACTTCTGTTGCTTCTTTCTGCACTTTTTTTTCTTTCTGTGCATTTTTTCTTCTTTCTTCACATGTCCTATCTCTGTAGGCATAGTTAGAAATTAGCATTTAAAAAACCTTTGAAATTCACAGAAAAAAACATAGGTTTCAGGCACGTTATAGTTAGGAATTTGCATTTAAAAAACCTCAGAAATTCACTGAAAAAACCATAGGTTTCAGGGGTGTTATAGTTAGCTGGACTTTTCACTTGTACAAAACCATTGAAATTCCCCCGTTATAGTTAGTTCAGCTAACTATAACTCGCGCGCCCGCAATGCACTGCTGATGACGTCATATATTACATCACTCATGACATGGTCAGTGACATCACTCATGACATCACTGATGACATCTCAAATGACATCACTGATGACATCACTGATGACATCATCCTTGTGATAGAGTGGCAGACCTCCTGTCACCCTAATATAACCTTTGATACACACATTCAAAAATAGAGACTAAAATTTTCAAAACAATGGACATACCAATACCAGTTACAACAACCTCTTCAGTAATTCTAAGATCCACATACACATCCACTCATTCACCAACAGTCCTATACAGTCACTCATACATGTACTCACTCATCATATGTACACATACACCTATACATCCTGTTACACAATGCCACTCATCCATAGAGTTACTCACACACATAGTCACTCATGCTAATAAAGAATCAAACATACATTTACTTGCATATACAGTTATACACACACCACCACACTTACTTCTACGGAAACTTACACATACTTAGTCTTTTAAACAATCACTTATGGAAACACATACCTATTCATACAGGAACTCTTTCAATCCCTCACTCTCACATATACTCACTTATATACACCAATAGTCACATATACTAGTTTAAAACATATGTAGTTACTCATAAAGACACTATTGAGACAGTCATTCACTCACTAACACACCCATACACACACTCATCCACCCATACAGTCCTGCACACATGCTGTCTTCAACACATACAAACAGTGAGTCACTCATTCATGCACCTATGCACTACGTAATACCCCCCACCAAACCATGCAGACACTCAGACTGATACTCAAAAAACCAACTAATAACCTATATAGACACCCATGTAGCTACTCACCAACCCATGCAGCCACTTATACACAAAGTGAGAGACTGATACAGATATTTACATATTTGAACATTACTCACTAAGCCATGTATTCACTATGATACACTTAATCAGTCAGTTACACAATCAATTTTTCAAAAACAAATCATCCATTTAGACACTTATATACCCATTTATTCTTCCATCGACCTTGAGATATACATATATAAAACATATTTAATTTTCAGAAAAACAGACATTCACTGGATGATGTCATCCGTGATGTCATCAGTGATGTCATTTGAGATGTCATCAGTGATGTCATGAGTGATGTCACTGACCATGTCATGAGTGATGTAATATGTGACGTCATCAGCAGTGCATTGCGGGCGCGCGAGTTATAGTTAGCTGAACTAACTATAACAGGGGAATTTCAATGGTTTTGTACAAGTGAAAAGTCCAGCTAACTATAACACCCCTGAAACCTATGGTTTTTTCAGTGAATATATATATATATATATATATATATATATATATATATATATATATTGTTGGACCCGGCCTCGTGGCGTGGTCCTTAACCCCCTGGATTGTGCCCGCTCCCCGCCCCGGCCGTCACGGGCCACCCGTCTGAACTGCACCAAGGCCCTTCACCCGGAGCTGCGCGTGGACGCATACTCCTCGTGGCTCCGCCATCTTGTTGGCATCCACGTCACACCGTGCACCAGCCGGCGCGACCCCGCTCAACCCGGCCTCGACCCCAGCGAAGCCCCGACATCGAGGCACCACGAACTAGCCAGGGGGTGCCGCAGGAACCATTCATCGCCCCCGGCGGAGGACAGTATCGATGGGACCCCCAACCGTCCTCCCCTCTCGAGGTGTGATCGCCCTGCAACTCCCATGGGCCTGGCGCCTCTCCTGCTGGGCGTCTGGCCACCTCCACCCGGCCACTCCGCCCCCTCGGGCGCATAGGTCCGGACATCAAAGGGCTCCAGACCTATATCTGGGGCGACCCCACCACAGCTCGGCAGTTGTATCCCGGAGTCGAGAGCCCTGCTGATTGAATCGCGGCTGACCCTACGGAGAAGAACTCTTGTCGGAACCATCACGAGCCCTGCTGACTGCGTCGCGGCTCCTTCCTGTGAACCCTTTCTGAACCACCTGGAACATCGGAGCCCTGCTGACGCCGTCGCGGCCCAACCTCGCTGAAACCTCCCTCGGAGCCCTGCTGACGACGTCGCGGCTCGAGCTGAGCAGAAACCATCTTGAGAGCCCTGCTGATTGGATCGCGGCTCTCCACGAACTGTACGCCAGAGCCCTGCTGACGCCGTCGCGGCTCAACCCCTCCGAGATCCGGAGGTCCTCCAGCTTGAGGATAAGAACTGGGCCCCAGGTACCCTCGTACCGCATTCCTGCCAAAGACTGTCCCGCTACCCCGACCCTTCCAAAGAGACACTGAGACTTTTGGTGGATCCCTCGATCCCTTCGTGTGAATATTGACCTCGTAACCTTTTTATTGCTGATAAAGAATTGCTTGTCACAAGACAACCTCCTTGAGTCCTGTGTGGTGGTGTTACTGTGCTAGGACGTGATAGGAGAAGGATCTCTCAGGAGACTTCTCAGCAGCGCTCGGCTACTTCGTGCAGTGTGAGGGCCCCCCCTTGGTGGTCGCACCGACTCCTCGGGGTCCGCCTTCCAACATTTGGTGGCCAGCGACGGGATCCGAGCCGAACGCAGTACGTACCAGCCAGTACCCACTAGCTACCCATCCAAACGAACAGCATCATGAGCAGCCAGGAAAACATCGCGACAATGGAGTTCCAGCCCGAACGGCTGGAAGAATATATGCACAAAGAATTGAAACAGTTCTGCAAAGACAAAGGCATTGCAACCACCAGCCTAGGTACCAAAGAGGAGATGCAGAAAGCTCTGAGGGCATGGTTGGAGGCCGGGGCAGGCCCCTCCCAGGAAGAAGGGCCCTTGCCCCTGACTGAGACCGCAGCAACCGCACGGACTCCGGCAACCGGAGGAAGAAAGAGCCTAGAAACCGGCCTCTCCGAAGAAGAAATACGAGAGCGGGAAAAGGTCCGGAGCCACGAGCTAGAGCTCGCCCGACTGCGGCTGGACGGTGAACTCCAGCTGGCAGAAAAGAAACTGGCCCTAGAGCAGCTGCGCCTTCAAGAAGAAATAGAGGAGAAGAGACGACACCGGGAGTTGGAGGAAAAGAAACTAACTCTTGAGCACGAGCGCAGTCTCAAGGAGCTCGAGATCAAGGCCAAGAACGGAGGGACTGACACCCCCAGTACTAGAGACACTCTACCGCCTTCCGAGGCCAAGGTACATATCCCGAAAGAAGTCGTCAAGGAGTATTACGAGAATGACGACATCCAACAATGGTTCAAGGCCTACGAGGTGGCCATGACCTCTCATCGGGTGCCCCGAAAAGACTGGGGCGCGGGCCTGTGGGGGCGGTTCCTGAGTGAGGGGCGGAACACGCTGCTCCAGCTACCGGAGGAGGTGATGACCTCCTACGATCACATGAAGGAGGCCCTGCTCACCCGCTACGGGCTAACAGCGGAAATGTACCGCCAGCGGTTCAGAGACTGCAAGAAAATCCCGGGTACTACATGGGTGGAATATGTGGACTTTTTCAGTCGGGCCCTAGAAGGGTGGATCAAAGGGAGCAAAGTAACCACCTACGGGCAGCTGGTCGACCTCATCGTGTGGGAACACCTTTCCAACAATTGCTTCGTGGAACTGAGACAGCACCTCCTCGACAGCAAAATGACCGACCCGCGAAAACCTGCCGTCGAGGCCGATCGATGGGTCAACTCCCGGGTCCCCCGGAACTCAATGGGGGAGTACCAGAGGAACCCCAACGGACCCCCCCGCCAGCGCGGTGGGGGGGGAGGGCCGAACAGGAACCGAGACCCTCCCGCCGGGGCCCCCAGGAGCCCCCCTCGAGGGCCACCGCAGCCACATCTCTCCCCGAGCCTAGCCCGAAAGGTGGGCCCGGCCCGACCCGGACCACGGCCGCCAGTGACCTGCTACGGCTGCCAACAAACAGGACACTTTGCCAGCGATCTGGCCTGCCCTCTGAACCGAAGAAATGGGGCCGGCGGGCACCCGCCCCGGCAGCTGACAGCCGCCGCCTTGGGGGGAGGAGAAGAGGAAGAGGAGGCCCTCGACCGAGAGAACGCTGAGTGGGAGCCGGCAGCCATGTCCCTGGTCTGCCTGGGTAGCCGAGAGATGGTACCCTGCACCCCCATCCCAACCAACACCCAGAAGTACCGGCAGCAGGTCACGGTCAATGGACAACGGGCCGAAGCCCTTCGTGACACAGGCGCCAGTATCACCGCTGTCCGCTGCCACCTGGTGACCCCTGGGCAGATTCTACCGAATGTACTGTGCCCCGTACGGACGGCCGACAACAGTGAAAGCCTATGCCAGATGGCCCTGGTCCCCTTCGAGTGGGGAGGGGTGACGGGCCTACTGAAGGTGACAGTGCGCGACGACGCCCCGGTCGACTGCCTCCTGGGGAACGACTTGGAAAGTTCCCCCTGGGCTCAAGTAGAGCGACGAGAGCACCTCCGAATGTTGGGACTGGCTGATTGGGCCTGCGCCATCACCCGGTCCATGACCGCCCAGGCCCCCCGCTCATCCTCGACCTCCGGGACCGCCCAGCCCGAGGGGCTCACACCCCCTCCCACCAGCAGCGAGGAGGAGGCGGACACCGACCCTGGACCCAGCGAATCCTCCCCCGAAGAGATGGCTTCTCCGAGCGCCCTCCCAGAGCTGACACAATGGCGACACGAAGGGGGCCCCACCCGAGAGCAGTTCCAGCAAGAACAACAGTCCTGTCCCTCTCTCGAAGGGGTCCGACAACAGGCGACCGCGCAAGCCAATGGTGACCAGACCGGCACCCACTGGATCTACTGGACCGAGGGCCTGTTGTACAGTGAACAGAAAGTAGCAGAACTCGGGGCCAGCCGCGTGTTGGTGGTCCCCCTCCGCTTCCGGGAGTTCCTTCTCCACCTGGCCCATGATGTGCCCCTCGCCGGACACTTGGGGCAAGACAAAACGTACAGTCGTCTGGTGACCCACTTCTACTGGCCCCGGATGCGGAGAGATGTGGACAACCACTGCTGGTCCTGCCAGACCTGCCAAGCCAGCGGAAAGACGGGGGGTCGGGTCAAGGCCCCCCTCCAGCCCTTTCCAGCCGTCAGCACCCCGTTCGAACGGGTCGGAATCGATATTGTGGGACCCCTGGACCCCCAAACCGCCCTGGGCCACCGCTTCATCCTGGTCCTCGTGGACCACGCCACCAGGTACCCGGAGGCGGTCCCGCTAAGAACTATAACGGCCCCTGTGGTAGGCCGGGCCTTGATGGGGATCTTCTCCCGAGTGGGATTCCCCAGCGAAGTGGTGAGCGACCGCGGCACGAACTTTATCTCCAGGTACATGCGGTCTCTGTGGCAACAGTGCGGGGTCACATACAAGTTCACGACCCCTATCACCCTCAGGGGAACGGACTGGTTGAGCGGTTCAACCGAACATTAAAAGGGATGATCCAGGGCCTGGAGGAACCCCTCAGGCGGAAATGGGATGTCCTGCTGCCCTGCCTCCTGTTTGCCTATCGGGAGGTCCCGCAGAAGTCCCTGGGGTTCAGCCCGTTTGAACTATTGTATGGACACCCGGTCCGCGGACCGCTCAGCCTGGTCAAGGAGGGCTGGGAGATGAAGCCCCGAGGAGCCCCTCCTGACGTCTACCGATACATCCTGACCCTCCGAAACCAGACCCGCAGGTTCCGAGCCATGGCTGAAGCCAACCTCGAGGCCAGCCAGGAGGACATGAAGCGGTGGTACGATCGCAACACCTCTACTATAGAATTCGAGCCAGGACAGAAAGTATGGGTCATGGCCCCGGTCGAACCCGGCGCCCTCCAGGACAAGTGGACCGGGCCCTTCAAGGTGGTGGAGAAGAAAAGTCCCGTCACCTACCTGGTCGATCTGGAGTCCCCCCGGAACCCCCTCCGGGTCCTACATGCTAACAGGCTAAAACCCCACTTCGCCCGGACCGAACTGAGCCTGCTGCTGGCGACTGACGAAGGGGGCGAGGACGACTCCGAGCCCTTGCCCGACCTCTTGCAATCCGACATTCACGATGGATCGATCGAAGGGGTCCAACTCGCCTCGTCCCTGACCCCGGAACAGCGCAACGACTGCCAGCAATTACTGCGGGACTACGCAGCCCTCTTCTCTCTCACCCCGGGGGTGACCCACTGGTGCGTCCACGATGTCGACACCGGGGAGAGCCCCCCCATACGACACAGAGCCTACCGGGTGCCTGACCGAGTGCGGGCCTGCATCCAGGCCGAAGTAGCGAAGATGCTGGCCCTGGGGGTCATCGAGCCTTCCGACAGCCCGTGGGCCAGCCCTGTCGTCCTGGTGCCCAAGGCCGCAGCTCCCGGTCACCCCCCGGAGTTGCGATTCTGCGTGGACTACCGAGCCCGGAATGCAGTAACCAAGACAGACGCACACCCGATACCCCGGGCCGACGAACTCATCGACCGCCTAGGGGCCGCTCGCTACTTGAGCACGCTGGACCTCACCGCCGGGTACTGGCAAATCCAGCTCACCCCCGGCGCCCAAGAAAGATCCGCCTTTTCGACCCCGGATGGGCATTACCACTTTCGGGTGATGCCCTTCGGAATGAAGAACGCCCCGGCCACCTTCCAAAGACTGGTGAACAAGGTTTTGGCCGGGCTTGAGGCCTTCAGTGCGGCCTACTTAGATGACATTGCCGTGTACAGCAACCACTGGGCCGAGCACCTTCTCCACCTGAAGGCCGTCCTGGCCGCCCTTCAGCGGGCCGGGCTCACAATCAAGGCCAGCAAATGCCAAATCGGCCACGGATCCGTGACCTACCTGGGCCATCAAGTGGGGAGCGGGCAGGTGGCCCCCCTCCAAGCAAAGATAGATGCCATCCAGACCTGGGAACCCCCCACTACCCAGACCGCTGTCCGGGCCTTCCTGGGCCTCACCGGATACTACCGGCGGTTTATCCGGGACTATGGGAGCATTGTTGGCCCCCTCACAGAGTTAACGTCCAAAAAGCAGCCCAAGAGGGTACACTGGACACCCCGCTGCCAAACAGCCTTCGACACCCTAAAGACAGCCATGTGTACTGCTCCGGTGCTGCAGGCCCCGGACTACCAGAAGGAGTTCGTGGTACAGACGGACGCCTCCGAGTATGGGATCGGGGCCGTCCTATCCCAAGCCGACGAAAAGGGGCTCGACCGACCAGTGGCCTTCATCAGCCGACGACTACTGCCCCGAGAGCAACGCTGGAGCACTATTGAGCGTGAGGCCTTCGCTGTGGTGTGGGCCCTCAAGAAGCTCCGGCCCTACCTCTTTGGCACCCACTTCCGGGTCCAGACCGACCACCGGCCCTTGCAATGGCTAATGCAAATGCGGGGCGAGAACCCCAAGCTGCTGCGGTGGTCCATCTCGCTACAAGGGATGGACTTTGACGTCGAACACCGGCCCGGCAATGACCACGCCAACGCCGACGGCCTGTCCCGCTTCTTCCGCCTTGACGAGGAGAATCCCCAAGGAGATGGGTGACTCTCCATGCCTTCGGCTGGGGGGGACGCCTGTTGGACCCGGCCTCATGGCGTGGTCCTTAACCCCCTGGATTGTGCCCGCTCCCCGCCCCGGCCGTCACGGGCCACCCGTCTGAACTGCACCAAGACCCTTCACCCGGAGCTGCGCGTGGACGCATACTCCTCGTGGCTCCGCCATCTTGTTGGCATCCACGTCACACCGTGCACCAGCCGGCGCGACCCCGCTCAACCCGGCCTCGACCCCAGCGAAGCCCCGACATCGAGGCACCACGAACTAGCCAGGGGTGCCGCAGGAACCATTCATCGCCCCCGGCGGAGGACAGTATCGATGGGACCCCCAACCGTCCTCCCCTCTCGAGGTGTGATCGCCCTGCAACTCCCATGGGCCTGGCGCCTCTCCTGCTGGGCGTCTGGCCACCTCCACCCGGCCACTCCGCCCCCTCGGGCGCATAGGTCCGGACATCAAAGGGCTCCAGACCTATATCTGGGGTGACCCCACCACAGCTCGGCAGTTGTATCCCGGAGTCGAGAGCCCTGCTGATTGAATCGCGGCTGACCCTACGGAGAAGAACTCTTGTCGGAACCATCACGAGCCCTGCTGACTGCGTCGCGGCTCCTTCCTGTGAACCCTTTCTGAACCACCTGGAACATCGGAGCCCTGCTGACGCCGTCGCGGCCCAACCTCGCTGAAACCTCCCTCGGAGCCCTGCTGACGACGTCGCGGCTCGAGCTGAGCAGAAACCATCTTGAGAGCCCTGCTGATTGGATCGCGGCTCTCCACGAACTGTACGCCAGAGCCCTGCTGACGCCGTCGCGGCTCAACCCCTCCGAGATCCGGAGGTCCTCCAGCTTGAGGATAAGAACTGGGCCCCAGGTACCCTCGTACCGCATTCCTGCCAAAGACTGTCCCGCTACCCCGACCCTTCCAAAGAGACACTGAGACTTTTGGTGGATCCCTCGATCCCTTCGTGTAAATATTGACCTCGTAACCTTTTTATTGCTGATAAAGAATTGCTTGTCACAAGACAACCTCCTTGAGTCCTGTGTGGTGGTGTTACTGTGCTAGGACGTGATAGGAGAAGGATCTCTCAGGAGACTTCTCGGCAGCGCTCGGCTACTTCGTGCAGTGTGAGGGCCCCCCCTTGGTGGTCGCACCGACTCCTCGGGGTCCGCCTTCCAACATATATATATATAAATAACTGTATTGCCGACTCCAACTTCCAGACGGGTGATGAAGAGAAAGCACAAACTCCTCTTTTGTGTATGGCGAGATTTTATTGCTCACATTGTAGTCTTTACGCGTTTCAACTGACACAGCAGACTTGATCACATGAGGAAATGCGTTTGCCATTGTTTTTAAATACCACCTCTTAGTGTCACGTGATTCCCAATGAACATAAAAGACATACTATGTATATACACCACATAATGTGCAAAGTAGGGCAAAACTTGTTACATTAAATATAACTTAATGTTGTAATTAATAGCTGGTGATGCTAAAATAAATAAATAGAATATTATGACCAATAAATATTAAATAAGAGATATAAGTTACATTGTGTCTTGAGAGAAACTGCTATTGTCTTTATGGTCAAAGACCTCCTTTCTAACAGCATAAATGCACAGTTTTAACATATATCGACTGGCTGTAAAACATATTGAATGGATATTGTAAATCTAGCACTGCAAAAAAAAGCGATTTTCTATAATTGCATATATATTATCTAAGAGTTATGATTGCTTCTAAAAAATAATAAGATCATAACAATTGTGTATATGGTCTTGGGAGACGAACCATTAATATAACAATTTTCAAATATTCATATATACCAAATAATTAGCATTAATGCAATGGTATTGTATGGAAGACACTCCTACACATAAATGGTTCTAAATCCCCAATGCAAGATAGTACTCATAACAACATAAATAAGAAAAACAGCAGATCTATGTTTTATGCAAATACTGCCAATTGAGTCATGCCATATAGGATGTAAATAACGTTTTTTTGTACTGTGGAACTCTAGTTGATAAACATACCTCTCTAAATTATTTTAACAGTGTATTCATTTCAAGTTAATTAAAGCCCCACATACCGTGCAAATAACGCGACTAGAGATGCCGTCTCTCAAGTCTAAAGTGCAAATAGTGTATTAAATAAATACCAGTGTTATAAAAGATAATATATTAAAAATAATATATATCTAAAAACACATCTAAAAAAACACTTCTAAATTACTTTCATATTTATGGGATTTTTTTGATAACACATGATTTTTTTTAAAAACAATCTGTGTAATCATAAGATGGTAAATAGACATAGTGATGCAAAAAGACTAAAGTCTACTTGTTCAAGAACTACCAACTAAAGTTATTGTATAACTTAATAGTTTGTATAATTATAATGATAGCATATATTATACCAAATAAGGATGGGAACGTAGTCTTAAGAAATTTTATAGATAATAATGAAGGTCTTCTGTGGTATTAAGTCCATTGGGGGCCTTGCTGTCAAATTCCATAATCATATGTGTTTCCAATTTCCTAAGCATGAGCTCTCTGTTTCCACCTCGTAGAGGTACCAGAATGGCAGCTACCTCATAGTATTTAAGACAACTGAGATCATTGTGATGTATTGCCTTAAAATGACGTGCTACAGGGTAATTGGTATCATTGTTCACAATTGCACGGAGGTGCTGCAAAATGCGAATATGCACCGCGAGTTTAGTGTTTCCTATGTAGTTGAACCCGCAGTTACATGTAAGGACATATATCGCAAATTCAGTACGGCAAGTAAAATGGCCTCTTATCTCTCGTTGTTGTGGACTAAATGGAACTGTATATTGGGTAGTATTTTTACCAAATTTACAAGCTCTACATGTAGAACACTTGTAAAAGCCTATTTTGGGCTTCAACCATGTCGTGTTAGTAGTTATTTCTGGACTGTTTCTAACTAGTTCTGTCCTCATTGATTTTGCTCTTCTGAAAGTGAGAGTGGGTACTGTTGGTAGATTGGGTGCTAGTACCCCATCAGTTAACAGGATGGGCCTATTTTTGTTTATTATTCCCTTCAGTTGCCTCTGTTGTTGGCTATATGTTGTGATTAACCTCGGTGCGTCCAGTTTTTCATTGGTTACCTGGCTAGTCCCCTGTGTGGCACCACTTTTGTTCAGAAAAAAGTCTCTAGATCTAAGTGTTGCTTTATGGGTTGCTTCCCTGAGTGTTTTTTCACTATACCCTCTTTGTCTCAACCTTTCCAAAGAATCTGATGTACACTTGTTAAATTCTTCTTCAGTATCGCCGATCCTTTTCAACCTCAAAAGTTCACCGTATGGGATAATTGCGATCAACTGTTTAGGATGTGAACTCGTGGCATGTAATGTGGAATTACCTGCTGTAGGCTTTCTATGTAGAGTTGTATGTAATTCATTGTTAACTACATAAACAGTGGTATCTAAGAAATCAACACTAACTTTGCTTATACATGATATGAATCTCAAATTCATTTCATTGGTGTTTGTGTCCGATATAAACGTTTCAGCACTCTGAATGTCACCTTACCATATTATAAAGACATTGTCTATATAACGAAATCAGTTCATTACATGTGCATCTACAGTGTCTTTGTATGTCCCACTGAGAGCCTGCTCCTCCCACCACCCTACGTGTAAACACGCATAGCTGGGAGAGAAGCAGGCTCCCATCGCAACACCTCTGGATTGTCTACATATCTGTTTATTAAACATAAAAAAGTTGTTAAAAAGACACCATTCAATCACCTCCATCAACATGATATTGTGGTTGTAGCAATTCAGAGGTCTGGTCTCTAGATAATATTTAACAGCTGCCAGTCCTTTTTGATGCTCTATGCTCGTATAGAGTGATTCTATATCAAGAGTAATTAATAAATATCCATCATTCCAAATAGCTTGCTCCAATTTATTTTAAAAATCCCCTGTATCCTTGACATATGTAGGAAGCATCTGCACATGGCTCTGTAGAAAATAATCAACATAGTGACTCATATTTTCACACATTCCACCGATTGCCGAAATGATAGGTCTCCCTGGTACTGGTTCAGTTCTCTTATGAATCTTTGGGATGAGATACAGGATAGGGATCATAGGAAATTCTTTACACAAAAATAAGTGCTCTTGATTGGATATTAGACCCTCACGTTTGTATCCCATCAGCATTTTCTTGAGTGCATCTTTAGCTTTGGTATATTCCAACATAGATGATTTTGCATAGCATGTTGTATCACTTAATTGGCGAAATGCTTCCTTCATATATTCACTGCGAGGCCAGATCACTAAATTCTCTCCTTTGTCTGATTTGTTAATTATGATTTCCTGATTGTTTTTTAGTTTGGCAATCATATTATTATATTCTTTATCACAAAATGTCATTCTTTTCTTTTTCTTCACATGATTGACCTTGTAATATAAGGTTTTTAGATCCTCAGTTGTTCTTTCGTGAAAAATGTTGATTGCGTCCTTAGGCATCATTGGACAGAAGGCCGATTTGTTTTTGAAGGGACTTTTGCCTGCACATTATTCAATAAGATTGAGTGTGTTAATTCTTTCTTGCGAAGAGTTAAGCATCATGTTGTTGTCAGAATCATTGGAATTGTTACCCTTTCGTTCATGCATTATGAGAAGCATGTCCGCATCAGATGCTTGGAGATGTATTTCCGGACCATCACTGGATGTAGCATCACTGGTTTTGATTGTTTGTTTTCCATTGCTGCTTTCTTTAATGGTGAAGATTTTTTTCAATTTGAGTTTTCTAATATAGGAGAAGATATCAACTCTAGTTTTGCTGTAACTAAAGTTGCTTTCCGGGCAAAAAGAAAGTCCTAGAGCCAATAGTTGTGTTTCTGCTCTACTCAGGGTCACAGTTGATAAGTTTACAATGTTGTTGTCTTCTAACGCCTGCGCCATTGACCTCTTTTCGGTTTTGCTCCATCTGAGTTTGCGCCTGGCTTTGCGTTTTTGGTTTCTTCTTGACTATACTGTTTCCGTGGATTGCACGGCCTAAGAGTTTTGCCGCCGGTCGTTTGGTAAAAAATTTAGCTCTACCCCTGGTTTGAGTTTGCTTCTTTCATCATTACTGTAACGGGCATTGTTACTTGCTTCATCGACTTCACTTCCACTTATTTGTGAGGTAGTATCGGAAACTGATGATTCCAAGTCAATAGGTCTTGTGCTCACTTCCGCTGTTGAGTTACCTATTGTTTTAGATGTTTCATTAAGCCTCATTTTCCTCACATTCTCGTATCTCCGAGCAAAAGTGAAGATTTGCCCTTGCTCATAATCTTCTTTATCACAGGCAAATTTCTGAACCTTTCTTAATTTGATCTTATCTTCTTGTTTTTTAATTCTGTCCTGAATTTCTTTCCTCGTTTTTACTATAAAGTCAGTTTGTTCCAGCTTATTTATTTGTTCATTGAGTTTATCGATTTCTTTAAACAGCTCTTCTCGATCTATTTGTGCATATTTGACCAAAATATTTACTAGGTTAATCGAGGCAGTCAAGTTGCTTTCAGCTCATTCAGTTAACATGTCCAGATTAGGATTCTCAAAACTTGGAGCAAATAGGATTCTTAACCCCCTCGGCACTCGACCTGCTTCCTGATATTTTTCTAAAGATTTTTGCTCCCACCATGTGGTCATTTCTGAGCGTAAACATTTTTCCTATGCCTTAAGGAGGGATTTCGCATCACCCTCTATTGTGCTAACGAGCACGTTGTGATTACGATTGGAAGTGCTTGGTAGATTTTTGAACAGTTCATCGGCTTCAGCCTCTCGATCACGCAAGGCATTTCCTGACATTCTCATTTTGTGTGGGTGTGGTGCACTGTTTATTACTTGTGTGTGCTGCCACAGATAATCGCTCCAACCGTTACCTCCCCACCTGCGCTATAGCTGCTATTATTTACTCACCACCGTGAAGCTGCTTCAGGCGCGTCCTCCGACCCAGCCTTTCACTGCCTCCCGGCGGATACTCGTCTCGTAATAACCAGCACAGGGGGCCGCCACTGAAATATACTTCCGGATTGCTTGGACGTGGTGGCTGAAAGCAGCAGCCTGCTTGCGGCGAGGGGGTTCGTAAACAGGAAGCAGACCTACTTCCGTGTTAAATTCAAATAACTGTATTGCCGACTCCAACTTCCACACCAGCGATGAAGAGAAAGCACAAACTCCTCTTTTGGGTATGGCGAGATTTTATTGCTCACATTGTAGTCATTACGCGTTTCGACTGACACAGCAGCCTTGATCACATGAGGAAATGCGTTTGCCATTGTTTTTTAAATACCACCTCCTAGTGTCACGTGATTCCCAATCAACATAAAAGATATACTATGTATATACAACACATAATGTGCAAAGTAGGGCAAAACTTGTTACATTAAATATCCCTTAATGTTGTAATTAATAGCTGGCGATGCTAAAATAAATAAATAGAATATTATGATCAATAAATATTAAATAAGAGATATAAGTTACATTGTGTCTTGAGAGAAACTTCTATTGTCTTTATGGTCAAAGACCTCCTTTCTAACATACATATCTATACACAGAAAGAACCATAGGTTTCAGGGACCTTATAGTAGGTTTTAGGGACCTTGTAGTTAGAAATTATCATTTCAAAAACCTTAGAAATTCGCTGAAAAAAAACCATAGGTATCAGGGACATTATAGTTAGAAATTAGCATTTGAAAAACCTTAGAAATTCACTGGAAAAACCATAGTTTCATGAACGTTATAGTTAGTTGGAAATTTCACTCATACAAAACCAGAGAAAATCGGTTGTCACAGGTAGTTGAGCTAACTATAACTCAAACTCCCGCAATGCACTGCTGATGACGTCACATATTACATCATTCATGACATTGTCAGTAACGTTACGGATGACATCACTGATGAGATCTCAAATGACATCAATGACGACATCACTGAGGACATCATACAGTGACTGTGTGCTTTTGTAAAGTTTAAATATATAAATATATATATATATATATATTCACTGAAAAAACCATAGGTTTCAAGCACGTTATAGTTAGGAATTAGCATTTAAAAAACCTTAAAAATTCACTGAAAAAACCATAGGTTTGAGATGTCATCAGTGATGTCATGAGTGATGTCACTGACCATGTCATGAGTGATGTAATATGTGACGTCATCAGCAGTGCATTGCGGGAGTGCGAGTTATAGTTAGCTGAACTAACTATAACGGGGGAATTTCAATGGTTTTGTACGAGTGAAAAGTCCAGCTAACTATAACGCCCCTGAAACCTATGGTTTTTTCTGTGAATTTTTGAGGTTTTTTAAATGCTAATTCCTAACTATAATGTGCATGAAACCTATGGTTTTTTCAGTGAATTTCAAAGGTTTTTTTAAATACTAATTTCTAACTATGCCTATAGAGATAGGACATGTGAAGAAAGAAAAAAAACGCACAGAAAGAAAAAAAGAAATGCAGAAAGAAGCAACAGAAGTCCTCAAAGACGAAGAAAAGTAAGCCCCTAGTATATAATAGGGCAGGGGATTAAAACTACCTCTTAAAACGCGCCACACAATGTGTTTGCACACGTCACCTGAGGGCCCGTCCCCTCCTTTCCCCACTGTGTAAACACGCCCTGTGGCTGTTTTAAGTTTGGAGATTAAGTCCCCTTCAATCCTGAGAGTCCCTAGGGTCCAACTAGACCACTAGGTACCTCCAGTAAGCGCCATTGCAGCAATGTGTAAAAAGGGGCACGGCCTGTACCACCTCTCTGCAATGCAGAGCAGTGGCGCTTACTGGAAGCACCTGGTGGGCTAGTTGGCCCCTAGGGTCCCTCAGGATTGAAAGGGAATTATTTCCCCAAATTAAAACACGCCACAGGGCATGTTTGCACATGTCACCTCAGGCCCCGTCCCCTCCCTTCACCACTGTGTAAACACGCCCTGTGGACGTTCTAAGTTGAGAGATTAAGTCCCCTTGAATCCTAAGGGTCCTTAGGGTCAAACTAGCCCACTAGGTACCTCCAGTAAGCGCCACAGAGCTGCGTTGCATAGAGGTGTAAAAAGGGGCGTGGCCTCAGAACACCTGTCTGCAACGCAGCTCCCTGGCGCATACTGGAGATACCTTTTGGGCTAGTTGGCCCTCAGGGAACCTTAGTATTGAAGGGGAATTAATTTCCCAACTTATAACTGGCCAGGTGGCCCATTTGCAGAGTGCTGCAAGGAGGGGGCGTGGCCTCCGGCGCAATGCCGGTCTTTTATTTATTTTATTTTTTTAAGAAGGAGGGCTGTGTGGCCCCCCTTCTTTTATTAATTTATTGGCCCTGGGGACCCCATCCCCCAGGGCCTGCACCCAATTTTTTTTGTGGAAAAAAATAAATTTGAAAGGGGGCCACGTGGCCCCCCTCCCAAGGCCTTAATCGGCCCCTGGGACCCCAACCCCCGGGTCATGGCCTTTTTTTGTTTTTAATTCTTTAGGAGGGGGGCTGCGTTGCCCCCCTCCTCAGGCCATTTATGGCCCCGGGACACCATCCCCCGGCGCCAGCCTTTGTTTTTATTATTATTTTTCAAATATATTTATAGAAACACCCAGGACATGCTGGACAAACCGTATGTCCCTATCACCATGACGATTTGCGTGATATTCATTAAAAGGCGACTATGCATACAATGAATCCACGTGAAATGTATTTACACCGCTAGTGAAGCTCTGACGTGTCTGATGCCCTACCATGCCTAATCCCAGCGCCCCCACCGGTGGATACTCTCCAAGTAGACACCCTTGTTGTTTATTTATACAAATATGGGAAGCTATTGATGGGCATATTTAATACACACGCACACCAAGCCATTCAAAGGGGATTCGACAAAAATTCGACCAAACTATGCAAGAAACCCTCCTCATGGTTAATAAAACACACATCCACCGGCAGATGTGTAATACTTTTTAATTTACTCTCTGGAAAGGAGACGAACCTCACTTGAGAGTCACAGCATGCTCCTGGCTGAGCCCAATGCTGTGTTACACCCACCAGTGCCCGCCGAGTGCCACACACCTCTGTGTTGTATTTAGGCCTGGGCCAAAATTCCGTTCTGTTCGCGGAAATTGCGATAATTTGGCATTTTCGCGTTCCGCGGAAAGCGCAAAAATGTCAAAATTTCAGCATTTCGCAGCTTAGCGATAATTTGTTTCTTGCTCGCGCTGTGAAAAAAAACATTCTTGCGTGCGCGCGATCACCTTACCTGAATCCCCACGTTCGCTGACAAGTTTTCCCGACCCGGTCACGTTCTCCACGAGATATTGGATTGTTGGTAGCCATTTTGCGCTGTCTCGCAACAGTTTGCGCTCGCATTGTCGCGCGATGATGTCATTTGTTGCGCGAACACGTCATTCTTCTCGCGATCATGCACAGCGCGAGAATGATAAGATTGAGATCCCAAACACGTCATTCTACATCGCGAGCGAGAGGGTGAGGATGCGGGCACGTCTAGTCGAACGCGAACAGGAGAAAGAGACCCCGAACACGTCATATCCAACGCGACAGGGACGAAGAGAACGCGATCATGTCTTTTTCGCGACACGCCGGCGGAAGTAATGTGAAGCTCGAGAACTCGAACATGTAAAATTTTCAATTTGGAGAGGAATATCAGCTCTAGAAGCATGAAACCTTCTGCAAATGCTGATTTTGGATGAAAACAACTCCTCACATTGACATTTGGCTGTCCTTTTTTGTGCAAGGTGTCCTTTTTTAAAAAGGTGGAGAGAGGGAGGAAGTGACACAGAATCTCCAACTTCCTGTTCCTGTCCAGCAGGCTCCTCCCAGTAATTTGTCCATCTCCTGCTCATTCTGCCTTTGGATTTGGAGCTGGAAAGGTCACTCTTTTTGTCTGCTGCATCATTGCAATTGGATTGGAGGATTTTTGGAATAGGATATTTTACAAGTAAGTGGTTGTTGTGTCTGTTTGATTGTGGGCATTGCAGTTGTTGTAACTACAATTTATTTTTGATAACTATAATCATTCCTTTTTTTTAAAATGTTGTGGGTGGTAGTAGTAGGCCCGAGCTAGCCATGGGCATGGCCTCATGGATGTGTGCATGATGAAGCAACTGTTCCTTTTGGTGTTTTTTGAATGTATGTCATTTTCAAGCATCATTTAGGGCATGGATCGCATTGGATTGAGTTGGGGAAGTGCGCTTTTTGGGGGTGGCCTTTCTGATGTTGTTGGGTCTGGCCATGTGGCTGGTGGCCATTTTGATTGAAGCCTAGGCCTGCAAGCTTGCCTGGCCTTGTCTGCCAACAGGCCTGCTTTCATCCACTAGGATCAGAGCAGGTACCCACAGCTTTATTAATCTAGTGTTTTCTGTGTGGTCTGTTGAATTTAGACTTCATTTAGGGCATGGATGGCATTGGACTGAGTTGGGGAAGTGTGTTTTTTGGGGGTGGCCTTTGTGATGTTGTTGGGCCTGGCCATGTGGCTGGAGGCCATTTTGAAGCCTAGGCCTGCAAGCTTGCCCGGCCTTGTCCGCCAACAGGCCTGCTTTCATCCACTAGGATCAGAGGAGGTAGCCACAGCTTTATTAATCAAGTGTTTTCTGTGTGGTCTGTTGAATTTAGACTTCATTTAGGGCATGGATGGCATTGGATTGAGTTGGGGAAGTGTGTTTTTTGGGGGTGGCCTTTGTGATGTTGTTGGGCCTGGCCATGTGGCTGGAGGCCATTTTGAAGCCTAGGCCTGCAAGCTTGCCTGGCCTTGTCCGCCAACAGGCCTGCTTTTTCATCCACTAGGATCAGAGCAGGTAGCCACAGCTTTATTAATCAAGTGTTTTCTGTGTGATCTGTTGAATTTAGACATCATTTAGGGCATGGATGGCATTGGATTAAGTTGGGGAAGTGTGCTTTTTGGGGGTGGCCTTTGTGATGTTGTTGGGCCTGACCATGTGGCTGGTGGCCATTATGAAGCCTAGGCCTGCAAGCTTGCCTGGCCTTGTCTGCCAACAGGCCTGCTTTCATCCACTAGGATCAGAGCAGGTAGCCACAGCTTTATTAATCAAGTGTTTTCTGTGTGATCTGTTGAATTTAGACATCATTTAGGGCATGGATGGCATTGGATTGAGTTGGGGAAGTGTGTTTTGGCGGTGGCCTCTGTGATGTTGTTGGGCCTGGCCATGTGGCTTGTGGCCATTTTGAAGCCTAGGCCTGCAAGCTTGCCTGGCCTTGTCTGCCAACAGGCCTGCTTTTTCATCCACTAGGATCAGAGCAGGTAGCCACAGCTTTATTAATCAAGTGTTTTCTATGTGATCTGTTGAATTTAGACATCATTTAGGGCATGGATGGCATTGGATTGAGTTGGGGCAGTGTTTTTTGGCGGTGGCCTTTGTGATGTTGTTGGGCCTGGCCATGTGGCTGGTGGCCATTTTGAAGGCTAGGCCTGCAAGCTTGCCTGGCCTTGTCTGCCAACAGGCCTGGTTTTTCATCCACTAGGATCAGAGGAGGTAGCCACAGCTTTATTAATCAAGTGTTTTCTGTGTGATCTGTTGAATTTAGACATCATTTAGGGCATGGATGGCATTGGATTGAGTTGGGGAAGTGTGCTTTTTGGGGGTGGCCTTTCTGATGTTGTTGAGCCTGGCCATGTGGCTGGTGGCCATTTTGAAGCCTAGGCCTGCAAGCTTGCCTGGCCTTGTCTGCCAACAGGCCTGCTTTCATCCACTAGGATCAGAGCAGGTAGCCACAGCTTTATTAATCAAGTTTTTTCTGTGTGATCTGTTGAATTTAGACATCATTTAGGGCATGGATGGCATTGGATTGAGTTGGGGAAGTGTGCTTTTTGGGGGTGGCCTTTCTGATGTTGGTTGTCTTAAAGACATGCTTTTTTTGTATGTGTCTGGTCACTTGTGTGTTGGTGTGCACTGTGCAATGCATGCACCCTGCAGAGCTTTTTGGGGCCTGTGAATGTTCGTATTTACATTTTGTTGCATTAAAAAGGCAGAGCAGTGTGCTTTAGCATGCATCCTTTACCTGACTTTTATAGGCCTTTTGTCAGCTCCTGGTGTTTCCCAGGCACCCGGCTTGTTTGTGATTTGAGAGTGTCCATGTGGGTGGTGGCCTTTTTTGGTGTTTGGACTGTGAGTTATTAGTGTCCTGCTTTTGCCATAGGCCTGCATGGTTTTCCTATTGGCTATTTGGCTTACTGCTTCCATCCATCCACCCCCTTTGCCAGCAGCAGCTCCATGGATGCTGAGATGCTCAAATAATTTAATGGTCCACCCCACTTTCATTACATTTTTATTTTGGTGGTTATTATTAACTTTCCTATCCTTCCTGAGAGTGTAGTGTGTGACTGTACACAGTAGTATAACATAGCTCTAGTTTAAAAAAAAAGTCATAAATGGCTAGACTATCTTTTGTTTGCGCTAGTACAGTACTAAGTAACTGAACCACAACAACAAATGCAACATTTCACTGATGTTCTTCTCCTGTCTTATTTGCTTTTAGGTGCACAAAAGACAGAGTAGGAGGTGTCATCAGCATCACCCGGCTACCCGTTGTACTGCCAGCCAGACAGAAGTCCTGCTGCGCATCACGCCCACGTGTGACCAGGACTTGTTGTGCATCATCCTGCCTGACATCTGAAGAAGATGGCCCCAAAGAAAGGTACCAGGTCCATTACCAAGAAAGTTGCCGGTGAGAAGAAGGAACAGAAAAAGGAAGTGCCATTAACTACGACTGGTGGTGTGCCGGCCAATGTTTTTTTTGGCACCAAAGCGTTGTCCGAGAACCAAGCTGGGAGCAGCACCGCGTGTCCAACCCCACCAACCTAGGCCCAAGGGCTTTAGTGTCGCAGAGGTATCCAGTCTACTAACGAGCAGCGATGTTGAAGAAATGGCATTACCGCAAAGTAGTACACAATCAAGTTCAATGCAGGCGCAAACTCAGCAGATCAGTGTGCAGCCGCCGCAACAAGAACAGCAGCAGCCACCGCAACAAGAACAGCAGCAGCCGCCACAACAAGAACAGCAGCAGCCGCCGCAACAAGAACAGCAGCAGCCGCCGCAACAAGAACAGCAGCATCCGCCGCAACAGCCCACCATAGTAGTTGTTGCTCCTGACGTAGGGGCATTTCAGGAAATCGAGCTTCCTGCAGACAAAGTGGAGCAAAGTCAAACCACTGTTTCCGAAGATCTATTGTCTTCCAGACCACCAGCAAGGAAAAGGAGGCTCAGTCCATCATCTTCTTCTTCAAGCCCCGCTTCTGATGATCGTGATGACACTTGGGTCCCACCAGCTCGGTCTGAGAGTGATATACGCCACAAGACAATGCTTCTGAAAAGGAAGGTCCCAGAAAAACTTAGAGTTATGGAGGTAGATGTAGAAGAGGGGGGTGATGATGTTGATGAAGGCGAGCCAGTCATCAGGCACATTACTCCCGCCCCAAAGGGATTGGAGACCAACATTCTCACCCTATCCAGAAAGGCTGCTACTGAGCCGGATGTAGCACGGATCTCACCAACACAGGTTACACCACCACTACCTCCAGCTGCCATATTTTCCAAGGCCCGGCAGGGACCTACATCCAGCTCAACCATCTCAGTAGGTAGTGGTAGTAAAAGTCACAGTGTAGGTGCACAGGGTCACATATTTTCAAGCACCCCCTCAAGTTCATCTGGTGTTGAAAGTGGCACATCCAGCAGTGCCAGAAAGTTCTCCTCCCCAGTTTGGGACTTCTTTTCTGTTAGCGCCAAGGAAGAGAACGTTGCTATATGCTCAATTTGTCGGCAAGGTGTTCGGCGTGGTAAGCTTGGTACAAACTATGGTACCGGAGGACAAGCAAGTCATCTAAAAATACACCACACTATCGTGTGGGAGGATCACCTACTTAAGTTAAAAGAAAGTAGAAAAACTCAACCCATTGAAGTTGGTCAGGATGAATCAGGGAGCGATATTATTTTGGTGGCAGGTGAAGAAGAGGGAGGCATTTCTAGCCCTCTCTCCAGTAGTGCAGTCACTGCAGTGGTAACGCCCACATCCACCTCAGTAACATCAGAGTGGCACCGCAGTAAGAGCCATACTCAGAGTCAGGGTGAGACACCAAGGCGACCGATTACCTCAATGAGACAATCTGTGTCGTTGAGCCTTAGTGGGTTAATGAAAACAGCACCACAAAGGAAAGTAACCCAGCCTACCATTGAGAGCATGTTTAGGTTGGAGGGGCAGTTCCAACGCAACCACCCAACGGCACGATTGTACAATGCGAAGCTGGCTAAAATGTTAGCCCTGGACCTTCTTCCTTTTTCATTTGTGGAAGGGGTGGGTTTCCTTGAATTGGTGTCTGCCATCTGCCCTAAATTGAAGGTTCCCAGCCAGTCCTATTTCGCAAGAATTGCTGTTCCGGCACTACATCATGATGTGCTGGAATTGGTTGGACAAGCTTTGCAGCAGAGTGCTGTGCACAATATCCACCTGACAACAGACATGTGGACCAGTTGCCAAGCCACAGATTACATGTGCATCACTGCACACTGGATCTTTTTTGTGGGGGTTAGAAATAAACTATCAGCACAAGGTGTTGTTGACACAGCTGCGATTTTTGAAGGTACTCGGAAACATGCAACTGTAGCCATGTTCGCCATTGAGAAATCTCATACGGCAGAAAACATTTTACACGAGTTTCGCAGCAAGGTATTGGAATGGCTGCGGCCCAGAGGGATTGGTATTGGTGTTGTTGCCACAGACAATGGCAGTAATGTACTTAAGGCCATGGAACTTGGTTCCTATTTCAGGGTTCCGTGTTTGGCGCACTGCATAAACATTATAGTTCAAGACTTTCTGAAAAAAGAACCCAAAGTCAGCAATTTACTTGCCATCTGCCGAAGAATATGCACTCATTTCAGCCATTCTTTTAAAGCTCGGAAGCAGCTGAGGATCATCCAACGTGAACTTAGGATGCCAGTCAAGGCACTCATCCAGGTGGTGGCAACACGTTGGAACTCAACGTATTACATGCTTGATCGTCTGTACGAACAGCACAGGTCACTCCATGAATATGTCTGGTACAGAAGCAGGGATGCTAGTGTTAAAGGCATGACCATTGAGAGGGATCAATGGACCCTAATTAAATGCCTGACTGAGATGCTGTCTCCTTTTGAGGTCTTCACACGTGAAGTCAGCAAGGAGGACTGTACAATGGGCCAAGCTATCCCATTATTGCAAATGCTAGAGCATGAGCTGAATAATGTGTCTGCATCATACAAAGGTGTAGAGGACAGAAGGCAAGCCCATGACTTGGTGGAGAGCTTATCCCGGTGCTTAGCTGAAAATGTAAGGATACAAAATAAAATTTTGTCACACGAACGTTACATTTGTGCCACAATTCTGGATCCACGTGCCAAATTAGGACTATTGAAGACATTCTTTGCTTTTTCCGACATTGATGTTGCCCGCTACAAAAAATTGTATAGCTGAAGCAGCCAGTAAGTTGGAAAACGAACGGCTGCTAATTAAAAGCCCGCAAGATCAACCCACAACAAGTACTGAAGCAGGCCATGCAGGATCAAGTGCAACTTCGTCGGCTGAGGGCAGTGCGTTTGGCTCACAATCACATCACTCACCATCACTGTCGACTACAGAAACAATAACTGGATCATTAGGCCGAGTACAATCATTCTCATTACAGGATTGGTATGTAAAGGTAGGCCTTTGTAAGCACAGTGCTGATGCACAGAAAAAACAGCACGAAAGCTTACCAGCAGCAACCCTGAACATTGAGCGGATGGTCCAGGCCTATCTGAACGACCCAACAGAGGTGTACGTTGATCAAAACCCATTGCAGTATTGGTTTTGGAAAAGGTTTGAATGGCCGCAGCTCAGCACGCTGGCGATAAGCTATCTGGCTTGCCCCGTCGCAAGTGTCTCTTCCGAACGTATTTTCAGTGCTGCTGGTTCCATTGTAACATTGAGAAGGACCAGTCTATCTCCAAAAAACGTGGAGAGGTTAACAATGATCAAAATGAATCAGCACTTCATACCACCGAATTACACAATACATGAATCAACGGAGGAAGATGAGGACAGCGGCTCAGGTGACGGAAGTAGTGTGTCAGATGATTATCTACTACTGGCTGAACCCCCAGAGTTTGAGGACGAGCTATACTTCCCTGACAATTAGGCTCGCACTTACTGTCTTCCTCCCTTTTTTCCCCCTTTGTTTATGTGTCTGTCGTTCCGGTTATAAACTTGTGAATCACAACAAATCCATTACCGCCGTCTTCTACTCTTCTAATTTAATATACAAGTTTCAGGTGTCTGCTATTTGACAGTACAGTCCTCCAAATCCAGCTCCTCCGCTCCATCATACTGAATCTCCTGCTCAATTCCATTTCCCTCATGAATGATGATTGGATGATGGTAACAACAAATTCAAACTTTCCTAGTCCTTCCAAAAGAAGTGGAGCATGAATCAGATGACTACTATAGCTATCCTCCTTTCAGAGCCGAGAGAGACTGGCCATTAACTGAAAATAAGATGGAACAGGTAATGATTGATGCCATGCATTGGACGCAGAGTCACAGACTGAATGATTTAGATTTTGTTGTGTTTGTTGTGCATGAATTTATGTAATTGTGCACTGCCACTAATCAACTTTATACAGAACACACTAAACTTAACTCAAGGTGAATTCAATTTTCCCCTTCTTGCAAATAAGAAATTTGTACTTCTCCTGCAGCTTGGTGATACATTGCTTTTAATTCAATACAGGAAGGGCACTCACTCAATCTGCGCAATGAGTATGATTGACACAACAGACCCGTCCATCATGATGATGGCGAAATAGACGGCCCGTTAACTTAAGATGAGAAGGAACAGGTAATGATGACAATTAATGGCATGCATTGGACACCTGACTCTGAGCGATTGGTCTTTGTCTTTCCGTTGTTGATTTGTTGTGCACAAAGTGATGTCAAAGTGTAGTGGTAATCTATCTTTCTGTACACAATAAAGAATGACTCAAGTCAGTAATATTTATATTTCTACTTTTGTTGTGTCATAAAAATTTTACTTATACTGCAGGCCGATCTTCACAGTCAGTCAGTAAAAGTATCGGGGATGATGATGAAGTCATGAGGACGTTTCATGAGTGGCATAAAACGGAAAAGCATAAAGGTAAACACGCCAAAAACAACCACAGCAGACACAAATGTCTGTGTAGAAGTGGAATAGAGTGTAGCGGTGGGATGACTGCAGTGCATTGATTTTACTAACTGAAACTGTAAAATGCAATGTTTGGATTGGATAATGTGCATGTGCTTTGCATTTGTCCAACTCTTTGAGAGAAAAAAAGGACTCTAAACTGTTAACGTAGGATGTGCTACTGCTAAGCACTGTGGGCCTGCTCTCTCCTGTTACTGTTGAAGGTCAATGCTGTAAACAACAGACTAGAGTAGTAGAGATGATGCATACATGCCACCTCGGAAAGCGTTCTTGTTGCACTACACCATCACTTGTTTAGGGTGTGTTTCCACGGTGGTCTGCAGGCAGTGGCGAGTGGCGAGGCGACACACCCAAGATTGATGGACGAGAGGAGCAAGAGGAATGCCGAGATGCAAATCCAGTCCACATTTTTGACCAGGATAAGACAGTAACAGTATCCACTTTTATCTTCTTTTAAATAATTTGATTAATATTTTGTATACAATCTTTAAAACACTGTGTTCTTGGAGTTGTTATTATCATCATTAGATTTGCTCTGTGTTTACGATTCTCCCCTACCAATATTTAAAATTTCTATTTGCTATCTGTAAAAGTATTAAGGCCGGAACAGAACAAGAACTAGAAGTGTATGTAATCCGGGTCTCTCATCATCATGCATGCATTGCCTTTTTCTCCCTTAACATATGGATATGGTAGTCCTCTTCAATGATTGTCGTTTGTTTGTCTATGTATGCATACTGTTTTTCTATATCAAACCTTTCCCAAAAACCCCCTTCCCATCCATTCAACAAACCCTAACCCTCTTCCCCCGGGCTGTGTGACTTATTGTCGAGGTGTAACTAAATTAAATGCACACCAATACTTAATCACACACTTGCTGGAGCAGATGTGGTGAAAGCAACACTACTTCAATTTCAAGGCAGAGCGATGATCTTCTTCTGCTTGCCCACCCATGAGTAGGATATTTCAGAGGTTATTTTATTTAACAAAGGGACACATACCTCAGCATGAATTGCCGGCATTGATTGGATTTGTTTGCTGTCATTCCTCATATACAGCACTTACTGTTAGGCTGTAGGCCTAGTCAAGTGACTCGACACAACTATAGTTTGTAACTCTGTCTAGTAGGCTATCCCAAACCACCATTCTGTTTTTTTGTCAAATATTTGGGCATATTATTGTTGCTCGTTAAGTTCTGTACTGTACTTCATTCTACTACTCCTCTAACAGTCTCTGAAAGGCGATTGACTGTCTCCTTTTCTTTTTTTGCAAATGCTGCCGCCCTGCCAGTGTCTACTACTACTACGCTACCACCACCACCACAATCATGGCATGTATGAAAAAGGAAACCATCTTCACCATGCATCCAGTGCTGTACCACAGTTGGACATAAACATCAAGCACCGGTAAGAGAGAAGTTTGGGGGAGGCAGAATTAATAATGGACATGTTGTCAATGATTTCTTTTTCACACACCAGTACAAAGAATGCATAGAATAGAGGACAGACTGAAAGTACTAGAAGGACCAGTCAATGAGTGAGGTGTGTCGCATCTATCTGTTTGTGTCTTATACAGTCAGCCAATTATTTAAATCAAACACAGGCTATGGGCGGCCATGCACCAGCAAGGAAACAGTGTGATGTAAAACAGTTACCCCACCTACAAAACATTAACAACATTGCATGTAACATAGAAAAATATATTTAATTTACCCTAACAAAAATAAACTAAACCCACAAAAGCTGAACCACCCCCTCCCTAACCCCAACCAAAGTCCATAGAAGTCTGTAACGCCCAAGTATCCCACCCACGCACCCACACAAGAATTAAAAAAGGGACAGAACAGGATGACAAGGACTAAGTGGTGGGGCGGGACTGAAGGAGGACACGCATCTGGCGCATCTCGAACTCTAAATGGGCGACGCGGCGTCTAAGGCCGTGGCAGTTGCAGCCACAGTGGGGGGGCACCGGAGAGGGCACGGTGGTGGCGGGCAGCTGCCAGACAGTGGCGCCGTACCACTGGAAGGCGGTGGCTGGGGCCCGGGCCACTGGAGGAGGCTTCAACAATTGCAGCCGCAGTCTCCTCCTCGGCTAGGACCACCAGCCGCCGGTATTCTCGCTGGATTGCCTCCAGCTTCCGGCGCCGTGCCTTGGCGGCCAACTCCTTCCGGTTGAGTTTAGGAGTAGCTGTGTATCAAAAAGAAAAAAACAAGACAATTGTAAAATATACTCTTAGAAAAACAGTAGGACAAGGTAATTATTCTTACACATAGTGGCATGGTAGAGTAGCACTATAAAATAAAGCACAGTAGTACATAACATTTTAAATGTCGCCCGTCCTTCTTCCTTCCACCCGTCTTTCACTTTTTAGTTGAACAGTGCACCAGGTGCTCTTCTCCATAAAACTTTCAAAGCGGAGTTGAAATCAGATAGATGAGGCCATTGGTTACTCAATACTCCCGCTCCTATGCCAATTAAAGGGAATTCTAGTCTTCTAGTTCACTCTTCAAACGTCCCCAACAACTCATACTTACTTACGACATCCTCATGCTAAAAGGGTGGGGGTCCCGTGGGGACAATTAATTAGGATGATGCGCCCGGCACAGTGGCGGGCGCATCCTGTTTTTTTTACATTCTGGTTGGCGTTGCCGAAAGCAATACTAAAATGTTGTGCTGCTTTTCCAAGCACAACATGATGGGGCCCCGCACGGAGCCTGTCACGTTTTGCTTTGAAAGGCGGGGGGTACCATAGCATAGGTAGGTACCCTCCATGGGGTCCCCCAAGCATACTCTGCAATGTCTGCATGCCTTTGCGTGGCGGACGGCAATGCCGCCACGCAAAGGCATTCCAAAATGCAGATTATATGGCTGGCGGTGTGTTCAGAGAGACACCACGTGCATATTGAACCCTTTTCCGCCTGGTCGACATGTGGGGGGTCTGAATATTTTCTACAGGGATGGCGGGAGATTTGCCCCTGCGGTGTCGGCAGTGAATTCCAGCCGGCCCGGCGGGGGCAATTTGCCCACCATCCTAATGGGGCCCTAAGTCACAACAGTACAGTATACATATACATACAATACACCCTTGCAGTGAGTGTACTGTCAAGTTCAACAATAGTTAAGGATTATGAATCTAATTTACCACCGCCTGCCACTGGTGCTGCCACTCCCCCTGCCGCTCCATCGGTATCGGCAGCAACTGCCGCATCCTCGCCCTCCGCGTCGCCTTCTTCGCTGGCCCCGGCAGTGGTGGTCGGTAGTGCACCTAGAAAACATTACACATTTGTTAGGCGTCATAAACACCTCCCCCCTATTGATCAGTAGCAAGTTTAAAAAATGAGTTAATACTAACATACATCACTAGTACAAATCAGGTAGTAGTACAGTAGACACTAATAGTTATATGTGATCATTGTAGCCTTTGCTTAATTAGCCCTAGCCATGCTACCATTTTACCTTTATGTCTTTTCTTTTTGCACATGTGACGTTACATTGCAGCTTCTTAAGACACCTTTGAGCCCACATGACCTGCCTCACACTGCTACTGTCTAGACTCTAGTGTACGCGCTGCGTACAAGCGGTCAACAAACATTAACAAGCCACTTTTTTAGGAAGTACTGGTGTACCACTGTTACTGTTAGTCCATATTGCTTATCCATAAATGCTACACTTTTTGGCACGGCTGAGAAATGCTTGCAAGTTGCAATATACTAACGCACACCATTTCATTTTTCGCATTACAGACGCAAGATTCCCTTCTACGAACCAGAGCTTCTGAATGATGCAACAACTACCAGTACTAGGTTCTTCTAAGGTGAGGGGTCCCTTCAATCACATCTTCATTTGTACATTCATATAAACTAAATTCCTAGGGGATGGTGGTGCTGCCTTCCACCACTGTTCAGTTATCATGATTTAATTCCCAACTGTATAAGTGTAACAATGTATATTGTTTTAATGTTATTGATTTTACGGTTGGTGCTGCATTTATAAGAAAACAGTATACAGACCTTCTCAAATTGAAATAAACATTTTGAACTTACATAGACTTGGTGGTATTTGGTGTGGACTAACTTACACAAGTGAGCAAATTAAAGTAAGGGTGTGCATGTGAATTGCTTCCACGACTGAGAGGTTGGGTGTGTTATGTTCTGGGTTGTCTACTTGTTGGGTATCTTGGGGGGAGGGTTCCGAGACCTAATATTTATGACAAGACAGTACTATAGTCAAGCAGTGGAATTGTGGTGGGTGCGGAATTTCTGATTGAGGTGTGCGAGGAAGGTCCAACCTACCATCACCAACATCCTATTTTCTGGTCCAAATGTCTTTGTATGTGCAAGATCTCTACAACAGTAATATGTCCTATAGGGTATCATATCAAAATAGTAATAAATCTGGTAGGGCTGTTGTTGCTGTGAATTTTCAAAGCCTCAAGATCAATAAGAGTAAAAGTAGTACAAGACGACGACCCAACGGATTAGACTCAATGGCTCGAGCTACTGGTGAATATAAATTTTATATTACAACCTTTCACAAAGAGTGGCACTGGCCAACTGGGCAAGACTAGCTCCTACAGTACAGACAGACTGATAGTATGTAATAGTAGTAGTACTCAAAGTCATCATAGCGGAGGCATGGATAAGATTTTTGAAACCGTACAGATCGAAGGATAATTGGTGGTAAAAAAATAGCATTTGGACACAAACAGTAGTTCGGGAAAAATATGGGGCAGTAAAAGTAATGGACCAAGAAATATTATTAAAAACAAGAAGACTTACTGGGGCCAGCAGAGGAGCCCTCAGCGGTGTCCTCCTGGTGGTGTTCTACTTCTGAGTGTCCCGCCGACTGCCCAGTCCCTGTCGGTCTGCCCCTGGGTGCTGATGAACAGGAAAGATATAATAGAGACAAACATTGATGGATGGTGTCAAACAAATACAATATTTTTCAACAACGGTCAAAAAACACTTCTGTAAACAACAATTGCAGTAACTAAATTGACCGATCTCATCTGGTCAACAAGTAATATCGGGGGATTCGCAGTTCGACTTCTGAAGTTACTATTTATCAACAGTAATCCAGTCTTCCTTTCTGATTCCAGAATACTAAGTTACAACTAAGCCTAAGTACAACGTACCACCCAACCTAGCCCACCTATTCCAGGCATGCCAATTGTACATTAAGTATGCATTTCCACTGTATTCCTCAACAATGCATATGGTCAAATCATGGAGGACACATGAACATGACTACATTTTTTGTATACACCAAATTTGGGTTTTATTGATTGATGCTGATCTGCTAGTGCTAAGTAACTGCTAAGCCTACCACCACTCATTGAACAAACTAGAAAAGGTTCTAATAAAGACTGCCGTACTAGCAGCACGTCACGTAACTGAGTGAGGGGGCATCACGCATACCACTAACAAATTAGAAGCTCATACAAAGTACGTAAACCTAAGTATCAATCCGCCCCTATCTATTAGTGACAGGACAAAGTAAGGAGTGGACTAGAGTCACTGTAGCATTACGTAACTTCATTTCTCTAAAATAAACTCGTAAAGAATCCCGCTAAGCAAGCGCAAACGCAAAGCTGCAAACAAGTAAGATTAGTAGTAGCGCAGAAGAGCACCTGTGTCATAATCACAAGACTTTTAAACGTTATTAACCTGGAATGTATTGTAAGCAGCAACATTCTAGCTGGTTGGAAGGAAAAAAAGATATTCGGAATATATAACACAGAGCAGAAGAACAGACACAAAGTTGTAATATTTAAATCAGTACTCACCAAGCCCCGGGACCTCTACTCCTAGCAGGTCCAGCAGGTCCTGCTCACGGTCCAGGATGTCGGACCACCGGTGCGTCAGCTGCGCCTGGATGCACCGGACCCCAGAGAAGTGCGACACTGCCCGGTGCACCTTCCCCCACCGCTGCCGATGCTCCCGGAGGCTGTACCCGGACCCAGGCCTGCCACCTGCTGCCAGGGTTGAGGGGAGGTGGTGCTGCACAAAGAAAATTAGTGCAGCCAACTCCACCTCCCCAAATAAGGCCCGTGCCTGCACCCCTTGTGGGCGCCGCCTTCCGCAAGGAAGGCGGTCGCGGCTCTGGCTGCGCCGGCAAACAGCCCTACCCTTGGACATGGTTCTGGGGACGGGGCGGGAAAGAAAAGGTAATAAATAAAGGAGTAAAGGAAATAAATAGCAGGCAATAGAAAGAGAAAAAGTAGCTAAAAAACAAAAAAAAAGTAGACAAAAACAAAAAACTATAGAAGCTGGAAAATAGTGAGATAAATAATAAATAGGAAAGATAAAAAAAAAGTGGGTTTAAACCAAGGATTGAAAAGATTTGTAGAGGATTGAAAAACAGGCCCCAGAACCATGCAATAGAGTGAAAAACAAGATGGCCGCGCCCATTGCAACCACGTGCGCAAGTTTGCGCGATATTTCCTCCCCGAGCAAGCAAAAAGCAACGCGATCAAGTAAAAGCGGTCGCGAACAGGAAATATCGACCGCGAACGGGCGCGAACATGCATTGCGCGACCCGGAACAGGAAGTAAGCATCGCGAGAGGGCGAGACAAGTGAAAACAAGATGGCCGCGCCCGTGAGCAACCGCATGGGTAAGTTGGCGACCCGCGATCGAGCAAAAAATACCGCGAACAGGTGGGAAAAAAACATCCGCGTCTTCGCGATATTTCCGGCGTGTTTGCGGAGATTTTCAGCATTTTCACGATAATTTGCGAAAGTTAATTTCGCAAATTCCGCCCACCCCTAGTTGTATTCCACCAGCTAGTGCGTATGCTATGACACTCTCTAGCCCATGTGCACTGTAACAAAACCCCGTGAATATGTCATGCCACACTTGCTACGCATGGGTTATATTGCCCCATCTAATGTGCCTTCCTAGATGCCTATGTTATAACGCACAGCGCTATGCTATACATATTACAATCTGGGATCCATATCTTTGTCACAGTGCATATGCAACGTTACACTCCCCAGCACATATTTTATATTATAACTTTAGAGACTAGTTAGGTTACACAACACTGCCCTGTGCATATTACACTCCAAGGCGCATATCGCATAGCATGCACTAGTGCCTGTGCTATCTCGCGTTGTCCGATGAATCTGTCATTGCGCACAGTGTATTGCATATTATATTTCACGCCCCGGTTCATCGTATATCACACTTTTTGGTGCATGGTTTATACCATATACTATATCTAGTTTTCATTTTCAATCATGCTCTCAGGACTATGTTCTATATAACACTGCGTCCACCTACCCTTTTCACGGGCATTACATTTTGCGATGGGGGTGGAGGTTCAGGGGGTGTTTCTGCCAAGAGAGCCCGGAGTCACAGTCACAAACGTCCTCTTCTTCCTGAATAAAAGTGAGATTATGCTGCATACTTGTTCATATTTTAAGTAGTTCGCACAGACACACATTTTAAAATCAATAAAGTTCCTAATACCTACCTTCTCTGAACAGTTAGCTTGCTGCCCCATCCACCTCCTCCCTATCCACTGTTGTCTGAATCTATGGACTAGCCTCCTCCCTCCTGCCATGCATGGTCTGATGTGCTGCCACTGCCCTCCATTTAGCATGATGTACCAGTCCACTCCTCCTGCCCTCCATTGCCCAATTCTATGGCCCATCATTGACCTCCTGCTTAGCCTCTGTGCTTAGCTTGCTTCCCCTATTCTCCTTCCCCCTGCTCCCCCATGTCTTTGTGCATGCCCCTGCTCCATCCTTTTTGCCCACCATATTCCATGGACCTGACACTCCTATCTACTCTGAGTGTTCTGTTGTGCTGCCACTCCCCTCCCACCTGCCTAGCATTGTCAGATGACTGTAACCTTTCCCTGCCACCTCCACCCTGCCTGTCCACATGCCATTCCCCTATCCCCTTTCTCCTGTCCTCCATGGTCCATTTTACTGCCACACCCTTCTGCCCTCCCTTGTCTGTTGTGCTGCAACTGCTCCTCCTGCCTGCCCTGCACGGTCTGTTGTGAAGCCCCTTCCCCTGAACTCTCTTGTTTGTGCCCAGGTCCTGACCCTCCCTTCTATCCTCCATGGTCCTTTGTGTATCCCCCTGCACCCTCCTTCTTGCCCATCATAGCCATTGTGCTGCCAGTAACCCTCCCGCTTGCCATGCAGGGTCTTCTGTGCTGCCATGGCCCCTCCCACCTTCGCTGTGTGGTCAGCTAGCTGCCCCTGACCCCCTCACACCTTCCCTCCATGGTCTGTGTGTATGCCATCATCGTCTCACTGTTGCTCTCCATGGTGTGTCTTGTTTCTAGTGCCCATCCTGGCCTGACCTCCATGGTCATCTTGCTGCTCCTGCCCTGCCTCCTTGCCCCCAGTCCACTGTTTCCATGTGCAAACCCCTATTCCCTCCCTCCTGGCTTGTCTGTTCCAATGTAATGCCCCTTATCCATCCCTCCTGCCCTTTGTGGTCTGTTATGCTGCAGCTTTCTCTCCTGTCTGTCCATTATGTTCAGCTAGCTACCATTGCCTCTTTCCCCTCTGTTCTCTGCTGTCCCTGTGCATGGTCCTGTCCCCTCCCTATTGCTTTCTATGGATTGTTGTGCTGCACTCCTGTCCCGCATGCGCTGTGTGGTGTATTGTGCTGCTGCAAACCCTGATGCCTGCCCTGTAGGGTCAGTTTGGTGCACCTCTCCATGTCCCTCCTGTCCTCTGTTATCCCAGTCCATGTCCCTACCCCAATTCCTCCCGCCTACCATGATCCAATGTACCATACTTGCGAGCATTTTGAACTCAGTAAGAGGGAGATTTTGAAAAAAAACTGGGGTATTGATTTTCCCCTTTGAGTTACATTGAAAAAGAGGAGATTCTAGACAGGAGAAAGATAAAAAAAAGCCCATTTGAGCTTAAAAACATTGGACGTTTCCTGGCTGAAATGGGTCTGTTGGCATGTATGGTTGTACTACCACTGCCTCTTCCTTCTGCCCACAAAGGTCTATTATATTGCCACAGCCTCTCTTGACAGTCCTGTATTGTTGGTTTGTTGCCCCTGCCCCCCTTTCCACTGCCCTCCATAGTCTGTTGTGCTGCCACTCCCCTTCCTGCCTGCCCAGTGTGGTCAAATTGTTGCCTCTGCACCCTCTTACCTGCCTTCAATTTTCAGAGTCCGTGCCCGTGGCCTGTGCCTCTCAACAGTATCCTAATGAACAACTAGATTGCTAACATTCTATATTTATTACAAAAGTGTGGAATGCCTGACGTCATATTGATGTAATCAAAACTGTAATACCTAGACCATTTCCTTTAGAAATTAAATATATGAGAGGGTCTTATTTGCATCAAAATTATGGTTAGTGCTCTAAAATCTAAAATGAGGACATATTTTCTGACTTTTCAAATAGCGACAAAGCACTTTTAAATTATTTGTTATCTTTATTTTTTTTTATCCAGTTGACCACTTGATTAAATGTTTCACTTAGGGGAGAGGATGTGGTGTTACTTCCAGAGCTGCAGACTTTGCAACTGGGGAACCAAGTTGGAGTTTCTGCTTCAGCTCTACATTCTGTGAATCTGGTCAAGTCACTTAATCTCCCCATGTCTACAACCAAAATGAATTTGTTCTTGTGTGATGTAACCAGTGCTCATGTAAAGCACTCCAATACCTGATAAGTCTGCACTATATAAAACTGCAAAAACACAAAAATAAGTGTTTTCCACACTTCTATCATTGGGCTATACTTGGGCTACATCTGGGTGATATCTGGGCTACATTTGGGCTCTTTTGTATCTGGTGGCCATCTTGTGAGACTTATTTGTTATGAAGTTTTCCAATTTCCTCATTTACTGCAGTCTCCTCAGTAGGAAATACTTTCATTTTTCTACTTTGGTTCCATCCAGAAGGCATTCAGATGTGTCACACATTTGCCATAAATTCTGAATGGTAGCACTCTAGTTGCTCATTAGATCACTGTAGTAAAGCTACTGCTCACCAGGGAAGTCTGCTGCTGGTATTGAAAGTGCATTTTTCAGTCTGCATGTCAGATTTTTTTAATGAAATAGAAGAGGATTTGAGAAGTCAAAATGTGCCCTCGTTTTTCTTTCTGCAGAACTAATCATAATTTCTATGGCAAAATGAACCCCCTAATTTTGTTCCTTTGCAAATTAAATGTTTTAAGTGTTACCACTTTATTCCAATCAAGATGGCTTCAGGTATGCCATACTTTTGTCATTAGTAAGACTGTTAGCGCTCTAGTTGTTCTTTAAAACACTCTGGGACATTCTGTCATTGGGCTATACTTGGGCTACATCTGGGTGATATTTGTGCTACATTTGGGCTCTTTTGTCTCTGGTGGCCATCTTGGGAGACTTATTTATTATGAAGTTTCCTAATTTCCTCATTTACTACAGTCTCCTCTGTAGGAATACTTTTTTTACTTTGATTCCATCAAGAAGGCATTCAGATGTGTCACACATTTGACATACATTCAGAAGGTTAGCACTCTAGGTGCTCATTAGATCACTGTAGTAAAGCTACTGCTCACCAGGGAAGTCTGTTGCTGGTATTGAAAGTGCATGTTTCAGTCTGCATGTCAGAATTTTTTAATGAAATAGAAGAGGATTTGAGAAGTCACTCAAATTGTGCCCTACTTTTTCTTTCTACAGCACTAAGCATACTTTCTATGGCAAAATGAACCCCCTCATTTTGTTCCTTTTTAAATTAAATGTTTTAAGAGTTACCACTTTATTCCAAACAAGATGTCTTCAGGTGTGCCACACATTTATCATAAGAAGGACTATTAGTGCTCTAGTTGTTCTTTGGAACACTCTGGAAATCTGCAGTAGAACACAAAGGAATCAACTGATAGTCTCTGACCTTTTTGTATGTACATGTTTTACTGAGAATGTCAGACTTCATTCTCACATGACTGAGAAAGATAATGTGAATTTACAGAAAATATGCTCTCAGATTAGCTTATAGATCACCTTCCAAACTTCTGTTGGAAAAGCATGAGAAAATAGTCTTCTCTCAAACATGATTCATGATATCCCAGCAGAAGGCTTTTACACATGGTAAAATCACCTTAGAACATACCACAATTCCTAAAATGAGTATGGTACCATCAACAAATGATTTATAATGTAACTAAAGTCTTAAAACCTTCGATTAACTGCAATGCTTTTTAATGAGGTGCTATCATGTATATTGGTCCTAAGATGGCTGCCAATCAGATCTCACGATGAGATGTGTGGTTAGGCTCCGCCCAGATATATATGTGATTTTACTTTTGATTTTCTCAGGAACTGCTGAACGGATTTACACCATTTAAGCAAAAGGCACAACTCTGAACCAAGGTCTACCTTTCTGCCAAATTTGGTGTAATTCTGGGCTGTAGCTGCGGCTAAAGATCCTATGGGAAATTGCATTGGGAAAACACATTTTGGGACCCCCTTTTTTCTCAGCCCCGCTACACGAATCATCCCGAGACTTTCAGGATAGGAGCGGACCGGAGCTCGCCAAATGTTTTGAAATTTTCGTGAAGATTCGTCAATGGGCGCCAAAGTTATTCCAAGTAGAATGTTGCAGATTTCCTATGGAAAATAGGCCCTAACTATAACTACCTACTGGCGACCGCCAGTAGGTAAGATATATATATATATATATATATATATATATATATATATATATGTATATATATATATATATATATATATTATCTACTGGCGGTCGCCAGTAGATAGTTATAGTTAGGACCACGTTTCCATAGGAAATCCGCAACATTCTATTTTGAATAACTTTGGCGCCGGTTGACGAATCCTCGCGAATTTTTCAAAATAGGTGGGGCGCTATGCTCCGCTCCTACCCTGAAAGTCTCGGGGGGATTCGTCAAGCGGGGGCTGAGATAAAAGGGGGGTCCCAAAACGCGTTTTTCCCATGCATTTTTCCATAGGACCTTTAGACACAGCTACAGCCCGAACGGCTGAACAGAATTACTTGAAATTTGGCAGAGAGGTAGTCCTCAGGTCAAGGAAGTGCCTTTTGTAGGTTTGGTGTAAATCTGTTCAGTAGATCCTGAGAAAATAGCCTTTAAATCAATATATATATCTGTGGCAGCTTACGGTGCGCTTACGGTGCGCTTACCGTACGCGTACGGTGACGTGCGCGAGCGCAATTCTGATTGGCCCTTAGATCTTAGTAAACATTCGAATCGGTCGAAACCAGGAAGCGGCGTCCGCCATTTTCTCTCTCGCACTCTGACAGGGGGTTGAAAAACAAAGTCCAAAAACATGTAAAGGGGCTGTTTAGACAGCTCCCAAGCACCTAGCCATGTTGAGGGAGTACCCAACGATCCCCCAAGTGAAAAAAGGCAAACTTAATTTTTTCGAAAATTTCGCCGATTACGCTTACCGTACGCGTACGGTAAGAAATATTAAAAAAAAGAAAAAATCTCCACATTCTCCCCACCCCGTGTGCAAAAGGTGCCCGCAGGGCACCTTTTTTGCATGGCTAATCAGAGTTAAATCAAACATATATTTTACCTGTAACAACGATGCTCATCATATGTCCTCCATGTGCGCACGGTGCGCGAAGCGCATCGTGCGTTCATGGCCCATGTAGCGAAGCACAGCTTCGCGCACCGCGTGCTCACTGTGCGCGCACGGTGCGCGAAGCGCACCGTGCGCGCACGGAACGAACTGCGTTAAGTGGGCGCGCACGCCACAAATGGCGTAAAGTAACTTAGCATTTAAAAAAACGTACAAATTCACTGAAAAAACCATAGGTTTCACACACGTTATAGTTAGGAATTAGCATTTAAAAAACCTTGCAAATTCACTGAAAAAACCATAGGTTTCACACATGTTATAGTTAGCTGGACATTTTACTGATAAAAAACCAATGAAATTCCCCCGTTATAGTTACTGTAGGCAACTATAACTCACGCGACCGGAAATCCTCTGCTGATGACATATGTGTCTTTATGAAAAAAAAATATTTGTAATATATGTATAGCTAAAATTTAATGGAAGAAGACATGGGCAAATAAGTGTCTAAATACAGTATTAGCATCAGCAGAGGATTACGGTCGCGTGAGTTATAGTTGCCTACAGTAACTATAACGGGGGAATTTCATTGGTTTTTTATCAGTAAAATGTCCAGCTAACTATAACATGTGTGAAACCTATGGTTTTTTCAGTGAATATATATATGTATAAATGAATCTATATAACTATATATATATATATATATATATATATATATATATTATCTACTGGCGGTCGCCAGTAGATAGTTATAGTTAGGACCGTGTTTCCATAGGAAATCCGCAACATTCTATTTAGAATAACTTTGGCGCCGGTTGACGAATCCTCGCGAAATTTTCAAAATAGGTGGGGCGCTCTGCTCCGCTCCTACCCTGAAAGTCTCGGGGGGATTCGTCAAGCGGGGGCTGAGAAAAAAGGGGGGTCCCAAAACGCGTTTTCCCCATGCATTTTCCCATAGGACCTTTAGTCCGAGCTACAGCCCGAACGGCTGAACAGAATTACTTGAAATTTGGCAGAGAGGTAGTCCTCAGGTCAGAGATGTGCCTTTTGCAGGTCTGGTGTAAATCTGTTCAGTAGGTCCTGAGAAAATAGCATTTAAATCAATATATATATCTGTAAGCGCGCTCCGTGCGCTTACGGTAAGCTTACCGTACGCGTACGGTGCCGTGCGCGAGCTCAATTCTGATTGGTGGTTACATGACTGTAAACATTCGAATCGGTCGAAATCAGAAAGTGTCGGCCGCCATTTTCTGTCTCTCGCACTGAAAAACAAAGGTGGATAACGTGAAAAGGGGGCAACGGAGAGAGTTGCAGACCCCCTAGCGTTTGTCAGGGGGTCCACGAAGGACCAAAAAGTACGAAAAATACATTTAATAATTTTAAAAAAAAATCGCGGAGTGCGCGTACGGTAAGCTTACCGTACGCACACGGCAAAAAAAAAACGAAATAACAATCACATTTATTAAATAAATTGAAGGACCCGCAAGGGAAAAAAAAAATTGTTACTGTGTAAAAAAAGGCGAGGTGCGCAGGGTGTGCGCACGGTGAAAAAACAGAAAATAAATAAATAAATAAATACATAACTTGGCATTTAAAAAACCGTACAAATTCACTGAAAAAAACGTAGGTTTCACACACGTTATAGTTAGGAATTAGCATTTAAAAAACCTTGCAAATTCACTGAAAAAACCATAGGTTTCACACACGTTATAGTTAGCTGGACATTTCACTCGTAAAAAACCAATGAAATTCCACGTTATAGTTAGATCAGGTAACTATAACTTGCGCGACCGCAATCCACAATGTGTCATTTCAGATGTCATCATTGATGTGATGAGTGATGTCACTGACCATGTCATGAGTGATGTAATATGTGACGTCATCAGCAGTTTATTGTGAGCGCGCAAGTTATAGTTACCTGATCTAACTATAACGTGGAATTTCATTGGTTTTTTACGAGTGAAATGTCCAGCTAACTATAACGTGTGTGAAACCTATGGTTTTTTCAGTGAATATATATATATATATAATTATATAAGAATCCAAACAGCTATCTCCCACCTCCAGCCGGCGAGGAAGAAGCACACGGACACCAAATCGTGCTTCAAAGGTATTTAATGTTGTTCAGCACCCACACAGCACGCCATTACGCGTTTCGGCCACCAGATGGCCTTGATCACATGAAGTAACTGCTGAAACATTATGCTTTTATAATTCAAGAGCACTCTGAAATCTCGTGATGCTTGTGTCCATGGACATGGAAAAAATACATTGGTTTCTAAGTTTGTTATATGGTGATGGAAAACATGTAACAAATACAAATACATTGGCAAATGAACCAGCATGGGTCGGAAACGTTAAATAGTTATACAAATCGGTAAACCTGATTTAAACTGCTCTTTCATGTTGATAGTGATATCACAACCTTGTAACTACAAGTTGTTCTGCATAGGTTTAAGGTACAGTGCTACGTTGTGCAAATACGCAATAACAGGTGCAAAATTTGATATCTAAAGTGCAAAAAAGTACTGTCAATGTGCAACAAGATGCAAATGTGCAAAATACGCAAAGGTAGTGCAAACTGCAAATAGATGCATATTAATGCATATAGTGACCATAGATACTGTCCTTAAATATTGCACAATCAGAATTCATTACCACCTATCAACATATGTTAAAGGAATATCCGATGATAAAATCTAAATGAGCGACCAAAAATAACTGTTAAAATCAATAGCCAATGTAAAGGATCCTAAAACCAATCTAAAAGTGAGTAAAGTGCAAAACTAGTGAAATAATGATAAAAATCCAGCGGGAATCCAGCGAGGAGGTAGATAAGAGGAACACTCCAAAGTACTATTCTCCTAAATTAAATTCTGTCATAACAGATACATAATGTCAACCAAGAACATAGATTTTAACAAACATGAGTCCCAAGTTAACAAAGGTCCCCAAAGCTGCTTGTAGCTTGATGGTGTAATACCCAGATGGGGAAGGAAACTCGGATGACAGTGTCCTAATGTTTGGAAAACTGGAACATATCGTTAAGTGGAGAGAGCATTTGATGTTCATTGCTTTGTTGTCTGTCGCCTCACTCCTTTAAAATTGGAAAGACAAAAGTAGGGGAAAGTATAAAAGGAGCAAATTAGTCCAAACGACTGGGTAACAGTTCTGTTCCAAATGCAATTGGAAACTGGTATTCATATGATTAGCAAGGATACAGGTAAGGATAACAAGGTCAGTCAAACAGTAGGATATCTACGGACATGGGAAATTGATACTATATGCACTGCATGAAACAATCAAGAAAGATAAAAGCTGATCTTAAAATGAGAGAGAGCACAGAAGTAATTCCCTACGGTCTGCCAGTAATCAGATAAAATTGTGTAGATCTTCATTGGTGTTAAGGCCCATAGGTGCTTTACTATCGAACTCGAGTATGTATTTAGTTTCGAGTTGTCTAAGGGCTTTTTCTCTATTGCCCCCTCTTCGCTGTGCGGGGACACCATCAACAATGAAATATTTCAGGCAACTAAGATCATTATTGTGTTGTTTTCTGAAATGCCGTGCTACGGGGTAGCTGGAATCATTATTTACGATTGCCCTTAAGTGCTGTAAAATTCTTACGTGGGCCTGTAGCTTGGTGCTCCCAATGTAATTCAGGCCACATGTACAAGAAAGGACATAAACCACAAATTCAGATCTACAAGTGAAGTGACCCTTAATTTGTCTAGGGTTATCACTGAACGGGACTGAGTACTGACTGGTGTTCTGACCGAATTTACAAGCTCTACAACTGGTGCATTTGAAGAAACCTCTTCTAGGTTTTAGCCATGAACTGTTGGTCGGGGTTTGGTTGTTGGGTCTCATAAGCTCCTCTCTCATGGTTCTGGCCCTTCTGAATGTCAACACTGGTTTTGAAGGTAACATGGGGGCCAGGACACCATCAGTCAATACGATTGGCCAGTTTTTATTTACCATGGCTCTGATCTTGCTGTGTTGTTTGTTGAATGTTGTGATCAGGCGTGGTACATTTGAATTTGTTTTTTCAAATGTGCCCACTGTACTTTGTACACTCGTATTAACTGATTTGTCTATGAGTAGGGAGTTTCTGGGAGTGGATTCAACTTTTTTATAGGCTTCCCTGAGGGTCCCCTCAGAGTAACCCCTTTGCCTCATCCTGTTCATTGCTTCTTCTGAACATCGTACCCTCTCCTCCGGTATGCTGCATATTCGTTTAATACGGAGGAGTTCCCCATAAGGGATACTTTTTATGAGGTGTGATGGATGGGCACTGCTGGCGTGTAGGATGGAATTGCCAGCGGTGGGTTTCCTATACAGACATGTTTCTACATGGTTATCAACAATCGTAACAGTGGTATCTAAAAATTCAACTGATGTGTTGTCTATCTTAAAAGTGAATTTGAGATTAAAAGCGTTATCATTTAAAACCCCAATAAAATCAATCACACTTTCACGATCGCCTCTCCAAACCATAAAAACATCATCAATGTATCTATACCACTCTGCAATCTTGGATCCAAACACATTAGCATGGGTTCCCATGAGAACCTGCTCCTCCCACCAGCCAACATGCAAGCAGGCATAACTGGGGGAAAAGCAAGCTCCCATGGCAACTCCCCTCTTTTGAGAATACAGTTCATTTTCAAACATGAAATAGTTGTTATGCAATGCCCAGTGAATAAGTTCTAAAAGCATATTGTTATGATTATAAAACTTGATTGGTCTGCAGTCCAGATAGTGTTTAGTGGCGGCAATCCCTGTGTTGTGTTCTATACTAGTATACAGGGACTCTATGTCAAGAGTGACCAATAAGAAATCCTCATGCCATTCAATTTGAGCTAGTTTCCTGATAAAATCGCCAGTATCCTTAATGTACGTTGGTAAGGCTCGGACTAATGGCTGTAAAAAATAATCCACATACTTACTGGCGTTTTCACTGATGCTCCCAATAGACGAAATGATTGGTCTGCCAGGTACTGGCCTCACGCCTTTGTGGATTTTTGGTATCAGGCGGAGCGTTGGGATGATCGGAAATTCATTGAACAAAAACTCAAATTCTTGGCTAGAAATTAATCCCTGCCTTTTATAAGCATGTAACATTTTCTTAAGGGATTCCTTAGAAGTGTTGTAAATTTTCAGGCTGATTTTCTCATAGCACTCAATGTCTGAAAGCTGCCTTTTTACTTCAATCCTGTATTCCTCCTTGGGCCAGATGACCACATTGCCCCCCTTGTCGGACATGCAAATTATGAGGCCAGGGTTACTGTTCAATTTGCGGATCAAGTTCTTATATTCTAAATCTCGTTGTTTTGTTTTCCTGCTGTTGAAACTAGTGACCCGATAGAGATGCTTTAGGTCGTTGGTTACCATCTCTTGGAAGATGTCGATCGCGTCCTTGGGCATCATAGGGATGAAGTTGGATTTGCCTCTGAAGGGGCTTAGCCCTGCACATGGTTCTGTGCCAATGATTGAAGTAAGTCTGTCTTGGGAGGGCCGTATGTCGACTGTCTGGCTAGGGGAATCATGATTCATTCTGGTCAGATCCGCCAGAGTAAGAAGTAACTAGGGGTGGGCGGAATTTGCGGAATTAACCTTCGCAAATTATCGCGAGAATGTTTAAAATTATCGCAAACAAGCAGAAATATCGCGAAGATGCGGAAGTTTTTTTCCGGCATGTTCGCGCGATTTTCTGCATGGTTGCGGGTCGCCAACTTACCCATGTGGCTGCTTGCGGGCGCGGCCATCTTGTTTTGAGTTGTTCTCGCGGTGCATGATCGCGAGAAGAAAGACGTGATCGCGCGACGCATGACGTCACTGCGGGCGTGAACTGTCGCGAGACAGCGCAAATGGCTAAAAACAATACAACATCTCATGGAGAACGCGACCGGATCAAGAAAACTTGTCGGCGAACGCAGGGATTCAGGTAAGGCGATCGCGCGCGCGCGAGAATGTATCATTTTACAGCGCGAGCAAGAAACAAATTATCGCCAAGCTGCGGAAACCGGAATTTTTGACATTTTCGCGCTCTCCGCGGAACGCAAAAATGTCAAAATATCGCAATTTCCGCGAACGGAACGAAATTTTTGCCCAGGCCTAGAAGTAACTGTGCATCTGCAGATTCCAAGTTGTGGTCATTGGGAATTGCACTGGTGTCATTAGGGCCCATGTTCGTTTTACTGCCAGATTTGATGGTAAAAAACTTTTTTAATTTCAACTTCCTTGTAAAATTGAATAAATCTGCTCTGGTTTTGCAGTAGTTGAAATTATTGCCAGCGCAATATGAGAGGCCCAAGGAAAGGATATTCTCCTCTTTGGAGGTGAGCACGATCTTGGATAGATTCACTACGGTGTTTTTGTTGGTTTGGTCCTCATCTAACGTCGTCGCCATTGTGATATATATAATTATATGTGTATATATCTATCTACCTATCTATATATATATTCACTGAAAAAACCATAGGTTTCACACATGTTATAGTTAGCGGAAATTTTACTGATAAAAAACCAATGAAATTCCCCCGTTATAGTTAGTGCAGGCAACTATAACTCACGCGACCGCAATCCTCTGCTGATGCTAATACTGTATTTAGACACTTATTTGCCCATGTCTTCTTCCATACATTTTTAGCTATACATATATTACAAATATTTTTTTTTCATAAAGACACATATGTCATCAGCAGAAGATTGCGGTCGCGTGAGTTATAGTTGCCTGCACTAACTATAACGGGGGAATTTCATTGGTTTTTTATCAGTAAAATTTCCGCTAACTATAACATGTGTGAAACCTATGGTTTTTTCAGTGAATTTGCAAGGTTTTTTAAATGCTAATTCCTAACTATAACGTGTGTGAAACCTATGGTTTTTTCAGTGAATTTGTACGTTTTTTTAAATGCTAAGTTACTTTACGCCATTCGTGGCGTGCGCGCCCACTTTACGCTGTTAGTGCCGTGCACGCACGGTGGGCACGCGGTGCGCTACGCGCACCGCGTGCCCACGTTACGCTAGATGGGCCATGTACGCACGATGCGCTTCGCGCACATGGAGGACATATGATGCACTTCGTTTTGAAAGGTAATATTTTAATTTTTCCTATTTTTTATAAGCCATGCACAAATGGTGCCCTTCGGGCACCATTTGCACACGGGGTGGAGAGAGTGTGGATAATTTTTTTTTTTAAATTTTTTTTTAAAAATATTTTAGTTTATCTCATGTATAATAAGCCATGCACAATTGGTGCCCTTCGGGCACCAATTGCACACGGGGAGGAGAAAGGGTGGATAATTATTTATTTTTTTAAATTTTTTACCGTACACGTACGGTAAGCGTAATCGGCGAAATTACCGAAAAAATAAAAATTCCGTTTTTGGCCTTGGGGGATCTTTGGGGACTCCCTCAACATGGCTATGTGTGTGGGAGCTGTCTAAACAGCCCCTTTACATGTTTTTGGGCTTTATATTTTAAAAATCACTCTCAGTGCGAGAGAGAAAATGGCGGCCGCCGCTTCCTGGTTTCGGCCGATTCGAATGTTTACTAAGATCTAAGAGCCAATCAGAATCGCTCTCGGGCACGCCACCGTACGCGTACGGTAAGCGTACCGTAAGCGCACCGTAAGCTGGCTCAGATATATATATTGATTTAAAGGCTATTTTCTCAGAATCTACTGAACAGATTTACACCAAACCTACAAAAGGCACTTCCTTGACCTGAGGACTACCTCTCTGCCAAATTCCTAGTAATTCTGTTCAGCCGTTCGGGCTGTAGCCCTGTCTAAAGGTCCTATGGAAAAATGCATGGGAAAAACGCGTTTTGGGACCCCCCTTTTATCTCAGCCCCTGCTTGACGAATCCCCCCGAGACTTTCAGGGTAGGAGCGGAGCGTAGCGCCCCACCTATTTTGAAAAATTCGCGAGGATTCGTCGACCGGCGCCAAAGTTATTCAAAATAGAATGTTGCGGATTTCCTATGGAAACGTGGTCCTAACTATAACTACCTACTGGCGACCGCCAGTAGGTAATATATATATATATTCACTGAAAAAACCATAGGTTTTAGGGGTGTTATAGTTAGTTGGACTTTTCACTTGTACAAAACCATTGAAATTCCCCTGTTATAGTTAGTTCAGCTAACTATAACTCGCGCGCCCGCAATGCACTGCTGATGACGTCACATATTACATCACTCATGACATGGTCAGTGACATCACTCATGACATCACTGGTGACATCTCAAATGACATCACTGATGACATCACTGATGACATCATCCAGTGAATGTGTGTTTTTCTGAAAAGTAAATATGTTTTATTTATGTATATCTCAAGGTCGATGGAAGAATAAATGGGTATATAAGTGTCTAAATGGATGATTTGTTTTTGAAAAATTGATTGTGTAACTGACTGATTAAGTGTATCATAGTGAATACATGGCTTAGTGAGTAATGTTTAAATATGTAAATATCTGTGTCAGTCTCTCACTTTGTGTATAACTGGCTGCATGGGTTGGTGAGTAGCTACATGGGTGTCTATATAGGTTATTAGTTGTTTTTTTGAGTATCAGTCTGAGTGTCTGCATGGTTCGGTGGGGGGTATTACGTAGTGCATAGGTGCATGAATGAGTGACTCACTCTTTGTATGTGTTGAAGACAGCATGTGTGCAGGACTGTATGGGTGGATGAGTGTGTGTATGGGTGTGTTAGTGAGTGAATGACTGTCTCCATAGTGTCTTTATGAGTAACTACATATGTTTTTAAACTAGTATAAGTGACTATTGGTGTATATAAGTGAGTATATGTGAGAGTGAGAGATTGAAAGAGTTCCTGTATGAATAAGTATGTGTTTCTATAAGTGATTGTTTAATAGACTAAGTATGTGTACGTTTCCGTAGAAGTAAGTGTGGTGGTGTGTGTATAACTGTATATGCAAGTAAATGTATGTTTGATTCTTTATTAGCATGAGTGACTATGTGTGTGAGTAACTCTATGGATGAGTGGCATTGTCTAACAGGATGTATAGGTGTATGAGTACATATGATGAGTGAGTACATGTATGAGTGACTGTAAAGGACTGTTGGTGAATGAGTGGATGTGTATGTGGATCTTAGAATTACTGAAGAGGTTGTTGTAACTGGTATTGGTATGTCCATTGTTTTGAACATTTTAGTCTCTATTTTTGAATGTGTGTATCAAAGGTTATATTAGGGTGAGAGGAGGTCTGCCACTCTATCACAAGGATGATGTCGTCAGTGATGTCATCAGTGATGTCATTTGAGATGTCATCAGTGATGTCATGAGTGATGTCACTGACCATGTCATGAGTGATGTAATATGTGACGTCATCAGCAGTGGATTGCGGGTGCGCGAGTTATAGTTAGCTGAACTAACTATAACGGGGGAATTTCACTGTTTTTTTACGAGAGAAATGTCCAGCTAACTATAACGTGTGTGAAACCTATGGTTTTTTCACTGAATATATATATATATATATATATATATATATATATATATATATATATATTATCTACTGGCGGTCCCCAGTAGATAGTTATAGTTAGGACCGAGTTCCCATAGGAAATCTGAAAATTCTATTTTGAATAACTTTGGCGCCGGTTGACTTATCTTTGTGAAATTTTCAAAACTAATGGGGCGCTCCGCTCAGCTCCTACCCTGAAAGTCTCAGGGCGATTCGTCAAGCGGGGGCTAAGAAAAAAGGGGGTCCCAAAATGCGTTTTCCCCATGCATTTTCCCATAGGACCTTCAGTCGAAGGTACAGCCCGAACGGCTGAACAGAATTACTTGAAATTTGGCAAAGAGGTAGACCTCAGGTCAGGCATATGCCTTTTGCATATATGGTGTAAATCCATTCAGTAGTTCCTGAGAAAATTAAAAGTAAAATCACATATATATCTGGGCGGAGCCTAACCACACGTCTCATCGTGAGATCTGATTGGCTGTCAGCACTTCATCCAAGAAGTGTTGGCAGCCATCTTGGGACCAATATACATGATAGCACCTCATTAACAAGCCTTGCAGTTAATAGAAGGTTTTAAGACTATAGTTACATTATAAATCATTTCGTTGATGGTACCATACTCATTTTAGGAATTGTAGTGTGTTCTAAGGTGATTTTACCATGTGAAACAGCCTTCTGCTGTGATATCATGAATCATGTTTGAGAGAAAACTATTTTCTCATGCTTTTCCCACAGAGGTTTGGAAGGTGATCTATAAGCTAAACTGAGAGCATATTTTCTGTAAATTCACATTATCTTTCTCAGTCATGGGAGAATGAAGTCTGACATTCTCAGTAAAACATGTACATCCAACAAGGGCAGAGACTTTCTGTTGATTCCTTTGTGTTCTACTGCAGCTTCCCAGAGTGTTCTAAAGAACAACTAGAGCGCTAACAGTCCTACTTATGACAAAAGTATGGCACACCTGAAGCCATCTTGGTTGGAATTAAGTGGTAACTCTTAAAACATTTAATTTAAAAAGGAACACAATGAGGGGGTTCATTTTGCCATAGAAAGTATGATTAGTGCTGCAGAAAGAAAAATTAGGGCACATTTTGAGTGACTTCTCAAATCCTCTTTTATTTCATTAAAAAATTCTGACATGCAGACTGAAACATGCAATTTCAATACCAGCAGCAGACTTCCCTGGTGAGCAGTAGCTTTACTACAGTGATCTAATAAGCAACTAGAGTGCTAACATTCTGAATTTATGGCAAATGTGTGACACATCTGAATGCCTTCTTGATGGAATCAAAGTAAAAAACTGAAAGCTTTTCCTACTAAGGAGACTGTAGTAAATGAGGAAATTAGGAAACATCATAACAAATAAGTCTCCCAAAATGGCCACCAGAGACAAAAGAGCCCAAATGTAGCCCAAATATCACCGAGATGTAGCCCAAGTATAGCCCAATGAAAAAATGTCCCAGAGTATTCTAACGAACAACTAGAGCGCTAACAGACTTACTTATGACAAAAGTATGGCACACCTGAAGCTATCTTGATTGGAATAAAGTGGTAACACTTGAAACATTTAATTTACAATGGAACAAAATGAGGGGGTTCATTTTCCCATAGAAATTATGAATAGTTCTGAAAAAAGAAAAATTAGGGCACATTTTGACTTCTCAAATTCTCTTCTATTTCATAAAAATATTCTGACATGCAGACTGAAACATACACTTTTCAATACCAGCAGCAGACGTCCGTGGTGAGCAGTAGCTTTACTACAGTGATCTAATGAGCAACTGGAGTGTTAACATTCAGAATGTATGGCAAATGTGTGACATATCTGAATACCTTCTTGATGGAATCAAAGTAAAAAACTGAAAGCATTTCCTACTGAGGAGACTGCAGTAAATGAGGAAATTAGGAAACTTCATAACAAATAAATCTACCAAGATGGCCACCGGAGACAAAAGAGCCCAAATGCAGCACAAATATCACCCAGATGTAGCCCACATGTAGCCCAATGACAGAAGTGTGCAAAACACTAATTTGTTGTGTATTTGCAGTTTTATATAGTGCAGACTTGTCAGGTATTGGAGTGCTTTACATGAGCATTGGTTACATCACACAAGATCAAATTCATTTTGGTTGTAGACATGGGGAGATTAAGTGATTTGACCAGAATCACAGAATGTTGAGCTGAAGCAGAAACTCCAACCTTGTTCCCCAGTTGCAAAGTCTGCAGCTCTGGAAGTAACACCACATCCTCTCCCCTAGGTGCAACATTTAATCAAGTGGTCAACTGGATAAAAAAAATAAAGATTACAAATAATTTAAAAGTTCTTTGTCGCTATTTGAAAACTCAGAAAATATGTCCTCATTTTAGTTTTTTAGAGCACTAACCATAATTTTGATGCAAATAAGACCCTCTCATATATGTAATTTCTAAAGGAAATACTCTAGGTATTACAGTTTTGATTACATCAAGATGACTTCAGGCGTTCCACACTTTTGTAATAAATATAGAATGTTAGCAATCTAGTTGTTCATTGGGATACTGTTGAGAGGCAGAGGGCACGGACTCTGAAAATTGAAGGCAGGTAGGAGAGTGCAGAGGTAACAATTTGACCACACTGGGCAGGCAGGAAGGGCAGTGGCAGCACAACAGACTATGGAGGGCAGTGGAAAGGGGGGCAGGGGCAACAAACCAACAATACAGGACTGGCAAGAGAGGCTGTGGCAATATAATAGACCATTGTGGGCAGAAGGAAGAGGCAGTGGTAGTACAACCATACATGCGAACAGACCGTTTCAGCCAGGAAACGTCCAATGTTTTTAAGCTCAAATGGGCTTTACTTGATCTGTCTCCTGTCTACAATCTCCTCTTTTTTAATGTAACTCAAAGGGGAAAATCAATACCCCAGTTTTTTTTCAAAATCTCCCTCTTACCAAGTTCAAAATGTTTGCAAGTATGGTACATTGGATCATGGTAGGCAGGAGGAATTGGGGTAGGGACATGGACTCGGATAACAGAGGACAGGAGGGACATGGAGAGGTGCAACAAACTGACCCTACAGGTCAGGCATCAGGGAGTGCAGCACAACAATCCATGGAAAGCAATAGGGAGGGGACAGGACTATGCACATAGACAACAGAGAACAGAGGGGAAGAGGCAATGGTAGCTAGCTGACCATAATGGACAGACAGGAGGGAAAGCTGCAGCATAACAGACCATAAAGGGCAGGAGGGACGGATCAGGGGCATTACAATGGAACAGGCAAGCCAGGAGGGAGGACATAGGGGTCTGCACATTGAAACAGAGGGCTGGGGGCAAGGGGGCAGGGCAGGAGCAGCAAGATGACCATGGAGGTAAGGCAGGATGGGCACTAGAAACAAGACACACCATGGAGAGCAACAATGAGACTATGATGTCATACACACAGACCATGGAGGGAAGGTGGGAGGGGGTCAGGGGCAGCTAGCTGACCACACAGGGAAGGTGGGAGGGGCCATGGCAGCACCAAAGACCATGCATAGCAAGCAGGAGGGTTAGTGGCCGCATAATGGCTATGATGGGCAAGAAGGAGGGTGCAGGGGCATGCACAAAGGACCATGGAGGATAGAAGGGAGGGTCAGGACCTGGGCACAGACAAGAGAGTTCAGGGGAAGGGGCCTCACAACAGACCGCACGGGGCAGGCAGGAGGAGCAGTTGCAGCACAACAGACCAGGGAGGGCACAAGGGTGTGGCAGTAAAATGGACCATGGAGGACAGGAGGAAGGAGATAGGGGCATGGCATGTGGACAGGCAGGGTGGAGGTGGCAGGGACAGGTTACAGTCATCTGACAATGCTAGGCAGGTGGGAGGGAAGTGGCAGCTCAACAGAACACTCAGAGTTGATAGGAGTGGCAGGTCCATGGAACATGGTGGGCAAAAAGGATGGAGCAGGGGCATGCACAAAGACATCGGAGGGCAGGGGGAAGGAGAATAGGGGCAGCAAGCTAAGCACAGAGGCTAAGCAGGAGGTCAATGATGGGCCATAGAATTGGGCAATGGAGGGCAGGAGGAGTGGACTGGTACATCATGCTAAATGGAGGGCAGTGGCAGCACATCAGACCATGCATGGCAGGAGGGAGGAGGCTAGTCCATGGATTCAGACAACAGAGGATAAGGAGGAGGTGGATTGGGCAGCAAGCTAACTGTTCAGAGAAGGTGGGTATTAGGAACTTTATTGTTTTTAAAATGTGTGTCTGTGCGAACTACTTAAAATATGAACAAGTATGCAGCATAATCTCACTTTTATTCAGGAAGAAGAGGACGTTTGTGACTGTGACTCCGGGCTCACTTGGCAGAAACACCCCCTGACCCTCCTCCCCCATCGCAAAATGTAATGTCCGTGAAAAGGGTAGGTGGACGCAGTGTTATATAGAACATAGTCCTGAGAGCACGATTGAAAATGAAAACTAGATATAGTATATGGTATAAAGTATGCACCAAAATGTGTGATATAAGATGAACCGGGGCGTGAAATATAATATGCAATACATTTTGCGCAATGACAGATTCATTGGAGAGCGCGAGATAGCACAGGCACTAGCTCGTGCTATGCGATATGCGCCTTGGAGTGTAATATGCACAGGGCAGTGTTGTGTAACCTAACTAGTCTCTAAAGTTGTAATATAAAATATGTGCTGGGGAGTGTAACGTCGCATATGCACTGTGACAAAGATATGGATCCCAGATTGTAATATGTATGGCATAGCGCTGTGCGTTATAACATAGGCATCGAGGAAGTCATGTTAGATGGGGAAATATAACCCGTGCAAAGGCAAGTGTGGCACGACATATTCACGGGGTGGTGTTACAGTGCACATGGGCTAGAGAGTGTCATAGCATACGCACTAGCTGGTGGAATACAACACAGAGGTGTGAGGCACTCGGCAGGCACTGGTGAGTGTAACACAGCATTGGGCTTAGCCAGGAGCACGCTTTGACTCTCAAGTGAGGTTCGTCTCCTTTCCAGAGAGAAAAATAAAAAGTATTACACATCCGGCTGTGGATGTGTGTTTTATTAACCGTGAGGGGGGTTTCTTGCATAGTTTGTTTGAATTTTTGTTGAATCCCCTTTGAATGGCTTGGTGTGCGTGTATATTAAGTGTGCCCATCAATAGCTACCCATGTTTGTATAAATAAACAACAAGGGTGTCTACTTGGAGAGTACCCACCGGCGGGGGCGCCGGATTAAGCACGGTAGGGCGTCAGACACGTCAGAGCTTCACTAGCGGTGTAAATACATTCCATTTGGATTCATTCTATGCATATTTGCCTTTTAATGATTATCACGCAAATCGCCATGGTGATAGGTACATACGGTTTGTCCAGCATGTCCTAATTGTTTCTATAAATATATATTTTTTTAAAATAATAAAAAACAAATGCCGGACCCGGGGGATGGGGTCCCCGGGGCCATAAGTGGCCTGAGGAGGGGGGCAACGCAGCCCCCTCCTAAAGAATAAAAAAAAAAAAAAGGCCATGACCCGGGGGTTGGGATCCCCGGGGCCGATTAAGGCCTTGGGAGGGCCAAATATATTTTTTTCAACCAAAAATATTAGGGTGCAGGCCCTGGGGGATGGGGTCCCCAGGGCCAGTAAATTAGAAAAAGAAGGGGGGCCACACAGCCCTCCTTCTTAAAAAAATAAAATAAATAAAAGACCAGTATCGCGCCGGAGGCCACGCCCCCTCCTAGCAGCACTCTGCAAACGCACCCCCTGGCCAGTTGTAAGTTGGGGTGATTAATTCCCCTTCAATACTGAGGGTCCCTGAGGCCCAACTAGCCCAACAGGTATCTCTAGTATGCGCCAGGGAGCTGCGTTGCAGACAGGTGTTCTGAGGCCACGCCCCTTTTTACACCTCTATGCAACGCAGCTCTGTGGCGCTTACTGGAGGTACCTAGTGGGCTGGTTTGACCCTAGGGACCCTTAGGATTCAAGGGGACTTAATCTCTCAACTTAGAACGGCCACAGGGCGCGTTTACACAGTGGTGAAGTGAGGGGATGGGGCCTGAGGTGACATGTGCAAACATGCCCTGTGGCACGTTTTAAATTGGGGAAATAATTCCCTTTCAATCCTGAGGGACCCTGGGGGCCAACTAGCCCACCAGGGGCTTCCAGTAAGCGCCACTGATCTGCGTTGCAGAGAGGTGGTGCAGGCCGTTCCCCTTTTTACACCTCTCTGCAATGGCGCTTACTGGACGTACCTAGTGGGCTATTTTGCCCCTAGGGATCCTCAGGATTCAAGGGGACTTATTCTCCCAACTTAAAAAACGGCCACAGGGCGTGTTTACACAGTGGGGAAGGGAGGGGACGGGGCCTGAGTTGACGTGTGCAAACACGCCCTATGGCGCATTTTAAGTTGGGGAAATAATTCCCCTTCAATCCTGAGGGCCCCTGGGGGCTAACTATCCCACCAGGTGCTTCCAGTAAGCGCCACTGAGCTGCGTTGCAGAGAGGTGGTCCAGGTCGTGCCTCTTTTTACACCTCTCTGCAATGCAGCTCTGTGGCGCTTACTGGAGGTACCTAGTGGGCTAGTTGGACCCTAGGGACACTCAGGATTCAAATGAACTTAATCTCCCAACTAAAAACGGCCACAGGGCGTGTTTACACAGTGGTGAAGGGAGGGGACGGGGCCTGACTTAACGTGTGCAAACAAGCCCTGTGGCGCGTTTTAAGTTGGGGAAATAATTCCCCTTCAATCCTTAGGGACCCTGTGGTCCAACTAGCCCACCAGGTGCTTCGAGTAAGCGCCACTGCGCTGCGTTACAGAGAGGTGGTCTAGACCGTGCCCGTTTACATCTCTCTGCAACGCAGCTCTGTGGCGCTTATTGGAGGTACCTAGTGGTCTAGTTGGACCCTAGGGACCCTCAGGATTCAAGGGGACTTAATCTCGCAACTTAAAACGGCCACAGGGTGTGTTTACACAGTGGGGAAGTGAGGGGACGGGGCCTGAGGTGACGAGTGCAAACACGCCCTGTGGCGCGTTTTAAGAGGTAGTTTTAATCACCTGCCCTAATATATACTGGGGGCTTACAGAGGAGGTCATGCTGATCACAGGGGGACCGCAACGCATAGTGTTCCCTAGTGTATGTAGGTGTTTTTAGTGTATTCTGAGTGTCTTAACATAGCACTGGCTCTAGGACTGGTTAGTCAGACTCAGTTAACACCAGTATCCGTCTGAAAAAGTTGAGGGTACAGGATGATTTTGCAACAAGGCTTCTTTCTGTTCTTCTGTTTGTTCTTTCTGCACGTTATCCTTCTTCCTGCACTTTTCTTCATCTTTGAGGACTTCTGTTGCTTCTTTCTGCATTTCTTTTTTTTCTTTCTGTGCGTTTTTTCTTCTTTCTTCACATGTCCTATCTCTGTAGCCATAGTTAGAAATTAGCATTTTAAAAACCTTTGAAATTCACTGAAAAAAACATAGGTTTCAGGCACGTCATAGTTAGGAATTAGCATTTAAAAAACATTAGAAATTCACTGAAAAAACCATAGGTTTCAGGGGCATTATAGTTAGCTGGACTTTTCACTAGGCCTGGGCGAAAATTTCGTTCCGTTCGCGGAAATTGCGATAATTTGACATTTTCGCGTTCCGCGGAGAGCGCGAAAATGTCAAAAATTCCGGTTTCCGCAGCTTGGCGATAATTTGTTTCTTGCTCGCGCTGTAAAATAAGACATTCTCGCGCGCGCGCGATCGCCTTACCTGAATCCCTGTGTTCGCCAACAAGTTTTCTTGATCCGGTCGCGTTCTCCATGAGATGCTGTATTGTTTTTAGCCATTTGCGCTGTTTCGCGACAGTTCGCGCCCGCAGTGACGTCATGCGTCGCGCGATCACGTCTTTCTTCTCGCGATCATGCACCGCGAGACAACTCAAAACAAGATGGCCGCGCCCGCAAGCAACCACATGGGTAAGTTGGCGACCCGCAACCATACAGAAAATCTCGCGAACATGCCGGAAAAAAACTTCCGCATCTTCGTGATATTTCCGCTTGTTTGCGATAATTTTAAACATTTTCGTGATAATTTGCGACAGTTAATTTCGCAAATTCCGCCCACCCCTACTTTTCACTCGTACAAAACCATTGAAATTCCCCCGTTATAGTTAGTTCAGCTAACTATAACTCGCGCGCCCGCAATGCACTGCTCATGACGTCACATATTACATCACTCATGACATGGTCAGTGACATCACTCATGACATCACTGATGACATCTCAAATGACATCACTGATGACATCACTGATGACATCATCCAGTGAATGTGTGTTTTTCTGAAAATTACATATGTTTTATATATGTATTAGGCCTGGGCAAAAATTTCGTTCCGTTCGCGGAAATTGCGATAATTTGACATTTTTGCGTTCCGCGGAGAGCGCGAAAATGTCAAAAATTCCGGTTTCCGCAGCTTGGCGATAATTTGTTTCTTGCTCGCGCTGTAAAATGATACATTCTCGCGCGCGCGCGATCGCCTTACCTGAATCCCTGCGTTCGCCGACAAGTTTTCTTGATCCGGTCGCGTTCTCCATGAGATGTTGTATTGTTTTTAGCCATTTGCGCTGTCTCGCGACAGTTCGCGCCCGCAGTGACGTCATGCGTCGCGCGATCACGTCTTTCTTCTCGCGATCATGCACCGCGAGAACAACTCAAAACAAGATGGCCGCGCCCGCAAGCAACCACATGGGTAAGTTGGCGACCCGCAACCATGCAGAAAATCTCGCGAACATGCCGGAAAAAAACTTCCGCATCTTTGCGATATTTCTGCTTGTTTGCGATAATTTTAAACATTCTCGCGATAATTTGCGAAGGTTAATTCCGCAAATTCCGCCCACCCCTAATATGTATATCTCAAGGTCGATGGAAGAATAAATGGGTATATAAGTGTCTAAATGGATGATTTGTTTTTGAAAAATAGATTGTATAACTGACTGATTAAGTGTATCTTAGTGAATACATGGCTTAGTGAGTAATGTTTAAATATGTAAATATCTGTATCAGTCTCTCACTTTGTGTATAAGTGGCTGCATGGGTTGGTGAGTAGCCACATGAGTGTCTATATAGGTTATTAGTTGGTTTTTTGAGTATCAGTATGAGTGTCTGAGTGCCTGTATGGTTCGGTGGGGGGTTTTATGTAGTGCATAAGTGCATGAATGAGTGACTCACTGTTTGTATGTGTTGAAGACAGCATGTGTGCAGGACTGTATGGGTGGATGAGTGTGTGCATAGGTGTATTAGTGAGTAAATGACTGTCTCAATAGTATCTTTATGAGTAACTACATATGTTTTAAACTAGTATATGTGACTATTGGTGTATATAAGTGAGTATATTTGAAAGTGAGAGATTGAAAGAGTTCCTGTATGAATAAGTATGTGTTTCTATAAGTGATTGTTTAAAAGACTAAGTATGTGTAAGTTTCTGTAGAAGTAAGTGTGGTGGTGTGTGTATAACTGTATAAGCAAGTAAATGGATGTTTGATTCTTTATTAGCATGAGTAACTATGTGTGTGAGTAACTCTATGGATGAGTGGCAGTATGTATAGGTGTATGAGTACATATGATGAGTGAGTACATGTATGAGTGACTGTATAGGACTGTTGGTGAATGAGTGGATGTGTATGTGGATCTTAGAATGACTGAATAGGTTGTTGTAGCTGATATTGGTATGTCCATTGTTTTGAAAATGTTAGTTTCTATTTTTGAATGTGTGTATCAAAGGTTATATTAGGGGGAGAGGAGGTCTGCCACTCTATCACAAGGATGATGTCATCAGTGATGTCATCAGTGATGTCATTTGAGATGTCATCAGTGATGTCATGAGTGATGTCACTGACCATGTCATGAGTGATGTAATATGTGACGTCATGAGCAGTGCATTGCGGGCGCGCGAGTTATAGTTAGCTGAACTAACTATAACGGGGGAATTTCAATGGTTTTGTACGAGTGAAAAGTCCATCTAACTATAACGCCCCTGAAACCTATGGTTTTTTCAGTGAATTTCTAAGGTGTTTTAAATGCTAATTTCTAACTATAACGTGCCTGAAACCTACGTTTTTTTCAGTGTATATATATATATATATATATATATATATATATATATATATATATATATATATATATATGTATGTATATATATATATATATATATATGCCAATGTGTATTAAAGAATGATTGGGTGTATAAGAGTCTGAAAGGATGATTTAGTAGGTGTGTGACTGACTGCAAAAGTGTGTGATAATCCTGTCGTACTGAATGCATGGGTTAGTGACTAAACTGTGTGAATGTCTGTATCAGTCTGTCTGTTGGTGTGTAAATGGCAGCATGGGTTGGTGAGTATCTACATGAGTGTCTATATAGTTTATTGATTGGTTGTCTGAGTGTCTGTATGGGTGCCTGAGTGTCTGTGTGGATACGTGGGGAGTGTGTTGACTCTGTGCATAGATGTGGGAGTGGGTGATTTACTGGGTGTATAGGTTCAAGAGTGCATCTGTGAAGGTTTGCATGGGTGGGTGAGTGTGTGTATGGGTGTGTTGGTGAATGAATTGATGTCTCAGTGGTACCTGTGTGAGTAACTACATATGTGAAAGGCAGTATATGTGAGTGTTGAAGTACTTAAATCACTATACGTGAGAGTCAGTGATTGTGAGGGTGGCTGTATGGATGAGTATATGCTTGTCTCAGTGATTGTATAAGAGACTAAGTATGTGCTAGTATCTGAATGAATAAGTGAGGCGGTGTGTACATAACTGTATCAGTGAGTAAAAGGCAGTGTGATTGATTCTTTGCATGACTGACGAGGTGTGTGAGTAACTCTATGGATGAGTGGCAGGGTGTGAGTGTCTGTATAGGTGTATGAGTGCATATGATAGTGCTGTATTGATGAGTGACTGCATGTATGAGTGACTGTATGGGTGAATGAGTGGATCTGTGTGTAGATCTAGGAATCAGTGAGTGGGTATGTAGTAACTGGTATTGGTGTGTCTATGGTTTCGAAAGTGGTAGACTGTATTTTGGAGTGGGTGTATCAAAAGTTATATGAGGGTGTGAGCAGGTGCATCAAATTATCATGTGGATGATGTCATCAGCGATGTCATCAGTGATGTCATTTTAGATGTCATCAGTGATTTCATCAGTGATGTCACTGAGCATGTCATGATTGATGTAATATCTGACGTCATCAGCAGTGCTTTGCGGGGGTGCGAGTTATTGTTAGCTCAACTAACTATAACTGACTAATTTCTCTAGTTTTGTATGAGTAAAATGTCCGACTAACTATAACGTCCCTGATACCTGCATTTTTATCCAGTAAATTACTAAGGTTTTTTAAATGCTAATTTCTAACTATAACATCCCTGACACCTATGACTTGTTCAGTGAATTTCTAAGGTTTTTTAAATGCTAATATCTAACTATAACATACCTGAAACCTATGTTTTTTTCAGTGAACTTCAAATGTTTTTTAAATGCAAATTTCTAAGTATAATGTCCCCCAAATTTTTTTGTTAAAGATTTGTAATACTTATAAATATAATATAAAGTTTTCTCTTTTCTAAAATATAAACATATTTTTTAATTTTTTATTTTTAAAAAGTGGATTTGCATACCGATCGTGTACCTGTCTCGATGGGTGCACAAATCCAATAATTTTGCTGCCTTACTGGTTAAGTTGTGTAGGATGCACGTTTGGTAAGCGACGGGTGTGCGGATATCGGCCTCACATAACATCATGTACATAGTTCCAGGGTTGCGTTGGGTGCTCAAATCCATCCCAAATCTTAAAGTTCTAAATGTATATATGTAAGTTTTTTATATATATTATATCAAGACATTATTTGAGATAATTGTAAATATCACATATTTGTACCTGAAATAAAGATATATTATTGTTAAATGTATTTTTCGGGAAACGCTTTGGGTGTGCGCTGTTTGCACGCCGAGTGCGCGAATCCCATGTGACTTCAAAAGAAAGATTTTCATTGGTTAAGGACCTTTTGATTCCAGAACTTGTAGGACACCACACATTTTTTTTCATTCCTTGAAGATCATCTTAGGAGGCACACCTATTCTCTTCTGGTCTTGCTTGCTTTTTTGGCTTTTTTTAAAAACAGAACTGAAAATGGCAGCTGGTGGTGCACCTGTACAGCTTCCCTCGAAGAAGAAGACCAGGAGGAACCTGTAAAGAAGAGGTATGAAAGTGTTGTATGGGCATTTTTCTCTATTCCTCCAGCAGAAAAAAAGTAAATACCTGTAGAGTTACGTGCACTATTTGCCAAAATGTCCTCTCACGAGGTTATGACAAAAAATATACCTGTGGGACGTCGTTGATGTTGAAACATCTACAAACTATGCTTCCTGGACATCTAGCTAAGGAACAGCTTGGACGGGAACAGGAGTGACAAAGAAGTGATGACAACGCTTCTGGACCTAGAACATCAATTGCTTCAATATCTTCTGCCACAGCCAGCTTCTTCCCTGAGTTCGCTGGAGTGGAACATGGTTGCATAAAATGCAAATACAAATCTGTATTATGGTGAACAATCACTTGACGCTGTCCTACTTGCTATAAGAAATCACAATTGTTAATTTTTTTTCCATACAATGAGTTTATAATTGCGTAATTTTTTCATCATGTTCACTGTTGGTTCTGTTTATTTTTTCTTTTTCTTAAAAAACACCCCCAAAAATTAAAAAAAAATGCTTAGAAATACAAAAAAAATAAAACAAAAAAAAGAAGAAAAAAATGGTTCTTTTCAGAACCGCCTAATTGGTTAAAAATAGACAAACTTGTATGTGTTCTATGAATGACTGTTATGGTAATATCTAAGTCATTGTATGAGTGAATAAGTACTGTCTAGGAATGAATGAGTGCAGCAGTATTGCCTGAGTCATTGAATAAGTGCATTGATAGTGTTTGAGGGAATGAATGAGTGCTGTAGTAGTCCTTACCTGATGGCATGTGTGTATAGGTAGTGCTTGACTTATTGCATGACTTAAAGTATAGTACCTAATGACAGGAGGAGTGCAAGGGTAGTATCTGGGTTACTCCATGAGTGCATAAGTAGTAGGGGTGGGCGGAATTTGCGTAGTCACATTACGCAAATCTCTGCAAAATTGCCACAAATCTCCGCGAGAATGCGGAATCTCTGCAAAGACGTGGAAATGCTTGTCCCACCCATTCGTGGTGAGTTTTTGCATGCTCACGGGAAAATATATCGCTAGCTTGCCCATGCGGTCGCTAATGGGTGCGGCCATCTTGTTTTTCACTTGTCTAGCCCACTCATGATGGTTATTTCCTGTTCCGGGTCACGTATTGCATGCTTGTGATGCTTATTTCCTGTTCCGGGTCGCGTACTGCATGCTGCCACCCGCTCTGGATAAGTATTTCCTGTTCGGGAATGGGTATTACGTGTTTACAATGCTTTTTGTGTGCTCGGGGGGAATATCACGCAAACTTGCCCACGCGGTCGCAATGGGAGCGACCATCTTGTTTATCAAACTATTGTTAAAGCTCTGGGTCTGCTTTTCAATCCTCCCTCTATCTTTTCAATCCTTTGTTTCTGGAAACTTGTTTTGATCTTTTCTTATTTATTATCTATCTCTCTATTTTCCTGATTCTATATTTTGAGTCTTTTTCAAATTTTTATGTATTTCTCACTACTTTTTCACTCTTTTTCTATTACCTGCTTTTTTTATTTATTTTACTTTCATTTTTCATTCCTACCTTTTCTTTTCCGCCCCCTGTCCTTCTACCCAGAACCATGGCAAAGGGTTGCAGTGCTCCTAGCCGCAGCCAGAGCCGCGACCACCTTCCTTGTGGAAGGCGGCGCCAACACGGGGTGCAGTCATGGGCCTTATTCGGTGAGGCCGAGGTGGTCCTGGTACGGGCTCCGGGAGTGTCGGCAGCATTGGGTAAAGGTGCACAAGGCAGTGTTTCACTGATCTGGAGTCCGGCGCACCCAAAACCAGCTGAATATTACTACTTTGTGTCTGTTCTTCTGCTCTGTGTTATACATATTGCAAACAATTCTTTTTTCTGACCAGCAAGAATGCTGCTGCTTACATTGCAGGTAAATTATGTTTAAAAATCTTCTGTGATTGTTATGACATAGGTGCTCGGCGCTACTAATCTTACTTGTTTGCAACTTTGCGCTCGCTTAGCGTGATTATGTAAGAGTTTACTTTAGAGAACTTAAGTTAGGTAATGCTAGAGAGACTCTAGTCCTTCCTTTGTCCTCCTGTCACTAAGAGATAGTGGTGGATTGATTCTTAGGTTTAGTTACTTATTAGTATGAGTTGGTAATTTGTTAGTGGTCTTTGTGACGCACCCTCTGTTACGTCATGTGCTGCTGAGTGCTGATTACCCCAGTCCTTAGTAGAACCTTTTGTAGTTTGTTTAGTGAGTGGTAATAGGCTCAGCAGCACTAGCAGAACATCAGCAGCTACCAACCAACAATTTGGTGTATGCAAAAATGTAGGCATGTGTCCCCCATTTATGCATTTTTGAGGACTAAAATAAATGGAAATGCAGACTTAGTGAACAATTGGCCAGCCTGGAATAGGTGGGCTAGGTCAGGTGGTACTTGGGCTTAGTTGGTATTATGGAATCAGAATGGTTATGGAAAACTGGATTAGTGTTGATAAAGGTCCGCAAATCCACTACAAGTCGACCAGATTAGATAGTTCAATTTGATTGCAATTGTTGTTTCCATAAATGTTTCTTTCACCGTTTTTAAAAATATTTTATTTGTTTCACACTAATCATAAATGTTTGGCTCTTTTCTTTCTTATGTCTTTCATGATCAGCATCCAGGGGCAAGAAGACAGGGTCGGAGTCGGCGGGAGCAGCTGGCAAAGAACAACACAATTATTAATAATTATTATTCCCTAACTTTTATTACACCTTATTTTTTCTGAACTATTGTTTCCGGTTCCTAATGCTATTTTTTTTACCAATTCTTCTTCAATCTAGACTATCTGTTTCTAAATTGTTGTTATCCCTGCCTCTTACTGCCTCTACTATGACTCTATGTACTACTACTATTCTGTCTGCAGCTAAGCTTGCCCAGTTGGCCATTCTTTATTTGAAGGGTTTTAAATAAAACTCAGATTCACCAATAGCTCTAGCCATTGAGTCCAGTCCTTTGGGTTGTCCTCTTCTACTACTTCTAGACGTTTTAATCTTGAGACTTTCTTAATCTTGAGGCTTTGACAATCTCCACCAACAAAATGCCCAGCCACATTTTACTATTTTTGATAGGATAGGACATACTACTACTGTTGCAGGGATTCTGCACACATAGAACTTTGCACAAGAAAATAGGACGTTGGTGATCGGACTTTGGACCTTCCTCACACCTCAATCAGAACCCACCACAATACCCTGACCGACTAGTTATAGTGTCTCATTAATATACCCAATGAGTAGACAACCCAGATTATAACACTCCCGACCTCTCAGTCGCGGACGCAATGCACATGCACATTGCACACCCTTTCGCTCACTCACTTGTGTAAGTCCACACCAAATACCACTGAGTCTATGTAATTTCAAAAGGTTTCTTTTCAACTGACAAGCTCTGTATGTTGTTTTATAATGCATAAGATTAAAACAATAAACATTGTTACACTTCGTTACACTTACAACGACTACAAGTAGAAGACCAAAGGCAAAATCATGATAACTGAACAGTGGTGGAAGCACCACGCTCCCCTTGGTAGGAATATATTTTATATAAAATTATAAATGAAGATCTCTGAGCAAGCTCTGGTTCGTAGAAGAGAATCTTCCGTCTTTTATTAGAAAAATGATGCATGTTAGTACTATATTGCAAGCATTTCTTAGTCGTGCCAAAAAGTGTATCATTTTTATGGATAAGCAATATGGACTAACACCATAAGAAAGTGGCTTATTTTTCAACCTTGTAAGCAGCACTCAGACAGTAGCAGTATGAGCTCAAAGGCGTCTTACACAACAAGCTGCGAGGTAACGTTCGCAAAAAAAAAAGACACAAAGGTAAAATGGTTGCACGGCTCAGGCTAGCTAAGCAAAGACTAGAATGACCCTAGGGACCATATAACACTACTAGTGTCTACTCTACTACCTGATTTGTACTAGTGATGTATGTTTTATATGTATGTATTAATTTTTTTCAATCTTGCTAGTGAAAAATAGAGGGAGGTGTATATGGCATCTAAAAAATGTGTAATGTTTTTTCTAGGCGTACTACCGTCCACCAGTGCCGGGGCCAGCGGCGAAGGTGATGCGGCTGCTGAGGGTGGAAAAGAGGCAGCAGTTTCAGGAGGAATTGCAGGGGGTGAGCCAGCAGCAGTGCGGGGGGTGGTAAGTTATACTCCTAATCCTTACTTATTGACATTACACTCACTTCAAGGGTGTACTGTATACTGTACTGTTGAGACTTATTAAGTAAGAAGTTGTTGTGAATGGTTGAAGACACCCTTTACTTAGCATTAGTAAAAGCATTAGTGGTGAGAGTGTTGAGTAACCAATGGCCTATTCTATCTGACTTGAACTCAGCTGTGAAAGTTTTATGGAGAAGACTAAAAGTCAGATCAGATGACCTTGATGAAATGAAAAGAATATTTGTAAAGCGTGGAAGCTACCCTGAGGCGTCCTAGCGCTGCAGACAAACGTGGGCAAGGAGGTTGCTGGGGTCTATAAAGGTTAGTTGTGAAGGAATGGTTTTAGGAGTTTGCGGAAAGGCAGTAGGTTGGGCTCTGCTCGCAGATGGATGGAAAGAGAGTTCCATAGTTTTGCTGAATTATTGGAAAAGGAGCGACCACCGCACCTTGCTCTCTTGATTTTAGGGACGAGGACGGGGAAGGAGGAGACTGATCGGAGCTGTCTAGTAGGTTGGTAAGGTGTGATCAGCGATTGGCGGATGGACAGGCCAGTCTTCAAGTATGCCCTGTGAGCAATGCACAGAGCCTTGAATTGAATTTGTTCCCTGACCGGGAGCCAATGCAGGCTCTTTAATCCAGGATTGGTAGAGTGCCGGCGGGGAATTTGAAGGAGTGTGCGTGCTGAACAGTTTTGGATAATCTGGAGTTTGCGGGTAGTAGATTGAGAGGCCCCTAATTAAAGGGCATTCCCATAAGCCAGGCATGATATAATAAGGCCCTGGACCATGATTTGTCTTGCCTGAAATGAGAGCAGGGGAAGGATTTTCCGTAGTAGCCTGAGTAGACCATAACAGGAGGCTGATAGCTTTGCTGCTTGATGGTTGAAATTGAGGGAGTGGTCCAGCCAGATGCCCAAGGTTTTTATTGTGTTTTTTGGAGCTAGGGTGGGGCTGAGACAGATAGGCCACAGTAAGTTTGCATTGAATGAGGAAGTGTGTCCTAAGAGCATGAGCTCAGTTATTTCTCCATTTGATATTGAACAGGAAAGTGTCATCCAGTTGCCACCTCCAGCTACTCAGATTGGATGGGGAGATGTTCAGCTGGTTAAGGGCCACCACTAGCTGAGTGTCATCGGCATAAGTGATGATTTTTATGCCGAAAGGACGGACAATCTCATCTAGGGGGCTCATCTATACGTTGAATAGTGTGGGGCTCAGGGAGGAGCCCTGAGGCACGCCTCAACGAAGCAGCAGGCTAGAGGAGGTGGAATCGCCCTTGAAAACCTGGAAGGAGGGGTCAGCTAACAAGGATCTAAACCAGGTGATGGCATTTCCTGACACACCTAAGTTGATAAGTCGGTGTATCAATATGTCGTGGTTTAAAGTGTCGAACGCGGCACTTAAATCAAGGCGTAAAATTGCGGCTCAACCACCCTGATCGAGGATTAGCCTGGCCTCCTCGGTTACTGAGAGGAGGACGGGCTCGGTTCCATGCATAGGACGAAACCCTGTCTGGGAATGATCAAGTCGGTGATTACTTTACAGGAATTCAACCAGTACTGAATTAACGTGTTTCTCCAAGATCTTGCTCAGCAATGGTAGCAGGGAGATTGGCCAATATTTACTGGGATTATCTTGGTCAAGGTTGAGCTTCTTTAGGATGGCTTTGACCATAGCACGCTTCCAAGGGGGGGGGGGCAATGCCAGAGGAGATGGAGGCATTGAGCAGGTCAAGGGTAGTTGGAAGAATGTTTCTTATGGCCGGCAGCAGGGCTCGTGGGGGTGCCGGGTCAAGGGGGAGCCAGATTTCACCTTGTGCATGATAGAGTTTAATATAATGGGATCAAGAAGAGGGAGGAAATCCAGAGTGGCTGAGGGTCCCGGTCCCGAGCTTATGATAGTGGCCAGGGCAGGATCAAGCTGAGTGAGGGGAAAAGAGGTATATATTTTTTGTATTTTCTGGAGGAATAGTTCTGCCACATTGTTACAGCGGGCTTGGGCATCAATCGGGTTTGGAGGATTCTGGGGAAGTTTGAGGAGAGTTTTAGCAATTCGATTATTTTCCTTGGGGGAAGAAGCAGCTGCCTTAATTTTTTCTTTGTAGAAGATTGCTTGAGAGGCTTTAATTGAATTTTTATAGGTTTTTATTGCTTCCCTATACGCGGTTTTGCTGGTAAAGTAGTAATCAAGTCGCCAATTTCTCTCTAGCTTTTTACAATATCGTTTTAGTTCCCGTAATTTGGGGGAATACCAGAGGACGGTTGTGTCACTACGTTACGCTATTGTATTCCTCATTAACTATGATGGGATTAGGGTTACTAGAAGGTCTGGAAGCTTCCAGGGCCAGCATCCAGAGATCCAGGGGAAGTTTAGACCAGTTACAATCCCTGCGAGTGATCGTGTTGGTGGGAAAGTGGAAATCAGGTGTGGCCCAGGAGAGAGGGATCAGGAAGTGATCAGTCCAGGAGAGCGGGGAGGGGACTCCTCTTGTGAGTTGTGCACAATTACTAAAAGCAGGGTTTAGTAAGTGGCCTTTGATGTGGGTGGTTTGAATAGCAACTGTTTAAGTTGTAGTGCGGAGAGGCTCATAGTCAGTTCCTTGGTGATGTGGTCGGAGGAACTACTAAGATCCCTTAGTAGTGAAAAGTTTGATGATACGCATGCCAGATTCACTATGATAGAGGGGAGGGCATTGAGAAAATGTCCGATGGCCCCGGGTGGTGATAGATGAGTAGCCCAGAAAAGGTACCTGTGGGGGAGAAATTGATGGCGAAATATAAACTTTCACAGTCTGGTACCAGGTTAGGGAGACAGCAAAAGAGGTCCTGCAAAATAATCGCTAGGCCTCCTCATCTACCCATTTTGCAGTCCTCTCGGTGGATGTGATATCCATGAAGGAGGGCTTGGATAAGATCTGGTTCAGATTTTGCGTTGAGCCAGGTCTCTGTCAAAAAGAGAGCATCTGGTTTAAGTTTTTCTAGGAGCAGGGCGATTTCGGTAGAGTGTTTGGGGAGTGATATACAGTTTAAAAGGTACATGCTTCGCTGAATGTTCTTAGTGTGGGGGTCAGGTTAAGTGATTTTAGTTTGGAAGTGGAACCCACAGTATAGGCAAGTATTGTGTTTGGCAGCTACATTCCAAGAATGCTAGCAGCTTGCCGCTGTCTGTCCTTTAAGGTTGAGGAGGGATTGAGGGCTGTAGCTTGTAAGATACAGATGAAAACGGGCAGGGGTTTTGGCCCCTGGCCCTGTCCGGATGCGGATGGGGGCAGACGAGCGTGATGGATGGGTTGAACGAAAGGGGAAAGAAGGGTGGAAGGAAGAAGGACGAAGGACGGGCGAGATTTAATATTTATGACTGGCAGAGAAGGATTCTTGGGATGCATGATAGGAATCAGATGCATGGGTGGTTGAATGCCTGAAACTCCCACAAATGTTAGAGGCCAAGGAAGTGGAAGGATAGATACATACCACAAATGTTATGTACTGTGCTTGCTAGTGCTACTGTGCCACTTTGTTTAGAATTAAATTGTCTTACTGCTTTGCTAAGAGTATATTTTACAATAGTCTTGTTTTTTTTCTTGATATAGCTACTCCTTCCAAAGGGAAACAGGATAGGAAGGAGTTGGCAGCCAAGGCCAGGCGCCGGAAGCTGGAGGCCATACAAAGGAAATACCGGCGGCTGGTGGTTTTGGAGGAGGAGGAGGCGGTAGCAGCTGCAGCCCTCTCCAATGCCCCGGGCCCCAGCCACCCCCCTCCAGTGTTACGGTGACACCGTCTGGCAGATGCCTGCCGCCACCCATCTTTTAACGTCACTGCTGCCCCCCTGTGGATGCAATTGCCGTGCGTTGAAGGGCCACATCGCTCGGTGTGAGGAGCAAGTTTGTGTCCTCCTGGAGAGATGAGCCCGCCGAGAAGACCCTGTTAATTGCCCCTTTTTTATTTCTTCTTTTGGTGGGTGAGAATCGGGCGTTGGGGTTAATTTTCTTTAGAAAATTTGACTTTTTCGTTCCGGACATTGGTTGGCCGGACATTGGTTGGGGTTAGGGAGAGGGGTGGGTCATGTGTTGTTGTGGTATTTTTTACATAGTTTATTTTTGTTAGGGGATTAAATTATATATTTATACTTTACATACAATGTTGTTAATGTTTTGTTGGTGGGGTTTCTGTTTGCATCACACTGTTTCCTTGCTGGTGCAGGGCCACAGCCAGTGTTTGATTTAAATAATTGGCTGACTTTGTAAGACACAAACAGATGCGGTACTCCTCACTAAGTGACTTGTCCTACTAGTACTTTCAGTCTCTCCTCCTAGTCTATGCATTCTGCAACTGGACTCATCAAAGGGGTGTGTGAAATTGAATTAATGAAAACATTTCCATTATTAATTATGCCTCCCCCAAACTACTTCTCTTACCTGTGCTTGATGTTTAACTTAGGCACAGCGATATCTGAATGGTGATGATGGTTTTCTTTCCCAACATGCCATGGTTGTGGTTGTAGTGGTATATACGCTGGCAGTAGCATTTTCGAAAAAAGAAAATGAGACAGTCAGTCACCTGAGAGAGGCTGTTGGAGGAGTAGCAGAACAAAGTAAAGTACAGAACTTACTACCAAACAATAATTTGCAAAAATCTAATAAAACATAATGGTGGCGGGTATAGCCTAGTACATAGAGTTACAAACTCAAGTTGTGTCGAGTCACTCGACTAGGCCTACCTACCGCACATTCGACACAAGCATAACCGTGAGTGCTGTGTAGGAGGATGACAACAAATCCAATCGATGCCGGCAATGAATGCTGATGGATTAGGTTCCTTTGGTAAAAAAATTACCTCTCAAATACACTGCTCATGGGTGGGCAAGCAGAAGAAGATCCTCGCCCTGCTTTGAAATTGAGTTAGTGTTGCTTTTTCCACATCCGCCCTAGCAAGCGTATGATAAATTATTGGTGTCCATTTAATTTATTCACACCTCGATAAGTCACACAGCCCGGGGGAAGAGGGTTAGCATTTGATGAATGGTTGGGAAGGGGGGTTTAGGGAAAGGTTTGACAGAGAAAAACAGTACGTATGGACAACAACAAAAGAAAAAAACAATCTTGGCAGACGACCATATCCATAAATCTATTAAGAGAGAAAAAGGAAATGCATGCATGATGATGATAACTTGATGGTTAATGAAGTACTCACTAACTACTACTAGACAATTAGACAGTACAGGGCAGAAGTATATTATGCAATTTGCCATGCCTTTCTGCCCTCAGAGACCCAAATATCATACAGTTTCTGTTCTGTTGTACCAACCTGGGCTTACTATTAAAGATATCAAAGGAAATTCAAAAATAGCTGTAGGGATAAACTAAATTATAAGCAGAGAACGAACATATTATTAACAACAACACATAGTAGTAATGATTAAAGACAACAAATGAATCAAATATTTTAAAAGATGAAAGTTGATACTGTTACTGTGTGTTATCCTGGTCAAAAAGGGGAGTTGCATCTCGGCATTCCTCTTGGTCCTCCCTTCCATGGATGCTCTGGCCATCAATCTTGGGTGACGCCGCTGCCTGCCAGATGTAGATTTATTGGTAAGGTAAGTGTGAGTTGTTTTTCTCAGTATAGAACAGAGTAAGGGTCGTCCTGTAATTGTAGATGGAAAAACAAAAGGCATATTGAAAGATCAAGTAGAAAAAAATGCATACATTACGGTGGAGTGCAATAAGAACACTTTCAGAGGTGGCATGGATACATCATGTCTACTCTAGTCTGTTTCCTGCATTAACCTCCAACAACAACAGGAGAGAGCATGCCCATGGCACCTGCTGTGCCCTATCCTCCATTTAGCATATTTTTTTGGGGGGACCGAGGCAGACAAAGCACATAATATACAGCAACATAGCATTTTACAATTTAAGTGACTAAATCTATGCACCGCTCTCAGTCATACCACCACACTCGACTCCACCACTACAGAGACATGTAGGTCTGCAGTGGTTGTTGTTGACTTGTTTACCTTTTATTCCAGTCATTAAACACCCTGAGTTATTCCATCAATCATCTTGGATCCTACTGAGTGACTACAAAGATATTATGTCACTGTGGTCGTCATCATGGTGTTGTCCAACTCAGTGTGCATTGTACAGATTGAGTCCCCTTTCCATATTCAAAATGCAATGGATCGGCCTGCATTAGAAGTACAAATTTGTTATTAAAAAATGAGATGGGAAACAAACATTGCCTTGAGTTACTTTTAGTGTGTTGATTAGATAACAGTACACAATGAATAACTTCATGCACTACAAACAACAGCAACACAAATCACGCAGTCAGCGTCCAATGCATATCATCATTCATTACCTGTTCCTTCTCATCTTCAGCTAATGGGCAGTCTCTCTCGTCTCGGAAAGGAGGATAGCTATAGTAGTTATCATGATGTTCCACTTCTCTTGGAGGGACTCAATGAGGCAAGATTTTCTTCTATTATGCTATTCATCTGGCTTGAGGGCAATAGATTTAGGGTGATTTAGGAGGATGGAGGTTCAGGACTCGGAGGAGTGGAATGAAATGCAGAAAGCTGAAACTCATATATGGCAATAAAAGACTAGAAGACGGTGGTGATGGATTTGTTGTGATTCAAAGTTTCCAACCAGAAAGACAGACACAAAAATAAAAGCAAATAAGGGAGGAAGACAGTAAGAAGTGCAAGTCTAGTTGTCAGGGAAGTATAGCACGTCTTCAAACTCTGAGGGTTCAAGCAGAAGTAGGTAATCATCATCTAAGATGCTTCTTCCGTCACCTGAGCCGTTGTCCTCATCTTCCTGCATTGATTCATGCATTGTGTAATTCGGTAGTATAAAATGCTGATTCATTTTGATCATGGTTAACCTCTCCATGTTTTTGGGCGAGAGACTGGTCCTTCTCACTGTTACAATGGAACCAGCAGCACTGAAAATATGTTCAGAAGAGACACTTGCGACAGGGCAAGCCAGATAGTTTATCGCCAGCTTGCTGAGGAGTGATCATTGGCCCCTTTTCCCATACCAATAATGCAATGGATTTTGATCAATGTACACCTCTGTCGGGTCATCCAGATAGGCCTGGACCATTCGCTCAATGTTCAGGGGTGCTACACTTTGTTTGGCCTCTTTTGTCTGTGCATCAACACCGGACCTACCAAGTACTTGCTGTAAATACCACTCCTTTAACGATTTTACTGGGGCCGATGATCTGGTTCTTGCTGTTGTCGATAGTGTTGGTGAGTGTTCTGAGCCAAACGCACTGCCCTCAGGCTCCGAAGTTGAACTTGACGCGGGATGCACTGCTGCAGTACTTGTGGTTGTGGGTATATGGAGCGGCCTTTTAATTACCAGCCATTAATTTTCCAACTTACTGGCTGCCTCAGCTATCCAATTCTTGTACCGGGCAACATCCACTTCAGAAAAAGGAATTAATGTATTACTTTTCAGTGCCGATTTGGACCGTGGATCTAGAATTGTGGCACAAATGTAATGTTCTTGTGACAAAATCTTATTTTGCACACTTTTATTGTCAGCTATGCAACAGGATAAGCTCTCCACCAACTCATATGCTTCTTTCTTTTCCTCTACACCTTTGTACACTTCTGACATCTCCTTCAGCTGTTGCTCTAGCATTTGCAACAATGGGATAGCTTGGCCCATCGTACAGTCCTCCTTGCTGACTTCACATGTGAAAACCTCGAAAGGAAAAAGCATCTCAGTCAGGCATTTAATTAGGCACCATTGGTCAATCTGAAGGGTCATGCCTTTCACAGTAGCATCCCTTCTTCGCATGACATATTCATTGATTGGTCTGTACTGCTCAAACAGACGGTCAAGCATGTAATAAGTTGAGTTCCAATGTGTTGCCTCCTCCTGGATGAGTGCTTTGATTGGCATTCTATAGTCACGTTGAATGATCCTCTGCTGCTTTTGAGCTTTAAAAGAATGGCTGAAATGAGTGCATATTCTTCGGCAGGTGGTCAGTAAGACTATGGCTTCTTTTTTCAGAGAGTCTTGAACTATAATGTTAATTCAGTGCACCAAACACCAAACACGGGATCCTGAAATAGGAACCAAGATGCATGGCCTTAAGTACATTACTGCCATCATCTGTGGAAACAAAACCAATCTTACGCCCTCCTTGGTGCAGCCATTCAAAGGCCTTGCAGTGAAACTCTTCCAAGATGTTTACAGCAGTATAAGATTTCTCCATGGCGAACATGGCTACAGTTGCATGCTTCCGAGTAGCATTAAAAATCTCAGCTGTGTCAACAGCACCTACTTGAGATAGCTTATCTCTAACCCCCACAAAATAGACCTAGTGTGCAAGGATGCACATGTAATCAGTGGCTTGGCAACTGGTCCACATGTCTGTTGTCACATGGATATTGTGAACAGCATTCTGCTGCAAAGCTTGTCCAACCAATTCCAGCACATCGTGATGTAGTGCTGGAACAGCAACTGTGGAAAAATAGGACCAGCTGGGAACCTTCCATTTAGGGCAGATGGCTGGCATAAATTCAATGAAACCCACCTCTTCCACAAATGAAAAAGGGAGAAGGTCCAGCGCTAACATTTTAGCCAGCTTTGCATTGTACAACAGTGCCATTGGGTGGTTGCGTTCGTACTGTCGCTCCGACCTAAACATGCTGAGAATGGTAGGCTGGATTTTTTTCCTTTGTAGTGCAGCTGTTTTCTTGAACCCAGTTAGGCTCAACGACGCACTTTTTTTCATTGCAGTACTTTGTTGCCTTGGTTCTCAGGCTGACTCGGAGTATGACTCTTACTGCGGTGCCACTGAGATGTTGCTGAGGATGTGGGTGGTACAACTACACTGCTGGGGACAGGGCCAGAAATGTCTCCCTCTTGTTCACCTTCCACCACCATCACATCTTCCCCTAATTCTTCATCCCCAAAAACAGCAATGGGTTCAGTTTTACTTTTTTCTAAGCGAAGTAGGTGAGCCTCCCACTGGATACTGTGGTGTATTTTGAGATGACTTGTTTGGTCTACGGTACCATAGTTTGTACCAAGCTTACCCCGCCTAACATTCTGTCAACAAATTGAGCATATAGCAATGTTCTCCTCCTTACTGCTAACCGAAAAGAAGTTCCAAACTGGGGAGGAGAATTTTCTGGTGCTGCTGGATGTGCAACTTTCAATACCAGATGAACTGGAGGGTGTACCTGCGTGATTGGAGGACTGCATGGATAGTCCCCGGATGACTGGAGGAGTGCAAGGGTAGTGTCTGGGTTACTTAATGAGTGTATAAGTAGTGCTTGGTTGATAGCGTGACTACAGGGGTAGTGCCTGAGGGATTGAAGGAGTGCATGGCTAATGTCTGTGTGATTGAATGACTACAGAAGTAATGGCTGGGTGATTAAAGGAGTGCATGGGTAATGCCTGGGTACATGGAAGAGTGCATGGGTAGTGTCTGGCTGCATGTAGGACTGCCTGGATAGTTTGTGAGTGCTTGGAGGAGTACAGAAGTAGTAGCTGGGTGATTGCATGAGTGAAGGAGTAGTGAGTGGATGATTGGAAGACTGCATGGGTAGTGCTTGGTTGATTCCATGAGTGCTGCAGAAGTACCTGAGCACATGTTTGACTGCATGGGCAATGCCTGAGTGATTGAAGTAGTGCATAGGTAATACCTGGGTGATGGCATGAATGCAGGAGTAATGTCTGGGTGAATAAATGAGTGTATGGGCAGTGCTTGAGTGATTAGATGAGTCTATAGGTAGTGCCTTGGTGATTTTATAAATGCATAGGTAGTACCTGGGTGATTGGAGGAGTGCATGGATAGTGCCTGGATGACTGGAGGAGTGCAAGGGTAGTGCCTGGGTGATTTCATGAGTGAGGAGTAGTATGTGGATGATTGGAACACTGCATGGGTAGGGCTTGAGTGATTGGATGAGTACATAAGTAGTCTTTGGGTGATAATATAAGTATATAGATTCAAGCTAGGTGGATGGAGAAATGTTTGGATAGTGCATGGGTAATGGTAGGAGTATGAGAATTGTGTCTAATTATATAGATCAGTGCATGAGTAGTATTTAAAAAAATGACTGTAAACATTACTTCATATTACTATGCTTATTGCATTATTTCATCTTATCTTCTTTACTCAAATACATACCATATTCAGTGAAATTATTTTGTAGTAAATTGAATGTGAAATCTTTTCAAGGTTTACTAATACTTTCTGTAATAAAAAAGAAGGAAACCTGTAATTACCTATAATATTATGGATTTTAGAACACAACATAATTTTAGAATTACATAACATATTCAGTTTCTCTCTTTTACTGTTTTCAGATTCTATTGAATTTCACGATATACAGTGATTTCAATGTAGATCATCACATAACAGCGGGGAAAAAAAACAATCATTGTGATTGTAAAAAAACAAATCTGAGTCGAGAATATTTACAACAAATTCAACTATCGCTTTACCTATTTACAGTGTCGAAATTACATTCTTCATTTACATCAAATTATTTATTTTTCTGAAGTACATTTTCTAAAATATATACTCTAATTTACATCACATATAATATAAAGATCACATATATAAACTAGTTCCTTGAAACACAATTATGCAAAGGTAATAAAAGATAGTAGAAACAATAATTGGTCACATTTTCCCAATAGGCCAAATAATGTTTCCAAATCCATTGGGACTGATAATGTCCAAAATAAACTTGTTATTTTGTGTTCACATCTTCCTAATAGGCCGAATGATGTATTCAAAATGTTGGCATCACAAATATCAGATATGAATCTGGTAATTCATAAGGCAACCGACAGTTGAATTCAAAATGGACATCATTGCAATGTGTTCATTCTTTATTGCACTTTAAATATACAGTATAGTGTCCAAATGTTGTAGTAGGTCCATCGTTGAATATAATAGCCACTGCTTTAAAAGTTCTTACTGAAATTGACACTCGACTTGCCACAAAGCTTTTTAATTTTGTTTCCAGTTTCTTCCATTTTCTCTACAACGTTGTAGCATTAAAATGACATAATTTCCAAATCTTTCTATTCCTAATGTTGACAACATTTCTGATTTACAATGAGAACATTTCATATCTTGATTGGCTGTTTTTACTAATTTGTTACAATAAACTGGTTTGCAATCTGGTATTGTCAAATATATGAACCGTTCAGTGTCGATTTGAGTGGTAGAACAAAATGAACACTCTTCACATTTATGATCCCATCTGTAACTTAGTCCAAACACATTTTCAATTTGTATTCCTTCGTCTTCCAATACTGCAAGCATAAACATAAGAAATTCTTTTGAACCTTGTTGTATAATAATCCAAAAGAAGTTGAATGCCAGAATCAGTGTGGATTTTAGTTCTATCAGATACCAACTTTTGAAAAATATCATTTAATAAAGAACAGAATCTTTTTTCTCAATTTTCCATAATTTCATGATGAAGATCTTCTTAATAAAAGACAACATTAACAATTAAATTAGCATAGAAGTTAATACCTGAACTATTTTCTAACTGATATCATACAATATCAACAGTGTCCATTTTCATTTTCTTTGCACCTTCATGATTTTCTTGAATTGTTTTCTTTTTTTTGAATCTCAAGAGAATGTTTGCCATATTTCCGTTTTGGGCACAGTACAAGTTTTTCATATACAGGATGTTTTTCTAAGTTAGGAGCATACAGTCTTCTTAACCAAGTATACTCTCTTACACAATTTGCTTCAGCACTAACTTTTTTCTCATCAAAATCAATCAAATTTAAACCAGATAATGTCCTTACTCGAGACAATGCAACATATTCCACACCCTCTTTAAACACTGTACTTCCAATATTTACCAAAGCACTGTCTACACTTAAACCTTGAGATTTATGAATCGTCACTGCATATTCTAAAGAAAGAGTAAACTTTTTTCTACGAACATACAAGTCTTTTACAAGCAAAAAAGAAATAGCAAAATGTCCAATCTGTTTTACCTCTTCAATCTGATTAAATTTAATCTTCAAAAATTAAATTCCATCTCTGTTCTGATAATTTACATAATCAACAACAATTTGCATTTCTCCATTTTCTAAACCTTTTTCTACATCAAAATTACAGCGTAATATTACCCAACAGTTTACATATACATATATATATTTATATATATATATATATATATATTACCTACTGGCGGTCGCCAGTAGGTAGTTATAGTTAGGACCACGTTTCCATAGGAAATCCGCAACATTATATTTTGAATAGCTTTGGCGCCGGTCGACGAATCCTCGCGAATTTTTCAAAATAGGTGGGGCGCTACGCTCCGCTCCTTCCCTGAAAGTCTCGGGGGGATTCGTCAAGCGGGGGCTGAGATAAAAGGGGGGTCCCAAAACGCGTTTTTCCCATGCATTTTTCCATAGGACCTTTAGACAGGGCTACAGCCCGAACGGCTGAACAGAATTACTAGAAATTTGGCAGAGAGGTAGTCCTCAGGTCAAGGAAGTGCCTTTCGTAGGTTTGGTGTAAATCTGTTCAGTAGATTCTGAGAAAATAGCCTTTAAATCAATATATATATCTGAGCCAGCTTACGGTGCGCTTACGGTGCGCTTACCGTATGCGTACGGTGACGTGCGCGAGAGCGATTCTGATTGGCTGTTAGATCTTAGTAAACATTCGAATCGGTCGAAACCAGGAAGCGGCGGCCCCCATTTCGTGTGTTTCACTCAGAAAAAAAAGGGTGATAACTTGAAAAGGGGGCAAGGAGGAGAGTTACAGACCCCCTAACATTTGTAAGGGGGTCAAAGAAGGACAGAAAAGTACAAAGTAAACATTTATTGATTTTAAAAAAAATCGCGGGGTACGCGTACGGTAAGCGTACGGTAAAAAAAAAAAAAAAAAAAAGAAATGAAAATCAGATTTAAGTTTATAGATATTAGGGGGCTCTAAAAAGAGCCGTTGTGTTTATGAAGTGATTTTTTAGAGGTACCTACAAGTAAGTACCGATGCAGAGTCTAAGGTTCAAGAGGAAGACTCTGTTCCCTTCATCATTGAAGTGCACACCATCTCCTCTATAAATGTCTTGCATGTCATAACGCAAGTTGTTGTGGTAAATGGAACCCATACCATAGTCACGGAGGAAAGCAGAAACAGATTTGTTGACGTGCTTTCTTGCTTTGTCAATCTGCGGACAGAAAAGATTGGACCAGTTCCATTTTTGCCTTTGGCATATGTTAGAAAACACAAAGGCAGTTTTAGGGAAAAGTGAAAACAGTTGTGCAAAGGTGTCCTTCATAAGCATTTCCAGACCTACCCCAGTCAAAGTGGCTAGGTCATTGCCACCACAGTGCAATATTATGAGGTCAGGGTGTTGGATGTGCATGAAGGATTTCACCAATGGCATCAATTGGTGCCACTTTAACCCTCTCTGACCAATCCATTTAATGTCTACATTTGGCAAAGCAAGGTCTCTCACCATACCTGTTTTCTCTGCAAACTTTTCACTCCAGAAGACATAGCTGTGCCCTACAATCCACACTGTGAACATCTTCAAAGGAGAACTGGATGCACTCAGGAGGTGTAATTCAGTAGAATGGCAATATGAAAAGAAAGACAGTTTGGAAATGGAGGCATACACATTTTTTTCATAAAAAAAAGAACTGATTGGCTGTTTCATACCATTCTAGAATAAAAACTAGGCTGTATGTGTAAATTAATAGAAGCATGTTTTGTATTGGTACAGAAAAATGTGTTACCAAAGAACAGTACTATGGATTTGCTGTTAGGTTTGAAAAGTCAAGCACTCTTGCTCTGTGGAATTGAAACATTGTTTGGCGAACTTCTGACCTGACTCCACACAGCAGTGTTCCATGAGCTGTTGCTATGGTAGCAGGCATAAGTCAAGTTGGGGGAAGGGTACTAGGCAGAAGTCAAGTTGGGGGAAGGGTACTTTTGGAAAAGGGTTGGTTTTCAACCAATAGAAATGTGTGATTACATTTGAAAAAAAGGGGCAAGCACTGAGATTTGAAACTAACATGTATATGTGTGGAAAAAGAGAGGGAAAGTTTGCCATTATCTGGTTCTGCTGAGAGGAGAGAGGTGTAAAGAACAGAGATCCTGGCTCTGATAATCTGCTGTTTGAGTGCCACATTTCTTTCACAACTAACTAATTTTAAAGGTGAGTTTAGAGTTTGAGAGGGGATGTATATGGTAAATTAAGAAATGAATAATAGAAATGCAATTCTTTTTGTTGAAGTTGTGTTTATTATTTTCTGTTTTGGGAGAAATTTAAATGTGAGGAACAAGTAAAATAATATGGACTATGTTTTCACAATAAATTAAGGTGTACTGGTATAATAAAAGAATAGTTTAAGGGTTTGAGGTTGGACTCAGTAATGCAAATACATTCAGCATCACTAAGGCTGGTTGCCCTTGCTGGAGTGTAGGCAGACACCCAGGTTACAAATGGTGCTGGTCTGAAAAAGCAGTTTGGACATGTGCTTTTTAAAAAATCTGAAAAGTGGATTCATAATGTGTCAGTCTGTAAAAGTGTTTATCACTTGCCAAAAAAAAGAGCAGTAAGTGTGCTTTCAAATTGGCAAAGAAATTTCGTTTTGTGACTAATGTGAAAACATGACTCTGTGTGCAAATAGGAATTACAGGCAGAGATTTATTGCGTATTGCTCTGGTGATTTCACAGTTGCATTAGATGGAAAGGGGGAGCCATTTTTTGGTGCAGAAGCTGACTCTTAGCACACAGCCAGCTACTTACCATGTGGAATCATGCACAGTATTCACAAGCGAGTGGGGTTTGAGGTTTCAGTCAGTAATGCAAATACATTCAGCATCACTAAGGCTGGTTGCCCTTGCTGGAGTGTAGGCAGACACCAGGTTACAAATGGTGCTGGTCTGAAAAAGCAGTTTGGACATGTGCTTTTTAAAAAATCTGAAAAGTGGATTCATAATGTGTCAGTCTGTAAAAGTGTTTATCACTTGCCAAAAAAAAGAGCAGTAAGTGTGCTTTCAAATTGGCAAAGAAATTTCGTTTTGTGACTAATGTGAAAACATGACTCTGTGTGCAAATAGGAATTACAGGCAGAGATTTATTGCGTATTGCTCTGGTGATTTCACAGTTGCATTAGATGGAAAGGGGGAGCCATTTTTTGGTGCAGAAGCTGATTCTTAGCACACAGGTAGCTGCTTACCATGTGGAATCATGCACAGTATTCACAAGCGAGTGGGGTTTGAGGTTTCAGTCAGTAATGCAAATACATTCAGCATCACTAAGGCTGGTTGCCCTTGCTGGAGTGTAGGCAGACACCCAGGTTACAAATGGTGCTGGTCTGAAAAAGCAGTTTGGACATGTGCTTTTTAAAAAATCTGAAAAGTGGATTCATAATGTGTCAGTCTGTAAAAGTGTTTATCACTTGCCAAAAAAAAGAGCAGTAAGTGTGCTTTCAAATTGGCAAAGAAATTTCGTTTTGTGACTAATGTGAAAACATGACTCTGTGTGCAAATAGGAATTACAGGCAGAGATTTATTGCGTATTGCTCTGGTGATTTCACAGTTGCATTAGATGGAAAGGGGGAGCCATTTTTTGGTGCAGAAGCTGACTCTTAGCACACAGCCAGCTACTTACCATGTGGAATCATGCACAGTATTCACAAGCGAGTGGGGTTTGAGGTTTCAGTCAGTAATGCAAACACATTCAGCATCACTAAGGCTTGTTGCCCTTGCTGGAGTGTAGGCAGACACCCAGGTTACAAATGGTGCTGGTCTGAAAAAGCAGTTTGGACATGTGCTTTTTAAAAAATATGAAAAGTGGATTCATAATGTGTCAGTCTGTAAAAGTGTTTATCACTTGCCAAAAAAAAGAGCAGTAAGTGTGCTTTCAAATTGGCAAAGAAATTTCGTTTTGTGACTAATGTGAAAACATGACTCTGTGTGCAAATAGGAATTACAGGCAGAGATTTATTGCGTATTGCTCTGGTGATTTCACAGTTGCATTAGATGGAAAGGGGGAGCCATTTTTTGGTTCAGAAGCAGACTCTTAGCACACAGCCAGCTACTTACCATGTGGAATCATGCACAGTATTCACAAGCGAGTGGGGTTTGAGGTTGGACTCAGTAATGCAAATACATTCAGCATCACTAAGGCTGGTTGCCCTTGCTGGAGTGTAGGCAGACACCCAGGTTACAAATGGTGCTGGTCTGAAAAAGCAGTTTGGACATGTGCTTTTTAAAAAATCTGAAAAGTGGATTCATAATGTGTCAGTCTGTAAAAGTGTTTATCACTTGCCAAAAAAAAGAGCAGTAAGTGTGCTTTCAAATTGGCAAAGAAATTTCGTTTTGTGACTAATGTGAAAACATGACTCTGTGTGCAAATAGGAATTACAGGCAGAGATTTATTGCGTATTGCTCTGGTGATTCACAGTTGCATTAGATGGAAAGGGGGAGCCATTTTTTGGTGCAGAAGCTGACTCTTAGCACACAGGTAGCTGCTTACCATGTGGAATCATGCACAGTATTCACAAGCGAGTGGGGTTTGAGGTTTCAGTCAGTAATGCAAATACATTCAGCATCACTAAGGCTGGTTGCCCTTGCTGGAGTGTAGGCAGACACCCAGGTTACAAATGGTGCTGGTCTGAAAAAGCAGTTTGGACATGTGCTTTTTAAAAAATCTGAAAAGTGGATTCATAATGTGTCAGTCTGTAAAAGTGTTTATCACTTGCCAAAAAAAAAAGCAGTAAGTGTGCTTTCAAATTGGCAAAGAAATTTCGTTTTGTGACTAATGTGAAAACATGACTCTGTGTGCAAATAGGAATTACAGGCAGAGATTTATTGCGTATTGCTCTGGTGATTTCACAGTTGCATTAGATGGAAAGGGGGAGCCATTTTTTGGTGCAGAAGCTGACTCTTAGCACACAGCCAGCTACTTACCATGTGGAATCATGCACAGTATTCACAAGCGAGTGGGGTTTGAGGTTTCAGTCAGTAATGCAAATACATTCAGCATCACTAAGGCTGGTTGCCCTTGCTGGAGTGTAGGCAGACACCAGGTTACAAATGGTGCTGGTCTGAAAAAGCAGTTTGGACATGTGCTTTTTAAAAAATCTGAAAAGTGGATTCATAATGTGTCAGTCTGTAAAAGTGTTTATCACTTGCCAAAAAAAAGAGCAGTAAGTGTGCTTTCAAATTGGCAAAGAAATTTCGTTTTGTGACTAATGTGAAAACATGACTCTGTGTGCAAATAGGAATTACAGGCAGAGATTTATTGCGTATTGCTCTGGTGATTTCACAGTTGCATTAGATGGAAAGGGGGAGCCATTTTTTGGTGCAGAAGCTGATTCTTAGCACACAGGTAGCTGCTTACCATGTGGAATCATGCACAGTATTCACAAGCGAGTGGGGTTTGAGGTTTCAGTCAGTAATGCAAATACATTCAGCATCACTAAGGCTGGTTGCCCTTGCTGGAGTGTAGGCAGACACCCAGGTTACAAATGGTGCTGGTCTGAAAAAGCAGTTTGGACATGTGCTTTTTAAAAAATCTGAAAAGTGGATTCATAATGTGTCAGTCTGTAAAAGTGTTTATCACTTGCCAAAAAAAAGAGCAGTAAGTGTGCTTTCAAATTGGCAAAGAAATTTCGTTTTGTGACTAATGTGAAAACATGACTCTGTGTGCAAATAGGAATTACAGGCAGAGATTTATTGCGTATTGCTCTGGTGATTTCACAGTTGCATTAGATGGAAAGGGGGAGCCATTTTTTGGTGCAGAAGCTGACTCTTAGCACACAGCCAGCTACTTACCATGTGGAATCATGCACAGTATTCACAAGCGAGTGGGGTTTGAGGTTTCAGTCAGTAATGCAAACACATTCAGCATCACTAAGGCTTGTTGCCCTTGCTGGAGTGTAGGCAGACACCCAGGTTACAAATGGTGCTGGTCTGAAAAAGCAGTTTGGACATGTGCTTTTTAAAAAATATGAAAAGTGGATTCATAATGTGTCAGTCTGTAAAAGTGTTTATCACTTGCCAAAAAAAAGAGCAGTAAGTGTGCTTTCAAATTGGCAAAGAAATTTCGTTTTGTGACTAATGTGAAAACATGACTCTGTGTGCAAATAGGAATTACAGGCAGAGATTTATTGCGTATTGCTCTGGTGATTTCACAGTTGCATTAGATGGAAAGGGGGAGCCATTTTTTGGTTCAGAAGCAGACTCTTAGCACACAGCCAGCTACTTACCATGTGGAATCATGCACAGTATTCACAAGCGAGTGGGGTTTGAGGTTGGACTCAGTAATGCAAATACATTCAGCATCACTAAGGCTGGTTGCCCTTGCTGGAGTGTAGGCAGACACCCAGGTTACAAATGGTGCTGGTCTGAAAAAGCAGTTTGGACATGTGCTTTTTAAAAAATCTGAAAAGTGGATTCATAATGTGTCAGTCTGTAAAAGTGTTTATCACTTGCCAAAAAAAAGAGCAGTAAGTGTGCTTTCAAATTGGCAAAGAAATTTCGTTTTGTGACTAATGTGAAAACATGACTCTGTGTGCAAATAGGAATTACAGGCAGAGATTTATTGCGTATTGCTCTGGTGATTCACAGTTGCATTAGATGGAAAGGGGGAGCCATTTTTTGGTGCAGAAGCTGACTCTTAGCACACAGGTAGCTGCTTACCATGTGGAATCATGCACAGTATTCACAAGCGAGTGGGGTTTGAGGTTTCAGTCAGTAATGCAAATACATTCAGCATCACTAAGGCTGGTTGCCCTTGCTGGAGTGTAGGCAGACACCCAGGTTACAAATGGTGCTGGTCTGAAAAAGCAGTTTGGACATGTGCTTTTTAAAAAATCTGAAAAGTGGATTCATAATGTGTCAGTCTGTAAAAGTGTTTATAACTTGCCAAAAAAAAAAGCAGTAAGTGTGCTTTCAAATTGGCAAAGAAATTTCGTTTTGTGACTAATGTGAAAACATGACTCTGTGTGCAAATAGGAATTACAGGCAGAGATTTATTGCGTATTGCTCTGGTGATTTCACAGTTGCATTAGATGGAAAGGGGGAGCCATTTTTTGGTGCAGAAGCTGACTCTTAGCACACAGCCAGCTACTTACCATGTGGAATCATGCACAGTATTCACAAGCGAGTGGGGTTTGAGGTTTCAGTCAGTAATGCAAATACATTCAGCATCACTAAGGCTGGTTGCCCTTGCTGGAGTGTAGGCAGACACCAGGTTACAAATGGTGCTGGTCTGAAAAAGCAGATTGGACATGTGCTTTTTAAAAAATCTGAAAAGTGGATTCATAATGTGTCAGTCTGTAAAAGTGTTTATCACTTGCCAAAAAAAAGAGCAGTAAGTGTGCTTTCAAATTGGCAAAGAAATTTCGTTTTGTGACTAATGTGAAAACATGACTCTGTGTGCAAATAGGAATTACAGGCAGAGATTTATTGCGTATTGCTCTGGTGATTTCACAGTTGCATTAGATGGAAAGGGGGAGCCATTTTTTGGTGCAGAAGCTGATTCTTAGCACACAGGTAGCTGCTTACCATGTGGAATCATGCACAGTATTCACAAGCGAGTGGGGTTTGAGGTTTCAGTCAGTAATGCAAATACATTCAGCATCACTAAGGCTGGTTGCCCTTGCTGGAGTGTAGGCAGACACCCAGGTTACAAATGGTGCTTGTCTGAAAAAGCAGTTTGGACATGTGCTTTTTAAAAAATCTGAAAAGTGGATTCATAATGTGTCAGTCTGTAAAAGTGTTTATCACTTGCCAAAAAAAAGAGCAGTAAGTGTGCTTTCAAATTGGCAAAGAAATTTCGTTTTGTGACTAATGTGAAAACATGACTCTGTGTGCAAATAGGAATTACAGGCAGAGATTTATTGCGTATTGCTCTGGTGATTTCACAGTTGCATTAGATGGAAAGGGGGAGCCATTTTTTGGTGCAGAAGCTGACTCTTAGCACACAGCCAGCTACTTACCATGTGGAATCATGCACAGTATTCACAAGCGAGTGGGGTTTGAGGTTTCAGTCAGTAATGCAAACACATTCAGCATCACTAAGGCTGGTTGCCCTTGCTGGAGTGTAGGCAGACACCCAGGTTACAAATGGTGCTGGTCTGAAAAAGCAGTTTGGACATGTGCTTTTTAAAAAATATGAAAAGTGGATTCATAATGTGTCAGTCTGTAAAAGTGTTTATCACTTGCCAAAAAAAAGAGCAGTAAGTGTGCTTTCAAATTGGCAAAGAAATTTCGTTTTGTGACTAATGTGAAAACATGACTCTGTGTGCAAATAGGAATTACAGGCAGAGATTTATTGCGTATTGCTCTGGTGATTTCACAGTTGCATTAGATGGAAAGGGGGAGCCATTTTTTGGTTCAGAAGCAGACTCTTAGCACACAGCCAGCTACTTACCATGTGGAATCATGCACAGTATTCACAAGCGAGTGGGGTTTGAGGTTGGACTCAGTAATGCAAATACATTCAGCATCACTACGGGTGGTTGCCCTTGCTGGAGTGTAGGCAGACACCCAGGTTACAAATGGTGCTGGTCTGAAAAAGCAGTTTGGACATGTGCTTTTTAAAAAATCTGAAAAGTGGATTCATAATGTGTCAGTCTGTAAAAGTGTTTATCACTTGCCAAAAAAAAGAGCAGTAAGTGTGCTTTCAAATTGGCAAAGAAATTTCGTTTTGTGACTAATGTGAAAACATGACTCTGTGTGCAAATAGGAATTACAGGCAGAGATTTATTGCGTATTGCTCTGGTGATTCACAGTTGCATTAGATGGAAAGGGGGAGCCATTTTTTGGTGCAGAAGCTGACTCTTAGCACACAGGTAGCTGCTTACCATGTGGAATCATGCACAGTATTCACAAGCGAGTGGGGTTTGAGGTTTCAGTCAGTAATGCAAACACATTCAGCATCACTAAGGCTGGTTTCCCTTGCTGGAGTGTAGGCAGACACCCAGGTTACAAATGGTTCTGGTCTGAAAAAGAAGTTTGGACATGTGCTTTTTAAAAAATCTGAAAAGTGGATTCATAATGTGTCAGTCTGTAAAAGTGTTTATCACTTGCCAAAAAAAAGAGCAGTAAGTGTGCTTTCAAATTGGCAAAGAAATTTCGTTTTGTGACTAATGTGAAAACATGACTCTGTGTGCAAATAGGAATTACAGGCAGAGATTTATTGCGTATTGCTCTGGTGATTTCACAGTTGCATTAGAAGGAAAGGGGGAGCCTTTTTTTGGTGCAGAAGCTGACTCTTAGCACACAGCCAGCTACTTACCATGTGGAATCATGCACAGTATTCACAAGCGAGTGGGGTTTGAGGTTTCAGTCAGTAATGCAAACACATTCAGCATCACTAAGGCTGGTTGCCCTTGCTGGTGTGTAGGCAGTCACCCAGGTTACAAATGGTGCTGGTCTGAAAAAGCAGTTTGGACATGTGCTTTTTAAAAAATCTGAAAAGTGGATTCATAATGTGTCAGTCTGTAAAAGTGTTTATCACTTGCCAAAAAAAAGAGCAGTAAGTGTGCTTTCAAATTGGCAAAGAAATTTCGTTTTGTGACTAATGTGAAAACAAATGTAGTAATATATTTAAATAAAATAAAGGAAATTTTTTTTCAGGTATTGCTGAAGAGCAGTGAACAAAATTTAAGATGCCTACAAAATCCAGAGTAAAAAAAGACCACAAAAAAAACCTATATTTGAAGACAACTGGAGGACCTAAGTTAGTTGAAGATGCTCATGTTGGGAAGAAGAAAAAATCTTCTGGTAAGCAAACAAAAGATTTTCTAAGGAACATATTCAAAAAAAGGAAAAATGTACAAAATGTCTGTACTGGAAAGAATGATTTCAATCGAAAAGGACAGGAAAAAATTGAGAATTTAGTTAATGCAAATATACCTTCTGCAACTAAAAAGATAAACTTAAACAGAAAAACAGCGTTTAAAGAGATACGTAGAAAAATGTTTCAGAGGAGAGTTATGCCCAATTTGATAAAGGATGTGAAGAAATAGAAGCAAAAGGCAAAGTTTTAGAAGATAAAAAAAGAAATTGAAGCCATTGCAGCAAAGGCATTAGAATTAAAAAGGAAACTATTCATTTCAATTTTGAATAGGATGCGTACATTAGACAAAATGGTTAATGTACTGAAATCACATAGCAAAAGGAAAAGAGTAGTGAACAGAACAAACTTTTGTAAAGTGTTTTTAGGAAAATGGATGCATAGTTCAAGTAGTGAACCTTTTTTTAATGAAGAGAGTTATTTTCAAAGTAATAGTTTGCTGCATGCAGTTGACACCAGAGGTCGTGCTTATGAAGTGAAAAATGGTTGCATAATGGAGAAGGAGATAATGGTTCCAAGAGATGAGGTACAAGTGATGGCGGATGAGGCTATGGGGAGACGTCCTAAAGCCCCAGTGTACACTTGGAATTGTAGTAGTATTTGCACTGTGCGTCAGGAATCTATTGATAAATTTTGTGAGTTTCTAAGAGAATATAGCAAAAAAAGTGTGAAACAGAAGATTAAGGTGCTTCAGAGTCTAGATCCATGCAGAGTGAGAGAGAATACTGGTTTGCAGGGTCATTCTCTGGCTTGTCTATCTAGAAAAGTGTGTAATAGTGTTTTCCATCATTTTAGGATGCTGGCTGTTCATCATACTGAAATGAGAAAGTTTGTGAGACGGTTGTATTTTGCTAAAAGTCCAGCAATAAAGTTAGATGAATTGAATAGGGCTCTGTTCCGTGGAACAGTATCAGATGTAGAGAAGGTTGTTGATGAAATTCAGTGTTGTTACTTTGGTCCTGAACAAAACAGTGCAGAGAAGGACACAGTAAATGAGGAAGAAGTGGAAGAAAATGTAGAACCCTCTGTACGTAAGACATTTAATGATCACATAACAAAATTTGCAATAATCTCTAATGAAAGACCAAATATTACTTGTATTTGTTGCCGCAGAACTCATTATAGAAAACAAACCAGGTATGTTGATCTCTACAGAAAGAGTGAAAATGAAGATAATTATAAGTGGAAGGATTTTGCCACATATATATTTCTTGAAAATTGTTTTGAATTGGGTGAAGTTCAGCGTATTTGTAAATACTGTTACAACAAGTTAGAGGAAAATAGAATGCCGACCAGAGCTGTACATAATAATTTAGAATTGGATGCTATTCCTGCTGAACTTTCTGAATTAAATACATATGAGTCTATACTCATTCAATGTGTTCATCCGTTCCAGACCATAGTACGTATGGAGCCCAAAACTGGTAAATTACCTCCTTCAGATTTACTGAGAGGTTTAAAAGGTAGAGTGGTGTATTTGCCCTTGGATTTGAAAAAAAATATGGAAACTATTGATGCGGATACTATGGAAACTGAACCATTAATTATTCTGGTTAATGGTGTACCTACAAAGAATAAGAAGATTTGGCAGGAGCTGGTAGATGTACGGAAAGTACAAAGAGCAAATTTGTATTTGAAAAGGAATAACAAATGGTATGAATCTATTTATATAGAAGAAGAAGAAGAAGAAGAAGAAGATTTACAAGAAGACACAGAAACACCAACTGGACAAATTGAAAAAGTGGACAAGTCAAAGGAAGAAGAAATTTATGAACATTTTAGCATACATCCTCTTCATTCAAAAGAAGTTATGGGAGACAATATTGATCTGTTTCAGATGAAGAAAGCAAAAGGAACTCCCGTGAGTGTATGGGAGGAGAGCTTGGAAGCTCGATGTTTTCCCGAGCTGTTTCCTAAAGGAAAAGGAGGACGATACGATGAACGTCCGGAACAGATTCCAGCTTCTGAGTATCGGACTACAAGACTATATGCTGAAGATCCCAGATTTCGACAAAGTATTCCTTATTTGTTCCATCTTTTATTTGAAAGCGACTTGTCTGCACTGTCTTATGCAGTAAATCACATTTTAAAAAGTGGAGTACATTTACAAAATGTGTCTGCTAAGGATTTTATGGAGAAAGTGCAGCACCGAGATGATCATTTGGAAACACAACTGATCAATCTGATGGCTTGTCAGCGTGGGACAAATGAATATTGGTACCGACGCCATGGTGAATTAAAATGCATGTTACGGAATTTAGGAACTCCAACATGGTTCCTTACCCTAAGCTGTGCCGAGTACGCTTGGGATGATTTACTGGATTTTCTACGAGAGGCAAATTCAAACATTAAAAACATCGAATACAAGACAGCAGGAGAACTGTGCTCATTGGATCCGGTTAATGTTTGCAGATATTTCAATCATAGATTTGAGGCTATGATGTCCTTCATCTGCAATAAAAAAATCCACCTCTAGGAGAAGTAGTGGATTTCTTTTGGAGAAAAGAGTACCAGGCAAGAGGTGCTCCTCATATTCATATGCTGTTGTGGATCAAGGATGCCCCAAAGTTTGGAACAGATACTGATGAAGCAGTGTTATCTTACATTGAAGAATATGCAACATGTGCTATACCAAAAAGCACAGAAGAGAAAAAGTTAAAGGAGCAAGTTTTACGTTTCCAAAGTCATCGGTGTGGAAAATACTGTCGACGGAAATACAAGAGCAAAGATAAATACTACACTAAATGTCAATTTGGATTTCCTAGACCTGTTCTTTCAAATGGAAGAGTTAACAGTTTTATGTCATCTGTGAGACATACTATCACAAGAAAATCACCTAAGAATACCTACAACCTTAAAAGAAAAGAAGATTCAAAAAATATAAATGACTACAACCCAGTGATTTTATCCATGTGGAACGCTAACATGGATATACAGTATGTAGCTGACAATTCCATTGCTGTTGCTCGATATGTAACGTCTTACATTACGAAATCAGAAAAAACAGAATTGAAGGAAATGTGGGAAGAGATTTCTCACGAGAAAACTGTCAGTAAGAAGCTGTACAGTTTCAGTTTGAAGATGTTATCGCATCGAGAAATTGGATCCTACGAATGTTCAGATAGGTTATCTTCTGCAAGTCTCTACTCGAAATCAAGAAGAATAATTTGGGCAAGTTTAGGCCTTGCAGCAATGAGAAATCGGGTACTGAAATCTGTTGGAGAAATTGAATATTTGGCCGAGAATGACCCAGAAAGTACAGATATTTTGAAATCAAACATGTTGGACACATATTACCCAAAGAGAAGTCATCATCTGGAGAACATGTGTCTCTATGAAGTGCTGCAGAACTACATTTATTCACGGAAAGCCGCAGAAGACATCAACAATGGAAAATATAAAGTCATTGGTGAGGAAGGATGTTTGGTGAAGCAAACAAAAGGAAGTTTGATAAATCACCGGAAGCTGAGTTGCGACACTACTGACAAAAAGGAATTTTACTACTTGGCTCTTTTACAGCTGTTTAAACCATGGCGTACAGAGGATGAACTACTGGGAGAATTATTTCAAAGCTATGAAGATTCTTTTAATGCTTGCAAAGACAGCATACAATGCAATACATTCACAACTTATCTGCAAATGTTAAATGAAGAAATTGAACAGGAAACTACAATTGCAGCAGAAATAGCTAGAGACAGTTCTCAGGACAGCCAAAGTTCAGGAACACGCAGTCAAGATCCCCTAGGACAACCAATCGTTGAAAATGAAGCATCAATAGCCATGAATGAAGTGGAAACGGCTATGAATCAAGCTCAAGGAGAATTTATAGACTTACAAAATTTGGAAAGACAACTGAACGAAGAGCAGCAACAAATTTATGAAGAGATCAGAAACAATATTGATCACGGATTTCTACATGAAAAAAAGAGTGCTCATGCACATCATTTCATCCAATCAGGATGTATGTAAGCGGACAAGCTGGAACTGGAAAAAGTTTCCTAATAAAAGTCATCAGAAGCTACCTACAGCAAAAAACGGATTCTACTTTGTCTTGTGTGGTTACTGCTCCAACTGGGTTAGCAGCATATAACATAAAAGGAATCACTTTACATCGTTTGCTAATGTTACCAGTGGAGCATGAGAACAAAATACAATACAACAAGCTAACTGGAGAAGCATGCTTGGAAGTTTCAAGAGTATTGAAGAAGATGCAAGTTCTCATTATTGATGAGGTGAGCATGGTATCGAACCTAATGCTTGCCTTTGTGCATTCTGAAGTCAGACTATGACGTGTTATTTGGAGGAAAACACGTCATAGTTTTTGGAGATCTTTTGCAACTTACTCCAGTTAAAGGACAACCAGTGTTTAATACTGTGACACATGAAGACACGAAGAAGTCATTGGGAAGCATCGGTAATACAAATATTTGGTCCTTCTTTGAGTACAAGGAACTTACAACTAATATGAGGCAAGCAAACGATGAAGAATATTGAAGTATTCTGAAAGATATCAGGATTGGACTACTCACAGAAGCTGGCAAAAAAGCATTACAGACTCGGCTGCTACATAATTTATTTCCAAAGGAAGAAATAGTTGCAGAGAAGATATACAAGAACATTGCAGAAAAGAAAAGTGTCATCTGCTTAATGCCAACTCTACGTGAATGCTCAATATTCAATGAGGAGCTTTTTAAATTGGAAAAGGAAGATATCAGGAAATTGGAAGCAGTGGACAAAATTGAGGATGGAAGAATTACTGTCACATTAACAGGCACACTGAAAAATAAATTGGATTCACTAGAGATGAATATTTCCAAAACAGCTGGATTAGAAAAAAATCTATATGTTTGCATGAACTGTAGAGTATTTTTAAGGAGAAATTTGGATGTTGAAAAAGGTTTAGTTAATGGAGCTATGGGAAGTGTTGTGGGTTTTATTAATTATCAGAAAAAAGATGGTATTGAATGTTTAAAAATAAAATTTGATCAGATAGAAGAAGTTAAAGACATTTGTCGTTGTACAGTTCGTTTCATGCTTGTGAAAGACTTATATGTACGTAGGAAGCAGTTTCCGTTATCGCTAGCATATGCTGTAACTATTCACAAGTCTCAAGGATTGACTGTAGATTGTGCATTTGTGAACATTGGTTCAACTGTGTTCAAAGAAGGTATGGCATATGTTGCTTTGTCACGAGTGAAAACATTATCAGGTTTATTCATGATAGACTTTGATGAATCAAAAGTTAGTGCTGATACAAATTGTGTAAAGGAGTATAATAGATTAAGAAGAAGCTATGCTCCTCATTTAGGTCAGTATCCTGTGTTGGAGAAACGTGTAGTTTCTCGTAAAAGGAGAAATGAGAATATCTGTAATGAAGATGTAGAGAGGAGGAAAAAAAAGAGGAGTGATGTAATTGCAAGCAAAAAGAATAAGGAAAATGAAGAACAGGTTGTAGGATGTTATTTTGAAAATAGCTCTGGTGTCAACTGCTACGCTAATGTAGTGCTGAATGTTGCATTTTATCTGGAAAGTTTGCAAGAGCAGATAATAGTAAATCAGGGAAAAAGATTCTGTACTGTGCTGAGTCTCCTTTTTGAAAAGCTGAGTAATGATAAAACTCAAATAGAAAGTGCTACTGAAATTAGAAAAGTTTTAGATGTATGTTCAGGACGAACACAGTTTTCTCAAAATGTACAGCAAGACGCACAGGAATTCTTGATTTATTTTCTTCAGGTACTGGAAGAAGAAGGGGTTAACATTGAAAATTTAATTGGTCTCTCTTATAAATGGGAACTTAGTTGTGAAAACTGTTATAATATATGTGGCTCTAATGTTGATTCTGAAAGGTTTATTTATTTAACATTGCCAGAGAGTAAAACAGTCACTTTTGCTAAATTAGTTAAAGATGCTAATCATAGCATGCAATGCGGTGAGTGTAAATCTGACATGTTTTCAACATTAATTTTAAAGGAATACAGACAGTATGTAATTTTAATGATGCAACGATGTAGAGCTGATGGTTCAAAATTGGATACTTTAATAAAGAAGTTTACAGGACAGCAATTATCAATTTCAGGAAAAACTTTTGTAACAGTTGCAATAATTTTCCATGATGGACCTACTGTAACTTCTGGTCATTACACAGTTTATCTTAAATGTGAAAAAGGCTGGACACTGTGTAATGATTCCCAATTGATTTTTAAGCAACGTTTGCCTTTTGATTTAGCAAATTCCTATCTAATCTTCCTGAAACCTAAATTTTAGAGAGATTTGACAACATCTGGACAAAACAATTTTACCATTTTATTGGATTACCATTTGGAATTTACAAATAAAAAGATTTAACAAATTATCATTTGGCCTAATGGAAAGGTAACCAATTGTAAAGTGGAATTCTTCCATTTTTTAAGGAAACTTTGGAAAACCAAAAATTTAGAAAAAATCGGTAACATCTGCACAATTTAAATTTTGGTATGTTATTGGATTGTCATTGGAAATTTTTTCAAAAAAGATTTTTAAAATTACTATTTGGCCATGCGGAAAAGTAAACAATTCTATTGTGGACTTATTTAATTATTAATTAATCTTTCGGAAACCAAAATGTTACAGAGAATCGGTGACATCTGTACAATTTAAACTTTTGTTTTTTATTGGATTTCCATTGGAAATTAAACAAAAAAAGAATTTTAAAATTACTATTTGGCCTAAAGGAAATGGAATCAGATGTATTGTGGAGTTATTTGACATATATTATTGTGATTATACTTCTGAAACAAAAATATCAGACGGTATTTTAAAGAAATAAGTATTGATATTAGATGATATTTTTTAAGAATATTATACATTTCTATAAAGTTATGTTTATGCAAAAAGAGATTGTGGGCTTTTTTAAAAACAATCTTTGAGATTGTTAATTTTTTTTTGCCTGCTGTTAAATGATGAATGCAATTGCTTTCACAATTTATAGTGAAATGCAATATTTTCTGAAAACAGCAAAAAAAAGGCAAAAATATTTTTTGAAAAATATGTAAATATGTGTACTGTATTATTAAATGTTTTGTTAAATATTAATACTTTTTTCTTTTTTTTCAGATTGAGATAGAAAATTTTCGAAAACTAGAACCATTTTAAAAGCAATTAATAAATAATTAAATGAATAAATCTTTTTTTGAGTGGGTATGGTAAGTCAATAATGTCATGGTCCCTTTTTTCCACTTCTCTACAATCACATTTGCAGTTTTTAATTGTAGTCTCTCAAGGACCTTGTAATGTGATAATTGATTTTTAGTGTTTTTAAAAAAAAAAAAAAAAAAAATTACGCGTACGGTAAAAAAAAAAAAAAAAAAGTTTTTAAAAACATATATAAAAAATAGATGAAAGGTAAGGTTGGCTCTTAAAAGAGCCGTTGTGTTCATGCAGGGACAGAGGAAAGAAAGATTGGGAATATTAGACGGTACGACAAGTGTGCTGATCTATTTTATTGTTCACTAGGGAAATACTGGTCTCCCTATAAGTAATTAGATCATGACAAGTGGCACACCGTACTTCAACCCTCGAAAAACGAGGGTTAATTTCCAGAGGACCAGAAAAAGGAGATGCTCCCCCACAGATGAAGGGCTCACCTGACCTGCAGAAGAAGGACTCGGCCCTGCAGATGATGGTCCAGGCTGAGCTGCTGTGGATGTGCTTGGTTGACTTACTGAAGGGTTACCTTCAGTAAGTCGAGCATGTGTCCTTCTGTGTACATCCTTAAGGTGTCTCATCATGGTGTGATTCCCAAAGGAATACTTCCTGTCAGGATTCCCTCTTGAAAGTACACGCTTACACAGCTTACAAGTCACTAAGGGTGCATTTACCTTTTGCTGGCCTTCTGGAAAAGTAAAATACTCCCATACGTAAGAGGTCTTTTGTTTCCTCGCTCTCTGCCTCAAGGTAGTGCTGCTAGCCTCACTCTCAGAAGAGCTCTGCTGTTCTGCCATCGTATCACAAAGACAACCCAGCTCCTTCTCCTAAGGGATCACAAGCAGAAATGAGGGGAATGGGTGTGGTGTAGGAGAGTTCTAGAACTGAAAGTAGTTTCAACCAATCAAAAGTTGTGTTTCATGATCACATGACCTACCGTACGCTTACGGTACGCTTACGGCAAAAGTACGCATGCGCGTAAAAAAGACACGCGCTCGCGCGCATGCGCATAACAGTCACTCCCTGACACTTCCGCGTAACGTGCGCGTGTAGCGTACACGCGTACGCGCCCCACGCGGAGTACGCGCGGCTACGCAAATTGCGTAACTATACGAAAACAGCGTAGATAAATTACGGACATTGCGTAAACCGTACGCTTACCGTAAGCTTACGGTACGCGTTCTAAAAAAAAAAATAAAAAAAAAAGGAAAAAATGTATTGCTAATAAATTTTACCTGTTTTTTTTATAAAAAATGTTAAAAAAAACATATTGTAGAATTTTAAAAATTTAACCATAGTCTTTAAAAAAGGATAGAAAATTAAAAATAAAAATATGTAAAAAAAAAATAAGAAAAAAAAAAAAATTCGCATTTAAAAAACCTTGCAAATTCACTGAAAAAACCATGGGTTTCACACACGTTATAGTTAGGAATTAGCATTTAAAAAACCTTTGAAATTCACTGAAAAAACCATGGGTTTCACACACGTTATAGTTAGGAATTAGCATTTAAAAAACCTTAGAAATTCAATGAAAAAACTAAAGGTTTCACACATGTTATAGTTAGCTGGACATTTCACTCGTAAAAAACCAATGAAATTCCCCCGTTATAGTTAGTTCAGCTAACTATAACTCGCGCGCCCGCAATGCACTACTGATGACGTCACATATTACATCACTCATGACATGGTCAGTGACATCACTCATGACATCACTGATGACATCTCAAATGACATCACTGATGACATTATCCTTGTGACAGAGTGGTAGACCTCCTCTCACCCTAATATAACCTTTGATACAAACATTCAAAAATAGAGACTAAAATTTTCAAAACAATGGACATACCAATAACAGTTACAACAACCTATTCAGTAATTCTAAGATCCACATACACATCCACTCATCCACCAACAATCCTATACAGTCACTCATACATGTACTCACACATCATATGTACTCATACACCTAAACATCCTGTAACACAATCCCACTCATCCATAGAGTTACTCACACATAGTCACTCAGGCTAATAAAGAATCAAACATCCATTTACTTGCATATACAGTTATACACACACCAGCACACTTACTTTTACAGAAACTTACACATACTTAGGTGCCGATCACGATCCGGTAAAAAATTCCCCCGTGCGACTCGTATCGGGTCTTTTTACCATACGAATCGTACAAGTGCCGTACGAACTGGCAATCACGATTCGCATGGTAAAAAGTCCATACGAACCGCACTGGGAATCATTCCCCACACGTCCTCGGGTCGGAAAATGTGTCCGACACGTCCTCGGACGATTTACCTTACAAACGTGAAAATCCAAGTCCGACCGAGGAATCACGATCCATCCCGTGCGTCCGAGGTTACAACCGTATGGAAAAAACACCGTCCGCACCGAACTCCTACAGCAACCATGGAGACATGTGCCCGCATACGCGCCCAACACTCCCCCCAGCCCCCGTACGTCCGACACGTACCCCCCGTATATGTATACCCCCACCCGTCTAGGTACACCCCAGTACGTTCCAGTCGAACCCCCACCCCAGTACGTGTCATAGCCCCGTCTACCTACACCCCAGTACGTTCCAGTCGTACCCCCACCCCAGTACGTGTCGTACCCCCGTGTACCTACACCCCAGTACGTTTGAGCCACACCCCCACCCCAGTACGTGTCATAGCCCCGTCCACCCACACCCCAGTACGTTCCAGTCGTACCCCCACCCCAGTACGTGTCGTACCCCCCGTGTACCTACACCCCAGTACGTTCGAGCCTCACCCCCACCCCAGTACGTGTCATAGCCCCGTCTACCCACACCCCAGTACGTTCCAGTCGTACCCCCACCCCAGTACGTGTCGTACCACCGTCAATGTACACCCCCCCACCCCTCTACGTGTCGTACCACCGTCTATGTACACCCCAGTACGTTCCAGTCGTACCCCCACCCCAGTACGTGTCGTACCACCGTGAACCTACACCCCAGTACGTTCGAGCCCCACCCCCACCCCAGTACATGTCATACCCCCCGTGTACCTACACCCCAGTACGTTCCAGTCGTACCCCCACCCCTGGACGTGTCGTACCACCGTGAACCTACACCCCAGTACGTTCGAGTCGTACCCCCACCCCAGTACGTGTCGTACCACCGTCAATGTACACCCCCCCACCCCAGTATGTGTCGTACCACCGTCAATGTACACCCCCCACCCCTGTACGTGTCGTACCACCGTCCATGTACACCCCAGTATGTTCCAGTCGTACCCCCACCCCAGTACGTGTCGTACCACCGTCAATGTACACCCCCCCACCCCAGTACGTGTCGTACCACCGTCAATGTACACCCCCCCACCCCAGTACATGTCGTACCCCCCGTGTACCTACACCCCAGTACGTTCCAGTCATACCCCCACCCCTGGACGTGTCGTACCACCGTGAACCTACACCCCAGTACGTTCGAGTCGTACCCCCACCCCAGTACGTGTCGTACCACCGTCAATGTACACCCCCCCACCCCAGTACGTGTCGTACCACCGTCAATGTACACCCCCCACCCCTGTACGTGTCGTACCACCGTCCATGTACACCCCAGTACGTTCCAGTCGTACCCCCACCCCAGTACGTGTCGTACCACCGTCAATGTACACCCCCCCACCCCAGTACGTGTCGTACCACCGTCAATGTACACCCCCCCCACCCCTGTACGTGTCGTACCACCGTCTATGTACACCCCAGTACGTTCCAGTCGTACCCCCACCCCAGTACGTGTCGTACCACCGTGAACCTACACCCCAGTACGTTCGAGCCCCACCCCCACCCCAGTACGTGTCATACCCCGTGTACCTACACCCCAGTACGTTCCAGTCGTACCCCCACCCCTGGACGTGTCGTACCACCGTGAACCTACACCCCAGTACGTTCGAGTCGTACCCCCACCCCAGTATGTGTCGTACCACCGTCAATGTACACCCCCCCACCCCAGTACGTGTCGTACCACCGTCAATGTACACCCCCCACCCCTGTACGTGTCGTACCACCGTCCATGTACACCCCAGTACGTTCCAGTCGTACCCCCACCCCAGTATGTGTCGTACCACCGTCAATGTACACCCCCCCACCCCAGTACGTGTCGTACCACCGTCAATGTACACCCCCCCACCCCAGTACGTGTCGTACCCTCCGTGTACCTACACCCCAGTACGTTCCAGTCGTACCCCCACCCCTGGACGTGTCGTACCACCGTGAACCTACACCCCAGTACGTTCGAGTCGTACCCCCACCCCAGTACGTGTCGTACCACCGTCAATGTACACCCCCCACCCCAGTACGTGTCGTACCACCGTCAATGTACACCCCCCACCCCTGTACGTGTCGTACCACCGTCCATGTACACCCCAGTACGTTCCAGTCGTACCCCCACCCCAGTACGTGTCGTACCACCGTCAATGTACACCCCCCACCCCAGTACGTGTCGTACCACCGTCAATGTACACCCCCCCACCCCTGTACGTGTCGTACCACCGTCTATGTACACCCCAGTACGTTCCAGTCGTACCCCCACCCCAGTACGTGTCGTACCACCGTGAACCTACACCCCAGTACGTTCGAGCCCCACCCCCACCCCAGTACGTGTCATACCCCCCATGTACCTACACCCCAGTACGTTCCAGTCGTACCCCCACCCCAGTACGTGTCGTACCACCGTCAATGTACACCCCCCCACCCCTGTACGTGTCGTACCACCGTCAATGTATACCCCCCCACCCCTGTGCGTGTCGTACCACCGTCTATGTACACCCCCCACCCCAGTACGTGTCGTACCACCGTCAATGTACACCCCCCCACCCCAGTACGTGTCGTACCACCGTGAACCTACACCCCAGTACGTTCGAGCCCCACCCCCACCCCAGTACGTGTCATACACCCCCGTGTACCTACACCCCAGTACGTTCGAGCCACATCCCCACCCCAGTACGTGTCATAGCCCCGTCTACCCACACCCCAGTACGTTCCAGTCGTACCCCCACCCTAGTACGTGTCGTACCACCGTCAATGTACACCCCCCCACCCCAGTACGTGTCGTACCACCGTCTATGTACACCCCCCCACCCCAGTACGTGTCGTACCACCGTCAATGTACACCCCCCCACCCCAGTACGTGTCGTACCACCGTGAACCTACACCCCAGTACTTTCGAGCCCCACCCCCACCCCAGTACGTGTCATACCCCCCCGTGTACCTACACCCCAGTACGTTCGAGCCACACCCCCACCCCAGTACGTGTCATAGCCCCGTCTACCCACACCCCAGTACGTTCCAGTCGTACCCCCACCCCAGTACGTGTCGTACCACCGTCAATGTACACCCCCCCACCCCAGTACGTGTCGTACCACCGTCAATGTACACCCCCCCACCCCTGTACGTGTCGTACCACCGTCTATGTACACCCCAGTACGTTCGCGCCCCACCCCCACCCCAGTACGTGTCATACCCCCCGTGTACCTAAACCCCAGTACGTTCCTGGCGCACCCCCAACACAACCTCCTAAGTACGGAGCGCACCCCATGCCCCAACATCACAACCGCATGTACGAGTCGTACAAAGCCACACACAAGGACATAATCGTACAACCAAATGGCCCATGTACACACCGTACACACGCTCAAAACGCACGTACACAACAAGGACAAAACAAAACAACACAAGAATACACCATTCGAAAGGCACACAGCCACTAAACATGGCCAACAACCACTAAAATAACACAATCACTGACCTGCAACTGTCAAAAACAAACAGAGGACCAATACACCACCACTCCTTATAACACACCCACCCAAAATTCAAACACTGCCACACCCACCCATGGACCAATGAAAAGGGCCCACACACACAAACCATGAGCCTTTGCAACAGACTCACTGCTGCCAGACACCACAGAACCAGACTACAAGCTACACCACATCTTACACTTGCACACCTTCACACGACCACCCTCACAAACACCCTCTCATCACATTCACACACACACACAACCATCCACACCCCCCCAACATCCACACACCCCCCACACCCACACCATCCCCACCCACACCCCTCACCATGCCCACTACCAAGAATCCAAAGTTCAGTCACCGAGAGTTGGAGGTCCTTGTTGATCAAATCCTCAGAGTCGAGCCACAGATCTTTGGAACATTGGTCAGAAGCACCAGCCAGGCAGCCAAAACAGCCATGTGGCAGACCATCGTCGATGCTGTGAATGCTGTTGCGGACACCAGGAGGACCAAGCAGGATTGCCAGAACAGGTGGTACGATCTGCGGAGGAGGGTCAGAGCCAAGAGGCAGGAGGAACACGACCAGGCCAACGCCACCGGAGGAGGGCCCTCCCGCAGAGCCGTACAGTACCATCCCTGGGAGGAGAGGGTGATGGCCATACTGCCGGTGGAGGCAGTTGAAGGAGTAGAAGGACTCCGAGACCCGGGTGAGTACACAAACAACGCACCTCACATGGGGGGAACTGCAACCACAACCAAAATTAATAACAGGCACGCAACCACCACAAGCCATCGCATGACTCAACCACACTCCATGAGCAGGCACATGCCACTGCTGCCACCATGCCCCATGCACCCAGCTGGACAATGTCAAGTCACAGGCCACAGAAGACAACAACACATGACACGGTAACCCGGATGGCGGGAGGCTGGGCACCAAGAATCACATAGTGCGACTCCAAAGCAGTCAACAATGCCCTCTGCCCATATGGCCTAGGTCACAGCCAGACAAACACTGTGTCCCAAAACAGGAATGACTTGCCAGCAAATGGCGGACGCCTTGCATCAACACATGGGGGTGAAGGCACTGTTTTGCACATGACAGCAGCTAATGAACAGCCAACATTGTGAAAGAGTGGCAGCACACACCACCACAGCAGCAGCGCACAGACACACAGCAGACAAAATGGGTGCCTGGAGATCAGAAACAAACTCACATCAACAGGCCAAGGGCCACTCAAAGATCTGCTAACAGTGTGTGCCCAGGAAGCTGGGCCAAGGTGACAGAGGGTGACACACGGAGGGAGGGAGAGGGGGACACAGAGGGAGGGAGAGGGGGACTGAGAGGGAGGGAGACGGACAGAGGGAGGAGGCTGACACACAGAGTGAGGGAGAGGGGGACAGAGAGGGAGGGAGAGGGGGACAGAGAGGGAGGGAGACACAGGAAGATGGACAGAGGGAGGAGGCTGACACACAGAGGGAGGGAGAGGGGGACAGAGAGGGAGGGAGAGGGGGACAGAGAAGGAGGGAGACACAGGGAGAGCAAATCAGTCCTTTGGTGTGTGGGAATGTCTGCTCGTCAGCAGGTGGACTGCGTGCATGTAGACAAGGGTGGCCAGTGCCAGAACCCCCCCTCTTCATCATGGCAAAATGCAGGGCCATGTCACAACCTGTACACGAGCACAAGGACAGCCACCTGCATCATATAAGTGTGTGGATCCACTCCATGTGCACATGTACAGTGCTACAAGGAAGGCGCAAATGCATGGCTCGCCACACATGCACACTCCACTGCTGACTGCAGTCACACTTGACGCAGCAAGTAAGACTGTGCCACACATAGTTAAAGGGGCCAAATTGGTGCCCAAGGGACACACCCATGCACAAGTGCACTGTGAGTGGAATGCAAGACAGATCCTAATTCCAAGAGGAAATGTGCCAACTTTGTAACGGATGAAACATGGATGTTGCATGGATCAAAATTAACATTTTCTCTCTCACACACAGGTCAATGTCGTGCTGCACCCCCCAACACTGGGGGGGAACACTCACAGGACCCGGATCTGCAAGAGACCGATCCCACCGGCAGCGACCGCTCTCACCACTCTGCGGATGACCCCGACCGACCTGGCCCCTCTGGTGTCCAACCACCTGCAGCACCTGCGTCAGGTACAACCGTGCCAACCACCAACCCACTCCTGCCACATCCCAGGAGACACCCAGGATCCCTGCCCCAACACCACAATGCAGCCAGGCTCGCCAGGAGGGACATGGTGTCCCGGGCACCCAGGAGGAGGCAGTCGACAACGCCAATGCCACCCCTCAGGGGTCCCGGAGACCCGATGTTCCCACAAGTGCAGGCCAGACGCAAGTGGGCAGGGGTGGTGGGAGTGGAGGACGGCGGAGGCGCGAGCCTGACCAGTTGGCTGGGGATCCGGTATTTTCCCATGTCCGTAACATCCTGGACTCATACCGGCAGGACACCACGGGCATGGCCCAGGTTGTGTCCGTCCTCGAGGGGATCAAGGTCCAGCAGGCCCAGCAACATGCGGAGCTAATAGCCTGTCTACAGGTACACCAACGGAGGATGGAGGACAGACAGGCTGAGCAAGTGACGGCGTCCCAGGGGATTCACGCTGAACTCCGTCGGATGGCCGACACCATGGCCGACCCTCCTTGTGCCAGAAGGCGGAGAACATCACCACCCACAGGGAGGGATCATGAGGAGGAGGAGGAAACATCCGACGGAGCATCCCAGACGTCGTCACGGCCTGCTGCTGAGGTTCCCCGCAGGAAGCCGGGTCGTCCACGGAAAGGACCGTGAGGGTGGCTGCTACATCACCATCTCCCAGGACACCTGGCCTGGCACCTGGCCCACTGGAGCAACAGCATCACAGCATCAAGAGACATTCTCTGCCACATGGCCCTGCTGGTCACTGGCTGACCAATGTTGACAAAGACTGTGGCATGGACTCTGAGGATTTCCAATGGCAAGGACACCAACTCCCCTACTGAACTTTGGATTCCCTAATCCCGGAAAGCCCCTCACTTTGTCCCCCCCCCCCCCAATAATAAATCACACTATTAAGAGTAGATGCCTGCTGGTAGCATTATTACCTAACATGTGTCTTGTACAGTCTAAACATGCCTGAGTCATCTGTTCACTTCAACCATCCACACCCTGGGGCCTGAGTCTGGCACAGGACACATGGGTCACAGTTTATTAGGCAAGACAGACATGGAGCACCATACACACCCGTGATGGTCAGAACCAGCTGAGGGGGTGGCCGAACAACCGTGCTGACAGACACATTGAGTACAGCAACAGTCATGCGCAGAGGTCAGGGATCCTGGCCCATGTCCTGGGGGGCACCCAGGTATGTGTAGACAGGTGGCAGAACCATGTCCTGCAAGCTTGAGTCCGGTGGATGCAGAGAATGGGGTCATGGACAACGTTGGATGCATGGGGATGGCACATGTCACAATACCCACACAGTCATGGACATCATGCCCAATACACAGTCTCAGCACACACACACAGCTTGCATCTTGCCACTCGACACATTGACACATAGCCACAATCAGGGAATACCATGCCAGACATGCAGGATGCACCGTGCCAACACACCAGCATTGACTGAGAAGAGGCACCTTGGAGGCATAGGGACACCTTTATTAGTCATGTTTTTGGGATTGCAGAGGCAACTTGAAGTACACATGAACACATCATGTGGAGTAACATGTGGGTCCAACACTGGCACCCCCCTTCTGCAGCACAAATGCGTGATAGCCATGGAACTGGCACACAAGCGTCGGCTAACAGCTAACAGCTAAACACCCACAGCTGCTCACGGAGAGCCTGCCATACACCATACATCCGCTGATGTGGAAGTCCCACGCCATGTCAAGACAATGTTAACCGTATGTGTCCGAGGGCAGTGTCACACACATTGATGCCATCATCACAATCCACTATCCCATCACTGATGACTGACAACCAGGCAGCCCATCTATTCAGGTGTACCCAGCTGCATGTCGTGTCCCATGGGGATGCCACATGTCTGCAGAGGAACCAAACCCCGACCGGGGCAGTGTGCACACATCGTGAACAACTGCCACACCCAATACACCCCAGATGCATCCCTTACCCCATGGAGACTTCCAAACGTGTCCGTGCCTGTAACGCTGAGTCAGCCCACGATGTCATGTCCATGAGGAATAGCAGTGCCACAACAATGCAACCAGCAAACGGCATGCGCAGGTACCTGGGGAAGAGAGACACACAAGAAGTCAGCCACAAAAAGCACAGCCACTTGCATGTGCAGTTACTCGACACATGTATGGATGACAACATGCTAGGTCACAATTATGACTGGGGAAATACTACCATCACTGCCACCATCACTCCAGTGACACACCCACACACACCTCTGACCCACGTGCCATACATGCAGGTGGAGACACACATCACAACGCATGCCACACGGGGACCAATGCGTGCACACTCAGACCCTGGTACTCACCACTAAGCAAAGAAGTCGCGTATGAGCCGAGTCCGGATGTCCTCTTGCGGCTCCACATCCTCCACATCACTAGCCCCATTGCCAAGCCCTTCGTCCTCCACGGGTGGATGGTCCTCGTCATGTTGATTCAGGATGAGTGGCACAGCTCTTTCAACTGCCATGTTGTGCAGCATGCAGCAGACCATGAAGATCTTGCAGACCTTCGCCGGGGCATAAGGGAGTGCACCGCCGGTCTTGTGGAGGCACCGGAATCAGCTCTTCAGCATGCCAAACGTCCTCTCTATCACTCGCCTTGTCCGGCCATGGGCGGTGTTATAGCGGAGCTGGGCCGGCGTGATGGGGTTGCGGAGAGGTGTCAGCAGCCAAGGCATGTTGGGATAGCCAGCGTCCCCTACATGGGAAGCACATGGACATCGTTAGAACTGGTGTAGCGGTCGTGCTGGTCGGCTATACAGAATACAGGACAGACAGACTGTACCCACCAACAACACATGCCCGTTCGTTGCGCAACTGCATCATCATATCAGGCATCCCGCTACGCCTCATGATGTAGGCATCGTGTGCTGATCCTGGGAAACGAGCACAGACATGTGAAATCACCATATTGGACAGACACACCACAAGGGCATTGATGGAGTGGTAGTGCTTCCGATTGCGGTACGCCACCTCCCGTGCGTGTGGTGGTACCAAACCTACATGTGTCCCATCTATGGACCCAATGACATGGGGCATCCCTCCCAGGGCATAGAATCCACGCTTGACCTCAGTCATCTGTTCAGGGGTTGGGAACTTGATGAAGTCATCCAGGTGAATCAACATGGCCTCCAAGAAATCATGCAGCACACCGCTGAACATGCTCTGGGACATGCCACCAACATGAGCTATGGTATTTTGGAAGGTACCCGTGGCCAGAAAATGTAGGGCAGCCATTACCTTCAGCTGGGGTGTCAGTGCCGTAGGATACCTGTGCTGCGGTTGCAGGTGTGGTGCCAGTCTCGCCGTCAGCTCCAGAATCAACGGTTGGGTGAAGCGGTAGAGCCGGATCCTGTCATTCTCCTGCATGGTAGCCAAGTCTGGAATTCTTCGGGCAACAGGAGGCGCTCTGCAGTAATTTGGAAGTGACAAGGAAGAGTGAGTGCACTACGAGAACAACTCATGTCTACTGAGCACATGTAAATCTGGCAATACACACATGCCACATAGGGAGTCAGGCATGTGCTACATGCCCAGGACACGTATGGATGCAAGGTGACACTCCTTCCAAGACCCAGCTACACACGGTGATTGAGAACCTCCCCATGCCACGCCATGGAAATAGCTGTGTCCCAGTGCAAGTGCACTGCCCGACGCAAGACAGGAGTGACATACACCCACACATCAGCAGAAGTGTGATGCCGATTGCAGAGACTGGTAGCGGAACACTGGATCCACAGGTCACATGACATTACACTAGTCCAGCCCACACACCTTGCCATGAAGGTGCACATGTCATGACTCACCACACATTCCTTGTCAGTTTGCTGACATGGCCTTGTCACGCTACTCCGTGTCCCATGCATACATGTGCACCTCACATCCGATAACACATGTGGCATGGTGTTGGGAACAGTGTGCAATGACAATCTACACACAGCCACATGTTGGTTGCTGCAACGGCTGCAGCTTTTGAGGGTGCTACAACATCAACCTGATGTAAATCCCGGACACATATATGACATAGTCACATTGTGCACTGTGGGTAGTGACAAGTCATGTGTCATGACCCCTGTACCGGGCATCATGGGACACTTCCGTGTGTTGGTGTCCGTGCCATGCCAGTGACGCTCACCCCAAGTGCGCAGTCCCACATGCACACATGTCAAAGGAGTCAAGGGCATGCCTGGCACACATTGCACCCTCACACAGTACACATGTACACATCTCATCATACATCTGGTGCCTTCTCCACTCAGGAGGCATGTTCCACATCACAGCCTGTGACACCTGTGCCCCACACATGTAGTAATGCACAGACGATGCCTTGATGTCCATTCCTGGACAAGTATGTCCATCCATGGACAAGTATGTCCGCCCTATTCCTACATGTGTGTCGCCTATCACCACAGTGATGTGTAAAAACTGCCGTACTGCTGCTGAGAGGGCCTGTGCATGTTCCCAAATCACTGTGGGAGTGCTGCCGTATGTGTACCCATCGTGATGGCGAGCGTACAGGCATTTGTACGGTCCGTAGCACTACGGGTACGCATACGCGTGCAGACCCAAAGTGATAGTGAGCGAAGATGCGTGTGTACGGTCCGTACCACTACGGGTACGCATACGCGTGCAGACCCATAGTGATAGTGAGCGTAGATGCGTGTGTACGGCCCTATCACTATGGGTCTGCACGCGTATGCGTACCCGTAGTGGTACGGACCGTACACTCGCATCTACGCTCACTATCACTATGGGTCTGCACACGTATGCGTACCCGTAGTGTTACGGACCGTACACACGCATGTACGCTCACTATCACTATGGGTCTGCACGCGTATGCGTACCCGTAGTGTTACGGACCGTACACTCGCATGTACGCTCACTATCACTAGGAGTACGCATACGCGTGCAGACCCATAGTGATAGTGAGCGTACATGCGTGTGTACGGTCCGTAACACTACGGGTACGCATACGCGTGCAGACCCATAGTGATGGAGAGCGTAGGCATGCATGTACGGGCCGTTGCCATGCATTTGGGGAGCCCTAGGGTCCCGAAACGCACCGTACCTGTGTGTGATGCTCCAAATTACATAGGGGACAAGTATTAAGGCCTACATGCATGCTGGTTGTCATGGAGACCAAGTTCAAAATTCGAAATTGTTCTGGAAGGTGCACAGCAGAAGTCAGTTGGAATTCTTCTACTTTGTTGCAATGTGTTTGTGGGGCTGACATCATGCAGGAGAATGAAACCGATAGAGAACCCACAGACTGCTAGGTTTGAAGGGATTGGTGGAAACATAGGATGCAAATGTGAGTGACCAATCACTCTGTACTCCTGTGCATGAGACTGGGCAGAAGGGCACATATAAGGCAGCCAGGTCCCATGAGGGAGCACTTGCCTGCACATCTTTGCATTCGTCGACCCAGCTGCTGCTACTGATTCCCTGGAACCATGTCAAGGGCTGTGGAGAGGACACAGCCATTCACCCTGGAGGAGAACATGGCTCTTCTGGATGTGATCCTCCCACAGTACTCCATGCTGTATGGGCGACCAGGGTATCAGGTGAGTGCATAGGCCACTGCCACAGACTGTCCCTATGTTGTGACTGTGACTTCTGCCATTGCGTCCAAGTGTAACACACATGCCATGTACTGTCGGGGGGGTCCCAGGGGGGGGTGCCTGATGTCTCCCAGCAGTGCCCTGAGACAGGAGGGGTGGGGGCCTATCACTCACAGCAGTGCCCTGAGACAGGAGGGGTGGGGGCCTATCACTCACAGCAGTGCCCTGAGACAGGAGGGGTGGGGGCCTATCACTCACAGCAGTGCCCTGAGACAGGAGGGGTGGGGGCCTATCACTCACAGCAGTGCCCTGAGACAGGAGGGGTGGGGGCCTATCACTCACAGCAGTGCCCTGAGACAGGAGGGGTGGGGGCCTATCACTCCCAGCAGTGCCCTGAGACAGGAGGGGTGGGGGCCTATCACTCACAGCAGTGCCCTGAGACAGGAGGGGTGGGGGCCTATCACTCACAGCAGTGCCCTGAGACAGGAGGGGTGGGGGCCTATCACTCACAGCAGTGCCCTGAGACAGGAGGGGTGGGTGTGATGCACAGTGTGAGCCTTGATCATTGATTGTGACATTGCCATCATTCCACCTGTGTACCCACTGTGGCACGTACTGCTTTTTCCCTCACCAGGGGATGATGTCCCTATGACAAAGGTGCAATGCGTTGGCTGCATGACATGCCTTGTTGTAACCAGCTAATTTGTACCCATATGTCTCTCTGTGACATGTGGCTGGTGTATTGATGTGGTGTCACTTGTTCCTCCTCACAGGTAGGCGCCACTGCCAAGGAGCAGATCTGGCTGACCGCCGTCAGTGCCGTGAGGGGTGTGGATGGTCGGAGGCGGAGCCTGCCCCAGGTGAGAAAACGCTGGCAGGATATCCGGTGCTGGACGCGGAGGATTGCACGGCTCCTGCTGGGGGACTCACCTGAGAGCCACAAGAACCGCGGCCGCCGCCGTCTGAGCCACCTCCACAGGCGTGTGCTGCCGGTGGTCTTTCCAGACCTGGAGAGGCGCTTACAGGCGATGCAGCAGCCGGAAGGGGGTAGGTACATGTGTGTTCGTTGTGTGTCACCGGCATTTGTAAGGGCACAGTAGCATGAATTAACTGGCAGGGTTTAAAGGTGCTGTGCAGATCCTGTTTGCCCCAGTATAGCGCTGTGCCCCTGCCACCCTTCCCCTCCTTGCAATGTGTTCCCTGGTCTGTGTGTAGTCACTCCTTCACAAGGTGATGTAGGCTGGCGCTTTGTCCACGAGAACAATGACTGTAGCATCATGTGTGGGGGTGGTGTGTAACAGGTTGTGGGACCTTGCCTGTGCACTGTCAAGTTCACTGCATGTGGGTTCCATGTCAGTTGGCACTGATGCTGACTCCAGACATGGGAGTTGGTCTCTCATGTGTCATGCCTTACAGCGCGCATGTCCTATGTAGTGGCCTGTGACATGATGTGCATGAGTGTGCGATACACATAGTGCAGGGATGGTGACGTGTGTTGCAGTCATTACCATTCAGTAGCATGTAGTTGCGTGCCCACTACTGTCCCCTGGGGCACCTTTTCCTCAGTGGTGTATGTGTCATCATAAACGTGGACAATCTCAGTGTCTACAGCGTAGGTTGTGCTCTGTGCCATTGTCCCCTGTCACCATGTATATAGACGTGCTATTTTGTACAGGTGTCCACTGTGCAGCCTGACCTGATTGTCCTTCTACATACTCACAGTTGCCAGTGCCTGTGTGTCTTGTTATACTCATCTGAGGATGGGCACTGGTACCTCATTATTTGTACAGGCGCACCTTGGCTGTTTGGCGTACACTCTTGCTTTTTGCCTGCCCCTGTGTGTATCAGCCAGACTATGAGATGTTGGTGCCACCTGTGTCTCAACAATTTGCCTCGTGTAGGGTCTTGTTGGTGCGGGCAATGCCTATGTGTCAAATCCTGATTTCTACTTGCTGGGTCTGGGCAGTGTGTGATGTTTCTGGACACACACGCAATGTGCAGTGACCGAGTCATGTTGGGCATGTTTTCAGCATTACCTATGCAGCATGTGTCTCAAGTTCATGGATATGGTCCCTGGTCATCGGTATTTTCGCCAACGCTGTGTGGTGCAGATGCAGTGCAGGATTGTCCCCAGGGCCTGGGTGCTATGTCAGACTCCGTTTCCTGTGTTTAGCTATTGTCTCATGCTCTCCATGGTATTTCAGTGGCATGGTGGCTCAACCAACTGTGTGTTTCATGCCCTACATCGGTACCTTGTTTAGTAGATGTTAGGGATCTTCCTTTTCAGGCTATGCAGTGTTACCTATGTCGATTGTACTCATGTGACTGATGTGTACAGCTGTCTGATTAATTTCTGTCTCTCCACCCTGCCCACAGCATCGTCGGGGGACACAGAGGGAGACATGGACACAGGCAAGGCGGAGGGACCGAGCACCAGTGCCAGCCGTGACATCGGGGCTGGCACATCGAGTGGGACAGAGGTGGAGGATAGTGCGGCCGAGGACCTGTCGACTGGCACGTCAGAATACGAAGCTGACAGGTCCGAGGAGGATGTCTCCGAGTGGGCGGTGGCTGCACCAGCAGCTGACAGCGGAACAACACCTCGCACCGCCCCCTCAGTTCCCACCAGCCGCCTCCCACTTGCTCGTGTCCCTTCCCAGCGTGCCCGGTCACAGCATGTCTCCTTCCTGCCAGGCACCGCACCCCCTGCCCCTGTCTCCACTGCTGCCGCCAATGCAGAGTCTGTGGACATCCAGCGGCAACTGCAGGTTGGTCAGGCTGCGATCCTTAATGTCCTCCATGCCCACGGCAAAACCCTCACCAACATCGAGGCTTTCTTGGAGGGCATTCATTCATCGCAGGCTGACCAACGCAACTTGCTGAGGTCCATCGACTCCACACTGACTGCAGCAGTGGGTCTCCTGCAGCGCGACCTCCCCCACCTACCCCTGCCCCATCCACACTTCCCACTCCCATGCCTGTCCCACGTACACCCAGACGTCGGCATGCACCCACATCAACGGACACGGGCACCACACCAGCAGGGAAGGTCCACCGCACTCCTCCTGACACGCACACACAGGGTGAGGTAGGCACACCCACTGGGTCGGGGGGCAAACGTGTGACACGCAGCCATAGTGGGAGTCCGCATTCCACCCAGTCCACTCCCTCCAAATCCCCTCCCCTCAGCTCTCCTGGCCACATCTCCCCCAAGGACTCCTTCATGGCCGCTCTGTCCCTGAGCCCCACAGTTACACCACCACGCAAGCGTTCAAGGAAGTCCCCGGTCAGGGTGGTTGAGTCTCCCCCCCTGTCTCCACCCTCCCCCGGTGGCGCTGCGACCCATCCCTCTGACCCCTCCCCCTCCTTGGGGCCTGAGGTCCCTTCGGGTGCAGGGGACTCCCTGGAGGACCTTGCAAAGGTGTGTAGTGCCATCCTGGCCTCCGCCTTTGGCACTGACCCACCCCCTGTGGTGGAGTCCTCCATCCCTGCACCCACAACGCCGCCCCTTTGCCCTGATGTCCCTGCGGTGCCTGTTGCTTCCCCCCCCCCTGATGCCCTCACCAGTGTGGAAGACGATGCCATTTGACTGTGCAGGCAAGGTAGGGGACACGCATCCCACTGTGTCCCCCATCCAGCTGAGAATCATTGACTGCCCTATGGGCTTTGTGAAGATTGAACTGCCTGCGATCCACGGACATTGTGCTCATGCTGAATAAAGCTTAATTTTGTTTTCATTATCACACTACTGCTATGCTGGTATTGGTGTTGGTGGGGCTGCTACATGGTTTTTGGTGGTGTGTAAGGGTTTGGGTGTGTGGGATATGTAGTAGTGTACTGCTCATTGGTGGGACCCTGGGATCTGTGTGCCATCACAAGGTGTTGGCTAACTTTCTTTGTTCATGTAAGCAGTTACTGCATGGTGCACTTGTCCCAGGGTGTATTCCTTCCTCTGTGTACCCAGCTTTCTTCCCTGCAGGCTGTTCCCAAAGTTTAGCGCAGAGCTGTGTCTACATGAGCTGTGTGTGTGACGGAGCCCTTCTACTTTGGCCATGCATGCAGGGCCATGTCTCCACCTGCAACAATCGTGGCATCCTTGATGATCACTGTACTTGTGTGTGGAGTCTGTTGACATGAGTTCATGGGGACATGTTCCCTTGTAGCCAGTATGCATGTGGATAATTCTGGCCTCACACACATGTGTTACACCCCTCCTGTCTCAGGGCACTGGTGGGAGGACTCCACACCCACCCCTCCTGTCTCAGGGCACTGCTGGGAGTGATAGGCACCCACCCCTCCTGTCTCAGGGCACTGCTGGGAGGACTCTGCACACACCCCTCCTGTCTCAGGGCACTGCTGGGAGGACTCCACACCCACCCCTCCTGTCTCTGGGCACAGCTGGGAGGACTCCACACCCACCCCTCCTGTCTCAGGGCACTGCTGGGAGTGATAGGCACCCACCCCTCCTGTCTCAGGGCACTGCTGGGAGGACTCCACACCCACCCCTCCTGTCTCTGGGCACAGCTGGGAGGACTCCACACCCACCCCTCCTGTCTCAGGGCACTTCTGGGAGTGATAGGCACCCACCCCTCCTGTCTCAGGGCACTGCTGGGAGTGATAGGCACCCACCCCTCCTGTCTCAGGGCACTGCTGGGAGGACTCTGCACACACCCCTCCTGTCTCAGGGCACTGCTGGGAGGACTCCACACCCACCCCTCCTGTCTCTGGGCACAGCTGGGAGGACTCCACACCCACCCCTCCTGTCTCAGGGCACTGCTGGGAGTGATAGGCACCCACCCCTCCTGTCTCAGGGCACTGCTGGGAGGACTCCACACCCACCCCTCCTGTCTCTGGGCACAGCTGGGAGGACTCCACACCCACCCCTCCTGTCTCAGGGCACTGCTGGGAGTGATAGGCACCCACCCCTCCTGTCTCAGGGCACTGCTGGGAGTGATAGGCAACCACCCCTCCTGTCTCAGGGCACTGCTGGGTGGACTCTGCACACACACCTCCGATTTCAGGATATGTACGCTTGGCACATACACGGTGGGGGTACGCTCAATGCATTCGAGGTGAGGGTACGAGTCTACTTACACTGGTGTGGTGGGGGTACGCTCCATGCATACGCGGGTGAGGGTACGGGTCGAACTTACACTGTTGGGGTGGGGGTACGCTCCGTCCGTCCGCGGGTGGGGGTACGGGTCGTACTTACACTGTTGGCATGGGGGGTACGCTCCTTGCATACGCGGGTGGGGGTACGGGTCGAACTTACACTGTTGGGGTGGGGGTACGCTCCGTCCGTCCGCGGGTGAGGGTACGGGTCGAACTTACACTGTTGGGGTGGGGGTACGCTCCGTCCGTCTGCGGGTGGGGGTACAGGTCGTACTAACACTGTTGGCATGGGGGGTACGCTCCTTGCATACGCGGGTGGGGGTACGGGTCGTACTTACACTGTTGGGCTGGGGGGTACGCTCCTTGCATACGCGGGTGGGGGTACGGGTCGTACTTACACTGTTGGGCTGGGGGGTACGCTCCTTGCATTCGCGGGTGGGGGTACGGGTCGTACTTACACTGTTGGGCTGGGGGGTACGCTCCTTGCATTCGCGGGTGAGGGTACGGGTTGAACTTACGCTGTTGGGCTGGGGGGTACGCTCCTTGCATTCGCGGGTGGGGGTACGGGTCGTACTTACACTGTTGGGGTGGGGGTACGGTCCGTGAGTCCGCGGGTGGGGGTTCGAGTCGTACTTACACTGTTGGCATGGGGGGTACGCTCCATGCATACACGGGTGAGGGTATGGGTCGAACTTACATTGTTGGGGTGGGGGTACGGTCCGTGAGTCTGCGGGTGGGGGTTCGAGTCGTACTTACACTGTTGGCATGGGGGGTACGCTCCATGCATACGCGGGTGAGGGTACGGGTCGATCTTACACTGTTGGGGTGGGGGTACGCTCCGTCCGTCTGCGGGTGGGGGTACGGGTCGTACTTACACTGTTGGCATGGGGGGTACGCTCCTTGCATACGCGGGTGGGGGTACGGGTCGTACTTACACTGTTGGGCTGGGGGGTACGCTCCTTGCATACGCGGGTGGGGGTACGGGTCGTACTTACACTGTTGGACTGGGGGGTACGCTCCTTGCATTCGCGGGTGGGGGTACGGGTCGTACTTACACTGTTGGGCTGGGGGGTACGCTCCATGCATACGCAGGTGAGGGTACGGGTCGAACTTACACTGTTGGGGTGGGGGTACGCTCCGTCCGTCCGCGGGTGGGGGTACGGGTCGTACTTACACTGTTGGCATGGGGGGTACGCTCCTTGCATATGCGGGTGGGGGTACGGGTCGTACTTACACTGTTGGGCTGGGGGGTACGCTCCTTGCATACGCGGGTGGGGGTACGGGTCGTACTTACACTGTTGGGCTGGGGGTACGCTCCTTGCATTCGCGGGTGGGGGTACGGGTCGTACTTACACTGTTGGGCTGGGGGGTACGCTCCTTGCATTCGCGGGTGGGGGTACGGGTCGTACTTACACTGTTGGGCTGGGGGGTACGCTCCTTGCATTCGCGGGTGAGGGTACGGGTTGAACTTACGCTGTTGGGCTGGGGGGTACGCTCCTTGCATTCGCGGGTGGGGGTACGGGTCGTACTTACACTGTTGGGGTGGGGGTACGGTCCGTGAGTCCGCGGGTGGGGGTTCGAGTCGTACTTACACTGTTGGCATGGGGGGTACGCTCCATGCATACGCGGGTGAGGGTACGGGTCGAACTTACATTGTTGGGGTGGGGGTACGGTCCGTGAGTCCGCGGGTGGGGGTTCGAGTCGTACTTACACTGTTGGCATGGGGGGTACGCTCCATGCATACGCGGGTGAGGGTACGGGTCGAACTTACACTGTTGGGGTGGGGGTACGCTCCGTCCGTCCGCGGGTGGGGGTACGGGTCATACTTACACTGTTGGCATGGGGGGTACGCTCCTTGCATACGCGGGTGGGGGTACGGGTCGTACTTACACTGTTGGGCTGGGGGGTACGCTCCTTGCATACGCGGGTGAGGGTTCGCGTCGTACTTGCACTGTTGGCATGGGGGGTACGCTCCATGCATACGCGGGTGGGGGTACGGGTCGTACTTGCACTGTTGGGGTGGGGGGTACGCTCCTTGCATACGGGGTGGGGGTAGGGTCCGTACATATCCGTCCCCACGCTATGTGATGTTTGTGCGGCCCGTACCCAGGCCTTTGCCACGTGGGTGCGATCCGTCCCGCCATTGTTGGGGTGACGTGTGTGGGCGTGGTCTGACTCGTACCCACGCTCTTCAGGCGTGGGTACGGGACGTACCTGTCTGGTTGTGTTGCCGGTTCGCGTGGTGACGGACTTCCGTTGTGACGGTCGCTGGCTTATCAGGACACGCCCCCACCCCCTCGTGGTGACCAGGGCATGGGAGTCAGGTATGTCCAGGCCATGTGTGGTGTGTGACTTATGTGATTGTTTTGTGGCCTGCCCTGGTCGTGCCACCCCCACCCCACCCCACTTTCCCCCCTCCCTTAGTTATTCTGACCTTCTGCGGCGTCTGCGTCGTAACCTGTAGAGGAGGTGTACTGCAATGAGGGCAGGGATGACTCGTAGGTTCGGGTCCATGTCTGTCTGTCGCGTACTGGTACTCCTTGCTCGCGTCGTCCTGTCGCGTACGGGTCCTCCTTGATCGCGTCGTCCTGTCGCGTACGGGTCCTCCTTGGTGGCGTCGTCCTGTGTGTCCGTCACGTACTGGTCCTCCTTGTTCGCGTCGTCGTCTGTCCGTCGCGTACTGGTGGTCCTTGTTCGCGTCGTCCTGATTTCCCTGCAGTTTTTGGCTGCCGCAAAATATTCACCGTGCGGGGTGACGTCGGTGCGAATCGTGATTCCTGGGTCGTGAATGGCTGGCTGCGAGCGTCCCGACGTCAGGTCGGCGCTTTCCCGGATCGCATTGGTAGGTGTTTTTTTGTTCGGTCGGGCTTTTTTACGATTCGTACGGTAATGGTGTACCCGTGCGAATCGTAATTCCTTGTTTGTGAAAATTGACGACCGGGTACGCGTCGGGCGGAGATTGTGCTCCGTCCGACGGTTCGTACCCGGTTTTTGCAGGATCGTGATCGGCACCAAAGTCTTTTTAACAATCACTTATAGAAACACATACTTATTCATACAGGAACTCTTCCAATCTCTCACTCTCACATATACTCACTTATAAACACCAATAGTCACATATACTAGTTTAAAACATATGTAGTTACTTATGAAGACACTATTGAGACAGTCATTCACTCACTAGCACACCCATGCACACACTCATCCACCCATACAGTCCTGCACACATGCTGTCTTCAACACATACAAACAGTGAGTCACTCATTCATGCACCTATGCACTACATAATACCCACCACCGAACCATACAGACACTCAGACACTCATACTGATACTCAAAAAACCAACTAAAACCTATATAGACACTCATGTAGCTACTCACCAACCCATGCAGCCACTTATACACAGAGTGAGAGACTGATACAGATATTTTCACATTTAAACATTACTCACTAAGCCATGTATTCACTAAGATACACTTAATCAGTCAGTTATACAATCAATTTTTCAGAAACAAATCATCAATTTAGACACTTATATACTCATTTATTCTTCCATCGACCTTGAGATATACATATATAAAACATATTTAATTTTCAGAAAAACACACATTCACTGGATGATGTCATCAGTGATGTCATTTGAGATGTCATCAGTGATGTCATGAGTGATGTCACTGACCATGTCATGAGTGATGTAATATGTGACGTCATCAGTAGTGCATTGCGGGCGCGCGAGTTATAGTTAGCTGAACTAACTATAACGGGGGAATTTCATTGGTTTTTTACGAGTGAAATGTCCAGCTAACTATAACATGTGTGAAACCTTTGGTTTTAAGTATGTATGTATATATATATATATACATGCATATATATATAAAGTCTTTTATAAACCAGCAGTCTTAAATACAGACTTTTCCAAAGAATCCAATTTTGACTGTAATTTCTCTGAGAGAAGAATAGTAACTCCTTCATGTTCAATTTCATCAATGGCTTCCATTTTAACTATTGGCTGTTTCTCCAGTTTCAAAAGATCTTGATTGAATGTAGAACACTCTTTCAGTGTTGGCATTAGACAAACTATAGACTTCTTTTCTCCAATTGTTTTGTAAATTATTTCAGGTGCAATATTTTCATTTGGAAACAAGTTTTTAGTAGTCAACTTTGTAAAGATTCTTTACCATGTTTTGTCAAAACACCAACTTTAATATTTTTAAGAATGTTTCCATAATTTTCATCACTTGCTTGTCGCATATTCTTAATAAGTTCTTTATATTAAAAAAGAAACCAAATGTTCACATTTCGAATACTTCCCAAAGATTTCTTAGTGTCTTCATGGACAAGTGTTTTAAAAACTGATTGTCTTTTCACAGGAGTAAGTTGTAATAGATCACCAAATACAATTACATGTTTTCCTCCAAATTAAACATCATAATCCGTTTTTAAAATCTTTTGCATTCTCAAATGTACAAAGGCAAGCATTAAGATTGAGGCCATGCTCACCCCATCAATGAACAGAAGTTTCATTTTCTTTAGTAATCTTGAAACTTCATAACAAGCTTCTCCAGAAAGCTTGTGATACTCCAACCTACTTTCATGTTCAACTGGTAGCATGAGTGATCAATGTAATGTAACCCCTTTAATGTTATGTGCTGCTAACCCAGTTGGAGCAGTTGCAACACAAGATAAATGTGTTTCAGTGGTTTTGTGTAGATAATTGGTCAAAACATTAATTGAGAAACTTTCTCCTGTTCCAGCTTGCCCCCTGATATACATTTGAATAGGTTTAAATGATGTGCATTGGCATTCTTTTTTTCATGCAGTAAACCATGCTCTATCTGTCGTGTAACTTGCTGATATATTTACTTTTGTTCAATATTTAGTTGTTCTTCCAAGTTTCCAGTCTTAATTATATCCTGCTATGCTTGTTGCATTGCCCTTTCTACTTCGTTCATAGCGATTGCTGCATCATTTTCAAGAATTGGTTGTCCTAGTGGATCTTGACTAGGCCTGGGCGGTAAATTCCGTTCCGTTCGCGGAATTTGCGGAATTTGGGTAATTTCGCGTTCCGCGGAGAACGCGAAATTGCCCAAAAATCTGCGTTCCGCGACTTCGCGAAATTTTTTGCTTGTTCGCGTTCTCAATATGCGTGTTCGCGAGATATTTCACCCCGAGCACGCAAACAGCGATCGCGAACAGGAAAAAAGTATCACGAACAAGCAATTCCGCGTGTTCGCGGAATTTCTGCGTGTTCGCGGAGATTTTTTACCGTTTCGCGGAGATTTGCGTAACGCGATTACGCAAATTCCGCCCACCCCTAATCTTGACTTAGTGGAGCAGAACTTTGACTATCTTGAGAACTATCTCTAGCCATTTCAGCTGCATTACTAGTTTCTTGTTCAATATTTTCATTCAACATTTGTAGATAATTTGGAAAAACTGTGCATTCAATGCTATCTTTACATGCATTAAAATATCTTCATAGCAGTGAAAATCTCTAAGTAATTCCATTTCACTACGCCAAGACTTGAACAGATGCAGAAGTGCTAGATAGAAAAATTCCCTTTTATTTGGAGAATCACAACTGAGTTTCCTGTGATTAATAAGATTTCCTTTGGTATGGTTTACTAAACATCCATTACATCCAAATACTGCCTATTTTTCTTCTTTTATATTTTCTGTAACATTTCTCTTAAAGTTGTAAAAATGCAGTGCTTCATAGAGACATATGTTTTCCAGATGTGGACTTCTTTTAGTATAGTACGTATCCAACATATTTGTTTTTACGATATCCGTACTTTCTGGTTCATTCAATGCTAAGTATTCATTTTCTTGTACGGATTTCAATGCTCAATTTCGTATTGCAGAAAGACCTAGACTTAACCAAATTACATTCATACGATCTAATCTCTCGATGGAAAAGCATCTTCAAACTAAAGCTGCACAATGTGTTACTAAAAGTATTCCCTTGTGAAATTGTTTCCCACATTTCTTTCAACTCTGTCTTTTCAGATTTAGTTATAAATGATGTGACATAGCGAGCAACAGCAATCAAATTATCTGCAACATACTGGATATCCATATTTGCATTCCACATCGTCAAAAACACTGGATTGTTGTCATTAATATACTTTGAATCTTCACTTTTTTTATGTTGTTATTATTCTTCGGAGATTTCCGAGTTATAGTATGCCTCACTGCTAACATGAAACTGTTGACTCTTCCTTTCATAATTATTGGACGTGGGAATCTAAAACGACATTTTGTATAACATTTTCCTTTGAGTTGTATTTCCATCGACCATATTTCCCACATAGATGGCTTTAAAACTGTAAAACTTGTTTTCTTAAGCTATTCTCTCCTCCTGTTTCCGGAATAACACAGGACATAGTCTTCAATGAAAGACAAAACTGTTTAATCAGAATCGGTTCCAAATGTAGGTGCAGCCTTGATCCATATTAGCATGTGTATATGAGGAAGACCTCTGGCTTGGTACTCCTTTCTCCCAAAAAAATCAATAGCTTCTCCAAGAGGTGGAATATTTTTATTGCAGCTAAAAGACATCATAGCTTGAAGCCTATGAATAAAATATCTGCACACATTTACAGGATCCAAGGAACACAGTTCCCCAGCTGTCTTCAATTTAATGTTTTTAATATTTGAATTTGCTTCTCATAGAAATTCAAGTAAATCGTCCCATGCTTATTCAGCACAGCTATGCGCAACAAACCACGTAGGGGTTCCTAAGTTCCTTAACATACATTTAAGTTCTCCATGACAATGATACCAATACTCATTGGTACCACATTGACATGCCATCAAATTAATTAACTGAGATTCTAAATGATCGTCTCTTTGTTGAATTTTGTGTGAGATGAACTCCTGTTTTTAATATGTGGTTAACTGCATATGAAAGTACAAACATTTCACTTTCAAATAGAAGATGAAATAAATATAACACACTGTTGAAATCTTGGATCTTCTGAATACAATCTTGTTGAATGGTATGCTGAAGCTGGAATCTGTACTGGTCGTTCATCATATCGTCCAACTTTCCTAGTGGGGAATAGCTGTGGACACAACAAGCTTCTAAACTTCTTTCCCAAACACTCATGGGAGTTCCCTTCGCTTTCTTCATTTGGAATAATTCAATAGTATTTCCAGTCACTTATTTTGAAGGTAAAGGATGTATACTACAATGTTCATAAATTTCTTAACTGCTGGAGTTGTCCACATTTTTGATTTGATATTTCTTGTTCTTCCATATATACATTTTTATAATAAATATGTTTTATATGGGATGTAACGTACCCTTTTGAACTTTAATGACATCTACTAACTCTTGCCATATTTTTCGACTCTTTGTTGGTACACCATTAACTAGAATGCCTACAGGTTCAGTGTCCACTCTCTCTACACCAACAGTTTCAATATTTTTCTTACACTCTAAAGGCAAATGCACAACTCTTCCTTTTAAGCCTCTTTGTAAATCTGTTGGAGGCAACTTACCTGTTTTAGGCTCCATACAAACTTTAGCATGAAAGGGGTGCACAGATTGAATAAGAATAGATTTGTATGTATTTAAATCCACCAGTTCCGGAGGAATAGCTACCAACTCCAGGTTATTATGTACAGCTCTGTCTGGCATTTTGTTTTCTTCTAATTTGCTGTAACAAGATTAACAAATACGTTGATCACTACCCAACTCAAAACAACCTTCCACCAACAAATAAGCACCAAATTGATCCCACTTGTCATTGTTTTCCTTTTCACTTTTTAAATACACATCAACATTCCTAGTTTGACTTCTATAGTGAGTACGTCGGCAACAAATACAAACATAGCTGGGTTTATCAGGAAAAGTTACCTTAAACTTTGTAATTACTTCTACAAACTTCTCAGTATTACTATCTTCCAACTCTTCTTCAACACCTACACTTATCCAACTCACACTTTCTCTGCACTATTCTTCAGTGCTAAGTAAAAAAACTGTATATCCTCACAAACAATTTTTACAGCCAATACTGAACCATGCAAAAGAGCAGTGTTTATTTCACTTAAAGATAATGCAGGGCTTTTTACATTTCTGAGTGATGTACTGCTAACATTGTCAAATGATGAAAAGTACTTTGACACACTTTTCTAGAAAGACAAGCCAGAGAATGACCCTGCAAGCTAGTATTTTTTCTCACTATACAAGGATCTAGTCCTTGCAACATCGTAATCTTCTGTTTAATACTTTTTTACTCCAATGTCATAAGAAATTTTGTAAAATATCAATAGATTCCTGTTGTATACTACAAATATTAGTACAATCCCACGTATACACTGGAGCTTGTGAACGTCTCCCTTGAACTTCTTCAGCTATTACTTCTTCCACATTTATAGCAACCATCTTTTCTTTTTCAATTGGACAACCGTTTTTAACCTCAAAAGAATGACCACTGGTGTCAACTGCGTGAACTAATGTATTTTGTTGAAAATAGCTTTCTTCATTAAAAAAGTGTTCTGAAATAGAAGTGTGCTTTCATTCACCCAAATATATTTTACAAAAGTTAGTTCTATTAACCAGTCTTTTTCATTTACTTTTCTCCTTAATAAAATGCATTGTTTTATTCACTGTTGTCTTCAATGCTAATATAAACAATCTTCTTTTCAATTCAAAAGCGTTTTCGATAACACTTTCAATCTGTTGTTTTTTCTTGTAAAATGCAGATATTTTAAATATTTTTATCAATCTTTTATTAAATTTTGTAGTACTCTACTTTTATTCATTTGTTTCCTAATGTCCTTATTTTCTTTCTTCCTTCTTTCAACATACATTGTTTCTCCATAACCTGATTTTCCATTAATTTGTCTTCTTTTTATTTCCTTTTGCTTCGTTCTACAACTTTTCTTTCTGTTTTCCCCATTTTTTAAATTCACTATATTCCTTAAGTGTTTTAACAAATTCTTTAGCTCTCTTATCAGAAGACTTTTTCTCCAATGTCACATGTTGTACTTCATCTAATTTCTGTTTTTCTCTCTCCTTTAAATAGTTCTGTTTTCTTTGTTGTCTTTTCTTTTCAACTTTTCTTGCCATTGTGAATATTTCTTAATTATTATGGAGAATATCTAAAAATAAATTAACGTATTTTCTTACTAAACATTATTTAAATATTATTAAAATAACTATATGTAAATATTATCATAGCTAAATTAAAAAAAATACATTGAGAAGTGCCTAGGTGAATAGATGAGTGCAACAGTATGACCTGGGTGAATCTACAACTTGAAGGGTAGTAACTAGTACCTGAGGTAATATCTGAAATACATAGCAAATGAGTGGGTGATTATATAACTGCATGAGTACTACTTGGGTAATTGCAGGAGTACTGAAGAAATACCTGAGTGATTGAAAAAGTGGAAAGCTAGTGTATAGCTGACTTTATAAGTATATGTATACTGGCTGAGTGATTACATAAGTGCAAGAGTAGTGCCTGAGAGATTATATAGGTTCATGAGTTGCGGCTGGGTGATTCAAAGAGTGCATGGGTAATACCTGGTTTATTGCATGAATGTTAGGTAGTGGATGTTTGCATGAGTGCAAGAGTAATACCTGCGTGATTACAGCAGTGCATATATAGTGACTGGATTATTGGAATACTGTATGGATAGCACTTGGTCTTTTTATAACTGCATGTGTGTTGGGCATAGCCAAATATAAAGCAGCAGACTATTACATGACTCAACCATAAGTCTCTCCATATTGTAAAAAGCATGCATACAAATGTCTCTACCTTTTCAAATCATCAACATATCTGAAAGAAATATAAATACAATGGGGGCGATTCACAGAACTAATCCGAGACAAAATACTAAACGTACTACTTTTGATATTCTCAGAATGCACCTATGATTTTTGGAATTCACAGAGCGCACATACAACTACTAACATTACGTCCACAATCGGGCTGGAATTGCCGCACTTGGGCCGGAATTTTCGCACCCAGAGCGGTAATCCCGCATTTGTGCAGGGATTCCTGGTCCCAGGCCAGAATTTCTGATTCCAGGCCTGAATTTCCGAATCCGGGACGGAATTTTTGTTTTCCATTCCGGAATATCCATTTGGGCCTGATGATCATTTCAATTGTCTACCATCCCCCACCATGCTCCAGCTGAAGTCAATTAACACTAATTGCAAGACCAGCACCACAAACCATATAAAAGAAGCACACATTCAAGGGACAGGTTTGGCCACAGAGAGTTCCTGTTTTCATTCCCTGTTCATCGCTAGAGGAAAATGTACCAAATGAGGAGGAAGAAGAACTTCACTACTGAAGAGACCACCATGATTGTGAAGTTCATTGTGATGTACCACACACGCTTATATGGTCTCCCACCTCACTGCACCAGTGGAACACAGAAAGCAGCTCTATAGCAGCAATTAGCCACTGCTGTCAAAGCATTGGTGGAGGAGAGGGGCACAGTCCAAGACATCAAGAAAAAGTGGCAGGACGAAAAGCAGAGAGTAAAGGAGAAGAACTCCAGGATTGAGTTGTACAGGATTCTCCCTCCCCAACAATTTGGAACCCATCTACGACTCACCCCACTTGAGGAGGATATCCTCACTACAATCCACCTCCACTTGCTCCATGAGCTGCCTGTTAGTCATGTCTGTAACATTGTACCAGTTAAATGGGATGACAAGAATAAGTATATGAAACGATTGTCTGTGTTGCACTGCCATTATGAGTGAGGAATTTGTCCAAAGTTTATATAAAAATATAGTCAGTCAGAGGCTCATGCATTTCCCCCTGTATGTTTCACCACAAGTCCCACAATCCTTTGTATTAGAAATGGCAAATCCCTCTCCCACCATTGAAAACATGAGCCCAGTACTGCTGCCGTATATCTAACACTGTTATGTAGCAATTGACAAAGTGCCCCTCCCACTTAACCAGACGCTGCTGGGTCAGTCAAGAATGTGGAAAATAAATACAAATAAACCCAAAAGTAACTTGTGCCAGCCAAAATCACAAAGCAGAAGGTGAGAGAATCCTTACCTCAAAAATGTCATTCTGACCCTGCCATGCCATTATATCCCCAATGCCCCACTGCTCCTACCTGCATCGTCTGTGGCAGTACTTTACAATACTGTTAGCATGCAGAAGATATGAGGAAATGTCTGACAAGTTCCACATGTACATTTTCCATTTGGTGACTTTTCTGTCTTCTCACCTATTGATACAGTCAGCCAGATCACAGACAACCACAGTAGCAGAGGTCCCTGCATCTTCTGGGAGAAAACAACATCATCCAGAGCAACGCTTACCAACCTCACTAACTGGTAAGTCAAACTGGTCAGGAGATGGTCAAAATACATACATTGTCAGCAGACAACAAAGGAGCATATAGGGACCGAATATCAAAGGTAACCGGAGAGGAAAAACTAGCTCTATAATTATTGGAGTTCTTAATGGACATTTACCTTTAGCAAATTACATTTGTGAATAGTGAAAGACCAAATATTATATATCTTGGCTAATCATACCTTTTTAATTTGGGAATATTACATGTATTCTACCAACAGTTCCAGAACTGGGAACTCAATCCTGGAATCGAGTGCCAGAACAAGTCAAAAAGGAGTCCCCACTATATTAATACACTATATTAATACATTGTCTAGGAATATCCAATCAATGGTCATTGAGAATGACATATACATGTTAGCTGATAGATACAATCTGGTGTACTGAATAATGGATATGTACGTCTCATCGCAGCTGCTGACAGGACAACACCAGTGCAGAGTACAACACCATCCTGGGGAATGCAAGACATCATGGCTGCAGCATTGAAACTCTCTCACACCTGTTTATCAGATAAATGTGGCATGACGTGTTTCCCTATCATATATTGCCAAACCATGACAAATATCAAAACCCCCTTCTACCTAACCTTATAGTTAGATAGAAATGCTTCTAATAACACATTTTAAAATACAAAATACAGTGATATTCATCAGTTATAGTTATCTGAGCTAACAATAATTTGCCCCTCTGCAAGCTCTGCTTATCATATTACGTATTACATCACTCATGACATTGCTCTGCCTGAGGGGGCCATCTTGTATCGGGTAAATTTCCCATTTTTATTAATTTCATTTTTTAAATGCTGACACCTTTGCTTTAGCTTGATATCGGTTACCAGAATGACCTCGGAGCCAGAGGAGCCTGGGACAGGACCCCGGGGTTGCTAGACCCTGGTTTGATTTATTTCTTTGCCAATCTGTTTGACTATTCTTGCACCAAAGTGTGGCTAGGACATGCCTTTCGCCCCGCCCCGTGGCAATAGAGGCCTATTTACACAGGCACTTTGTGCATCCATGCAGCTGAGTGCTGCACCTGATGACTGATGAACTGTTTGTTTCCTTGTCGGTGGGCTAGTTCCACCTGAATTTGGTAGGTGCCTGGCTTCCTGCTATACCTCTGGGTGCCACCTTGTATTGGGAGAAATTCCAATTTTTAATAATTTCATGTTGCTTTTAGTTACCAGTAGGACCCTGATTCCAGGGTAGCCTGGGACAGGATCCCGGTGGTGCTGAACTCTTGTTTGCTTTTTTCTTTACCCACCTGTTTTACTGCTCACTCACCGAAGCATGACCAGGACACGCCTCTGGCACCGTCCCCTTGCATTGGAGGCCTTATATACATGGGTGCTTTGTGCAACCGTGCCTAAGGCAAGCCCGCCTGCCCTCATCCATGCACAGAATGCACACAGCACCAGCCATACTGCACATTTTGGGCCATAGGCAACTCCCTGCCTAGTCTACTCACTAGAGACTCTTACAGCTTTCAATAGTAATCCTATTTCCACAAATAGCAGTAAAATGTCACCTCTGTCTTGGCCACTGCTTCATTCCTGCTGCCCAAACTGTGGTAACAGGCTGTTAGAACTGGGGTCACCAATTCCGACGTGGTAGCTTGGCGTGAGGTAGGAAGGCACCCGAAGGCAATGTGTAAAGCGGTTGTGCAGCACTCACCCACCTGGACTCAATAATACGCACACAATGAAGGACACCACACCAAGCTGTTGGTTAAAACAAGATCTTTTATCTAAGAGAAGACATAGTGCATACTCAGGACAGCATCTAGTCCATTCCGCTACATGAAGCAGTGCATTGGGGGGCAACAATTAATTCACTTCTGTAAATGGGTTATTGAATCGCAGGGCAACATTAAATTCATTCCGGTAAAACAGTCGTAAATTCATCTAAGAGCATTAAGGCACGAATACCACATCAAAACATTCCCTTAGCGGGGGCTAATCAATGAATTAGACATTACATGACATCAATGCAGGCAATAACACTGTTGAGCACCTTCAGTAAGGGTGACGCTTTGGGCGGAGGGACTCAACTTCTGCGGCAGTCCCTGCGCAGGGGGGGCATACTCTGGGCAGTTGAGAAGCACCCTAACCCCCCTCAATCTGAAGGCAGTGCAAGCAGAGTCTTAAGCAGGTTGGGCAGCCCCCTCCCTCGACAATGGTTGCTTGTGGCAGTGGTAATGGGTTGTAGACCCAGCCCTAGCTTCCCCCGCACTCACCAGTCAATCTGATAGGCCTGTGGGCAGTTCCATAGCACACCGGCGCTAGCGAGCGCCTCGCGCCCCTAACCCCAGGTGACCCGCTCCTCTCCTCATTTGGGACCTCGTCTGGGGGGGGGCAGAGCACTCTTCTGGCCGGCAGAGACCTCCTCAGGGCTTCGGCTCCGCCGCGCCAGTTCTCGGAGGGCTCCGGCCTTCCGGGAGCCAATCAGGTTACCACTTAGTGGGGGCGCGGCCTTTGACGCCGCCGGCGCTCTGGTTGCCGGGTAATGCGCGCCCGCATGGGCCAGGCCTAGTGCGGCCTTCTGCAGTACCGCGGCGGCCCTCCCCAGGCTACAGGAGCCGCAGCGGTGACGGGTGAGCTCGTCCTCGCTCCCAGGGGTGCCGGGTGACGTCAGATGGGTGATTCCCTCCTTAAGCGGGGCTAGGGCTGCGGCGGTAAGTGCAGACCCACAGTAAGTGTTTGCAGGTGCCCGGCGCAGCGGCGGTGATCGTGGCAGTCCGCGCTCGATTACTCAGCGCTGAGGGCACACACGCTAGTTCAGCGCTCTCCGGGGAGGGCAAATTCTGTCCGTTTAACGTGCCGATGGCCCAGCACAATGGGGAGACATTGCTCGTGGCAATCGAATGCTTAGGGTCATGGCAGGCAGGGTCCCAGCGGCAGTTTGTACCAGGCCTGGGCTGCGGCGGTGACCTGGGGGATAGGGCGCTTGAATGACAAGGCGCTTGGTTAGTACAGCACAGGGGGGCACAGTTCGGTGATGGTTCGGCAAGGAGCGCTTAGAGGCTACACAGCGCTTGGGGACAGTGGCCGGAGCCCGGTAGCTTATTATTCAGTGGGCACAGTGCTCATTACCTCGGGCTCCCGGACAGCAGCGCCCCTGGCGGACAGTCCTACTCTTCCGTACAGCGCCTAGGTGGTACAGTGCTTATCTTGGGAGGGTGGATGGGCTGGTTTGGCAGGCATCAGAGGCAGGATGGTTCCCTGCAGCACACTGAAGTTGTACCCCTGGGCTCCCCCTTACTGGGCAAGATCAGTAGGCAGGCAGAGTCCCTCATCTAACTTGGGTACACCAGGGCCTAGACACAGTCAGTCCCAGTAGTGTGGGTTTCTCCCCTAGGCCCAACCGCCTACGCTCCGGCAGAGGTTCCCCCAGGTCCAGTGGTGCCCCAACTGACTAGTCAGGTTTCTCTCCTTTCCTCTTATACCCCCAGGGCAGGTGACCCTCCTGCAAAGAAGGTTCCAGGAGCTTCCACATAATAGTATATGGGATAAAAAGGCGGGATGGAAAAAGGTACTGTATCACGATGTCCCAGCCTGCTCCTAACCACTAGTGTGTGTATGCAATGGCCACTCCGCAGTAGCAGGGACCTGTGGCAGCCATGTTGTTAGGAGAGAGCACCTGCACCTCAGCACTGTTTAGCAGTGGTAAGGCGCCCAGAGACCTAGGGCCAACAAATAGATGGCGGAAAAAATGAGGCAACAAGGGCAAAAAAACGAGTAGACCACCCTAGGGCTGACAGGTCTAACATGCGTCCCCCCCCAGCCGAAAGAGGGGAGAGCTACCCAGCCTCTAGGGAGTTCTCTTCACTAAGGCGGAAGAACCGGGAGAGACCATCAGCGTTGACGTGGTCTACTCCGGGTCGATGTTCCATCCTAAAGTCCATCCCCTGGACGGAAATGGACCACCTCAACAATTTGTGGTTTTCGCCTCTCATTTGCACGAGCCAGCGAAGGGGTCAGTGGTCGGTCTGAATGAGGAAGTGAGAGCCAAAAAGATATGGCCTCAGCTTCTTCAGGGCCCAAACCACGGCGAACGCTTTGCGTTCTATGGTACTGCACCACTGTTCCCGGGGGAGTAGTCTTCGGGAAATAAAGGTCACTGGCTGGTCTTGGCCTTCCTCATTCAGTTGAGAGAGTACAGCTCCAATGCCATGCTCAGAGGCTTCTGTCTGCACGATGAATTCCTTATTGAAATCCGGAGTCCGAAGCACCGGAGCGGTGCACAACGCGTGCTTCAGGGTTTCAAAGGCCTCTTGACAGATAGCCATCCAGATGACTCTACGGGGTTGCTTTTTCGATGTCAACTCAGTCAGGGGGGCCACGATGGTTTCATAACCCTTGACGAACCAGCGGTAATAACCCGTGAGGCCGAGAAAAGCCCAGACCTCCATTTGGGTTTTGGGAGGCTCCCAGGCCAAGATGGTCTCAATTTTGGTCTATAGGGGTTGCACCTTACCCCCGCCCAGCAGGTGTCCCAGGTAGACGACAGATCCCTGTCCAATCTGGCACTTACTAGCTCCAGATGGTCCTCCCAGCTGCTGCTGAAGACAGCTATGTCTTCCAGGTAGGCAGCTGAGAAGACCTCTAGGCCAGAAAGCACCTGGTTAACCAACCGCTGGAAAGTGGCTGGAGCATTCTTGAGCCCGAAGGGCATCACCCGAAATTGAAGGTGGCCCTCGGGGGTGGAGAACGCAGTCTTCTCCTTTGCTCCATTGGCCATGGCAATCTGCCAGTATCCTGACGTCAGGTCGATGGTACTTAGATACCAAGCTTTTCCCAGTCGGTCAATCAGCTCATCCGCCCTAGAGATCGAGTGAGCATCCATCTTGGTCACGGAGTTCAAGCCACGGCAATCCACACAAAAACGAAGTTCCGGTGAGGTGCCCGGTGGGGTCGCTTTCGGCACCAACACCACCGGACTAGCCCAAGGGCTGCTGGAAGGCTCAATCACCCTCAGCTCCAACATCTTGGCTACCTCACTCTGGATGCTGTTCTTGATCTTGTCGGACAGCCAGTAAGACTTGGTTTTCACGGGCGGGCTGTCCCCTGTGTCCACGTCATGGGTACACTAATGCGTGATCCCAGGAGTGAGGGAGAACAACGAGGCGTACTGCTCCAAGACCTGGCAGCAGTCCCACTGTTGCTCAGGGGTCAAGGATGGGGAGAGGACCACTCCCTCCACCAATCCACCCTTCTCGAGGTCCAGAAGAGGCTCACTCTCTTCCTCCTCACTCCCATCCGTCACCATAAGGAAAGCAAGCTCCGATCGCTTATGGTGCAGCTTCAGACGGTTGATGTGGAACACCCTATGGGGTTGTCGGGGGGTCTTGAGGTCAACGACGTAAGTGGTCTGGCCTCTCTTCTCCACGATGTTGTACGGCCCAGTCCACCGGACCTGGAGGGCACTAAGCTCCCCGGGCTCCATGACCCACACCTTCTGTCCAACATCCAACTCCACCGTCCGAGCATTGCAGTCATACCACTCCTTCATGACGGCTTGACTAGCCTCCAGATTGTCGGAGGCTTCCTTCCACAGCTTGGCCATCTGGCTGCAGAATGCCAGCATGTAGCTGACCACATCACGGGGAAGCTTCGCAGAAGTCTTCTCCCACCCCTCCTTCACAAGACTGTGGGTCCCCTAACGGGGTGGCCATAGAGCAGCTCAAAGGGGCTGAAACCGCCCCCTTCTGCGGCACCTCACGGTAGGAGAACAGCAGACAGCGAAGAGGACGTCCCACTTCCATCTCAAGTCCTCTGGCAGACTCCGGATCATCCCCTTCAGAGTCTTGTTGAAGCGCTCTATGAGCCCGTTAGTCAGGGGGTGATAAGGAGTGGAGAACCTGTAGGTCACTCCACACTCCTTCCACATGGCCTGCATGTAGGCCGACATGAAATTAGTGCCCCTATCTGACACTACAACCTTGGGGAATCCCACACGGGTAAAAATCCCCATCAAGGCCCGGACCACCGCAGGTACAGTGATGGTCCTCAGAGGGATCGCCTCCGGGTACCGGGTGGCGTGGTCCACCAACACCAAGATGAACCGGTGTCTCGAAGAAGTCGGTGGGTCCATCGGCCCGACAATGTCAATGCCTACCCGCTCAAAAGGGGTACCCACAACTGGGAGCGGTTCCAGATGGACCTTCAACTTGGTCCCTGTCTTGCCACTCGCTTGACAAGTCTTACAGGTCTTGCAAAATGTGTCAGAGGCAACTCGCATCCTGGGCCAGTAAAAATGTGGGACCAATTGAGCAAAGGTTTTATCCTGGCCCAGGTGTCCTGCTAGTGGTATCTCATGTGCCAATTCTAGCAGAAAGGCCCGGTAGCATTGGGGGACCACTAAGGCCCTAGATGACCCATGCACTGGAGCCTTAGGCTCACTGTAGAGGAGACCATCCTCCCAGTAAATATGGTAATTGCCAATCTCTTGGTTCGTCGCTTGGGCTTCGGCCTGTCGCCGCATACCTTCAAGCGTGGGGCACTCTCTCTGTGCCTGACAAAATTCCTCCCGGGCAGGCCCTCCTTCCACCTGCCACTCTGCAGGGGTCGGCAAGTCCCCCACGGGAACAACATCCACCTCCGCGGACTCCGGGGTCACCTCCCCAGGCTCCCCATCCATCTCGCAGGGGGCATCCTCCACAACGTCCTCCAGACCAGCATTGGGCTGGGCCATTGTTCCAGGCTCCAACCCGGGTTGAGTTCCTTGCCGGGCAGCCATGGACCTCGTGACTACGCAAGTCCATTCTGGTAACCCCAGCATCTCAGCATGAGCGTTGAACTCCACCTCCCTCCAGGCAGTATGTTCCAAATCGTTTCTGAGCAGACAATCCACTGGCATGGCAGGGCTGACGGCGACTCTCAACTGGCCTGAGGCTCCTCCCCACTCAAAGGGAACTTGGGCCACGGGGTAACGACTCAGGCTGTTATCAGCCATTACCACTGGGTGGAATACTTAAGGAATCACCTGCTCTGGGGACACCAGCTGATGTCTTACCATCGTCATGCTGGCACCCGTGTGCCTCAGAGCCTCCACCTCCTCTCCGTTAACCCGTAACCTCTGCCGGTACTTGGCAGTGTTCGAGGGCAACTGTGTCACTGGGACCATCTCTTAATCCCCCATCTAGGGACAACTCCTTCCCCAGCGCTACTCTAGCCACCCCGGGGCTGTTTCCTCCTGTGGGGGCTGGGGTCCATTTGCGACACTGGGGATCCCCCTTGTAGTGCCCATCCTCCCCACATTCGTAACACCGAACAGTTCTGGGCTGCTGACTTTGTCAGGGTAAGTGGGTTTCTGTGATCCAGATCGGGGTGGGGAACCTACCCCCTTCTCTTGAGGTCTATGTTGGGGGCCTTTAAAGAACTCCTTCTTTTTAACTCTCCCCTCTCTCTTCTGGGGTGTGCCCTGTCTGCCTTTCGGGGGTTCTCCCCTGGGTCCCTTGTGGGACACCCGAGTGCTAACCCAGGTATCCGCCTCTTCCGCTAGATTGCGAGGGTCAGACAGCTTGCGGTCCACCAGGTATTGACACAGCTCTGGAAAACATTTATCGAAGAGGTGCTCTCTTAAAAACAGGTTGTACAGCCCCTCGTAATCGCTCACTTCGCTGCCACGCACCCAACCATCTAAAGCCTTACGTGCATAATCACAAAAATCCACCCAGTTCTGTGTGGGAAGCTTATGGCTGTTACGGAACCTTTGTTGATATTTCTCTGGGGTGAGACCAAACTTCCTAAGCAGGGCCTCCTTCATGACAGGGTAATTGGTTCGCTCCTCTCTGTCTAAGGCCAAGAGTGTGACCCTTGCCATGGGAGGCATGTACCAGCACATAATATATATATATATATATATATATATATATATATATATATAATTCACTGAAAAAACCATAGGTTTCACACACGTTATAGTTAGGAATTAGCATTTAAAAAACCTTGCAAATTCACTGAAAAAACCATAGGTTTCACACATGTTATAGTTAGCTGTACATTTTACTGATAAAAAACCAATGAAATTCCCCCGTTATAGTTACTGTAGGCAACTATAACTCACGCGACCGCAATCCTCTGCTGATGCTAATACTGTATTTAGACACTTATTTGCCCATGTCTTCTTCCATTAAATTTTAGCTATACATATATTACAAATATTTTGTCAATATCACAACCTGTTTTTAAGAGAGCACCTCTTTGATAAATGTTTTCCAGAGCTGTGTCAATACCTGGTGGACCGCAAGCTGTCTGACCCTCGGCGATTTTTCAGAAAAAAAATTTTTTTTTTTTGCCCTTGGGGGTTGTTTGGGGGCCCATATATCACTGCTGGGTAATTATTATCTCAATATACTGCCCCTTTACACATTTTTGGGCTTCATTTATGCTGCCCCACACAGAGTGCGAGAGAGAAAATGGCGGCCGCCGCTTCCTGGTTTCGGCCGATTCGAATGTTTACTAAGATCTAAGAGCCAATCAGAATCGCGCTCGCGCACGTCACCGTACGCGTACGGTAAGCGCACCGTAAGCGCACCGTAAGCTGGCTCAGATATATATATTGATTTAAAGGCTATTTTCTCAGAATCTACTGAACAGATTTACACCAAACCTACAAAAGGCACTTCCTTGACCTGAGGACTACCTCTCTGCCAAATTTCAAGTAATTCTGTTCAGCCGTTCGGGCTGTAGCTGTGTCTAAAGGTCCTATGGAAAAATGCATGGGAAAAACGCGTTTTGGGACCACCCTTTTATCTCAGCCCCCGCTTGACGAATACCCCCGAGAATTTCAGGGTAGGAGCGGAGCTTAGCGCCCCACCTATTTTGAAAATTTCGCGATGATTCGTCGACCGGCGCAAAAGTTATTCAAAATAGAATGTTGCGGATTTCCTATGGAAACGTGGTCCTAACTATAACTACCTACTGGCGACCGCCAGTAGGTAATATATATATATATATATATATATCACCAACAGTCCCGATAATGGAGAAGGCTGTCAGAGAGGGCGGTCCGAGTTGGGGTAATCGGCAGCCCCAATTATAAAACTCCAAACTTTTCTTTATGCAAAAGTAAACACGGACTCCCAGGAGATTTGCAGTTCTAAAGCTTGTTTAATAGACTGCACACAACAACGCGTTTCAGCTTTCGCTCGGAACGTGAACAAGGCGAAAGCTGAAACGCGTTGTTGTGTGCAGTCTATTAAACAAGCTTTAGAACTGCAAATCTCCTGGGAGTCCGTGTTTACTTTTGCATATATATATATATATATGTTTTCCTTTTTGGGACAAGATCCGAGAATTCCCCGAAAAAATCCAGCGGCACACCAAAGGACAGCACAATAAAGATGTTAAACAAACAGAACTACGCGTAGTTCTGTTTGTTTAACACAATAAAATCTTTATTGTGCTGTCCTTTGGTGTGCCACTGGATTTTTTCTGGGAATTCTCGGATCGTGTCCCAAAAAGGAAAACGTAATTAGCAGAGCTGCGACCGCTGCTGGCACCGGCGTCGAGAGGAGGTAGAGCGGTGATTTCGCAACAACCGTTTGGAACATATATATATATATATATATATATATATATATATATATATATAACTGCCAGTAGGTAGTTATTGTTAGGACCAAGTTTCCGAAGGAAGAGCATTTGTCGTTTTGCGTATAACTTTTGCATCGTTTGATGATTCTTCATGAAATTTTCCAAACAAATTCTTTCTTCATATCAGCTCCTATGTGGAAAGTTTTGGGGTGATTCTTCTAGGGGGGCTGAAAAAAAGGGGGGTCCCAAAACATGTTTTCTCCATGTTAATTTCCATAGGAAACTTTAGACAAGGCTACAGGTCGAATGGGTGAATGGAATTATCCCATATTTGGCAGGAAGAAGGGTCTTGGTCTAGAAAGCATGCTTTTGTTTATTTGGTGTAAATCCCTACAGTAGCTTTTGAGATATATTGAAATTTACAGATATCGATATTTGGGAATTCTGCCATCTGATTGGCTGAGGCGTTACGAGCACGAGCTTGCTGCTTATTGGTTGTGAGCGCTGCAAGCAGTTGCAACTAGGAAGTGTTGGCCGCCATTTTCTGATTCCGTTGAAGCCGAGTAAGGGTGAAAAAGGGCAAAAAGATTAGGAAAGAGGAGGGTAGGAGCGCTGTGAGGTCTGTGGGGTGGTTAGGGTGTGCTACACAGGGAGTGTGAAGCGAAGTATTCACCTCTAGCAGTGTGAAAGTGCTGTTTTGCCAAGAGTGAGATGGTGCTGAGGTGATGTGCCGGTACACTCGGGGATGAAACCGTGAGCTGATCGTTGTAAACTGATGTGCTCTGGACGCTGTAGGATACTGGCCACTGTAGCATAGCTGTGCAAGTGGTGTTAGTATGGGTTTAGACTACAGTGCTCTGAGCTCTGAGGGGTGGTTAGGGTGTGCTATACAGGGAGTGTGAAGTGAAGTATTCACACCTAGCGGTGTGAAAGTGCTGTTTTGGCCAGAGTGAGATGGTGCTGAGGTGAGGAGCCAGTACACTCAGGGATGAATCCATCCCTGGTTAGTGTGGAGATGTAAGGGCCAATTAAGCAAACAGTTAAAATGGCTAAGCATACTTAGAATGTTATTATATGAAAATAGTTCAATTGAAGTGTGTTTAAAAAATTTATAGGAAAAAGTCAAAAAAGTTGGAAAAACTCAATCCAAAAATAAAGTGAATTTCTTACAAGTCTTGGAAATTGCAGTCTGGAAGTTCTTCAGCGGGTTGAGATGCATTATGTTCCAAGAGATGATTGTTGCCATCCTGTGAGAAAAGCGAAGCGATCCAATTCATATCCTCGAAGGGACAGTAATGTTCCACGAATGTTGGAGAGGCAATTTGAATTGGCAGGCAATTTGTGATATTGGCAAAGGTCGCAAGTTGCAGGAGATCTTTTGGGCTGCGCAGAAATCCCATTCCGCCAGGATACCTTTTTGCGTTGCATCTGCCATTGCTCCACTGCCCGAACAATCAAGTTCATGGTTTTCAAGATACTCCATTACCTGCTGGATATCAGGAGTATTTGGTGGGATGTTGGCAAGGCATAGATCCATTTGCCAGTCAATTAGGCAAGTTTTGCAATAAAAAGATGGTTGCACACAGCTTGTATATGTGTGAATAAATGTCCTGTTGTAGCTGGCTCCGATAATAAAAAGAGGCAGGCAGCTGAAATGTTGTTCCATTTTTTCACGGTATTGATGTAGCCTCGCGTAGAGGCGTATTCTGTCGGACATGCTTGTTACCACAGGGTGCGTAGCCATTTTTAACAAGCTAAAATAGTAGTAGGATGGCCGCAAACAGAGCGAGAATTATGGGCACTGTTGGTGTTATTTCAGAGATGATCGAATGAATGAAGTCTGGTATTAGACTAAAAACAGTTTGAAAGCCTTAAATGTCAGATGTGTTGAAAATTGTTTAGCAATTCACAAAGTGTAATGGGAGGTTCGTATTTAAAAGGGAGTGTATTTTACTTTAAGTTTGTGCTATTTGCAGGCGATAAATTACTTTTGGAGAAGTGAGGGACACTTCTGTTTGAAACAAAAGAACTTTCAGTTTGCTCCGTTTAATAAAATCTGCTTTCAAAGTAGGCATTGAAGGCCAAGTTGAACTTTAGAAGTTACGTTGTGTGGGTGGGAATAGAGATTGCCAGAGGAATTTATCCAGTTTGAAACAGTACGGACATACGGTATGTCAGCTCACATTGCGTAGCAGTCCATGTTATCAAGAAGCAGATAACTACCGTTAGAAAGCTGTGTGAATGTCAGTCTGATTGTGGGAGTTGGCGTGCTTTTAAGAAAACAGGCACGATTGAGGGCTGTAAGCTTAGAAGCGTTGTGCAGGTGGACATTCTTGCATTGTAATGTATGATTGCTGTTGTGGTCCCACTTTTCACCTGTGAGAAAAACTTCAATATCCTCCTTAAGACAAACAACATGTACACCTAGCAGAAACAACAACACTATGTACTGTGGGAACCGTGGATAGCCATGTACATAAACCAAACATGGCATGGCCCCTCTGCTACACAATGCAGAATGGGGGGAGAGACGGGAGAAAAGTATGTGCGAAGGTGGCAAGTGATTCTCGATTATAAAAATATAAAATGCAAAGTGTGGAGGGGATGTGCCGAACAGACTTTAGTATGCAGAGCACAGATATTTACCTGTCAACATACACTGATGGTCTATTGAGTGAAGTCGAGAGTGGACGCAACCATGATAGTACAGTCAGTAGGGAAGATTATGAAAACATAGCACGTACGTGGCCCCCTCAAAATCTTTAGCGTAGTGGGCTGGCTCAGCGTACACAAGGCTAGCGTAGGGGTATGAATAAAAGGCAAGTTTCTCTGGGTGTGGTTCTCTTCCAGAATGGCGAACCATGCCTGTCAGGTCTGCGCAGCTTACATCGCCACGAGGCTGACGCCGTGACCAAAGGTGGATGCGGGAATAATGCTCTCAGCCTGCTGCTACCCAGAAACCGTCATGGCCGTTGCAACGCACATATGCCCCACAGTTCACCCTTTGACACCGTATTATGTGAAAGTGGGCCCACTACTTGCAGGCGGAAGCTTTTGGGCCGAGGTCTGCGAGCTGGGAAGGCTCCTGAGATCATCGCTGGCTACCGCAACACAGGCAGACAGCTTCCAGCCTGAGGCCCAGCACCGTGAAGTGCTCTGTATACTACTAACACAGCAGTCGAAGAGGTACCAACATTGGAACGGTGTCTTGATCTCACAATGGACGATGTTAGAGCTGCATCTGAGAGTGCAGATGAAGGTACTCCTTTCGACCAGCTGTAACCAAGTCTAGGTCCCAACAGTGGAATGGTGTCTTGGTCCCACAATGGACGATGTTAGAACTACATCTGAGAGTGGAGATGAAGGTACTCCCTTCGACCAGGTGCAAGCAACTCTAGGTCCCAACAGTGGAGCGGTGTCTTGATCCCAGAATGGACGATGTCCGATATTACCTGCTGCTTGGTCTTCACAGAACTCCCTCTGTTGAGGTGCATCAGACTCTGTGCTTCCGTAGCTAAGTGCTTCACATGATTATTGTGCTTGGTTGACACCAGTCGGTGGAGTACACCGCGGTGCAGCAGGTCCGAAGGGTGAAACGGGGTCTTGATCCTACAATGTACGATGTTAGAACTGCATCTGAGAGTGGAGATGAAGGTACTCCCTTCGAACAGGTGCAACCAACTCTACGTCCCAACAGTGGAACGGTGTCTAGATCCCAAAATGGATGATGTACGATATTACGTGCTGCTTGGTTTTCACAGAACTCCCTCCGTTGAGGTGCATCAGACTCTGTGCTTCCATTGCTAATTGCTGCACATGATTATTGGGGTTGGGTGACTGCAGTCGATGGAGTACACCGCAGTACAGCAGGTCCGAACAGTGGAACGGGGTCTTGATCCCACAATGGACGATGTTAGAACTGTATCTGAGAGTGGAGATGAAGGTACTCCCTTCGACCAGGTGCAAGCAACTCTAGGTCCCAACAGTGGAACGGTGTCTTGATCCTACAATGTACGATGTTAGAACTGCATCTGAGAGTGGAGATGAAGGTACTCCCTTCAGAACAGGTGCAACCAACTCTACGTCCCAACAGTGGAACGGTGTCTAGATCCCAAAATGGACGAAGTACGATATTACGTGTTGCTTGGTTTTCACAGAACTCCCTCCGTTGAGGTGCATCAGACTCTGTGCTTGCGTAGCTAATTGCTGCACATGATTTTTGGGGTTGGGTGACTGCAGTAGGTGGAGTACATCGCAGTACAGCAGGTCCGAATATTGGAACGGGGTCTTGATCCCACAATGGACGATGTTAGAACTGTATCTGAGAGTGGAGATGAAGGTACTCCCTTCGACCAGGTGCAAGCAACTCTAGGTCCCAACAGTGGAACGGTGTCTTGATCCTACAATGGACGATGTTAGAACTGTATCTGAGAGTGGAGATGAAGGTACTCCCTTCGACCAGGTGCAACCAACTCTAGGTCCCAACAGTGGAACGGTGTCTTGATCCCAAAATGGACGATGTCCGATATTACTTGCTGCTTGGTTTTGAGAGAATTTCCTGATTCTGTGATTGAGGATGTGATGATTTCTGTGTACCCACTCCGATCAGGTGCAACCAACTGCGTGCTTCCGAATCCAACGGCACGTGGCTGTGAGGCGTTAATGACTGCTGCCTCTGGCCTACAGTGTGGCCAGCAGGGCTGACAATTCAGATCGAGTGGTGATTGTTTAATTACAGACTCCAGTAGGCAACTAACTACAACGTCTATTGAAATATATACAATAGCCTTTTACTATACTTGCTTGAAGAAGTTTTTTAAGATGACTTATAGGTCTTGTACAATGACCAAATTATTCTTGGTAGTGGTAAAGAACACTGAATAACAGTGTACACAGTGGTCAGCAGAGATCGCAATTTGAATTGTTTTGATTTATTTATTGCAGAGTTTTGTTTAATTTATGTTTTTGTATTTTGTGAAGAGGATGTGAGAAAAAGTCTTCATGGAAGACTGTGCTCACTACTGCCTTCAATTTACACTGCAACCAGCAGTGTTCACAATTCAGATCGAGTCGCTATTGTAGATGATGCAGTTCTGTAGGCAAAAGACATTGCTCCAGTGCACTCTGTCTGCACCACGCATACGCATCATCACAGGGTCCCCACACGGTTTTTGTTGCTTTGCATACGGCAAACTGGGCAGCTCAAGTCAACACCACATGGCTGTGGGCCTTGCTGACCGCTCTCTGGCCTACATTGCAGACAGCAGTGTTTACAATTCAGATCGAGTCGCTATTGTAGATGACGCAGTCCTGAAGGCAAAAGACATTGCTCCAGTGCTCTCTGTCCACACCATGCATACGAATCACCAGAAGGTCCGCACACGGTTTTTGTTGCTTCAGGTACGGCAAACAGGACAGCTCAAGTCAACGCCACATGGCTGTGGGCCCTTGCTGATCGCTCTCTGGCCTACACTGCAGACAGTTGTGTTTAGAATTCAGATCAAGTCACTACAGCAGATGATGTAGTGTTGTAGGCAACAGACATTTCTCCTAGTACGGCCCACCCGCAGCCCGCATCATCGTTGGCTGTGCACATGCTGAATGCTTATGATGTGGCTATCTAAGTGCACTAGACCTGATGGACCCTTTACTAAACAATCTTTTTGTGTATTATTTCAGATCTACTGCCTGTATCTTGGTATACCACAAGTTATGATTGTTTTACGATAGAATCTTTGCTGTATTATTTCACATCTAGTGTCCCTACCTTACTGCAGCACAAACTATTTACCCTTTTATTATTGAATATCTGTGTGTGATCCAATGATTACTGTTGTAGTTGATGCTAGCAGCAACCATTCCGTGAGGGCTGGTTTACATTCACCGCACACGCATCCAGCACAGACGTCACTGGATATGTGACCCTGGTAATAAAAAGGAGTTGAGCGCACGTGCCCGTACCCACTTCCACTATCTATCTATGTCCGTGTGTTCATTATGTGTGTATGATACTGCCCCTGGGCCGTACCACATTACATTGTGCTGTGGACAGAGTATGCAACCATGTCACCTCTGGCAGTGGGGAAAAGTTCTGTTATGTAGCTTTTAGATGCATGGCTGTCACAGGTGGAAGGCTGCTTTACAGAGCATGAATATTGATGAAGATGATGGTTGCATGTTGTGTGTACTGTCTGATATGTGTAAATAGCAAAAAGTTTTCAAAAAATCTCTGTAAGCAGAAGAGGTGTCTCTCAAAGGCTGTGGAGAGAATGGCGAAAATGGGTGGGGTCCTCCAACTGTTACAATGGGAAATGTTATGAACCAATCAAATGCTTTTCTTTAAGGTCACATGGCAATTGCGCAGCGAGCGCGCAATGAGGCCGCACCCGACGCAAATTTGAGAAAATATTACCAACATATAGTTTATTACAGTTAAAAATATATAAATGTTTAAAATATTTTAGATTATTGCTTGTTCTCATATACACTTTAAATTTATTTAGATATCTTTTTGAGACAAAAAAAATTAGGGAATTGTGTTCCCGGCGTGACACCATACGTCTATGATGTAACACAGGGCCTGGCAGCATGCACTCATCGCATACACAACGCGCAGTGTGTGTGACCCCATACGTACATGTGGTAAGGCGCGGCTTGGTACTGCATACCCGTTGCATACCAAAGTAGCAGCTGGCGCGACCACATACGCATATGATGTTACGCGGTGCCACAAACTCGTCAGATATGAAATGCGCATCCTTTACGAGTTTAGCAATATGACTGATAGAGCTTGGTACACTACTCGTACGGGACTTCAGTTTTCTCAGCAAAAAAAAAACAATATACATACTTTTTTTGAAGATATGAAACATTACATATTTTTCAAATTAAAAACAAAAAGGTTAATAGAGTTCCAAAATATTACAAAAAAATAGAAAAAAGATAGGTTTTATAAATATTCAAATATGAAATTAACATTTAAAAAACCTTTGAAATTCACTGAAAAAACATAAGTTTTACAGACGTTATAGTTAGGAATTAGCATTTAAAAAACCTTAGAAAGTCACTGAAAAAACCATAGGTTTTAGGGACGTTATAGTTAGTTGGACATTTGACTCATATAAAACTAGAGTAATTTGCCTCGTTATAGTTAGTTGAGCTAACTATAACTTGCACGTCCGCAATGCACTGGTGATGACGTCAGATATTACATCGCTCATGACATGGACAGTGACATCACTGATGACATCCCTGATGATATCTCAAATGACATCACTGATGACATCACTGATGACACCATCCACCTGATAATCTGATGCACATACTGATGGCCTAATATAAACTTTGATACATGCGCTCTAAAATACATACTAGTATTTTTGAATCCATACACACAATAATCCCAGATACTACATACCACCCACTATTTCCTAGGTCTACACTCACATCCACTCACTTATACATACAGTTACTCATCAATACAGTAGTATAATATGCACTCATACTCCTATACATACAGTCACAGTTCGCCACTCATCCATACACCTAGTCAGTCATGCAAAGAATCAATCACATACCAATTTACTCATGCATACAGTTATAAAAAACCAACTGCGTTATTTATACTCACACCATATCACTCATTTATGCAGATACTAACACATAGTTACTTTCTTATACAATCACTGATACAAGCAGACACTTTTATACACCCACTCTTTCAAATAACTTACTCTCACGTATAGTCATTTATATACTCCAACACTCACATATATTGCCTTAAAACACATGTAGTTACTCTCACATATACCAGTGAGACATTCATTCACTCACCAACACGCCCATACGCACACTAACTCACCCGTACAGCCCTTCCCAGATGTACTTTCAAATCCATACAACCAGTGAATCACCCACTTAGACATGTATGCACAGAGACACACACCCCCCCAACCACACAGACACTCAGGCACTCATACAGATACTCAGACAACAAATCAATAAACCATATAGTCACTCATGTAGCTACTCACCAACCCATGCAGCCGCTTATACACCAACTGAGACACTAATGCAGATTTTCACACAGTTAAGTCACTAACCCATACATGCAGTAACACATGTTCAATCACTCAGTTATACAGTCAGGCACGCACCTACTAATTAATCCATTCAGGGAATTGTAAATTCACTCTTTCTTCAATACACCTTGGCATAGATATATTTGAAAAATATTTAAACTTTACAGAAACACACATTCACTGGATGATGTCATCAGTGATGTCATCAGTGATGTAATATGTGACGTCATCACCAGTGCATTGCAGGCACGCGAGTTACAGTTATGTCAACTAACTATAACGGGCAAATTTCTCTGGTTTTATATGTGTCAAATGTCCAACTAACTATAACGTATCTGAAACCTATGGTTTTTTCAGTGAATATATATATATATATATCAACCAGTCCTTGATCAAGCCTGCTGGGCAGGCGAAACGCGTACAAATCGGCTGATTTAATAAAACTTTTTCGAGCCTAGACACGGCGTCGTCATCCTTTGGCTGCTGGCAGAGGACTGGTTGATGTTATGCGGACTTTGCTGGAGTAGTTCGCTAAAGACGACGCACCCTCTGTTCTGGCGTGCGGCGGCAGTTACTCGAGTGAGGAGGAGCGAATATATATATATATATATATATATATATATATAAATTTTTTCAACAAAGTTTAGTTGCACACACCAATGCTTCTATTTCACACGTTTTTTATTATACAGAGCCAGTCTGTCAACCGACGCGTTTCGGCCTTGCGGCCTTTGTCACTGTAGGGAGACACTACTATCATCATCTGTTTTATAGTACTTTCTGGTTAAATAACAGCCCCATTGCATTATCGGAGTTGTAGTGATTTCAACCTGATATCCCAATGACAGAGAATACATTTTTGGTGTTCCATTACAACATTAATGTATCATTGCATTTTTTTATATATTCTATGTATCATGACATGGCAAGATCAATTTGTATAGTAATTTGATATAGTGATAGACATATGTATGTTTTTTGGGCAAAAAAAACGAATATTGGAACACATTAGAGCCGTCAAGAATGGAGACACTAATTATGCAACATCAAAACATCTTGCTAAGTGCCAAAACAATGACTGGAGAAAGATGGAGTACTTTGGGCTGGACACAATTCCACCAAATGAAAGAGCAGGGGACAGAAAGAAGAAATTGCAACAATTGGAGTCAAAATATATAATACGACTACGAACCAAGACTCCCAAAGGCCTAAACAATGACGAAGAAATGAACATAAGACCACACAAGCAGCAACTACACCCCGTATATTCTTTGGACATGAGCAAATAGATACTAATCTAATACGAGCAGGTGATAGGAACCATCGGTACAACAAAGAGAAATACATGTACCAGATGCAAAATGAGCATTGAGTAAAGTATATTTAAGAACAATTTTCTCTACATTGTGCATAAGAAAAACTAGAAATGTTATGTTACTAAAACGAATAAGTTTACCATATACGAACTATTTCACGTATGCGCAAAAAACATACATATGTCTATCACTATATCAAAGTACTATACAAATTGATCTTGCCATGTCATGAGACATAGAATATATAAAAAAATGCAATGATACATTAATGTTGTAATGGAACACCAAAAATGTTTTCTCTGTCATTGGGATATCAGGTTGAAATCACTACAACTCCCATAATGCAATGGGGTTGTTTTTTTAACCAGAAAGTACTATAAAACAGATGATGATAGTAGTGTCTCCCTACCGTGACAAAGGCCGCAAGGCCGAAACACGTCAGTTGACAGATTGGCTCTGTTCTTGGAATAAAAAACGTGTGAAATAGAAGGATTGGTGTGTGCGACAAAACTTTGTTGAAAAATTGACTTTTTGCCCTGGGTCCGGCCCGTAGTCTGCACCCGCTGCTGAGTGATCTGGCACATTGTTGCTGAAAGTGATATATATATACATATATACTTTTTCACTGAAAAAAACAAAGGTTAAAATGACGTTAAAACACATGTTAAAATGAAAAAATTAAAAACAGTGAATTTCATCAGTTATAGTTATCTGATCTAACTATATTTTGTGCCTCACCATGCTCTGTTTATGATCTCACATATTACATCACTTTTGACCTATTGAATGACATCATTGATGAAATCACTGATGACATCTCGAATGACATAATTCGTTTAACAGTTATGACATCACTAATGACCTCATCCAACATACTGTTGTTAAATTTGTTGCATAAACTACTTCAAACTTTGAAATATGTAAATAAGTAGGACATGACACAGAGGGCCCGATTTCGATGTTGGGCAGAAAGCCATCCAACAACTAGTTGAAGGCTTACTGTCTGATATTGATGGTTTCCATCTATTACAATACCAGCAGTTGGAGGCCAACTCGCGTGTGAAGGACTCATAATCCCATAATGATGGTGGAGCCTGCCTCGGCTCGGCTGTTGGGATTAAGATGTCAGTTTGTACCTGTCCTTTCATGGAGGTCCACCCAGCATGAAAAGGTGGCAGAAAATGACTTTAGGGGGCCCTACCAGGGCCCCCTGTCTCCCTTGTCCTCCGCTGAGGGGTGTGGGGGGCACCCATGGTCCAACACACAGTGCAGGGATGTTAGAAAACATCCACTTTACAATTGTAGCTTGTTCTGTAGGCCTTTCCTGCCTGCCACACAAACTGCGATTGTAAACTGGATAATTCCGACTGCCCATTGGGCAGTCAAATCCAAATCCTGCAGGGGTAACCACTATCATATGGTCAGGCGCTTCCATTCAGCAACAGTGAAGGTCAGGCGCAAGTCCGACCGACATCGTAATAAGGCCCAGAGACATGTAAGCCTAAATTATAGTGTTCTCGTCATCTTAAACACTTACCTTTACTTGCACATAGGAGTATGTAATTATTTATTGAATCTCTCACAGATCTGTCTGTCTGGTGGTATGTGTGCTGAATCGGTGCTCCAAATGTAATTCAGTTATGTCGGATCCACAGAGAGACATATGTTGACAAGGAGAGATAGAGGCAGAAGGCACAAGATTTCAGAAGCAGACAATACTTTACAGGGTAGCAGTACAGATCAGGATAAGATCCAAGAGTGCACCCAGTGTACACCCTATCTAAAGGAGGAAGGACACACAGCTATTTCCTGTATCTCTGTGCTCTAACTGCTCATTTATTGGAATGTAGAAAATAGGCACCATAGTCAGGCAAGCACCTGGTAGGGTCTTTAGCACCTTAATATATCACAATCTGTCTCTTTGTACAGGTACACCAATAGATGAGGCCATCCATTCCAGTGCAGCACAGACACATAGATGGGATGTGAAGGCACAAGTATGTGCAATGAAGAGCACAGTGAACAGCCCTAGAGAGACCCTGAAAAGCTGCATATTGTTCCTTTTTTGGGAAGGTGAGCACATGGGAACTTCAATGAAGTGAGGGACAATCACAGCAACACTTCTCCTGTAAGATTGGAGGCATTTACACCAATGCTACAACTGAGAGGCAAGCAAATAAGACCGTGACAGACTGAATATTCACATGTAAGTAACTTTGCATTTGTTGAATTGGTGAAACTGTCTTCTTGTGTGGGCATGCCAACATAGTATGAGTCTACTGGAAAATACTTTTATTTTATTTCTTTAAAATCATAAAAGGGAGGAGCAAACCACCAGGGTACATAAGAGATTAAAACAATGGCTCAAGTTAAAATTACATATAATAAAAAAAAGAACGCATGGGGATTCATTTGTGTACAGGAGAGCAAACCTGTAGATTAATTGATTAAAACTGTACACAGGCTTGCTTGCTTCTCCATGATATAATAAAGTGCAAGTGCTAAGAGAATATGAGCAGCAAGATTAAAAATAAATAAGCAAAGCGAATCTGTGTTGTCAAGTTCAATTCAGCACTCGTTCTTTTCTAGTTAATTTGCTGGTAAATTCCAAAGTTTTATTGCATTACACAACAGTTGAACTGACGAGCCTCCGAGACATGTTATAACGGCCGCTCTGTAGGTCCTTATTTGTTCTCTCCCTAGTGTGTCCCGAAAGAGGGTTTTCCGAGTGTCTTGTAGTGCAGCAAAAATACATAGAAGATGTAGTACTGACTCATCTCCATGTCCGCAGAGATGGCATTTCTTTTTCGTTCACTTATGTTTCCATTTTAGAGTAAGGTCTTTCAAGGGGAATGATCCCAGCCTCAATACGGTCAAGTTCCACTTATTTTGGTTTGAGAAATGTTCTAACAAATGCGGTTGGGGTTTCAACATTTTGTAAGATGACATCACAGCCCATGCATGAGTTTTGTGGGCCAGGGCAGCTTTATCTATTAACAACAATTGTTGCTTGATAGCTTTGTTTGCTGCTTGTTAAAAAAGCACACAACCTTCGATTTTTGATAGTTCATTACTAATTGAGTTGAGGTGGTATATGCTGCTAGTTGGAAACTCAGCTGCTGCACACCTCAAGGCATTTAAGATAGTAGGACAATATTGTCCACATATTGGAAACTTACTATTTGGTTTTTACCTTATTTTGGAGGGTCGCCTTGTGATAAGCAAAGATTATTCTCTTAGTCGGCTGTATAGATGTTGAATAAACAGGGGCCAACACACCCCCCTGTTTTAAGCCATTTCTAGTTGGAATTTTGTTTGTTAGGCTTCACCTGTCTCCTTTTTATATTTGAACCTATGTTTGTATGTAAAGATTGATAATTGCCTCTAGTAGTTTGGTGGGAGCCCCCCATGCTTTAATACTTGCCCATAGCTTAGTTCTCGGTACTTTATCAGGCTGCTTTGAGGTTTACAAAGCTCGCATAAAGGATGTTCGATTTTGCGATCCCTGCCCGAAATCCTGTATTTGTATTCAGAATGAGATTTGTATGGCTGGCCCAATCATCCAGGTCTGCTAGCAAGTTAGATGCGTAGATGTGTGCCTCAACATTAATTAGTGTTATCAGTCTGTAGTTGGATGGATTGGAGCTTGCCCCTGATTTTTATATTGGTCGTAGAATACATCCTCACCAGAGTCAGGAATGGTGCTGGACTCTAGGATGTGTGTGAACAGGGGAGTGAGATGGCCAGACCAAAAGGATGGATTGTGTTTGAGTAATGGATTTGGCAGGCCATTTGGCCCTGGTGCCCCATATGATCTCAAATTTGCTATAGTGTTCAGTACCTGCTTTCGTGTAATCTGTGGGTGGTATTCCGATGGTTCTAACCTTGTTGTCTCCTGAGTATCTGGTTGAGAATTATCCTCTTTTTGGATTTTTCTAATGGTGGAATGGATTTTTTAATTGTAGTGTGCCAATTTTGGTCTCTATTTTCTTGATGGCTATTGGTTTTTGAGCCCTGTAACTTGTTGTCTCACTACCATCCATCCCCATTGTTTTTGCAGGTTTAAGGGTGTTTAGCTCACCTAAGAGTGAGATCGTGTTGTATGTAGCTTCAATGTGGGCTCTCCGTGTGTGTTCCCAAATGTTTGAGTTGAAGTGCTGTTTTTTTGCTGTTTGATAAGAGATTGATGTTTTCCCAGAAGAGTTTGGAATCTCTTTGCTTACTGGCGTGGAGAAGTGTCATCCAAAAATGTTCTTTATATGCTTGCTTGGCCACCTTGATTTCTTGTTTTAGGTCTTTTTTCATTCTAACTATTGACGTGAGAGTCTGCTGTGACAGTTCTGGGCCCTTGGTTGGCAGTGATCTTAATTGCTTGTTCAAATGTTTTTTGTTTTTTTTCTCAGACTGTTTGTGTACCAAGCTGCCCCATTTGGTCTGTGGGCTTTGTGAAAATTAGCTTGGTTGGAGAACTGTTTGTTTAAATCCTCGATGAATGACTCCCAGGCCTCTATGAGAAGCGGTTCTGCTTCTGGTGACGCCAATGATTTAAAGCATGTCTCCATGATGGTTTCTATGTTGCTCTTGTTCCAAATCAGGAGTTTTAATTTGCAGGATTTGATTCATAATAACAGAAACTTGGCTTAGCCAGACCTTATTAGCGTTGTGGTTAGTGTAAACATTTGAGGAAGGTGGTCACTTACCGCTCTTTCCTTTATTTGGAATTTGGGTCCTTCATGTTGTAATCAATGGTTGTGCCTGTTTTGTTCGTTACTCTAGTGAATGCTGTGGGACAATCCGACCGCCCTTGTCCATTAAGCGTGTACAGTGAAAGATCGTCCAGATGAGCCGCGCATCTGTTGCCCTAGGTGTCCCGTCTGCTTGTGTTGCATTGTTATGCCTGTATTAGACCTGATACGTTTTTGCCTTGACTTGCAGTAGGTTCATGATAAAGTCCCCAGACAATATTATGTTGGCTTGTAGATGAGTACATTTTAATGTTTCAAGTGCAGCAGTCAGTAGCTCGATTCTTGGCCCCTTTTGCTTGGAAGTAGGAGGAATATAGATGTTCAGGATTAACAAGCTGATTGAGAGCGAAATGTCAAATTTGATGCATTGCTTCCAAGGAGAGTGGAGGTCAATGGCAGCGACTTTCCATGGAATGTCTGTTGAGAGGAAGGTTGAAAGCCAAACTTTTGCCCCTCTGTACTATGCACCTTTTATGGCTGGGTTGAGGTATTCTTTGTAACCTGCTATTTATGAATTTCTGGTCTGTCATGCTTCTAATAACAGACATGTGTCAGGCTGTAGAATGAATTCTATGAAGTCAGCATCTTTAAGTTTTGTGCTTAGGCCGTTCACATTCCATGAATAGATATTGCAGCCTAGGATTGATTTGGAGTCCTTGCGTGGTTTTAATCATGCAGCTCCCTAGTTTGTTGTTAAGACGGTCCTCTGCGGGTTGTCCATGTGTTTGGCAGCTTCAGGGTGTGCACATGTGATGGTAATTTTCCTTGTTGTTTGGCCATCTTCGTTTGTTGTTCTGAGCTCGTCCGGGCCTTTTGCACCTTTTAAGACACCCATGTCTGGTTGTGTTCTTGTAGCGGGCCTGGGTTGCAGGGGCCTTTTTTAGCTTGATGCCCCATTTGGAGAAGGACTCCTTATGCCACCAGATTTGTTCGACAAAGGAGTGATCTGTCCAGGTTGCTGTTGTAATTTCTTGACCAGTTTGATTGGGATTGTATTTAAACTCTATGCTTTCCAGATCGCTGGTTTTAATGTGACTCAGAGTTGGGAGAGCCTTAAATAATTTTATTAATGCACTTCTATTTAAGATGATGTGTGCTCCCCTTGAGAGGAAGTGTGGGACTAGATTTATCTTTTTGCTGCCTTTACAGGGAAGATCATGTTGTTGTTCTTTGGCTCTTTCGATCGGGGTCTCTGTTATAGCCTCGATGGACTCTAAGTAGTCTTAGATTAGGTTTGAGTGGTATTGTGTTCTGTTTTGTTGAGTGCTTCGGAGGTTTGTAGCGAGTTTGGCCTCCTTGCCGCCAAAGTATTATGCTCTTGTCTTGGCTTCTTAATTGTTACTAAGTCAAAAAAAGGAGCTGTAGAGGGAAGGCGTGCCAGAACACCCTCCAGTCAAATACCATTTAAACAAACAAGAACTGGCACTGCGTAGACACATTATTTTATGCGATCTGGACTGGGAGGAGGAAAGACAAATTAATCAAAAACCTCCAGCACCCATTTACTCATATGGTATAACCCCATCCAGTAAGCCACCAATACTTAAAACTTCAGAACGACAGAAAAGGTAGAAACAAGAAAGTGAAAAGTCAGTCCTCAAAAGAGTTTACCAGCTTATCTCACTCTACACACACCCTTATTCTTTAAGAGCTAGGTGACAAAAAAATGTGTAAAGGAAGAGAAAGTATCTCACGTGCGCACCACCAGAGGAGCTACTGGTAGGTTCTCACCAGCTTGCCCACGTTTGTTTCATCATTGATGACTTTCTCATGAGAAAAGAGTGATGTGTCCAGTGCAAAGAGAAAAACGAACACAACAAATAAATGTGCACCGTGAAAACAGAGACAAGAATGTCTCAAAATCATAACACGTACCAACAAAGACGAAGAAGGGGTTAGACTCACAATTATTCTCTTATTTATTTCAATTAGGAGTCTATCCCACTATTAAAAACACAGCATGTTGTATACCTAATACCCAGCCCTAAGTGGGATGGGTATTCCCAGACGTGGGACCCGTGCTCACTACGCCACTGGAGTCAAGCTATCCTGGCTGATGACGGCTGATAGCCAGAAACCGGTCCTAAGATGCTTGATTCCGGTCCAGGGAAGACATGGCTTGGCAGTTCGGGCTGGACTGTTCCCATGAGGCACAGGGTCAAGACTGATTTGCATATGGCCATGTCTGAACTGGGGTGGCGTAGTGGGCAAAAGAACGATGGTTTTAACCCAGATTTCTTGACTGGGGGAGAATGTCTGCATTGTCAGCATTCCGTCCATTAATTGTTTGTTGTAACGCTTTTCGCCCTAAGTGGGATGGGTATTCCCAGACGTGGGACCCGTGCTCACTACGCCACTGGAGTCAAGCTATCCTGGCTGATGACGGCTGATAGCCAGAAACCGGTCCTAGGATGCTTGATTCCGGTCCAGGGAAGACATGGCTTGGCAGTTCGGGCTGGACTGTTCCCATGAGGCACAGGGTCAAGACTGATTTGCATATGGCCATGTCTGAACTGGGGTGGCGTAGTGGGCAAAAGAACGATGGATTTAACCCAGATCTCTTGACTGGGGGAGAATGTCTGCATTGTCAGCATTCCGTCCATCAATTGTTTGTTGTAACGCTTTTCGCCCTAAGTGGGATGGGTATTCCCAGACGTGGGACCCGTGCTCACTACGCCACTGGAGTCAAGCTATCCTGGCTGATGACGGCTGATAGCCAGAAACCGGTCCTAGGATGCTTGATTCCGGTCCAGGGAAGACATGGCTTGGCAGTTCGGGCTGGACTGTTCCCATGAGGCACAGGGTCAAGACTGATTTGCATATGGCCATGTCTGAACTGGGGTGGCGTAGTGGGCAAAAGAACGATGGATTTAACCCAGATCTCTTGACTGGGGGAGAATGTCTGCATTGTCAGCATTCCGTCCATCAATTGTTTGTTGTAACGCTTTTCGCCCTAAGTGGGATGGGTATTCCCAGACGTGGGACCCGTGCTCACTACGCCATTGGAGTCAAGCTATCCTGGCTGATGACGGCTGATAGCCAGAAACCGGTCCTAGGATGCTTGATTCCGGTCCAGGGAAGACATGGCTTGGCAGTTCGGGCTGGACTGTTCCCATGAGGCACAGGGTCAAGACTGATTTGCATATGGCCATGTCTGAACTGGGGTGGCGTAGTGGGCAAAAGAACGATGGATTTAACCCAGATCTCTTGACTGGGGGAGAATGTCTGCATTGTCAGCATTCCGTCCATCAATTGTTTGTTGTAACGAGGATATGGGAGAGTGAGATTTTCTGAATGGGCTTAGGATATTGTTTTGCAGATGCATTGAATAGTCCTCAGTTTTTTGAGTTGATAATTGCTGTTGCTTTTGGTCTGGGAGGGGCATTTGGCTGATTAGTAGGTCCCAACTATGGTAAGGCTGGGTGAGGAATAAAACCTTCAACAAGCTGATGGTGGTGCCTGTGGCAAAAGGCAGGTAAATCTAGGACATTAGATATTGATGGATCCTGGTTTGTTATTTACGAGCTTTAGGCTTCTCTAATAAGGGATAAGAGAACGTTTTTTTCCCGTGCCCTGAAGTTCTTTATTTTTATTGTTGCAACTGCCGTGTGAGAGTGTTATCTGGCCCTTGGGGACATTGTCGACATTGCTAAGTTAGCATGAGATTTGCTGCTATGATGCTACTTTTGTGCACATTACTACATGACTTTGTTGTTGCAAGACTCTGTTTGTGTCCTTCACATGAGAGCAGTCTACTTTTCGCATTCTCTGCTTTTCCTGGAGTTTAGTCTGAACACGATGTGCAAGGTCAATAAACAATACCCCTTATTATTCTGTTCTGGTCAATCCCTAGCACCTTTACATAACATGATAAACACAGCTGCAATGCTGGAGACTTGTGCTTTGATATTGTTGTTTTAACACACTTGGAGAAAGTCTTCCCATGGAGAAGAGCTCCGCTAGTCCTATGATGTGAAAACTTACATACAGGCTTGAAGGTATGGGGTCTGCTGTCAAAGCCCAGAGATTTTGTTTTATATAAATAAAATTCTTCCAGTCAAGGGAAGGGTGGTTAGGACTCATTGTCTTTTTTTCCACTGTCTTTTTATAATGACTTCCCCCTTTATACTCTATGGAATTGTAACAATGCTAATTGTTTTGAGTTTAGGCCTTTTTGCTGCTGGTAGTGGCTCGTCTACTGTATTGTAGAGCACAATAGTTAAAACAAACATTTTGAACTATTTCAGTGACTCAGCCAATTCTTATTGTGGACAAGTAAGAGTGAGTGAGCGAAAGAGTATGTCTTGCTCCCACGATTCCTGAGAGAGTCTGGAGTGTTGTGTTCTGGGTTGTCTAATCATTTGTATCTTCATGATTTTGGAGGAGAACGAATGAGACTCTATAGCTAGTCAGTTTTGGGATTTTGGGTACTAATGTGGTAGGTTGGTATACCCCAATACACTGAGGTCCTGTTTTTCTGTGCATTTTTCTATGTAGGTGCAGAATCCCTGCAACAAGAGGTCCTCATTGTATTCGCTTAGGGTATCTGTGATGTTATTGCTTTGTTTAGCATCCTTGTGGTCCGTGTGATCCTTTTGGCTCTCGGGGGAGGATTTGCAACATATTTTTAGAAAGTCTGTAATCAGTGCCCGCTTACTGGCTTTGAGACCTGAGAGGTATGTGGGGGGTGCTGACAGTTCTCCTTTCTTGTCTCCTTCTAGGTCTATATATGAGTTGGTCTGAGTGGCCGGGACCCACCTGCCTGCGCTATCTATGGCAATTGTATCAGTTATAGTGATTATGGTGGTTGTAGACGTAGACGGCTCTCCATTTTTGGGAATGTCTGATTCTAAGTGGTTTAATGGCTCTGACTCTGAACCAGGTGATTTGATTGTGTGCTCCATGCCTAATGGTCCCCACTTTTCCTTCTTAGGCCTGCCTTGCATTTTTTTTGTCTCTGCCTCTGGTTTTCCCCGACCTCATGACGGGTACATTAAGGCCAACCCTGACGGATCGTGAGTGCTGGCCGGTGCCCTGCTGGAACCTGCCTGGGACTCCACTATGTGTATTCAAAACAAGGGAACCCATAGGGTGAAGAGGACCTAGGGTAGTTACTAATTGAAGAAAACAAACGGTCCTTCAAACATAGATAAATAAGAAAAATAATGAATATAGACCAGAATCAGTACTATATTAGGATGAAATGTCCATCCGCACATGTAGATTTAATATTTAACCATGATTATTCAGAATCAAAATGAACGAAATAGAGTGGGACACAGACCTGTATTCTTCAACATAGAACAAATAGCGACAATCACACATAATTAAACATTTTTCAGGCAAAACACAAGCTTAACTTCAATTTAAATGGTAGAGGCAAGCTTTTAAAAGGTAGACATTAATGCACTAGCTTTAACAAGTGAGGTTAACGTGTATGCTGTCTAAAGAGTCGACGATGTTTCGATCTGTATCAAGATACACAGATCATCATCAGGACGGAATTAAATTAGCCTGAACATACACTGCCTGCGAAAGAAATGAAGAAACGGGGAGGGAGGCAGGGAGAACAACATTAGCATTTAAGGAATTGAAGAAAATGACAATTGACACAACCGTACAGTGGTCCATTTAACCAGTAGGATGTAGAAAAACGCAGTGAAGGTCCAAAGTGTTTTGGAAGACAACTAAGGGTGAATGAGACATACGTGAATTCGCATATTTAAAAAATGCCGAGTATAACTGACAATTGCCAGACAATGGATAACAATTAGTGCGGAGGGCTAATTAGCCGTTTGCGAGCTAGTGATATCGTGCCCAGGCAACGAGGGGGCGCGGGAGGTGTTAATCGGGGCCGCTGCTTGGTGAACTAAGTGAAGCATGCCAAGGTAGTTGCGTCCCGCGGTAAGGGGTTGTGCGGTCACGAAGGGGATGGTGCTAAGGAGCAGCTGTAGAGTGTAAATTGTGCGGGAGCCTAAATTTACGGCATAGTAGCGCTCTCCTGATAGCGAGTGCGGGGAGCACGGCATCCAAGGGAGTAGATATTGCCATATGCCGATAATGAGGGCCTAATGGGAGGAAGAGGATCAAGGGGTCAGTGGTCCCAATAGGCAGCGGGAGTTGTTTGGACAGTGAGGTAGATGTAAGGTCTTACCGTATGGAATCCGAGTCGGAACACGACGAATCTCAGGGTTGTATTAAACCATGTAGGAGTAATTAGTTCGTTGGGAGGAAGAAGGCTGTGGAGACGATATCCGGGAGCGTCCGCAGTGGTGCCAGTCTGCTTGTCGATACCAAGGAGAGCCTAATGGGAGGAAGGGGATCAAGGGGCCAATGGTCCCGAGTGGGAATAGGGGGTTGCTCGGACAGCCGAGGCAGGAGCAAGGTCTTACCATATGGGTACTGATTCGGAATACGCAGGATCGCTGGTGAGTGTACTAGTGAACCGGAAGTACTTATGGGGCAGAGTGAAGCATGTGCGCATGCGCATATAGTGCCTCAGTGCAGGTCGCATACGGGTACTATGGGGGACTCCACTATGAGCACTGAGAGTCCTGAGATCCTAGTTCACTGCTGCTGAGACCCTGTGTGAGGACTGGCCTGAACTGGACTGTCCGGAGATGGCCCGAGCTGCTGTTTTGGGCAAGGGTGAGACAAGTGGGGGCGAAAGGCAACGACAAGCTTCCTTGGCATTTCTTTTCTTTTTTTCCTTGTTCTTGCCTTTTTCTTTATTCTTTCTTTGCCCTGCTTTGCTTTGCTTGCTTTCCCAGGGCCTGAGCCTGGGACCTTGGGCCTTGTTCTTTTGTGCTGGGAAAGTGCTGAGAGGGTTGTTGCTTGCTCTTAGGTAAGGGATTTTTTTTCTAATGACTTCTCAAGCAAGGAAGGGGGCCCTAAAGGTAGGGCTGGGGTGCTAGGGCACTGAAGGTGATGCTGTTAATCATCTGTTGATCAGGTGGCAAGGGGGGATCACGAGTTGGTTCCATAGGCTGCACCTGGCATGGCTGGGCCGCCTCCACAGGACCTCAAAGGGCACGCACCTACTGCAGCTGCCGGCTAATGGTGGCCGCCGGCTAATGGCGTCCGAGCTTTCCTATTACATTGAATCGCCTTCACCAGTACCCTGGCGCCAACTCCACAGTCCTCCAATGCCTGCGGGAGTGCCCACTGCTCACCGCTCATGACCTCAAAATCGCAGCCCGAGAGGTCCGGGAGTTGAAAATAGGCAACAGGCGAGCAACCGATTGCCTCGGATCGTCTCGTCCCGTCATGTCACAGAGAGGCGTTGATGCAAGATGTAGCCGTAGACCGCACACTGGGTCCCTCTCTCTCTCCGGGGCCCACTCACAGCCTTGCTCACAGCTTTGTAGGCTTGCGGTCCACTTAGTCTCCAGCAGCTGATCTCGGCGTCTCCTCACAGCAAACCCACTCCGCCTAACACTGTTACCACACTGTTTAACAGGAACAGTCATTACACACTCATAATCCACTTTTGTACTTGTATGTCATTGATTGAAAAAACTCTCGGTGTCTTAACAGGCAAAGGCATTGTGGTTTGTACACCAAGGGGCATATTTATGTCATTTTCATGCAGAGCAGTGCAGGAAGTCACCTTGGTGCCCTAAGTGATGGGGAAAGGGCAAGAATGCACTGTATTTAGAGGAATATGGCACATTCCTGCCTTTTCCCTTGCTCTGGTACTGTTTTAGCTGCCTAGCAACAATGCAGGCTCCCTTACACCATTGTGTAAGGGTGTTTGTGTTGCATGCAGGATTGGTTTTGTGCAGGAAGGGGTTTCTTCCTGCACAAAAAAACTCCTGAGAGTCATATTCCTCTATCAATGTGATGAAAAATGCAGCACGCATAGAAAGAGGAATTAAGGAGGTGAAATAAAGATATTTCTTCTCATTACACCTCTCCTGGAATGGCATTTCTGTTTTAGTGCATTCCCCCGTTTACCAGTTCTAGTAAATCTGGGAATGCATCAAAAAGCATGGGAGTTGTGTGGGAACTCCCATGCAACACCAATTGAACTCTTGACTAGCGCATAGTAAGGCAACATAGTGATTTGTGTTGCATATGATGCCACTCAGGGCTACGCACGGTGGCCTTGCGTGGCTTCATAAATTTCATTTCTGAGTTGTGGCGGTCATGCATCACATTGTGTGGTTCAGGATCAACAGAATGGGGATTGTAAATATGCCCCAAAACTACTCTTTTAGCAAGTCTGTGCTGATCCCCTTATTTCCACAGGTTCTATGAAAGTCATAACTACCAACATGAAGAGTGATTTAGAGTTCGGTGTTAAAAAAATGTCTTCTTATTTGGGGTTGGTAGGATGCTGAATACACTGGAGAATTGTCTGTCTGGACTTCATAACATATGCATTTGTAAAGTGCACATTCAATCGTGGGCATCATGGCACTGAAAAACAGATGTTTATTGCTACCTCACTCAATTGTACTCATTTTATCAACCTCGGAAGGATGAAAGGCTGAGTGAACCTGCCAGGATGTGAACCAGTGACCATGAGGTCAAACACATGCCCCTACATTAGTCCACTAAGCCACCTGATCCGGCTTTATAAATCAAATATCATATAAAAAATAAAACATAAAAAAACTCTGGTCACACTATAAATAATATAACAATTAGATTTAATGTAGCAATAATCTATCACTTTACATTTACAACCCTTAATTAAGCAGGTCTTTGCTCAGAATGCAGTCACATGCAAAGTGCCCAAAGCCAATCTACTTTGAAACTTGATTCAGCTTTCATCTTTTAGACTTTGTAAAACAATGTTATATTTCTTTTCAGATGGGAGTTATCAATCAAACTTACGGGACAGAATTTGTTCTTGTGGGGTTCTCTGATCTTCCCACCTTGCGAGTTCCCGTCTTTATTGGATTGTTGCTTTTGTATATAATAACAGTTTCTGGTAACCTTACCGTCATATATGTCATCTACTCAGACTCACACCTCCACACTCCCATGTATTTCTTCCTTACAAACCTGTCTTTTGTAGACATGTCCTACACTTCTGTCACAGTTCCAAAAATGCTGGCCAGCTTCTTTCTTTTGAAAACGCATATTACTTTTCAGGAATGCATGCTGCAGATGTACATTTTCTCGGCCATGATTGCAATTGAATTCCTTCTGCTGACCATCATGTCTTTTGATCGCTATGTAGCCATCTGCAATCCATTACAGTACACACTTATCATGAATAGATCTGTGTGTCTGTGTATGGCCACTGGGGCATGGATTTTAGGCCTCCTGGAGCCAATAATTTACATTGTTCTTATATCCACATTTTCCTTCTGTAAGACTCATGAAATTAACCACTTCTTCTGTGACATCGCCGCCATTCTGACGCTTTCCTGCACCAGCACTTATACCATCGAAACAATGACTTTCATCCTTGCTGTGATATTTGTTATATTCTCATGGACTTTAATTATCACCTCTTACATCAAAATTATCTCAGCCATTCTGAAAATGCAGACCACTACACAGAGACAAAAGGCCTTCTCTACCTGTGCCTCTCACCTCACTGTGGTTATTTTATTTTATGGAGCCCTCATGTTTGTCTACATAAGGCCAGTCTCTATGTATTCAATGAGTCAGAGCAAAATGTTCTTCTTGGTCTACAATGGAGTTGTCCCTTTGTGCAACCCCATAATCTACACTCTTAAAAACAAAGAGTTCAAAGATGCCTTGAAAAGAATAACAGGTAGAAGATTAAAGAATAAGGAACACACCTGAGGATCAATTATAATGTGCAATGTATGTATTGCATTATTATTTATTATGATTTTTGATTCACACTCAAAAGAATCTGATAAATACTAGGTTTTATGGGTTATAAAAGTATATTCTAGCATAACACTCCAAGGTAGTCATGGGTACAGACACAGTTTAAGGCATTGTATAATGTGAGGCAGTTAGCATCCTAAATAAGGGCTCATATAAGAAAAGATGTTGATCTTTTTCCTTATGCATGAGTTAGAGTTGATGCAAATGGGTATACTTGCTAAATTAGTCATGAACATCTGTGTGGACAGTGCCATAGACAGGGGTTTCATAGTTTAAAGTGTACCATGAGGACAGTAGGTTTCAGGTAAATAAATGAGAAAATGTGCATACAATGGCATTTTATCTGTTTTTAAAATCACAGCACATGGCACTGCTTATGCACCTTCTAAATTACTATCCTGAGCACAATAGACCTGATTACAAACTGCGCTTGTATAGTATGTTTTGTAATACTACAAAATGTACCTGAAAACATACTATAAAGTATAACTTTTGCCCATACTTCAATGTGTGGAGTTGTCTGCCCTGACTGTGAAGTCTACGCTCATGTAAGTATAGATTTTAATCACAAATATGGGAGTGCCACAGGGGAGTGGGCCAGAAAAGGAGAAGACTTACTACCAAATATGATGGGATAAGAGAGGAGTAAGGAGGGGTTAGGGAGTCCTAGGGAGGGTTTTTGGGAGGGGCCTCACCCACCTAAATAAGAGTAAGTCACTTGCATTTCTCTGGGGGTAGAGACATTTATTTTACAATGTTCATAGTAATTGTATTGGAATTTGTGCGTAGAATACTGAAAGTAGTAAACTTACTACCAAGTATAAACATAATCAAAAGTGAATCAGGCCCTGTTGAGAGATAAAAAATGTTTCCTCAAATCTGAAAATACCTTTAGTAAGACAAGAAGTAGTTGGCGTCTGGAAACTAGTTGAGACAAAGGCTGCAGCAACAATTTATAAAATTAGATATTGCTTTTTTACAGGTGTAGAGAGAATCTCATGCAAATTAGAAAATGTTTGTGGATTGTACAGAATGTACTTTATCTGTTTAAAAGACATTTCTGTAAATAGGAGTGGTTGGCATTCAGTCTAACAATAGTGATTGAGGATGATGGTCCAAGATCGATGCTACTTTGCTGAGAATGTATGCCACAATATCAAGGTCAAAAACAAAGACCTACAAATATATGACCGCCACAATATCAAGTACCAAAATATTGTGAAGTAAAGTATTGATTTTTATGTTTTTACCTCCAAATCTACCGCTTCATTATTATCCCTAGCATTTTTAATGCAAACTTCTTCTCAATTCATGGGTGGTCACTATGAGGAGACTGAGGGAATCAAATTTGAAAAATTGTAAACCTGATCATACCAGAACATTGAACGGATAAGTTGAGGCTAGGAAGTGGTACTTGTGCTCATGAACTCGAATTAAAAGTGTTAATGGATGCCTAACAATTGACTTTTTTGTCCATTTTCCTCACTGCTTACTAGATAGGGTTTTTGTTTTTGATACACTTTATCTGTATCCATATTTTAAAAGTGCACACAATTCAGTATACTTCCACGTTTAGAAAGCGATCAATTTCTTCGCTCAGAGTGAACTGAAGTATAGGGTATTGGAACAATAAGAGCAATTAAAAAGTCAAAAACACTACTAGATGTAGTAGTGAATCATGTGATATCGTCTGTGGTTTGAAAGAGTACTCCTGATTAAAAATAGCACAGAAGATCAATCATGCTCAACCTTAAATGGAAGACATTGTTAACATGAACTGGCAAAGCAATAAGCCTTAGCTCTATAAAGCTGAGCTATTATTTTGGCCATTGTTTTGTTATGGTTTCCAGATATGTAGAGGGCACATATCATCCGTGAGGTATCCAGGCACTCTCCCCGATCCTCCAAAGCCCCTGAAGAGCCCAAACCCCTGGGTCAAAATTGGACAAAACTGGTGGGGCATGCAGTACCCTAAACCTCCAGGCCCCAGGGCCACAATTGCACAAAACAGGGAGAGAGGAGGTGTGCCCCACTCCCTGATCCTCCAAAGGCCCCACAAAGCCCTCGCCAGGGCCAGAATTGTACAAAACAGAAAGGGAGGATGTGTAGCCCCCTCTCCTAGACTCCAAAGGCCCCAGGGATCATATTCCCAGGGATAACATTTTCCATGTCCACACTTATGCGGGCAGGAAAACAGATATAAATATTGGCCCTGCCTGGAGAGAGCAGTGTTAGTTGCTGCTCCTTCTGGGTGCATGTGGGGAGCTGGCTGAGGCCTTGGAACTCCCCTCTGGACTCCAAAAAGAGTATGTTGGGTGCCTGGATTATTACCAGGGCACCCACCTTTATGTGTGTAGGCCGTGGGGGATGAGGTGGCCATGGGCCAAAATTAGCATATGAGGGGGGAGTGTGTGCCTCCCCTAAAAATCACACTTGGACCCTGGGATGGGATACAAGGGGTAGACATAAGGAGAATAGCTGCTTGGCCCCTCTATCATTTCTTTAAAAGAACATGACAATAATTGAAATCTTTGGCCCTGGGGGATGGGGTTCCCAGGGCCTAATAGGGCTTGGGAAGGAGGGCGAGGCATGCCTTGGGATTGGGGTCCTTATAGCCTAATAAGGTTTGGAAGGGGGGCCAGGTAGCCCACCTCCTTGTTAAACAAAATAATGACACTGAGGGATTGGGTCCCAGGACCGATTAAGACTTGGGGAGGGTGGTCCTGCAGCCCCCTCCATTTTAAATTTGACAAAAGGCCTTGGGGGATGGGGTCCCAGGGCCTAATAAGGCTGTCGATGGGATCACATGTCCCCTCCCCTGTAATAAAAAAACAGCCCTCTGGGTTGTGGTCAATAGGGCCTAATAAGGGGGGCACACTCACCTTACTTTGTAGTAGAGGCTCTGTGGGATGGGGTCATTAGGGCTTAATTAGGCAACTCAACACCCCTCCCCTTGAAAAAAAAACTGCCTTTGGGATCGCCAACCCCTCCACCTTCATTAAAAAAAGGTCCTGAGGGATGGAGTCGGCAGGGCCTAATAAGGCTTGGAGAGAGGGCCATGTGGCCCTTCTCCCTTTAATAAAAGAAAAGCCTAGGATATGGAGGGGGACAGCCAGCACCTTCCCCTTTAAAATAATTAAGGCAAAAGGCTGTGTGCAGTTTCGGGGTATCTGCCTTTGTAGGGTTTGGCAGTAGGGCCTGTCTGCAGGCCAGGCCTTGTGGCCAACCCCGTCACCATGAATGGCTGAAGGTCATGCACATCATGTGGCCCAGGACAGGCCCTGTGGCCAAACCCCTTTTTGCACAGTGTGGGAGTAGGCTGCCTTTATGGGGTTGTCCACAGGGTCTGTTTGCAGGCCTGGCAATTTTGTGTGCCACTCTATGCTATTCCACTGCATGCCACTTCAGTCCACACCACTCTACTGTTCGCCACTGCACTGTACACAACTGTTTTTATGCCACTCCACTCTTTTCCACTGTACCACATTCGACTCTGCAGCATTATACTCCACTCCACTCTTGAATATTACAGTCTACACCACCGCACTCTACACCACTTTGCTCTAGCGTATACTATTCCTTTGTTTGCAATTCCACTCCATGGACTCTGCTCTAAGCCACTCCATTGTAAGCCACTCTACTGTATGCCACTCCACTATAGGCCATTGCACTGTGTACCACTGCACTATAAGCCACTCAACTTTGCTCCACACCACTCTATGCCAATCCAGGTGCAATTTGTGTAATTGTGCCTCAACTATTTAGGACATACCCAGGTCAAATGGATAAACCCATTGTATGCCATACCGCATCACTGACAATGGTGTGCTATAGTAGGGTCTATTCTGGGCCTTCGCTCTGCTGTGTAGTGTGCTCTGTTTATAAGATTGAAATGAAGCAATTAATATTTATGATTAATGGAGACCAGTTCTATCTGTGTGCAGTGGAATTTCCATTTCAGAGCTCCTCACCTGTCTACTGCAGACATTTTCAGCTTTGTATAGTTGGGATGTTATGGTGTATAGCCTGGATACCCATCTGGTAGAGTGTGTCGATGTTGGGTCTGGCCCTTTTTGCAGAGTTATCCCCTGACTTTTAGCCTTCTGCCTATTTTCTGACCCTCTTTTTTGTTGGCTTTAGAACTGGGCCACCTCTAATCAGTGCGAAAGCGCATATGCTCTTCGTGTGAATTATGAGTGGTCATCCAAGATTGGCATATTTGATTTAATGGTAAGTCCCTAGGAAAGTGCACTATGTATGCCCAGGGCCTTTAAATCAAATTACACTAGTGAGCCTGTAGCACTGGTTGTGCCACCCTTGCAACATTTTACCAGTGTAACTTTTAATTGGGATCAGCAAGAGATATCAAAAATACATCTTTTAGTGAAGATGGTTTTTAAATTTTGTTTTTAAAAATGCCACTTTTAGAAAGTGGCCATTCTGTATGCCTCAGCCAGCTTATGTATGCACCATCTTGATTTACATTGGCAGGGGCTGTTTGTGCATTAACTCCAGACTCTCACACAAAGGGAGCTGAGGTGTGCCCTGCATATACTGATGAGTTATCCTGGGTTAGAGTGGTGGGAGGAGTTGTCACTAATACCTGAACAGGCTGTGGCTGCCTTGCACAATGCTGTCTCCACCCCTTGTAGTGTAGCTAGACCAGGGAGAACAGAACTGGTTTTACTGAACAAGAGAAACTTTCTGACAAAGACTTCAAAGGGAAAAATGAGTATAAGAATTAGTCCTAATACCCAATAAATTTAGAGTTCTTCTAGGTCAAGAGGAACCTCTGCCAAGGAGAAAGTCTGAAGAGCTGTGAGGAGGAGTACTTCCCTATAAAACAAGAGAAGGGGGCAGGGCAGAAAAACCCTGACCCACTAGGGCTGCTGAGGGGGTCTCAAGATGACCCCCAGGGCCCAAAAAATCGTTAAAAATAAAAGGTAAACATTTGCGCTGGGTCCACAGGTTCTCACGTTTTATTTTAATGAGGCCCTTGGGAGGGCTAGGTTGCGGGGGTATTTCTTGTAAAATAATAGCATGGGCTCGCAGGGGTTGCGGGGTCCGCTGGGGTCCGCGCAGCCACGGAGCTTCACTTATGTTGGAAGGGGAGTTGCGCGGCCCCCCTCCTGGAGTCTTCTATGTGCTTGTAACTTAGGCATCATTTGACAAATCTTTATGAAATTATCCAAAAAGTTTCTTTTTTTTTGATTAGCTCATATATTGAAAGTTTGGGGGTGAATGGTGTAGGAGGGGCTGAGAAAAAAGAGGGTTCTAAAACATGTCTTCTCCATGGAATTTCCATACGAAACTTTACAGAAGACTACAGGTGAAACTGCTGAACAGAATTTCGCCAAATTTGGCAGGGAGAAAGGTGATGGTCCAGAAAGCACGCTTTTGTTTAAATTATGTAAATCCATTCAGTAGTTTTTGAGAAATATCACATTTTACAGATATCGCAATTTGAGAATTCTGACATGTGATTGGCTGAGGGGTTACAAGCACCAGCTTGCAGCCTATTGGCTGTGAATGGTTGAAACTAGGAAGTGTGGGCATTTTGTGATTTACTCCATCAGCTCTCATCTCTCCATGTAGAACCCATCGGGTCTGCAGTTTTACCTGTGCGAGGCAACAATGGTATCTGTGTGAGATATGCCTTTCACGCTGCCTCTCCTCATATCACCAGGTTGCAGTTATGCCTTTAGAAGCCCATCCGTCGGTTCGGAGCTCTGTGAGTCAGTCTGTCGGCATGACCCTCTACACTACCCTAACACTACCCAAACACCACTGCACTTTTGTAAACTCTAAAACACTACCCCAGCACGATCCCCTACACTTCCCAAACACCAGTGTACTACCCTAAACCCTAAATCTACCCCCAGCATGACCCCCTACCCAAAGACCACTGCACTACCCTAAATCCTAAAATACTACTCCCAACACAACCTCCTACACTACCCATACACCACTGTACTACCCTAAAGCATAAAACAGTAGCAGTCCGTCAGCTTGCAGCTGTGCGTCTACGATCCGTTGTGTCCCTAGCTGTAGATGTGCAAGTCAGTCCGTCAGGTGATTGTTGTGTCTCCTCTAGTTGGGCATTGGTGTCCCTTTGCAAGTTAGACCAGAGCGCTCCCTCTGCGAGCCAGCACTCTGGTGTGCGTTTGCGAGCTGATGACCCGTAGCTCACACTGTGCGAGCCGAGCTGATGGCCCGTAGCAGTCCCTGTGTGACCTGAGCCCATGGGCCGCAGGTGTCCGTCTGCAAAGCTGCTCGATGGCCCGCAGGTCTCCCTGTGCGAGCTGGATCGCAGCTGTCACTCTGCGAACCAATATTGGGAATATAAGGTGGCTCTAAAAAGAGCCCATGTGTTTATTAGTTGGAGCTACATTAAGTGCGGATGCACAGCTTCAGGTTATTCAGAAAAACTCGATTTCCCTGATCTGTGAAGTGTACTCCATCACTTCTGTAGATATCAGCCATATGAAAACGTATGTTGTTGTTGTAGATCAACCCCATTCTATGGTCTCAGGTATGCAGACACAGCTTTGTTGACATTCTTACTAGATTTTTCAATCTGAGGACAAAATTGGTTTGACTATTTCCACTTCTGTCTTTGGTATATATTGGAATATACAAGGACATGTTTGAGACAAAAGCAACATCAATTGTCGAAAGGTGTCCTTCATTAGCATTTCCAAACCTACCCCAGTCAATGTGCCTAGGTTGTTTCCACCACAGTGCACAATCATGAAGTCAGGGTGTTGGATATGCAAACAGGCGGCCACACCAGAACACAGAGTCACACTTACCGCACTTCCTGAACACGGACATGTCCTAGACACCCCGTTCCCCTTGCCGTACAGGCAGAACCCTGCGCTGACCTGTGTACGCAAGACCTGCACATGCCGCTTGTGCATGCAGAAGGATGCGTGCGTAGCTACATGTCCAGGCTCACTGCCAACGCTGAGGTGACATGGTAACGTCCGCTGACACTGTGATGTTGCACGGCCCATGCCTATCATGCTAACACAATGACCACATGGACACACTTGCTCAGATGCGGGGTCGGGGGAGGTTGTTGCGATGAGTGTTGTGGACCTCATGGTCATTGACTCTATGGCACCTGTGGGTGTTTCGATGTGGCTCTTGGCTGTGTTGCCTTTCATGCTGCAGGTAGTCATCCTGCTTAACACCAGCAGAAAGCAGGTGTAAAATCCCTGGTGCTAACGCAGCTTATCGCCGGAATTTGTTTTGCATTGCAGTTGTTGTGAAAGTTGTGATGTGGTTTTTTCATGTACAGAAAAATAAACAAACTGGGCTTTGTATCCAGTCGAGATCCAGCAACTGACCCACTATTCCCAATACACATAAATACAATGACATTTCTTCATTGATTTTATGTGTACACTAGGGGTGGGCGGAATTTGCGAAATTGCCTTTCACAAAATATCGCGAAACGGAAAAAAATCTCCGCGATCACGCGAAATTTCGCGCGATCGCTGAGATTTTTGTGTGCTGAATTAATGCGTTACTGAATTCCTGTTGGGGTTTCATTTTTGTGACAGGAGCATTGTGCCAGAATGAATCCTGCCCTGCATATTTACCCAAAAAGATGCCACCGTTTTGTGCAGTACCTCTACTTAACTGGAGTACTTTCTACTGGCTAATCAGTAAGTTCTACCTCGTTGGGTAAATGTATAGTACTTTTCCTACACTACAGCTGTGTAAAGGGCCAGAAGAGTTGTCTACAGTGACCATGTGTGTCTGTAAAGTTGCCAGGGCGCCGACGGCCCCGGGGTCCCTCGAGTCAGCTGTCCATCATAGTGGGGGATATGGCGGGAAGACGTTGCCCACCGCTGGTGTGTGGGGCAGGGCCAAACATGCGGGGCTTCCATGCAGTTCACATGCCTCTTGTTTATAAAGGGTCAGAGCAGTGTCTCTGAGGCAGACAAGGAGAAGGAACCGCCTTGGCACAGGAACTACACGAGGATTGCGCTCGAGAAAATAAAGGATGCACGAGCAACATCAAGGATTACAGCTATCATTTCAGGGTGGAAATGGGGAGAAGGCACATCTGCTTACCCACGCTCACGAATTCTACACGAGGATTGCGCTCGAGAAAATAAAGGATGCAAACACCACCGTCAAGTATATCAGCTAACATTTCAGGGTGGAAATGGGGAGAAGGCACATCTGCTTACCCACGCTCACAAATTCTACACGAGGATTGCGCACGAGAAAATGAAGGATGCACGACCACCATCAAGGATTACAGCTATCATTTCAGGGTGGAAATGGGGAGAAGGCACATCTGATTACCCACGCTACACAAATTCTACACGAGGATTGCGCTCAAGAAAATGAAGGATGCACGACACCATCAAGGATTACAGCTATCATTTCAGGGTGGAAATGGGGAGAAGGCACATTTGCTTACCCACACTCACGAATTCTACACAAGGATTGCGCTCGAGAAAATGAAGGATGCACGACCACCATCAAGGATTACAGCTATCATTTCAGGGTGGAAATGGGGAGAAGGCACCTCTGCTTACCCACGCTCACGAATTCTACACGAGGATTGCGCTCGAGAAAATGAAGGATGCACGACTACCATCAAGGATTACAGCTATCATTTCAGGGTGGAAATGGGGAGAAGGCACATCTGCTTACCCACGCCCACGAATTCTACACGAGGATTGCGCTCGAGAAAATGAAGGATGCACGACCACCATCAAGGATTACAGCTATCATTTCAGGGTGGAAATGGGGAGAAGGCACATCTGCTTAACCACGCTCATGAATTCTACACAAGGATTGCGCTCGAGAAAATGAAGGATGCAAACACCACCGTCAAGTATATCAGCTAACATTTCAGGGTGGAAATAGGGAGAAGGCACATCTGCTAAACCACCTCCACGCTCACAAATGTTTTGGCTGATTAATGCGTTACTGAATTTGAGCTTCAACTCAGGCTCTTGCTTTATTTATATCTTTGCTTCCTGTTGAGGTTTAATTTTTGTGACAGGAGCATCGTGCCAGAATGAATCCTGTCCTGCACCTGCATATGTCCGTTCCGGCCGCGGATCGCAGAAGTTTCGACATTTTCGCGTTCCGCGCGGAACGCGAAAATGTTGAAATTTCGCAATTTCCGCGAGCGGAACGGAAATTGTCACCCACCCCTAGTGCACACTGTAAGTGCACCCACTACCACAGTGCAATTCAATACAGGATTTTGGGATTTAGAATAAATCGCAAAGGTGCACCTTGTGTCTTTTTGCATGGGAACGCCTACTCTGCATTTCATTATCAGTACATTAATGCAACTAAAGTTGTGTCTACCAGTCGGCACTCCACGTGCCTGTCAAAGCTCAGTGGCCCGGCAGATGTCGCTGAGTCCTGAGTCATGAATGGCGGAGACCACATCAGCTTCTCTGCAGCCCGGCAGATCTCACACATGTCTCTGAGTCCTGAGTCATCAATGGCGGAGACCAGATCAGCTTTTGGTGCCGCTAACCCTGTGCAACGCAAGTCACTGCCACATGGTCGTAGGCCGCTGACGGCCATATAACTTAGGGTGTGACTAACCCTGGACAACTCAAGTCCGCGCCACATGGTGGTAGGCCCCTGACAGCCACATCAGCTTCGGGGTGGCATTAACCCTGGGCAAATCAATTCCGCATCACGTGGTGGTACGCCCCTGATGGCCACATTAGCTTCGGGTGGCACTAACCCTGTGCAACTTAAGTTGATGCCACGTGGTGGTAGGCCCCTGACGGCCACATCAGCTTCGGGTGGCACAAACCCTGTGGAACTCAAGTCCATGCCACATGGTAGTAGGCCCCTGATGGCCATAGAGTGCAGGGTACGACTAACCCTCTGCGCAACTTTTCATGAACTCTTTGTGATTGAGACCCGTGGAGCGTCTGCCATCCAGTCACCACCGGCAATAAAGGATGTGACGTTGTCAATTCAATATATTTGCGTGGTCACATGGTCAGTGATGCATGTGCCGGATTTGCCGGATGGGTGTTGTGTGTGTGCAAACATGCCCTCAAGGAGTGGCTGTGACATGTTGACAACTAGACCACTGACCTGCACACCAACAGCGAGTACGCCTGCGACAGGTAGCTATGTGGGTGGTGTGAAAACGTGTTTTCACAATGGATTTTCCATAGGAAACTTTAGATGAGGCTACAGGTCAAACTGCTGAACGAATTATGCCAAATTTGGCAGGGAGAAAGGTCTTGGCCAAGAAAACACGCTTTCTCACAACAAGTGAAAATATAAAAGGAAGGTCTCAGGGGCAATTTAATATACAGGAGCTCTGTTTCTGTGAGATAACTCTTTCATGCTCCCTCTGCCCAACATCACCACTTCGCAGCTATGCTGTTAGAAGCCAGTCTGTCGGCTCGCAGCTCTCTACCTTTGCGAGCTAGTAAGCTACTTTGTCTGTACCTCTACGAGCTACTACGCTGCTGTTCCATTGGGAGAGGACGGCTTGTATTACTGAGTCTGTGAGTTGAGTGGACGGGCCACAGTTGTCCCTCTGCCAGCCTGGTTGCGAACTGTTCATAACTCAAACTACATAAGCATTGAAAAACCATTTTGTGATTCAGTCCATCAGCTGGCATCTGTCCGAGGCATTTCTGCAAACATATCGGAGTTCTTTCTGTGAGAGATACCCCTTTCAGTCTGCCTCTCCCCACATCAGCAGGTAACGCACCCTTTTCCCACATTACCAACATACCCCCAACAACCTTCTTGGGCCCGGAAGTGTCCCTGTGCGGTTGGACAACAGGAATCTTAGTCATGTATAGGTTTACATATAAAACATTTTGTTTAAAGAAATCAACAACAAATAAAACTGAAGGGAGTCTGGTGCTGTGGTCACTGCCATGAAGTTGGGGGTCACTGCCATTCAGGACTCAGGACACAGTTCCACATGTGGGATTGGCTTGTGTTGAACAGGGTTAGTGGCACCACGTGTTGCCGGCTTGTGTTGAACAAGGTTAGTGGCACCACGTGTCGCCGGCCTTGCATATGGAAATATGCCTCACTAATCAAAGGGAGTCTGGTGCTGTGGTCGCTGCCACAAACTTGGGGTCACTGACATTCAGGACTCAGGACACAGTTCCACATGTGGGATTGGTTTGTGTTGGACAGGGTTAGTGGCAGCAGGTGGGATCGGTTTGTGTTGGACAAGGTTAGTGGCAGCACATGTCACCGGCTTGTGTTGAACAGGGTTAGTGCCACCACGTGTCACGGCTTGCGTTGAACAGGGTTAGTGGTACCATATGTCGCAGGCTTGTGTTGAACAGGGTTAGTGGCACCACGTGTCGTGGCTTGTGTTGAACAGGGTTAGTGGCACCACGTGTCCAAATTTCGAATTGCGTGCTCTGCTGCCCGCAGTGTAGAGTGCTAATGAGTGTTTGTTTGCACTTGAAAATGAATTTGGTGATTGTACTAAAGCTATAACTGATATAAAAAAAAATCTTGGAGAAAGGATACTCAAAGTATATTATGTAGATTTTAGGCCTGCAATAGTTACTTGCATAGTGGACTCAGTAATTATTGAATCAATACTTAATTTTAATTGTGAGCCCTACTGACCGCAGTGTAGTCGTATCATGAAAAGATGAAATAAGTATAGAATACACTGACGAAGTGTTGTATTTTCTGAGTACAATCTTCTTGTTAGAAATTAGCCTTTAAAATTCGAATTGCGAGCTCTGCTGCCCACAGTGTAGACAGCTATTGAGTGTTCCTTTGCACTTGAAGATGAATTTGGTCATTGTACTAAATTATAACTGATATAAAAAGTTCTTGAAGATAGGACACTGAAAGGATATTATGTAGGGTTTAGGACTGTGATACTTACTTGCCTACTTGGCTCTGAATCAAGAAATAATTTTATTTGTGAGCCCTGATGACCGCAGTGTAGGAAAGAGGTAGCAGTCAGCAAGGGCCCACAGCCACGTAGTGTTGAGTTGAGGTGCACAGTTAGTGGCACCAGAAGCATTGAGACTGTATGAGACACTGATGATGCTTGGTGCGGGCTGGCTGCACTGGGAGCAATGTGTCTTGCCTACTGGACTGCGTCATGTGCAATCGGGACTCTATGTGAATTGTGAGGCCTGCTGACTGTAGTGTAGGCCAGAGGTAGCGGTGAGCAAGGGCCCACAGCCAACTGCATAGGTTGATGGCCCCACCGGCCTGCGTAGTTCAGGTTCAGTGGCACCAAGTGTCGCCACCCTTCCATATGCAAATACCCCTCGCTAATCGAAGGGAGTCTGGTGCTATGATTGCTGCCACGGACTTGGGGTCACTGCCATTCAGGTCTCAGGACACAGTGCCACATGTGGGATCGGCTTGTGTTGAACGGGGTTAGTGGCACCATGTGTCGCCGGCCTTCCATATGCAAATACACCTCACTAATCGAAGGGAGTCTGCTGCTGTGGTTCTCTCACAGAGTTGGAGTCACTGCCATTCAGGACTTGGGACACAGTTCCACATGTGGGATCGGCTTGTGTTGAACAGGGTTAGTGGTACCACGTGTCGCCGGTCTTCTACTGTGTAGGCCGGAGGCAGTGGTCAGCAAAGGCCCACAGCCACGTGACGTTGACTTGAGCTGAACAGATTGGGAAAATTTGGTCTTGTTAACCCATTATACTCTCTTACACAATTTGCAATGCTACTAATCTTGAATTGTGAACCATGCTAACCCCAGTGTAGGCCGGAGGCAGCGGTCAGGATGGGCTCACAGTATGTGGTGTTGAGTTGAGCTGCACAGGTAGTGGCACCTCGAGCACTCAGCGTGTGCGCACCCTGCGATGATATGTGGTCCCGGTGGGCCGCAATGGGAGCAATGTCATTTGTCTAATGAATTCTGCCTTAATAAGGCCACGTTGTGATGACTTATGGTGCAGTAAGTTAGTGGTACCTTTGGCGCTCAGCGTGTACGCAGCCTGCGATCTTGCGTGGTCTGGGCTGGCCGCAGTTGCAGCAACGTGTCTTGCCTACTGGACTGCGTCATCTGCAATTGCCACTACATGTGAATTGTGAGCCCTGCTGTCCACAGTGCAGATCGAAGGCTGTAGTCTGTACAGACATAAGTCTGTGGTGCTGTGCCGCTGGGTTCGCAGGGGGCCTGTGTCGAGGAAGCCCTTGGTCATGGTAGCAGCCACGTGACAGGGTGAGGGCTGCCGATCTGGCAGACGCTTTGGCCTTCCCACAAGTGAACCACGCCCAGAGCCCCAGCCTATTTATTCATATTCCTACGCTGGAGTGCCTTACGTTAGACCAGCCCACTCTGCTTACGCTTCCAGGGGGGTACAACACAGCTACATGACTGAGATCTTCCCCATTGCCTGAGATAACATGATTGCGTCCACTGTGCACAACACTACAAATATCAGTAGTATATGTCCATATGGAGAGGTTTGTGCTTTGCATAGTGAGGTCTGTCCAGCACATCACCGCTACACTTGGTATTGTGTGCATTATTATTGATGGGTGACTTGCCTCCTTCACAGATACTTGGTTCCCACATCTCCCAACATTCAGCTATTGTGCAGCTGAGGGGCCATGGCATTTTGGGAAGGTCTGTTGTCCTGTTTTGCAAAGCCTTGGTGGTAGTGGGGGGGTGGTCCGGGGAGGAGGTCCTGGTGGTGGTGGCGGTGGGTGTTGTGGCCTTCTTGGGTGTCAGAGCTGCATTATCAGTAGCTGTATCACGTGTTGGTCTTTAGATGTGGCTGTGAGTTGGGTCCAATTCACGCTGTAGATAGTCAACCTCCTTACATCAGTAAAAGGCTGATGTTAATTTCTTAATGCTAACTCGCCTCATCGCCTGCTTTTTGGATCGCATTGCAGATTTGGCTGGTCGTTCAAAATATGGGGAAGTGGTGTTTTAGGCTTGTTTCCACAGAAACGCCTACTTTGCATATCAATAGCGTTAGTTGTGGCTCTCATTTGTGGTGATTTTTTGGGTGGAAGGTATCGATGGAAAAGTGGTTAGATTTCCAGTTTTGACTAGGCTGAGAATGGGAGGATAATTTAAAAACACAGGAAAAAAAGATAGTTTTAATGAACATTATAATTACAAAATAACATTTTAAAAACCTTTGAAGTTCACTGAAAAAAACATAGGATTCAGGCATGTTATAGTAAGAAATTAGCATTTAAAAAAAAAAATTTGAATTCACTGAAAAAAACATAGGTTTCAGGCACGTTATAGTTAGAAATTAGCATTTAAAAAACCTTAGAAATTCACTGAAAAAAACATACGTTTCAGGGATGTTATAGTTAGTTGGACATTTCACTCACACAAAACCATAGAAATTCCCCCGTTATAGTTAGTTGAGCTAACTATAACTCGCGCCCCCACAATGCACTGCGGATGACGTCACATATTCCATCATTCATGACATGGTCAGTGACATCACTGATGACATCACCCAGTGTCTATGCGTGTCTATAAAATGTAAATATATTTTATATATATGCCAAGGTGTATTGAAGAATGAATGGGTGTATAAGAGTCAGGATGGATGATTTAGTAGGTGGGTGACTGACTGTATAACTGAGCGATTCATTGTGTCTTACTGAATGCATGTGTAAGTGACTAATACAGACATTCACACAGTTTAGATTGTCAGTTGGTGTGTAAGTGGTTCCATGGGTTGGTGAGCACCTAAATGAGGATCATTATGGGTTATTGATTAGTTTATTGAGTATCTCTATGGGTGCCTGAGTGTGTGGGTAGGTGGGGTTGGGTGTAACTGTCCATAAATGTGTGAGTTGATGATTCACTGGGTGTAGAGGTTCAAGAGTGCATCTGTGAAGAGCTGTATGGATGGGTGAGTGCGTGTATGGGTGTGTTAGTGAGTGAATGGATGCGTCAGTGGTACATGTGTGAGTAACTACATATGAGAAAGGCAGTATATGTGAGTGTTGGTGTGTATAAATGACTATATGTGAGAGTGAGTGATTGTGAGAGTGGCTGTATCGATCAGTATGTGCTTATTTTAGTTATTGTATTAGAGTGTAGGTATGTGCTAGTATATGTTTAAATTAGTGAGGTGGTGTTTATATAACTGTGTCGGTGAGTAAATGAAAGTGTGATTGATTATTTCCATGATTGACTAAGTGTGTGAGTATCTCTATGAATGAGAGGCGGTGTGTGAGTGTCTGTATAGCTATGTGAGTGCATATGATAATGCTGTATTGATGGCTGACTGTATGTATGAGTGATTGTATTGGTGAATGAGTGGATGTGTGTGTAGAGCTAGGAATTAGTTAGTGGATATGTACTAACTGGTATTGGTGTTTTGATGGTTTTGAATACGATGTATTTTAGAGTGGGTGTACCAAGGGTTATATTAGGGCCGGGTGCAGTCTCCTTGTGCGCTGGGTGCGCTATTGCCATGTGACCTTAAAAAAAGCATTTGATTAGTCCATAACATTTCCCATTGTAGTAGTTGGAGAACGCCACTCATTTTAGTCATTCTCTCTACAGCATTTGATGAGACACACCTCTTCTGGTTGGAGAGGTTTTTTGAAAACATTTTGCTATGTACACATATAGTACACTACACACAACATGCAACCATCATCTTCATCAATATTCATGGTCTGTAAAGTAGCCTTCCAGCTGTGATGGCCATGCACCTAAAGGTTACATAACCAAAGTTTTCCCCACTGCCAGAGGTAACATGGTTGCAGATGCTGTCCACAGCACAATGTAATGTGGTACAGTCCAGGAGCAGTATCATGCATAGATAATGAACACACGGACACAGATAGATAGTGGAAATGGGTACCAGCACATGCGCTCGACTCCTTTTTATTACCAGGGTCACATATCCAGTGACGTCTGTTCTGGATGCGTGTGGGGTGAGTGTAAACCAACCCTCAGGGAATGGTTGCTGCTAGCATCAACTACAACAGTAATCATTGGATCGCACACAGAGATTCAATAATAAAAGGGTCAATAGTTTGTGCTGCAGTAAGGCAGGTAGGGACAGTAGATGTGAAATAATACACAAACGATTCTATTGAAAAAGAACCATAACTTGTGGTATACTGAGATACAAGCAGTAGATGTGAAATAATACACAATAAGTTTGTATCATAAAGGGTCCATCAGTTGTAGTGCGCACACACATCAATAGCATTCAGCATGTGCACAGCCAGAAATGATGCATGCTGCGGGTGGGCCATATTAGGAGCGATGTCTGTTGCCTACAACACTACATAATCTGCAATAGCGACTCGATTTGAATTCTAAACACAACTGTCTGCAGTGTAGGCCAGAGAGCGATCAGCATGGGCCCCTTGCCAAGTGGCATTGACTTGAGCTGCCCAGTTTGCTGTACATGAAGCAATAAGAAGCGTGTGCGGAGCCTGCGATGATGCATGTGCATAGTACGGACAGACCGCACTAGAGCAATGTCTTTTGCCTACAGGACCGCGTCATCTACAATAGCGACTCAATCTGAATTGTGAACACTGCCGTCTGCTGTGTAGGCCAGAGAGAGCAGTCAGCAAGGGCCCACAGCCACTTGGCGTTGACTTGAGCTGTCCTGTTTGCAGTACCAAAATCAACCAAAAACGTATGCGGAGCCTGCGATGATGCATATGCATAGTGTAGACAGAGCACACTGGAGCAAAGTCTTTTGCCTTCAAGACTGCGTCATCTACAATAGCGACTCGATCTGAATTGTGAACACTACTGTCTGCAGTGTAAATTGAAGGCAGTAGTCCGCACAGACATCCATTTATACTTTTTCTCACTTCCTCTTCACAAAACTCAACAACATAACTTACAAAAAAGTCTGCAATAAATAAATCAAAACAATTCAAATTACGATCTCTGCTGTCCACAGTGTAGACTGTTAATCATTGTTCTTTTCCACTACCAAGAATAATTTGGTCATTGTACTAAACGTATAACTCATCTAAAAAAAGTTCTTCAAGCATGTATACTAAAAGGATATTGTGAGTATTTAAATAGACGTTGTAGTTAGTTGCCTACTGGATTCTGTAATTTAACACTCACCACTCAATCTGAATTGTGAGCCCTGCTGACCGCAGTGAAGGCCAGTGGCAGTGGTCATTAACACCTCACAGCCATGTGCCGTTGGATTCGGAAGCACAGAGTTGGTTGCACCTGATCAGAGGGGTACACAGAAATCATCACAGACTTAAACATCCTCAATCATAGAATCAAGACCCCGTTTCACTGTTCGGGCCTGCTGGACTGCGCTGTACTCCAACGACTGCAGTCAGCCAAGTCCAATAATCATGTGCAGCAGTTAGCTACAGAAGCACAGAGTGTGATGCACCTCAACGGAGGGAGTTCTGTGAAAACCAAGCAGCAGGTAATATCGGACATCGTCCATTCTGGGATAAAGACACCGTTCCACTGTTGGGACCTAGAGTTGGTTGAACCTGGTCGAAGGGAGTACATTCATCACCACTCTCAGATGCAGTTCTAACTAAGCCTGGGCAAAGCACTAGGCTACGCTCGCGTAGTTTACGAAGTTTGCGCTACTTCGCCCTACGCGAATAGCACGTAGCACAGTGCAAACACGCGTAGCGTAGCTTTGCGTAGTGCGGCGGTTATTTTTTGCTTGCTCGCGGTCCTCAACGTCAAGTTGGCGACCGCGAGCAAGCAAAATGACATCCCGGCGAGACTTTTTCCTCGTTCGCGATCAGCAACATCAAGTTGGCGATCGCGAGCGTGGAAAATAAACCTCCTGGCGAAATTCTCAATGCGGGGAGGTCAGGTTTCTCATTGCCAGTGGTCGCGTATGCTCTCGACCGCTCGTGATGAGAAACTACCAGTTCGCGTTGAGAAAGCTGCTGCTCGAATAAAAATCTACTCGAGCGGCAGAAAACTACAGCTCGCACTGTGCAAGATGCCGTTTTCAATGATTGCACAGTGCCGGATGCTTGTCCGCACTGTGCAATCATTGAAAACGGCATCTTGCACAGTGCGAACAGGGTACTACGCAATTCGCGAAGTGCTACGCGTAGCTCGCGTAGTGCGAAGTGCATTTTGCGTAGCTACGCATAGCTCTACTTCGCGAACTACGCCCAGGGTTAGTTCTAACATCGTCCATTGTGGGACCAAGTCACTGTTCCACTGTTGGGACCTAGAGTTGGTTGCACCTGGTCGAAGGGAGTACCTTCATCTCCACTCTCAGATGCAGTACTAACATCATCCATTGTAGGATCAAGACACCGTTCCACTGTTGGTACCTGTTGGACTAGTATGTTAGTAGTATACAAAACACTCCACTGTGCTGGGCCTCAGGCTAGGCACTGTGTGCCTGTGTCGCGGTAGCCAGCGTTGATCTCAGGAGCCTTCTGAGCCCACCGGCATGACGGTTTCTGGGTACCAGCAGGCTGAGAGCATCATTCACGCAGCCACCTTTGCTCACGGCATCAGCCTTGTGGTGGTGTAAGCTGCGCAGACCTGGCAGACACGTTCGTCATTCCAGAAGAGAACTGCACCCAGAGAAACGTGCCTTTTATTCATACCCCTACGCTAGCCTTGCGTACGCCGAGCCATCCCACTACGCTAAAGATTGGGGTGGGGGAGGGGGCACGTACGCGCTATGTTTTTGTAAACTTCCCTACTGACTGTACTATTATGGTTGCGTCCACTGTCCACTTCACTCAATAGACCATCAGTGTATTTTGACATGTACATATCTGTGCTCTGCATGCTCAATTCTGTCCGGCACATCCCCTCAACACTTTGCATTGTATACTTTTATAATCGAGAATCACTTGCCACCTTTGCACATAATTTGCTCCCATCTCTCCTTGCATTCTGCATTGTGTGGCAGAGGTGCATTGCCATTTTTGGTTTGTGTACATGGCTAGCCAAAGTACGTAGTGTTGTTGTGTCTGCTAGGTGTACATGTTGTTTGTCATGTTGTATGTGATTATATAAGGTAGCGCGTTTATTCACGACCAGTGGTTTCTCCCATTTACATATCGCTGTCCTAAAGAGGATACAGAAGTTATACTCACAAGTGAAAACTGCGACCACAATGGCAGTCATTCATTACTATGCAAGAATATCCAACTGCACGACTCTTCTAAGCTTACAGCCCCCAATCTTGCGTGTTTTCTTAAAAGCACGCCGACTCCCACAATCAGACCAACATTCACATAGCTTTCTAATGGCAGTTATGTGGTTCTTAATAACATGGACTGCTACGGAATGTGAGCTGGCATACCGTATGTCCTTACCGTTTTAAAACGAGTAACTTACTGTGACAATGTCTTTTCCCACCCACGTAAAGTAACTCCCACAGTTCAACTTGGCCTTCAATACCTACTTTGAAAACAGATTTCATTAAACGGAGCAAACTGAAAGCGCTTTTGTTTCAAACAGAAGTGTCCCTCACTTCTGCAAAAGAAATTTATCTACTGCAGATAGCACGAACTTAAAGCAAAATACAGTCCCTTTTAAATATGAACCTTCCATTACACTTTGTGAATTGTTAGACAATTTCCAACACATCTGACACTCAAGGTCTGGCACATTTTTTTAACACTGTCTCCTCCGGCCTTGTCACAGGCTTTCAAACTGTTTTTGGTATAATACCAAACATCATTCATTCTATCATCTCTGGAATAACAGGAACACTGCCCATAATTCTCGTTCTGTTTGTGGCCATGCTACTACTATTTTTGCTTGTAAAAAATGTCTGCGCTCCCTGTGGTAACAATCATGTCTGACCGAATATGCCTCTAAGCGAAGCTACATCAATACCGGGAAAAATTGGAACAACGTTTCTGCTGCCAGCCTCTATCTATTATCGGAGCCAGCTACAACATGACATTTATTTACACATGTGCAATCTGTGTGCAACCATCTTTTTATTGCAAAACTTGCCTTTCGACTGGCAAATGGACCTATGCCTTGCTAACATCCCAACAACCGCTCCCGATATCCAGCAGGTAATGGAGTATCTTGAAAACCCTGAACTTGATTGTTCGGGCAGTGGAGCAATGGCGGATGCAATGCAAAAAGGTATCCTGGCGGAGAAAGATATCCTGCAACGTGTGACCATTGACAACATTGCAGATTGCCTACCAATTCAAATTGCCGCTCCAACATTCGAGGAACATTACTGTCCCTTCGAGGATATGAATTGGATTGCTTCTCTTTTCTCTCACGATAGCAACAATCAACTCTTGGAACATTACGAATATCAAGCCGCTGAAGAACTTCCAGACTGCAATCTCCAAGACTTGTAAGAAATTTACGTTATCCTTGGATTGATTTTTTTCCAACTTTTTAAACTTTTTCCTATAAAAGTTTTTAATACACTTCAATTGAACTATTTTCATATAATAACTTTCTAAGTATGCTCATACATTTGAACTCTGTTTTCATTATTGCCCCTTACGTCTCCAGCCGAACCAGGCATGGGTGATATATGGCCTATGCAAATACGCTATTTACTTGCTAAATTAGCCTAAACTCGATATCCATTTTGAAACCATGTCTATTCTTTGTGCACACGTCTCTCTGCCTGCCTGTTTTCCACGAAGCCCTTTCAGACAAATTAGCTCATCCTCAGCCTCTACTCATAAGCTGGCAATCAAGATAAAAAAACAAGACATTGTTCAGAAACTGGTTGGCACAGTCTGGTAATCGTAGCCTACCTTTATTTTCATTATAGAATTTACTCATTCATGTCTTATAGCTATTGTTTATGTCACATGGAACTGTAACACGTAATGTGCAATTCACTGATGCAGGAGCTTAGGTTTGAATACAGCAGAAGCGGTTGGAGTTTGCCTCAGCTCGATGCCTTAGCTCTTGCACAAGAATTATTTTTTGAAAGGACTGAAGACAATAATGAATGGTTTGACGAGAAAGGTACCGAATGTGCTTCTGAGAAGCGCAATGTTTGTGTTCCTCTTCAAAGTTCCGATGTGAGTAGATCTATTACCAATTCTTATGCGCACCAGATTGAATTTACTGTAGAAGAGGTTGCTGACTGTTCTGCTGTTGATTATTTTGTGTTACAAAAAAGGAGTACCGGGGTAACTAAGAAGTTTGATGATTTCTTTTTGGAATATATATATATTTTTTTGTTTTCTTAAAGGATACATGTGGTAATCGTATCCTACCTTTATTTTCATTATATAATTTAGAGTCATTCATGTCTAATAGGTATTGTTTATGTCACTTGGAACTGTAACATGTCATGTGGAATTCACTGATGCAGGAGCTTAGCTTTGAATACAGCAGAAGCGGTTGGAGTTTGCCTCTGCTGGATGCCTTAGCTCTTCCACAAGTGGGTCCATTTATGCTACTTAAATAAAGAAACTTTTTATATAACTTGCAGACTCCATCTCTTTATTACATACGGCCACTTTCTTAGACACACATGATTTCACCATTTGTCTTCTGTGGCATTACAACATTCAGCATTATATTCTTCACTATTATATCTTTATTCCTGCTTGCTAAAACAGTGCATTCGAGTCTTCAGACCGGTAGGGGTGAGTAGTTAGTTTCCCACTTCTTGTATAGTATAAACGCATACTAACACTACTTACACAGGTATGCTACACCAGCCAGTATCCTACAGCGCTCACAGCACATCACTTTACAGCAATCAGCTCACGGCTTAGGCTCATGGTGTGATCCCCGAGTCTTCAGACCAGTAGGAGTGAGTAGTTTCCTTCCCACTCCTGCTATAATCTAAACGCATACTAACACCACTTGCACAGCTATGCTACAGCGGCCAGTAGGCTACAGTACCCAGAGCACATCAGTTTACAGCAATCAGCTCACGGTTTAGGGGCACGGTTTCATCCTCGAGTGTACCGGCACCTCACCTCAGCACCATCTCACTCTGGGCAAAACAGCACTTTCACACCGTTAGGGGGGAATACTTTGCTTCACACTCCCTGTATAGCACACCCTAACCACCCCGCAGAGCTCACAGCGCTCCTTCCCTCCTCTTTCCTACTTTTAGCACCCTTTTTTCCCCTTACTTGCTTCAACTGAATCACAAAATGGCTGCCAACACTTCCTAGTTGCAACCGTTCGCAGCCAATAACCAGCAAGCTTGTGCTCATAACCTCTCAGCCAATCAGATGGCAGAATTCCCAAATATCGATATCTGTAGATTTCAATATTTCTCCAAAACTACTGAACGGATTTACACTAAATAAACAAAGGCGTGCTTCCTAGTCCAACACCCTTCTCTCTGTCAAATTTGGGGTAATTCCATTTACCCATTCGACATGTAGCCTTGTCTATATTTTCCTATGGCAATTGCATGGAGAAAGCATGTTTTGGGATCCCCTTTTTTCTCAGCCCCCCTTGAAGAATCACCCCCAAACTTTAGACATAGGAGCTGATATGAACAAAGAACGATTTTGGAAAATTTCATGAAGATTCATCAAACGACGCCAAAGTTATAAGCAAAACAAAAAATGTTCTACCTATGGAAACTTGGTCCTACCAGTAGGTAATATATATATATATTACCTACTGGCGGTCGCCAGTAGGTAGTTATAGTTAGGACCACGTTTCCATAGGAAAACCTCAACATTCTATTTTGAATAACTTTGGCGCCGGTCGACGAATCCTGGCGAATTTCTCAAAATAGGTGGGGCGCTACGCTCCGCTCCTACCCTGAAAGTCTCGGGGGGATCCGTCAAGCGGGGGCTGAGATAAAAGGGGGGTCCCAAAACGCGTTTTTCCCATGCATTTTTCCATAGGACCTTTAGAACGAGCTACAGCCCGAACGGCTGAACAGAATTACTCAAAATTGGGCAGAGAGGTAGTCCCTAGGTCAAGGAAGTGCCTTTTGTAGGTTTGGTGTAAATCTGTTCAGTAGATTCTGAGAAAATAGCCTTTAAATCAATATATATATCTGAGCCCGCTTACGGTACGCTTACCGTACGCTTACGGTAAGCGTACGGCGGCGTGCGCGAGCGCGATTCTGATTGGCTGTTAGATCTTAGTAAACATTCGAATCGGCTGAAACCAGGAAGCGGCGGCCGCCATTTTGTGTATTTCACTCTTTAAAAAAAGAGTGAAAACAAGGAAAGGGGGCAATGAGGAGAGTTACAGACCCCCTAACATTTGTAAAGGGGTCAAAGAAGGACAGAAAAGTACAAAAAAAACATTTATTGATTTTAAAAAAAATCACGGGGTACGCGTACGGTAAGCTCACGGTAAGCGTACGGTAAAAAAAATAAAAATAAATAAATGAAAAGCAGATTTAAGAGTTTAGATATTAGGGAGCTCTAAAAAGAGCTGTTGTGTTTATGAAGTCATTTTTTTAGTGGTACCTACAAGTAAGTACCGATGCAGAGTCTAAGGTTCAAGAGGAAGACTCTGTTCCCTTCATCATTGAAGTGCACACCATCTCCTCTATAAATGTCTTGCATGTCATAACGCAAGTTGTTGTGGTAAATGGCACCCATACCATAGTCACGGAGGAAAGCAGAAACAGATTTGTTGACGTGCTTTCTTGCTTTGTCAATCTGTGGACAGAAATGATTGGACCAGTTCCATTTTTGCCTTTGGCATATGTTGGAAAACACAAAGGCAGTTTTAGGGAAAAGTGTAAACAGTTGTGCAAAGGTGTCCTTCATAAGCATTTCCAGACCTACCCCAGTCAAAGTGCCTAGGTCATTGCCACCACAGTGCACTATTATGAGGTCAGGGTGTTGGATTTGAATGAAGGATTTCACCAATGGCATCAATTGGTGCCACTTTAACCCTCTCTGACCAATCCATTTAATGTCTACATTTGGCAAAGCAAGGTCTCTCACCATATCTGTTTTCTCTGCAAACTTTTCACTCCAGAAGACATAGCTGTGCCCTACAATCCACACTGTGAACATCTTCAAAGGAGAACTGGATGCACTCAGGAGGTGTCTTTCAGTAGAATGGCAATATGAAAAGAAAGACAGTTTGGAAATGGAGGCATACATATTTTTTAGAAAACAAAAAGAACTGATTGGCTGTTTCATACCATTCTAGAAAAAAAACTAGGCTGTATGTGAAAATTAATACAAGCATGTTTTGTATTGGTACAAAAAAATGTGTAACCAAAGAACAGTACTATGGATTTGCTGTTAGGTTTGAAAAGTCAAGCACTCTTGCTCTGTGGAATTGAAACATTGTGTGTCGAACTTCTGACCTAACTGAACACAGCAGTGTTCCATGAGCTGTTGCTATGGTAGCAGGCAGAAGTCAAGTTGGGGGAAGGGTACTAGGCAGAAGTCAAGTTGGGGGCAGGGTACTTTTGGAAAAGGGTTGGTTTTCAACCAATAGAAATGTGTGATTACATTTAAAAAAAAGGGGGAAGCACTGAGATTTGAAACTTACATGTATATGTGTGGAAAAATAGAGGGAAAGTTTGCCATTATCTGGTTCTGCTGAGAGGAGACAGGTGAACAGAACAGAGATCCTGGCTCTGATAATCTGCTGTTTGAGTGTCACATTTCTTTCAGAACTAACTAATTTTAAAGGTGAGTTTTCAGTTTGAGAGGGTATGTATGTGGTAACTTAAGAAATGAATAATAGAAATGGGAATTGTTTTTGTTGTAGTTACACATGGTGGTTTCATAATGTGTCAGTGTGTAAAAGTGATTTACATTTGCCCCTGAAAAAATAAAAGAGCAGTAAGTGTGCTTTGAAATTGGCAAAGAAATTTCGTTTTGGCACTAATGTGAAAACATGACTCTGTGTGCATAGAAGAATTATAGACAGAGATTTATTGCGTCTTGCTCTGGTGATTTCACAGTTGCATTAGATGGAAAGGGGGAGCGAATTTTTGGGGGAAGAAGCAGAGGCTTAGCACACACCCATGTCCTTGCCGTGTATAGTCATGCACAGTATGTACAAGCCAGTGGGGTTTTCAGGTTTAAGTCTGTAATGCAAATACATTCAGCATCACTAAGGCTGGTTGCCCTTGGTGGAGTGTAGGCAGTCACAGAGAATGCACATGGTGGTGGTCTGAAAAAAAAACAGCTTGGACACGTGCAATTAAATAAAGCAAAAATAGTGGTTTCATAATGTGTCAGTCTGTAAAAGTGATTTCAAATTGTAAAAAGAGATTTTCACTTGCCCCTGAAAAAATAAAAGAGCAGTAAGTGTGCTTTGAAATTGGCAAAGAAATTTCGTTTTGGCACTAATGTGAAAACATGACTCTGTGTGCATAGAAGAATTATAGACAGAGATTTATTGCGTCTTGCTCTGGTGATTTCACAGTTGCATTAGATGGAAAGGGGGAGCGAATTTTTGGGGGAAGAAGCAGAGGCTTAGCACACACCCATGACCTTGCCGTGTATAGTCATGCACAGTATGTACAAGCCAGTGGGGTTTTCAGGTTTAAGTCTGTAATGCAAATACATTCAGCATCACTAAGGCTGGTTGCCCTTGGTGGAGTGTAGGCAGTCACAGAGAATGCACATGGTGGTGGTCTGAAAAAAAAACAGCTTGGACACGTGCAATTAAATAAAGCAAAAATAGTGGTTTCATAATGTGTCAGTCTGTAAAAGTGATTTCAAATTGTAAAAAGAGATTTTCACTTGCCCCTGAAAAAATAAAAGAGCAGTAAGTGTGCTTTGAAATTGGCAAAGAAATTTCGTTTTGGCACTAATGTGAAAACATGACTCTGTGTGCATAGAAGAATTATAGACAGAGATTTATTGCGTCTTGCTCTGGTGATTTCACAGTTGCATTAGATGGAAAGGGGGAGCGAATTTTTGGGGGAAGAAGCAGAGGCTTAGCACACACCCATGTCCTTGCCGTGTATAGTCATGCACAGTATGTACAAGCCAGTGGGGTTTTCAGGTTTAAGTCTGTAATGCAAATACATTCAGCATCACTAAGGCTGGTTGCCCTTGGTGGAGTGTAGGCAGTCACAGAGAATGCACATGGTGGTGGTCTGAAAAAAAAACAGCTTGGACACGTGCAATTAAATAAAGCAAAAATAGTGGTTTCATAATGTGTCAGTCTGTAAAAGTGATTTCAAATTGTAAAAAGAGATTTTCACTTGCCCCTGAAAAAATAAAAGAGCAGTAAGTGTGCTTTGAAATTGGCAAAGAAATTTCGTTTTGGCACTAATGTGAAAACATGACTCTGTGTGCATAGAAGAATTATAGACAGAGATTTATTGCGTCTTGCTCTGGTGATTTCACAGTTGCATTAGATGGAAAGGGGGAGCGAATTTTTGGGGGAAGAAGCAGAGGCTTAGCACACACCCATGACCTTGCCGTGTATAGTCATGCACAGTATGTACAAGCCAGTGGGGTTTTCAGGTTTAAGTCTGTAATGCAAATACATTCAGCATCACTAAGGCTGGTTGCCCTTGGTGGAGTGTAGGCAGTCACAGAGAATGCACATGGTGGTGGTCTGAAAAAAAAACAGCTTGGACACGTGCAATTAAATAAAGCAAAAATAGTGGTTTCATAATGTGTCAGTCTGTAAAAGTGATTTCAAATTGTAAAAAGAGATTTTCACTTGCCCCTGAAAAAATAAAAGAGCAGTAAGTGTGCTTTGAAATTGGCAAAGAAATTTCGTTTTGGCACTAATGTGAAAACATGACTCTGTGTGCATAGAAGAATTATAGACAGAGATTTATTGCGTCTTGCTCTGGTGATTTCACAGTTGCATTAGATGGAAAGGGGGAGCGAATTTTTGGGGGAAGAAGCAGAGGCTTAGCACACACCCATGACCTTGCCGTGTATAGTCATGCACAGTATGTACAAGCCAGTGGGGTTTTCAGGTTTAAGTCTGTAATGCAAATACATTCAGCATCACTAAGGCTGGTTGCCCTTGGTGGAGTGTAGGCAGTCACAGAGAATGCACATGGTGGTGGTCTGAAAAAAAAACAGCTTGGACACGTGCAATTAAATAAAGCAAAAATAGTGGTTTCATAATGTGTCAGTCTGTAAAAGTGATTTCAAATTGTAAAAAGAGATTTTCACTTGCCCCTGAAAAAATAAAAGAGCAGTAAGTGTGCTTTGAAATTGGCAAAGAAATTTCGTTTTGGCACTAATGTGAAAACATGACTCTGTGTGCATAGAAGAATTATAGACAGAGATTTATTGCGTCTTGCTCTGGTGATTTCACAGTTGCATTAGATGGAAAGGGGGAGCGAATTTTTGGGGGAAGAAGCAGAGGCTTAGCACACACCCATGACCTTGCCGTGTATAGTCATGCACAGTATGTACAAGCCAGTGGGGTTTTCAGGTTTAAGTCTGTAATGCAAATACATTCAGCATCACTAAGGCTGGTTGCCCTTGGTGGAGTGTAGGCAGTCACAGAGAATGCACATGGTGGTGGTCTGAAAAAAAAAGAGCTTGGACACGTGCAATTAAATAAAGCAAAAATAGTGGTTTCATAATGTGTCAGTCTGTAAAAGTGATTTCAAATTGTAAAAAGAGATTTTCACTTGCCCCTGAAAAAATAAAAGAGCAGTAAGTGTGCTTTGAAATTGGCAAAGAAATTTCGTTTTGGCACTAATGTGAAAACATGACTCTGTGTGCATAGAAGAATTATAGACAGAGATTTATTGCGTCTTGCTCTGGTGATTTCACAGTTGCATTAGATGGAAAGGGGGAGCGAATTTTTGGGGGAAGAAGCAGAGGCTTAGCACACACCCATGTCCTTGCCGTGTATAGTCATGCACAGTATGTACAAGCCAGTGGGGTTTTCAGGTTTAAGTCTGTAATGCAAATACATTCAGCATCACTAAGGCTGGTTGCCCTTGGTGGAGTGTAGGCAGTCACAGAGAATGCACATGGTGGTGGTCTGAAAAAAAAAGAGCTTGGACACGTGCAATTAAATAAAGCAAAAATAGTGGTTTCATAATGTGTCAGTCTGTAAAAGTGATTTCAAATTGTAAAAAGAGATTTTCACTTGCCCCTGAAAAAATAAAAGAGCAGTAAGTGTGCTTTGAAATTGGCAAAGAAATTTCGTTTTGGCACTAATGTGAAAACATGACTCTGTGTGCATAGAAGAATTATAGACAGAGATTTATTGCATCTTGCTCTGGTGATTTCACAGTTGCATTAGATGGAAAGGGGGAGCGAATTTTTGGGGGAAGAAGCAGAGGCTTAGCACACACCCATGTCCTTGCCGTGTATAGTCATGCACAGTATGTACAAGCCAGTGGGGTTTTCAGGTTTAAGTCTGTAATGCAAATACATTCAGCATCACTAAGGCTGGTTGCCCTTGGTGGAGTGTAGGCAGTCACAGAGAATGCACATGGTGGTGGTCTGAAAAAAAAAGAGCTTGGACACGTGCAATTAAATAAAGCAAAAATAGTGGTTTCATAATGTGTCAGTCTGTAAAAGTGATTTCAAATTGTAAAAAGAGATTTTCACTTGCCCCTGAAAAAATAAAAGAGCAGTAAGTGTGCTTTGAAATTGGCAAAGAAATTTCGTTTTGGCACTAATGTGAAAACATGACTCTGTGTGCATAGAAGAATTATAGACAGAGATTTATTGCGTCTTGCTCTGGTGATTTCACAGTTGCATTAGATGGAAAGGGGGAGCGAATTTTTGGGGGAAGAAGCAGAGGCTTAGCACACACCCATGACCTTGCCGTGTATAGTCATGCACAGTATGTACAAGCCAGTGGGGTTTTCAGGTTTAAGTCTGTAATGCAAATACATTCAGCATCACTAAGGCTGGTTGCCCTTGGTGGAGTGTAGGCAGTCACAGAGAATGCACATGGTGGTGGTCTGAAAAAAAAACAGCTTGGACACGTGCAATTAAATAAAGCAAAAATAGTGGTTTCATAATGTGTCAGTCTGTAAAAGTGATTTCAAATTGTAAAAAGAGATTTTCACTTGCCCCTGAAAAAATAAAAGAGCAGTAAGTGTGCTTTGAAATTGGCAAAGAAATTTCGTTTTGGCACTAATGTGAAAACATGACTCTGTGTGGATAGAAGAATTATAGACAGAGATTTATTGCGTCTTGCTCTGGTGATTTCACAGTTGCATTAGATGGAAAGGGGGAGCGAATTTTTGGGGGAAGAAGCAGAGGCTTAGCACACACCCATGACCTTGCCGTGTATAGTCATGCACAGTATGTACAAGCCAGTGGGGTTTTCAGGTTTAAGTCTGTAATGCAAATACATTCAGCATCACTAAGGCTGGTTGCCCTTGGTGGAGTGTAGGCAGTCACAGAGAATGCACACGGTGGTGGTCTGAAAAAAAAAGAGCTTGGACACGTGCAATTAAATAAAGCAAAAATAGTGGTTTCATAATGTGTCAGTCTGTAAAAGTGATTTCAAATTGTAAAAAGAGATTTTCACTTGCCCCTGAAAAAATAAAAGAGCAGTAAGTGTGCTTTGAAATTGGCAAAGAAATTTCGTTTTGGCACTAATGTGAAAACATGACTCTGTGTGCATAGAAGAATTATAGACAGAGATTTATTGCGTCTTGCTCTGGTGATTTCACAGTTGCATTAGATGGAAAGGGGGAGCGAATTTTTGGGGGAAGAAGCAGAGGCTTAGCACACACCCATGTCCTTGCCGTGTATAGTCATGCACAGTATGTACAAGCCAGTGGGGTTTTCAGGTTTAAGTCTGTAATGCAAATACATTCAGCATCACTAAGGCTGGTTGCCCTTGGTGGAGTGTAGGCAGTCACAGAGAATGCACATGGTGGTGGTCTGAAAAAAAAAGAGCTTGGACACGTGCAATTAAATAAAGCAAAAATAGTGGTTTCATAATGTGTCAGTCTGTAAAAGTGATTTCAAATTGTAAAAAGAGATTTTCACTTGCCCCTGAAAAAATAAAAGAGCAGTAAGTGTGCTTTGAAATTGGCAAAGAAATTTCGTTTTGGCACTAATGTGAAAACATGACTCTGTGTGCATAGAAGAATTATAGACAGAGATTTATTGCGTCTTGCTCTGGTGATTTCACAGTTGCATTAGATGGAAAGGGGGAGCGAATTTTTGGGGGAAGAAGCAGAGGCTTAGCACACACCCATGTCCTTGCCGTGTATAGTCATGCACAGTATGTACAAGCCAGTGGGGTTTTCAGGTTTAAGTCTGTAATGCAAATACATTCAGCATCACTAAGGCTGGTTGCCCTTGGTGGAGTGTAGGCAGTCACAGAGAATGCACATGGTGGTGGTCTGAAAAAAAAAGAGCTTGGACACGTGCAATTAAATAAAGCAAAAATAGTGGTTTCATAATGTGTCAGTCTGTAAAAGTGATTTCAAATTGTAAAAAGAGATTTTCACTTGCCCCTGAGAAAATAAAAGAGCAGTAAGTGTGCTTTGAAATTGGCAAAGAAATTTCGTTTTGGCACTAATGTGAAAACATGACTCTGTGTGCATAGAAGAATTATAGACAGAGATTTATTGCGTCTTGCTCTGGTGATTTCACAGTTGCATTAGATGGAAAGGGGGAGCGAATTTTTGGGGGAAGAAGCAGAGGCTTAGCACACACCCATGTCCTTGCCGTGTATAGTCATGCACAGTATGTACAAGCCAGTGGGGTTTTCAGGTTTAAGTCTGTAATGCAAATACATTCAGCATCACTAAGGCTGGTTGCCCTTGGTGGAGTGTAGGCAGTCACAGAGAATGCACATGGTGGTGGTCTGAAAAAAAAACAGCTTGGACACGTGCAATTAAATAAAGCAAAAATAGTGGTTTCATATTGTGTCAGTCTGTAAAAGTGATTTGAAATTGTAAAAAGAGATTTTCACTTGCCCCTGAAAAAATAAAAGAGCAGTAAGTGTGCTTTGAAATTGGCAAAGAAATTTCGTTTTGGCACTAATGTGAAAACATGACTCTGTGTGCATAGAAGAATTATAGACAGAGATTTATTGCGTCTTGCTCTGGTGATTTCACAGTTGCATTAGATGGAAAGGGGGAGCGAATTTTTGGGGGAAGAAGCAGAGGCTTAGCACACACCCATGACCTTGCCGTGTATAGTCATGCACAGTATGTACAAGCCAGTGGGGTTTTCAGGTTTAAGTCTGTAATGCAAATACATTCAGCATCACTAAGGCTGGTTGCTCTTGGTGGAGTGTAGCACTGTGGACATGGGCTTTTTAAAAAATCTGAAAAGTGGTTTCATAATGTGACAGTTTGTAAAAGAGATTTTCACTTGCCCAAAAAAAAGAGCAGTTTGTGTGAATTCAAATTGGCAAAGAAATTTCGTTTTGTGACTATTGTGAAAAGAAATTTAGTAATATATTTAAATACAATAACGGTTTTTTTTTTTAGTTTTTTTCAGGTATTGCTGAAGAACAGTGAACAAAATTTAAGATGCCTACAAAATCTCGAGTTCAAAAAACGCTAAAAAAAAAACTATATTTGAAGACAACTGGAGGACCAAAGTTAGTAGAAGATGCTGATGTTGGGAAAAAGAAAAAATCTTCTGGTAAGCAAAAAAACCAATTTCTAAACAAATTATTCAAAACAAAGAAAAATGTACAAAATGTCTGTTCTCGGAAAAATGTAACAAAAAATAGAGAACAGCAAAAAATTGAGAATTTAGTTAATGCAAAAATACCTTCTGCAATTGAAAAGTTTAACATAAACAGAAAAACAGCATTTAAAGAGATACGTAGAAAAATGTTTCAGAGAAGAGTTATGTCCAATTTGATAAAGGATATAAAGAAATATAAGCAAAAGGCAAAATATTACAAGAGAAAAAAAGAAATTGAAGCCATTGCAGCAAAGGCATTAGAATTAAAAAGGAAACTATTCATTTTAATTTTGAATAGGATGCGTACATTAGATAAAATGGTTAATGTACTGAAATCACAAAGCAAAAGCAAAAGAGTAGTGAACAGAACAAACTTTTGTAAAGTTTTTTTAGGAAAGTGGATGCATAGTTCAAGTAGTGAACCTTTTTTTAATGAAGAGAGCTATTTTCAAAGTAATAGTTTGCTGCATGCAGTTGACACCAGAGGTCGTTCATACGAAGTAAAAAATGGTTGCATAATGGAGAAGGAGATAATGGTTCCAAGAGATGAGGTACAAGTGATGGCAGATGAGGCAATGGGGAGACGTCCTAAAGCCCCAGTGTACACTTGGAATTGTAGTAGTATTTGCACTGTGCGTCAGGAATCTATTGACAGATTTCGAGAGTTTCTAAGAGAATATAGTAAAAAAAGTGTAAAACAAAAGATTAAGGTGCTTCAAAGTCTGGATCCATGCAGAGTGAGAGAGAATACTGGTTTGCAGGGTCATTCTCTTGCTTGTCTATCTAGAAAAGTGTGCAATAGTGTTTTCCATCATTTTAGGATGCTGGCTGTTCATCATACTGAAATGAGAAAGTTTGTGAGACGGTTGTATTTTGCCAAAAGTCCAGCAATAAAGTTAAATGAATTGAATAGGGCTCTGTTCCGAGGAACGGTATCAGATGTAGAGAAGGTTGTTGATGAAATTCAGTTTTGTTACTTTGGTCCTGAACAAAACAGTGCAGAGAAGGACACAGTAAATGAGGCAGAAGTGGAAGAGAATGTAGAACCTTGTGTAAGTAAGACATTTAATGATCACATAACAAAATTTGCAATAATCTCTAATGAAAGACCAAATGTTACTTGTATTTGTTGCCGCAGAACTCATTATAGAAAACAAACTAGGAATGTTGATCTCTACAGAAAGAGTGAAAATGAAGATAATTATAAGTGGATGGATTTTGCCACATATATATTTCTTGAAAATTGTTTTGAATTGGGTGAAGATCAGCGTATTTGTAAATACTGCTACAACAAGTTAGAGGAAAATAGAATGCCGACCAGAGCTGTACATAATAATTTAGAATTGGATGCTATTCCTGCTGAACTTTCTGAATTAAATACATATGAGTCTATACTCATTCAATGTGTTCATCCGTTCCAGACCATAGTACGTATGGAGCCCAAAACTGGTAAATTACCTCCTTCAGATTTACTGAGAGGTTTAAAAGGTAGAGTGGTGTATTTGCCCTTGGATTTTAAAAAAAATATGGAAACTATTGATGCGGATACTTTGGAAACTGAACCATTAATTATTCTGGTTAATGGTGTACCTACAAAGAATAAGAAGATTTGGCAGGAGCTGGTAGATGTGCGGAAAGTACAAAGAGCAAATTTGTATTTGAAAAAAAATAACAAATGGTATGAATCAATTTATATAGAAGAAGAAGAAGAAGAAGAAGAAGATTTACAAGGAGACACAGAAACACCAACTGGACAAATTGAAAAAGTGGACAAGTCAAAGGAAGAAGAAATTTATGAACATTTTAGCATACATCCTCTCCATTCGAAAGAAGTTATGGGAGACAATATTGATCTCTTTCAGATGAAGAAAGCAAAAGGAAATCCCGTGAGTGTATGGGAGGAGAGCTTGGAAGCTCGATGTTTTCCCCAGCTGTTTCCTAAAGGAAAAGGAGGACGATACGATGAACGTCCAGAACAGATTCCAGCTTCAGAGTATCGAACTACAAGACTATATGCTGAAGATCCCAGATTTCGACAAAGTATTCCTTATTTGTTCCATCTTTTATTTGAAAGCGACTTGTCTGCACTGTCTTATGCAGTAAATCACATTTTAAAAAGTGGAGTACATTTACAAAATGTGTCTGCTAAGGATTTTATGGAGAAAGTGAAGCACCGAGATGATCATTTGGAAACACAACTGATCAATCTGATGGCTTGTCAGCGTGGGACAAATGAATATTGGTACCGACGCCATGGTGAACTAAAATGCATGTTACGCAATTTAGGAACACCAACATGGTTCCTTACCCTAAGCTGTGCCGAGTACGCTTGGGATGATTTACTGGATTTTCTACGAGAGGCCAATTCAAACATTAAAAACATCGAATACAAGACAGCAGGAGAACTGTGCTCATTGGATCCGGTTAATGTTTGCAGATATTTCAATCATAGATTTGAGGCTATGATGTCCTTCATCTGCAATAAAAAAAATCCACCCCTTGGAGAAGTAGTGGATTTCTTTTGGAGAAAAGAGTACCAGGCAAGAGGTGCTCCTCATATTCATATGCTGCTGTGGATCAAGGATGCCCCAAAGTTTGGAACAGATACTGATGAAGCAGTGTTATCTTACATTGAAGAATATGCAACATGTGCTATACCTAAAAGCACAGAAGAGAACAAGTTAAAGGAGCAAGTTCTACGTTTCCAAAGTCATCGGTGTGGAAAATACTGTCGACGGAAATACAAGAGCAAAGAAAAATACTACACTAAATGTCGATTTGGATTTCCTAGACCTGTTCTTACAAATGGAAGAGTCAACAGTTTTATGTCAGCTGTGAGACATACTATCACAAGAAAATCACCTAAGAATACCTACAACCTTAAAAGAAAAGAAGAATCAAAAAATATAAATGACTACAACCCAGTCATTTTATCCATGTGGAACGCTAACATGGATATACAGTATGTTGCTGACAATTCCATTGCTGTTGCTCGATATGTAACGTCTTACATTACGAAATCAGAAAAAACAGAATTGAAGGAAATGTGGGAAGAGATTTCTCACGAGAAGACTGTCAGTAAGAAGCTGTACAGTTTCAGTTTGAAGATGTTATCGCATCGAGAAATTGGATCCTACGAATGTTCAGATAGGTTATCTTCTGCAAGTCTCTACTCGAAGTCAAGAAGAATAATTTGGGCAAGTTTAAGCCTTGCAGCAATGAGAAATCGGGTACTGAAATCTGTTGGAGAAATTGAATATTTGGCTGAGAATGACCCAGAAAGTACAGACATATTGAAAACAAACATGTTGGACACATATTATCCCAAGAGAAGTCATCATCTGGAGAACATGTACTCTATGAAGTGTTACAGAACTACATTTATACACGGAAAGCTGCAGAAGACATCAACAGTGGAAAATATAAAGTTGTTGGTGAAGAAGGATGTTTGGTGAAGCAAACCAAAGGAAGTTTGATAAATCACCGGAAGCTGAGTTGCGACACTACCGACAAGAAAGAATTTTACTACTTGGCTCTTTTACAGTTGTTTAAACCATGGCGTACAGAGGATGAACTACTGGGAGAATTCCAGAGCTATGAAGATTCTTTTAATGCTTGCAAAGACAGCATACAATGCAGTACATTCTCAACTTATCTTCAAATGGTAAATGAAGAAATTGAACAGGAAACTACAATTGCAGCAGAAATAGCTAGAGACAGTTCTCAGGACAGCCAAAGTTCAGGAACACACAGTCAAGATCCCCTAGGACAACCAATCGTTGAAAATGAAGCATCAATAGCCATGAATGAAGTGGAAACGGCTATGAATCAAGCTCAAGAAGAATTTATAGACTTAGAAAATTTGGAAAGACAACTGAATCAAGAGCAGCAACAAATTTATGAAGAGATCAAAAACAAAATTGATCACGGATTTCTACATATCAAAAAAGAGTGCTCATGCACATCATTTCATCCAATCAGGATGTATGTAAGCGGACAAGCTGGCACTGGAAAAAGTTTCCTAATTAAAGTCATCAGAAGCTACCTAAAGCAAAAAACGGATTCTACTTTGTCTTGTGTGGTTACTGCTCCAACTGGGTTAGCAGCATATAACATAAAAGGAATCACCTTACATCGTTTGCTAATGTTACCAGTGGAGCATGAGAACAAAATACAATTCAACAAGCTAACTGGAGAAGCATCCTTGGAAGTTTCACGAGTATTGAAGAAGATGCAAGTTCTCATTATTGATGAGGTGAGCATGGTATCAAACTTAATGCTTGCCTTTGTGCATTTAAGAATGCAGCAAATTTTGAAGACAGACTATGACGTGTTATTTGGTGGAAAACACGTCATAGTTTTTGGGGATCTTTTGCAACTTACTCCAGTTAAAGGACAACCAGTGTTTAATACTGTGACACATGAAGACACAAAGAAGTCATTGGGAAGCATTGGAAATACAAATATTTGGTCCTTCTTTGAGTACAAGGAACTTACAACTAATACGAGGCAAGCAAACGATGAAGAATATGGAAGTATTCTGAAAGATATCAGGATTGGACTACTCACAGATGTTGGGAAAAAAGCATTACAGAGTCGGCTGCTACATAATTTATTTCCAAAGGAAGAAATAGTTGCAGAGAAAATATACAAGAATATTGCAGAAAACAAAAGTGTCATCTGCTTAATGCCAACTCTACGTGAATGCTCAATATTTAATGAGGAGCTTTTGAAATTGGAAAAGGAAGACATCAGGAAATTGGAAGCAGTGGACAAAATTGAGGATGGAAGAATTACAGTCACAGTAACAGGCAAACTGAAAAATAAATTGGACTCACTAGAGAAGAACATCTCCAAAACAGCAGGATTAGAAAAAAATCTTTATGTTTGCATGAACTGTAGAGTGTTTTTAAGGAGAAATTTGGATGTTGAGAAAGGCTTAGTGAATGGAGCGATGGGAAGAGTTGTGGGTTTTATTAATTATCAGAAAAAAGAAGGAATTGAATGTTTACAGATAAAATTTGATCAGATAGAGGAAGTTAAAGACATTTGTCGTTGTTCAGTTCGTTTCATGCTTGTGAAAGACTTATATGTACGTAGGAAGCAATTTCCGTTTTCACTAGCATATGCTGTAACTATCCACAAGTCTCAAGGATTGACTGTAGATTGTGCATTTGTGAACATTGGTTCAACTGTGTTCAAAGAAGGTATGGCATATGTAGCTTTGTCACGAGTCAAAACATTATCAGGTTTATTCATGATAGACTTTGATGACTCAAAAGTTAGTGCTGATACAAACTGTGTAAAGGAGTATAATAGATTAGGAAGAAGCTATGCTCCTCATTTAGGTCAGTATCCTGTGTTGGAGAAACGTGTAGTTTCTCGTAAAAGGAGAAATGAGAATATCTGTAATGAAGATGTAGAGAAGAGGAAAAAAAAGAGGAGTGATGTAATTGCAAGCAAAAAGAATAAGGAAAATGAAGAACAGGTTGTAGGATGTCATTTTGAAAATAGCTCTGGTGTCAACTGCTACGCTAATGTAGTGCTGAATGTTGCATTTTATCTGGAAAGTTTGCAAGAGCAGATAATAGTAAATCAGGGAAAAAGATTCTGTTCAGAGCTCAGTCTCCTTTTTGAAAAGCTGAGTAAAGATAAAACTCAAATAGAAAGTGCTACTGAAATTAGAAAACTTTTAGATGTATGTTCAGGACGAACACAGTTTTCTCAAAATGAACAGCAAGATGCACACGAATTTTTGATGTATTTTCTTCAGGTAGTGGAAGAAGAAGGAGTTCCCATTGACATTTTTTTTGGTCTCTCTTATAAATGGGAACATAGTTGTGATAATTGTTATAATATATGTGGCTCTATTGTTGATAATGAAAGGTTTATTTATTTGACATTGCCAGAGATTAAAACAGTCACTTTTGCAAAATTAGTTAAAGATGCTAATCATAGCATGAAATGTGGTGAGTGTAATTCTGACATGTTATCAACATTAATTTTAAGGGAATACGGACAGTATGTAATTTTAATGATGCAACGATGTAGAGCTGATGGATCAAAATTGGATACTTTAATAAAGAAGTTTACAGGACAGCAATTATCAATTTCAGGAAAAACTTTTGTAACTGTTGCAATAATTTTCCATGATGGACCTACTGTTACTTCTGGACATTACACAGTTTATCTAAAATGTGAAAAAGGCTGGACACTGTGTAATGATTCCCAATTGATTTTCAAACAACGATTGCCTTTTGATTTAGCAAATTCCTATCTAATCTTCCTGAAACCTAAATTTTAGAGAGATTTGGCAAGATCTGGACAAAATAATTTTACCATTTTACTGGATTACCATTGCAATTTTGTAGAAAAAAGATTTTTAAAATTATCATTTGGCCTAAAGGAAAGATAACCAATTGTAATGTGGACTTTTTTAAATTTTAATGCAATTTTCAAAAACCAATAATTTAGAGATAATCGGTAACTTCTGCACATTTTAAATTATGGAATGCTATTGGACTGCCATTGGAAATTTTTTCAAAAATGATTTAAAAAATTACTATTTGGCCATGTGGAAAAGTAAGCAATTCTATTGTGGACTAAATAAATTATTCAAAAAATTTTCGTGAACCAAAATGTTACAGAGAATTGGTGAGATCTGGACAGATTAAACTTTAGAATTTTAATGGTTTTCCCTTGGAAATTTATTCCAGGAAAAAAAAAAATACTATTTGGCCTAAAGGAAATAAAATCAGATGTATTTTGGAGTTATTTGAGATATAATATTGTGATTATACTTCTGAAACAAACATATCAGACGGTATTTTAAAGAAAAAAGTATTGTTTTTAGATGATATTTTTTTAGAATAATATGCATTTCTGTAATGATAAGTTTAAGTGAGAAGACATTCTGGGCTTTTTTAATACAATCTTTGTGATTGTTAATTTTTTTTGCCCGCTGTAAAATGATGAATGCAATTGCTTTCACAATTAATAGTGAAATGCAATATATTCTGAAAACAGCAAAAATAAGGCAAAAATATTTTTTTGTAAAAAATGTAAATATGTGTATTGTATTATAAAATGGATAAAAAATATTAATACTTTTTTCTTTATTTTCAGATCGATATAGAAAATTTTCGGAAACTACAACCATTTTAAAAACTATTTTTTTAAAAAAACAAATGAATAAATATTTTTTTGAGTGAGTATGGTAAGTCAATAATAAAAATTGTAGTCTCTCAAGGACTTTGTAATGAGATAAATGATTTTTAGTGTTTTTTTTTTAAAAATAAAAAAAAGGTACGCTTACCGTACGCGTACGGTAAAAAAAAAAAAAAAAAGTTTTTAAAAACAAGTAAAAAAAAGATGGAAGATAAGGTTGGCTCTTAAAAGAACCGTTGTGTTCATGCAGGGACAGAGGAAAGGAAGCATGGGAAAATCATTCAAAGCTACAAATGTGCTGATCTATTTTGTTGTTCACTAGGGAAACACTGGTCTCCCTATGACAAATTAGACCTTTACAAAATGTGCAATGAATATCAACCTTCCGAAATCGAAGGTTCATTTCCAGAGGGCCAGCAAAAGGAGATTCTCCCCCCACAGATGAAGGGCTCACCTGACCTGCAGAAGAAGGAGTCTGCCCTGCAGATGATGGTCCAGGCTGAGCTGCTGTGGATGTACTGGCTCGTCTTTCTGAAGAGTTACCTCCAAAAAGATGACCATGTGTCCTTCTGTGTACTTCCTGGAGGTGTCTCTTCATGGTGTGATTCCCAAAGGAATACTTCCTGTTAGGATTACCTCTAGAAAGTACACGCTTACACAGCTTGCAAGTAACTAAGGGTGCATTCACCTTTTGCTGGCCTTCTGGAAAAGTAAAATACTCCCAAACGTAAGAAGGCTTTACTTTCCTCGCTCTCTGCCTCAAGACAGTGCTGCTGGTGCTAGCCTCACTCTCAGAAGAGCTCTGCTGTTCTGCCATCGTATCCCAAAGACAAACCAGCTCCTTCTCCCAAGGGATCACAAGCAGAAATGAGGGGAATGGGTGTGGTGTAGGAGAGTTCTAGAACTGAAAGTAGTTTCAACCAATCAAAAGTTCTGTTTCAAGATCACATGACCTACCGTACGCTTACGGTACGCTTACGGTACGCTTACGGCAAAAAGTACGCGTGCGCGTAAAAAAGACACGCGCTTGCGCGCATGCGCATAACAGTCATTTCCCGGCACTTCCGCGTAACGTGCGCGTGTTGCGTAAGCGCGCACGCGTCCCACGCGCAGTACGCGCGGCTACGCAAAGTACGTAACTATGCGCAAGCAGCGTAGATAGATTACGGACGTTGCGTAAACCGTACGCTTACCGTGAGCTTACGGTACGCGTACTATAAAAAAAAAATAAAAAAAAAAAAAAAAATCTGGAAATACATTTTACATGTTTATTTTAAAAAATATATATAAAAAAAATATTTAAGGATTTTAAAAATTTAAGCATAGTCTTTATAAAAGATAAGAAAATTAAATTAAAAATATGTTTGAAAAAAATGAAGAATAAAAGAAAAAAATAGCATTTAAAAAACCTTGCAAATTCACTGAAAAAACCATGGGTTTCACACACGTTATAGTTAGGAATTAGCATTTAAAAAACCTTGAAAATTCACTGAAAAAACCATGGGTTTCACACACGTTATAGTTAGGAATTAGCATTTAAAAAACCTTAGAAATTCACTGAAAAAACCATAGGTTTCACACACGTTATAGTTAGGAATTAGCATTTAAAAAACCTTAGAAATTCAGTGAAAAAACCATAGGTTTCACACATGTTATAGTTAGCTGGACATTTTACTCGTAAAAAACCAATGAAATTGCCCCGTTATAGTTAGTTCAGCTAACTATAACTCGCGCGCCCGCAATGCACTGCTGATGACGTCACATATTACATCACTCATGACATGGTCAGTGACATCACTCATGACATCACTGATGACATCTCAAATGACATCACTGATGACATCACTGATGACATCATCCTTGTGATAGAGTGGCAGACCTCCTCTCACCTTAATATAAGCTTTGATACACACATTCAAAAATAGAGACTAAAAATTTCAAAACAATGGACATACCAATACCAGTTACAACAACCTCTTCAGTAATTCTAAGATCCACATACACATCCACTCATTCACCAACAGTCCTATACAGTCACTCATACATTTACTCACTCATCATATGTACTCATACATCTATACATCCTGTTACACAATGCCACTCATCCATAGAGTTACTCACACACATAGTCACTCATGCTAATAAAGAATAAAACATACATTTACTTGCATATACAGTAATACACACACCACCATACTTACTTCTACGGAAACTTACACATACTTAGTCTTTTAAACAATCACTTATAGAAACACATACTTATTCATACAGGAACTCTTTCAATCTCTCCCTCTCACATATACTCACATATATACACCAATAGTCACATATACTAGTTAAAAACATATGTAGTTACTCCTGAAGACACTATTGAGACAGTCATTCACTCAATAACACACCCATACACACACTCATCCACACATACAGTCCTGCACACATGCTGTCTTCAACAAATACAAACAGTGAGTCACTCATTCATGCATCTATGCACTACGTAATACCCCCCACCGTACCATACAGACACTCAGACTGATACTCAAAAAAACAACTAATAACCTATATAGACACCCATGTAGCTACTCACCAACCCATGCAGCCACTTATACACAAAGTGAGAGATACACTTAATCAGTCAGTAACACAATCAATTTTTCAAAAACAAATCATCCATTTAGACACTTATATACACATTTATTCTTCCATCGACCTTGAGATACACATATATAAAACATATTTAATTTTCAGAAAAACACACATTCACTGGATGATGTCATCAGTGATGTCATCAGTGATGTCATTTGAGATGTCATCAGTGATGTCATGAGTGATGTCACTGACCATGTCATGAGTGATGTAATATGTGACGTCATCAGCAGTGCATTGCGGGCGCGCGAGTTATAGTTAGCTGAACTAACTATAACGGGGCAATTTCATTGGTTTTTTACGAGTAAAATGTCCAGCTAACTATAACATGTGTGAAACCTATGGTTTTTTCACTGAATATATATATATATTCACTTAAAAAACCATAGGTTTCACACATGTTATAGTTAGCTGGACATTTCACTCGTAAAAAACCAATGAAATTCCCCCGTTATAGTTACTGCAGGCAACTATAACTCACGCGACCGCAATCCTCTGCTGATGACGTAAGATATTATAACATGTGTGAAACCTATGGTTTTTTAAGTGAATTTGCAAGGTTTTTTAAATGCTAATTCGTAACTATAACGTGTGTGAAACCTATGGTATTTTCAGTGAATTTGTACGGTTTTTTAAATGCTAAGTTATGTATTTATCAATTATTATTTTTTACAGGTTTTTCACCGTGCGCGCACCGTGAAATGTTTTTTTTTTTTAAAAATCGCGAGGTGCGCGCACCCTGCGTGCAGGGTGCGCTACGTGCACCCTGCGCGCGCTGTGGGCACCCACGGTTCGCAGTTTGTGCCGTGCGCACAGGGTGCGCGCACCTCGCAATTTTTAAAAAATAAAAAAGATTGTTTTTTCCTCCCTTGGGGGTCCTTCTGTGACCCCCTGACCAAGGCTAGGGGGTCATGAACTGTCCACTCTAACCCCTTTTCACGTTCTTCACCTTTTTTTTTTCACCCCCTCAGACTGCGAGAGACAAAATGGCGGCCAACACTTCCTGGTTTCGACCAATTCGAATGTTTACCGACATCTAACAACCAATAAGAATTGCGCTCGCGCACGGCAGGATGCGCGCACCGTGCGCGCACGTTGCGCGCGTATAGATATTGATATGCTTTTAAATGCTATTTTCTCAGGAAATACTGAACAGATTTACACCAGAAGGCAAAAGGCACTTCCTTGACCTTATGGCTACCTCTCTGCCAAATTTCACGTAATTTTGTTCAGCCGTTCGGGCTGTAGCTGTGTCTAAAGGTCCTATGGAAAATAACATGGGGAAAACGCGTTTTGGGACCCCCCTTTTTTCTCGGCCCCCGCTTGACGAATCACCCCGAGACTTTCAGGGTAGGAGCTGAGCGGAGCGCCCCATTAGTTTTGAAAATTTCACGAGGATTCGTCAACCGGCGGCAAAGTTATTCAAAATAGAATTTTGAGATTTCCTATGGAAACTAGGTTGTAACTATAACTATCTACTGGCGACCGCCAGTAGATAATATATATATATATATATATATATATTCACTGAAAAAACCATAGGTTTCACACACGTTATAGTTAGGAATTAGCATTTAAAAAACCTTGCAAATTCACTGAAAAAACCATAGGTTTCACAAATGTTATAGTTAGCTGGACATTTCACTCGTACAAAACCATTGAAATTCCCCCGTTATAGTTAGTTCAGCTAACTATAAATCGCGCGCCTGCAATCCACTGCTGATGACGTCACATATTACATCACTCATGACATGGTCAGTGACATCACTCATGACATCACTGATGACATCTCAAAATGATTTTTTTAATTGCAAGAAAAATGGATTCAATTTCCTAAATTTTCTTTCTAGATCTGAAAAAAAAGAAAAAAAGTAGTAATATTCAACAATACATTTTAGAAAACAGTACACATATTTTCATATTTAACAAAGTAATATTTTGCCCTTTTTTTGCTGTTTTCAGAATATATTGAATTTCACTGAAAATAGTGATATCAATTGTATTCATCACTTAACATCCGGCAAAAAAATAAACAATCTGAAAGATTGTTTAAAAAAGCCCAGAATCTATCCTCAGTAAAACATACCTTGATACAAATACAACATATATATTAAAAATATCTTCTAAGAACAATAATTATTTGCAATAAATAACGTCTGTAAATCTTGTTGCTTAAGCACATACACCAAAATATTATCTGTCAAAGAAGTCAACAATAGAAACATTTACCTTTCCATGAGGCCAAATGGTAATTTTTAAATCCTTTTTAAGTGAAATATCCAATGTTAATTAGGCCTGGGCTAAAATTTCGTTCCGGTCGCGGAAATTGCAATAATTTGACATTTTCGCGTTCCGCGGAAAGCGCGAAAATGTCAAAATTTCCGCATTCCGCAGCTTTGCGATAATTTGTTTCTTGCTCGCGCTGTAAAATAATACATTCTTGCGTGTGCGCGATCGCCTTACCTGAATCCCCGCGTTCGCTGACAAGTTTTCCCGATCCGGTCGCGTTCTCCATGAGATGTTGGATTGTTGGTAGCCATTTGCGCTGTCTCGCGACAGTTCGCGCCCGCAGTGACGTTATGCGTCGCGCGATCACGTCTTTCTTCTCGCGATCATGCACTGCGAGACAACTGAAAACAAGATGGCCGCGCCCGCGAGCAACCACATGGGTAAGTTGGCGAGCCGCGACCATGCAGAAAATACCGCGAACGGGCGGGAAAAAAACTTCCGCATCTTTGCGATATTTCCGCTTGTTTGCAGAGATTTTTAACATTTTCGCAATAATTTGCGAAAGTGAATTTCGCAAATTACACCCACCCCTAATGTTAATCCTATAAAATCGAAATAATGGTTTCTTCAGATGCTGTAATTTATATCTAAAATTTTGGTTTTAGAAAAATTAAGTAACAATTTGGTAATTCTGCAGGCAAACGTTGCTTGAAAATCAATTGAGAATCATTACACAGTGTCCAGCCTTTTTCACATTTTAGATAAACTGTGTAATGACCAGAAGTTATATAAGGTCCATCATGGAATATTATTGCAACTGCAACAAAAGTCTTTCCTGATATTGATAATTGATTTCCTACAAACTTCTTTATTAAAGTGTCCAATTTTGTTCCATCAGATCTACAACTTTGCATCATTAAAATTATATACTGTCCATATTTCTGTACAAATAACGTTGACAACATTTCTGATTTACATTGAGAACATTCCATGTTGTGATCTGCATCTTTAACTAATTTACTAAAAGTCACTGATTTACTCTCTGGTAATGTTAAATGTATGAACCTTTCTGAATCAACATTAGTGCTACATGTGTTCATACAGTTTTCACAACAATGTTCCCATTTATAAGAGAGACCAAACATATTTTCTATTTCTACCCCTTCATCTTCCAGTACCATAAGCATATACATTAAGAATTCCTGTGCATCTTGCTGGACATTTTGTGTAAACTGTGTACATCCAGAACAGACATCTAAAAGTTTTCTAACATCAGAAGCACTTTCTATTTTAGTTTTATCAATACTCAACTTCTCATAAAGGAAACTCAGCAGATAACAAAATCTTTTTTCATGATTTAGTATTATCTGCTGTTGCAAACTTTCAAGATAAAATACAACATTCAGCACTACATTAGCGTAGCAGTTGACACCAGAGCTATTTTCAAAATGACAACCAACAACCTCTTCAACATTGTCCTTTTTCTTTTTGCTTGCAATCACATCACTCTCTTTTTGTTTTCTCTTCTGTACATCCTCATTACTGATATTCTCAATTCTCCTTTTCCGACTAACAACACGTTTTTCAAAAACAAAATACTGACCTAAATGAGGAGCATAGCTTCTTCTTAATCTATTATTCTCCTTTACACAATTTGCATCAGCACTAACTTTTCAGTCATCAAAGTCTATCATGAATAAACCAGATAATTTTTCCACTCATGACAAAGCAACATATGCCATACCTTCTTTAAACACACTAGATCCAATGTTTACAAAAGCACTATCTACAGTTAATCCTTGAGATTTGTGAATAGTTAAAGCATATGCTAGAGAAAGCGGAAACTGCTTCCTACGTACACATAAGTCTTTCACAAGCAAAAAAAGAACTGAACAACGACTAATGTCTTTAACCTCTTCAATCTGATCAAATTTTATTTTTAAAAATTCAATTCCATCTTTTTTCTGGTAATTAACAAAACCCACAACTTTACCCATAGCTCCATTCACTAAACCTTTTTCTACATTCAAATTACGTCTTAAAATTACTCGACAGTTCATACATACATAAAGATTCTTTTCTAAACCAGCTGTTTTTGATATGTTTTTCTCTAGAAATCCAATTTAGTTGTCAATTTGCTTGTCAATATAATAGTTATTCCTTCATGCTGTATTTTATCCACAGCTTCCATTTTTATAATCTCTTCATTTTCCAATTTCAAAAGTTCTTCATTGAATATAGAGCATTCATGTAGTGTTGGCATTAAGCAGATTACTGTATTTTTTTCTGCTATTTTCTTGTATATTTTCTCTGGAACTATTTGTTCTGTTGGAAACAAATTACATAGCAATCGACTCTGTAAAGCTTTTCTGCCATGTTCTGTGAGTAGTCCAATTCTGATATCTATGAGAATACTTGCATAATCATCATCATTTGCTTGCCGCATATTGGTAATGAGTTCTTTGTACTCAAAGTATGACCAAATATTCACATTACCTATATTTCCTAACGACTTTTTTGTGTCTTCATGTGTAAGAGTATTAAATACTAGTTGTCCTTTAACTGGAGGGAGCTGGAGTAGATCCCCAAAAACTATAACATGTTTTCCTCCAAATAACACGTCATAGTCTGTCTTTAGAATTTGCTGCATTCTTAAATGCACAAAGGCAAGCATTAAGTTTGATACCATGCTTACCTCATCAATAATGAGAACCTTCATTTTCTTCAACACTCTTGAAACTTCAAAACATGCTTCTCCTGTTAGCTTGTGGTATTCTATTTTGTTCTCATGCTCTACTGGTAACATTAGCAAACGATGTAAGGTAATTCCTTTTATGTTATATGCTGCTAACGCAGTTGGAGCAGTAACAACACAAGACAAAGTTGAATCAGTTTTTTTCTGTAGGTAGCTTCTAATTACTTTAATTAAGAAACTTTTTCCAGTTCCAGTTTGTCCACTCACATACATTCTGATTGGTTCAAATGATTTGCATGAGCACTCTTTATTTTCATGTAGTAATCCATGATCAATTTGTTTTGTGACTTCTTCATAAATTTGTTGTTGTTCATCATTCAGTTGTTGTTCCAAATTTGGTAAGTTCATTAAATCTTCCTGAGCTTGATTCATAGCTGTTTCCACTTCAGTCATGGCTATTGCAGCTTCATTTTCTACGATTGGTTCGTCCTAGAGGATCTTGACTGAACGTACCAGAACTTTGACTGTCTTGAGAACTGTCTCTAGCTACTTCAGCTGCAATTGTAGCTTCTTGTTCAATTTCTTCATTTAACATTTGTACATAATTTGTGATAGTACTGCATTCTATGCTATCTTTGCATGCATAAAAGGAATCTTCATAGCTCTGAAAATCTCCAAGTAATTCATCCCCTGAACGCCATGGTTTAAAACATCTGTAAAAGTGCTAAGTAGAAAAATTCCTTTTGGTCAGTAGTGTCGCAACTCAGTTTCCTGTGATTAATCAAACTTCCTTTTGTTTGTTTCACCAAACATCCTTCTTCACCAATGACATGATATTTTCCATTGTTGATGTCTTCTGTTGCATTCCGTTTAAAAATGTAGTTCTGCAGCACTTCAAAGAGACACATGATCTCAAGATGATGACTTCTGTTTGGGTAATATGTGTCCAACATGTTTGTTTTCAAAATGTCTGTACTTTCCGGTTCGTTCTCTGCTAAACATTCAATTTCTCGCATAGATTTCAGTACCCGATTTCGCATTCCTGCAAGGCCTAAACTTACCTAAATTATTCTTCTGGATTTGGAGTACAGACTTGCAGATGATATCTGAGCATTCTTATGACCCAATTTCTCGAAGCGATAACATCTTTAAACTGAAACTGTATAGCTTTTTACTGACAGTCTTCCCACATTTCTTTTAATTCCAATTTTTCAGATTTAGTGATGTAAGATGTGACATACCGAGCAACAGCAATAGAATTGTCAGCTACATACTGAATATCCATGTTTGCATTCCACATGGATAAAATGACTGGGTTGTAGTCATTTATATATTTTGACTCTTCTTTTCTTCTTAGGTTGTAGGTATTTTTTGGAGATTTTCTTGTAATGGTATGTCGCACAGCTGACATAAAACTGTTTACTCTTCCTTTTGAAAGAACAGGTCGTGGAAATCCAAATCGACATTTTGTGTAGAATTTATCTTTACTCTTGTACTTTCGTCAACAGTATTTTCCACACCGATGACTTTGGAAACGTAAAACTTGCTCTTTTAAGATTTTTTCTTCTGTGCTTTTAGGTATATTACATGTTGCATATTCTTCAATGAAAGATAACACTGCATCATCAGGATCTGTTCCAAATTTTGGGGCATCCTTGATCCACAACAGCATATGAATATGAGGAGGACCTCTTGCTTGGTACTCTTTTCTCCAAAAGAAATCCACAACTTCTCCAAGAGGTGGATTTTTATATTGGAGATGAAGGACATCATAGCCTCAAATCTATGATTGAAATATCTGCAAACATTAACCGGATCCAATGAGCACAATTCTCCTGCTGTCTTGTATTGGATGTTTTCAATATTTGAATTTGCCTCTCGAAGAAAATCCAATAAATCATCCCAAGCATACTCAGCACAGCTTAGGGTAAGGAACCATGTAGGGGTTCCTAAATTCCGTAACATAAATTTCAATTCTCCATGGCGTCGGTACCAATATTCATTAGTCCCACGCTGACAAGCCATCAGATTAATCAATTGAGATTTCAAATGATCATCTCGCTGTTGCACTTTGTTCATAAAATCCTTTGCAGACACATTATGTAGATGAACTCCAGTTTTTAAAATGTGATTTACTGCATAAGATAGTGCAGACAAGTCACTTTCAAATAAAAGATGGAACAAATAAGGAATACTTTGACGAAATCTTGGATCTTCTCCATATAATCTTGTAGTCCGATACTCAGAAGCAGGAATCTCTACTGGACGTTCATCATATCGTCCACCTTTTCCTGTAGGAAACAGCTGGGGAAAACAACGAGCTTCCAAGCTCCCCTCCCATACACTCACGGGAGTTCCTTTTGCTTTTTTCATCTGAAACAGATCAAGAGTGTTTCCCATAACTTCTTTAGAATGAAGAGGATGTATGCTGAAATGTTCATAAATTTCTTCTTTGGACTTATCCACTTTTTCAATTTGCCCAGTTGATATTTCTGTGTCTTCTGGTAAAACTTCTTCATCTTCATCCATATAAATTGATTCATACCATTTATTATTTCTTTTCAAATATAAATTTGCTCTTTGTACTTTTCGTACATCTACTAGCTCCTGCCAAATTTTCTTATTCTTTGTAGGTACACCATTAACCAGAATAACTAATGGTTCAGTTTCCAAACTATCTGCATCAATTGTTTCAATATTTTTTTTCAAATCTAATGGCAAATAGACAACTCTTCCTTTTAAACCTCTGTGTAAATCTGAAGGAGGTAATGTACCTGTTTTGGGCTCCATAGGAACTATAGTCTGAAATGGATGGACACATTGATTGAGTATAGACTCATACGTATTTAAATCACAAAGTTCTGCAGGAATATCAACCAATTCTAAATTATTATGTACAGCTCTAGTTGGCATTTTATTTTCTTCAAACTTGTTATAACAGTATTTACAAATACGCTGATCTTCACCCAAATCAAAACAATTTTCCAGAAATAAATATGTAGCAAAATCCTTCCACTTAAAATCATTTTCTTTTTCACTTTTTTTTATAGAGATCAACATTCCTTGTTTGAGTTTTATAATGGCTTCTCCGGCAACAAATACAAGTAATATTTGGTCTTTCATTAGAGATGATAGTAAATTGGTTGTATGACATAATTTCGACAGACAGAAAATCGACCTACAAATATATCGCAACAAAAATATCGATGTCAAGAATATCGACATCCTATCTACAACATGGTAAGTACAAAAATATCGAAAATTAAATATCGATGTCAAAAATATCGTTATTAAAAATATCGTTTTTCTTTTACTTTAAAAATATATATAAAATAAACCAAATTATACTTAGAAATTAAATAAACATAATAAAATATATTGTATAATATTTAAAATGTATAATTAATATATATAATTTAATAAAACTTTAATTAAACATATACATATAATATATAATATATATTCTTACTTAATAATTAATTTTACTAATAATTTCTGTAACGTATAAATTATTACATATTTTTAAAAATTACCAATACATCTATACACATAAAATAATAACATTAATAAATATTTAATAATTACATATAGCAAATAATAATCAATATTTTTAATGTGAATAATTTTTATTATTAATGATATATTACAATAGCAAAAATAATACAAAACATATGAAATATCAGACACAATAAAACTACTAGTCCAACTCCAACAAAAACAACAGTAAGGAAAATGTTGGATACCGTAGGGGTAAAAACTACTATTCCAACTCCAAAGAGTGCAACAGTAGGGAAAGCGTTGGATAGCGTAGGGTTAAAATTACTATTCCAACTCCAGAGAGTGCAATAGTAGGGAAAGCGTTGGATAGCGTAAAGGTAAAAATTACTATTCCAACTCCAGAGAGTGCAACAGTAGGAAAAGCGCTGGATAGCGTAGGGGTAAAAATTACTATTCCAACTCCAAAGAGTGCAAAAGTAGGGAAAGCGTTGGATAGCGTAGGGTTAAAATTACTATTCCAACTCCAGAGAGTGCAATAGTAGGGAAAGCGTTGGATAGCGTAAAGGTAAAAATTACTATTCCAACTCCAGAGAGTGCAACAGTAGGAAAAGCGCTGGATAGCGTAGGGGTAAAAATTACTATTCCAACTCCAAAGAGTGCAACAGTAGGGAAAGCGTTGGATAGCGTAGGGTTAAAATTACTATTCCAACTCCAGAGAGTGCAATAGTAGGGAAAGCGTTGGATAGCGTAAAGGTAAAAATTACTATTCCAACTCCAGAGAGTGCAACAGTAGGAAAAGCGCTGGATAGCGTAGGGGTAAAAATTACTATTCCAACTCCAGAGAGTGCAACAGTAGGGAAAGCGTTGGATAGCGTAGGGGTAAAAATTACTATTCCCACTCCAGTAAGTGAAACAGTAGGTAAAGCGCTGGATAGCGTAGGGGTAAAAATTACTATTCCAACTCCAAAGAGTGCAACAGTAGGGAAAGCGTTGGATAGCGTAGGGGTAAAAATTACTATTCCAACTCCAAAGAGTGCAACAGTAGGGAAAGCGTTGGATAGCGTAGGGGTAAAAATTACTATTCCAACTCCAGAGAGTGCAACAGTAGGGAAAGCGTTGGATAGCGTAGGGGTACAAATTACTATTCCCACTCCAGTAAGTGAAACAGTAGGGAAAGCGCTGGATAGCGTAGGGGTAAAAATTACTATTCCAACTCCAAAGAGTGCAACAGTAGGGAAAGCGTTGGATAGCGTAGGGGTAAAAATTACTATTCCAACTCCAGAGAGTGCAATAGTAGGGAAAGCATTGGATAGCGTAAGGGTAAAAATTACTATTCCCACTCCAGAGAGTGCAACAGTAGGGAAAGTGTTGGATAGCGTAGGGAAAAGAATTACTATTCCAACTCCAGAGAGAGCAATAGTAGGGAAAACGTTGGATAGCCTAGGAGTTAAAATTACTATTCCCACTCCAGTGACTCCAACAGTAGGGAAAGCGTTGGATAGCGTAGGGGTAAAAATCACTATTCCCACTCCAGAGAGTGCAACAGTAGTGAAAACGCTGGATAGCGTAGGGGTACAAATTACTATTCCCACTCCAGTAAGTGAAACAGTAGGAAAAGCGCTGGCTAGCGTAGGGGTAAAAATTACTATTCCAACTCCAAAGAGTGCAACAGTAGGAAAAGCGCTGGATAGCGTAGGGGTAAAAATTACTATTCCAACTCCAGAGAGTGCAACAGTAGGGAAAGCGTTGGATAGCGTAGGGGTAAAAATTACTATTCCCACTCCAGTAAGTGAAACAGTAGGTAAAGCGCTGGATAGCGTAGGGGTAAAAATTACTATTCCAACTCCAAAGAGTGCAACAGTAGGGAAAGCGTTGGATAGCGTAGGGGTAAAAATTACTATTCCAACTCCAAAGAGTGCAACAGTAGGGAAAGCGTTGGATAGCGTAGGGGTAAAAATTACTATTCCAACTCCAGAGAGTGCAACAGTAGGGAAAGCGTTGGATAGCGTAGAGGTACAAATTACTATTCCCACTCCAGTAAGTGAAACAGTAGGGAAAGCGCTGGATAGCGTAGGGGTAAAAATTACTATTCCAACTCCAAAGAGTGCAACAGTAGGGAAAGCGTTGGATAGCGTAGGGGTAAAAATTACTATTCCAACTCCAGAGAGTGGAATAGTAGGGAAAGCATTGGATAGCGTAAGGGTAAAAATTACTATTCCCACTCCAGAGAGTGCAACAGTAGGGAAAGTGTTGGATAGCGTAGGGAAAATAATTACTATTCCAACTCCAGAGAGAGCAATAGTAGGGAAAACGTTGGATAGCGTAGGAGTTAAAATTACTATTCCCACTCCAGTGACTCCAACAGTAGGGAAAGCGTTGGATAGCGTAGGGGTAAAAATCACTATTCCCACTCCAGATAGTGCAACAGTAGTAAAAACGCTGGATAGCGTAGGGGTACAAATTACTATTCCCACTCCAGTAAGTGAAACAGTAGGAAAAGCGCTGGATAGCATAGGGGTAAAAATTACTATTCCCACTCCAGTAAGTGAAACAGTAGGGAAAGCGCTGGATAGCGTAGGGGTAAAAATTACTATTCCAACTCCAGAGAGTGCAACAGTAGGAAAAGTGCTGGATAGCGTAGGGGTAAAAATTACTATTCGAACACCAGAGAGTGCAACAGTAGGGAAAGCGTTGGATAGCGTAGGGGTACAAATTACTATTCCCACTCCAGTAAGTGAAACAGTAGGGAAAGCGCTGGATAGCGTAGGGGTAAAAATTACTATTCCAACTCCAAAGAGTGCAACAGTAGGGAAAGCGTTGGATAGCGTAGGGGTAAAAATTACTATTCCAACTCCAGAGAGTGCAATAGTAGGGAAAGCGTTGGATAGCGTAAGGGTAAAAATTACTATTCCCACTCCAGTGAGTCCAACAAAAGGGAAAGCATTGGATAGCGTAGGAGTAAAAATTACTATTCCCACTCCAGAGAGTGCAACAGTAGTGAAAACGCTGGATAGCGTAGGGGTACAAATTACTATTCCCACTCCAGTAAGTGAAACAGTAGGGAAAGAGCTGGATAGCGTAGGGTTAAAAATTACTATTCCAACTCCAGATAGTAAAACAGTTGGGAAAGCACTGGATAGCATAGGGATTCTACAAACATAATAACCAATTCAATAATTAGTTATAAAAAAATAGCATATTAATAATTAATTTACAAAATATGTATTATTAAATACCAATTATTTAAAATAAATATTTATATAAATAACTTTAAATTACATCCCACACTATTCCCCCTTTAACACACAACACACTACACATACAAAATACACAATACATTTAAATATCAGTTTATCTATTATTTACAATTAATAATACATTCTTTATAATTAATATACTTATTATTTACAAATTTATACATATTAACTACCAAATTACAATTATTCACAAATTAATTATTAATTAACAATACATTAATTAGCAATAACAACAAATAACATGGAATAATAAATTATTTTTATTTACTATATTTAACGTACTAATAACAATTAAATACCAATTAATAATTAATTAACAATTAATTATTATTAATTACAAATAAATAAAAATGATCAGTAATTATTTGAATGTAATTACATCCCACCCTGTTCCCCTATAAACCCACAACCCACTACACATAAAAATTCACATAATTAATTTAATCATCAATTAATCACTTAATAAAATTAAATCACCAATTAATTAGTAATTAACAATTAATTAATTAACAATACCAATAAATAAATATTAATATTAAACTAATTATAACTTATATAATTAACCAATTAATACAATTAATTTACAATTAATAATTAATTAACAATTAATTAATCAATTAGTATATTTAATTAACAATTAGTAATTAATTAACAATTAATTAATCAAAAATACCAATTAAACAATACATAATAATTAATTAATTATAATTAAATTACTTCCCACCCTATTCCCCTATAAACCCACAACCCGCTCTGATACTAAAACGCTAAATTATATTTTAAATAATTATTAATCTCTAAACATTTATTTTTAAATGTATTAAAATACATTACAATAATCTTTAACATACAAATAAAATACATATTAAAATACATTACACTACTAAAATATCGATATTCTTGGCATCGAAATTTTTTAGTACAATATTACTTACATCTATATTAATGACTTCGATATTATTAACTTCGATAATACTTACCTTGGGGTCGATATTCTGTCCATCGATATTCTTGACTTCGATATTCTTTACCTACGATATTTACAACTCGATATACTTGTAGTTTGAAATTAAAAACTCGATATTTAGACTGCTCACCAGTAAACTTTGTCATTTGATCTTCAAAATTTTTACTAACAGTGAGTTCTACATTCTCTTCCACATTTTCCTCAATAACTGTGTCAATTCCTGCACTTTCTTTTTCTGGATCAAAGTAACAAAACTGAATATCATCAGTAACCTTCTCTACATCTGATACAGATCCTCAGAACAAAGCAGTATTCAACTCATTTAACTTTAGTGCAGGACTTTTTGCAAAATACAATCTTCTCACAAACTTTCTCATTTCAGTATGATGTACTGCCAGCATCCTAAAATGGTGAAAAACACTTTGACAAACTTTCCTAGAAAGACAAGCCAGAGAATGTCCTTGCAAACCAGTATTCTTTCTCACTGTGCATGGATCTAGCCTTTGAAGCATCTTAATCTTCTGTTTAACACTTTTTTTTACTATATTCTCTTAGAAAGTCACGTAATTTATCAATAGATTCTTGTCGTACAGTACAAATACTACTACAATTCCAAGTGTACACTGGGGCTTTAGGACGTTTCCCCATAACCTCATCAGCTAACACTTCTTCCTCATTTCTTGGAACCATTTTCTCCTTTTCCATTACACAACCATCTTTAACTTCATAAGCTCTACCACTGGTGTCAACTGCATGCAGCAAACTATTACTTTGAAGATAACTCTCTTCATTAAAAAATGGTTCAGTACTTGAACTATGCTTCCATTCTCCTAAGAACACTTTACAAAAGTTATTTTTTTCACTACTCTTTTTCTTTTTCTTTTTGACTTCATTACATTGACTAATTTATCTAATGTACAGATCCTGTTCAAAGTTAAAATCAATAGTTTTCTTTTTAATTCCAAAGCCTTTGCAACAATTGATTAAATATGTTTCTTTTTCTTATAAAATTTTGCTTTCTTCCTATATTTTTTGACATCCTTTAGCAAATTGAACATCACTCTTTTCTGAATCATTATTCTGCGAATGTTTTGAAATTCAGTTTTTCTTTTTAAGTCATTCTTTCTTACGTCTGATTGTACATTAGCATTTAGTATTTTCTTTCTATTGTCTTGTTGTTTTCTGCTTGAAACACTATTTGCAGTGGATATATTTGTAACATTTTTTCTATGTTTGAGGAAATTTAAAAAAAAATCCTTAGTCTGCTTACCAGAAGACTTTTTCTTTTTTCCAACATGTGGTTCTTCAACTAATTTTTGTTGTCCAGTTGTCTTCAAATATAGATGTTTTTGCTGTTCTTTTCTCTTTCTTGATTTTATAGGCATATTTAATTTATTTCAGTGTTGTTCAGCAATACCTGAAAGAAACTTAAAAAAAATACCTTTATGTAATTTAGATATATTACTATATTATTTTTTGAGCTTTTCAAATCATATCATATGAGCTGTCCCTTTCCTACGAGTGCACATCTTACACAATAACAGCTACACAAATTAAATCTCGGACAACAATTCCTGTGTGCAGACAGACTCATGGTGTGATTCTAGGTAGAAAACGATATTTGATTGGCAATTTCAAAGCACATTTACTACTGTGGTACAGTAAGTGATAATTACTGTAACAGCCTGACATATTTTCCTAATAGTTTAGAGAGGCAAAAAAGAGCACAGGGCCTAACAGCTACTTGAGACCATGAGCATGTGGAACCAGGGTGAGTGTTTAGACTAGAGCAAAGGAAATGAGCTTTGGTGACGTTGAATGAGATAGCGTTACACACTGCTATCTGAAATACCACACAGTGCTGAATAGTAAGCATGGAAGTGCAAGAGAAGCAGCTGCATGTGTGCTAATAGTGTGTTTCCGGAGACTGTGTATTGTCAGGTGCAAGAGAGATCTGCATTTACACTTGCACAACTACATAAAGACTGCAGAGATGTATGTAAGAGTACATGTGTGGTAAGGGTTAATTGGAATTTTGAACATGTAGGAACTACCTCACTTATTGTAGGAGTAGAAGGAAAATCTACCATGTTGTTTTCAAATGTGTTAGCATTTGCCTTTCATCTGTGAGATAGTGATTTATACTGAATGCTAACCATCACAGTTCAAGAAAACAAGCTGCCCCTTTCCTATGAGTGCAAGTCTTACAGAACAACAGCAAAACAAATTAAATCTCTGACAACAATTCCAGTGTGCAGACAGACTCATGGTGTGATTCTAGGCATAAAACAATATTTGAATGGCAATATTCAAAACACATTTACTACTGCGGTAGAGCAAGTGATAAGTAGTGTAACAGCCTGACACATTTTCCTTATAGTTTAGAGAGGCAGAAAAGAGCACATGTCCTAACAGCTATTTGAGACCATGAGCATGTGGAACCAGGGTGAAGGATTAGACTACAGCAAAGGAAATGAGCCTTGGTGACGTTGAATGTGTTAGCGTTACACACTGCTATCTGAAATACCACACAGTGCTGAATAGGTAGCATGGGAGTGCAGGAGAAGCAGCTGCCTGTGTGCTAAAACTGTGTTTCTGGAGACTGTGTATTGTCAGGTGCAAGAGAGATCTGCATTTACGCTTGCACAAATACATGAAGACTGCAGAGATGTATGTAAGAGTACATATGTGGTAAGGGTTAATTGGAAATTTGAACATGTAGGAACTACCTCACCCATTGTAGGAGTGGAAGGAAAATCTACCATGTTGTTTTCAAATTTTAACATTTGCCTTTCATCTGTGAGATAGTGATTTATACTGAATGCTAACCATCACAGTTCAAGAAAACAAGCTGCCCCTTTCCTACGAGTGCAAGTTTACAGAACAACAGCAACACAAATTAAATCTCTGACAACAATTCCTGTGTGCAGACAGACTCATGGTGTGATTCTAGACATAAAACGATATTTGATTGGCAATTTCAAAACACATTTACTACTGTGGTAGAGCAAGTGATAAGTAGTGTAACAACCTGACACATTTCCTTATAGTTTAGAGAGGCAGAAAAGAGCACATGTCCTAACAGCTGTTTGAGACCATGAGCATGTGGAACCAGGGTGAGTGATTAGACTAGAGCAAAGGAAATGAGCCTTGGTGACGTTGAAGGTGTTAGCGTTACACACTGCTATCTGAAATACCACACCGTGCTGAATAGTTAGCATGGGAGTGCAGGAGAAGCAGCTGCCTGTGTGCTAAGAGTGTGTTTCTGGAGACTGTTTATTGTCAGGTGCAAGAGAGATCTGCATTGACACTTGCACAACTGCATGAAGACTGCAGAGATGTATATAAGAGTATATGTGTGGTAAGAATTAATTGGAGTTATGAACATGTAGGAACTACCTCACCCATTGCAGGAGTGGAAGGAAAATCTACCATGTTGATTTCAAATGTGTTAGCATTTGCCTCTCATTTGTGAGATATTGATTTGTGCTGAATGCTAACCATCACAGTTCAAGAAAACAAGCTGCCCCTTTCCTGTGAGTGCAAGTCTTACAGAACAACAGCAACACGTATTAAATCTCTGACAACAATTCCTGTGTGCAGACAGACTCATGGTGTGATTCTAGGCATAAAACAATATTTTATTGGCAATTTCAAAACACATTTACTACTGCGGGTGAGCAAGTGATAAGTAGTGTAACAGCCTGACACATTTTCCTTATAGTTTAGAGAGGCTGAAAAGAGCACATGTCCTAACTGCTACTTGAGACCATGAGCATGTGGAACCTGGGTGAGTGATTAGACTACAGCAAAGGAAATGAACCTTGGTGACGTTGAATGTGTTAGCGTTACACACTGCTATCTGAAATACCACACAGTGCTGAATAGTTAGCATGGGAGTGCAGGAGACGCAGCTGTCTGTGTGCTAAAACTGTGTTTCTGGAGACTGTGTATTTTCAGGTGCAAGAGAGATCTGCATTGACGCTTGCACAACTGCATGAAGACTGCAGAGATGTATGTAAGAGTACATGTGTGGTAAGGGTTAATTGGAGTTTTGAACATGTAGGAACTACCTCAACCATTGCAGGAGTGGAAGGAAAATCTACCATGTTGATTTCAAATGTGTTAGCATTTGCCTTTCATCTGTGAGATAGTGATTTGTGGTGAATGCTAACCATCACAGTTCAAAAAAAAAAGCTGCCCCTTGCCTGCGAGTGCAAGTCTAACAGAACAACAGCAACACAAATTAAATCTCTGACATCAATTCCTGTGTGCACACAGACTCATAATGTGATTCTAGGCACAAAACTGTATTCCTCAATGATACCATTACACCTTAACTTATGATGAAGACATACTCCATAATATCTTACAAGTTCAAAGCAGTTAAATATCTTCCAAAACATAAAATGTAAAACACAACTTGAAAAACATGAAACAAATGTATATTATTTATATCAAAATGAACCACATACATCCCCTCTCAAATTCACAACTCACCTTTAAAAGTAGTTAGTTGAGAAAGAAATGTGGCACTCACACAGCAGATTATCAGAGCCAGAATCTCTGAACTGTACTCCTCTCACCAGAACCAGTAAATGGCAAACTTTCCCTCTCTTTTTTCACACATATACATGTTAACTTCAAATCACATTGCTTCCCACATTTTTTCAAATGGAAACACACATTTCTATTGGTTGCAAATTTCAACCCTTTCCAAATGATTCCTACCCCCTACATGACTTCTGCCTGCTACCATAGCAACAGGTCATGGAACACTGGTGTGAGCAGAGAGGTCAGAAGTTCAGCACACAATGTTTCTAATCCAAAGAGCAAGAGTGCTTGACTTTTCAAACCTAACAGCAAATACAAACTAATGTTCTGTGGGAACATATTTTTCTGAACCAATAAAAAACATGCTTTTAAAAATGTAAACATACAGCCTAGTTTTTAGTGTAGAATGGTCTGAAACAGCCAATGAGTTCTTTTTATTAAAAAAAAAAGTATGTAATCCTCCATTTTACAACTATCTTTCTTTTCATATTGCCATTCTACTGAAAGACACCTTCTGAGTGCATCCAGATCTCCTTGAAAGATGTTCACAGTGTGGATTGTAGGTCATAGCTATGTCTTCTGGAGTGAAAAGTATGCAGAAAAAAGAGGTATTGTGAAAGACCTTGCTTTGCCAAATGTAGACATTAAATGGATTGGTCAGAGAGGGTTAAAGTGGCACCAATTAATGCCTTTGGTGAAATCCTTTCTACATCTCCCACAGCCTAACCTTATAATTGTGTACTGTTGTTGAAAATTAAAACAGCGATATGATTAAGCATTCACTAAAGACATGAATTCTCTCTAGTTAAAACATGTTTCGTGTCTTATGTTAACTAATGTCCGGACTCCATTTTGTATTGTCATGTCTCCACGTGCTTTGCACGAGAAGAGTCCTACCTTTTCGCTAGTTGCTCTTGTAATCTGCCTAGTAACAGTCTATAAATAGCTCCTTTGTCCGTCTGGTGCATGTCCAGACTTGACCACATCTGTTATCAGTTAGTCCTTGTTTGACCATGTTTTCGCGGGCTCAGGAAATTGTTAACTCCGCCCATATATTGATCTTATATCGAAAATGTCCATAAATGGTAATGAATTTTGCTCTATGTTGTATCCACCCACTTATGAGCCCCTCTGTTGTGTATAAAAGGGGACCACGTACGCAAGTTCTTTGTGCTACTCTATGCAATACTGAAGAGTGTTGTGTAGGTTGTAGGACCACCCTTAAGGGTTAATAAACTCTGTCTTTGTATTTGCAGTTTCCGTGCCAACTTCCTTCTAGCATTTGTTACAGGAGAGCGAACCCTTGTATTCTGCGGGTCGCGACGAAGGTGAGGAATTTGGCCGGGGATGTGATCACTGCCAGCGGCGTCTTTTAGTCCTGGCATCCCGAGGTTTTCTTCCTTCCCTTCCGAGCTGACCATCTGGGTGGCGCCGGTCCTCGACTGAGACCGCTTCTGTCGGTTTGCCGTGTGCCAGCCGTTTGGGCGAATTTTGGAACTTGGCAGTTGGAATCTGGACACTCTTGATTGGTAAGAACCGTTGTACGGTACTTGCTCCGAGTTTTGAAGCCTGGGTTGGCTATTTGAGTTTGATTTGTGATGACCGGTCATATTTTGTATTGATTACTGTGAGAATATATGCGTTGCAACACATATAGGCAGGTAATGTGGAGATATTTCTCCGGAGTTGTTTAAATTTGAACGGCGCAACGTTTAAGTGCCATTTTTGATAATACTGCATATTTTGCATTATTTTTGAGCATGCCTGCTTTTAGCGCACTCCGTAAGTGGTGCTGCTGCTTTGGAAACCGGTTAACTCTTGAGGAATCTGCTCCAGCCCCCCCAGAGGGGACTCCTAATAGGGATATGTATGTGAAACATGGTCTTTCCTCTATAATGTACAGCACAGTGTGGAGGAAATACACCAAAAAGGATCCTGAGTTACGATGGCCTTTGTATGGATCGTTTGATATGCGTAAGATTGAGTATGTGGAACAGTGTATGTGTAAACGGCGTGCTCGGCAAGACATGTTTGAATGTGTACGGTTATGGGTGAAGGAAGTGCGTGAGCAAGAGAAACGTGAGAAAGCGCTGATTGATAAAGAGCAACGGAAAAATGATCATGTGAGAGCACAGGAAGCGAAGCGTCGGGAGGAAAGAGAACTGGCGGAGAGACGAGAGAAAGAGCGTAGGTTGCAAGTCTCGGGTCAATATGCTGTCCGCCAGCCACTTTATCCTGTCCTTACTAATCTCGAAGATGATTTTCATTTATTAGATCGCTCTCCGCCCCCTTATGTTGGCGCGTCTGCCCCGAGGTCAAAAGATTCTGGATCGGTTTCGGATAAGGTAGACACGCGGTCCATGTTATCAACTGAGCATATGGGTGAGCTTCGGAAAATTTCTCTTCGTGCGCTTAAGGGCAAGCTATCTCTTACTGAATTATTGGACTTTTTGGAAAGTTGGCGGGATAGAGAAAAGTTGTATTTTGTTGAAACTTTTTCTGATGAAGTGATTACTGCCTTTCGGAAATATTCTGATGTTTTTGAGCCTGATGATGTAGTATCAGATTCTAAAGCATTACGTAATGGTGTCTTTTCTCCCTCTAAGGTACCCGATGCGGTCCGATGGCTGTTTGCATTGCGGGACGCGGCGTTTGAACTCAAAGAGAAAGCATGCCAAAAGACAGGGGAGAAAGAGCAATCGGATTCACACGCCGGCGGGAAACAATCGTCTACCTCCCATTCAGATAAGAGCGAACTAGTGCATGCTAAACCGATGCGAGAGGCGGCACCTTTGTATGTTCCTCCTAAAGGAGCAGGAACTAGTCCAGACATGTCTTCCCCCGATGCTAGGGGATATTTTGTGTATAATTGGGTTTATACTCCCTGGCATAGGACTGATGTTATGGCATTAAAGAATGCATTGCCTGACCCCCGCAAGAATCCAGCGGCCTTTTACGAAGAGGTCGAGGGGGCCTTGAATTCTTGTACTATGACTTTAGCAGATATAGATTTGTTCTTTGGGCTCATTTTACCACCGGATATGTGGCGATCTGTGCGGAAGGTGGATGATCAAGCCGCTTTCAAGGCCAAGTGGTCTGAGATTGAGGATGAGGATAGGGGGAGAAAACCCGCGCAAAAACCGCCCCAGATTATTTTAGATCTCCCTGCTGCTATCTTGACCAAGTTGAAAACAATTATTCCCCCTAAAAAGATTGACTGGAATATGTTAGCCTCGTGTAAACAGAAGGTTGATGAATCAGTTTCAGACTTCTTTACGCGCTTTGAGGAAACATTTCACGATTTCAGTGGTCAGTCGCTTACGGATGATACGGGTCGACACCTTTTTGTTGATAAATATGTGGCGGATTTATTACCGGGAATAGCAGCTCGACTAAAGGCGAGTGAAAGTTCTTGATCCACCTCGTCTCCGGCATCCCTCCTGACTATGGCTCAGTATTATGAGCGTCAGAAACAAGAAGCGAAGGGGAATGAGGAGAAGAAATCGAAAGATTTGAAAACTAAGGTGATGTTAGCACAAGTGTATGGTCCGCCTCGTCGGGGTGTTGAGAGAGGTAGAGGAGGATTTTATGGTCCCCCTTCGGGTCGGTCGGATGTTAATAGAAATCAATGTGCGTATTGTAAACAGCTGGGTCATTGGGCCAGGGATTGTCCGGTACTATATGCACCCCATCAGGGACGTGGTCAGGGACCGTCGAGAGGTAGAGGGGGCTTTTCGAATTTTAGAGGGAATTCCAATGATCGTGCTCGCTTTGAGACTAACGTGCAGCAACGAGATAGACCTAATGTATTTGATCGGCAAAATCAGTATCAAATGTCTGGGAATGACCGTTCTGGGTACCATGATTCGCAGCATGCGTAGGATTGCGTTGGATGGGGGTTGGAATCAGTTGAAGTGCCGGTTGATCAGAGGGGTCCTTATGTTTCAGCAAATGTTCTGGGTTCTACTGATCAGTTCCTAGTTGATACAGGAGCTACTCGCAGTGCGCTGTCCAAACAATTGGTTCCGAGGGCTCCCCCATCTGGCTTAATGGTTACATCGGTAGGGTTTGATGGTACACTCTCTCGAAGCCCTCTATCCTGACCCCTTGCATTTCGTGTTGAACACCTTTCTGCACCTTGTCCGTTTTTGCTTGCCCCGAACACGCCTGACAACATTATGGGTCTTGATATGCTTAAGCACTTCCGAGCTACGATCTGCTGCTCCCCTACTGGAGTACGTGTGATATTAAACGATAATCACCCTATGGCAGAACGGATGTGTGTGGTTGCAGAGGATACTGTGTTAGCTTCTCTCCCTCGTACTTTGTGGGCCACTTCGGATACTGATGTGGGACAGATGGTGATTCCGCCTGTCCACATTAGTGTCCAGGAGGGTGCTGTGTTACCACGCCTCCCTCAGTATCGTATTTCCCAGGAGGGGGAGGAGGCACTCATACAGATTGTGCAGGATTTGATTAAGGTGGGAGTAGTGGAGGAAGTTCCCTACAACGTCTGCAACAGTCCTATTTTACCCATTTTGAAGAAAGATACCGATACTAGGGTTTATCGTTTTATTATTGACTTAAGGGAGGTGAATAAGATAGTGATACCTCAGTATCCAGTGGTTTCTGATATCACAACGTTACTTACTCTGGTCCCACCAACGGCGACCACATTTTCAGTTATCGATTTGAAAAATGCTTTCTTCTCGATTCCTATTCATCCTGATAGCCGGTACCTCTTCGGCTTTACTTTGAATAATCGGTCTTATAGATTTTGTAGAGTCCCTCAGGGTTATACAGAGAGTCCTAGTATTTACAGTCAAGCATTGAAAAGACAATTGGATTCCTTTGTTCTGCCTGATGGTGTAGCCCTTATACAATATGTCGATGACATCTTGTTGGCGGCCGACACTCCTGAGCTGTGTGAGACGTGCACGTTATCCTTGCTTTCCTTTTTGGCATCTCACAATCACAAAGTGTCGAGGAAGAAATTGCAATTCTGTAGACCAAAGGTGACTTATTTGGGTCACCTTTTGTCTAAGGAGGGGCGTGCACTCACACCAGATCGTATTCAAGCAATTTTGGACACGCCAGTACCTTCCACACAGAAGGACGTGCGTGCATTTTTCGGTCTTGCTTCTTTCTGTAGGCAATGGATATTGGGGTTCTCACACATAGCTAAGCCATTGTTAGCACTTTTGACAAAAGATACCCCAATTCCTCTGCCCTGGTCAAATGAGTGTGAAATTGCCTTTCAGCAATTGCGACAAGCCCTTTGTTCAGCACCAGTGTTAGGGACCCCTGATTATACGAAGCCCTTTACATTGTATGTACATGAGAAAGATGGATGTGCATTATCAGTTTTAGTGCAGATGCACGGCGACAAGCAGCGCCCTTGTGCATATTTTTCGGCTGTACTTGATCCTGTTGCCCGAGCATTGCCTGGTTGTTTTCGCTCGGTTGCGGCGACAGCTGTGTCAATACGCCAAAGCGAGGGAATTGTGTTATCTCATAAGCTGTGGGTATTAGTTCCCCATGCTGTTGATGCCCTGCTTAATCAGACAAAGATGCAGCACTTGACCAGTGCTCGTCTAACGGGATATGAGTTGACGCTTTTGGCTCCTCATATTACGTTAAAGAGGTGTGCAACGTTAAATTCAGCCACATTGTTGCCGTTCCCGGAAACTCATTCTGAAGCACGAAAAGCACATGACTGTATTCTTGTGACTGAGGAGCAGACAAAGGGTCGTATTGATCTCCAGGATACGCCCTTTACAGATGTAGATGGAGAACTATGGGTGGACGGATCATGCCTGAAGCTACCAGATGGTACGACTTCATCAGCGTATGCAATTACCACATTACAAACAATAGTGGAGACAGCACGCATACCGCAGAGATCAGCTCAGGCAGCGGAACTGATAGCATTAACACGAGCATGTGAGCTCAGTGCAGGATTGTGTGTGAATGTTTATACAGATAGCCGCTATGCCTTCGGAGTAGCGCACGATTTTGGCCTACTCTGGAAGGAGAGAGGGTTTCTAACGTCACATGGAACACAGATAATGTATGGAGAGTTAGTTCACAACCTTTTGACTGCATTAACATATCCAAAGAAGATTGCTATAGTTAAATGTAGTGCCCATAAAAAGGTGGTTGATAAAGCTGGAGAAGGGAATGCTTTGGCAGACCGGGTGGCACGAGAGACTGCGATGCAGCCTGGCTCCACTGCAATGTATGTTGTGAAGTCACAGGCAGAAAGATGGCACGATGATAGGAGAGAAGTGCTGGAGATACAGAGGACCGCTTCCGATAAGGAACGGGAGCAATGGTCCAATGATGGAGAATTAGATGATGAAGGGTGTTGGAGAAATAAGCAGATGGATAAATGGAAGTTACCCACAGCTTTTGTACAACCTATGGTTCAGATGGCACATGGACTAGCGCATGTCGGAGCTTCCGCAATTGTCAAATTACTCACACGAGTTTGGGAGCATCCGGAGATCGCTAGTACGGCAAAGAGGGTAGTGCAGACCTGCATGATTTGCCTGAGGCATAACCCCGGAAAGGGTACACGAGCTCCAGCAGGAGGATTTGCAACACCCACTGCACCCTTTGAGGTTTTGCAGATGGATTACATTCAGCTTGAGCGCTGTAACAATCTGAAGTATGTTCTAGTAGTGGTTTGTGCCTTCAGCAAATGGGTTGAGGCGTACCCTACGAAAGACAATACTGCAATGACTACAGCCAAGATGCTATTGAAAGAGTTCTTTCCTCGATATGGTGTTTGTAGATTGTTGTGGAGTGATAACGGACCTCATTTTATAGCAGACGTTATCAAGTATGTCCTGAAAGGACTAGGAATTACCCAGAAGTTTCATGCAGTGTTTCACCCTCAGTCTGCGGGATTAGTTGAGAAATATAACGGTACTTTGAAGCTTAAGCTCGCTAAGATCCAAGCTTCGACTTCTTTGACTTGGCCAGACGCTTTACCACTGGCATTATTGTCAATTAGATTGATACCGCATTCTCGGACCGGTCTCACGCCATACGAGATCGTGTTTGGACGCCCAATGAATATTTGGTGTCCACCGAAACCGAAGTCAGTGTATGATGTACCTTGTGTAATGATGAATGATTATCTGGCTCAGTTAACGGATAATTTGGTTTCTATTCATCAACAGGTTCGAGAAGCGCTCCCTGATCGGTCCACAGGTGAAGGTCATAACCTCCGGCCTGGAGACCATGTCATGATCAAGGTGTTTGAAAGGACGAACAGTCGAGATGGGTTGGTCCTGAGCAAGTCTTGCTCGCAACGAGGACTGCTGTGCGAGTCTCCAATCGGAAGAACTGGATCCACTCCTTGCACTGTCGTAAAGTGCCACCTGGATTAGTGGAGCCTGCTGAATTGACCGACCATCGAGAAATCCTGACTGCAGAGAAAGGCCGTGCTGTGGAACCGAACGACACTGAGGAGCTCTTCCCGGACCAAGCAATTCCTGGAGGAGGAAGATATCATCTCAGACCGAGGAAGTGATTTCTTTCTGTATCAGGACACGTTGTCAGAACGGCCCTTAGGTTAGTGAAACGGAGGGCCAATGAGGCAAGGGGGGGGGATCAGCCCTGCATTAGTGTAGTGACACCCGTCTTGGCCCGCTGGTGAAGAAATCAACGGCTGCCTAAGGGGAAGAGTTCTGACAACCTTTTAGTTTCAGGAAGATATTGACTTTTACTATAAAATGGAGAAGAAGAAGATTTTTTGTGTGACAAGCTTTATTATCATTGTAGCCATTGTTGGTATAACCACGTGGTTTGTTGAGGATGTGACTCCTGCCCGTGAGTTACTTGTTTTGACTACTCCAGTGCCTGAGGAGCACTACTTTTATACCCTTCCGTATCAAGAACTGAAGCATCGTCAGTCTTATTTGAATAATACTTTTATCCAGATGTTGCATCATACCCATGTTGCTACAAATGCTACGAACTGTTGGATATGTGGTATGATGCCAGCTCATCAGAAGAAAGGAGGAACGCCGTTCATACCTCTTCCTTTCTCTCATAATGGCTCTTGTAGAGCATGGTATACTTTGCTTTTTGCCACTCGGAAACCTACAGTGGGACGACTACTTTTTAGACTTAATAGGGAATGTCATCAAGATAAAGAAGGCTATCCACAAGCGAATGGGACAATATGGGAGTGGGAAGAATATCGACCAGACAATGAATCAATCTCCTATATCTTCACGAACACCAGAGACACTGCAGGGAATGAACAATTTGTGATTCAAGTGGCACAAGCTCAAGCGGACCTGTGTGTTCAGAGTGTGGGTCATATTCCTGTTGGTGTTAGTGACTGTATTATTGTTTTGAATATAGATGGATTAAATAATAGTACTTTCTTAGCTTCCCATAATACATATTTCGTATGTGGGAATAAGGGTTATTATCGCTTACCAGCCGGCTGGTCCGGAGTATGTTATGTAGCGTTCTTATTACCCCCTGTATTCTTAGCGCCTGCATCCTATAATAAAGATTTGAAGTTATTGAACAATGTAACTGTAAATAGGTATAAACGTACTCTATCTATTGATGATGTTGACCAAACTGACACTAGCTTACAGCAGTATGTTGATTTTAACTTAGGATAGTTTTTCTTTGTTGGAGCTGCTCTAAATAGTAGGAAGGTTCGACGATTAACAAGAGTTGTAGAGGCTGTAACGAATCAAGCTGCTGTTGCTCTTGGGAATCTTACGGAAGAATTACAAATAACTAGAATTGTTGCGTTACAGAATCGTATGGTATTAGATGTTATGTTAGCAGACAGAGGTGGAGCGTGTAGAATTATCGGAAGTAGTTGTTGTCTATTTATTCCTGACCACACGCCATCAGTCTATAACGCTATTAATAAATTGCATAAAATCGCAGCTGAAATTCATACAGAAAATGGCACCTGGACCTTTTCTGGATGGTTTTGGGCATTGATTACTACATGGGGATGGAAAGTTTTAACTGGTCTCTGTATTATTGTAGCAGTTCTGTTTTCCTGTTGCATCTGTGTTCAGTGTGGTCCTTTACTCTGTTCTTTATGTGTGTCATTCTGTATTCCTGATAAGAAAGCTATTGCCAATGTTACCTATCAGAAACATTTAAACAAAGAGGTGGAAGAGATGATGAAAATTGACATACATGATGATTATCCCAACAAGCCGAATGTCTTCAGTAAATGCTGAAAGGGTCGTCTGCTGAAAATTAAAACAGCGATATGATTAAGCATTCACTAAAGACATGAATTCTCTCTAGTTAAAACATGTTTCTTGTCTTATGTTAACTAATGTCCGGACTCCATTTTGTATTGTCATGTCTCCACGTGCTTTGCACGAGAAGAGTCCTACCTTTTCGCTAGTTGCTCTTGTAATCTGCCTAGTAACAGTCTATAAATAGCTCCTTTGTCCGTCTGGCGCATGTCCAGACTTGACCACATCTGTTATCAGTTAGTCCTTGTTTGACCATGTTTTCGCTGGCTCAGGAAATTGTTAACTCCGCCCATTTATTGATCTTGTATCGAAAATGTCCATAAATGGTAATGAATTTTGCTCTATGTTGTATCCACCCACTTATGAGCCCCTCTGTTGTGTATAAAAGGGGACCGCGTACGCAAGTTCTTTGTGCTACACTATGCAATACTGAAGAGTGTTGTGTAGGTTGTAGGACCACCCTTAAGGGTTAATAAACTCTGTCTTTGTATTTGCAGTTTCCGTACCAACTTCCTTCTAGCATTTGTTACAGGAGAGTGAACCCTTGTATTCTGCGGGCCTAGCTGGGGCCTGTATTCATCACTGTGGTGGAAATGACCTAGGCACTTTAACTGGGGTAGGTCTGGAAATGCTTGTTAAGGACACCTTTGTGCAATTGATGTCACTTTTTCCACAAACTACCTTTGTATATTCTAATATATGCCAAAGGCAAAAGTGGAACTGGTCCAACCAATATTGTCCACAGATTGACAAAGCAAGAAAGCACGTCAATAAGTCTGTTTCTGCTTTCCTCAGAGACTATGGTATGGGTTCTATATACCACAACAACTTGCGTTACAACATGCAAGGCATTTATAGAGGAGACGGTGTACATTTCACTGATGAAGGGAACAGAGTCTTCCTCTTGAACTTTAGACTCTGCATCGGTACTTACTTGTAGGTACAAAAAATCACTCAATGAACACAACGGCTCTTTTTAGAGCCAACTAACATCTAAACACTTACACTTGATTTTTAAATCTATTTTATTATGAATTTTTTGCCGTCGTGTGAGCACCGTGCGCTCACGGTGCGCGCACCCCGCGATTTTTTGAAAAAAAAAGAAATTTTTTTTTTCCATCCTTCGGGATCCTTCAGGGAACTCCTGACAAAGGCTAGGGGGTCAGGAACTGTCTACCCTGCCCCCTTTTCACGTTCTCCACCTTTCATTTAAATGGAAACACACATTTCTATTGGTTTCAAATTTCAACCCTTTCCAAAGGATTCCTACCCCCAACATGACTTCTGCCTGCAGATAATGGAACACTGGTGTTAGCAGAGAGGTCAGAAGTTCAGCACACAATGTTTCTAATCCAAAGAGAAAGATTGCTTGACTTTTCAAACCTAACAGCAAATCCAAAGTAATGTAAACATACAGCCTAGTTTTTAGTGTTGAGTGGTCTGAAACAGCCAATGAGTTGTATGTAAGCCTCCATTTTACAACTATCTTTCATTTCATATTGCCATTCTACTGAAAGACACCTTCTGAGTGCATCCAGGTCTCCTCCTCACTCCCTGAAGTAGACTGATGTTCTGCGATTTTCAAGTAAAATTGATAGCTGTTCAGCTCCTTGACCAAGAAATAAGAAGAAATAGTGAGGGGAGTGGCAAGGCATTTATAGAGGAGACGGTGTACATTTCACAGATGAAGGGAACAGAAGATTCTGGAAGAGAAACTACTATGAACGAATGCTTTTGAGTGCATCCAGATCTCCTCCTCACTCCCTGAAGTACAGTGTCTTCCTCTTGAACTTTAGACTCTGCATCGGTACTTACTTGTAGGTACAAAATATCACTCAATGAACACAACGGCTCTTTTTAGAGCCAACCAACATCTAAACACTTACACTTGATTTTTTAATCTATTTTTTAATGAATTTTTTTGCCGCCGTGCGCGCACTGTGCGCGCACGGTGCGCGCACCCCGCGATTTAAAAAAAAATATTGTTTTTTCGCCCTTCGGGATCCTTCAGGGACCCCCTGACAAAGGCTAGGGGGTCAGGAACTCTCTACCCTGCCCCCTTTTCATGTTCTCCACCTTTCTTTTTCACTGTCACACACAAAATGGCGTCCAACACTTCCTGCTTTCGACCGATTCGAACGTTGACTGACATCTAACCACCAATCAGAATTACGCTCGATGTCATTTGGGATGTCATCAGTGATGTCATCAGTGATGTCACTGACCATGTCATGAATGATGCAATATGTGACATCATCAGCAGTCGATTGTGGGCGCGCGAGTTATAGTGAGTACAACTAACTATAACAGAGGAATTTCAATGGTTTTGTACGAGTGAAATGTCCAGCTAACTATAACAGCCCTGAAACCTATGGTTTTTTCAGTGATTTTCTAAGGTTTTTTAAATGCTAATTCCTAACTATAACATGTCTGAAACCTATTGTTTTTTCAGTGAATTTCGAAGGTTTTTTAAATTATATTTTTTAAATGTAATAATAGTTATATGTATTTTTTATACTGATTTTTACAGTTTTTTAACTGTTTATTTTTACATATTTTATGTTTTAAATTACATTACATATTTTTAATATAAATGGAAATAAAAATGTTTTTTAAAATATTAAAACTGAAATATTGTTTATTTAGTTGACTGTATAAGTGCAGAACTATAAGTGTGTTGCTTAGTTAGGATACTGCATGCATAGTGGATAGGGGTTTGAAGCAGTCCAGGTGCTAATGCCTGGCTGGCTGAATGCGTACTTGGATACTGACTGAATGATTAGAGTACTGCAAGGAGAGTGCCTGGGTGAAATTATAATTGTTAGAATTACTTTTCAGAATCAGTACTGGGCTGAAAGATGCAGCACTGAGGTGTCTCCTAATAACAGGTGAGTAAATCGGAATTTGTAGTGCGGCTGATTTTAGATGAATATTTTAAAGTTCCAAAACTGCACACTTAGAAAAATTTCAAAGTTAAACCAGTCAATGATAGCCTATGGAAGGAAATTCAAGTTACTGGTAAGTACGGTTAGAATTAATTTTCAGGATCAGTACTGGGCTCAAAGATGCAGCACTGAGGTCTCTCAATGTTCACAGGAGTACTATTAAACAGGAACAGGGGTGGGAGCAAACCGCTTCAAATCCCATCAAGGTTCACCGCTGGCATTATAGTAAATGCAGTTTCAGTTACTTGCTTGCTTCAAGACTGTTCGAGTGATTCGCCACAGTTGGCGCAGATAGTGCTGATCTTTAGACACATGGTTCTGGTTCTTTAACCATCATCAGTAGAGATTACAGTCTTTCAAATGTGGAGTTTGCTGAATAGGCTGCCAACATCTTTCTCAGGTCAGGTACCTCTCACAGGCATGCAGGAGCTTCATGCACGAGCTTTTCAGCTCAATGACTAACGGGAATACTATTAAACAGGAACAGGGGTGGTAGCACACCGCTTTACCTCCCAGCAAGGTTCACCCCTAGCATTGTGGTAAATGCAATTTCGGTTACTTGCTTGCTTCAAGAGTGTTCGAGTGTTTCGCCACAGTTGGCACAGATAGTGCTGATCTCTAGACACATGTTTCTGATTCTTTAACCGCCATCAGTAGAGATTACAGTCTTTGAAATCTGGGGTTTGCTGAGTAGGCTGCCAACATCTTTCTCAGGTCAGGTACCTCTCACAGGCATGCGGGTGATTCATCCACGAGCTTGTCAGCTCAATGACTCACAGGAGTACTATTAAACAGGAACAGGGGTGGGAGCACACAATTTCACCTCCCAGCAACGTTCGCCCCTGACATTGTGGTAATTGCAGTTTCAGTTACTTGCTTGCTTCAAGAGTGTTCAAGTGCTTCGCCACAGTTGGCGCAGATTCGTGCTGATCTCTAGACACGTGTTTCTGGTTCTTTAACCATCATCAGTAGAGATTACAGTCTTTCAAATGTGGGGTTTACTGAGTAGGCTGCCAACATCTTTCTCAGGTCAGGTACCTCTCACAGGCATGCGGGTGCTTCATCCACAAGCTCGTCTGCTCAATGACTCATGGGAGTACTATTAAACAGGAACAGGGGTGGGTGCACACCGCTTCACCTCCCAGCAAGGTTCGCCCCTGGTATTGTGGTAAATGCAGTTTCAGTTACTTGCTTGCTTCAAGAGTGTTCGAGTGTTTTGCCACAGTTGGCGCAGATAGTGATGATCTCTAGACACGTGTTTCTGTTTCTTTAACCGTCATCAGAAGAGATTACAGTCTTTCAAATGTGGAGTTTGCTGAGTAGGCTGCGTAAATCTTTCTCAGGTCAGGTACCTCTCAAAGGCATGCGAGTGCTTCATCCACAAGCTTGTCAGCTCAATGACTCACGGGAGAACTATTAAACAGGAACAGGGGTGGGAGCACACCGCTTCACCTTCCAGCAAGGTTTGCACCCTGGCATTGTGGTAAATGAGGATTCCGTTACTTGCTTGCTTTAAGAGTGTTTGAGTGTTTCTCCACAGTTGGCGCAGATAGTGTGAATCTCTAGACACGTGTTTCTGGTTCTTTAACCGTCATCAGTAGAAATTACAGTTTTTCAAATGTGGGGTTTGCTGTGTAGGCTGCCAACATCTTTCTCAGGTCAGGTACCTCTCACAGGCATGCGGGTGCTTCATCCACGAGCTCATCAGCACAATCACTCAAGGGAGTACTTTTAAACAGGAACAGGGGTGGGAGCACACCACTTCACCTCCAAGCAAGGTTTGCCTCTGGCATTGTGGTAAATGCAGTTTCAGTTACTTGCTTGCTTCAAGAGTATTTGAGTGTTTCGCCACAGTTGGCGCAGATAGTGCAGATCTCTAGGTATGTGTTTCTGGTTCTTTAACCGTCATCAGTAGAGATTACAGATTTTCAAATGTGGGGTTTGCTGTGTAGGCTGCCAACATCTTTCTCAGGTCAGGTACGTCTCACAGGCATGCGGGTGCTTCATCCATGAGCTCGCAGCTCAATGACTCACTGGAGAACTATTATACAGGAACAGGGGTGGGAGCACACCGCTTCACCTCCCAGGAAGGTTCACGCCTGGCATTGTGGTAAATGCAGTTTCGTTTACTTGCTTGCTTCAAGAGCGTTCGAGTGTTTCACCACAGTTGGTGCAGATAGTGCTGATCTCTAGACACGTGTTTCTGGTTCTTTAACCGTCATCGGTAGAGATTACAGTCTTTGAAATTTGGGGTTTTCTGATTAGGATACCAACATCTTTCTCAGGTCAGGTACCTCTCACAGGCATGCGGGTGCTTTATCCACGAGCTCGTCAGCTCAATGACTCATGGGAGTACTACTAAACAGGAACAGGGGTGGGAGCACACCGCTTCTCCTACCAGCAAGGTTCGCCCCTGACATTGTGGTAAATGCAGTTTCAGTTACTTGCTTGCTTCAAGAGTGTTCCAGTGTTTCGCCACAGTTGGCGCAGATAGTGCTGATCTCTAGACACGTGGTTCTGGTTCTTTAACCGTCATCGGTAGAGATTACAGTCTTTGAAATTTGGGGTTTTCTGATTAGGCTACCAACATCTTTCTCAGGTCAGGTACCTCTCACAGGCATGCGGGTGCTTTATCCACGAGCTCGTCAGCTCAATGACTCATGGGAGTACTACTAAACAGGAACAGGGGTGGGAGCACACCGCTTCACCTCCCTGCAAGGTTCGCCCCTGGCATTGTGATAAATTCATTTTCGGTTACTTGCTTGCTTCAAGAGTGTTCGAGTGTTTCGCCACAGTTGGCGCAGATAGTGCTGATCTCTAGTCACGTGTTTCTGGTTCTTTAAGCGTCATCAGTAGAGATTACAGTCTTTCAAATGTGGGTTTGCAGAGTAGGCTGCTAACATCTTTCTCAGGTCTGGTACCTCTCACAGGCAAGTGGGTGCTTCATTCACAAGCTCGTCAGCTCAATGACTCACCATAGTACTATTAAACAGGAACAGGGGTGGGAGCAGACCGCTTCACCTCCCAGCAAGGTTCGCCCCTGGCATTGTGGTAAATGCAGTTTCTGTTACTTGCTTGCTTCCAGTGTGTTTCATTATTTCTTCACAGTTAGCGAAGATAGTGCTGATCTCTAGACATGTGTTTCTGGTTCTTTAACCTTCATAAGTAGAGATTACAGTCTTTAAAATCTGGGGTTTGCTGAGAAGGCTGCCAACATCTTTCTCAGGTCAGGTACCTCTCACAGACATGCGGGTGCTTCATCCACCAGATCGTCAACTCAATGACTCATGGGAGTACTATTAAACAGGAACAGGGGTGGGAGCACAACGCTTCACCTCCCAGCAAGGTTCACCCCTGGCTTTGTGGTAAATGCAGTTTCAGTTACTTGCTTGCATCAAGAGTGTTGGATTGTTTCGCCACAGTTGGCGCCGATAGTTCTGATCTCTAAACACGTGGTTCTGGTTCTTTAACCGTCATCAGTAGAGATTACAGTCCTTCAAATGTGGAGTTTGCTAAGTAGGCTCCCAACATGTTTCTCAGGTCAGGTACCTCTCGAAGGCATGCGGGTGCTTCATCCACGAGCTCGTCAGCTCAATGACTCACCATAGTACTATTAAACAGGAACAGGGGTGGGAGCAGACCGCTTCACCTCCCAGCAAGGTTCGCCCCTGGCATTGTGGTAAATGCAGTTTCTGTTACTTGCTTGCTTCCAGTGTGTTTCATTATTTCTTCACAGTTAGCGAAGATAGTGCTGATCTCTAGACATGTGTTTCTGGTTCTTTAACCTTCATCAGTAGAGATTACAGTCTTTGAAATCTTGGGTTTGCTGAGTAGGCTGCCAACATCTTTCTCAGGTCAGGTACCTCTCTCAGGCATGCAGGTGCTTCATCCATGAGCTTGTCAGCTGAATGACTCACAGGAGTACTATTAAACAAGGGTGGGAGCACACAGTTTCACCTCCCAGCAACGTTCGCCCCTGACATTGTGGTAATTGCAGTTTCAGTTACTTGCATGCTTCAAGAGTGTTCGAGTGTTTCGCCACAGTTGGAGCAGATAGTGATAATCTCAAGACGCGTGTTTCTGGTTCTTTAACCGTTATCAGTAGAGATTACAGTCTTTCAAATGTGGGGTTTGCTGAGTAGGCTGCCAACATCTTTCTCAGGTCAGGTACCTCTCACAGGCATGCAGGTGCTTCATCCACTAGCTCATCTACTCAATTACGCATGGGAGAACTATTAAACAGGAACAGGGGTGGGAGCACACCGCTTCACCTCCCAGAAAGGTTCGCCCCTGGTATTGTGGTAAATGCAGTTTCAGTTACTTGCTTGCTTCAAGAGTGTTCGAGTGCTTCGCCACAGTTGGCGCAGATAGTGCTGATCTCTAGACACGTGTTTCTGGTTCTTTAACCGTCATCAGTAGAAATTACAGTTTTTCAAATGTGGGGTTTGCTGTGTAGGCTGCCAACATCTTTCTCAGGTCAGGTACCTCTCACAGGCATGCGGGTGCTTCATCCACGAGCTCATCAGCACAATCACTCAAGGGAGTACTTTTAAACAGGAACAGGGGTGGGAGCACACCACTTCACCTCCAAGCAAGGTTCGCCTCTGGCATTGTGGTAAATGCAGTTTCAGTTACTTGCTTGCTTCAAGAGTATTTGAGTGTTTCGCCACAGTTGGCGCAGATAGTGCAGATCTCTAGGTATGTGTTTCTGGTTCTTTAACCGTCATCAGTAGAGATTACAGATTTTCAAATGTGGGGTTTGCTGTGTAGGCTGCCAACATCTTTCTCAGGTCAGGTACGTCTCACAGGCATGCGGGTGCTTCATCCATGAGCTCGCAGCTCAATGACTCACTGGAGAACTATTATACAGGAACAGGGGTGGGAGCACACCGCTTCACCTCCCAGGAAGGTTCACGCCTGGCATTGTGGTAAATGCAGTTTCGTTTACTTGCTTGCTTCAAGAGCGTTCGAGTGTTTCACCACAGTTGGTGCAGATAGTGCTGATCTCTAGACACGTGTTTCTGGTTCTTTAACCGTCATCGGTAGAGATTACAGTCTTTGAAATTTGGGGTTTTCTGATTAGGATACCAACATCTTTCTCAGGTCAGGTACCTCTCACAGGCATGCGGGTGCTTTATCCACGAGCTCGTCAGCTCAATGACTCATGGGAGTACTACTAAACAGGAACAGGGGTGGGAGCACACCGCTTCTCCTACCAGCAAGGTTCGCCCCTGACATTGTGGTAAATGCAGTTTCAGTTACTTGCTTGCTTCAAGAGTGTTCCAGTGTTTCGCCACAGTTGGCGCAGATAGTGCTGATCTCTAGACACGTGGTTCTGGTTCTTTAACCGTCATCGGTAGAGATTACAGTCTTTGAAATTTGGGGTTTTCTGATTAGGCTACCAACATCTTTCTCAGGTCAGGTACCTCTCACAGGCATGCGGGTGCTTTATCCACGAGCTCGTCAGCTCAATGACTCATGGGAGTACTACTAAACAGGAACAGGGGTGGGAGCACACCGCTTCACCTCCCTGCAAGGTTCGCCCCTGGCATTGTGATAAATTCATTTTCGGTTACTTGCTTGCTTCAAGAGTGTTCGAGTGTTTCGCCACAGTTGGCGCAGATAGTGCTGATCTCTAGTCACGTGTTTCTGGTTCTTTAAGCGTCATCAGTAGAGATTACAGTCTTTCAAATGTGGGTTTGCAGAGTAGGCTGCTAACATCTTTCTCAGGTCTGGTACCTCTCACAGGCAAGTGGGTGCTTCATTCACAAGCTCGTCAGCTCAATGACTCACCATAGTACTATTAAACAGGAACAGGGGTGGGAGCAGACCGCTTCACCTCCCAGCAAGGTTCGCCCCTGGCATTGTGGTAAATGCAGTTTCTGTTACTTGCTTGCTTCCAGTGTGTTTCATTATTTCTTCACAGTTAGCGAAGATAGCGCTGATCTCTAGACATGTGTTTCTGGTTCTTTAACCTTCATAAGTAGAGATTACAGTCTTTAAAATCTGGGGTTTGCTGAGAAGGCTGCCAACATCTTTCTCAGGTCAGGTACCTCTCACAGACATGCGGGTGCTTCATCCACCAGATCGTCAACTCAATGACTCATGGGAGTACTATTAAACAGGAACAGGGGTGGGAGCACAACGCTTCACCTCCCAGCAAGGTTCACCCCTGGCTTTGTGGTAAATGCAGTTTCAGTTACTTGCTTGCATCAAGAGTGTTGGATTGTTTCGCCACAGTTGGCGCCGATAGTTCTGATCTCTAAACACGTGGTTCTGGTTCTTTAACTGTCATCAGTAGAGATTACAGTCCTTCAAATGTGGAGTTTGCTAAGTAGGCTCCCAACATGTTTCTCAGGTCAGGTACCTCTCGAAGGCATGCGGGTGCTTCATCCACGAGCTCGTCAGCTCAATGACTCACCATAGTACTATTAAACAGGAACAGGGGTGGGAGCAGACCGCTTCACCTCCCAGCAAGGTTCGCCCCTGGCATTGTGGTAAATGCAGTTTCTGTTACTTGCTTGCTTCCAGTGTGTTTCATTATTTCTTCACAGTTAGCGAAGATAGTGCTGATCTCTAGACATGTGTTTCTGGTTCTTTAACCTTCATCAGTAGAGATTACAGTCTTTGAAATCTTGGGTTTGCTGAGTAGGCTGCCAACATCTTTCTCAGGTCAGGTACCTCTCTCAGGCATGCAGGTGCTTCATCCATGAGCTTGTCAGCTGAATGACTCACAGGAGTACTATTAAACAAGGGTGGGAGCACACAGTTTCACCTCCCAGCAACGTTCGCCCCTGACATTGTGGTAATTGCAGTTTCAGTTACTTGCATGCTTCAAGAGTGTTCGAGTGTTTCGCCACAGTTGGAGCAGATAGTGATAATCTCAAGACGCGTGTTTCTGGTTCTTTAACCGTTATCAGTAGAGATTACAGTCTTTCAAATGTGGGGTTTGCTGAGTAGGCTGCCAACATCTTTCTCAGGTCAGGTACCTCTCACAGGCATGCAGGTGCTTCATCCACTAGCTCATCTACTCAATTACTCATGGGAGAACTATTAAACAGGAACAGGGGTGGGAGCACACCGCTTCACCTCCCAGAAAGGTTCGCCCCTGGTATTGTGGTAAATGCAGTTTCAGTTACTTGCTTGCTTCAAGAGTGTTCGAGTGCTTCGCCACAGTTGGCGCAGATAGTGCTGATCTCTACACACGTGTTTCTGGTTCTTTAACCATCATCAGTAGATATTACAGTCTTTCAAATGTGGGGTTTACGGAGTAGGCTGCCAACATCTTTCTCAGTTCAGGTACCTCTCACAGGCATGCGGTTGCTTCATCCACGAGCTCGTCTGCTCAATGACTCATGGGAGTACTATTAAACAGGAACAGGGGTGGGAGCACACCGTTCACCTCCCAGCAAAGTTCGCCCCTGGCATTGTGATAAATGCAGTTTCAGTGACTTGCTTGCTTCAAGAGTGTTCGAGTGTTTCGCACAGTTGTCGCAGATAGTGCTGATCTCTAGACACGTGCTTCTGGTTCTTTAACCCTCATCAGTAGAGATTACAGTCTATCAAATCTGGGGTTTGCTGAGTAGGCTGCCAACATCTTTCTCAGGTCAGGTACCTCTCACAGGCATGCGGATGCTTCATCCACGAGCTTGACAGCTCAATGACTCACTGGACAACTATTAAACAGAAACAGGGGCTGGAGGACGTCACTTCACCTCCCAGCAAGGTTCGCCTCTGGCATTGTGGTAAATGCTGTTTCAGTTACTTGCTTGCTTTAAGAGTGTTCCAGTGTTTCGCGACAGTTGGCGCAGATAGTGCTGATCTCTAGACACATGTTTCTGGTTCTTTAACCGTCATCAGAAGAGATTACAGTCTATCAAATGTGGAGTTTGCTGAGTAGGCTGTGTAAATCTTTCTCAGGTCAGGTATCTCTCAAAGGCATGCAAGTGCTACATCCACAAGCTTGTCAGCTCAATGACTCAAGGGAGTACTATTAAACAGGAACAGGGGTGGGAGCACACCGCTTTACCTTCCAGCAAGGTTCGCACTCTGGCATTGTGGTAAAAGCAGTTTCAGTTACTTGCTTGCTTTAAGAGTGTTTGAGTGTTTCGCCACAGTTGGCGCAGATAGTGCGAATCTCTAGACAAGTGTTTCTGGTTCTTTAACCGTCATCAGTAGAAATTACAGTTTTTCAAATGTGGGGTTTGCTGTGTAGGCTGCCAACATCTTTCTCAGGTCAGGTACCTCTCACAGGCATGCGGGTGCTTCATCCACGAGCTCATCAGCACAATCACTCACGGGAGTACTTTTAAACAGGAACAGGGGTGGGAGCACACCACTTCACCTCCAAGCAAGGTTCGCCTCTGGCATTGTGGTAAATGCAGTTTCAGTTACTTGCTTGCTTCAAGAGTATTTGAGTGTTTCGCCACAGTTGGCGCAGATAGTGCTGATCTCCAGGTATGTGTTTCTGGTTCTTTAACCGTCATCAGTAGAGATTACAGATTTTCAAATGTGGGGTTTGCTGTGTAGGCTGCCAACATCTTTCTCAGGTCAGGTACGTCTCACAGGCATGCGGGTGCTTCATCCATGAGCTCGTCAGCTCAATGACTCACTGGAGAACTATTATACAGGAACAGGGGTGGGAGCACACCGCTTCACCTCCCAGGAAGGTTCACGCCTGGCATTGTGGTAAATGCAGTTTCGTTTACTTGCTTGCTTCAAGAGTGTTCGAGTGTTTCACCACAGTTGGTGCAGATAGTGCTGATCTCTAGACACGTGTTTCTGGTTCTTTAACCGTCATCGGTAGAGATTACAGTCTTTGAAATTTGGGGTTTTCTGATTAGGCTACCAACATCTTTCACAGGTCAGGTACCTCTCACAGGCATGCGGGTGCTTTATCCACGAGCTCGTCAGCTCAATGACTCATGGGAGTACTACTAAACAGGAACAGGGGTGGGAGCACACCGCTTCTCCTACCAGCAAGGTTCGCCCCTGACATTGTGGTAAATGCAGTTTCAGTTACTTGCTTGCTTCAAGAGTGTTCCAGTGTTTCGCCACAGTTGGCGCAGATAGTGCTGATCTCTAGACACGTGGTTCTGGTTCTTTAGCTGTCATAGGGAGAGATTACAGTCTTTCAAATGTGAGGTTTGCTGAGTAGACTGCCAACATCTTTCTCAGGTCAGATACCTCTCACAGGCATGCGGTGCTTCATCCACGAGCTCGTCAGCTCAATGACTCATGGGAGTACTATTAAACTGGAACAGGGGTGGGAGCACAACGCTTCACCTCCATGCAAGGTTCACCCCTGGCATTGTGGTAAATGCAGTTTCAGTTACTTGCTTGCATCAAGAGTGTTCGATTGTTTCGCCACAGTTGGCGCCGATAGTTCTGATCTCTAAACACGTGGTTCTGGTTCTTTAACCGTCATCAGTAGAGATTATGGTCTTTGAAATTTGGGGTTTGCTGAGTAGGCTTCCAACATCTTTCTCAGGTCTGGTACCTCTCACAGGCATGCGGGTGCTTCATCCATGAGCTCGTCAGCTCAATGACTCACAAGAGTACTATTAAACAGGAACAGGGGTGGGAGCAGACCGCTTCACCTCCCAGCAAGGTTCGCCCCTGGCATTGTGGTAAATGCAGTTTCAGTTACTTGCTTGCTTCAAGAGTGTTTGACAGTTTCGCAACAGTTGTTGCAGATAGTGCTGATCTCTAGACATGTGTTTCTGGTTCTTTAACCCTCATCAGTAGAGATTACAGTCTTTGAAATTTGGGGTTTGATGAGTAGGCTGCCAACATCTTTCTCAGGTCAGGTACGTCTCACAGGCATGCGGGTGCTTCATCCATGACCTCGTCAGCTCAATGACTCACAGGAGTACTATTAAACAGGAACAGGGGTGGGAGCACACTGCTTCACCTACCAGCAAGGTTCTCCCCTGACATTGTGGTAAATGCAGCTTCAGTTACTTGCTTGCTTCAACAGTGTTCCAGTGTTTCGCCACAGTTGGCGTGGATATTGCTGATCTCTAGACACATGGTTCTAGTTCTTTAACTGTCATAAGGAGAGATTTCAGTCTTTCAAAAGTGAGGTTTGCTGAGTAGGCTGCCAACATCTTTCTCAGATCAGGTACCTCTCACAGGCATGCGGTGCTTAATCCACAAGCTCGTCAGCTCAATGACTCATGGGAGTACTACTATACAGGAACAGGGGTGGGAGCAGACCGCTGCACCTCCCAGCAAGGTTCGCCCCTGGCATTGTGATAAATGCTGTTTCAGTTACTTGCTTTCTTCAAGTGTGTTCGATTGTTTCTCTACAGTTGGCGCAGATAGTGCTGATCTCTAGACATGTGTTTCTGGTTCTTTAACCGTCATCAGTAGAGATTACAGTCTTTAAAATCTGGGGTTTTCTGAGAAGGCTGCCAACATCTTTCTCTGGTCAGGTACCTCTCACAGGCATGCGGGTGCTTCATCCACCAGATCGTCAACTCAATGACTCATGGGAGTACTATTAAACAGGAACAGGGGTGGGAGAACAACGCTTCACCTCCCAGCAAGGTTCACCCCTGGCATTGTGGTAAATGCAGTTTCAGTTACTTGCTTGCATCAAGAGTGTTCGATTGTTTCGCCACAGTTGGCGCCGATAGTTCTGATCTCTAAACACGTGGTTCTGGTTCTTTAACCGTCATCAGTAGAGATTATGGTCTTTGAAATTTGGGGTTTGCTGAGTAGGCTTCCAACATCTTTCTCAGGTCTGGTACCTCTCACAGGCATGCGGGTGCTTCATCCATGAGCTCGTCAGCTCAATGACTCACAAGAGTACTATTAAACAGGAACAGGGGTGGGAGCAGACCGCTTCACCTCCCAGCAAGGTTCGCCCCTGGCATTGTGGTAAATGCAGTTTCAGTTACTTGCTTGCTTCAAGAGTGTTTGACAGTTTCGCAACAGTTGTTGCAGATAGTGCTGATCTCTAGACATGTGTTTCTGGTTCTTTAACCCTCATCAGTAGAGATTACAGTCTTTGAAATTTGGGGTTTGATGAGTAGGCTGCCAACATCTTTCTCAGGTCAGGTACGTCTCACAGGCATGCGGGTGCTTCATCCATGACCTCGTCAGCTCAATGACTCACAGGAGTACTATTAAACAGGAACAGGGGTGGGAGCACACTGCTTCACCTACCAGCAAGGTTCTCCCCTGACATTGTGGTAAATGCAGCTTCAGTTACTTGCTTGCTTCAACAGTGTTCCAGTGTTTCGCCACAGTTGGCGTGGATATTGCTGATCTCTAGACACATGGTTCTAGTTCTTTAACTGTCATAAGGAGAGATTTCAGTCTTTCAAAAGTGAGGTTTGCTGAGTAGGCTGCCAACATCTTTCTCAGATCAGGTACCTCTCACAGGCATGCGGTGCTTAATCCACAAGCTCGTCAGCTCAATGACTCATGGGAGTACTACTATACAGGAACAGGGGTGGGAGCAGACCGCTGCACCTCCCAGCAAGGTTCGCCCCTGGCATTGTGATAAATGCTGTTTCAGTTACTTGCTTTCTTCAAGTGTGTTCGATTGTTTCTCTACAGTTGGCGCAGATAGTGCTGATCTCTAGACATGTGTTTCTGGTTCTTTAACCGTCATCAGTAGAGATTACAGTCTTTAAAATCTGGGGTTTTCTGAGAAGGCTGCCAACATCTTTCTCTGGTCAGGTACCTCTCACAGGCATGCGGGTGCTTCATCCACCAGATCGTCAACTCAATGACTCATGGGAGTACTATTAAACAGGAACAGGGGTGGGAGAACAACGCTTCACCTCCCAGCAAGGTTCACCCCTGGCATTGTGGTAAATGCAGTTTCAGTTACTTGCTTGCTTCAAGAGTGTTCGAGTATTTCGCCACAGTTGGCGCTGATAGTTCTGATCTCTAGACACGTGGTTCTGGTTCTTAAACCGCCATCACAAGAGATTACAGTCTTTCAAATGTGGAGTTTGCTAAGTAGGCTTCCAATATGTTTCTCAGGTCAGGTACCTCTCACAGGCATGCGGGTGCTTCATGCACGAGCTCGTTTGCTCAATGATTCACGGGAGAACTATTATACAGGAACAGGGGTGGGAGCACACAGTTTCACCTCCCAGCAACGTTCGCCCCTGACATTGTGGTAATTGCAGTTTCAGTTACTTGCTTGCTTCAAGAGTGTTCGAGTATTTCGCCACAGTTGGAGGAGATAGTCCCCATCTCAAGACACTTGTTTCTGGTTCTTTAACCGTCATCAGTAGAGATTACAGTCTTTCAAATGTGGGGTTTGCTGAGTAGGCTGCCAACATCTTCCTCAGGTCAGGTACCTCTCACATGCATGCAGGTGCTTCATCCACTAGCTCATCAGCTCAATTACTCATGGGAGTACTATTAAACAGGAACAGGGGTGGGAGCACACCGCTTCACCTCCCTGCAAGGTTCGCCCCTGATATTGTGGTAAATTCAATTTCAGTTACTTGCTTGCTTCAAGAGTGTTCAAGTTCTTCGCCACAGTTGGCGCAGATAGTGCTGATCTCTAGACACGTGTTTCTGGTTCTTTAACCATCATCAGTAGAGATTACAGTCTTTCAAATGTGGGGTTTACTGAGTAGGCTGCCAACATCTTTCTCAGGTCAGGTACCTCTCACAGGCATGCGGTTGCTTCATCCATGAGCTTGTCTGCAAAATGACTCATGGGAGTACTATTAAACAGGAACAGGGGTGGGAGCACACCGCTTCACCGCCCAGCAAATGTTCGCCCCTGGCATTGTGATAAATGCAGTTTCAGTGACTTGCTTGCTTCAAGAGTGTTCGAGTGTTTCGCCACAGTTGGCGCAGATAGTGCTGATCCCTAGACACGTGGTTCTGGTTCTTTAACCCTCATCAGTAGAGATTACAGTCTTTCAAATCTGGGGTTTTCTGAATAGGCTGCCAACATCTTTCTCAGGTCAGGTACGTCTCACAGGCATGCGGGTGCTTCATCCATTAGCTCGTCAGCTCAATGACTCACTGGAGAACTATTACACAGGATCCGGGGTGGGAGCACACTGCTTCACCTCCCAGGAAGGTTTACCCCTGGCATTGTGGTAAATGCAGTTTCGGTTACTTGCTTGCTTCAAGAGTGTTCCAGTGTTTCGCCACAGTTGGCGCAGATAGTTTGAATCTCTAGACACGTGTTTCTGGTTCTTTAACCATCATCAGTAGAGATTACAGTTTTTCAAATGTGGGGTTTGCTGTGTAGGCTGCCAACATCTTTCTCAGGTCAGGTACCTCTCACAGGCATGCGGGTGCTTCATCCACGAGCTTGTCAGCTCCATGACTCACGGGAGTACTTTTAAACAGGAACAGGGGTGGGAGCACACTGCTTCACCTCCAAGCAAGGTTCGCCTCTGGCATTGTGGTAAATGCAGTTTCAGTTACTTGCTTGCTTCAAGAGTGTTTGAGTGTTTTGCCACAGTTGGCGCAGATAGTGCTGATCACTAGGTATGTGTTTCTGGTTCTTTAACCATCATCAGTAAACATTACAGTCTATGAAATTTAGGGTTTGATGAGTAGGCTGCCAAAATCTTTCTCAGGTCAGGTACTTCTCACAGGCATGCGGGTGCTTCATCCATTAGCTCGTCAGCTCAATGACCCACTGGAGAACTATTACACAGGAACAGGGGTGGGGGCACACCGCTTCACCTCCCAGGAAGGTTCACCCCTGGCATTGTGGTAAATGCAGTTTCGGTTACTTGCTTGCTTCAAGAGTGTTCGAGTGTTTCGCCACATTTGGCACAGATAGTGCTTATCTCTAGACACGTGTTTCTGGTTCTTTAACCGTTATCAGTAGAGATTACAGTCTTTGAAATTTGGGGTTTGCTGAGTAGGCTGCCAACATCTTTCTTAGGTCAGGTACCTCTCACAGGCATGCGGTGCTTCATCCATGAGCTCGTCAGCTCAATGACTCATGGGAGTACTACTAAACAGGAACAGGGGTGGGAGCACACCGCTTCACCCACCAGCAAGGTTCACCCCTGACATTGAGGTAAATGCAGTTTGGGTTACTTGCTTGCTTCAAGTGTGTTCGATTGTTTCGCCACAGTTGGCACAGATAGTGCTGATCTCTAGACATGTGTTTCTGGTTCTTTAACCGTTATCAGTAGAGATTACAGTCTTTGAAATTTGGGGTTTGCTGAGTAGGCTGCCAACATCTTTCTCAGGTCAGGTACCTGTCACAGGCATGCGGTGCTTCATCCATGAGCTCATCAGCTCAATGACTCATGGGAGTACTACTAAACAGGAACAGGGGTGGGAGCACACCGCTTCACCTCCCTGCAAGTTTCGCCCCTGGCATTGTGATAAATACAGTTTCGGTTACTTGCTTGCTTCAAGAGTGTTCGAGTGTTTCGCCACAGTTGGCGCAGATAGTGCTGATCTCTAGACACGTGTTTCTGGTTCTTTAACCGTCATCATTAGAGATTACAGTCTTTTTAATTTGGGGTTTGCTGAGTAGGCTTCCAACATCTTTCTCAGGTCTGGTACCTCTCACAGGCATGCGGGTGCTTCATCCATGAGCTCGTCAGCTCAATGACTCACAAGACTACTGTTAAACAGGAACAGGGGTGGGAGCAGACCGCTTCACCTCCCAGCAAGGTTCGCCCCTGACATTATGGTAAATGCAGTTTCAGTTACTTGCTTGTTTCAAGTGTGTTCGATTGTTTCTCCACAGTTGGCGCAGATAGTGCTGATCTCTAGACACGTGTTTCTGGTTCTTTAACTGTCATCAGTAGAGATTACAGTCTTTAAAATCTGGGGTTTGCTGAGAAGGCTGCCAACATCTTTCTCAGGTCAGGTACCTCTCACAGGCATGCGGGTGCTTCATCCACCAGATCGTCAACTCAATGACTCATGAGAGTAGTATTAAACAGGAACTGGGGTGGGAGCACACCGCTTCACCTCCAAGCAAGGTTCGCCCCTGGCATTGTGGTAAATGCAGTTTGGGTTACTTGCTTGCTTCAAGTGTGTTCGATTGTTTCGCCACAGTTGTCACAGATAGTGCTTATCTCTAGACATGTGTTTCTGGTTCTTTAACCGTTATCAGTAGAGATTACAGTCTTTGAAATTTGGGGTTTGGTGAGTAGGCTGCCAACATCTTTCTCAGGTCAGGTACCTCTCACAGGCATGCGGGTGCTTTATCCATTAGCTCGTCAGCTCAATGACTCACGGAAGTACTATTAAACAGGAACAGGGGTGGGAGGCAATGATATCCTATGGAAGGAAATTCAAGTTACTGGTAAGTGCGGTTAGAATTACCTTTCAAGATCAGTACTGGGCTGAAAGATGCAGCACTGAGGTCTGTCCTGATGACATGTAAGTAAATTGGAATTCGTAGTTCGGCTGATTTTAAAGGAATATTTGTAAGTTCCAAAACTCCACACTTAGAAGAATTTCCAAGTGAAACCAGTCAATGTTAGCCTATGGATGGAAATTCAAGTTACTGGTAAGTAGAGTTAGAATTACTTTTCAGGATCAGAACTGTGCTTAAACATGCAGCACTGAGGTCTCTCCTGATAACAGGTGATTAAATCGGAATTCGTAGTTCGGCTGATTTTAGAGGAGTTCTTGTACGTTCCAAAAATCGACACTTAGAAACTTTTCGGCTGAAAAGCACACAATGTATTCCTATGGAAGGAAATACAAGTTACTGGTAAGTATGGTTAGAATTACTTTTCAGGATCAGTACTGACCTTAAAGATTCAGCACTGAGGTCTCTCCTGATAACAGGTGAGTAAATTGGAATTCATAGTTTGACTGATTTTAGAGGAATATTTGTACATTTCAAAAATCGACACTTTGAAACTTTTTCAGCAAAAAGCAGGTAATGATATTGCGGTAATTCAAATTTTCATGGCGCAAGTAATATAACAAAGAACTTGGCAAAGTAGCTAAAATATGATAAGACATCTTTATTAAACTCAAATGAGTGAGACTACGTCGCACAGAAGCCTTAGCAACTGAATGAGGCAGTCTCCAGAACAAAAACCAGTCTTCTCTTTTATACAGAATATTCCGCTTTGGGCAACACCGCCCCTGTTTTACAAGTGGTTATTCACATATTTTGCCTTCAAAGAAAAGGCAGAGTCATGATGACAATCCCACATTTCAGTTCGTTCAGCTCTCAATCATTTAACCCAGCAAGGCTCAGAACCCTCATCAGATATCAGCAGACCCCAATAAAACGGGCACCTCCTGCTCGTAAAACAAGCCATAAAGTAGGAAACAGAGTCAGATGTGAAAGAGATTAGTCAGGGTTCGTGTGGGAAGAAGGAATTTATGATGCCTTGGGCCCTTATGCTTATCCCAGTTGGCCGCAGTAAAAGGAACCGGCCGGACAGGGCTGACCTCGGGCAGTGGAGTCAGTTTGCACAGGTCACAGAGAAGTCACAGATGGTGTACGTGTCCTTTAGGCCTAGGCATGGCCTTAGCACACAGCCTAAGTGAGGGCAATCACAAAAATGGCTACTGTTCTAATATGGAACCCGAGGGTTCAATATGTAGTATTATATATATACGGTGAATTCATTGGTTAAACATGACGAAAACACTTGTACATACCGCATTTGTCATTTGCGGTTTGTTGATACTAAAGTCGGCAGGGTAGGGGCATGCGTCCAATGTGGTTCCAAATTTTTACAGTACCACAGACCCTCCTTTTGCCCTTACATAGGCAATAACTATACTCATACTAATCTGAGTCCAGGTCTATATTCATAAAGTCATGAGATATTGCTGTAGCATCATCCTATTACTTAGCAACTCTCTCGGGACATGTCTCCTTACACATGTAGTAGCACAAAGGCCACATATGGCAGGACAAAATAAGGAATACCTTTATCCGTAGTAGGTGGCGTAAGATCACACACCCAACAATTAGTGATGTTCACTACTAACTAGTGTTGATGCAGAAGCTGTACAAAAGAATTGCTTATGAATTCTGATCTTTTAACCTGCTCATGTTCAGGAAAAGGGTGAAAAGAATGCAAAGAAGCAGTAGTAGGAAAGGACATAGGTTGGGAAGCGGGTGCAGAAGTCAATTGGGTAGAGAAAAACAATCCCACCCATAAATGACAACGTCATGTTTAAAAAGACACTAGAAAACACGTTATTAAGAACATATAGGCAACGGGAGAAAGTAGTGACCACTATTACAAATGAAATAATAATTTTTCACAACCCTAAGCAAAAAGCAAATCCCAATATTATCCAGTAACATTTTTAGGGCTCCCATGCATTTCAGTAATTCTTGTATGTTCAGGTGAAACAGTGGTGACCCTCATGAATGCTCTAAGGTGAAAATACTCTTTCCACAGAAAATGGACTTTATTCTGCTTTTACTAAACAGAATAGTACTTTAAAACAATGCCAGCAAAACAATCAGTCTCCTAACACCTAGTCTATACAATCACACGGAAACCTCTTGTGAAACCAACTATGCCCAGAGTCCGTTCAAAAAGCCTCTGTGGCAGGCTTCTATTGTCCATCAAATCTTCTTCTGTTGTTTTCTTTTCGCATGGGCCTCTTCATTCAAACCTTTCATGAGAGAAGTACTGCTTAGTTGGAGTGCCCTCCTGGCAAACACCCACAGCTCACTCGAAAGTCTCAATGTCTCAAGGCAGTGCACCTGTGTCTTTCCTCTGCGGCAGACACTACAAATAATATGCTCTTCATTGGTCATGGGCACAGATCATCTTGTGCAGACCCGGGACCATTCTCAGGATCCAACACTCATCATTCGGTGTCAGAGGACGCTCAGGCTGCCCTTTCATGGGCACCAGAATGTAGTGCCTTTTGTCAATTTTGGACCCGCCGGTGCACTGCACTTCCATTGGAGCAAAGGAAAAGAGGGGGGTGTGTGGCCAAAAAACTCAGGCCAGGGGGCTCAAGGGACTGCACACTGTCAGAGGTTACCAGCACATGACAGGAGTTTTTTTGCACTGAAATTCTGGTTCTGTGGCAAAACCAGCTCCTCCTTCTTTTCTGATGTTGAACGCCTTCTGATGAAGCAAGTGCGATGCTTTAAACAGTTTGTTGTATAACAAGGGGACTGTAAACAGGCGGCCTGTGATCTTCAAAGGAGTGGCCACACGCCATGGTACAATTTTGGTCTAGAATATACTGTCATTCTCAAAAAGCAATACAAATATAAAGGCAGTAGGCAAAACAGTGCCTTTAAGCTTTTCAATTGGGTTTCCGTGTGAGAGCCTCCATCATCTAAGGGTAGATAAGTACACGAGAATTCTATCTAAATGGATGTCTCCGCATATGGTGGCATTGTCTAATGGGGCAAACACATTTTTTTTTTCTCAATGATTTCATCTAGGTGTTCCTAAATTCCTTATCTAGAACATCTCAATAGAGAAATCACATGGTACAAATTATCATGGGCATTTAGAAAACTTTCACATCAGGCGCAATATGCAATACACAGGCTAATAGTCAAATATGCAAACAAAAGACAAGAACTAGAGGGTCCTGATATTTGCATGATTAGAACACATCTGATCCCACCAAAAATTAAAGCAGCAGGAACAAAAGGGTAAAAACAACATTAAAAATAGACATTGAAAATTCGTCATGTTCAAAAGGGTAAACGTAAGATATCTCCTATTGATATGGAAAACTTGTCTTACTATAATATTGAGTCAGTTAACCAGTCTATCCCTACCCTGACAGTCAGGCTGGAAAACATTGAAGCAGGCCTAAGGAAAATTCTTGGAAACAAGTCTGGCCATACAAAAGGGAATTATACATAAACATGCAGTCTGGAAGTGTGTACCTGAACAATACACCTACAATAATAAATGGGCTGACTGGTGAAAGGAATACGGAAAAGGGAATTGGAAGTAGGACACAACTAAAATCCCCAATAACTAAGCATGATGCGACATCAGTCAGGGGAGAAGCAACAAAAGAAAAAAAAAATCTATAGGAAGAACAAGAAGTTACTTGGGTGATAGTCAGGCATGTGACACAACACCAAGAGTACGGGTGATTCACAAAAGGCCAAAGTTACACAAATTTTAACTCTACCGCTGGCGACTACACCATATACGATACTCCTAGGTAATATTCCAGTTCCTTCTTCAGGAAAAAAAAATGAAAACCTGTTTTTTCTTTTAAGGAACAAGAGCCATATGCTACTTAGGAAACAGAACATCATAAACTAATGTAATATAGAAATTAGGCCACCTTGAGTCACAGATCTATAATTTCATCCTTAGGTCCAATCAAGGATACATAAATATAAGGCTGCCTGTTCCTTTAAGGGAAGGGGCAGTAACGTGACTAACTACAGGTGACACACTTCGATCCTGTATATCTCTTTTATTTTCCTTCAATACTATTATAGCCAAATAGACATGCACTGGTGAAGTGTTGTCTCTCATGTTCACAGTATGAAATATCATTAGCAGTGGAATTTAGTAACCAGAACAAGTTCAACCAACTGTTGCGTAGCGATGGGCATCGTCATGACCATCCCCTCACAACACAGGTAAACTTGTAATAGTATCAAAAGCAGCAACAAAGAGAACAAAAACATGCATAATAATGAAAAAAATAATAAAAACGCACAAAACGTCAAGCCATCAGATATACTTGCTGTATATCAAGCACAAAAAGCATAGACAAAACAATAGCATGTGTAAATAAGCGGTGACACACAACACCATGTCATGTACTTTTATGCACTGTAAACCTGCAGCCCAAAACCCAATATACGGGCCTGTTTAATTTGTCAGGTTTAAAATCTTTACCCTCCTTTTGACAGCAGATCACCAGGCAATGGAAATCTGCTGTCAAATATAACTTTATTGTTCCTCTTCTAACGTACAGGACCAGCAAGAACAAATCATGATAGGACCAAATACACAAAAATAAATTTCCATTACTTAACTGTTACCCTCTTGTCAGTTACCTGGCAACATCAAGCCACCGTAGTTTTACCTTTCTGAAAGTAAAAATCGTTACATGACACTCCATATTAATTTGGCACCTACAATTTCCACTGTGAAAAAGAAGTCTTAATTGGCAATACGTTCTCACTTAGGCATGTAGCCTTAAAAATTTTAGAATCTTATTTTCTGTCCAAGACTTAATGCAACACTTTGTTTTCTGTTAAATAAGAGCTAATAGCAGGCATCATTCTATTTTTTTTTTTTTAGAGCGAGACACAAATGTATCAGTTCTGCAAAGCATTTAACATGATGTTTGGGCTTTCAAAGAAACCCCTTTTCTATATTTTCCCTTTGGAATTAAGTTCTTTAGTTTTAGTGATGTTGTTATGGAGAAACCAGAAACCCCACCTTTAGAGGCCCGTGTAGCAAGGTCATTCTGCATTCCACAGAGGCAAGGCCCTAATTTAAAAGGTCATAAATGTCAACGTGGCAGCCTACTCCATTGTTTACGGGAAAACTAAAGATAGCATCTCAGCAGCGTAACTTGAGCCAGCCTCTGCAGCTCTCTTAGCCCCCAGCTTCTGCCACTCTGAATTTGTCAAAGCCAGAAGGCCTTCCTAATTCCTCCTAACTTGCAATAATTTACTCTATTTTGAAAATAATTTCTCCTTTTTAGGCGCTAAAAAAATGATCTCTATTCCCAGATTATTAAACTACATGTTCTGTGAATAATTCACAAAACTTAATAACACACATACCAGTTTTTAGAATAAATGCTTGTTGCAATCCTATGCAATGGTACACATTTCATCAACCTTAAATTAATGAACTTCTCAGTAGGCCCAGCTGAAGTTAGAACATTCAACCCTGATATTAAAACAAGCCGATGTACTGGCATATTGACTCATTGAATCATATGAAGGCACAACCTGTAAATATATATCAAACCTAAATGTATGTATTTACTGAAGCCTGAGACACTTTAAAAAGTACTCTGAATGAAAGAAAATGCAGTTTAAACAGTGTTTTACCCAAATTCGACTTTGATATTTCAGGCATTAAAAAACGAATGTCCTACAATTTTCTTGCACAATATGCATTACCAGACTGTCTATTACATAACCCATGAGTCAGGCATTGGAAATAATAATGGAAATGATAATTCCATGTATAAAAAGCAAGCTGCATCTCTTGCCTATCATTTTGGACACATTAACTCACAAGCCTAAGCGCATAAGCCCAACTTGAAACGCGTCACATTTTTGCGCCACTTTCATTTAAAAGGACGGTTATGCAAAATTCCACCCGTGTTCAACTGGGAAGGTGCTGGCTGAATGAACATTTCTATCAAATATACTGCAGCTGAAAAGTTTGCCTGTGAACATCTAATACAATGCATCTAAGGAAAACGCTGTAAATTTATTTTATTTTTGCAAAAATAGATAATTTCGTTTTTGGGGCCTTATTTATGTCTATTGAATGTGTTTTCTAATTTTATCCTTTAAGCATTTAACGGCAGTTTTGTATATGTGCACAATTGCTCATTCTATAAATTAAAGAGCGCCATATAGCTATTTTAGCACATCACATGGTTCACTTCTGTATTTTTTTTCTAAGTTTCTCTTCTTAATATTAATTAACCAACATTTTGCTTAACAGACTTAAAACATCAGTAGACCCACACACACATATTGAGATTATTTCAGACATAAACAGAAAGGTGTCAAACATACAGTACCGCACGCTTTAGCCATTTTTCATAAATAGTCGCAATTTACTTACAGAAGTTGCACTAATGAGAAAACCACATAGACATTTAAACACACAGTTGACTTACAAATCAATACGCTGGACAGAAAGAAAGAACAGCTCACAGACTATAACTTGAACCAAAATACTAGTTGTAAGTCATATTTACAAGAAATGCTTCTCAATAGTGTTCCAAAAGGCTGCATAAACAGCCCAACAGACAGATGCATGTCCAAGAAGTAGTGAATGCGCTCAATTCACTAGCTTTGCCTAGCAGAACACCAAACAAAATCGTTCTGCATATCTTTATTCATAAAACTGCGCAGAACGAAGGATTCTTGTTTTGTATTATGTCATATTTTAATTCCCTGGGGGTACAAAATCACCAAGGAAGAAATATGTTTTTAAATCTAACCTATTCAGATATTTCCCACACTATGGTACCTTCCAAAAAAGCAACACATTTTTCCATGTGAGCTTACAAACAGGCATGCCAAAAATACTGCGGAAAACGCAAGTATTATAATCAAAATGGTGCTTAAGGTATTTTTCGTACGTGCACCGTTCAACTAAACCAAATGGAGAAATATTTCCTCATTACCTGCCTACACAAATTGCAATTCGCATATCCAAACCTATACAAACCAAAAGTTGGCCAACACAAATTTCACAGTTCCAAAGCTACATTTCAAACTTGCTAAGATCAGGCATCTTATAGCTCACTAATCTAGCTTCAAACTTCAAGGGTTTATCTCTACCAATACACTCGCAAATATGCGAGACCCTTGGGTATGGTAATTGCAATGACCAAATCAACAAACCAAGAAACCAACCCCTCGGCTTTGGTAATTGCGATAACCAAATCATAGACAAAGAACCAAAGGACTGGGAGCGACTCACTTATACTTAATTCTTATTTTTACTAATCAAAAGGTTATACAAATTCTAACTGTCAAGTTCTACATAACCAAACGTCTTTTATAATACTCACGCCAAAAAGGGTTCTAATCGGGAGTGACATCTTTTGGAGAGTCAAAGTCAGAAAGATCAGAGATATACTGGGCTGCAGAGACAAAGAATCCCCCAGAACCTCGGTGCTCAGAGTACCTGCATAGTGGATTTCTGTCCTGTTCTCCCCAGTAGATTTCTGTCCTCTGACAAGATCGCTCCTCCAGATAGTCACTTGTATTGATGCCGCGCTGTTGGGCGCCAACTGCGGTAATTCAAATTTTCATTGCGCAAGTAATATAACAAAGAACTTGGCAAAGAAGCTGAAATATGAAAAGACATCTTTATTAAACTCAAATGAGTGAGACTACGTCGCACAGAAGCCTTAGCAACTGAATGAGGCAGTCTCCAGAACAAAAACCAGTCTTCTCTTTTATACAGAATATTCCGCTTTGGGCAACACCGCCCCTGTTTTACAAGTGGTCATTCACATATTTTGGCTTCAAAGAAAAGGCAGAGTCATGATGACAATCCCACATTTCAGTTCGTTCAGCTCTCAATCATTTAACCCAGCAAGGCTCAGAACCCTCATCAGATATCAGCAGACCCCAATAAAACGGGCACCTCCTGCTCGTAAAACAAGCCATAAAGTAGGAAACAGAGTCAGATGTGAAAGAGATTAGTCAGGGTTCGTGTGGGAAGAAGGAATTTATGATGCCTCGGGCCCTGATGTTTATCCCAGTTGGCCGCAGTAAAAGGAACCGGCCGGACAGGACTGACCTCGGGCAGTGGAGTCAGTTTGCACAGGTCACAGAGAAGTCGAAGATGGTGTACGTGTCCTTTAGGCCTAGGCATGGCCTTAGCACACAGCCTATGTGAGGGCAATCACAAAAATGGCTACTGTTCTAATTTGGAACCCGAGGGTTCAATATGTAGTATCATATATATATACGGTGAATTCATTGCTTAAACATGACAAAAACACTTGTACATACCGCATTTGTCATTTGCGGTTTGTTGATACCAAAGTCGGCACGGTAGGGGCATGCGTCCAATGTGGTTCCAAATTTTTACAGTACCACAATATCCTATGGAAGGAAATTGAAGTTACTGGTAAGTACGGTTAGAATTACTTTTCAGTATCAGTACTGTGCTCAAACAGGCAGCACTGAGGTCTCTCCTGATAACAGGTGAGTAAATCGGAATTCGTAGTTCGGCGGATTTTACTTTGGTCCAGTATATATAGAGCCACTTTCCTACACAATCCCCTCCCTTCACCACTGTGCAAACATGCCCTGTGGCGCATTTTAAGTTGGGGAAATAATTCCAATTCACTCTTGAGGGTCCGTAGAGTCCAACTAGCCCACTAGGTACATCCAGTAAGAGCCACAGAGCTTCGTAGCAGTGAGATGTAAAAAGGCGCACGGCCTGTACCACCTCTCTGCAACGCAGCGCAGTGGCACTTCCTGGAAGCACCTGGTGGGCTACTTGGCCCCCAGGTAACCTCAGGATTGAAGAGGAATTTTTTCCCCCACTTAAAACGCACCACAGTGCGTGTTTGCACACGTCACCTCAAGCCCCGTCCCCTCCCTTCACCAGTGTGCAAACGCACCCCATGGCACATTTTAAGTTGGGAGATTAAGTCCTCTTGAATCCTGAGGGTCCCTCGGATCAAACTAGCCCACTAGGTGCCTCCAGTAAGCGCCACAGATCTGTGTTGCAGAGAGGTGTAAAAAGGGGCATGGCCTCTGAACACCTCTCTGTAATGCAGCTCTCTGGCGCATACTGGTGGTACCTGGTGGGCTAGTTGGCCCCCAGGGCCCTCAAGGTTGAAGGGGAATGAATTCCTCAACTTAAAACGCACCACAGGGTGCGTTTGCACAATGGTGAAGGAAGGGGGCGGGGCCTGAGGTGACATGTCTGCAAACACGCCCTGTGGCGTGTTTTACGATGGGGAATTAATTCCTCTTCAATCCTGAGGTCCCCTGGGAGCCAAATAGCCCACCAGGTACCTCCAGTATGCGCCAGGGAGCGGCATTGCAAAGAGGTGGACAGAGGCCACGTCCCTTTTTACAAAACTCTGCAACTCAGCTCCGTGGCGCTTACTGGAGGTACCTGGTGGGCTAGTTGGCCCCCAGGGGTCCTCAGGATTGAAGAGGAATTAAAGTTACTGGTAAGTGCGGTTAGAATTACTTTTCAAGATCAGTACTGGTCTCCCACCCCTGTTCCTGTTTAATAGTACTCCCATGAGTCATTGAGCTGACAAGCTCGTGGATGAAGCACCCACATGTCTGTGACAGGAACCTGACCTGAGAAAGATGTTGGCAGCCTACTCAGCAAACCCCAAGTTTGAAAGACTGTAATCTCTACCTATGACAGCTAAAGAACCAGAACCACGTGTCTAGAGATCAGCACTATCTGTGCCAACTTTGGCAAAACACTTGAACACTCTTGAAGCAATCAAGTAACTAAAACTGCATTTACCACTATGCCAGGGGCGAATATTGCTGGTAGGTGAAGCGGTGTGCTCCCACCCCTGTTCCTTTTTAATAGTACTCCCATGAGTCATTAAACTGACGAGCTCGAGGATGAAGCACCCGCATGCCTGTGAGAGGTACCTGACATGAGAAAGATGTTGGCAGCCTACTCAGCAAACCCCAGATTTCAAAGACTGTAATCTCTACTGATGACGGTTAAAGAACCAGAAACACGTGTCTAGAGATCAGTACTATCTGCGCCAACTGTGGCGAAAAAATCAAACACTCTTGAAGCAAGCAAGTAATTGAAACTGCAGTTACTAAAATGTCAGGGGCAAACGTTGCTGGGAGGTGAAGCGGTGTGCTCCCACCCCTGTTCCTGTTTAACAGAACTCCTGTGAGTCATTGAGCTGACGAGCTCGTGGATGAAGCACCCGCATGCCTGTGAGAGGTACCTGACCTGAGAAAGATGTTGGCAGCCTACTCAGCAAACCCCACATTTGAAAGACTGTAATCTCTACTGATGACGGTTAAAGAACCAGAAACACGTGTCTAGAGATCAGCACTATCTGCTCCAACTGTGGCGATACACTCAAACAATGTTTAAGCAAGTAAGTAACCGAAACTGCATTTACCACAATGCCAGGGGTGAACCTTGCTGGAGGTGAAGCGGTATGCTCCCACCCCTGTTCCTGTTTAATAGAACTCCTGTGAGTCATTGAGCTGACGAGCTCGTGGATGAAGCACCCGCATGCCTGTGAGACGTACCTGACCTGAGAAAGATGATGGCAGCCTAATCAGCAAACCCCGCGTTTGAAAGACTGTAATCTCTACTGATGACGGTTAAAGAACCAGAAACATGTGTCTAGAGATCAGCACTATCTGCGCCAACTGTGGCGAAACACTCGAACACTCTTGAAGGAAGCAAGTAACCAAAACTGCATTTACCACAACGCAAGAGGCGAACCTTGCTGGGAGGTAATGCTGTGTGCTCCCACCCCAGTTCCTGTTTAATAGTTCTCCCGTGAGTCATTGCGCTGAAGAGCTGGTGGATCAAGCACCCGCATGCCTGTGAGACGTACCTGACCTGAGAAAGATGTTGGCAGCCCACTCAGCAAACCCCACATTTGAAAGATTGTAATCTCTACTGATGACGGTTAAAGAACCAGAAACACATGTCTAGAGATCAGCATTATCTGCGCCAACTGTGGCGAAACACTTGAACAATCTTGAAGCAAGTAAGTAAGAGAAACTGCATTTACCACAATGCCAGGGGCGACCCTTGCTGGAGGTGAAGCGGTGTGCTCCCACCCCTGTTCCTGTTTAATAGTACTACGGTGAGTCATTGAGCTAACGAGCTTGTGAATGAAGCACCCGCATGCCTGTGAGACGGACCTTACTTTAGAAAGATGTTGGCAGCCTACTCAGCAAACCCCAAATTTGAAAGACTGTAATCTCTACTGATGACGGTTAAATAACCAGAAACACGTGTCTAGAGATCAGCACTATGTGTGCCAACTGTGGCGAAGCACTTGAACACTCTTGAAGTAAGCAAGTAACTGAAACTGCCTTTACCACAACGCCAGTGTGTAAACCTTGATGGGTGGTGAAGCGGTGTGCTCCCACCCCTGTTCCTATTTAATAGTACTCTTGTGAGTCATTGAGCTGACGAGCTCATGGATGAAGCACCCGCATGCCTGTGAGACGTCCCTGACCTGAGAAAGATGATGGCAGCCTAATCAGCAAACCCCACGTTTCAAAGACTGTAATCTCTACTGATGACGGTTAAAGAAACAGAAACATGTGTCTAGAGATCAGCACTATCTGCACCAACTGTGGCGAAACAGTCAAACACTCTTGTAGCAAGTAAGTAACCAAAACTGCATTAACCACAATGCAGGGTGCAAACCTTGCTGGGAGGTGAAGCGGTGTGCTCCCACACCTGTTTCTGTTTAATAGTATGCCTGTGAGTCATTGAGCTGACGAGCTCGTGGATGAAGCACCCGCATACCTGTGAGAGGTACCTGACCTGAGAAAGATGTTGGCAGGCTACTCAGCAAACCACACATTTGAAAGACTGTAATCTCTACTGATGACGGTTAAAGAACCAGAAACACGTATCTAGAGATCAGCACTATCTGCGCCAACTGTGGCGAAACACTCGAACACTCTTGAAGCAAGCAAGTAAATGAAACTGCATTTACCACAATGCCAGGGGCGAACCTTGATGGGAGGTGAAGCGTTGTGCTCCCACCCCTCTTCCTGTTTAATAGTACTCCCATGAGTCATTGAGCTGACGAGCTGCTGGATGAAGCACCCGCATGCCTGTGAGAGATACATGACCTGAGAAAGATGTTGGCAGCCTACTCAGCAAACCCCAGATGTCAAAGACTGTAATCTCTACCTATGACAGTTAAAGAACCAGAACCACGTGTCTAGAGATCAGTACTATCTGCGCCAACTGTGGCGAAACAATCAAACACTCTTGAAGCCAGCAAGTAACTGAAACTGCATTTACCACAATGCCTGGGGCGAACCTTGTTGGGAAGTGAAGCGGTGTGCTCCCACCCCTGTTCCTGTTTAATTGTACTCCCATGAGTCATTGAGCTGACGAGCTCGTGGATGAAGCACCCGCATGCCTGTGAGAGGTACATGACCTGAGAAAGATGTTGGCAGCCTACTCAGCAAGCCCCAGATTTCAAAGACTGTAATCTCTACTGATGACGGTTAAAGAACCAGAAACATGTGTCTAGAGATCAGCACTATCTGCTCCAACTGTGGCGATACACTCAAACAATGTTTAAGCAAGTAAGTAACCGAAACTGCATTTACCACAATGCCAGGGGTGAACCTTGCTGGAGGTGAAGCGGTGTGCTCCCACCCCTGTTCCTGTTTAATAGTACTATGGTGAGTCATTGAGCTGACGAGCTTGTGAATGAAGCACCCACATGCTTGTGAGAGGTACCAGACCTGAGAAAGATGTTAGCAGCCTACTCAGCAAACCCATATTTGAAAGACTGTAATCTCTACTGATGACGGTTAAAGAACCAGAAACACGTGTCTAGAGATCAGTACTATCTGCGCCAACTGTGGCGAAACAATCAAACACTCTTGAAGCAAGCAAGTAACTGAAACTGCAGTTACCAAAATGTCAGGGGCAAACGTTGCTGGGAGGTGAAGCGGTGTGCTCCCACCCCTGTTCCTGTTTAATAGTACTCCTGTGAGTCATTGAGCTGACGAGCTCGTGGATGAAGCACCCGCATGCCTGTGAGAGGTACCAGACCTGAGAAAGATGTTAGCAGCCTACTCAGCAAACCCACATTTGAAAGACTGTAATCTCTACTGGTGACGGTTACAGAACCAGAAACACGTGTCTAGAGATCAGCACTATCTGCGCCAACTGTGACGAAACGCTCGAACACTCTTGATGCACGCAAGTAACTGAAACTGCATTTAACACAATGCCATTTTGCAAACCTTGCTGGGAGGTAAAGCGGTGTGGTCCCATCACTGTTCCTGTTTAACAGTACTCCAGTGAGTCACTGAGCTGACGAGTTTGTGAATGAAGCACCCACATGCCTGTGAGAGTTGAAGCAGTGTGCTCCCAACCCTGTTACTGTTTAATAGTACTCTCGTGAGTCATTGAGATGACGAGCTCATGGATGAAGCACCCGCATGCCTGTGAGACGTACCTTACCTGAGAAAGATGTTGGCAGCCTACTCAGCAAACCCCACATTTGAAAGATTGCAATCTCTACTTTTGACGGTTAAAGAACCAGAAACACGTGTCTAGAGATCAGCACTATCTGCGCCAACTGTGGCGAAACACTCAGACAATGTTTAAGCAAGTAAGTAACCGAAACTGCATTTACCACAATGCCAGAGGTGAACCTTGCTGGAGGTGAAGCGGTGTGCTCCCACCCCTGTTCCTGTTTAATAGTACTATGGTGAGTCATTGAGCTGACAAGCTTGTAAATGAAGCACCCACATGCCTGTGAGAGGTACCAGACCTGAGAAAGATTTTAGCAGCCTATTTAGCAAACCGACATTTGAAAGACTGTAATCTCTACTGATGACGGTTAAAGAACCAGAAACACGTGTCTAGAGATCAGCACTATCTGCGCCAACTGTGGCGAAACACTCGAACACTCTTGAAGCAAGCAAGTAACTGAACCTGCATTTAACACAATGCCAGTGTGCAAACCTTGCTGGGAGGTGAAGCGGTGTGCTCCCACCCCTGTTCCTGTTTAATAGTACTCCTGTGAGTCATTGAGCTGACGAGCTCGTGGATGAAGCACCCGCATGCCTGTGAGAGGTACCAGACCTGAGAAAGATGTTAGCAGCCTACTCAGCAAACCCACATTTGAAAGACTGTAATCTCTACTGATGACGGTTACAGAACCAGAAACACGTGTCTAGAGATCAGCACTATCTGCGCCAACTGTGACGAAACGCTCGAACACTCTTGATGCAAGCAAGTAACTGAAACTGCATTTAACACAATGCCATTGTGCAAACCTTGCTGGGAGGTAAAGCAGTGTGGTCCCATCACTGTTCCTGTTTAACAGTACTCCAGTGAGTCACTGAGCTGACGAGTTTGTGAATGAAGCACCCACATGCCTGTGAGAGTTGAAGCAGTGTGCTCCCAACCCTGTTACTGTTTAATAGTACTCTTGTGAGTCATTGAGATGACGAGCTCATGGATGAAGCACCCGCATGCCTTTGAGACGTACCTTACCTGAGAAAGATGTTGGCAGCCTACTCAGCAAACCCCACATTTGAAAGATTGCAATCTCTACTTTTGACGGTTAAAGAACCAGAAACACGTGTCTAGAGATCAGCACTATCTGCGCCAACTGTGGCGAAACACTCAGACAATGTTTAAGCAAGGAAGTAACCGAAACTGCATTTACCACAATGCCAGAGGTGAACCTTGCTGGAGGTGAAGCGGTGTGCTCCCACCCCTGTTCCTGTTTAATAGTACTATGGTGAGTCATTGAGCTGACGAGCTTGTGAATGAAGCACCCACATGCTTGTGAGAGGTACCAGACCTGAGAAAGATTTTCGCAGCCTACTCAGCAAACCGACATTTGAAAGACTGTAATCTCTACTGATGACGGTTAAAGAACCAGAAACACGTGTCTAGAGATCAGCACTATCTGCGCCAACTGTGGCGAAAAACTCGAACACTCTTGAAGCAAGCAAGTAACTGAACCTGCATTTAACACAATGCCAGTGTGCAAACCTTGCTGGGAGGTGAAGCGGTGTGCTCCCACCCCTGTTCCTGTTTAACAGTACTGCAGTGAGTCATTGAGCTGACGAGCATGTGAATGAAGCACCCGCATGCCTGTGAGAGGTACCAGACCTGATAAAGATGTTGGCAGCAAACTCAGCCAACACCAAATTTGAAATACTGTAATCTCTACTGATGACGGTTAAAGAACTAGAAACACTTTTCTAGAGATCAGCACTATCTGCGCCAACTGTGGCGAAACACTCGAACAATCTTGAAGCAAGCAAGTAACCAAAACTGCATTTACCACATTGCAAGAGGCGAACCTTGCTGGGAGGTAAAGCGGTGTGCTCCCACCCCTGTTCCTGTTTAATAGTTCTCCCGTGAGTCATTGAGCTGAAGAGCTGGTGGATGAAGCACCCGCATGCCTGTGAGAGGTACCTGACCAGAGAAAGATGTTGGCAGCCTACTCAGAAAACCCCACATTTCAAAGACTGTAATCTCTACTGATGACGGTTAAAGAACCAGAAAGACGTGTCTAGAGATCAGCACTATCTGCGCCAACTGTGACGAAACACTTGAACACTCTTGAAGCAAGCAAGTGACCGAATCTGCAATTACCAAAATGCCAGTGTGCAAACCTTGCTAGGAGGTGAAGCGGTGTGCTCCCACCCCTGTTCCTGTTTAATAGTACTCTCATGAGTCATTGAGCTGATGAGCTCTTGGATGAAGCACCCGCATGCCTGTTAGACGTACCTTACCTGAGAAAGATGTTGGCAGTCTACTCAGCAAACCCCACATTTGGAAGATTGTAATCTCTACTGATGATGGTTAAAGAACCAGAAACACATGTCTAGAGACCAGCACTATCTGCGCCAACTGTGGCGAAACACTCGAACAATCTTGAAGCAAGTAAGTAAGAGAAACTGCATTTACCAAAATGCCAGTGGCGACCCTTGCTGGAGGTGAAGCGGTGTGCTCCCACCCCTGTTCCTGTTTAATAGTACTACGGTGAGTCATTGAGCTAACAAGCTTGTGAATGAAGCACCTTCATGCCTGTGAGACGTACCTAACTTGAGAAAGATGTTGGCAGCCTACTCAGCAAACCCCAAATTTGAAAGACTGTAATCTCTACTGATGATGGTTAAAGAACCAGAAACACGTGTCTAGAGATCAGCACTATGTGCGCCAACTGTGGCGAAACACTCGAACACTCTTGAAGTAAGCAAGTAACTGAAACTGCATTTACCACAACGCCAGTGTGCAAACCTTGCTGGGAGGTCAAGCGGTGTGCTCCCACCCCTGTTCCTGTTTAATAGTACTCTTGTGAGTCATTGAGCTGACGAGCTCATGGAGGAAGCACCCGCATGCCTGTGAGACGTACCTGACCTGAGAAAGATGATGGCAGCCTAATCAGCAAACCCCACGTTTGAAAGACTGTGATCTCTACTGATGACGGTTAAAGAACCAGAAACATGTGTCTAGAGATCAGCACTATCTGCGCCAACTGTGGTGAAACACTCGAACACTCTTGAAGCAAGCAAGTAACCAAAACTGCATTTACCACAATGCAAGAGGCGAACCTTGCTGGGAGGTAATGCGGTGTGCTCCCACCCCAGTTCCTGTTTAATAGTTCTCCCGTGAGTCATTGCGCTGAAGAGCTGGTGGATGGAGCACCCGCATGCCTGTGAGAGGTACCTGACCTGAGAAAGATGTTGCCAGCCTACTAAGCAAACCCCACATTTCAAAGACTGTAATCTCTACGGATGACGGTTAAAGAACCAGAAAGACGTGTCTAGAGATCAGCACTATCTGCGCCAACTGTGGTGAAACACTTGAACACTCTTGAAGCAAGCAAGTAACCGAATCTGCAATTACCAAAATGCCAATGTGCAAACCTTGCTAGGAGGTGAAGCGGTGTGCTCCCACCCCTGTTCCTGTTTAATAGTACTCTTGTGAGTCATTAAGCTGACGAGCTCATGGATGAAGCACCCGCATGCCTGTGAGACGTACCTGACCTGAGAAAGATGTTGGCAGCCTACTCAGCAAACCCCACATTTGAAAGATTGTAATCTCTACTGATGACGGTTAAAGAACCAGAAACACGTGTCTAGAGATCAGCACTATGTGCGCCAACTGTGGCGAAACACTCGAACACTCTTGAAGTAAGCAAGTAACTGAAACTGCATTTACCACAACGCCAGTGTGCAAACCTTGCTGGGAGGTGAAGCGGTGTGCTCCCACCCCTGTTCCTGTTTAATAGTACTCTTGTGAGTCATTGAGCTGACGAGCTCATGGATGAAGCTCCCGCATGCCTGTGAGACGTACCTGACCTGAGAAAGATGATGGCAGCCTAATCAGCAAACCCCGCGTTTGAAAGACTGTAATCTCTACTGATGACGGTTAAAGAACCAGAAACATGTGTCTAGAGATCAGCACTATCTGCGCCAACTGTGGCGAAACACTCGAACACTCTTGAAGCAAGCAAGTGACCAAAACTGCATTTACCACAATGCAAGAGGCGAACCTTGCTGGGAGGTAATGCTGTGTGCTCCCACTCCAGTTCCTGTTTAATAGTTCTCCCGTGAGTCATTGCGCTGAAGAGCTGGTGGATGAAGCACCCGCATGCCTGTGAGACGTACCTGACCTGAGAAAGATGTTGGCAGCCTACTCAGCAAACCCCACATTTGAAAGATTGTAATCTCTACTGATGACGGTTAAAGAACCAGAAACACATGTCTAGAGATCAGCATTATCTGCGCCAACTGTGGCGAAACACTTGAACAATCTTGAAGCAAGTAAGTAAGAGAAACTGCATTTACCACAATGCCAGGGGCGACCCTTGCAGGAGGTGAAGCGGTGTGCTCCCACCCCTGTTCCTGTTTAATAGTACTACGGTGAGTAATGAGCTAACGAGCTTGTGAATGAAGCACCCGCATGCCTGTGAGACGGACCTTACTTTAGAAAGATGTTGGCAGCCTACTCAGCAAACCCCAAATTTGAAAGACTGTAATCTCTACTGATGACGGTTAAAGAACCAGAAACACGTGTCTAGAGATCAGCACTATGTGCGCCAACTGTGGCGAAGCACTTGAACACTCTTGAAGTAAGCAAGTAACTGAAACTGCATTTACCACAACGCCAGTGTGTAAACCTTGATGGGTGGTGAAGCGGTGTGCTCCCACCCCTGTTCCTATTTAATAGTACTCTTGTGAGTCATTGAGCTGACGAGCTCATGGATGAAGCACCCGCATGCCTGTGAGACGTCCCTGACCTGAGAAAGATGATGGCAGCCTACTCAGCAAACCCCACGTTTCAAAGACTGTAATCTCTACTGATGACGGTTAAAGAAACAGAAACATGTGTCTAGAGATCAGCACTATCTGCACCAACTGTGGCGAAACAGTCAAACACTCTTGTAGCAAGTAAGTAACCAAAACTGCATTAACCACAATGCAGGGTGCAAACCTTGCTGGGAGGTGAAGCGGTGTGCTCCCACCCCTGTTTCTGTTTAATAGTACGCCTGTGAGTCATTGAGCTGACGAGCTCGTGGATGAAGCACCCGCATACCTGTGAGAGGTACCTGACCTGAGAAAGATGTTGGCAGGCTACTCAGCAAACCACACATTTGAAAGACTGTAATCTCTACTGATGACGGTTAAAGAACCAGAAACACGTATCTAGAGATCAGCACTATCTGCGCCAACTGTGGCGAAACACTCGAACACTCTTGAAGCAAGCAAGTAAATGAAACTGCATTTACCACAATGCCAGGGGCGAACCTTGATGGGAGGTGAAGCGTTGTGCTCCCACCCCTCTTCCTGTTTAATAGTACTCCCATGAGTCATTGAGCTGACGAGCTGGTGGATGAAGCACCCGCATGCCTGTGAGAGATACATGACCTGAGAAAGATGTTGGCAGCCTACTCAGCAAACCCCAGATGTCAAAGACTGTAATCTCTACCTATGACAGTTAAAGAACCAGAACCACGTGTCTAGAGATCAGTACTATCTGCGCCAACTGTGGCGAAACAATCAAACACTCTAAAGCCAGCAAGTAACTGAAACTGCATTTACCACAATGCCTGGGGTGAACCTTGTTGGGAAGTGAAGCGGTGTGCTCCCACCCCTGTTCCTGTTTAATTGTACTCCCATGAGTCATTGAGCTGACGAGCTCGTGGATGAAGCACCCACATGCCTGTGAGAGGTACATGACCTGAGAAAGATGTTGGCAGCCTACTCAGCAAGCCCCAGATTTCAAAGACTGTAATCTCTACTGATGACGGTTAAAGAACCAGAAACACGTGTCTAGAGATCAGCACTATCTGTGCCAACTGTGACGAAACAATTGAACACACTTGAAGCAAGCAAGTAACTGAAACTGCATTTACCACAATGCCAGGGGCGAACCTTGCTGTAGGTGAAGCGGTGTGCTCCCACCCCTGTTCCTGTTTAATAGTACTACGGTGAGTCATTGAGCTGATAAGCTCGTGGATGAAGCACCCGCATGCGTGTGAGAGGTACCTGACCTGAGAAATATGTTGACAGCATACTCAGCAAACCCCACATTTTAAAGACTGTAATCTCTACTGATGACGGTTAAAGAAACGGAACCACATGTCTAGAGATCATCACTATCTGCGCCAACTGTGGCGAAACACTCGAACACTCTTGAAGCAAGCAAGTAACCAAAACTGCATTTACCACAATGCCTCAGGCGAACCTTGCTGGGAGGTGAAGCGGTGAGCTCCCTCCCCTGTACCTGTTTAATAGTTCTCCCGTGAGTCATTTAGCTGACGAGCTGGTGGATGAAGCACCCGCATGCCTGTGAGAGGTACCTGACCTGAGAAAGATGTTGGCAGCCCAGTCAGCAATCCCCAGATTTCAAAGAATGTAATCTCTACTGATGAAGGTTAAAGAAGCAGAAACACGTGTCTAGAGATCAGAACTATCTGCGCCAACTTTGGCGAAACACTCGAACACTCTTGAAGCAAGCAAGTAACTGAAACTGCAATTACCACATTGTCAGGGGCGATCCTTGCTGGGAGGTGAAGCGGTGTGCTCCCAACCCCTATTCCTGTTTAATAGTACTCCCATGTGTCATTGAGCTGACGAGCTGGTGGATGAAGCACCCACATGCCTGTGAGAGGTACCTGACCTGAGAAAGATGTTGGGAGCCTACTCAGCAAACCCCACATTTGAAAGACTGTAATCTCTACTGATGACGGTTAAAGAACCAGAAACACGTATCTAGAGATCAGCACTATCTGCGCCAACTGTGGCGAAACACTCGAACACTCTTGAAGCAAGCAATTAAATGAAACTGCATTTACCACAATGCCAGGGGCGAACCTTGATGGGAGGTGAAGCGTTGTGCTCCCACCTCTCTTCCTGTTTAATAGTACTCCCATGAGTCATTGAGCTGACGAGCTGGTGGATGAAGCACCCGCATGCCTGTGAGAGATACATGACCTGAGAAAAATGTTGGCAGCCTACTCAGCAAACCCCAGATGTCAAAGACTGTAATCTCTACCTATGACAGTTAAAGAACCAGAACCACGTGTCTAGAGATCAGTACTATCTGCGCCAACTGTGGCGAAACAATCAAACACTCTAAAGCCAGCAAGTAACTGAAACTGCATTTACCACAATGCCTGGGGTGAACCTTGTTGGGAAGTGAAGCGGTGTGCTCCCACCCCTGTTCCTGTTTAATTGTACTCCCATGAGTCATTGAGCTGACGAGCTCGTGGATGAAGCACCCACATGCCTGTGAGAGGTACATGACCTGAGAAAGATGTTGGCAGCCTACTCAGCAAGCCCCAGATTTCAAAGACTGTAATCTCTACTGATGACGGTTAAAGAACCAGAAACACGTGTCTAGAGATCAGCACTATCTGTGCCAACTGTGACGAAACAATTGAACACACTTGAAGCAAGCAAGTAACTGAAACTGCATTTACCACAATGCCAGGGGCGAACCTTGCTGTAGGTGAAGCGGTGTGCTCCCACCCCTGTTCCTGTTTAATAGTACTACGGTGAGTCATTGAGCTGATAAGCTCGTGGATGAAGCACCCGCATGCGTGTGAGAGGTACCTGACCTGAGAAATATGTTGACAGCATACTCAGCAAACCCCACATTTTAAAGACTGTAATCTCTACTGATGACGGTTAAAGAAACGGAACCACATGTCTAGAGATCAGCACTATCTGCGCCAACTGTGGCGAAACACTCGAACACTCTTGAAGCAAGCAAGTAACCAAAACTGCATTTACCACAATGCCTCAGGCGAACCTTGCTGGGAGGTGAAGCGGTGAGCTCCCTCCCCTGTACCTGTTTAATAGTTCTCCCGTGAGTCATTTAGCTGACGAGCTGGTGGATGAAGCACCCGCATGCCTGTGAGAGGTACCTGACCTGAGAAAGATGTTGGCAGCCCAGTCAGCAATCCCCAGATTTCAAAGAATGTAATCTCTACTGATGAAGGTTAAAGAAGCAGAAACACGTGTCTAGAGATCAGAACTATCTGCGCCAACATTGGCGAAACACTCGAAAACTCTTGAAGCAAGCAAGTAACTGAAACTGCAATTACCACATTGTCAGGGGCGATCCTTGCTGGGAGGTGAAGTGGTGTGCTCCCAACCCCTATTCCTGTTTAATAGTACTCCCATGTGTCATTGAGCTGACGAGCTGGTGGATGAAGCACCCACATGCCTGTGAGAGGTAGCTGACCTGAGAAAGATGTTGGGAGCCTACTCAGCAAACCCCACATTTGAAAGACTGTAAGCTCTAATGATGACGGTTAAAGAACCAGAAACACGTGTCTAGAGATCAGCACTATCTGACCAACTGTGGCGAAATACTTGAACACTCTTGAAGCAAGCAAGTAACTGAAACTGCATTCACTACAATGCCAGGGGCAAACATTGCTGGGAGATTAAGCGGTGTGCTCCCTCCCCTGTTCCTGTTTAATAGTACTCCCATGAATCATTGAGCTGACGAGCTCGTGGATGAAGCACCCGAATGCATGTGAGAGGTACCTGACCTGAGAAAGATGTTGACAGCACACTCAGCAAACACCACATTTGAAAGACTTTAATCTCTACTGATGACGGTTAAAGAACCAGAACCACATGTCTAGAGATCAGCACCATCTGCGCCAACTGTGGCGAAACACTCGAACACACTTGAAGCAAGCAAGTAACCAAAACTGCATTTACCACAATGCCAGACGCTGACCATGCTGGGAGGTGAAGCGGTGTGCTTCCACCCCTGTTCCTGTTTAATAGTACTCTTGTGAGTCATTGAGCTGACGAGCTCATGGATGAAGCACCCACATGCCTGTGAGACGTACCTGACCTGAGAAAGATGTTGGCAGCCTACTAAGCAAACCCCACATTTCAAAGACTGTAATCTCTACGGATGACGGTTAAAGAACCAGAAAGACGTGTCTAGAGATCAGCACTATCTGCGCCAACTGTGGTGAAACACTTGAACACTCTTGAAGCAAGCAAGTAACCGAATCTGCAATTACCAAAATGCCAATGTGCAAACCTTGCTAGGAGGTGAAGCGGTGTGCTCCCACCCCTGTTCCTGTTTAATAGTACTCTTGTGAGTCATTAAGCTGACGAGCTCATGGATGAAGCACCCGCATGCCTGTGAGACGTACCTGACCTGAGAAAGATGTTGGCAGCCTACTCAGCAAACCCCACATTTGAAAGATTGTAATCTCTACTGATGACGGTTAAAGAACCAGAAACACGTGTCTAGAGATCAGCACTATGTGCGCCAACTGTGGCGAAACACTCGAACACTCTTGAAGTAAGCAAGTAACTGAAACTGCATTTACCACAACGCCAGTGTGCAAACCTTGCTGGGAGGTGAAGCGGTGTGCTCCCACCCCTGTTCCTGTTTAATAGTACTCTTGTGAGTCATTGAGCTGACGAGCTCATGGATGAAGCTCCCGCATGCCTGCGAGACGTACCTGACCTGAGAAAGATGATGGCAGCCTAATCAGCAAACCCCGCGTTTGAAAGACTGTAATCTCTACTGATGACGGTTAAAGAACCAGAAACATGTGTCTAGAGATCAGCACTATCTGCGCCAACTGTGGCGAAACACTCAAACACTCTTGAAGCAAGCAAGTGACCAAAACTGCATTTACCACAATGCAAGAGGCGAACCTTGCTGGGAGGTAATGCTGTGTGCTCCCACTCCAGTTCCTGTTTAATAGTTCTCCCGTGAGTCATTGCGCTGAAGAGCTGGTGGATGAAGCACCCGCATGCCTGTGAGACGTACCTGACCTGAGAAAGATGTTGGCAGCCTACTCAGCAAACCCCACATTTGAAAGATTGTAATCTCTACTGATGACGGTTAAAGAACCAGAAACACATGTCTAGAGATCAGCATTATCTGCGCCAACTGTGGCGAAACACTTGAACAATCTTGAAGCAAGTAAGTAAGAGAAACTGCATTTACCACAATGCCAGGGGCGACCCTTGCTGGAGGTGAAGCGGTGTGCTCCCACCCCTGTTCCTGTTTAATAGTACTACGGTGAGTAATTGAGCTAACGAGCTTGTGAATGAAGCACCCGCATGCCTGTGAGACGGACCTTACTTTAGAAAGATGTTGGCAGCCTACTCAGCAAACCCCAAATTTGAAAGACTGTAATCTCTACTGATGACGGTTAAAGAACCAGAAACACGTGTCTAGAGATCAGCACTATGTGCGCCAACTGTGGCGAAGCACTTGAACACTCTTGAAGTAAGCAAGTAACTGAAACTGCATTTACCACAACGCCAGTGTGTAAACCTTGATGGGTGGTGAAGCGGTGTGCTCCCACCCCTGTTCCTATTTAATAGTACTCTTGTGAGTCATTGAGCTGACGAGCTCATGGATGAAGCACCCGCATGCCTGTGAGACGTCCCTGACCTGAGAAAGATGATGGCAGCCTACTCAGCAAACCCCACGTTTCAAAGACTGTAATCTCTACTGATGACGGTTAAAGAAACAGAAACATGTGTCTAGAGATCAGCACTATCTGCACCAACTGTGGCGAAACAGTCAAACACTCTTGTAGCAAGTAAGTAACCAAAACTGCATTAACCACAATGCAGGGTGCAAACCTTGCTGGGAGGTGAAGCGGTGTGCTCCCACCCCTGTTTCTGTTTAATAGTACGCCTGTGAGTCATTGAGCTGACGAGCTCGTGGATGAAGCACCCGCATACCTGTGAGAGGTACCTGACCTGAGAAAGATGTTGGCAGGCTACTCAGCAAACCACACATTTGAAAGACTGTAATCTCTACTGATGACGGTTAAAGAACCAGAAACACGTATCTAGAGATCAGCACTATCTGCGCCAACTGTGGCGAAACACTCGAACACTCTTGAAGCAAGCAAGTAAATGAAACTGCATTTACCACAATGCCAGGGGCGAACCTTGATGGGAGGTGAAGCGTTGTGCTCCCACCCCTCTTCCTGTTTAATAGTACTCCCATGAGTCATTGAGCTGACGAGCTGGTGGATGAAGCACCCGCATGCCTGTGAGAGATACATGACCTGAGAAAGATGTTGGCAGCCTACTCAGCAAACCCCAGATGTCAAAGACTGTAATCTCTACCTATGACAGTTAAAGAACCAGAACCACGTGTCTAGAGATCAGTACTATCTGCGCCAACTGTGGCGAAACAATCAAACACTCTAAAGCCAGCAAGTAACTGAAACTGCATTTACCACAATGCCTGGGGTGAACCTTGTTGGGAAGTGAAGCGGTGTGCTCCCACCCCTGTTCCTGTTTAATTGTACTCCCATGAGTCATTGAGCTGACGAGCTCGTGGATGAAGCACCCACATGCCTGTGAGAGGTACATGACCTGAGAAAGATGTTGGCAGCCTACTCAGCAAGCCCCAGATTTCAAAGACTGTAATCTCTACTGATGACGGTTAAAGAACCAGAAACACGTGTCTAGAGATCAGCACTATCTGTGCCAACTGTGACGAAACAATTGAACACACTTGAAGCAAGCAAGTAACTGAAACTGCATTTACCACAATGCCAGGGGCGAACCTTGCTGTAGGTGAAGCGGTGTGCTCCCACCCCTGTTCCTGTTTAATAGTACTACGGTGAGTCATTGAGCTGATAAGCTCGTGGATGAAGCACCCGCATGCGTGTGAGAGGTACCTGACCTGAGAAATATGTTGACAGCATACTCAGCAAACCCCACATTTTAAAGACTGTAATCTCTACTGATGACGGTTAAAGAAACGGAACCACATGTCTAGAGATCAGCACTATCTGCGCCAACTGTGGCGAAACACTCGAACACTCTTGAAGCAAGCAAGTAACCAAAACTGCATTTACCACAATGCCTCAGGCGAACCTTGCTGGGAGGTGAAGCGGTGAGCTCCCTCCCCTGTACCTGTTTAATAGTTCTCCCGTGAGTCATTTAGCTGACGAGCTGGTGGATGAAGCACCCGCATGCCTGTGAGAGGTACCTGACCTGAGAAAGATGTTGGCAGCCCAGTCAGCAATCCCCAGATTTCAAAGAATGTAATCTCTACTGATGAAGGTTAAAGAAGCAGAAACACGTGTCTAGAGATCAGAACTATCTGCGCCAACTTTGGCGAAACACTCGAACACTCTTGAAGCAAGCAAGTAACTGAAACTGCAATTACCACATTGTCAGGGGCGATCCTTGCTGGGAGGTGAAGCGGTGTGCTCCCAACCCCTATTCCTGTTTAATAGTACTCCCATGTGTCATTGAGCTGACGAGCTGGTGGATGAAGCACCCACATGCCTGTGAGAGGTACCTGACCTGAGAAAGATGTTGGGAGCCTACTCAGCAAACCCCACATTTGAAAGACTGTAATCTCTACTGATGACGGTTAAAGAACCAGAAACACGTATCTAGAGATCAGCACTATCTGCGCCAACTGTGGCGAAACACTCGAACACTCTTGAAGCAAGCAATTAAATGAAACTGCATTTACCACAATGCCAGGGGCGAACCTTGATGGGAGGTGAAGCGTTGTGCTCCCACCCCTCTTCCTGTTTAATAGTACTCCCATGAGTCATTGAGCTGACGAGCTGGTGGATGAAGCACCCGCATGCCTGTGAGAGATACATGACCTGAGAAAGATGTTGGCAGCCTACTCAGCAAACCCCAGATGTCAAAGACTGTAATCTCTACCTATGACAGTTAAAGAACCAGAACCACGTGTCTAGAGATCAGTACTATCTGCGCCAACTGTGGCGAAACAATCAAACACTCTAAAGCCAGCAAGTAACTGAAACTGCATTTACCACAATGCCTGGGGTGAACCTTGTTGGGAAGTGAAGCGGTGTGCTCCCACCCCTGTTCCTGTTTAATTGTACTCCCATGAGTCATTGAGCTGACGAGCTCGTGGATGAAGCACCCACATGCCTGTGAGAGGTACATGACCTGAGAAAGATGTTGGCAGCCTACTCAGCAAGCCCCAGATTTCAAAGACTGTAATCTCTACTGATGACGGTTAAAGAACCAGAAACACGTGTCTAGAGATCAGCACTATCTGTGCCAACTGTGACGAAACAATTGAACACACTTGAAGCAAGCAAGTAACTGAAACTGCATTTACCACAATGCCAGGGGCGAACCTTGCTGTAGGTGAAGCGGTGTGCTCTCACCCCTGTTCCTGTTTAATAGTACTACGGTGAGTCATTGAGCTGATAAGCTCGTGGATGAAGCACCCGCATGCGTGTGAGAGGTACCTGACCTGAGAAATATGTTGACAGCATACTCAGCAAACCCCACATTTTAAAGACTGTAATCTCTACTGATGACGGTTAAAGAAACGGAACCACATGTCTAGAGATCAGCACTATCTGCGCCAACTGTGGCGAAACACTCGAACACTCTTGAAGCAAGCAAGTAACCAAAACTGCATTTACCACAATGCCTCAGGCGAACCTTGCTGGGAGGTGAAGCGGTGAGCTCCCTCCCCTGTACCTGTTTAATAGTTCTCCCGTGAGTCATTTAGCTGACGAGCTGGTGGATGAAGCACCCGCATGCCTGTGAGAGGTACCTGACCTGAGAAAGATGTTGGCAGCCCAGTCAGCAATCCCCAGATTTCAAAGAATGTAATCTCTACTGATGAAGGTTAAAGAAGCAGAAACACGTGTCTAGAGATCAGAACTATCTGCGCCAACATTGGCGAAACACTCGAAAACTCTTGAAGCAAGCAAGTAACTGAAACTGCAATTACCACATTGTCAGGGGCGATCCTTGCTGGGAGGTGAAGCGGTGTGCTCCCAACCCCTATTCCTGTTTAATAGTACTCCCATGTGTCATTGAGCTGACGAGCTGGTGGATGAAGCACCCACATGCCTGTGAGAGGTAGCTGACCTGAGAAAGATGTTGGGAGCCTACTCAGCAAACCCCACATTTGAAAGACTGTAAGCTCTAATGATGACGGTTAAAGAACCAGAAACACGTGTCTAGAGATCAGCACTATCTGACCAACTGTGGCGAAATACTTGAACACTCTTGAAGCAAGCAAGTAACTGAAACTGCATTCACTACAATGCCAGGGGCAAACATTGCTGGGAGATTAAGCGGTGTGCTCCCTCCCCTGTTCCTGTTTAATAGTACTCCCATGAGTCATTGAACTGACGAGCTCGTGGATGAAGCACCCGAATGCATGTGAGAGGTACCTGACCTGAGAAAGATGTTGACAGCACACTCAGCAAACACCTCATTTGAAAGACTTTAATCTCTACTGATGACGGTTAAAGAACCAGAACCACATGTCTAGAGATCAGCACCATCTGCGCCAACTGTGGCGAAACACTCGAACACACTTGAAGCAAGCAAGTAACCAAAACTGCATTTACCACAATGCCAGACGCTGACCATGCTGGGAGGTGAAGCGGTGTGCTTCCACCCCTGTTCCTGTTTAATAGTACTCTTGTGAGTCATTGAGCTGATGAGCTCGTGGATGAAGCACCCGCATGCCTGTGAGAGGTACCTGACCTGAGAAAGATGTTGACAGCATAATCAGCAAACCCCGCATTTGAAAGACTGTAATCTCTACTGATGACGGTTAAAGAACCAGAACCACGTGTCTAGAGATCAGAACTATCTGCGCCAACTGTGACGAAACACTAGAACACTCTTGAAGCAAGCAAGTAACCAAATCTGCAATTACCACAATGCCAGTGTGAAAACCTTGCTGGGAGGTGAAGCGGTGTGCTCCCACCCCTGTTCCTGTTTAATAGTACTCCCATGAGTCATTGAGCTGATTAGCTCGTGGATGAAGCACCCGCATGCACGTGAGAGGTACCTGACCTGAGAAAGTTGTTGGCAGCCTACTCAGCAAACCCACATTTGAAAGACTGTAATCTCTACTGATGACGGTTAAAGAACCAGAACAACGTGTCTAGAGATCAGCACTATCTGCGCCAACTGTGGCGAAACACTCGAACACTCTTGAAGCAAGCAAGTAACAGAAACTGCATTTACCACAATGCCAGAGGCGAACCTTGATGGGAGGTGAAGCGGTGTGCTCCCACCCCTGTTCCTGTTTAATAGTACTCCCATGAGTCATTGAGCTGACGAGCTCGTGGATGAAGCACCCGAATGCATGTGAGAGGTACCTGACCTGAGAAAGATGTTGACAGCACACTCAGCAAACCCCACATTTGAAAGACTTTAATCTCTACTGGTGATGGTTAAAGAACTAGAACCACATGTCTAGAGATCAGCACTATCTGCGCCAACTGTGGCGAAACACTCGAACACTCTTGAAGCAAGCAAGTAACCAAAACTGCATTTACCACAATGCCTCAGGCGAACCTTGCTGGGAGGTGAAGCGGTGAGCTCCCTCCCCTGTACCTGTTTAATAGTACTCCCGTGAGTCATTGAGCTGACGAACTGGTGGATGAAGTACCCGCATGCCTGTGAGAGGTACCTGACCTGAGAAAGATTTTGGCAGCCCAGTCAGCAATCCCCAGATTTCAAAGACTGTAATCTCTACTGATGACGGTTAAAGAAGCATAAACACGTGTCTAGAGATCAGAACTATTTGCGCCAACTTTGGCGAAACACTCGAACACTCTTGAAGCAAGCAAGTAACTGAAACTGCAATTACCACATTGTCAGGGGCGATCCTTGCTGGGAGGTGAAGCGGTGTGCTCCCAACCCCTATTCCTGTTTAATAGTACTCCCATGAGTCATTGAGCTGATGAGCTGGTGGATGAAGCACCCACATGCCGGTGAGAGGTCGCTGACCTGAGAAAGATGTTGAGAGCCTACTCAGCAAACCCCACATTTGAAAGACTGTAAGCTCTACTGATGACGGTTAAAGAACCAGAAACACGTGTCTAGAGATCAGCACTATCTGACCAACTGTGGCGAAACACTTGAACACTCTTGAAGCAAGCAAGTAACTGAAACTGCATTTACTACAATGCCAGGGGCGAACATTGCTGGGAGATTAAGCGGTGTGCTCCCTTCCCTGTTCCTGTTTAATAGTACTCCCATGAGTCATTGAGCTGACGAGCTCGTGGATGAAGCACCCGAATGCATGTGAGAGGTACCTGACCTGAGAAAGATGTTGACAGCACACTCAGCAAACCCCACATTTGAAAGACTTTAATCTCTACTGGTGATGGTTAAAGAACTAGAACCACATGTCTAGAGATCAGCACTATCTGCGCCAACTGTGGCGAAACACTCAAACACACTTGAAGCAAGCAAGTAACCAAAACTGCATTTACCACAATGCCAGACACTAACCATTCTGGGAGGTGAAGCGGTGTGCTTCCACCCCTGTTCCTGTTTAATAGTTCATTTGATAACTTTATTTCGGCCAGAGTCCATAAAAGCACAGATAAAATTACAAGAAAAATTGCACATTTCATTAAAACAATAAATAGAATCAAGTTAATACAATAATTAAAAGTGAATTAAACTGATGTTTTCAAGAAAGCTAATTTTGATAAAAAGACAAAAAAATTTCAGAGAAAGCTTTTGCTTCTACGCCAAAAACCATGTAAAAAACGGGACGTAGCAAAGACAATTGGGGGGTGAGTGTCGTATATTAAGACCCTGCATGCGTGCATGCAGTGTCTAAACCCTAGCTTCTTACATAAGGGGATAAGCCACTTTTTCCTTCTTAAATGGTACGCGGGGCAGAAAAACACGACATGGCATATGTCTTCTATGTTGTGATTGCAAGCCGGGCCGGCTGCATTTTCTGATCTTGCCCAATTGTGGGTGAATGCCCTGAGCGGTAAAGTACCGTACCTTAACTGCAAATAAAGCTTCCTAGCAAGAGATGGGTAAATTACATCAAGGAAGACCTCTGCTCTTGTTTCTGATTTTATTAGGAGAAACTCTTTAGTGAGTTTCCCCAGGGAGCTTGAACCCTGAAGGGTAAGTAATCTCAGCTGTCTTATATGGCCTGTTAATTCGGTTTTGGAAGTCGTTTGCAGGCTACCTCCGGAAATTCCCAAAGATCGGTCCTACCGATCTTTGTACTAAGATCCTTAATATGGGATAACCATGGAATGTTCTTGTTTTTAATTAAGGCCCAGACCTCCATGAATTCCTCTCTATAAGGTGCTAGTTCAGGCACCGTCCAGAGCCTTTTCCAATAGAGCAAGGGCCGTAGGGTTGCTAAGTCTTCAATGGGTTCTATCCCCAGATCAAGACGTAGGGGAATAAGCGGTGTGCTTACTGGCAAACTCACAAGACTTCTCATAAAGCCCTGCTCAACCAGGGTTACTTTGGCAATGTTTTTGTGACCCCATAATTCGACCCCATACAATGAAGCAGTTCTGGCTTGGAGTCGATATATTTCAACTACCGGGGCTGCTGGTTTGTAGACCGAGGCACGCTGGACCTTACAGAGGCCCCCTGTTATTTGGGACAACCTCAGCCATGATTTTGAGATTTGTGATCCCCAATCAAAGTTCTTGGTCAAAGTGATTTCAAGATAAACAAAAGTCCTGACTCTCTCAAGAGGGGAGCCATTTAGGGTGGGATTTGGGCGGGTCTGTTTGGGAGGATTGAAGATCATGAACTTAGTCTTGTCTAGATTGATCTCCAAGCCTCGAGCAATACAAAATGCCAGGAAGCCATACAGGATGCGCTGAATGCCCGATGATGTTTTAGATAACAACAAAGTGTCATCGGCAAACATCAGAGCGGGCACTCTACCAGTAGCCAGCCTAGGGGCGTCGTTATTAGCTACGTCAGCCAAATGGGTGACGAGACCATTAATGTAGAGACTGAACAATGTTGGGGCCAAAACACACCCTTGGCGCACGCCCTTCCTGACGGGAAAGCGTGGAGAGAGATCACCATGCCTCCCACACCTAACCTGGGCATAATTACCGTTATGGAACTTGGTTAGAATATTCAGCAGAAAGGGGGAAGGCCCATATCTGCAAGAACTTTCCATAATTTTCCTCTTGGGACAAGGTCGAAGGCAGCACGCAGGTCAACGAAGATGAGGTAGAGGCTGCCACCCTCTACTCTCACCGTTTTCCAGTATAAGGTCTGTACCTGGAAAATCTGGTCTATGGTTGAGATCCCAGATCTGAACCCTGCCTGCAGTGTAGTCAAAATTTTATTTTCGTCCATCCATCCCTGGATTCTATCTAGGATAATTCTGCCCATTATTTTCTGAGTGGTGTTGATAAGGCTGATTGGTCTATAATTAGCCGGCTTTAACGGACAGCCTTTCTTAAATATGGGGACTATCTCCGCGCCCAACCAAGTGTCCGGCAAATCAGCCCCCTTAAGAATTGAGTTGAATAGGACCATCAAATACGGGGCCCAGATTTTTGGTTGAGAGCGGAATAAGTCCGGAGGCATTTTGTCTAAACCAGGGGCTTTGTTAAACAGAAGCCTTGATATTGCAGTCTCTAATTCTTTGAGAGTGATGGCCACGGGGAGTTCTGGCAAAGAAGTGCCCACACCCACCAAAGATGGACACAATTGGGGCTCTTGTTGGGGCTCGGGGATGGGGGGGGGAGACAAGTCTCAGTATCACGCATAACAGGGTCACTTCCTCTGATTGGTCTACACTCCAGAGGTGTATCAGTAAAAAGGGGGTCGTCTGAGTCCCCGTACAGTTCCCCAAAATGCATTTCCCACACTTGTGGAGCTATGTTTGCAGTAGGGGGCGAAGCTGCCCTACTCTCACCAGAGTTCACAATAGCCCAGAACGCCTTAGAGTCTCTACATGAGAGGGTTAGTCTTAGCTCCTCCCACCTTTGCTCCTCCCAATCCTTCTTTCCCCTGGTAATAGCCTTTTTATAGTCTAGGCGGAGTTTCTTTATGTTAGCCCTGTCTTTGCCTTTTATTGCCAAAAGCAAGTCCTTTTTTGCTTTTCTGCAGGATTCCTTATACCAGGGGTGAGTCCTGGACTGCTGTTGTTTATTTCCCACAGGATTAAATAAGCCCCTCAGCTTATCAACTAAGTGAATATGAATCTTGACGGGGTCACTCAGGTTACCTACACTTACATCCCCCATTGCGGAAAGAAACGGCAGGGCTATCTGGTATATTTCTGCAAATTTAGCGGGGGATTTCAGGAAGAAGGGCCATTTTACCCTCCTCCTGTTGTTAGAAAGGAGTACTGGGAGTTGGGCTATTTGAATGAGGGGGAGGGTTTGTTAGACCAAAGCTTCCCGGTTTGAGGGTTAAAACAAGGGCATTATGATCACTGTCTTGCCTAGGATGAATTTCGAACTCCAATAAGTTATCCCAGTGTCTTATCTCCATTAGTATATAATCAATATTAGTGTTTTGACCTGGTCTGTTAAACGTTGGGAGGCCTGGACGATCAGGTTTCAGTCTCCCATTACAGGCCCTTAGAGACAGTGCAAGGGATAAAGATTTAATTTGAAGGACAAGTGGGGTCCAAGCTCTGACGGGAGAGATTTGTGGTTCGCAAACATGCCAGAACTGGTCCTCATCGTCCAATTTACCCGTATCAGGAGACTCGAGGGGTTCAAATTGGCAGTTGAAGTCGCCTCCTACTATTAGTGGGGGTGGGGGGTCTATGGACAATATAAAGTGCATTAATGCGTCAATGGTATCAGATTCTTGACCATTCTTGACTGGTCTAGAATAGACGTTTATTAAAGCAACCAGTGGATTATCTTTTAGGGTTAAGAGAACACATTGGACGTCTAGGGGGTTAGTTGGAATCTGGGTTGCCAGAGCGCCCAAATGCGTCCCCACCCATATTGAGAGACCACCCGAGGGCCTCCCTCTACCACTTGAAGTTGCCAAAATGTCAAAAGTGGCATAGCCAATCCTCGGATTCTCCTCCATGGCCCAAGTTTCTTGCATGCAGCAGATGTCATGGGTACCTACAAAATAACTCCACTCCAAGGTGGATAGCTTGTTTTTTGTCCCAGCCACGTTCCATGACAAAATTTGTATTTCCCCGTCTGATGCTCTGTTCCTATCTAGTAGGTCACCAGCCTTAAGATTTGGGCAGACTTCTGGTATTTGGGGGATGGTTACTATTGTGGTATCCGCAGGGTTATCGCCGGGCAGGAAATCAACGGGGGGAGCAACCAGATTGTTGTCCATAGTTTGTCTTACTTCCGGACCTATGCTCAAGGAGGCGGATGCTGATACATATTCTAAAATACCACTCTCGCTTCTACCCCTGTCTACAGCTATTTGGGTGTCCATAATTTTGTCAAGTTGGACTACAGGACTCTGGATCACGACTGGTCAATCAACCTCCTCCAGGATACTGAATCTATTTTTTGGGGGGAAAAGTGACAATAGGGGCATATTCTGAGTTTCTTGGGCTAGTCTAGCGTACAATTTATGTTGCACCCCCACCCAGCTAACGCCTCTATTCTGCCCTATTCTGTGCTGGGGTGCTGGATAAAAATATGACAAATGTAATGCGATGATTTGGGTATTAGGCCTAGGAAGTATCCTACTGCAGATATAGTCTACAGCAGGCGGGTGCCTAAAGTTGACAATGACACAATTTCCTACGATGGATTTAGGAGTAGGCCCAATCCAATCTAGTCTCCTTACACCCAGAATTTCTCTAGAGATGTTAAAAGGGAGGGGGCTGTTTAAATTGAACCAGTGCATACATTTATTTTTCAATTCCAGAAAATCCTCATTCTTCCCTTGGGATAGGGGAGGAACACCAGCAAGCACAACGACGTATGGAAGAGACTCGGGTGGCAAATCTATGCAAGGCAATGCGATATTAAGCCCCTCACTAGAAGTGTTTCTGTTCTCTTTTGTTTGATAATCTAGACATTTTTCCCCCACTTCGGTAGCCTCCCTCTGTACTTTGGAACTTTCAGAGTCTGTGTCCCTGGACAAAGGAATAGTTGTATCGGGGACAGTCTTGCCGGCCAATTGGAGGGGTACAGGCAAAGTCTCAGAACCAGCAGGGGCATTATCATAAGTAGGAGCAGAACAAGAGGGGGATTTGCAGAAAAAGTAGTCGGTTTGGCTTTACCAAGGCCTGCATTGTTAATAGTGGAAACAAGTCTATCCAATCTAGACATCAGGGATTTAAAGTGCGAGCCAAGTAATTGTTCAATATGAACCTGTAGATCTAATATCATGTGGGTGGCCCAAAGGGGAGCCTGCATGGGGGACAAGGTAGGGGAAGTATCAATCGGTTTGGAAGAATTGGTTGGAGGCTTGTTTTTCCTTGATGCTTTACTCTTCCTGGCCCTAGGTTTCTTGACTACAGTACGAGTCACAGAAACCTTATTAGATGGAAGATGGGAAGGAGAGTTAGGAACCTCAGAAATGTACGTGTCACTAGTAGTGGGCTGTGCACAAGGGAGGTCAGCAAAGGAACAGATAAAGGAGGAATTAAGATCAGGGGGGTTGGTGGTAGCAATTGAAACATCCTCCACTGGTTGGGAAAAGAGAGGAATTACAGGAGTAATTGATAAACGCCGCTCTGTGCTTTCTATAGCTGAAGCCACGACTCCAATTGTTTGCTGTAGCATTTTGTCAATGGCTGTCAGACTTGGGAGAGGTTGCGTTGTTGCAGTCTGTTGTCTAGGTTTTGGACGGGAGGTAGACAAACTAGAGTTTTTACCATTTTGTTTCATGATTACAGGAAAAGAGTAAAAGGCACACAATCGCACAATTGATTGCAGTACTTCACTTGAATGTTAAGTAACACAGGGCTATGTGGAAGGATGCTATTAGACATATAGTCCAAATGTCAATGGATTCAAACACATGAGGGGAGCCAAGGTTTTGAAATACGTGCACAATTCCACCTATCAGCCTTATAACACAGTACCTTGTATGTTGCTGTATCCGACTACGGGGGCATCAGTGGGGTGGCCCTGCCCGGCCTCTAACGGTCCCTGATGGGCAAGGACGGGCCCGCCCTTGGCCCGGGCTTTGCCCGGGCGCTGCCCGCGCACGTCCCGCGCTGCGGGTGCACCTGGCGGCCTTTAACCTGGTCCGGCGCTGCCGGGTGTCGTCAGCGGCATGTGCAGGAACTGAGGGCGCTGGGAATTGTAGGCAGGATGGCCGCTCCCCTCACGGCGGCGAGGAACCTGAATGGCATCGAGAGATGAGAAGCCCGCTGCTGTGCCGTTCCCCTCACGGCTGGTGAGTACTGCGGGCAAAAGTAGAGCTTCCCGGGCTGCGGGGGCGCCTGGCGGCCTTTAACCTGGTCCGGCGCTGTCGGGTGTCATCAGCGGCATGCGCAGGAACTGAGGGTGCTGGGAATTGTAGGCAGGATGGCCGTTCCCCTCACGGCGGCGTGGAACCTGAATGACGTCGAGAGATGAGAAGCCCGCTACTGTGCCGTTCCCCTCACGGCTGGTGAGTACTGCGGGCAAAAGTAGAGCTTCCCGGGCTGCGGGGGCGCCTGACGGCCTTTAACCTGGTCCGGCGTTGCCGGGTGTCGTCAGTGGCATTCGCAGGAACTGAGGGCGCTGGGAATTGTAGGCAGGATGGCCATTCCCCTCACGGCGGCGTGGAACCTGAATGGCGTCGAGAGATGAGAAGCCCGCTGCTGTGCCGTTCCCCTCAGGGCTGGTGAGTACTGCGGGCAAAAGTAGAGCTTCCCGGGCTGCGGGGGCGCCTGGCGGCCTTTAACCTGGTCCGGCGCTGCCGGGTGTCGTCAGTGGCATGCGCAGGAACTGAGGCTGCTGGGAATTGTAGGCAGGATGGCCGTTCCCCTCACGGCGGCGTGGAACCTGAATGGCGTCGAGAGATGAGAAGCCTGCTGATGTGCCGTTCCCCTCACGGCTGGTGAGTACTGCGGGCAAAAGTAGAGCTCTTGTGAGTCATTGAGCTGATGAGCTCGTGGATTAAGCACCCGCATGCCTGTGAGAGGTACCTGACCTGAGAAAGATGTTGACAGCATAATCAGCAAACCCCGCATTTGTAAGACTGTAATCTCTACTGATGACGGTTAAAGAACCAGAACCACGTGTCTAGAGATCAGCACTATCTGCGCCAACTGTGACGAAACACTAGAACACTCTTGAAGCAAGCAAGTAACCGAATCTGCAATTACCACAATGCCAGTGTGAAAACCTTGCTGGGAGGTGAAGCGGTGTGCTCCCACCCCTGTTCCTGTTTAATAGTACTCCCATGAGTCATTGAGCTGATGAGCTCGTGGATGAAGCACCCGCATGCCTGTGAGAGGTACCTGACCTGAGAAAGATGTTGGCAGCCTACTCAGCAAACCCCAAATTTCAAAGACTGTAATCTCTACTGATAACGGTTAAAGAACCAGAAACACATGTCTAGAGATAAGCACTATCTGCGCCAACTGTGGCGAAACACTCGAACACACTTGAAGCAAGCAAGTAACCAAAACTGCATTTACCACAATGCCAGACGCTAACCATGCTGGGAGGTAAAGCGGTGTGCTTCCACCCCTGTTCCTGTTTAATAGTTCATTTGATAACTTTATTTCGACCAGAGACCATAAAAGCACAGATAAAATTACAAGAAAAATTGCACATTTCATTAAAACAATAAATAGAATCAAGTTAATACAATAATTAAAAGTGAATTAAACTGATGTTATCAAGAAAGCTAATTTTGATAAAAAGACACATTTTTTTTAGAGAAAGCTTTTCCTTCTACGCCAAAAACCATGTAAAAAACGGGACGTAGCAAAGACAATTGGGGGGTGAGTGTCGTATATTAAGACCCTGCATGCGTGCATGCAGTGTCTAAACCCTAGCTTCTTACATAAGGGGATGAGCCACTTTTTCCTTATTAAATGGTACGCGGGGCAGAAAAACACGACATGGCATATGTCTTCTATGTTGTGATTGCAAGCCGGGCCGGCTGCATTTTCTGATCTTGCACAATTGTGGGTGAATGCCCTGAGCGGTAAAGTACCGTACCTTAACTGCAAATAAAGCTTCCTAGCAAGAGATGGGTAAATTACATCAAGGAAGACCTCTGCTCTTGTTTCTGATTTTATTAGGAGAAACTCTTTATTGAGTTTCCCCAGGGAGCTTGAACCCTGAAGGGTAAGTAATCTCAGCTGTCTTATATGGCCTGTTAATTCGGTTTTGGAAGTCCTTTTGCAGGCTACCTCCGGAAATTCCCAAAGATCGGTCCTACCAATCTTTGTACTAAGATCCTTAATATGGGATAACCATGGAATGTTCTTGTTTTTAATTAAGGCCCAGACCTCCATGAATTCCTCTCTATAAGGTGCCAGTTCAGGCACCGTCCAGAGCCTTTTCCAATAGAGCAAGGGCCGTAGGGTTGCTAAGTCTTCAATGGGTTCTATCCCCAGATTAAGACGTAGGGGAATAAGCGGTGTGCTTACTGGGAAACTCACAAGACTTCTCATAAAGCCCTGCTCAACCAGGGTTACTTTGGCAATGTTTTTGTGACCCCATAATTCGACCCCATACAATGAAGCAGTTCTGGCTTGGAGTCGATATATTTCAAATACCGGGGCTGCTGGTTTGTAGACCGAGGCACGCTGGACCTTACAGAGGCCCCCTGTTATTTGGGACAACTTCAGCCATGATTTTGAGATTTGTGATCCCCAATCAAAGTTCTTGGTCAAAGTGATTTCAAGATAAGCAAAAGTCCTGACTCTCTCAAGAGGGGAGCCATTTAGGGTGGGATTTGGGCGGGTCTGTTTGGGAGGATTGAAGATCATGAACTTAGTCTTGTCTAGATTGATCTCCAAGCCTCGAGCAATTCAAAATGCCAGGAAGCCATCCAATATGCGCTGAATGCCCGATGATGTTTTAGATAACAACAAAGTGTCATCGGCAAACATCAGAGCGGGCACTCTACCAGTAGCCAGCCTAGGGGCGTCGTTATTAGCTACGTCAGCCAAATGGGTGACGAGACCATTAATGTAGAGACTGAACAATGTTGGGGCCAAAACACACCCTTGGCGCACGCCCTTCCTGACGGGAAAGCGTGGAGAGAGATCACCATGCCTCCCACACCTAACCTGGGCATAATTACCGTTATGGAACTGGGTTAGAATATTCAGCAAAAAGGGGGGAAGGCCCATATCTGCAAGAACTTTCCATAATTTTCCTCTTGGGACAAGGTCGAAGGCAGCACGCAGGTCAACGAAGATGAGGTAGAGGCTGCCACCCTCTACTCTCACCGTTTTCCAGTATAAGGTCTGTAACCGGAAAATCTGGTCTATGGTTGAGATCCCAGATCTGAACCCTGCCTGCAGTGTAGTCAAAATTTTATTTTCGTCCATCCATCCCTGGATTCTATTTAGGATAATTCTGCCCATTATTTTCTGAGTGGTGTCGATAAGGCTGATTGGTCTATAATTAGCCGGCTTTAACGGACAGCCTTTCTTAAATATGGGGACTATCTCCGCGCCCAACCAAGTGTCCGGCAAATCAGCCCCCTTAAGAATTGAGTTGAATAGGACCATCAAATACGGGGCCCAGATTTTTGGTTGAGAGCGGAATAAGTCCGGAGGCATTTTGTCTAAACCAGGGGCTTTGTTAAACAGAAGCCTTGATATTGCAGTCTCTACTTCTTTGAGAGTGATGGCCACGGGGAGTTCTGGCAAAGAAGTGCCCACACCCACCAAAGATGGACACAATTGGGGCTCTTGTTGGGGCTCGGGGATGGGGGGGTGGGAGACAAGTCTCAGTATCACGCATAACAGGGTCACTTCCTCTGATTGGTCCACACTCCAGAGGTGTATCAGTAAAAAGGGGGTCGTCCGAGTCCCCGTACAGTTCCCCAAAATGCATTTCCCACACTTGTGGAGCTATGTTTGCAGTAGGGGGCGAAGCTGCCCTACTCTCACCAGAGTTCACAATAGCCCAGAACGCCTTAGAGTCTCTACATGAGAGGGTTAGTCTTAGCTCCTCCCACCTTTGCTCCTCCCAATCCTTCTTTCCCCTGGTAATAGCCTTCTTATAGTCTAGGCGGAGTTTCTTTATGTTAGCCCTGTCTTTGCCTTTTATTGCCAAAAGCAAGTTCTTTTTTGCTTTTCTGCAGGATTCCTTATACCAGGGGTGAGTCCTGGACTGCTGTTGTTTATTTCCCACAGGATTAAATAAGCCCCTCAGCTTATCAACTAAGTGAATATGAATCTTGACGGGGTCACTCAGGTTATCTACACTTACATCCCCCATTGCGGAAAGAAACGGCAGGGCTATCTGGTATATTTCTGCAAATTTAGCGGGGGATTTCAGGAAGCAGGGCCATTTTACCCTCCTCCTGTTTTTAGAAAGGAGTACTGGGAGTTGGGCTATTTGAATGAGGGGGAGGGTTTGTTAGACCAAAGCTTCCCGGTTTGAGGGTTAAAACAAGGGCATTATGATCACTGTCTTGCCTAGGATGAATTTCGAACTCCAATAAGTTATCCCAGTGTCTTATCTCCATTAGTATATAATCAATATTAGAGTTTTGACCTGGTCTGTTAAACGTTGGGAGGCCTGGACGATCAGGTTTCAGTCTCCCATTACAGGCCCTTAGAGACAGTGCAAGGGATAAAGATTTAATTTGAAAGACAAGTGGGGTCCAAGCTCTGACGGGAGAGATTTGTGGTTCGCAAACATGCAGGAACTGGTCCTCATCGTCCAATTTACCCGTATCAGGAGACTCGAGGGGTTCAAATTGGCAGTTGAAGTCGCCTTCTACTATTAGTGGGGGTGGGGGGTCTATGGACAATATAAAGTGCATTAATGCGTCAATGGTACCAGATTCTTGACCATTCTTGACTGGTCTAGAATAGACGTTTATTAAAGCAACCGGTGGATTATCTTTTAGGGTTAAGAGAACACATTGGACGTCTAGGGGGTTAGTTGGAATCTGGGTTGCCAGAGCGCCCAAATGCATCCCCACCCATATTGAGAGACCACCCAAGGGCCTCCCTCTGCCACTTGAAGTTGCCAAAATGTCAAAAGTGGCATAGCCAATCCTCGGATTCTCCTCCATGGCCCAAGTTTCTTGCATGAAGCAGATGTCATGGGTACCTACAAAATAACTCCACTCCAAGGTGGATAGCTTGTTTTTTATCCCAGCCACGTTCCATGACAAAATTTTTATTTCCCCGTCTGATGCTCTGTTCCTATCTAGTAGGTCACCAGCCTTAAGATTTGGGCAGACTTCTGGTATTTGGGGGATGGTTACTATTGTGGTATCCGCAGGGTTATCGCCGGGCAGGAAATCAACGGGGGGAGCAACCAGATCGTTGTCCATAGTTTGTCTTACTTCCGGACCTATGCTCAAGGAGGCGGATGCTGATACATATTCTAAAATACCACTCTCGCTTCTACCCCTGTCTACAGCTATTTGGGTGTCCATAATTTTGTCAAGTTGGACTACAGGACTCTGGATCACGACTGGTCAATCAACCTCCTCCAGGATACTGAATCTATTTTTTGGGGGGAAAAGTGACAATAGGGGCATATTCTGAGTTTCTTGGGCTAGTCTAGCGTACAATTTATGTTGCCCCCCCACCTAGCTAACGCCTCTATTCTGCCCTATTCTGTGCTGGGGTGCTGGATAAAAATATGACAAATGTAATGCGATGATTTGGGTATTAGGCCTAGGAAGTATCCTACTGCAGATATAGTCTACAGCAGGCGGGTGCCTAAAGTTGACAATGACACAATTTCCTACGATGGATTTAGGAGTAGGCCCAATCTAATCTAGTCTCCTTACACCCAGCATTTCTCCAGAGATGTTAAAAGGGAGGGGGCTGTTTAAATTGAACCAGTGCATACATTTATTTTTCAATTCCAGAAAATCCTCATTCTGCCCTTGGGATAGGGGAGGAACACCAGCAAGCACAACGACGTATGGAAGAGACTCGGGTGGCAAATCTATGCAAGGCAATGCGATATTAAGCCCCTCACTAGAAGTGTTTCTGTTCTCTTTTGTTTGATAATCTAGACATTTTTCCCCCACTTCGGTAGCCTCCCTCTGTACTTTGGAACTTTCAGAGTCTGTGTCCCTGGACAAAGGAATAGTTGTATCGGGGACAGTCTTGCCGGCCAATTGGAGGGGTACAGGCAAAGTCTCAGAACCAGCAGGGGCATTATCATAAGTAGGAGCAGAACAAGAGGGGGATTTTCAGAAAAAGTAGTCGGTTTGGCTTTACCAAGGCCTGCATTGTTAATAGTGGAAACAAGTCTATCCAATCTAGACATCAGGGATTTAAAGTGCGAGCCAAGTAATTGTTCAATATGAACCTGTAGATCTAATATCATGTGGGTGGCCCAAAGGGGAGCCTGCATGGGGGACAAGGTAGGGGAAGTATCAATCGGTTTGGAAGAATTGGTTGGAGGCTTGTTTTTCCTTGATGCTTTACTCTTCCTGGCCCTAGGTTTCTTGACTACAGTACGAGTCACAGAAACCTTATTAGATGGAAGATGGGAAGGAGAGTTAGGAACCTCAGAAATGTGCGTGTCACTAGTAGTGGGCTGTGCACAAGGGAGGTCAGCAAAGGAACAGATAAAGGAGGAATTAAGATCAGGGGGGTTGGTGGTAGCAATTGAAACATTCTCCACTGGTTGGGAAAAGAGAGGAATTACAGGAGTAATTGATAAACGCAGCTCTGTGCTTTCTATAGCTGAAGCCATGACTCCAATTGTTTGCTGTAGCATTTTGTCAATGGCTGTCAGACTTGGGAGAGGTTGCGTTGTTGCAGTCTGTTGTCTAGGTTTTGGACGGGAGGTAGACAAACTAGAGTTTTTACCATTTTGTTTCATGATTACAGGCACACAATCGCACAATTGATTGCAGTACTTCACTTGAATGTTAAGTAACACAGGGCTATGTGGAAGGATGCTATTAGACGTATAGTCCAAATGTCAATGGATTCAAACACATGAGGGGAGCCAAGGTTTTGAAATACGTCCACAATTCCACCTATCAGCCTTATAACACAGTACCTTGTATGTTGCTGTATCCGACTACGGGGGCGTCAGTGGGGTGGCCCTGCCCGGCCTCTAACGGTCCCTGACGGGCAAGGACGGGCCCGCCCTTGGCCTTTAACCTGGTCCGTCGCTGTCGGGTGTCGTCAGCGGCATGCGCAGGAACTGAGGGTGCTGGGAATTGTAGGCAGGATGGCCGTTCCCCTCACGGCGGCGTGGAACCTTAATGACGTTGAGAGATGAGAAGCCCGCTACTGTGCCGTTCCCCTCACGGCTGGTGAGTACTGCGGGCAAAAGTAGAGCTTCCCGGTCTGCGGGGGCGCCTGACGGCCTTTAACCTGGTCCGGCGCTGCCGGGTGTCGTCAGTGGCATGCGCAGGAACTGAGGCCGCTGGGAATTGTAGGCAGGATGGCCGTTCCCCTCACGGCGGCCTGGAACCTGAATGGCGTCGAGAGATGAGAAGCCCGCTGCTGTGCCGTTCCCCTCACGGCTGGTCAGTACTGCGGCCAAAAGTAGAGCTCTTGTGAGTCATTCAGCTGATGAGCTCGTGGATGAAGCACCCGCATGCCTGTGAGAGGTACCTGACCTGAGAAAGATGTTGACAGCATAATCAGCAAACCCCGCATTTGAAAGACTGTAATCTCTACTGATGACGGTTAAAGAACCAGAACCACGTGTCTAGAGATCAGCACTATCTGCGCCAACTGTGACGAAACACTAGAACACTCTTGAAGCAAGCAAGTAACCGAATCTACAATTACCACAATGCCAGTGTGAAAACCTTGCTGGGAGGTGAAGCGGTGTGCTCCCACCCCTGTTCCCGTTTAATAGTACTCCCATGAGTCATTGAGCCGATGAGCTTGTGGATGAAGCACCCGCATGCACGTGAGAGGTACCTGACCTGAGAAAGTTGTTGGCAGCCTACTCAGCAAACCCACATTTGAAAGACTGTAATCTCTACTGATGACGGTTAAAGAACCAGAACAACGTGTCTAGAGATCAGCACTATCTGCGCCAACTGTGGCGAAACACTCGAACACTCTTGAAGCAAGCAAGTAACCAAAACTGCATTCACCACAATGCCAGAGGCGAACCTTGCTGGGAGGTGAAGTGGTGTGCTCCCACCCCTGTTCCTGTTTAATAGTTCTCCCGTGAGTCATTGAGCTGACGAGCTGGTGGATGAAGCACCCACATGCCTGTGAGTGGTACCTGACCTGAGAAAGATGTTGGCAGCCTACTCAGCAAACCCCAAATTTCAAAGACTGTAATCACTACTGATGACGGTTAAAGAACCAGCAACTCGTGTCTAGAGATAAGCACTATCTGCGCCAACTGTGGCGAAACACTTGAACACTCTTGAAACAAGCAATGCCAGGGGCAAATCTTGCTGGGAGGTGAAGCGGTGTGCTCCCACTTCTGTTCCTGTTTAATAGTACTCTCATAAGTCATTGAGCTGATGAGCTTGTGGATGAAGCACCCGCATGCATGTGAGAGGTACCTGTCCTGAGAAAGATGTTGGCAGCCTACTCAGCAAACCCCACATTTGAAAGAGTGTACTCTCTTCTAATGATGGTTAAAGAACCAGAAACACATATCTAGAGATTAGCACTATCTGCTCCAACTGTGGCGAAACACTCTAACACTCTTGAAGCAAGCAAGTAACTGAAACTGCAATTACCATAATGTCAGGGGCAAACTTTGCTGGGAGGTGACGTGGTGTGCTCCCACCCCAGTTCCTGTTTAATAGTACTCCTGTGAGTCATTGAGCTGACAAGCTCGTGGATGAAGCACCCGCATGCCTGTGAGAGGTACTTGACCTGAGAAAGATGTTGGCAGCCTATTCAGCAAACGCCACATTTGAAAGACTGTAATCTCTACTGATGATGGTTAAAGAACCAGAAACACATGTCTAGAGATCAGCACTATCTGCGCCAACTGTGGCAAAACACTCGAACACTCTTGAAGCAAGCAAGTAACTGATACTGCATTTACAACAATGCCAGTGTGCAAACCTTGCTGGGAGGTGAAGCGGTGTGCTACCCCTGTTCCTGTTTAATAGTACTCTCGTGAGTCATTGAGCTGACAAGCTCGTGGATGAAGCACCCGCATGTGTGTGAGAGGTACCTGACCTGAGAAAGATGTTGACAGCATACTCAGCAAACCCCACATTTGAAAGACTGTAATCTCTGTGAAAGAGAATCCACTATCTGTGTGATAAATACAATCAAATTGCCTCAAGAATATTCCGAGTTTCAGGAGGTTTTCAGTGAAGCGGAAGCTGAGAAGCTTCCCCCACATAGAGATTTTGATTGTAAAATTGAATTGGAACCAGGATGCAATCTTCCCTGTAGCAGAATTTATGCCTTGACTGAGCGAGAAGATGAACATTTGAAGGAGTACCTACGAAAGTATTTAGAGAACGGATTTATAAGACCATCCCAATCCCCAGTCTCCACTTTTTTTTATTCCGAAGAAGAATGGAGAATTGAGAACGTGTATAGACTACAGGGCGATAAATCGGATAACTGTAAAAATCGATATCCTTTTCCCTTAATCTCTGTGTTATTAGATCAGGTGAAGGAAGCTAAAATCTACACCAAGTTGGATTTGTGGGGAGCGTACCATTTATTCCGAATTCGAGAAGGGGACGAATGGAAGACGGCATTCAGAACCAAGCATGGGCTCTTTGAATACCAAGTAATACCGTATGGTTTATGCAATGCCCCAGCTGCCTTTCAACATTTCATTAATGATGTTTCAAAAGAATTCATTGATAGGAATGCCATTGTGTAGATAGATGACATCCTCATCTACTCAAACACTGTGGAAGAACACGAAGAACACGTTAAGAAGGTCCTGCAGAAACTGCGAGAGAACAGTTTATTTGTCAAATTGGAGAAATATGCATTTAGCGTTTCCTCTGTGGAGTTTTTAGGTTTTGTGCTAGCCCCGAGTGGAGTGACCATGGATGAAAATAAAATCAAGGCAGTGTTGGAATGGGAGTCTCCTAAATCAGTAAAGGAAATCCAGAGTTTCATAGGATTTGCAAATTTTTAATGGGAGGTTCATTCCAAATTTTTCTCAGAAATTGATTCCCATGACAAGATTACTCAAGAAGGGAGTCCGGTTTGAATGGACTAAGGGAGCTGAAGAATCTTTCAATGTATTAAAAAAAGATTTCACCACGGCACCAATATTACTCCATCCGAATCCATCAGTGCCATTCTTTGTAGAAACTGATGCCTCCAATTGGGCCTTAGGAGGAGTGCTATCTCAAAGACACAAAATCACAGGACAATTGCACCCGGTGGCTTATCTTTCTAGGAAATTAACCGCAGTGGAAGCCAATTACACCATTACTGAGAAGGAGTTGTTAGCCATCAAAGATGCGTTCAAGGAGTGGAGACATTACTTGATGGGGGCAAGGCATATGGTGACTGTCTATACAGATCATAGAAATTTAAAATTCTTGAAGTCAGCTAGAACCTTAACTTCAAGACAATTACGTTGGCCTCTATACTTCGCCGACTATGACTTTGTCATTACCTATCGTCCTGGTTCGCAAAATGGTAAGGCTGATGCCTTGTCCAGAAGGGGAACTGAAGGAATTTTAGAAGAAGTCACGGTCCAGACAATTTTACCTGCTGATAAGATAATTGGTGCAGTGTTGCGAGGGTCGCAGGAAGAACAAAGTCACATTTCAATGCCTTCGGCTGAAATGGAAAACTGGTTGAAAGAAGATCCTGGACGAGAGATTCGAGGAGGTTTACCGTATCATCATGGAGCTCTTTACCTGCCAACACTAGAAATGCAGCAAAAGGCCTTGAAGGAAAGTCATGATGACATATTGGCTGGGCATAAGGGCATTATGAAGACTGAAGATCTAGTGAGGCGACGTTTTTGGTGGCCAAGTGTAATTAAGGATGTACGACATTACGTAACCACTTGTGAGATCTGCGCTAGGGGAAAGTCGGAACGACAAGCTCCTAAGGGGTTACTGCAACCCCTGCCCACACCACCTTATCCATGGCACACCATATCCTTAGATTTGATAGTAGATTTACCATCTAGTAGAGGGTTTGATACTATATTGGTGTGCGTAGATGCTTTTACCAAAATGGCCCACTTTATACCTCTAAAAGGGTACCCACGGCAGCGACTTTGGCACATACCTTTAGTCAGAACATAGTTCGAGCCCATGGAATACCAAAGGTGTTGATATCAGATAGGGGTTCCCAATTCTTATCTCATTTCTGGAAGGCCTTTACTAAGAAGTTGAGTATAGACTCTAGGTACACAACTAGTTATCACCCAGAAACTGATGGCCAAACCGAACGAACCAATCAGGAATTAGAGTAGGACCTCAGATTGTGTTTGCTAGAGCAGGAGGGTGATTGGCCGGATTATCTGTGGGCCGCTGAGTTTGCGCATAACAATGCAAAAAATATGTCCACCGGTTACTTACCTTTTTATCTGAACACTGGAAGGCATCCCCATCAATCCCTCAACTTCCAGGAAGTAGAGGTACCAGCGGTGACTGATTTAGTAGAACATTTGACACGAGTACATAAATCAGCCACTGAAAATTTAACTAAGGCTAAGGAAAGTTACAAATTTTATGCAGACAAAAAGAGAAGAAAAGAACGAGATTTACAGGCAGGGGATATGTAGGGGTGGGCGGAATTTGCGAAATCCACTTTCGCAAATTATCGCGAAAATGTTTAAAATTATCGCAAACAAGCGGAAATATCGCGAAGATGCGGAATTATTTTTCCCGCATGTTCGCGAGATTTTCTGCATGGTTGCGGGTAGCCAACTTACCCATGTGGTTGCTCGCGGGCGCGGCCATCTTGTTTTGAATTGTCTCGCGGTGCATGATCGCGAGAAGAAAGACGTGATCGCGCGACACATGACGTCACTGCGGGCGCGAACTGTCGCGAGACAGCGCAAATGGCTAAAAACAATCCAACATCTCATGGAGAACGCGACCGGATCAAGAAAACTTGTCGGAGAACGCAGGGATTCAGGTAAGGCGATCGCGCGCGCGCAAGAATATAATATTTTACAGCGCGTGCAAGAAACAAATTATCGCCAAGCTGCGGAAAGCGGAAATTTTGACATTTTCACGCTCTCCGCGGAACGCGAAAATGTCAAATTATCGCAATTTCCGCGAACGTAACAAAATTTTTGCCCAGGCCTAGGGATAAGGTATGGTTAAACACGAAGAATCTTAGACTTAAAGGTGTAAGAAAGTTTCAGCCAAGATTTGTAGGCCCTTATCAGGTTAAGAAAAAAAGAAGTGCAGTCAATTATCAGTTACAATTGCCCAAAGGCTTATGGGTTCATCCCGTGTTTCATGTCTCCTTATTAAAGAAGGTTTCAAAGGATCTACGAATTAAAAGACCCCCAAAGCCAATCCAAACTGAGAAAGGAGAGGAATTTGAGGTTCACCAAGTATTAGATGCTAAAGTACGAAAGGGACAATTGTATTATTTGTTGGATTGGAAGAATTATGGGCCAGAGGAAAGATCTTGGGAACCATCCTCTAATGTACATGCCCCCAGATTGATTAAGGAGTTTCATAGGAGATTTCCAAACAAGCCCAAGCAGGGAGGAAGCTCTTTGAGAGGGGGTACTGTCAGGACTGTCATACCAAAAGTAAGATTGAAGCCTCCTATAAGGTCTAAGGTTTTGATAACTAACATTCATAAGAAGAGGCGCTGGTCCCTAAGCTAAATTAAAGGTCGAGCTAAATCCAAGATGGCTGCTAATACTGGAACAATGGAGCTGCAGGTTAGCGCTCTAGCGTTCCACAACAATCATGAAGGTACAGGTGTTGAGCCGTTGCCGCGGCGCACTTCACCAAGTATCTGAGGAGAAGAGGTTGAGTTTGACACGCGTCGTGAAGTTAGTCAGGGAAAGAATACTTCGTCACGTAAAACCAGTTTCGAGTATCGTTTGGCCGTTGTGGAGGAAAGCTAAAGTAAGACTGTTCCTATGTATATAATTTTAGACGTTTCCCAGGTGTTTACTGGTATCGTGCTTCGCCTTTGAGCACTATTAGTAACAGTCACCTTCTGCCAGGTAACGCAGCTAAATGTTGGTTGGCCAAAATAAGCAGCGAGCATCGAAGAAAGACTGCGCAGAGTGTCTTGTATAAAATATATATGTTTAGAGAATGCATAAATTAGTGTATATAGCGTATTCAACCAGCCACCGTTGTAAATGAAAGTGAAGCTTCACCAGGAATTTCAGAATACATTGAAGTGCGGAGAGTAGAGTATCAAAATATCGAGAAGAAAAGAAAAAGAACCAAGAAGAGAATTAGTGAGCGGCTAAGAAAGAGAAATATAGACACACACTTAGGAGCTGCATAAGACACGTATTGAAATATTTACTCACCTTAACAGAATCCAGTTTAGGCGCTCACCTCGAGACAGTGGGTAGGTCCCACTAGAAGAAAATAAAAGATTAATTAGAGAGATAGCAGAAGGAAAAAGAAACTAATATCATTCCCATTTAGTTACAGCACTACTGAAGGAAAAGACTACACCAAAGAGTAGTAGAGAAAAGAAGAGAAGCATTGGTCACTAGAGACAGGGTAGGTGTACAGGGGGAGAATTCACAATAACACGGAATATAAGGTAATAGACAGGAAGGTTAACTCATGTTATAAATGTCATTTTCTTTTTTAGTAAAAACCTCACCTGTCCAGTCCTAAGAAGATAGAAGGGCGTAAAACGGTGAAGAACCAAGAAGACCTAAAGTGACTGTCTCTTCTCTGTCCCATCCCCTTTCCCCCCCCTGGAATTCCTTGGTGTGCTCGCTCAAGTATCAACGCGGAACACTGTGAAGGCTAGGGGAGGTAATTGGGAACTTGCGACATTCTGCTCCCGTGCTTGGAGGAAGGAGTGCAAGCATATCTTGACACCTACTCAGCAAATCCCACATTTGAAAGACTGTAATCTCTACTGTTGATGGTTAAAGAACCAGAAACACATATCTAGAGATTAGCACTATCTGCTCCAACTGTTGCGAAACACTCGAACACTCTTGAAGCAAGCAAGTAACTGAAACTGCAAATACCATAATGTCAGGGGTGAACGTTGCTGGGAGGTGAAGCGGTGTGCTCCCACCCCAGTTCCTGTTTAATAGTACTCCATTGAGCTGATTCCTTTTCTCTCTCTCTTCTTTTCTCATCACTACTTCCGTTTTTGCTCTTCCCGCTTCACACATTTTTTCTACCACTCCCCCTTCCCCTTTTTTTCCCCTTTTGCTCTCCTTGAAATTCATAAGATATGATGCCTACATATGATTATAAATAGTATGTATTTTTGTAACGTATTCCTTTTTTAACGGTGTATTGATACAATCATCCATGTTGTGTGGCTCATGAGTTATGTTTACATGGATTATGTGATTTTATATATGGCCATGCACATAATGCATGATGTTTTAAATGTTTAGTGCTATGTGTGTTATAATTAGAATGTCTGTCATTATCAAATGTCCATGTTCATATTTATGTTGTTATTTATATGTTGTTTTGTATTGGTTACAGCCCTGATGAAGTTTCTTTAAACGGAACGAAACGCGTTGGCTGTTTTTATATGTTACATGAAGGAGAATAAAGTAACCCAGTGAACTTATCCTTTCTCACGTGACTGTTGACTTCATACCTGGTGCCACCTCCACTTCTTCTCATCTATCTTCTCTGGTTGTCCAGTGGGATCCAAACACAGCAGGTCTCGGAGTTGCTTGGCACAGGATACATACTAATATGGGACTTTGATATTGATGTGTGCACTACCAGTCGGCTGTGTTAATTTTTGTTTTTCTGCTCCCACACCTGTTCCTGTTTAATAGTACTCCTGTGAGTCATTGAGCTGACAAGCTCGTGGATGAAGCACCCGCATGCCTGTGAGAGGTACCTGACCTGAGAAATATGTTGGCAGCCTACTCAGCAAATGCCATATTTGAAAGACTGTAATCTCTACTGATGACGGTTAAAGAACCAGAAACACATGTCTAGAGATCAGCACTATCTGCGCCAACTGTGGTGAAACACTCGAACACTCTTGAAGCAAGCAAGTAACTGAAACTGCATTTACAACAATGCCAGTGTGCAAACCTTGCTGGGAGGTGAAGCGGTGTGCTCCCAACCCTTATTCCTGTTTAATAGTACTCCCATGAGTCATTGAGCTGACGAGTTGGGGGATGAAGCACCCACATGCCTGTGAGAGGTACTTGACCTGAGAAAGATGTTGGGAGCCTACTCAGCAAACTTCACATTTGAAAGACTGTAATCTCTACCGATGACGGTTAAAGAACCAGAAACACGAGTCTAGAGATCAGCACTATCTGCGTCAACTGTGGCAAAACACTTGAACACTCTTGAAGCAAGCAAGTAACTGAAACTGCAATTACCACAATGTCAGGGGCGAACCTTGCTGGGAGGTGAAGCTGTGTGCTCCCAACCCATATTCCTGTTTAATAGTACTCCCGTGAGTTATTGAGCGGACGAGCTCGTGGATGAAGCACCCGCTTGCCTGTGAGAGGTACCTGACCTGAGAAAGATGTTGGCAGCCTACTCAGCAAACACCACATTTGAAAGACTGTAATCTCTACTGATGATGGTTAAAAAAACAGAAACACGTGTCTAGAGATCAGCACTATCTGCGCCAACTTTGGCGAAACACTCGATCAATGTTGAAGCAAGCAAGTAACAGAAACTGCATTTACCACAATACCAGGGGCGAAAGTTGCTGTGAGGTGAAGAGGTGTGCTCCCACCCCTGCTCCTATTTAATAGTACTCCCATGAGTCATTGAGCTGACGAGCTCGTGGATGAAGCACCCACATGCATGTGAGAGGTACCTGACATGAGAAAGATGTTGACAGCACACTCAGCAAACCCCGCATTTGAAAGACTGTAATCTCTACTGATGACAGTTAAAGAACCAGAACCACGTGTCTAGAGATCAGCACTATCTGCGCCAACTGTGGTGAAACACTCAAACACTCTTGAAGCAAGCAAGTAACCAAAACTGCATTTACCACAATGCCGGGGCCGAACCTTGATGGGAGATGAAGCGGTGTGCTAACACCTTTGTTCCTGTTTAATAGTTCTCCCGTGAGTCATTGAGCTGACGAGCTGGTGGATGAAGCACCCACATGCCTGTGAGAGGTACCTGAACTGAGAAAGATGTTGGCAGCCTACTCAGCAAACCCCACATTTGAAAGACTGTAATCTCTACTGATGACGGTTAAAGAACCAGAAACACGTGTCTAGAGATCAGCACTATCTGCGCCAACTGTGACGAAACACTCAAACACTCTTGAAGCAAGCAAGTATCTGAAACTGCATTTACCACAATGCCAGGGGCGAACCTTGCTGGGAGGTGAAGCGGTGTGCTCCCACCCCTGTTCCTGTGTAATAGTTCTCCAGTGAGTCACAGGACTGACGAGCTCGTGGATGAAGCACTCGCATGCCTGTGAGACGTACCTGACCTGAGAAAGATGTTGGCAGCCTACTCAGCAAACCCCACATTTGAAAGACTGTAATTTCTACTGATGACGGTTAAAGAACCAGAAACACGTGACTAGAAATCAGCACTATCTGCGCCAACTGTGGCGAAACACTCGAACACTCTTGAAGCAAGCAAGTAACCGAACTGCATTTACCACAATGCCATGGGCGAACCTTGCTGGAGGTGAAGCGGTGTGCTCCCACCCCTGTTCCTGTTTAATAGTACTCCCGTGAGTCATTCAGCTGATGAGCTTGTGAATGAAGCACCCGCATGCCTGTGAGAGGTACCAGACCTGAGACAGATGTTGGCAGCCTACTTAGCAAACCCCAAATTTGAAAGACTGTAATCTCTACTGATGACGGTTAAAGAATCAGAAACACGTGTCTAGAGATCAGCACTATCTGCGCCAACTGTGGCAAAAAACTCAAACACTCTTGAAGCAAGCAAGTAACCGAAACTGCATTTACCACAATGCCAGGGGTGAACCTTGCTGGGAGGTGAAGCGGTGTGCTCCCACCCCTGTTCCTGTTTAATAGTGCCCCTGTGAACATTGAGAGACCTCACTGCTGCATCTTTGAGCCCAGTACTGATCCTGAAAAGTAGTTCTAACCATACTTACCAGTAACTTGAATTTCCTTCCATATTTTTCTAAGTGTGCAGTTTTGGAACTTTAAAATATTCAATCTAAAATCAGCCGCACTACAAATTCCCATTTACTCACCTGTTATTAGGAGAGACCTCAGTGCTGCATCTTTCAGCCCAGTACTGATTCTGAAAAATAATTCTAACACTTATAAATTCACCCAGGCACTAACCTTGCAGTACTCTAATCATTCATTCATTATCCAAGTACTCATGCAGCGAGCTAGGCATTAGCACATGGACTGCCCCAAACCCCTATCCACTATACATGCAGTATCCTAACTAACCAACACACGTATAGTTCTGCACTTACACATTCAACAAAAAAAACAATATTTCAGTTTCAATATTTTAAAAAACTTTTTTTTTGCATTCATATTAAAAATGTATAATGTAATTTAACAAATAAAATATGTAAAAATAAACAGTTAAAAAACTGTAAAAGTCAGTATTAAAAAATACATATAACTATTATTACATTTAAAAATTATCATTTAACAAACCTTCGAAATTCACTGAAAAAACCTTAGGTTTCAGACAAGTTATAGTTAGGAATTAGCATTTAAAAAACCTTAGAAATTCACTGAAAACACCATAGGTTTCAGGGCTGTTATAGTTAGCTGGACATTTCACTCGTACAAAACCATTGAAATTCCTCCGTTATAGTTAGTTGTACTCACTATAACTCGTGCGCCCCTAATCCACTGCTGATGATGTCACATATTACATCATTCATGACATGGTCAGTGACATCACTGATGACATCTCAAATTACATCACTGATGACATCACTGATGACATCATCAGTAAATGTGGTTTGGTTTGTTAGTTAAATATGTATGAAAGATATAGCAATCTGCATTGAAGAATGAATGGATATATAAATATAAATATCTGGATGGAGGACTTATTAGCAATGTGATTGACTGTTTACCTGACTATTTTATAATAATTTTATAATTCAGCGTGGTCTCCCTTGCTGAATATGCTAATTTGCCCCCGGGGGGGCCAAATCACGGGGGCTTAATAAAAAAAATGTGTGGGGGTCCCAATTCCCCCCACACTGCCCCGGGGACCGCCACCCCCCGGGGCTCGAAGATAGTATGTGTGGGGGGACTCACGGTCCTCCTGCAGCCCCGGGGACTGCCAACCCCTGGGGCTCCCGCCCTGTCATTGCGAACTGCTTTGCTTCATTGAAGCGAGAGCAGGGAAACCTGCTTTCACTTCAATGAAGTAAACCTGATAGCTTTTCCAAATGGGGAGCAGCGTGTTAGCTGCTCCCCATGTGGAAAAGCAATGCCGGCTCCCGCAGGACGCGGGGAGCCGGCTGGGACTGTGTAGGATTGGGGACCCCCCCACGGTGCCCAACGAGAGGCCAGGCCCCGGGGGATGGGGTCCCCAGGGCCATAAGTGGCCTGGGATGGGGGAAATGCGGCCCCCCTCCACCATTATTATTATTTAAAAAAAAAAAAAAAAACAATGGCAGCCCCTACAAAAGTATGTCACACCTGAAGCCATCTTGATTGGAATAAAGTGGTAACACTTGAAACATTTAAATTACAAAAGAACAAAATGAGGGGGTTCATTTCGCCATAGAAATTATGATTAGTGCTGTATAAAGTAAAATTAGGGCACATTTTGACTTCTCAAATCCTCTTCTATTTCATAACAAAATTCTGACATGCAGACTGAAACATGCACTTTGAATACCAGCAGCAGACTTCCCTGGTGAGCAGTAGCTTTACTACAGTGATCTAATGAGCAACTAGAGTGCTAACATTCAGAATTTATGGCAAATGTGTGACACATCTGAATGCCTTCTAGATGGAAGCAAAGTAAAAAACTGAAAGTATTTCCTACTGAGGAGACTGCAGTAAATGAGGAAATTAGGAAACTTCATAACAAATAAATCTCCCAAGATGGCCACCAGAGACAAAAGAGCCCAAATGTAGCCCAAATATCACCCAGATGTAGCCCAAGTATAGCCCAATGACAGAATGTCCCAGAGTGTTCTTAAGAACTACTAGAGTGCTTACTGTCTTACTTATCACAGAAGTATGGCACACCTGAAGCCATCTTGATTGGAATAAACTGGTAACACTTAAAACATTTAATTTAAAAAGGAACACAATGAGGGGGTTCATTTTGCCATAGAAATTATGATTAGTGCAAGAAAAATCAGGGCACATTTTGAGTGACTTCTCAAATCCTCTTCTATTTCATTAAAACATTCTGATATGCAGACTGAAACATGCACTTTTAAAACCAGCAGCAGACTTCCGTGGTGAGCAGTAGCTTTACTACAGTGATCTAATGAGCAACTAGAGTGCTAACATTCAGAATTTATGGCAAATGTGTGACATATCAGAATACCTTCTTGATGGAATCAAAGTAAAAAACTGAAAGCATTTCCTACTGAGGAGACTGCAGTAAATGAGGAAATTAGGAAACTTCATAACAAATAAATCTCCCAAGATGGCCACCAGAGACAAAAGAGCCCAAATGCAGCACAAATATCACCCAGATGTAGCCCACATGTAGCCCAATGACAGAAGTGTGCAGAACACTTATTTTTTGTGTATTTGCAGTTTTATATAGTGCAGACTTGTCAGGTATTGGAGTAACTTACATGAGCATTTGTTGCATCACACAAGATCAAATTCATTTTGGTTGTAGATATGGGTAGATTAAGTGATTTGACCAGAATCATAGAATGTTGAGCTGAAGCAGAAACTACAACCTGGTTCCCCAGTTGCAAAGTCTGCAGCTCCGGAAGTAACACCACATCCTCTCCCCTAAGTGCAACATTTAATCAAGTGGTCAACTGGATAAAAAACATAAAGATTACAAATAATTTAAAAGTTCTTTGTCGCTATTTGAAAACTCAGAAAATATGTCCTCATTTTAGAATTTTAGAGCACTAACCATAATTTTGATGCAAATAAGACCCTCTCATATATATAATTTCTAAAGGAAATGCTCTAGGTATTACAGTTTTGATTACATCAAGATGACGTCAGGCGTTCCACACTTTTGTAATAAATATAGAATGTTAGCAATCTAGTTGTTCATTGGGATACTGTTGAGAGGCAGAGGCCAGGGGCACGGACTCTGAAAATTGAAGGCAGGTAGGAGAGTGCAGAGGCAACAATTTGACCACACTGAGCAGGCAGGAAGGGCAGTGGCAGCACAACAGACTATGGAGGACAGTGGAAAGGGGGGCAGGGGCAACAAACCAACAATACAGGACTGGCAAGAGAGGCTGTGGCAATATAATAGACTATTGTGGGCAGAAGGAAGAGGCAGTGGTAGTACAACCATACATGCCAGCAGACACGTTTCAGCCAGGAAACGTCCAATGTTTTTAAGCTCAAATGGGCTTTATTTGATCTGTCTCCTGTCTACAATCTCCTCTTTTTCAATGTAACTCAAAGGGGAAAATCAATACCCCAGTTTTTTTTCAAAAATCTCCCTCTTACCAAGTTCAAAATTTTCGCAAGTATGGTACATTGGATCATGGTAGGCAGGAGGAATTGGGGTAGGGACATGGACTCGGATAACAGAGGACAGGAAGGACATGGAGAGGTGCACCAAACTGACCCTACAGGGCAGGCATCAGGGTTTGCAGCAGAACAATACACCACACAGGGCATGCGGGACGGGAGTGCAGCACAACAATCCATAGAAAGCAATAGGGAGGGGACAGGACCATGCACATGGACAACAGAGAACAGAGGGGCAAAAGGCAATGGTTGATAGATGACCATAATGGACAGACAGGAGAGAAAGCTGCAGCATAACAGATCATAAAGGGCAGGAGGGATGGATCAGGGACATTACAATGGAACAGACAAGCCAGGAAGGAGGGAATAAGGGTCTGCACATGGAAACAGAGGGCTGGGGGCAAGGGGGCAGGGCAGGAGCAGCAAGATGACCATGGAGGTCAGGCAGGATGGGCACTAGAAACAAGACACACCATGGAGAGCAACAGTGAGACTATGATGGCATACACACAGACCATGGAGGGAAGGTGGTAGGGGGTCGGGGGCAGCTAGCTGACCACACAGGGAAGGTGGGAGGGGCCATGGCAGCACAGAAGACCATGCACGGCAGGCGGGAAGGTTAGTGGCAGCACAATGGCTATGATGGGAAAGAAGGAGGGTACAGGAGCATTCACAAAGGACCATGAAGGATAGAAGGGAGGGTCAGGACCTGAGCACAGACAAGAGAGTTCAGGGGAAGGGGCCTCACAACAGACTGCGCGGGGCAGGCAGGAGGAGCAGTTGCAGCACAACAGTCCAGGTAGGGCAGAAGGGAGTGGCAGTACAATGGACCATGGAGGACAGGAGGAAGGGGATAGGGGCATGGCAGGAGGACAGGCTGGGTGGAGGTGGCAGGGACAGGTTACAGTCATCTGACAATGCTAGGCAGGTGGGAGGGGCGTGGCAGCTCAACAGAACACTCAGAGTAGATAGGAGTGGCAGGTCCATGGAACATGGTGGGAAAAAAGGATGGAGCAGGGGCATGCACAAAGACATCGGAGGGCAGGGGGGAGGAGAATAGGGGCAGCATGCTAAGCACAGAGGCTAAGCAGGAGGTCAATGATGGGCCATAGAATTGGGCAATGGAGGGCAGGAGGAGTGGACTGGTACATCATGCTAAATGGAGGGCAGTGGCAGCACATCAGACCATGCATGGCAGGAGGGAGGAGGCTAGTCCATGGATTCAGACAACAGAGGATCGGGAGGAGGTGGATGGGGCAGCAAGCTAACTGTTCAGAGAAGGTGGGTATTAGGAACTTTATTTGTTTTTAAAATGTGTGTCTGTGCGAACTACTTAAAATATGAACAAGTATGCAGCATAATCTCACTTTTATTCAGGACGTTTGTGACTGTGACTTTGGGCTCACTTGGCAGAAATACCCCCTGACCCTCCACCCCCCATCGCAAAATGCAATGCCCATGAAAAGGGTAGGTGGACGCAGTGTTATATAGAACATAGTCCTGAGAGCATGATTGAAAATGAAAACTAGATATAGTATATGGTATAAACTATGCACCAAAAAGTGTGATATAAGATGAACCGGGGCATGAAATATAATATGCAATACATTGTGAGCAATGACAGATTCATTGGAGAGCGCGAGATAGCACAGGCACTAGCGCGTGCTATGCGACATGCGCCTTGGAGTGTAATATGCACAGGGCAGTGTTGTATAACATAACTAGTCTCTAAAGTTGTAATATAAAATATGTGCTGGGGAGTGTAACGTTGCATATACACTGTGACAAAGATATGGATCCCAGATTGTGATATGTATGGCATAGCGCTGTGCGTTATAACATAGGCATCGAGGAAGGCACGTTAGATGGGGCAATATAACCCGTGCGAAGGCAAGTTTGGCATGACATATTCACGAGGTGTTGTTACAGTGCACATGGGCTAGAGACTGTCATAGCATACGCACTAGCTAGTGGAATACAACACAGAGGTGTGTGGCACTTGGCGGGCACTGGTGGGTGTAAAACAGCATTGGGCTCAGCCAGGAGCACGCTGTGACTCTCAAGTGAGGTTTGTCTCCTTTCCAGAGAGTAAAATAAAAAGTATTACACATTCGGCAGTGGATGTGTGTTTTATTAACCGTGAGGGGGGTTTCTTGCATAGTTTGGTCGAATTTTTGTTGAATCCCTTTGAATGGCTTGGTGTGCATGTGTATTAAATGTGCCCGTCAATAGCTACCCATGTTTGTATAAATAAAGAACAAGGGTGTCTACTTGGAGAGTACCCACTGGCGAGGGCACCGGGATTAGGCACGGAAGGGCGTCAGACACGTCAGAGCTTCACTAGCTGTGTAAATACATTCCACGTGGATTCATTGTATGCATAGTCACCTTTTAATGAATAACACACAAATCATCATGGTGATAGGTACATACGGTTTTTCCAGCATGTCCTAGGTGTTTCTATAAATATATATATTTTTTTAAATAATAAAAAACAAAGGCCGACCCTGGGGGATGGGGTCCCCGGGGCCATAAGTGGCCTGAGGAGGGGGACAACGCAGCCCCCTCCTAAAGAATTTTTTTAAAAAGGCCATGACCCGGGGGTTGGTGTCCACGGGGACGATTAAGGACTTTGGAGGGGGGCCACGCGGCCCCCTTCCAAATTTATATTTTCAACAAAAGAAATTAGGGTGCAGGCCCTGGGGGATGAGGTCCCCATGGCCAATAAATTAGAAAAAGAAGGGGGGCCACACAGCCCTCCTTCTTAAAAAAATAAAATAAATAAAAGACCGGCATCGCGCCTGAGGCCACGCTCCCTCCTTGCAACACCCTGCAAACACGCCCCCTGGCCAGTTGTAAGTTGGGGAATTAATTCCCCTTCAATACTGAGGGTCCCTGAGGGCCAACTAGCCCAACAGGTATCTCCAGTATGTGCCAGGGAGCTGTGTTGCAGACAGGTGTTCTGAGACCACGCCCCTTTTTACACCTCTATGCAACACAGCTCTGTGGCACTTACTGGAGGTACCTAGTGCGCTAGGTTGACCCTAGGGACCCTTAGGATTCAAGGGGACTTAATCTCTCAACTTAGAACGGCCACAGGGTGCGTTTACACAGTGGTGAAGGGAGGGGACGGGGCCTGAGTTAACGTGTGCAAACACGCCCTGTGGCGCGTTTTAAGTTGAGGAAATAATTCCCCTTCAATCCCGAGGGACCCTGGTGGCCAACTAGCCCACCAGGTGCTTCCTGTAAGCGCCACTGCGCTGCGTTGCAGAGAGGTGGTCTAGGCCGTGCCCCTTTTTACATCTCTCTGCAACGCAGCTCTGTGGCGCTTATTGGAGGTACCTAGTGGACTAGTTGGACCCTAGGGACCCTCAGGATTCAATGGTACTTAATCTCCCAACTTAAAACGGCCACAGAGTGAGTTTACACAGTGGGGAAGGGAGGGGACGGGGCCTGAGGTGACGTGCGCAAACACGCCCTGTGGCGCGTTTTAAGAGGTAGTTTTAATCCCCTGCCCTATTATATACTAGGGCTTACAGAGGAGGTCATGCTAATCACAGGGGGACCCCAACGCATAGTGTTCCCTAGTGTATGTAGGTGTTTTCACTGTATTCTGAGTGTCTTTTAACATAGCACTGGCTCTAGGACTGCTTAGTCAGACTCAGTTACCACCAGTATCCATCTGAAAAAGTTGAGGGTACAGGATGATTTTGCAACAAGGCTTCTTTCTGCTCTTCTGTTTGTTCTTTCTGCACGCTATCCTTCTTCCTGCACTTTTCTTCGTCTTTGAGGACTTCTGTTGCTTCTTTCTGAATTTCTTTTTTTTTCTTTCTCTGCGTTTTTTCTTCTTTCTTCACATGTCCTATCTCTGTAGGTATAGTTAGAAATTAGCATTTAAAAAACCTTTGAAATTCACAGAACAAACCATAGGTTTCAGGCACGTTATAGTTAGGAATTAGCATTTAAAAAACCTTAGAAATTCACTGAAGAACCCATAGGTTTCAGGGGCGTTATAGTTAGCTGGACTTTTCACTCGTACAAAACCATTGAAATGTTCCTGTTATAGTTAGTTCAGCTAACTATACCTCGCACACCCACAATGCACTGCTGATGATGTCACATATTACATCACTCATGACATGGTCAGTGACATCACTCATGACATCACTGATGACATCTCAAATGTCTTTGGGAATACCAAAACCCATGTTTTCTTCTAAAAAAGCTAATATTTTTCTGATTATTTGGTGAAGGCAAGACTCCCCAATGAAAAAAATAAATAGTTGTGTGACATGCTAGAGTTGAAAAAGAAAGTCCACACAAAATACAACAAACTATCCTTTCAGTAATATTGGTAATACTTGAGGAAAACAATGGATATTCGTAAAACAACTCTCACCCACCAAAAGGTCCATTGGTGGTATGCTTCATCATCGGGTTCTTCCCACCCTGCTGTGGGACTAGGTTTGATATGACCGACGACTTTGGAAGGTGTGAGCTTGTGAATTAAATGATACCTGGCCGATTGGAACCTAAACTTTATTTAATCATGTGGCTTGTATTGTTAAAAAAAAGGGGTTCAGGGAGAAGAACAGAGTAATGAATGTGTGACTCCCAGTCAACATATTTCAAGCCTTACCCCTATGGCTTTTCATCAAGACAAGAGTAATTGATCCCTCGCACCACTCCTAAACAAAGGTGGATGGTCTTCTTACTTAATATTAAGGTGAAATGTGGAAAATATCATGAAAAATACAATACCTATTAGGTATGATTCTTCAATGTGATCTGGAAGGATAAGCTATTACAAGACAATGAATTTGTCACTGAAGTTATATAGTGTGAACACATCATCAAACTGTGGAACCAAAGTGATGCATTTTTCTTGTGCATGGCTAGATTATTTATTTACATTGTGGTGGTGCCATTCTGGAAAAAAAACAAGACAATAGAAAACATGAAACATAAAGCACACACTCTATGGAGTAATAGTTAATATTTCTGAGAAGAGATTAGTGTAATTGCTCCTTATATATATCTATTGGTATACCTAGCTGGTAGTTATATGATTATTAATTCAATCCATTTTTCATCACAGTAGTGATGTCAAGTTCACACAGATAATGAGTTTGTAAAAAATACCTTACATGTCTGTTAAAATGTACCTAATAAATTCCTGAATTTGGTCCCATGAGCCCTGCTTGGGAGTGTAGGTGCACTTGTATTCACACATTGAAAGTAAACACAATTTTCCTAAGAAGTTGGTTACAGAAATGCAATTTGACGAGGACAAATGCTTGTCGTCAAGGGGATCGGCTATACCGTACTCACTTAATCAAAGCTGCACCCTCACCCAGCAAATTATGCCTGCCCATGGCTCTGAAGATAAGTGCAAGAGCCGAGACCACCTTGTTAAATGTTAGATCAGCTCGTCTTTGTGTCCTCATGGGAGCGGTGACTATACTGCTAACTTCACAAAATGTCCGTTAGCATGTGGCCCAGTTTGCAGAGTTCTGGGAAAAACAGCTCAATAAGCCAATTCGAAACTGACTAAAGGCGTGATCTTGCCCCTGATAATTTTAGTGTTTGGACAGTAGTAGTACAACTCCGGTTTACAAAAAACAAAGAAAACTACTCTCATACAACAAAAAACTCAACAAACACAGTGACTTGAACAAAGTTTTGGAAATGATACGGCTGATAGTGCCCCTGATTTGTGCACAAAAAGGGGGGAGAAAAGGGGGTAATGATTTTTTACTTTATAGTTGTACAGAATAAACTGTATCAAGAACTGGTATTATTGTAATGGTCAAGATAAGGGGAGTTATCACCAGAGCAGAGATAATGAAGCCAAAGGGGTGATATTTGGTATTTTTTTGGGCTATATGTGGCAGAGCTGTTTTCTCTCAAAAAGATCAGCTAGTCCCGGGTGGACATTTGAGGTCATTAGGGATGCAGGTATGCTGTGGGTTGCTCCCAGAAATGTGCTGGTTCAGACAAAATGGCTCCATGGTATGCAAGCAATCATTTAACCCATTAGTATGAGTTCCAAATGGAAAACCCAGCATTGCTCCTTCTCAAATAGTTGGGATTCAGTGCATATTCCATAATGGTCCACTATAAGTCCTGGACCATGTGTCTTTTGTCATTGTAATGTTCTGACTTTTTTGTGGTTGCCTGTTCACATTGCAGATTGCTACGATGTTCACTTATGCTTGTTTTGACCATACGTTTTGTCATAGGGATGTAGTGGAGTTGACATTGGCAGGTGATGATACAAATTACACTTTTCATGTTGCAATTTGTGAAGTGGCGCTGTTCCCTGTTGTTGTTGTATGGGATGCTCTTACTCCTGGTGGTTAGGTGGCAGGCACTGCAGTTCCCGCATGGGTGGTGACCTGATAGAGGGGAGAGAAAAATCTGTGGTGTTTCCAAATCCCTGTTATTGTGTGGTCTAGTGTGTACAAGCATGTCCCTTAGACTCCTGCCCCTTTTATGAGAGAATAGTAGCTTTCAATGGTTTTTTAAATGCTAATTTCTAAGTATAATGTCCCTAAAACTTGTTCTGAAACATTTACAGTGGAACAGTAATGGCACTGTGTGTGCGTGAATCCAAGCATCCTGTTGCCATATTTGTTAAGTCATGCAGCATGCGTGGAAGGTGCGCAATGGGTGCGTGGTTCCCATTTTCCATTTTTAAACAATTTAAATACATGGCATATACAATATATTTTTAAAATCAATTGTATATACTTTATTGAAAGAGTTATGAAGTTACATGAGCTGTAACGGTCCCGCGTACCCTCACGCACCTATTTCCAGGTATGCGATAGGTACGCAAATCCAGCGAAAATTATTTAGTTTTAAAATTATATATATATATAACTTTATAATATATATCTTATACCAGGAGATTTACATTCATATTTGTACATTTACTATATGATTAACTGGAAGAAAGATATATTATTGTTAAATAATTTTTTCGGGATTGGTGTCCGATGCGCGCTGATTACACATCTGGTACCCGAATCCCATGTGACTTTAAAAGACAGCATTATATTTGTTAAGTAGCTTTCTATTCTACCCCACCCAATTTTTTTCATTCTTCCAGGAGCATCTTTAAAAGAAACACCTCTTGTGTTTTCTGTGACTCTTTATTTGATTTTTGGGTTGTTTTTTTTCAACTGAGAAAATGGCATCTCGGAATCCACCACAGGATCTTCCTGAAGATGAAGAGGAGCTGGAAGAAACCATTAAGAAAAAAAAGAGGTTTGTGTTGGCTTTCTTCTCAATGCCACCAGGAGAGAAGAAGGTAAATGCATGCAAGGTCACCTGCACTGTGTGTGCCAAGGTTTTTTGTTTCCATGATGAAGCATCTTCAGAGCATGCACACAAACCGTCTTGCACGAGAACAACATCATTGCCAAATGCAAGATACACAGCAAGATGATGAGATTGCTGGACCTAGTACTTCTGCAGGATTCACTGCATCCACACAAACTTTGCTAATTGTTTCAGAATTTGCAGGACTGGAACAGTTCTGCATAAAGTGCAAGAAACTTCTTTTTGCAGGCAAGCAATGTGTTGCAGCTGTTGTTGTTGCTGCAAAGAACCATCAATGTAAATTTTTGTTTTTGTTTTTGACTTTCTAATTGCAAAATCTTTTGAAAAGTTTTTTAGTGCATGTTATTGTTTTTTTCTATCTTTTGTTAAAAAAAAAACAAAAAAATAGGCAAAAGAGTTAAAAAAGAAAAAAAATTGTTCTTTTTAGAACCGCCTATTTGGTTTAAAATAGACAAACTTGTATGTGTTGTTTGAATTACTGCATGGGTAATTAATTTCTGAATCATTGTATGAATGCATGAGTACTGCCTGAGTGAATGAATGAGTGCAACATTAATGCCTGGGTCAGTGGATAATGCATGGATTGTGTCTGAGAGAATGGATAAGTGTAACAGTAGTGCCTGAGTGATTGCATGAGTGCATGGATAATTCCTGGCTCATTGCATAAGTGCTGGGGTAGTGCCTAGGTGATTGGAGCAGTGCATAGATAGTGCCTGAGTGCATGGATGGGTGCATGGGTAGTGATTAAGGAAATGGATGAGTGCAACAGTAGTGCATGAGTGATTGGATGAGTGCATAGGTAGTGCCTCAGTGCCTGAGTGCATGAATGAGTACAAGGGCAGTGTTTGAGAGAATGGATGAGTGCAACAATAGTGCCTGAGTGATTGTATGAGTGCATGGGTAGTACTTGGCTGATTCCATTAGTGCAGGGGTTGTGCCTAAGTGATTGCATGAGTGCAGGAATAGTGCCTGGGTGATTGGAGGGGTGAATAGGTAGTGCCTGAGTGCATGGTTGAGTGCATGGGTAGTGTTTGAGGGAATAGATGAGTGTGACAGTAGTGTCTGAGTGCTTGCATCAGTGCTTGGGTTTTGCCTGGTTGATTGCATGAGGGCAGGTGTTGTGCCTGGGTGTTTGCAGGAGATGCTTGGGTAGTCCCTGAGTGCATGGATGCATGCATGGGTAGTGCATGGGTGATTGCATGAGTACTGGGGTACTGCCTGGGTAATTGGAGGAGTACATGGGTATACCAGAGTGCTTGAATGAGTACATCAGTAGTGTTGGAGTGAACAGATGAGAGCATTTGTAGTGCCTGAGTAAATGCATAATTGCATGGGTAGTGCCTGGTTTATTGTATGAGTACATGGCTAGTGCCTTGGTGATTGCATAAGTGCTAGGGTAGTGTCTGGGTTATTGTCTGGGTTATTGTATTAGTGCATGGGATTTGCCTCTGTGAAAGGAAAAATGCAAAGATAATGCTTGGGTTATTCTATTAGTGCAAAAGATGTGCTACAAAGATTAGATTACAGCATGGATAGTGTTTGTCTGAAAGGATGACTACCTAGCTGATGATATCTGAAAGTTTTTAAATAGTGTAAACGATCAACAGTATTTTTGGTAGAAATAAAAAACATTTAATTGAAATTTAAACATTGTTTTACATTATCATGCATATTATGTTATGTGTTCTTACCTTTTTTAGTAATTTAGATACATAGCTCTGTGGAACTATTTTAAAGTAGTTTTGTTGTATAATGAATTAAAAGTCTTTTCAAACTTCACTATTACCTACTGTAAAGAAGAAGAATAAAAACTGTTATGTAATATAATGTATTACAGAAATTATATAATTATACTTATATCATACAGATTCTGCTTAACTTCACCATACACAGTGATGTCAACGTAGTATCATCATTAAACAGAGGGAAAAAAACAATCAATGAGATTGTAAAAAAAATAAAAATACCACAAAGCATTATTTCCATTATGTGTAGATTTATGTTTACCTATCTAGTTTCTTATCCGCATCCAACTTGTACATTAAGTCTTTTATTTCTTTCAAGTACATTTTCTAAAATGTATACTAAAATTTACATTTGGTACCATATAGACAACTAATATATAAACTTTTTGCTTTTAAACACAATATTCCAAATGCAGTATCAATTAGCACACATAATAATCCAAACACTAATTTTAAATAGTAATTGTTTCAATGCTGGCTCCTTTCTGTTCACATCTTCCCAATAGGTCGAATAATGTATTCAAAACATTTGCTTCAAAAAAGAACAATATATAAATGTGTTAATTTGTATTCACATCTTCCCAATAGGCCTCATAAAGTATTCAAAGCTTTGGCTTCAAAAATAGCAAATATGAATTTGGTAATGTACAAAGCAACCTAGACTTGAATTCTAAGTGGACATCATTGCAATGTGTCCATCCTTTATTACAGTTTAAACACACAGAATAGTGTCCAGATGTTATAGTAGGTCCATCATGGAAAATAATAGCCACTGCTATAAAGTTCTTCCTGAAATAGGTATTTGCCTTGCAACAAAACATTTTACTTTGGTTTCCTATTTTCTTCCATGTGCTTTATAACGTTGTAGCATTAAATGTAATGTAGACAACATCTCTGATTTACAATGCTAACATTTCATATCCTCATTGGCTGTTTTTACTAATTTGTTAAAAGGTAATGATTTGCAATCTGGTATCATCGAGTCGATGAATCGTTCTGTTTGTATTTCAGTGCTGGTAGTAAATGAACACTCTTCACATTTATGATCCCATCTGTAACTTACTCCAAATATGTTTTCAATCTGTATTGCTTCATGTTCTTATACTTCAAGCATAAACATTAGAAATTCTTCTGCATCTTGTTGTACATTAGGAGTAAATGTCAAAGAACAAGTACATATATCCAAAAGATGTCAAACACCAGAATCAGTATGGATTTTACTCCTGTCAGTTACCAACTGTTGAAATACATGACGTAATAAAGAACACAATGTTTTTCATGATTTGCCATGATTTCACAATGAAGCTCTTCTAGATAAAAACAACATTCAAAATTACATTAGCACAGCAGTTGCCACCTGAACTATTTCCCAACTGGTATCCTACAATGTCATCAATAGTTCCCATTTTCATTTTCTTTACACCTTCATGGTTCTCTTCAATTGTTTTCTTTTTCTGGAACCTCAATTGAATTTTTGAGATATTTCCATTTTGGTCACACTACACGTTTCTATATGGGATATTCACCTAATTCAGGAGTATAAAGTCTTCTTAAAAGATTGTACTCTCTTACACAATTTGCATCAGCACTAAACTTTTTCTCATCAAATTCAATTGAATACAAACCAGATAATGTTCCTACTGGAGACAATGCAATGTATGCTTTTCACACTTTAAACACTGTACTTTCAATATTTACCAAAGCACTGTCTGTACTTAAACCTTGAGATTTATGAATAATTACTGCATATTCTATAGACAAAGGAAACTGTTTTCTGCCAACATACAAGTCTTTTACAAACAAAAAATGTACAACACAACACCCCATCTGTCTTGACGCTTTAATGTAATCAAATTTTATTTAAAAAAATTCTCTTCCTTATCTGGTCTAAAATTTTACTAAATCAACAACTTTTTCCATTGCTCCATTTAGTAAACCTTTTTCTACTTTCAAATTATGCCGTAAATTTACCCAACAATTTATACACACATGTAAAGTTTTTTCTATGCCTGCAGTTTCAAATACAGACTTTTCCAAAAAGTGCAATTTAGTCTCTAGTTTCTCTGTAAGAAGAATAGTCACTCCCTGGTGTTCAACTTGATCAATAGCTTCAATTTCAACTATTTCCTCTTTTTCAAGCTTCAGAAGCTCTTGATTGAGTGTAGAACACTCTTGCAGTGTAGGTATTAGGGAACTATAGACTTCTTTTCCCCAATCTTCTTGTACATTACTTCAGGCGCTGTGTTTTCAGTTGTACACAAGTTCCTTGATGGCTTATTTTCTAAAGCTTGTTTACCATGTTTCGTCAATACACCAATTCTTATATCTCTAAGAATATTTCCATAACCTTCATCACTTACTTGTTGCATATTCTTTATAAGTTCTTTATATTCCGATTTCCATTACTTCCCAAATATTTTCTAGTGTCTTCATGTACAAATGGTTTTGAAATGGGTTGCCATTTTACAGGAGTTAGTTGTAGTAGATCTCCAAATACAATTAAATGTTTTCCTCCAAACAGTTGCATTGTCAAATGTATAAAGGTGGGCATTCAGTTTGAGATCATGCTCACCTCATCAATGATTAAAAGTATAATTTTCTTCAGCACTCTTGACACTTCATAACAAGTTTCTCCAGACAGCCTCTGATATTCCAATTAATTATCATGTTCAACTGATAGCATAAGTAATCTATGTTGTGTGCTGCTAATCCAGTTGGAGCTGTTACAACTAGGGGTGGGCGGAATTTGCGTAATCGCGTTACGCAAATCTCCGCAAAACGGTAAAAAATCTCCGCGAACATGCAGAAATTTCGCGAACACGCGGAATTGCTTGTTCGCGATGCTTTTTTCCTGTTCACAGTTGCTGTTTGCGTGCTCGGGGAGAAATATCTCGCGAACACGCATTTTGAGAACGCGAACAAGAAAAAATTTCGCGAAGTCGCGGAAAGCAGAATTTTGGGCAATTTCGCGTTCTCCGCGGAACGCGAAATTACCGAAATTCCGCAAATTCCGCGAGCGGAACGGAATTTACCGCCCAGGCCTAGTTACAACACAAGATAAATATGAATCTGTAGTTTTCTGTAGATAACTGGTCAAAACTGTAATTAAAAAAGTTTACCTGTCCCAGCTTGACCACTAATGTACATAAGAATAGGTTTAAATGATGAACATTGGCATTATTTTTTTCATGCAATAAACCATGTTGTATCTGTTGTGTCAGTTGTACATATATTTATTTTTGTTTAATACTTAGTTGTTCTTCTAAGTTTTCCAATGTAATTTTATCATGTTGTGCTTGTTGCATTGCTATTTCTACCTCATTCATGGCTATTGCTCCTTCATTTCTAAATATTGGTTGTCTCAGTGGATCTTGACTCAGTGTACCAGAACTTTGAATATCTTCAGACCTGTCTTTAGCTATTTTATCTGCAATAGTGTTTTCTTGTACAATCTTATTATTTAACATTTGTAGATATGTAGGGAAAATTGTGCATCGAATGCTATCTTTGCATGCATTAAACAAATCTTTGTAGCAGTCAAAATTTCCAAGTAATTCAGTTTCACCACACCATGGCTTAAACAGTTGCAGAAGTGCTAAATAGAAAAATTCTCTCTTATCTGGAGTTTCGCAACTGAGTTTTCTGTGGTTAATAAGATTTCCTTTGGCATGTTTTACTAAACATCTGTCACATCTTATTACTGCATATTTTTCTTGCTCTATATTTTCTGTAATATTTATTTTATAGCTGTAATGTTGAAGTATTTCATACAGACATAGCTTCTCCTGATGTGGACTCCTTATGGCATAGTATGTATCCAACATATTAGTTTTAATACTTTCTGTACTTTCTAGTCCATTCAGTGCTAACTATTCAATTTCTTCTAATGTTTTCAATACTCTAATTCATGTGCAAGCAAGACCTAAACTTACTCAAATGATTCCTCTTGACTTTGAATATAAACTGGAAAAGCACAAGTGATCCGAACATTCATAGGATCTAATCTCTCAGCGGGAAAGTATTTTCAAGCTAAAGCTGCACAATTGTTTGCTAAGACCCTCTGTTGTGAAATTTCTTCCCACATTTCTTTCATCTCTTTAGTTTCTGATGTTGTTACATATGATGTAACATAGTGTGCAAGGACAATTGAATTATCTGCAACATATTGAATGTCCATGTTTGCATTCCACATTTTCAAAATAAATGGATTGTAGTCATTAATATACTTTGACTGTTCTGTTATTTTCTATACTTTAGGGTTATTGTATGCATTAATGCAGATGAAAAAGAATGCACTCTTCCTTTGGAAATTTTTGGAATCCAAAACAACGCTTTGTAAAAAATTTCCCTTTAGTCAGTACTTTCCACAGCGGTGACTTTGAAAATATAAAACTTGTTGTCTCAAGCTCTTTTCTCCTCCTTCTCTTGGAATGTCATAGGTAATATACTGTTGGATGAAAGACAATACAGTTTCATCAGGATCAGTGCCAAGTTTTGGAGCATTCTTTATCCATAATAGCATGCGTATATGAGGAGCACCTGTGGCTTGGTACGATTTTTGCCCAAAAAAGTCAATAACTTCTCCAAGAGGACAATTATTTTTATTGCAGATAAAAGACATCATAGTTTGATACTCATGGTTAAAATACCTGCACACATTTACAGGATCCAAAGAACAGAGTTCTCCAGGTGTCGTCATTTAATATTTTTTGTATTTGAATTTGCTTCTCGTAGAAATTCAAGTAAATCTTCCAAAGCATATTCAGCACAGCTAAGTGTTACAAACCATGTTGCTGTACCTAAGTTTCTTAACATACATTTAAGTTTACCGTGACAACAAAACCAATATTCATTGGTACCATGATGACATGCCATCACATTAATTAACTCTGATTCTAAATTTTCATCTCTTTGTTGAATTTTCTCCATGAATTCTTTTGTAGAAACATGTGATTGATGAACTTCTGCTTTTAATATGTGGTTCACTGCATATGAAAGAGAAGAGAAAATCACTTTCAAACAAAAGATGAAATATACATGCAATGCACTGTCGAAATCTAGAGTACAATCTTGTCGAGAGATATTCTGAAGCTGGAATCCGTACCAGTCGCTCATCAAATCATCCACCTTCTCCAGTAGGGAACAGCTGTGAAAAACAACTAGCTTCTAAGCATTTTTCCCATACACTCATTGGAGTTCCCTTTGCTTTTTTCATTTGAAATAATTAAATGCTGTTTCCTATCAATTCTTTGAATGTAGAGGATGTATCATACAATGTTCATAAATCTCTTAACTCCCGGACTTGTCGACTCTTTCTATTTGGCCACTTGAAATTACTGATAAATCTTCTATACATATTACCTGTCCATCAACATTTACAGTTTCATAATAAATATTGTTGTCTACAAGATATAATATAGCCTTTTAAAGTTTATTTATATTTAGCATCTATCTATCTATTAATAGCTCTTGCCATGTTTTTGACTCTTTGTTGGGACACCATTTACTAGAATAACTACTTGCTCATTTTCCACTGTGTCTCCACCAATAGATTCAATATTTTATTTAAACTCTAAAGGTAAGTACACAACTCTTCTTTTCGGACCTCTTTTTAAATATGTTTTAGGCTCCATACAAATTATGGCTTGAAAAGTGTGTACATATTGAATAAGAACTGACAATCATGCATTAAATATGCCAGTTCCTCTGAAATAGCTACTTATTCCAAGTTGTTATATACTGCTCTAGCTGGCATTTTGTTCTCTTCTAATTTGTTGTAATACTATTTACAAATACGTTGATCAGTACCCAACTTAAATTGACTTTCTACCAACAAGTAAACACCACATATATTCCACTTATCATTGTTTTCCTTTTCACTTTTTTAATATAAATTGGAATTCCTGGTTTGACTTCTATAATGAGTACAGTCACAACAAATACAAACATAGTTTGCTTTTTAGAGGACACTGTCTTAAAACTTTGTCATTTCTTCTGCAAACTCATTAATACTAATCTCTTTCCCATGTTCTTCAACATCTACATCTACACTTATCAAGCTCTAATTTTCTACACACTGTTTTTGCGAACCATTAAAACAAAACTGAATATCATCACTAATTTTTTGTACATTTGATAAAGAACTGTGTAAAAGAGCTGTGCTCATTTTAGTTAAACATAATGCAGGAGTTTTTTCAAAGTACACTTTCCTTGCTAACTCCCATATTCATGAGTGGTGTACTGCTGACATTGTTAAGTGTTGAAAAGTACATGTACACACTTTTCTTGAAAGAGAAGCGGGAGAATGTCCATGCAACTTTCTACATTTTCTTATATTACATGGATCTAGTCCTTGTAAGATCCTAATCTTCTTTTTAACACATTTTTGCATCCTCTCGTGAAAAAAATGTTGAATTCTGCTATAATCCAACTTATATACAGGAGCTTGGGTACGCTTTCCTGCACTTTTTCAGCCACAACTTCTTCTTCCACAACCACTTCCTCTTTTGAAATGGGACAATCAACTTTCATCTGATATCATTGACCACTACTATCAACTGAAAACAGTTATGTTGAAAGTAGCTTTCTTCATTAAAGAAAGGCTTAGTAGTAGAAGTGTGCTTCCATTCACCAGTGAGAGTTTTGCAAAAGTTACTTTTATTTACAAGTGTTTTTCTTTTGCTCTTGTCTTTCATAAACGTCATTATGTTATCCAATGTTTTGATACTCTTTAATAATAAAATAAATAATTTTTGTTTCAAATCAAAAGCAGTATCTACTACACTTTCAAAGTGTTGCTTCTTCTAATATGCTTTTGATGTTTGTTCATACTTTGTACAATCTTTTAATACATTTTGAATTACCCTACTTCTAAAGAGTCTTGCACGTATCTCTTTAAATTGTTTTTGTGTTCTTGTAATAAGTGTTGTTTTTCCAAAAACGAATGGGTTTTTTTACCATTAGAAATATTTTTCTCCTTCTGCTTTGTTCAAAAACTCTTCTTTTTCCTTTCATTGGTATTACCTTTGTTTAATTTCACTGCAACTCTTTTAAGAAAGTGTTTTGTGCTCTTACCAGAACAAACTTTATCCTTACTAACATTTTCATCTTTTTGTAACACAGTCTTTTTACTTTTCTGTAGGTAGATCTGTTTTTGCTGTCTCTTTTTGTCTTTTCTTGCCATTTTGAATTTGTGATCCAAACAAAAACAAAATTCAGAAAAACAAAGGATAGTTTCAATAGTTTGCTACAATAGTTAACTATTTTATACTAATTACATATGTATTCTGATAATAACTAGTAAGTAACTACTTACAATTAAATTACTATTGTGTACAAAGAGGAAAAATCGTAATGAAAGAGAAACAGAGACAGAAAGAAAAAAAGTTTAGAAACATCTAAAAGAAATAAACAACAACACACCTACTAAAAATTGTGAGATATTCAGAAAGAGGCTACGGAGCTACACAAAGAGCCAATAGCATTGAACAATAAACAAAAGAGGTGCACCAACATGCAAGAGAATGCACAAAGATGCAACCATGATGCAGCAAGAGGCAAGACAACTCCAAAACAGGGAACACCAATATAGGAATAGGCAAGAGGGGTACAAAAAGAAGCAAGGCAGGTGCAGAAACAAGCTATAAAGATGATCAAATACGCAAAAAACTTGCTGAAACAGAGAAAAGGTGTGCAGAAACATACAACATGGGTGGAAAAAGAGGCAACAGAGGTGGAGAACAAGCAACAGACCTGCTTTAAGTGGCAAGACAGGTGCACAAAGAATCAAGAAATCTGCAGAAAAAAGGGAGGTACAAAAAGATGGAACAGAAGTGGCGAAACATGGAAGAGAGGTGTAGAAAGAAGCAAAACAGCTGCAAAAATGGGAAAGATGTGCGCAAAAAGAAGCAAAAAAAAGGTGCAGAAACAAAGAAGAGGAGTACAAAAAACAAGCAGCAGAGCTCCAGAAACACACAAGAAGGATGCAACACAAACAAGACAAGTGTAGAAATAAGGAATTAACATGCTAAATCAGTCCACACAAGTGCACACACAAGCAAGAAATCTCCAGAAATTCAAAACAACAATCTTTGCAAAGTTGCTATTATAAGTCTCACCATACTCCTCAAAGCAAGCATGCATCTGTATGTGCTGTTCGCTAGTGCCATCATACATCTATTTGTATATATTTTCATGTATGATGCCACTAGCAGAAGGCACAGACATATACATGCATGCATTCAGCGATGTGCAGAGACTTACAACAGTGATATGTGAAGGGTTGCTGCTTTATATTTTGCTAGTCAAAACAGTCTGAGTAGTAGCTGAATAGTGAAGCTACAAGAGAAAACGAGAAAACTGAGGTTTAAAATATCCTGGCAGAGGAGTTAGTGATTAGGCTAGTTTCTGCAAGTCTGTGGATAGGAACACTTGAAGTACGCTGTATACATTTTGGTGTGTTCTTGTAATGGGAAGGGCAGTCTCTCTAGATGAAAAGAGTGCATGAGTTATATCTCTACTTGTACATCTATTTTCACACATGTTATGCATCTAAAGATGGTACATCTATAAAACACATGTATACATGTATTTCTATCCTTCTTTCATGTAGGATGTCAGTAACAATTCAACAAAGTAGACTAGTCACTAATACCTCAGCCAGCATGTCCTAAGCCTCACTTTTGTCTAGCAATTTTACTATTCAGCAACTACTAAGAGTGTTGAGCCTAGCCAAATATAAAGCATGAACCCTTTACATGTCACTGTTGTGTCATCATATGCCTGAAAACATACATACATGTATATGTGCTTTTTGTTAGTGACATCATGCATAAAAGCACATACAAATGCATGTATACCTGTGTTTTATAGGTCTACGATCTTCACATGCATCACATGAATGAAAAAACATGGCTAGTGCCTCAGAAAATGAATGAGTGTAATGTCTGCCACTAAGAACACTGTATGGGTCATACCTGAGCAAATGCAGTATTCCAACTGTAGTGCCTGCATCATTGGATGAGTGCATGGGTACTGCTTCACAGAATAAGTATATGAGTGCTGCCTGAATGGAACAAACCAAGAAAGGGTAATGGCTACATCATTGGATGAGTGCATACTGTCCGAATTAATGCATGAGTGCATGAGTATTACCTGAGTGAATGGTTGAGTGCCATAGTAGTGGCTAGGCGACTGCATGACTCTGTAGGTTATGCCTCTGTTTAGATAGTGCCTCTCTGATTGCATGAGTGACTGGTGACTGCATAGATACTGCCTGAGTGAATGGTTGAGTGCAAGAGTAGTACCTGACTGATTGCATGAGCCCATAGCTAGTGCCTGTGTGTTAGCATGAGTGCAGGGGTAGTGCCTGTGTGATTGCATGAATGCATAAGTTGTACCTAAGTAACTTCATGAGTACAAGAGTATTGTCTACAACTTAGATCAGTGCATGAACAGCGCCTAACTAAAATCATGAGTGTAACAGTAATGGATCATTGGATGAGTGCCACAGAAGTGCCTGAGGGAAATATAACTGCATAGGTAGTGCCTGAGTGAACAATTGAGTGCAAAACTATTACCTTACTGATTGCATGAGTACATGCATAGTGCCTCTGAGATTGCATCAGTACAAAGGTAGTGCCTGGGTGATTGTATGAGTGCATAGGAAGTACCTGAGGGAAAGTATGAGTGCAAGACTAATTTTTTTGTCATTGGAATGCAAGGCTACTGCCTGGGTCATCCCATGTTTGCATAGGTAATATCTGATTGATTGGATTTGTGTATAGATAGAGTCTCCTTCATTCCATGAGTGCATTGGTACTGCCTGGGTGATTGAAAGACTTTTACAAAGTAGCCTAATCGCTAATCCCTCTGCTAGTATTTCTTAAACCTCAGTTTTTTCTTGTAGCTTTTATTTTCAGCTACTACTCAGACTGTTTGGCACACCAAATATAAAGCACCAACCCTTCAGTCTTTCAAATGTGGGGTTTGTTTAGTAGGCTGCCAACATCTTTCTCAGGTCAGGTACCTCTCACAGGCATGCGGGTGCTTCATCCACGAGCTCGTCTGCTCAATGACTCGCAAGAATACTATTAAACAGGAACAGGGGTGGGAGCACACCGTTTCACCTCTCAGCAAGGTTCGCCCCTGGCATTGTGGTAAATGCAGTTTCAGTTACTTGCTTGCTTCAAGAGTGTTCGAGTATTTCACCACAGTTGGTGCAGATAGTGCTGATCTGAAAACACGTGTTTCTGGTTCTTTAACCATCATCAGTAGAGATTAAAGTCTTTGAAATTTGCGGTTTGCTGAGTATGCTGCCAAAATCTTTGTCAGGTCAGGTACCTCTCACAGGCATGTAGGTGCTTCATCCACCAGCTCGTCAGCTCAATCACTCATGGGAGTACTATTAAGCTGTAACAGGGGTGGGAGCACACCGCTTCACCTCCCAGCAAGGTTTGCCCTTGGCATCGTGGTAAATGCAGTCTCAGTTACTTGCTTGCTTCAAGAGTGTTTGAGTGTTTTGCCACAGTTGGCGCAGATTGTGCTGATCTCTAGACACTTGTTTCTGTTTCTTTAACTGTCATCAGTAGAGATTACAGTCTTTCAAATGTGGGGTTTGCTGAGTATGCTGCCAACATCTTTCTCAGGTCAGGTACCTCTCACAGGCATGCAGGTGCTTCATCCACGAGCTCGCCAGCTCAATGACTCACGGGAGTACTATTAAGCAGGAACAAGGGTGGGAGCACACCGCTGTACCTCTCAGCAAGGTTCGCCCCGGGCATTGTGGTAAATGCAGTCTCAGTTACTTGCTTGCTTCAAGAGTGCTCGAGTGTTTCGCCACAGTTGGCGCAGATAGTGCTGATCTCAAGACACGTGTTTCTGGTTCTTTAACCGTCATCAGTAGAGATTGCAGTCTTTGAAATTTGCGGTTTGCTGAGTATGCTGCCAAAATCTTTGTCAGGTCAGGTACCTCTCACAGGCATGTAGGTGCTTTTCCACCAGCTCGTCAGCTCAATCACTCATGGGAGTACTATTAAACTGAAATAGATGTTGGGAGCACACCGCTTCACCTCCCAGCAAGGTTCGCCCATGACAATGTATTAAATGCAGTTTCAGTTACTTGCTTGCTTCAAGAGTGTTTGAGTGTGTCGCGAGAGTTGGCGCAGAAAGTACTGATTTCTAGACACGTGTTTCTGGTTCTTATAAGGTTGCCAAAAACTTTCTCAGGTCAGGTACGTCTCACAGGCATGCGGGTGCTTCATCCACGAGCTAGTCTGCTCAATGACTCACTGGAGAACTATTAAACAGGAACAGGGGTGGGAGCACACCGCTTCACCTCCCAGCAAGTTTCGCCCCTGGCATTGGGGTAAATGCAGTTTCAGTTACTTGTTTGCTTCAAGATTGTTCGAGAGTTTCACCACAGTTGGCCCAGATAGTGCTGATCTCTAGACACGTGTTTCTGGTTCTTTAACCATCATCCGTAGAGATTACAGTGTTTCAAATGTGGGGATTGCTGAGTAGTCTGCAAACATCTTTCTCAGGTCAGGTACCTATCACAGGCATGCGGGTGCTTCTTCCACGAGCTCATCAGCTCAATGACTCACAGGAGTACTATTAAACAGGAACAGGGATGGGAGCACACCGCTTCACCTCCCTGCAAGGTTCGCCCCTGGCATTGTGGTAAATGCAGTTTCAGTTACTTGCTTGCTTCAAAAGTGTTCAAGTATTTCACCACAGTTGGTGCAGATAGTGCTGATCTGAAGACACGTGTTTCTGGTATTTTAACCGTCAATAGTAGAAATTACAGTATTTCAAATGTGGGGTTTGCTGAGTATGCTGCCAACATCTTTCTCAGGTCAGGTACCTCTCACAGGCATGCAGGTGCTTCATCCACGAGCTCGTCAGCTCAATGACTCACGGCAGTACTATTAAGCAGGAATAGGGGTAGGAGCACACCGCTTCACCTCCCAGCAAGGTTCGCCCCTGGCACAGTGGTAAATGCAGTTTCAGTTACTTGCTTCCTTCAAGAGTGTTCAAGTGTTTCGCCACAGTTTGCGCAGATAGTGTTGATCCCTAGACACGTGTTTCTGGTTCTTTAACTGTCATCAGTAGAGATTGCAGTCTTTCAAATGTGGGGTTTGCTGAGTATGCTGCCAACATCTTTCTCAGGTCATGTGCCTCTCACAGGCATGTGGGTGCTTCATCCACGAGCTCATCAGCTCAATGACTAATGGGAGTACTATTAAATAGGAACAGGGGTGGGAGCTCACCGCTTCACCTCCCAGCAAGGTTCGCTCCTGGCATTGTGGTAAATGCAGTTTCAGTTACTTGCTTTCTTCAAGAGTGTTCGAGTGTTTTGCCACAGTTGGCGCATATAGTGCTGATCTCTAGACACGTGTTTCGGGTTCTTTAACTGTCATCAGTAGAGATTACAGTGTTTCAAATGTGGGGTTTGCTGAGTAGGCTGCTAACATCTTTCTCAGGTCAGGTACCTCTCACAGGCATGCGGGTGCTTTATCCACCAGCTCGTCAGCTCAATGACTCACGGGAGTACTATTAAACAGGAACAGGGATGGGAGCACACCGCTTCACCTCCCAGCAAGGTTCGCCCCTGACATTGTGGTAAATGCAGTTCAGATACTTGCTTGCTTCCAGTGTGTTCAAGTGTTTCGCCACAGTTGGTGCAGATGGTGCTGATCTCTAGGCACGTGTTTCTGGTTTGTTAACTGTCATCAGTAGATATTACAGTCTTTCAAATGTCGGGTTTGCTGAGTAGGCTGACAACATCTTTCTCAGGTCAGGTACCTCTCACAGGCATGCAGGTGCTTCATCCATGAGCTCGTCAGCTCAATGACTAACGGGAGTACTATTAAGCAGGAACAGGGGTGGGAGCACACCGCTTCACCTCCCAGCAAGGTTCGCCCCTGGCATTGTGGTAAATGCAATTTCAGTTACTTGCTTGCTTCAAGAGTGTTCGAGTGTTTCGCCACAGTTGGCACAGATAGTGCTTATCTCTAGACATATGTTTCTGGGTACTTAACCGTCATCAGTAGAGAATACAGTCTTTCAAATGTCGAGTTTGCTGAGTAGGCTTCCAACATCTTTCTAAGGTCAGGTACCTCTCACAGGCATGCAGGTGCTTCATCCACGAGCTCATCAGCTCAATGACTAAGGGGAGTACTATTAAATAGGAACAGGGGTGGGAGCTCACCGCTTCACCTCCCAGCAAGGTTTGCTCCTGGCATTGTGGTAAATGCAGTTTCAGTTATTTGCTTTCTTCAAGAGTGTTCGAGTGTTTCGCCACAGTTGGCGCAGATAGTGCTGATCTCTAGACACATGTTTATGGTTCTTTAACTGTCATCAGTAGAGATTACAGTGTTTCAAATGTGGGGATTGCTGAGTAGTCTGCAAACATCTTTCTCAGGTCAGGTACCTCTCACAGGCATGCGGGTGCTTCATCCACCAGCTCGTCCGCTCAATGACTCACGGGAGTACTATTAAACAGGAACAGGGGTGGGAGCACACCGCTTCACCTCCCAGCAAGGTTCGCCCCTGGCATTGTGGTAAATGCAGTTTCAGTTACTTGCTTGCTTCAAGAGTGTTCGAGTATTTCACCAGAGTTGGTGCAGATAGTGCTGATCTGAAGACACGTGTTTCTGGTTCTTTAACTGTCATCAGTACAGATTAAAGTCTTTCAAATGTGGGGTTTGCTGAGTAGGCTGCCAACATCTTCCTCAGGTCAGGTACCTCTCACAGGCATGTGAGTGCTTCATCCACGAGCTCATCAGCTCAATGACTCACGGGAGTACAATTAAACAGGAACAGGGGTGGGAGCATACCGCTTCACCTCCCAGCAGGGTTCGCCCCTGGCATTTGGGTAAATGCAGTTTCATTTACTTGCTTGCTTCAAGAGTGTTCAAGTGTTTTGCCAGAGTTGGCGCAGATAGTGCTGATCTCTTGACACGTGTTTCTGGTATTTTAACCGTCAAAAGTGGAAATTACAGTATTTCAAATGTGGGGTTTGCTGAGTAGTCTGCCAACATCTTTCTCAGGTCAGGTACCTCTCACAGGCATGTGGGTGCTTCATCCATGAGGTCGTCAGCTCAATGACTAATGGGAGTACTATTAAATAGGAACAGGGGTGGGAGCACACCGCTTTACCTCCCAGCAAGGTTCGCCCCTGGCATTGTGGTAAATGCAGTTCAGATACTTGCTTGCTTCCAGAGTGTTCAAGTGTTTCGCCACAGTTGGTGCAGATGGTGCTGATCTCTAGGCACGTGTTTCTGGTTCGTTAACTGTCATCAGTAGAGATTACAGTCTTTCAAATGTCGGGTTTGCTGAGTAGGCTGCCAACATCTTTCTCAGGTCAGGTACCTCTCACAGGCATGCTGGTGCTTCATCCATGAGGTTGTCAGCTCAATGACTAACAGGAGTACTATTAAGCAGGAACAGGGGTGGGAGCACACCGCTTCACCTCCCAGCAAGGTTCGCCCCTGGCATTGTGGTAAATGCAGTTTCAGTTACTTGCTTGCTTCAAGAGTGTTCGAGTGTTTTGCCACAGTTGGCGCAGATAGTGCTGATCTCTTGACACGTGTTTCTGGTATTTTAACCGTCAATAGTAGAAATTACAGTATTTCAAATGTGGGGTTTGCTGAGTAGTCTGCCAACACCTTTCTTAGGTCAGGTACCTCTCACAGGCATGCAGGTGCTTCATCCACGAGCTCGTCAGGTCAATGACTCATGGCAGTACTATTAAGCAGGATTAGGGGTGGGAGCACACCGCTTCACCTCCCAGCAAGGTTCGCCCCTGGCACAGTGGTAAATGCAGTTTCAGTTACTTGCTTCCTTCAAGAGTTTTCAAGTGTTTCGCCACAGTTGGCGCAGATAGTGTTGATCTCTAGACACGTGTTTCTGGTTCTTTAACCATCATCAGTAGAGATTACAGTCTTTGAAAGTTGCGGTTTGCTGAGTATGCTACCAACATCTTTGTCAGGTCAGGTACCTCTCACAGGCATGTGGGTGCTTCATCCATGAGCTCGTCAGCTCAATGACTCACGGGAGTACTATTAAACAGGAACAGGGGGGGAGCACACCGCATCACCTCCCAGCAAGGTTCGCCCCTGGCATTGTGGTAAATGCAGTTTCAGTTACTTGCTTTCTTCAAGAGTGTTCGAGTGTTTCGCCACAGTTGGCGCAAATAGTGCTGATCTCTAGACACGTGTTTCTGGTTCTTTAACCATCATCAGTATAGATTACAGTCTTTCAAATGTGGGGTTTGCTGAGTAGGCTGCCAACATCTTTCTCAGGTCAGGTACCTCTCACAGGCATGCGGGTGCTTCATCCACGAGCTCATCAGCTCAATGACTCACAAGAATACTATTAAACAGGAACAGGGGTGGGAGCACACCGCTTCACCTCCCAGCAAGGTTCGCCCCTGGCATTGTGGTAAATGCAGTTTCAGTTACTTGCTTGCTTCAAGAGTGTTTGAGTGTTTCGTCACAGTTGGCGCAGATAGTGATGATCTCTAGACACGTGTTTCTGGTTCTTTAACCATCATCAGTATAGATTACAGTCTTTCAAATGTGGCGTTTGCTGAGTATGCTGCCAACATCTTTCTCAGGTCATGTACCTCTCACAGGCATGCGGGTGCTTCATCCACAAGCTTGTCAGCTTAATGACTCATGGGAGTACTATTAAACAGGAACAGGGGGGGAGCACACCGCTTCACCTCCCAGCAAGGTTCGCCCCTGGCATTGTGGTAAATGCAGTTTCAGTTACTTGCTTGCTTCAAGAGTGTTCGACTGTTTCGCCACAGTTGGCGCAGATAGTGCTGTTCTCTACACATGTGTTTCTCGTTCTTTAACCGTCATCAGTAGAGATTACAGTCTTTCAAATTTGGGGTTTGCTGAGTAGGCTGCCAACATCTTTCTCAGATCAGGTACTTCTCACAGGCATGCGGGTGCTTCATCCACGAGTTTGTCAGCTCAATGACTCATGGGAGTACTATTAAACTATTAAACAGGCACAGGGGTGGGATGCAATGATATCCTATGGAAGGAAATTCAAGTTACTGTTAAGTGTGGTTAGAATTACTTTTCAGGATCAGTACTGGGCTCAAAGATGCAGCACTGAGATCTGTCCTGATGACATGTGAGTAAATCAGAATTCGTAGTTCGACTGACTTTTGAGGAATATTTGTGAGTTCCAAAACTCCACACTTGGAAGAATTTCCAAGTGAAACCAGTCAATGTTAGCCTATGGAAGGAAATTCAAGTTACTGGTAAGTACGGTTGGAATTACTTTTCAGGATCAGTACTGGGCTCAAAGATGCAGCACTGAGGTCTCTCCTGATAACAGGTGAGTAAATCGGAATTCGTAGTTCGTCTGATTTTACTTCGGTCCAGTATATATAGAGCCACTTTCCTACACCATCCCCTCCCTTCACCACTGTGCAAACACGCCCTGTGGCGCGTTTTAAGTTGGGGAAATAATTCCCCTTCAATCCTGAGGGTCCGTAGAGTCCAACTAGCCCACTAGGTACATCCAGTAAGCGCCACAGAGCTGCGTAGCAGAGAAATGTAAAAAGGCGCACGGCCTGCACTACCTTTCTGCAGCGCAGTACAGTGGCACTTCCTGGAAGAACCTGGTGGGCTACCCCAGGGTCCCTCAGGATTGAAGAATAATTTTTTCCCCAACTTAAAACGCGCCACAGGGCGTGTTTGAACACGTCACCTCAGACCCTGTACCCTCCCTTCACCAGTGTGTAAACGCACCCCATGGCGTGTTTTAAGTTGGGGAATGAATTCCTCTACAATCCTGAGGTCCCCTGGGGGCCAATTAGCCCACCAGGTACCTCCAGTATGCGCCAGGGAGCTGCATTGCAGAGAGGTGTTCAGAGGCCACGCCCCTTTTTACAACACTCTGCAATGCAGCTCCATGGCGCTTACTGGAGGTACCTGGAGGTACCTGGTGGGCTAGATGGCCCCAGGAAAAATCAGGATTGAAGATGAATTCATTCCCCAACTTAAAACACGCCACAGGGCGTGTTTGCACACATATCACCTCAGGCCTCGCCCTCTACCTTCACCACTGTGCAAACGCGCCCGTGGCACATTTTAAGTTGGGGGAATAAGTCCCTTTGAATCCTGAGGGTCCCTGGGGTCCAACTAGCCCACCAGGTACCTCCAGTAAGCCCCACAAGGCTGCGTTGCAGAGATGTGTAAAAAGGGGCGTGGCCTGGAGCACCTCTCTGCAACGCAGCCCTGTGGCGCTTCCTGGAGGTACATGGTGGGCTAGTTGGCCCCCAGGGACCCCCAGTATTGAAGGGGAATTAATTCCCCAATTTAAAATGCACCACAGGGCACGTTTGAAGAGTGTTCTTGTGAGGGAGTGGGGCCTAGAGACGATCGTGTCTTTTTTTTAAAAAAAATTTTTTGAAAGGGGGGCTGTGTGGCCCCCCTTCATTTTACTTTTTTGGGGCCCTGGGGACCCCATCCCCCGGGTCTCATCCCCCGGGGCATGGCCAAATTTTAAAATAGTTTTATGGAGAGGGCTGCGTAGCCCCCCTCCTCATGCCACTTAAGGCCCCGGGTACCCCATCCCCCGGGGCCGGCCATTGTTTTATTTTTATTTTTTTGTTTTTAATGTGAGAGGGGGGCCGTGTGGCCACTTGTAGCCCTGGGGACCACATCCCCCAGGGCTGGCCCTCTCAGTTGGGGACCGTGGGAGGGTCGCCAAATCCCCCACAGTCCCAGCTGGCTCTCCGTCTCCTGCCGGAGCCGGCATTGCTTTTCCAGCTAACATGCTGCTCCCCATATGGAAAAGCAATCTGCTTTGCTTCATTGAAGCGAGAACAGGTTTCCCTGCTCTCACTTCAATGAAGCAAAGCAGTTTGCAATGGCAGGGTGGGAGCTGTGCAAACAGCCGTGTCACGGGCGTGGGCACCAAGGGATACTGCAGGATACGGCCAGTGCTTAATTTGTAAAATTTGAAGTGCAGGTGCTCAAATCTTTGTCGGAGGCCACACCTACTTTTTCTTTGGCTCCACCCACTTCCTCCACTGGCGCCACCCACTTCCGCTATTAGCTCCACCCACATCCTCAACGGGCACTGCGAAAAGTCAGATGAATTTCAGCAAGGGAGCCTGCCTTCCTCATAGTAAGGTTTAGATAGGAGGTTCCCCTGCCCTGTGAACATTTTCAAAAAGATTAAATCAAAAGTGCATTTAAAGCACAATTTTGAAATAAATTAGGTAAAATCACTAATGCATTGAAAAGAGGCAAGTGACACTTCTCGGGCTCCCTCTGTGCGAGCCTTCAGGGAGAATCCCTCTTCATTACTACCTCCACCTGACCCTGGATTCTGCAACGCACTCCCTTACAGGCTTGTTTATCCTGGTAAAAACATTAGTAAAATCACCTTCAAACATAAAACATTGAATATAGTGGTAAATATAATTAACACGCACTTCAAAGTATGTTCCACAGTAGCCCTTAGGACCCCGACAGCTAATTAAATAAACAAAACCAGAAAGGCCATGACAGGAAAGTCTTTTTTGGCGCCGCATCTATAACCTCTCTCTCCGTAAATAACCTTTCCTACCACCTTCCAACAGTGCCCCTCATCACTCCATGGCCTCCCCCTATTGACCTCTTCCTCAGATTCCCTCACTGCCACCCTCCAACAGTGCCCCTCATCTTTATGTAGTCAAATGCATTTCATTTGTTGTATAGCGCTACTCATATCAGTGGAGTGTGTGTCAGTACTTTACACCACTCACACATTATACAGGATACAATGAATCATACAAGTATGTAAATCAGTCTACAGGGAATGTCACATAAGCCAATGAGGATTACAAGGTGTATGAATCACGTGTCATCCATACCTGTGGGACGGAAATTTTACGAGGGTTTGGGCTGGTGAAACACAACCTTAGGATTTAAAGAGTATTCAATGGGGGTCAGCTTTACTGATAAAAATGTATATCTGCCCAAACATACTCATTTTGGAAACATTAGAATAATAAAAGACTGGGGAAGTTCTAACCATATCACAAAAAAGAAAGCGAAGTTCTAACTATACCATTCATGTTTAAACTTTGTAGGCAGCTCTTTGGTGACAGTTCATTGGTCACTGTCCTATGTTACGATTGTAACTTCTGAACTGCATGTAACACAAGGATCTCTGTGACAAAGGCAGTAACCCACTGAGCTTCCACATAAAATACAGTTTATCTGCATTTAAAAACTACTAACAGACAAATGATTGCTCTCCAGCAGGATCATTCATCACCAGCGTTATCTGGGCATTTTGTATTGTCTTATTGTTGTCCTGCATCGGCCATGATAATGATAAAAACTGTCTAAATGAAGCACACACGAAGTATGTGCCCTGCTGGGCCTGCGCAGCTTTTAAAAAGAAAAACAACTAGTAACACGTTCTCTTACCTACTCCATTAGTCAAACTTTGTGTCACAGCCTGATGTGATAAGCGGCTGCAGGGGTCAGGAAAGGTGAGTAGGAATAAACAAACTTCTTTTCTCCTGCGCTGCATAGAAAAAGAAATATCCACGCAGCAGAACATTGTCGCCTTTGCCATGTGGCGATGAAGGGGTGAAACAATAATCAAAGCCTCGTTAACATATAAATGGTCTTTCTATTTACTTGGATCAATAAAAGGCTGCAGCCCGATTTTCCTCTTTTCCAGCATTTGCTAGACATGAGTGCGTATGTGAATAGCCCAGTGTTTTTTTTGTGTGTGTTTTTACTTGTCCTTTGCAGTTTTATATAGCGCTAACTGGAACCGAAGCTGGCCTCATCTCCTGTTAATCACCTTGCAGCACCGAGGTATGCGACGGGAGAGGTGCGATTGCCTGGCATAGAGCCTAGATTCCTATGAATCAGAAACATACAAGGGAGAACCCAGTGCAGTTAGATGGTGGAAGGATACCTGGTATCTTGAGTGATGCACTAGGTAGGTAAGAGAGTACAGCAAGATACGCAAGGTATTACTTTGTATTTTTAGGAGGGCGTTTGGGACAGACAAATGACATGTTCTATATGTATCCACTACAGAGCCTCTCCTTGTCAGTTCAGAAATTAGAACACAAGATGGCTTCATATATTACTCAAGTTTGTGGATTGCTTCACCACTTACTCCTAGATGCCTTACACCTCGGGACATACTGTGCATGTGTTTGGAGACAAACAATGTGTGTGTTGTTCTTCTTAGCCTTTGACACTCGGAACTTGATGAACAAATCTCTGTCTTTGCTCCAGCGGGGTTCCTGCTGTAATTGAACATCACTGACTCAACCTGTGTGAAGACCTACCCAGTAAATATTGCAAAGTGAGCAGAAACAAAAGGGTGCCGTGGCCTTCAACAGCCTTCTTTTATGAATATGAGAGTGACGGTGTGCTTGTGGGATGTACTCAGTCTCACCATAGCCTCTATGGGGCAGATTTATGTTGCACTTGCGCCATTTTTGCGCCGCCATTGCGTCACTTTTGTGACGCAGCAGCGGCGCAAATCCTGTGCCATGGTGCGGGGTATTTACAACGTGACGCATCTGGGAGATGCGTCACGTTGTAAAGCCCTGCGCCACATGTAGGCGTTCCAGGGCAGGTGGGGGCGTTCCGGCGCAGGAACGCCTCCTAAAAGTGGCTGAGTGAAATCTACAAGATTTCACTCAGTCACTTTTAGGCCCATGCTGCGTCAAAACCCTGCGCCTGCTTGAAGCAGGCGTAAGGATTGACGCAGCATTGTACAGATGGAGCCCCCCAGAACATTGCTGGAGCTGCGTCGTGCTTGCGACGCAATTCCAGCAATGCGCCACTTTTACGGCACAGATGCGTCACGCATCTGTGCCGTTTTTGCCCCATGGTGCGCCGCATTATAAATGCGGCGCATCCATGGTGGCGCAGCTGTGGCGCATAATAATTGGCGCATCCCTGCTGATATGCAGGGATGCGCCAGTTAACATAAATCTGCCCCATAGTGTCTTGATACCAAGTGTTGGTGATTCTCTAATCAGTGTTGTTCATTTCATTGACCTAGGTTAGTGGAAAGGCTGAGTGCTCGCAGGGCCTTCAGTTTACACATACTACCCGTCTCAGTTTATGCTTTACAACACCGAGCTATCTTATCTCTTACCAGTTTTTATTTCCATGTAATATTTAATTACTCTTTTTTTTTTAAAAACATACAGGGGTGTTTTTTACATACACCGAACGCTTTACCCGAGCACCAGTAAGTTATATTAACCGCCCCAATGTTATAAAACCTGTGCCTTCCATGGCCCTGGCTGCATGCGCGTTCACTTTTGACCGGACTCGCGCGCAGCAGGTGCACCGCGGTTGTGGGATTCAGATAGAGCGATTTATCCACCTATCACTGCGGCACACTGGAGAGGGCAGGTGAGGTCTGCAGCGAACACGACAGCAGCAGCGTTATTCATTTTCATGTATAACGCTTTTGGTATAGTTATCTAAGCGCTTAACGAGGGACGCAATAGTTCTCACCCAATGAGGTTGATACTCGTTTTAACGATCTCTGAAGGATGAGAGGCAGAGTGAACCTTAGCCGTGAGCAAACTCTCAAACTCAGGATGGTGCTGGGAAGCGCACATGGCATCGCTTCAAGAGAACAGCTGCAGAGATAAGTTCCTGGTGAACAATAGACTAAAACTAAACTAGCCAGTGAGCACGAAAATCTGGCTAGTACACAAAGTAAAAATCTCTGAATACCTAAACGCACAAAACAATTTCAATCAGCACAATGCATCATATTGGCACACATAGTGGATTTGTGGCATAATTCCGGATGCTGACAAGGTCTATTGTTTTAAGCTGTCTGTTGTCTAACGCCAATTTGGACAAACAGTGAGCTTTGGGCCATTACGAATGATAGAGCTCGCATTCGGATGTTTAATTCATGTTGCATTACTTTGCTCAGAACATCGCAAAAAATCCATAAATCATTTTCTGGTCCTTGTTTTGTCTACATGCAATTTGTCATGTTAAATTAGAGGGCCGCTTCTGATCGTCGCGGGTTTCAGTTTAACAAGTCGCTGGCTCAGGCTGCCTGTTTGAAGTTCACACCAAGGAGCAGCACGTGGCTGCATGTCACAAAACTATGGGGCGCAGGGAAGTGGGCGGGCTGTGGTCGCTGCACTGGGAGGTGCTGAAGCCATGTAATGGGCAGAGGTTGTTCTAGGATGTGCCCTGTCAGCCGGGAATGTGCACTGGAATCTCTCTTAGAGGCGCTGACAATCCTTAGCTGTGCAATGGCAGGCCCGTGGTGGACAGAGGGGGCCCTGTCAGTCCGGGTTGTGGCCTGGAAGCTCTCTTATAGGCGGTGACAATCCGTGCAAGCCGTGGAACGTTCCAAAGGATGTGAACTGTCAGGCCAGGGGTGTGCACTGGAAGTTCTTAGGTTATGGGCAATAGTAGCGCTGGGACGTGCACTGGCAGCCCTGTGCTGGGCCTGGGCGCTGGCTGTCCTGAGAGGTGCAGTGGCAGAGCGGTGCGCGGTGTGCACTCTTGGCCCAATGATGTGCACTGAAAGCACTATCATAGGTGCTAGAAGGTCTGGGATGTGCACAGTCAGTCCGGGGAAAGTGCACTGAAAGCCGTCAAGGACGCTGACAGGCCTGAGATATGAAGAGCCAGTCCTGTGACAGGCCGCCTGTGGTGTGCCCATCACAGAAGCCCTGTTATGGGCGCTGACATTCTTTGCATGAGCATGGCAGTCCTGAGCTATGCGCTGGCACCCCTGTGATGTACACTGTCCGACTGATTGCCATGGACACCGGCAGGTTCACTTCCAGCCCTGAAAGTGCATTGGCACCCCTCACCTGTTCATGGGCATCCCTGGCTAAGCACGACGATTGCTTAGTACTGGAGGTTTTGGCGTGCTGGGTGTGCCCGGTGCCTTGCCATGCCCCGGTGACTGCGCTGCAATAAGAGTTGCTATCTCAGTTCCGCTCCTGCTGCAGAGAGAGCAGCTTTGGAGACCCGAAGATGCATTTCTCCATCCGAGTGAGCACGCCCCAGCTCACAGAGCACGCGGCGTTTAAAGATGCATCAAGGCCACCGGGGCCAAGAGCTGCATGATGGGAAAGGCCGGCTCCACTGCTGCAAATGAAACCGCCATTCTAGGCCAGCCCACCTCTTGCATTCGTTCATTTTCTCAGCAATCTTATTTGATTGCTTCTTATGCAAAGGCCTTCCTTCCTCTTCATGTATTTTCCCTCTCCTGGAGCATAACGTATTTTGATTGACGGACAAGTGTGGGCTCAAGGATCCCCTCCAAACCTGACTGGACTTCGACTCACTCTCACCTGGTGCAGCCGCTGTTGCCAGACCCTGGCTAACTGGCCCACGTCGTCCGGCCGGGTTTTAATTGTTGTGGTGAAGTTTTTGTGAACGGAGGGCCATGGCGAAGAAGTCGAACCGCCAACACCAACACGAAGACTAGGTGCGCGGCAGCGCTATGCTGGGGCGTGGCACTGAATGCGTGGCGTGCGCAGTGAAGCACAATTTGAGAACATCTGCGCAGTACGCACGCTGCCGCATACAGCCCCCGCCCTGCGTCCCCGAAGCCCGAGATTCAAGCCGCATCAACAATCGAGCCGCTCAGCCGCAAATTGAAGTGTGCACTGTGCAGTGTGTGTCATACAGTCTGCACATGACTGTACAGTCCGTAGTCCGACCGCCGGGAAGTTAAACACTTTACTTACACTGCAAGTGTCTCGTAGTAGCATTAGCGAAGCAAGTAAGTTACTTTACTTGTATATAAATAATTAAGTGCACCTGAGTGTGTAGACCCAGCCCTGCACCGGAAAGCACCAGCACAAATTAAGCACTGGATCCGGCCCTGGGGGGTGGTGGTCCCCAGGGCCATCATTGGTTCCAGGAGGGGGGGCCGCGCCGCCCTCCTCCCACTTAATTTAAAGCCCCTGGGGGTTTTGGTCCCCAGGGCTTGGGGGTAACGGACCCCTCTATGTTAAATAATTAGTGCCCCGGGGAGGTGGCGGTCCCAGATTTTTTTTTTTAAAGCCCCGAGGGTGGCAGTCCGTGGGGCTGCGGGGGGCAGTGAGCCTCCCACATATATTATCACAAAGCCCCAGGGGGTGGTGGTCCCCGGGGCTTGGGGGGCTTTGAGCCCCCCCACCCTTGTATATTAAAGCCATGGGGGGTGGCGGTCCCCGGGGCTGGAGGGGCTGAGAGCCCCCCCTATAATTCAGATAAACCCTGGGGGTGGCAGTCCCTGGGGCTGGGGGGCCCCTCTGGGCCCCCCATTATAATAAACATATTGCCCCCAGGACTTGGCCCCCCCGGGGGCTAAATAAAAAGGAAGCGCAGAAGTCCGTGCTTCGTTTTTTTTTCGGCAGCGGGATGCGCGGATCCTAAGCGCATCCCGCGATTTAAAAAAATAAATAAAAAAAATTGGGGGGCCTTGGGGGTCCTTGTGGGACCCCCTGAGCAGGCTTAGGGGGTCAGGGTGTCATATATATATATTAACTACTGGTCGCCAGTAGATAGTTATAGTTAGGACCTATTTTCCATAGGAAATCCGCAACATTCTATTGGGAATATCTTTGGCGCCGCTACGATCCTGGAAAATTTCACGTTGATTTGTCAAGCGGGGGCCGAGAAAAAAGGGGGTCCCAAACCGCAATTTCCCCATGCATTTCCCATAGGACCTGTTGACGCAGCTACAGCCCGAACTGCTGAACAGAATTACACCAAATTTGGCAAAAAGATAGTCCTCAGTTCAGACTCGTGCCTTTTGCTTAAATGGTGTAAATCCATTCAGTAGTTCCTGAGAAAATTAGGGTTAATAAGTTATTGAAATCTGGGCGAAGCCTAAATACACATCTCATTGTGAGATCTGATTGGCTCTCAGTACTTCATCCAAGAAGTGTTGGCAGCCATCTTGGGACCAATATACATGATAGCACCTCATTAAAAAGCATTGAAGTTAATAGAAGGTTTTATGACTTTAGTTACATTATAAATCATTTGTTGATGGTACCATACTCATTTTAGGAATTGTGGTGTGTTCTAAGGTGATTTTACCATGTGAAAAAGCCTTCTGCTGGGATATCATGAACCATGTTTGAGCGAAAACTATTTTCTCATGCTTTTCCCACAGAGGTTTGGAAGGTGATCTATAAGCTAAACTGAGAGCATATTTTCTGTAAATTCACATTATCTTTCTCAGTCATGTGAGAATGAATTCTATGTCAGGACCGGAGGCTCCGATTATGCTTCTCATTTGCTTTACTGAAAATCTCAGCAGCCAATCAGAAAGTAGAAAAAACAACAAGTACTACAATACCCATAAACCTAGAGGGTATCACGTCATAACCATAGAGTAGTCCCCTATAAATGCATCACAAGAGAATACCACTTCCTCTTTCTTTGCTGCTCCGCAGCCAGTTAAGTACTTTCACCTTTTTTCTCATGCATTTGTCATTAATGTTGTTTTTCTTACTTATTGTGCCTTGTGGTTACGGCGCGCGCTGCTCGCCTTGCTGTTTATCCCTGTTTTCGCACTTCGGCGGTCTCCTTCTCTTTCCCCGCGCTCCTTCCCACATCTGCCCAGTGTCGGCGCTTCGCGCTTCGTTGCCGCTTGCAGTCGCGGTTGTCTTGGGAGCGCATCTCTCGCCTCCCGCCTACGGGCGCTTTTCACCCGTTTTGCTTACAAAGTGGAGTGGGAGCAGGGGGAGTGAGGACGCACGCGCATTGCAAGCGCAGTCCTTCTTCTGGCTTGTTTTGGTCGTCCTCGCATGCGCGGCAGCCATATTTGCATATTTCCAATTACCGGCGTTTTTCTCCTCACAGCACCGGTGTTTTGAGCGCAGGGGCAGCGCTTAAGTGCTCTATACCCACAAACTTGCCAGTTCTTTCTCCCCAGTGACGTCCAAGTCCACCAGAGGGCTCGGGCTGTATAATTTGCATAGGCTTTGCCTAGAGTGGCATTATTTGGCGAGCCCTCCCTCCACATTTTAACAAATTTTGCATATTTCACATTGGAATTTCCTCATTCCAATGTGGTTTGGCTTGCCTAGGGTTTGACCACTCCCCTTATTCATCACTGTCCTTATTAATTTTCCCGCTTGATACCTCGGACAGTGCATATTACTCCTTTACTCCTCCTGTGGGTAGATTTGGTAACTTTTCAGTGCTTACAATGTCCGAATATTACTATGATGAGGTGGACTATTTTGAGGAGGAACCCTCTGGGTCTTTGGAGTATGAGCTCGTCAAAGGTTCAGCATTCCGTTAATAAAGCAATGGCCAGGGCTATTACACCCTTGAAGCGCCATTTATGCAACTATGCCTTACATCAGGGGTGGCATCCAGCCTCCTCGCCCCGCACTTCTTCTGGGGTAAAACGCAAGAACCCACATTCTTCAGATTTTGCGAAACTCGCTAAAACCATGGCTTCAGACCATTCTTATGGATCTACGTCCAGAGTTACTCCTTCCAGCTCCCCCCCGAAGATGATGGTAATACCTCCTCTGGTACTTCGTCGGAGTCCGAGTCTTCTCCTCCTCCAGCAAAGAAATCACGCAAGGAGCGATTTGTGGATGCCCCCTCGCACCCCTCTTTATTGACCTTTGAGCCTTCACCATTATTCATCCGAACTCTTCCTCATGGCTCCCCTCAGATGAAGTCGCGACCTATCTCCATTCCCACTTACGTCAACCTTTTGACAAGGATGTTAGAGCACGTTTGCGCTCTGAATGTCCACGCCCTGACCTGGCAGACAAGATAGCGGATACTCCTGATGTGGATCCTTCCATGCTTACATATCTTTAAAAATATACTAAGGATCCGAAGAGAGGTTTGGATCGGGCATGAAGATCCTGCCAAGATAACTTGCTGGATTTATCCGGCCCCCCTCACAAAGATTTTGGACTTGGGTCATATTGCCAAAGCCTCAGGGCAGATTATCAACCCTGATGATTTAATTCGTTGGGCCCAACGGGCAATATGTTTCCTAGGCAATGCAAATTGTGCCATGTCCAGTGAGCGCCGTCGCTCTATCCTTTTAAAGCTTGATCCCAAACTGGCTGAATTGTCTTCCTCGGAGTCCAGGCTTTGGCCCAAGGTCTCCTTTTTGGTCAACCCTTTTTGAAAGAATTGACTAAGTTTGTCGCGACCTTCAGTGGTCTGGATAAGGCACAAGGCTCTTTAAAGCGGGCTTTCCGCCCGGTTTTTGGAAGGGCCGGACGATACAGTGGGCGGTCGTTCGGCCGAGGTTTCCAAAGAGGCGCCCAACGAGGCTACGATCCTCACCGTCGAAAATATCAGGAGTCCACTTCGTCCGCCAATTTCTACCCCACACGAGGATCCCGAAACTCCAGCAGGAAAGGACGTTTTGGAGGCAACCAAGGAGGTCACCGCGATGCCACTCCTTCAGGTGAGCTTGATTCCCTTTTCAGAGGTTCTCTTGGGGGGCCGTCTCCAGTTTTTTCTCCACAAATGGCAAGAGATCTCGCAGGATGCGTGGATCCTGGATACGGTGTAAGGATACAGAATAGAATTTCTTCATTCCCCCTCTCAGAGTCTTGCCCCCCATCCGATGGTTTTTTCCCATCTAGATCAGGTCTTCATTTCCAGCGAGATAGATTCGCTTCTCCAAAAAGGGGCCTTAGAGCAGACGGTTCGTCATCCTCGGGGTTTTGTCAGCAACGTCTTCCTAGTTCAGAAGAAGGGGGGTGGATCCAGGCTTGTTTTAAATCTCAAGGACTTCAATGGATGGGTCGTATATCGTCATTTCAAGATGGAGGGGATCCATCTTCTTCGCGATCTTCTTCAGGAAGGGGACTGGATGGTCCGTCTAGACCTGAAGGATGCTTATCTGTCAGTTCCCATCTTCGGACCTCATCGTCGTTTTCTTCAATTCCAATGGCAGGGTCAATGGTATGAGAACAAAGTCCTTCCTTTCGGCCTCTCGTCGGCCCCTTGGTGCTTCACGAAGCTTCTGAGGCCTGTGGTTGAGTTTCTTCGGGCCAGGGGCGTTCGCCTCATTATTTATCTGGACGACATCCTCCTCATGGGTCAATGTCCTCGTCTTCTTTTACAACATCTTGCCTGGACCACGGATCTCTTGCAGAATCTCGGATTCTTGATCAACCCTCAAAAGTCAATGTTGACTCCATCCCAGTCGGTGGAGTTTCTGGGCTTTCTTGTCAACTCCCTATCTTGTCAACTCCTCTTACCCCAACAGAAGATCAGATCGATCAAGAGAGAGTTGAGGTTGATTTTGAACAAGCAGACTGTGTCCTTGAGGTCTGTAGCCCGGGTCGTAGGGTTGTTAGCTTCTTCTATACAGGCGATTTTTCCGGGTCCTCTTCATTACCGAGCGCTTCAACGCCTCAAAATCCGCCATCTCCAGAAAGGCCTCAAGTATTCCGATCAGATTCCTCTTTCAGAGGAGGCGAGGTGGGAGATGTTATGGTGGCTGGAACATATGGAATCTTGGAATGGTCGGGCCCTTTTCGGCACCACTCCGGAAGTAGTGATCGAATCCGACGCAAGTCGGTGGGGTTGGGGAGCCCGATGCGGTAAAGTGTCGACGGGCGGCCGTTGGTCTCCGGAGGAATTGAATCTTCACATCAATTAACTGGAGCTATTAGCGGGCTCCTTTGCGATTCGTTGTCTCTCTCCCAGCCAGACAAATTGTTGCATCCTTCTCCGCATGGACAATGTGTCGGCGGTTCGGTATGTTAACAAGCTGGGGGGGACTCGGTCCCGTCTTCTGGCAGAAATTGCTAAGGACTTTTGCCACTTTTGCCTTCAGAACAGTCTTTTTGTAGTGGCGGAGTATCTTCCAGGGTGCAGCGACCAAGTTGCAGATTGGAATTCCAGACATCTCTGAGATTTCAGCGATTGGCGGCTTCACCCTCGAATGTTTCGATTGTTGGACAGGTTATGGGGCCCTTGCCAGATCGATCTGTTTGCCTCACGACTCAACAAACAACTTCCGGACTTTTTCAGCTGGAGTCCGGACCTGCAAGTGTGGCCTCCAGTGATATGTTATGCGTTCCCTCCATTTCTAATGATCCCCAGGGTACTGGCCAGAACCAAATGTTATCGCTCAGACTTGATTCTGATCACTCCTCTTTGGAGGGCACAAGCATGGTTCCCGGTACTTCTCGAAATGCTATGTGCAGTTCCGGTTCTTCTTCCCCTTCGTTGGAATCTGTTGCTAGACCCTCTCCAATCTCCGCACCCGTTTATAACATCAGGTCAACTACGGCTGGTTGCTTGGCGAATTTCGGGGATCGCTGGAAAGTCCCTGGCCTTTCGGGAGACGCTACCAGATTTATCAATGAGGCTTGGACGCCCAACATACACAAACGTTTTGCTTCAGCATGGAAACGATGGTGTGATTGGTGCTCTTCACGGGATTTGGATCCCTCTGCAGCAGATGTCTCCTTGGTAGTGAACTTCTTAGCGTCCTTAGCCGCTTCAGGTCTTGCTTATCGTACTGTTAATAATTTTCGATCGGCCATCTCGGCAGGTCACGTGGCCCTTGAGGGTAAACCTATTGGGGATCATCCTTTGGTTTGGAAATTACTTAGGGGTATCCGGTTGGTAAATCCTCCGTGTCCTCGATATTCCGAGCTCTGGGATGTCTCCATTGTACTTCGTTTCTTGGATTCCTGGCCTGTCAATCAGAGTTTATCTCGCAAACAGCTTTCTGCCAAACTAGCGATGCTACTTTGTTTGGTATCTTGTAAACGCGTTTCTGATATTCGCGCTCTCGATCTAGCGGGTCGTAGTTTTTCCCCTGAGGGGGTTACTTTTCTGAGAACCAGACGCACAAAAACTAACACCAATTCTGTAACATATCCCGCGTTTCCTGACAATCCCAAACTATGTGTGGTACAATGTATCCGAGATTATGAGGTAAGTACTGCAGGTTTTCGTCAAGATTTGACTGGTCAATTGTTGATTGCTCTCCAGAAACCTTTTCGTCCAGTGACCCCAGCTACACTGGCACGTTGGGTGCGTTGGCTCATGAGCGAAGCTGGTATAGATGTTTCCAAATTTGGTGCTCATTCTGTGCGTGGGGCTATGGCATCCAAGGCTTTTTCTAAGGGTGTCACTTTAGTGGACATTATGAAGACTGCTGATTGGTCCTCTGAATCTACTTTTAAAACTTTCTATTATAAACCTATTGTAAATGTTGCATCTGTTGTGGTGGCACAGCTTTGAACAAGCATAATCGGAGCCTCCGGTCCTGACATAGAATTAAAAATTTGCGAACATTCGTGACAAGAATTTTCAATTCTATTAAGGACACGGAGGCGAGGATTATCCCACCCATACTCAGTATTGTACTGTTTGATTTGCACTGTTTTTATTATGCAATGTATATTTATGCTCATGTTTTTTCCCCCCCTTTTTTGCTATGTTCCTTCTTGGGACTATGGTATTACGACTTTATATTTCTATTTCCAGGTTCTGATCTCAAGTGAGCTCTGCTGCCTTTTCATCCTAAAGAAGGATCTTCGTCGTCTTCCAGGACATGCTGTTCCTTTGAAGTTGTCTTCACATTCGTTCCTGCCTTTGGCCCTTGGATTCCTTTGGTTGAATGGACTTTTCCAGTTTCCTCGCATACCAGATTGTGACTATATTTTGCCTTAACTTTTTCACCTAAGGAAAGAGGAAGTGGTATTCTCTTGTGATGCATTTATAGGGGACTACTCTATGGTTATGACGTGATACCCTCTAGGTTTATGAGTATTGTAGTACTTGTTGTTTTTTCTACTTTCTGATTGGCTGCTGAGATTTTCAGTAAAGAAAATGAGAAGCATAATCCTCGCCTCCGTGTCCTTAATAGAATTGAAAATTCCTGTCACGAATGTTCGCAAATTTTTAAGTCTGACATTCTCAGTAAAACATGTACATCCAACAAGGGCAGAGACTGTCAGCTCATTCCTTTGTGTTCTACTGCAGCATCCCAGAGAGTTCTAAAGAACAACTAGAGCGCTAACAGTCCTACTTATGACAAACGTATGGCACACCTGAAGCCATCAAGATTGGAATAAAGTGGTAACTCTTAAAACATTTAATTTAAAAAGGAACAAAATGAGGGGGTTCATTTTGCCATAGAAAGTATGATTAGTGATGCAGAAAGAAAAATTAGGGCACATTTTGAGTGACTTCTCAAATCCTCTTCTATTTCATTAAAAAATTCTGACATGCAGACTGAAACATGCACTTTCAATACCAGCAGCAGACTTCCCTGGTGAGCAGTATCTTTACTGCAGTGATCTAATAAGCAACTAGAGTGCTAACATTCTGAATTTATGGCAAATGTGTGACACATCTGAATGCCTTCTTGATGGAATCAAAGTAAAAATCTGAAAGTATTTCCTACTGAGGAGACTGTAGTTAATGAGGAAATTAGGAATCTTCATAACAAATAAGTCTCCCAAAATGGCCACCAGAGACAAAAGAGCCCAAATGTAGCCCAAATATCACCCAGATGTAGCCCAAGTATAGCCCAATGACAGAATTTCCCAGAGTGTTCTAACGAACAACTAGAGCGCTAACAGTCTTACTTATGACAAAAGTATGGCACACCTGAAGCCATCTTGATTGGAATCAAGTGGTAACACTTAAAACATTTATTTTACAAAGGAACAAAATAAGGGGGTTCATTTTACCATAGAAATTATGATTAGTGCTGCAGAAAGAAATATTAGGGCACATTTTGACTTCTCAAATCCTCTTCTATTTCATAAAAATATTCTGACATGCAGACTGAAACATGCACTTTGAATACCAGCAGCAGACTTCCCTGGTGAGCAGTAGATTTACTACAGTGATCTAATGAGCAACTAGAGTGCTAACATTCAGAATTTATGGCAAATGCGTGACACATCTGAATGCCTTCTTGATGGAACCAAAGTAAAAAACTGAAAGTATTTACTACTGAGGAGACTGCAGTAAATGAGGAAATTAGGAAACTTCATAACAAATAAATCTCCCAAGATGGCCACCAGAGACAAAAGAGCCCAAATGTAGCCCAAATATCACCCAGATGTAGCCCAAGTATAGCCCAATGACAGAATGTCCCAGAGTGTTCTTAAGAACAACTAGAGCGCTTACTGTCTTACTTATGACAAAAGTATGGCACACCTGAATACATCTTGATTGGAATAAACTGGTAACACTTAAAACATTTAATTTAAAAAGGAACACAATGAGGGGGTTCATTTTGCCATAGAAATTATGATTAGTGCTGAAGAAAGAAAAATTAGGGCACATTTTGAGTGACTTCTCAAATCCTCTTCTATTTCATTAAAAAATTCTGACATGCAGACTGAAACATGCACTTTCAATACCAGCAGCAGACTTCCCTGGTGAGCAGTATCTTTACTGCAGTGATCTAATAAGCAACTAGAGTGCTAACATTCTGAATTTATGGCAAATGTGTGACACATCTGAATGCCTTCTTGATGGAATCAAAGTAAAAATCTGAAAGTATTTCCTACTGAGGAGACTGTAGTTAATGAGGAAATTAGGAATCTTCATAACAAATAAGTCTCCCAAAATGGCCACCAGAGACAAAAGAGCCCAAATGTAGCCCAAATATCACCCAGATGTAGCCCAAGTATAGCCCAATGACAGAATTTCCCAGAGTGTTCTAACGAACAACTAGAGCGCTAACAGTCTTACTTATGACAAAAGTATGGCACACCTGAAGCCATCTTGATTGGAATCAAGTGGTAACACTTAAAACATTTATTTTACAAAGGAACAAAATAAGGGGGTTCATTTTACCATAGAAATTATGATTAGTGCTGCAGAAAGAAATATTAGGGCACATTTTGACTTCTCAAATCCTCTTCTATTTCATAAAAATATTCTGACATGCAGACTGAAACATGCACTTTGAATACCAGCAGCAGACTTCCCTGGTGAGCAGTAGATTTACTACAGTGATCTAATGAGCAACTAGAGTGCTAACATTCAGAATTTATGGCAAATGCGTGACACATCTGAATGCCTTCTTGATGGAACCAAAGTAAAAAACTGAAAGTATTTACTACTGAGGAGACTGCAGTAAATGAGGAAATTAGGAAACTTCATAACAAATAAATCTCCCAAGATGGCCACCAGAGACAAAAGAGCCCAAATGTAGCCCAAATATCACCCAGATGTAGCCCAAGTATAGCCAAATGACAGAATGTCCCAGAGTGTTCTTAAGAACAACTAGAGCGCTTACTGTCTTACTTATGACAAAAGTATGGCACACCTGAATACATCTTGATTGGAATAAACTGGTAACACTTAAAACATTTAATTTAAAAAGGAACACAATGAGGGGGTTCATTTTGCCATAGAAATTATGATTAGTGCTGAAGAAAGAAAAATTAGGGCACATTTTGAGTGACTTCTCAAATCCTCTTCTATTTCATTAAAAAATTCCAATATGCAGACTGCAACATGCACTTTTAATACCAGCAGCAGACTTCCGTGGTGAGCAGTAGCTTAACTACAGTGATCTAATGAGCAACTAGAGTGCTAACATTCAGAATTTATGGCAAATGTGTGACATATCTGAATACCTTCTTGATGGAATAAAAGTAAAAAACTGAAAGCATTTCCTACTGAGGAGACTGCAGTAAATGAGGAAATTTGGAAACTTCATAACAAATAAATCTCCCAAGATGGCCACCAGAGACAAAAGAGCCCAAATGCAGCACAAATATCACCCAGATGTAGCCCACATGTAGCCCAATGACAGAAGAGTGCAAAACACTTATTTTTTGTGTATTTGCAGTTTTATATAGTGCAGACTTGTCAGGTATTGGAGTGCTTTACATGAGCATTGGTTACATCACACAAGATCAAATTCATTTTGGTTGTACACATGGGGAGATTAAGTGATTTGACCAGAATCACAGAATGTTGAGCTGAAGCAGAAACTCCAACCTAGTTCCCCAGTTGCAAAGTCTGCAGCTCTGGAAGTAACACCACATCCTCTCCCCTAAGTGCAACATTTAATCAAGTGGTCAACTGGATAAAAAAACATAAAGATTACAAATAATTTAAAAGTTCTTTGTCGCTATTTGAAAACTCAGAAAACATGTCCTCATTTTAGTTTTTTAGAGCACTAACCATAATTTTGATGCAAATAAGACCCTCTGATATATGTAATTTCTAAAGGAAATGCTCTAGGTATTACAGTTTTGATTACATCAAGATGACGTCATGCGTTCCACACTTTTGTAATAAATATAGAATGTTAGCAATCTAGTTGTTCATTAGGCTGCTGTTGAGAGGCAGAGGCCAGGGGCACGGACTTTGAAAATTGAAGGCAGGTAGGAGAGTGCAGAGGCAACAATTTGACCACACTGGGCAGGCAGGAAGGGCATTGGCAGCACAACAGACTATGGAGGGCAGTGGAAAGGGGGACAGGGGCAACAAACCAACAATACAGGACTGGCAAAAGAGGCTGTGGCAATATAATAGACCATTGTGGGCAGAAGGAAGAGGCAGTGGTAGTACAACCATACATGTCAACAGACCCGTTTCAGCCAGGAAACGTCCAATGTTTTTAAGCTCAAATGGGCTTTATTTGATCTGTCTCCTGTCTACAATCTCCTCTTTTTCAATGTAACTCAAAGGGGAAAATCAATATCCCAGTTTTTTTTCAAAATCTCCCTCTCACCAAGTTCAAAATGTTCGCAAGTATGGTACATTGTATCATGGTAGGCAGGAGGAATTGGGGTAGGGACATGGACTCGGATAACAGAGGACAGGAGGGACATGGAGAGGTGCACCAAACTGACCCTACAGGGCAGGCATCAGGGTTTGCAGCAGCACAATACACCACACAGCGCATGCGGGACAGGAGTGCAGCACAACAATCCATAGAAAGCAATAGGGAGGGGACAGGACCATGCACATGGACAACATAGAACAGAGGGGAAGAGGCAATGGTAGCTAGCTGAACATAATGGACAGCCAGGAGAGAAAGCTGCAGCATAACAGACCATAAAGGGCAGGAGGGATGGATCAGGGGCATTACAATGGAACAGACAAGCCAGGAGCGAGGGAATAGGGGTCTGCACATGGAAACAGAGGGCTGGGGGCAAGGGGGCAGGGCAGGAGCAGCAAGATGACCATGGAGGTCAGGCAGGATGGGCACTAGAAACAAGACACACCATGGAGAGCAACAATGAGACTATGATGACATACACACAGACCATGGAGGGAAGGTGGGAGGGGGCATGGCAGCACAGAAGACCATGCATGGCAAGCGGGAGGGTTAGTGGCAGCACAATGGCTATGATGGGCAAGAAGGAGGGTGCAGGGGCATGCAGAAAGGACCATGGAGGATAGAAGGGAGGGTCAGGACCTGGGCACAGACAAGAGAGTTCAGGGAAAGGGGCCTCACAACAGACCGCGTGGGGCAGGCAGGAGGAGCAGTTGCAGCACAACAGACCAGGGAGGGCAGAAGGGTGTGGCAGTAAAATGGACCATGGAAGACAGGAGGAAGGGGATAGGGGCATGGCATGTGGACAGGCAGGGTGGAGGTGGCAGGGACAGCTTACAATCATCTGACAAAGCTAGGCAGGTGGGAGGGGAGTGGCAGCTCAACAGAACACTCAGAGTAGATAGGAGTGGCAGGTCCATGGAACATGGTGGGCAAAAAGGATGGAGCAGGGGCATGCACAAAGACATCGGAGGGCAGGGGGAAGGAGAATAGGGGCAGCAAGCTAAGCACAGAGGCTAAGCAGGAGGTCAATGATGGGCCATAAAATTGGGCAATGAAGGGCAGGAGGAGTGGACTGGTACATCATGCTAAATGGAGGACAGTGGCAGCACATCAGACCATGCATGGCAAGAGGGAGGAGGCTAGTCCATGGATTCAGACAACAGAGGATAGGGAGGAGGTGGATGGGGCAGCAAGCTAACTGTTCAGAGAAGGTGGGTATTAGGAACTTTATTGTTTTTAAAATGTGTGTCTGTGCGAACTACTTAAGATATGAACAAGTATGCAGCATAATCTCACTTTTATTCAGGAATAAGAGGACGTTTGTGACTCTGACTCCGGGTTCACTTGGCAGAAACAACCCCCTGACCCTCCACCCCCATCGCAAAATGTAATGCCCATAAAAAGGGTAGGTGGATGCAGTGTTATATAGAACATAGTCCTGAGAGCACGATTGAAAATGAAAACTAGATATAGTATATGGTATAAACTATGCACCAAAAAGTGTGATATAAGATGAACTGGGCCGTGAAATATAATATGCAATACATTGTGCGCAATGACAGATTCACTGGAGAGAGCGAGATAGCACAGGCACTAGCGCGTGTTATGCGATATGCTCCTTGGAGTCTAATATGCACAGGGCAGTGTTGTGTAACCTAACTAGTCTCTAAAGTTGTAATATAAAATATGTGCTGGGGAGTGTAACATTGCATATGCACTGTGACAAAGATATGGATCCCAGATTGTAATATGTATGGCATAGTGCTGTGCGTTATAACATAAGCATCGAGGAAGGCACGTTAGTTGGGGCAATATAACCCGTGCGAAGGCAAGTGTGGCATGACATATTCACGGGGTGGTGTTACAGTGCACATGGGCTAGAGAGTGTCATAGCATACGCACTAGCTGGTGGAATACAACACAGAGGCGTGAGGCACTCTGCGGGCACTGGTGGGTGTAACACAGCATTGGGCTCAGCCAGGAGCACGCTGTGACTCTCAAGTGAGGTTCGTCTCCATTCCAGAGAGTAAAATAAAAAGTATTACACATCCGGTGGTGGATGTGTGCTTTATTAACCGTGAGGGGGGTTTCTTGCATAGTTTGGTCGAATTTTTGTCGAATCCCCTTTGAATGGCTTGGTGTGCGTGTATATTAAATGTGCCCGTCAATAGCTACCCATATTTGTATAAATAAACGACAAGGGTATCTACTTGGAGAGTACCCACCGGCGGGGGCACCGGGATTAGGCACGGTAGGGCGTCAGACACGTCAGAGCTTCACTAGCGGTGTAAATACATTCCATGTGGATTCATTCTATGCATAGTCGCCTTTTAATGAATATCACGCAAATCGTCATGGTATTAGGTGCATATGGATTGTCCAGCATGTCCTAGGTGTTTCTATAAATATATTTAAAAATAAAATAATAAAAAACAAAGGCCGGCCCCGGGGGATGGGGTCCCCGGGGCCATAAGTGGCCTGAGGAGGGGGGCAACGCAGCCCCCTCCTAAAGAATTTTTTTTTAAAAAGGCCATGACCCGAGGGTTGGGGTCCCTGGGGCCGATTAAGGCCTTGGGATGGCAACATTTATATTTTTCAACAAAAAAAATTAGGATGCAGGCCCTGGGGGATGGGGTCCCCAGGGCCATTAAATTAGAAAAAGAAGGGGGGCCACACAGCCCTCCGTCTTAAAAAAATAATATAAATAAAAGACCGGCATCGCGCCGGAGGTCAGGCCCCCTCCTTGCAGCACTCTGCAAACACACCCCCTGGCCAGTTGTAAGTTGTGGAATTAATTCCCCTTCAATACTGAGGGTCCCTGAGGGCCAACTAGCCCAACAGGTATCTCCAGTATGCGCCAGGGAGCTGCGTTGCAGACAGGTGTTCTGAGGCCATGCCCCTTTTTACACCTCTATGCAACGCAGCTCTGTGGTGCTTACTGGACGTACCTAGTGGGCTAGTTTGACCCTAGGGACCCTTAGGATTCAAGGGGCCTTAATCTCTCAACTTAGAACGGCCACAGGGCGCGTTTACACAGTGGTGAATGAAGGGGACGGGGCCTGAGGAGACGTGTGCAAACACGCCCTTTGGCGCGTTTTAAGTTGGGGAAATAATTCCCTTTCAATCCTGAGGGACCCTGGGGGCCAACTATCCCAACAGGTGCTTCCAGTAACCGCCACTGCTCTGCGTTGCAGAGAGGTGGTGCAGGCCGTGCCCCTTTTTACACCTCTGTGCAATGACGCTTCCTGGACGTACCTAGTGGGCTATTTTGCCCCTAGGGATCCTCAGGATTCAAGGGGACTTAATCTCCCAACTTAAAAAACGGCCACAGGGCGTGTTTACACAGCGGGGAAGGGAGGGGAGGGGCCTGAGGTGACGTGTGCAAACACTCCCTATGGCGCGTTTTAAGTTTGGGAAGTAATTCCCCTTCAATCCTGAGGGCCCCTGGGGGCTAACTAGCCCACCAGGTGCTACCAGTAAGTGCCACTGACCTGCGTTGCAGAGAGCTGGTCCAGGCCGTGCCACTTTTTACACCTCTCTGCAATGCAGCTCTGTGGCGCTTACTGGAGGTACCTAGTAGGCTAGTTGGACCCTAGGGACCCTTAGGATTCTAGGGGACTTAATCTCCCAACTTAAAACGGTCACAGGGCGTGTTTACACAGTGGGGAAGTGAGGGGACGGGGCATGAGCTGACGTGTGCAAACATGCCCTGTGGCGCGTTTTAAGAGGTAGTTTTAATCCCCTGCCCTATTATATAGTAGGGGCTTACAAAGGAGGTCATGCTGATCACAAGTGGACCCCAACACATAGTGTTCCCTAGTGTATGTAGGTGTTTAACCTGTATTCTTAGTGTCTTTTAACATAGTGTCGTACTTTAATATTCAAGACCGCGTAGGGGACAGGGCCCTACCCCTGTCTATTCCGGTATTGGCGAACCGCAAATGGTTAATGCGGTGTGTACAATTGCTTTATATGACGTTCTAGCTATTAATGCACTATGTACACGCTATTTTGCATCACTACGCGGGTTCCATTTTGCATCAGTGGCCATCTTATAGTTGCCCTCACATAGGCTACAATGGAGCAAATACGGGCCTCACAGTACATGGACTTTTCCATTGACTTCTCTGTGACCTGGGCAGCTGGCTCTGCTGCCCCGGGTCAAACTGGTCTCACGAGCTCCCCTTCCTCCGGCCACCTGTGATTAGTATCAGGGCTTGACCCGTCATAAAACCCTTTCATTCTACACGAGCCCCCGGCTAATCTCTTTCACACCTGACTGTTCCTGCTTTATGACTTGTTTCCCAAAACAGGAGATGCTCATGTTTATTGGGGGGCCTATTGATATCCGATGTGGGATCAGGGGCCTTACTCTGTAAATGATTGTGGGCTGGCCGAACTGGAATGTGGGATGGTCATCATGACTCTGCTTTTTCGTTTGTAATGTATACTTGTGATGACCGTGTCATAAAACCTAGGAATGTATGCCTGAGGCAGGGAAAACTGTATTTAAGATGAAGTCCGTTTCTATGATTTGCAGCAGTCTCCTGAGAACATACACGCTGTTGTACTTCTAGGATACCTGTAATTGGTCTGCAGCCAATAAACGATCTTTGACTTCACCCAGAAGACTCTGTGTTTCTGTAGGTCTGGAACAGGGAAGAACCCAGAAGTCATAGGGTGTGTGCCCCTGCACCGCTGGGACTAAAATACCCAGTACTTCAGTTTGGCGCCCAACTCGGGACGATTTCAGCGGTACCAGTCCAAGCCAGAGGTTCGTGAGGAGCTTCGTGTGGAAATTCCGGAGGAAGGCCGCCACTTCATCGACCCCTGCATGTCAACGTGGTCCGAAAGTCTTTTCTGCGAGGTTCTACGCGTCCCGACGGCTACGAAGGACTGCTGCCCTTATTAATCGACCTGTTTTGGACCCTTGACGAGTTTGAGAGAGCGAAACAATCGAGAGAGTCTTCTGGTGACGCCATCGATCAGCAATATTCAGTTAAGTATAAGTGGAGCGTCTCCCATTTGTTTGGTATCCCTCGGGATCGTTTTATTTGGTAATTTGGAGTTTGCAAACGCCAAAGCCAGAGGACTCGTGTATTCACGAAACTATCGTAAGCGATAATCCTTTGAGGTTTGGATCTAGACTAGTGAGCGAAGATGCCTGGTTCTAGAATATTTGGTAGACTGTTCTGTTTGGGTTGTGGAAGAGATTTCCAGCTGGAGGAATCATGTCCGGTTCCTCCGGTTGGAACTCCAACTTATGAGCTCTATGTAAAACATGGCATAGGCCCCATTGCATATAACGAAGTATGGATCCACTACACCAGAAAAGACGGTGTTTTAAAATGGCCCCAAAATGGTAGTTTCGATACCGATATTTTAGATAATTTGGAAATTAAATTGTTTAAAAAGAAAGCCCGGCCGGCGATGTTTGATTCTTTCCCCTTATGGCGAAAGGAAGCCAAACAGAAGGAAATTAAGCTAGCGAAAAAGAATAAAAGAGAGAGAGGTATGACAGTAATGCAAGCAGCTGTACAATTCAAAGACAATGAGGAGGAGCAGATGAATGAGCAATTGCACAGGCAGCGTAAATTAGGGATCGACAAATGTTACCCAGCTTTACCACACTCTAAGCAGAATGAGTTAGAAGAAAAGGAGAAAGATCCCCTGATGTCGCATTTGTTGAGTTTGCCACCCCCGTATGCTCAAAATGCCACGGCGCCTCCCCAGCTTGTGAATATGCCACCTCCAGTCAATATACTGCAAGCCTTGCCGCTACCGCCAGCTGCTTTGCAGACGGCTCCTATCCCTATAGCGCAGCACTCTCAAGGGCCGCCAGTTGTGTTTCCAACTGCCCCCGCGCTTCCTGCGACTTTGCCTAGCATATTGACAGCCTCCCCTGATACTCTTCCTTGCACCACTCCAGTACCTGTTTCTGCATCCTCTTTTCTCCCCTCTGTTTTTCCCCCTGTTTTCGCCTCAGCTTCTCCTTCAGCGCGACAGCGCTTAGCTAATGTGGTTACTTCATTAATGTCTCCTCTCTTTGAGTCATCTGGTGCGACTCCTGGTTTACAGCGTAAGCAATTGCGCAGTCAATTGCCTAACCCCGATGAGAAAAAGGTAATAGATCGCATGGCGCGTAGATGGATTGTTTTCCCTTCACTGTATGGTGTGGAATCAGTTGTCAACGTTTTCCATCAATGGGATGCCCCAAAACAGAGATATGTCTTTGAGAAAATGTGCGAAATTCTCTGTGAGGAATTGGAGGATAATGGTAAAGACCCGAGCCCGCAGGAATTGTGTAGAGTGAGGTTTGATTTCGGAACTGGTACAATTGTGGATTGCGAGGTAGATAAAGCAGTTGCGGTTGTATTGTCTTTCAGGAATGATGATTGTCAACAGTCATTGTTTGAACAAGATGTCCTTGTGGGAAAAAAGGTAAAAGCGCGACAATACCCCATGAGAGAAGTCCCCCCGGTATGGAAGGAAGCAGTTGCAGCTGATGCTGGTGCCGGTATCGCTGCTGTGCCAGCGCATTTCCAGCGTGTTTGGGTGCATGTGCCATGGAAGCGTTCTGAGGTGTTAGCGCTTAAGCAGACATTGCCTGATCCCCGTAAAAACCCTGCAGGATATTATAAAGAGTTGTCACAGACTGCAGGGTCATGCGTTATGAATCTGGCCGACATAGACATGTTGTTTGGTAATGTTGTTCCACAGCCCCTATGGGGATAAATTCGTAATGCAGATCACGATGCAGAACTAGGTGCTACATGGGTTGACATTATTGCCGCTGACGCTAGACAGACTGGTGGCGCGAAACCAGAACCTTTAATAGCTGAACTGCCTGGTAGAATCATCACGTATATGAAGACAATAATGCCCGCGATGCGCGTAAATTGGGATAAGCTATCTGCATGCAAGCAGAAGAAAGATGAGACAGTGTCAGACTTCTTTACCAGGTTCGAAGAAACGTTTATTGACCACAGTGGGCAAGATATGAGTACTGAGGGTGGCCAACGGTTATTTGTGGACAAATTTGTGCAGAATTTACTTCCTGACCTGTGTAAAAAGTTAAAAGATTCAGAAAGTTCTTGGGCTGTTTCCTCTTCAGCGCAAATACTGGCTACTGCACAGTATTATGAGAATAGAGACAAGGATGAAAAAGATAGAACAGAAAAGAAAACGAAAGAACTAAAAACAAAGGTCCTTTTACAGCAGGCCTATCCGCCACGTGGAGGTCAGAATAATTATAGGCAACCCCAAGGTGTCTATCACCAACCCCAACAATTTCAGAACAACCAGCAAATGAATGGGTATTATCAACCACGTGTCCCTGTAGGTCCCAACCAATGTTCATACTGCAAAGAGGAAGGTCATTTTAAATATAGTTGCCCTAAATTGATGCAGCGTAACGGCAATATGTATGGCGCCAGAGGGAGGGGTGGTCAGCAAGCTCCTAGAGGCAGAGGGCGTGGAAATGCTCCCCAGAATGCGCGTCCTCTTCCGCCTCAAAGTGCCATCAATAGCTTTGATCAGCAAGCCAACGCGGCTACTAATACAGCTCAGTACTACAATAATGATTATTATGCGGAGGACAACGATGCAGAAAATAATGATTACTAGGACAGCCGTAGGCAGAGAGAGGGAGTTGTTTCAGTGCCAGTGGATCAGAGCGGACCGTATGTTGAGGTGACTACAGCAAATGTAACGGAGCCTTTTCTGCTAGACACTGGTGCTGCAAAGAGTTCAATCATGCATTCAAAACTCCCTGGTGCACCTTTGTCTGGCGAAATAAATGTTTCAGTAGGTTTTTCTGGCGCCCCAGTTAGGAACCCGATTTCTAGTCCCATGTCCCTTTCTATTGGACCTTGCGAGCTGAAAGCACCCCTGATTCTAACAACAGGTTGTGGTGATAATTTGCTAGGGTTAGATTTGTTGAAAAGATTGCATGCTACACTGTATTGTTCACCGTCAGGGGTACAACTTACATTAGGCAGGAAAGTGACTTCCCCGATGTACTTGTCTAAAAATGCAATGCCACCTGAATGGTCATCCCTTCCGGATGTCCTTTGGGCTACTGGTCCCAATGATGTGGGCCTCTTGGAGATACCGCCATACGTGGTAACTTTAAAGGCTAATGCCAGACTGCCACGTATTCCCCAGTACAAGATCTCTAATGAAGGCCAGAAAGCATTGTTAGACATTGTCAGCGACTTGATTAATAAGGGTGTAATTGAAGAGACAAGAGGCAACGTTTGCAATAGTCCGATTTTACCTGTCTTAAAACGAACGGACCCTTCACAGCCACCTGTTTACAGATTTGTGAATGACCTTAGAGAGGTTAATAAGATTGTTGTGCCACAGTTTCCAGTTGTCCCTGATATAACTGCCTTGTTAACGATGATTCCAGCCTCTGCTGCATGGTTTTCAGTGATCGATTTAAAGAATGCTTTCTTTAGCATCCCAATTGCAGAGGAGAGCAGAGACATTTTTGGCTTCAGTCTGGGAGTCCGAAGCTTCCGCTTCAAACGCGCTCCCCAGGGCTACTGTGAGAGTCCATCGATATACAGTCAAGCTTTGAAAGCGCAGCTTGATGCACTTGTTTTACCTAGTGGCGCTATCCTGATTCAGTACGTGGACGATTTACTAATCGCCGCGGATACTGAAAAGATGTGCAAAGAAGCCACATTGTCATTGTTGCGCCATTTATCTGCTTTCCATCATAAAGTGTCTCTCTCAAAGCTGCAATATTGTCGACAAGAAGTGACCTACTTAGGTCATCTCTTATCGAAGGAGGGAAGGAAACTGACCCCAGAAAGAATTCAAGCCATTGCGCAGTTGAGTGTGCCAAGAACGCAGAGAGAAGTGCGTGCTTTCTTGGGCATTACCTCATACTGTAGGCACTGGATCCCAAATTTTTCCTTGTTGGCAAAACCTTTGTTAGCCTTAACATGCAAAGACACACCGAATCCTATCCCATGGTCTGAAGAGTGCCAGAAAAGTTTTGTGGAATTGCGCAATGCATTGTGTTCAGCACCTGTGTTGGGCACTCCTGACTACAGCAAGCCTTTTACATTGTATGTTCACGAGAAAGATGGTTGTGCGTTATCAGTGTTAACACAGCCTTTTGGTGACAGACCGCGCCCATGCGCATATTTTTCATCTACCTTGGACCCTGTAGCGAGGGCATTGCCAAGCTGTCTGAGAGCGACAGCTGCTGCAGCAATGTCTATCCGACAATCTGCTGGTCTGGTAATGGACAACAAATTTGGTACGTTATGGTTCCACATGCTGTAGACACATTATTAAACAGGACCAAGACACAACACTTGATTAGTGCACGATTATCAGGCTATGAGCTCACACTGTTAGCAAATCACATACACATAAAGAGATGCAACACACTGAATCCAGCTACGTTATTGCCAATTCCAGCAGACTCAGATGAGATTGAGCAACATGACTGTCTGTTCAGAACAGAAGAAGAGACGAAAGGGAGAGTAGATTTAAAAGATACTCCCCTGGCTGAGTGTGATGGTACTTTATGGGTGGATGGTTCGTGTTTTAAGCTCCTAAATGGTGATACGACTGCTGCATATGCTATCACGACCTTACACACGGTCGTGGAAACTGCACGAGTGCCACATATTTCGGCCCAAGCAGCAGAATTAATCGCCCTTACAAGAGCATGCGTGTTGTCTGAAGGAATGAGAGTGAATATATACACAGATAGCCAGTACGCCTTTGGCGTGGCTCATAGTTTTGGGCGATTGTGGAAAGAACGTGGGTTCCTGACTTCACATGGAGCTAAAATTCAGAATGGCAAGTTGGTGAATGATCTCCTTGAGTCACTGACCCTACCGTTGCAAGTTGCGATCATAAAATGCAGTGCGCACAGGAAAATCACAGATGACGTTGGACGTGGGAATGCGTTTGCTGATGAGATCGCAAAAGAAACAGCACAGAATGTGAAGACTAGAATGTATGTTGCAGGCCCCGCAAGATGGGTAGATGATGCTGGGATGTGTGAGAACACAATAGAGAGTGTGAAGTTGCTTCAAGCTGAAGCCACAGAGAAAGAATTAAGCAAGTGGAGAGAAAGTATGGGTAAGTTGGATGAGAATGGTTGTTGGATTGATCTGACAGAACATAGGCGATGGTTGTTGCCTGACGCATATGTGCTCCCAGTGGTTACTATGGCACATGGAATGGCACACATCAGTACGAAAGGAATTTGTAAGTTGTTGGCTCCAGTATGGCAGAATGCTGGGATTCCCAAGTGTGCAGAGAATGTGGTCAAGAATTGCATGGTATGCTTGAAGTACAACCCTGGTAGGGGAACCCCAACTCCAGCTGGTCATTTTGCACCTCCATCATATCCGTTTGAAGTTTTGCAGCTGGATTTTATCCATATGGAAAGATGCAACAACCTAAAATATGTATTGGTGGTTGTTTGTGCTTTCTCAAAATGGATAGAGGCTTATCCTCTGAAAGATAACACTGCCCTATCAACAGCCAAAGCCCTTGTGAAAGAATTCTTCCCTAGGTTTGGAATGCCAAGAATGGTGTGGTGTGATAATGGAAGTGAGTTTGTGGGTACAGTGATGAAGAATGTGTGTGAGGGGTTAGGCATCAAGCAAAAGTTCCACGCTGCAAATCACCCCCAATCAGCTGGATTAGTAGAGCGCTACAATGGCGCTCTAAAACTTAAACTGGCCAAAATACAGGCGAGCACCGGTCTTAAATGGCCTGACGCTCTGCCTTTAGCACTCTTGTCCACCAGAATGACCATACACTCACGAGTGGGACTTAGTCCTTATGAAGTGGTTTTTGGCCGCCCGGCCAACGTATGGGGTGTACCGAGGCCTACGAAATTTAGTGAGATCGAGCATCCAGTACTACTCGATTACCTGTATGATTTGACTGTTAAACTGTGTGTTTTGCACCAACAGGTACATGATACTCTTCCCCAAGCTTCTGAAGCTCCTGGACACCCTATCAACCCTGGCTCGTGGGTGCTGGTCCGAAATTTCCAGCGCAAGAGCAACGACGAGCCTCGTTGGATCGGCCCTCACCTTGTCCTTTTATCCACAAGATCAGCGGTGTGAGTAAAGGGGAAGAAACACTGGATCCATGGCACCCACTGTAAAGTAGTCCCCTTGCCTCTGCCATATGACCAGTGGGTCCAGGAGGGTATCGCCGACCAAGAGAGTGACAATATTCTGCAAGAGGCTGTGCCACTGTCAAATCGACTGAACACCACAGAGCCTGAACTTTTGTTCCAAGACCAAACGGCACCTGGCCGTCTCCGCTATAATTTGAGACCAAGGCCCATGGACAAATAAAGATTTCCTTACTATTTCCTTTTTGGCATTTCAGCCCTCCCATCTGAAGGACTTTCTTGATTTTTGTTTTTCGAACCACCATCCGGGTTCTGCTGCAGGGTCGCGGTGCCAAGACTTTGGGGTACAGGCCGAAGACGTTAGGTCAACGGTTCTGGTTGGTCTAGGGCGTTTCCCTGGACTGACAGGCGTACTCCTTAGCAGAAGAAACTCACCCACCGCGAGCGGCACGATTAGAGGATGGAGTTTTGTAAGATGGAGAGATCCGCTGAGGAAATGAACTTTAAAGCAAGAATATGTACGATAATGAAAAGTAAATGTTTTGTGTTTTTATGTCTGTTTATACTATGTAGTATGATAATGTTCATCGTAGGATTTGTATTTTTCTCCGCTCAAAAGCCCATTGCACCCACTGAACAGCCTATACCTCTTTCCACTACCTCCTCTCACTCTTTTTACCCCCTGCCTGAGCACGAGCAAACCAGACGATCAGAGTTTGTAAATAACTCGTTTATCCAGCTCTTGCACCAGCACCAACTAGTAATGAATACGACCAATTGCTGGGTGTGTGGGTTAATGCCACATACCATTAATAAGGGTATTCCCTATTTGGTGCTGCCATTTAGTTACAATGGATCGTCATGGGCATTCCAAACTATGTTTCTCTATGCTCTAGACACGTACTCCCCTCGACAACCGCGTTCCATCAGGCCTATCACCAATAATAAGGCTCTGGTGAAAGGAGTTGCCGATATGAGCAGAAATATCGATGCATACTCGTCCATACCCAAGGAAGAATTAAGACCTTATGTAGGATGGAACGCAACGGGGTATAGTATTAGTCTGGGTGAAAGACAGCAAAAAATCTCATCCCCAATCTGGGTCGTACCCCACATGGGTCGGTTCTGCTTACAGGGTAATGGTCAGAACCCTAGAGCTCAGCTGGGAAGAAGTGACTGTACTGAAACGTACACTTTCCCGTCACAGTTTTCCCCTGCGTTTTTGGCTGCCAAGGGCACATATTTCATCTGCAAAGATCGAGCATATACATGGTTGCCCCCTGATTTCTCGGGCACATGTTATATTGCGAACCTGCTACCGCCAACATTTACTGCTGCCTCTGACTATCACAAGACCAGAGTTGTGAGAGGCGTGATTAGTAAGGAGGACACTGCCGGTCAGGAAGCAGGAGACTTCTTCTTGGGTTTCCTGCCGTTTTGGGGACCTATGGTCAATAGTAGGAACCTGAGACAGCTGACTCGTGTGGTTGAATCCACTGTCAATGTAACGGCTGGTGCCCTTGGTAATTTGACAGTTGAGCTCCAAGCGGATCGCCTTATGACTTTGCAGAACCGCATGGTTCTAGACGTTATTCTCGCAGACCGCGGTGGGGTATGTAAGGTCATCCAATCCAGTTGTTGCATTTTCATACCAGACAACGCTCCAGCAGTATATCAAGCCATCTCCAAACTCCATAAAATATCTGAATCCATACACGTGGATAAGGGAGATTGGTCACTGGTGGGGTGGTTCTGGGAACTGATATCTGCCTGGGGTTGGAAAGTTCTGATGGTCATTGGAATGATCTTAGCGATCCTTTTCCTGTTTTGTCTGTGTATACAGTGTGCTCCTGCGATATGTGGCCTCTGTGCTACATTATGTGTAAGGAAACCTGTTTCGAGGGACGAGCTAAGTAATAGGATGATGCTACAGCAACATCTCCATGACTTTGTGAACATCGACCTGGACTCGGATTAAGATGAGTATAGTTATTGCCTATGTAAGGGCAAAAGGAGGGTCTGTCGTACTTTAATATTCAAGACCGCGTAGGGGACAGGGCCCTACCCCTGTCTATTCCGGTATTGGCGAACCGCAAATGGTTAATGCGGTATGTACAAGTGCTTTATATGACGTTCTAGCTATTAATGCACTATGTACACGCTATTTTGCATCACTACGCGGGTTCCATTTTGCATCAGTGGCCATCTTATTGTTGCCCTCACATAGGCTACAATGGAGCAAATACGGGCCTCACAGTACATGGACTTTTCCTTTGACTTCTCTGTGACCTGGGCAGCTGGCTCTGCTGCCCCGGGTCAAACTGGTCTCACGAGCTCCCCTTCCTCTGGCCACCTGTGATTAGTATCAGGGCTTGACCCGTCATAAAACCCTTTCATTCTACACGAGCCCCCGGCTAATCTCTTTCACACCTGACTGTTCCTGCTTTATGACTTGTTTCCCAAAACAGGAGATGCTCATGTTTATTGGGGGGCCTATTGATATCCGATGTGGGATCTGAGCCTTACTCTGTAAATGATTGTGGGCTGGCCGAACTGGAATGTGGGATGGTCATCATGACTCTGCTTTTTCGTTTGTAATGTATACTTGTGATGACCGTGTCATAAAACCTAGGAATGTATGCCTGAGGCAGGGAAAAATGTATTTAAGATGAAGTCCGTTTCTATGATTTGCAGCAGTCTCCTGAGAACATACACGCTGTTGTACTTCTAGGATACCTGTAATTGGTCTGCAGCCAATAAACGATCTTTGACTTCACCCAGAAGACTCTGTGTTTCTGTAGGTCCGGAACAGGGAAGAACCCAGAAGTCATAGGGTGTGTGCCCCTGCACCGCTGGGACTAAAATACCCAGTACTTCAGTTTGGCACCCAACTCGGGACGATTTTAGTGGTACCAGTCCAAGCCAGAGGTTCGTGAGGAGCTTCGTGTGGAAATTCCGGAGGAAGGCCTCCACTTCATCGACCCCTGCATGTCAACGTGGTCCGAAAGTCTTTTCTGCGAGGTTCTACGCGTCCCGACGGCTACGAAGGACTGCTGCCCTTATTAATCGACCTGTTTTGGACCCTTGACGAGTTTGAGAGAGCGAAACAATCGAGAGAGTCTTCTGGTGACGCCATCGATCAGCAATATTCAGTTAAGTATAAGTGGAGCGTCTCCCATTTGTTAGGTATCCCTCGGGATCGTTTTATTTGGTAATTTGGAGTTTGCAAACGCCAAAGCCAGAGGACTCGTGTATTCACGAAACTATCGTAAGCGATAATCCTTTGAGGTTTGGATCTAGACTAGTGAGCGAAGATGCCTGGTTCTAGAATATTTGGTAGACTGTTCTGTTTGGGTTGTGGAAGAGATTTCCAGCTGGAGGAATCATGTCCGGTTCCTCCGGTTGGAACTCCAACTTATGAGCTCTATGTAAAACATGGCATAGGCCCCATTGCATATAACGAAGTATGGATCCACTACACCAGAAAAGACGGTGTTTTAAAATGGCCCCAAAATGGTAGTTTCGATACCGATATTTAAGATAATTTGGAAATTAAATTGTTTAAAAAGAAAGCCCGGCCGGCGATGTTTGATTCTTTCCGCTTATGGCGAAAGGAAGCCAAACAGAAGGAAATTAAGCTAGCAAAAAAGAATAAAAGAGAGAGAGGTATGACAGTAATGCAAGCAGCTGTACAATTCAAAGACAATGAGGAGGAGCAGATGAATGAGCAATTGCACAGGCAGCGTAAATTAGGGATCGACAAATGTTACCCAGCTTTACCACACTCTAAGCAGAATGAGTTAGAAGAAAAGGAGAAAGATCCCCTGATGTCGCATTTGTTGAGTTCGCCACCCCCGTATGCTCAAAATGCCACGGCGCCTCCCCAGCTTGTGAATATGCCACCTCCAGTCAATATACTGCAAGCCTTGCCGCTACCGCCAGCTGCTTTGCAGCCGGCTCCTATCCCTATAGCGCAGCACTCTCAAGGGCCGCCAGTTGTGTTTCCAACTGCCCCCGCGCTTCCTGCGACTTTGCCTAGCATATTGACAGCCTCCCCTGATACTCTTCCTTGCACCACTCCAGTAACTGTTTCTGCATCCTCTTTTCTCCCCTCTGTTTTTCCCCCTGTTTTCGCCTCAGCTTCTCCTTCAGCGCGACAGCGCTTAGCTAATGTGGTTACTACATTAATGTCTCCTCTCTTTGAGTCATCTGGTGCGACTCCTGGTTTACAGCGTAAGCAATTGCGCAGTCAATTGCCTAACCCCGATGAGAAAAAGGTAATAGATCGCATGGCGCGTAGATGGATTGTTTTCCCTTCACTGTATGGTGTGGAATCAGTTGTCAACGTTTTCCATCAATGGGATGCCCCAAAACAGAGATATGTCTTTGAGAAAATGTGCGAAATTCTCTGTGAGGAATTGGAGGATAATGGTAAAGACCCGAGCCCGCAGGAATTGTGTAGAGTGAGGTTTGATTTCGGAACTGGTACAATTGTGGATTGTGAGGTAGATAAAGCAGTTGCGGTTGTATTGTCTTTCAGGAATGATGATTGTCAACAGTCATTGTTTGAACAAGATGTCCTTGTGGGAAAAAAGGTAAAAGCGCGACAATACCCCATGAGAGAATTCCCCCCGGTATGGAAGGAAGCAGTTGCAGCTGATGCTGGTGCCGGTATCGCTGCTGTGCCAGCGCATTTCCAGCGTGTTTGGGTGCATGTGCCATGGAAGCGTTCTGAGGTGTTAGCGCTTAAGCAGACATTGCCTGATCCCCGTAAAAACCCTGCAGGATATTATAAAGAGTTGTCACAGACTGCAGGGTCATGCGTTATGAATCTGGCCGACATAGACATGTTGTTTGGTAATGTTGTTCCACAGCCCCTATGGGGATCAATTCGTAATGCAGATCACGATGCAGAACTAGGTGCTACATGGGTTGACATTATTGCCGCTGACGCTAGACAGACTGGTGGCGCGAAACCAGAACCTTTAATAGCTGAACTGCCTGGTAGAATCATCACGTATATGAAGACAATAATGCCCGCGATGCGCGTAAATTGGGATAAGCTATCTGCATGCAAGCAGAAGAAAGATGAGACAGTGTCAGACTTCTTTACCAGGTTCGAAGAAACGTTTATTGACCACAGTGGGCAAGATATGAGTACCGAGGGTGGCCAACGGTTCTTTGTGGACAAATTTGTGCAGAATTTACTTCCTGACCTGTGTAAAAAGTTAAAAGATTCAGAAAGTTCTTGGGCTGTTTCCTCTTCAGCGCAAATACTGGCTACTGCACAGTATTATGAGAATAGAGACAAGGATGAAAAAGATAGAACAGAAAAGAAAACGAAAGAACTAAAAACAAAGGTCCTTTTACAGCAGGCCTATCCGCCACGTGGAGGTCAGAATAATTATAGGCAACCCCAAGGTGTCTATCACCAACCCCAACAATTTCAGAACAACCAGCAAATGAATGGGTATTATCAACTACGTGTCCCTGTAGGTCCCAACCAATGTTCATACTGCAAAGAGGAAGGTCATTTTAAATATAGTTGCCCTAAATTGATGCAGCGTAACGGCAATATGTATGACGCCAGAGGGAGGGGTGGTCAGCAAGCTCCTAGAGGCAGAGGGCGTGGAAATGCTCCCCAGAATGCGCGTCCTCTTCCGCCTCAAAGTGCCATCAATAGCTTTGATCAGCAAGCCAACACGGCTACTAATACAGCTCAGTACTACAATAATGATTATTATGCGGAGGACAACGATGCAGAAAATAATGATTACTAGGACAGCCGTAGGCAGAGAGAGGGAGTTGTTTCAGTGCCAGTGGATCAGAGCGGACCGTATGTTGAGGTGACTACAGCAAATGTAACGGAGCCTTTTCTGCTAGACACTGGTGCTGCAAAGAGTTCAATCATGCATTCAAAACTCCCTGGTGCACCTTTGTCTGGCGATATAAATGTTTCAGTAGGTTTTTCTGGCGCCCCAGTTAGGAACCCGATTTCTAGTCCCATGTCCCTTTCTATTGGACCTTGCGAGCTGAAAGCACCCCTGATTCTAACAACAGGTTGTGGTGATAATTTGCTAGGGTTAGATTTGTTGAAAAGATTGCATGCTACACTGTATTGTTCACCGTCAGGGGTACAACTTACATTAGGCAGGAAAGTGACTTCCCCGATGTACTTGTCTAAAAATGCAATGCCACCTGAATTGTCATCCCTTCCGGATGTCCTTTGGGCTACTGGTCCCAATGATGTGGGCCTCTTGGAGATACCGCCATACGTGGTAACTTTAAAGGCTAATGCCAGACTGCCACGTATTCCCCAGTACAAGATCTCTAATGAAGGCCAGAAAGCATTGTTAGACATTGTCAGCGACTTGATTAATAAGGGTGTAATTGAAGAGACAAGAGGCAACGTTTGCAATAGTCCGATTTTACCTGTCTTAAAACGAACGGACCCTTCACAGCCACCTGTTTACAGATTTGTGATTGACCTTAGAGAGGTTAATAAGATTGTTGTGCCACAGTTTCCAGTTGTCCCTGATATAACTGCCTTGTTAACGATGATTCCAGCCTCTGCTGCATGGTTTTCAGTGATCGATTTAAAGAATGCTTTCTTTAGCATCCCAATTGCAGAGGAGAGCAGAGACATTTTTGGCTTCAGTCTGGGAGTCCGAAGCTTCCGCTTCAAACGCGCTCCCCAGGGCTACTGTGAGAGTCCATCGATATACAGTCAAGCTTTGAAAGCGCAGCTTGATGCACTTGTTTTACCTAGTGGCGCTATCCTGATTCAGTACGTGGACGATTTACTAATCGCCGCGGATACTGAAAAGATGTGCAAAGAAGCCACATTGTCATTGTTGCGCCATTTATCTGCTTTCCATCATAAAGTGTCTCTCTCAAAGCTGCAATATTGTCGACAAGAAGTGACCTACTTAGGTCATCTCTTATCGAAGGAGGGAAGGAAACTGACCCCAGAAAGAATTCAAGCCATTGCGCAGTTGAGTGTGCCAAGAACGCAGAGAGAAGTGCGTGCTTTCTTGGGCATTACCTCATACTGTAGGCACTGGATCCCAAATTTTTCCTTGTTGGCAAAACCTTTGTTAGCCTTAACATGCAAAGACACACCGAATCCTATCCCATGGTCTGAAGAGTGCCAGAAAAGTTTTGTGGAATTGCGCAATGCATTGTGTTCAGCACCTGTGTTGGGCACTCCTGACTACAGCAAGCCTTTTACATTGTATGTTCACGAGAAAGATGGTTGTGCGTTATCAGTGTTAACACAGCCTTTTGGTGACAGACCGCGCCCATGCGCATATTTTTCATCTACCTTGGACCCTGTAGCGAGGGCATTGCCAAGCTGTCTGAGAGCGACAGCTGCTGCAGCAATGTCTATCCGACAATCTGCTGGTCTGGTAATGGACAACAAATTTGGTACGTTATGGTTCCACATGCTGTAGACACATTATTAAACAGGACCAAGACACAACACTTGATTAGTGCACGATTATCAGGCTATGAGCTCACACTGTTAGCAAATCACATACACATAAAGAGATGCAACACACTGAATCCAGCTACGTTATTGCCAATTCCAGCAGACTCAGATGAGATTGAGCAACATGACTGTCTGTTCTGAACAGAAGAAGAGACGAAAGGGAGAGTAGATTTAAAAGATACTCCCCTGGCTGAGTGTGATGGTACTTTATGGGTGGATGGTTCGTGTTTTAAGCTCCTAAATGGTGATACGACTGCTGCATATGCTATCACGACCTTACACACGGTCGTGGAAACTGCACGAGTGCCACATATTTCGGCCCAAGCAGCAGAATTAATCGCCCTTACAAGAGCATGCGTGTTGTCTGAAGGAATGAGAGTGAATATATACACAGATAGCCAGTACGCCTTTGGCGTGGCTCATAGTTTTGGGCGATTGTGGAAAGAACGTGGGTTCCTGACTTCACATGGAGCTAAAATTCAGAATGGCAAGTTGGTGAATGATCTCCTTGAGTCACTGACCCTACCGTTGCAAGTTGCGATCATAAAATGCAGTGCGCACAGGAAAATCACAGATGACGTTGGACGTGGGAATGCGTTTGCTGATGAGATCGCAAAAGAAACAGCACAGAATGTGAAGACTAGAATGTATGTTGCAGGCCCCGCAAGATGGGTAGATGATGCTGGGATGTGTGAGAACACAATAGAGAGTGTGAAGTTGCTTCAAGCTGAAGCCACAGAGAAAGAATTAAGCAAGTGGAGAGAAAGTATGGGTAAGTTGGATGAGAATGGTTGTTGGATTGATCTGACAGAACATAGGCGATGGTTGTTGCCTGACGCATATGTGCTCCCAGTGGTTACTATGGCACATGGAATGGCACACATCAGTACGAAAGGAATTTGTAAGTTGTTGGCTCCAGTATGGCAGAATGCTGGGATTCCCAAGTGTGCAGAGAATGTGGTCAAGAATTGCATGGTATGCTTGAAGTACAACCCTGGTAGGGGAACCCCAACTCCAGCTGGTCATTTTGCACCTCCATCATATCCGTTTGAAGTTTTGCAGCTGGATTTTATCCATATGGAAAGATGCAACAACCTAAAATATGTATTGGTGGTTGTTTGTGCTTTCTCAAAATGGATAGAGGCTTATCCTCTGAAAGATCACACTGCCCTATCAACAGCCAAAGCCCTTGTGAAAGAATTCTTCCCTAGGTTTGGAATGCCAAGAATGGTGTGGTGTGATAATGGAAGTGAGTTTGTGGGTACAGTGATGAAGAATGTGTGTGAGGGGTTAGGCATCAAGCAAAAGTTCCACGCTGCAAATCACCCCCAATCAGCTGGATTAGTAGAGCGCTACAATGGCGCTCTAAAACTTAAACTGGCCAAAATACAGGCGAGCACCGGTCTTAAATGGCCTGACGCTCTGCCTTTAGCACTCTTGTCCACCAGAATGACCATACACTCACGAGTGGGACTTAGTCCTTATGAAGTGGTTTTTGGCCGCCCGGCCAACGTATGGGGTGTACCGAGGCCTACGAAATTTAGTGAGATCGAGCATCCAGTACTACTCGATTACCTGTATGATTTGACTGTTAAACTGCGTGTTTTGCACCAACAGGTACATGATACTCTTCCCCAAGCTTCTGAAGCTCCTGGACACCCTATCAACCCTGGCTCGTGGGTGCTGGTCCGAAATTTCCAGCGCAAGAGCAACGACGAGCCTCGTTGGATCGGCCCTCACCTTGTCCTTTTATCCACAAGATCAGCGGTGCGAGTAAAGGGGAAGAAACACTGGATCCATGGCACCCACTGTAAAGTAGTCCCCTTGCCTCTGCCATATGACCAGTGGGTCCAGGAGGGTATCGCCGACCAAGAGAGTGACAATATTCTGCAAGAGGCTGTGCCACTGTCAAATCGACTGAACACCACAGAGCCTGAACTTTTGTTCCAAGACCAAACGGCACCTGGCCGTCTCCGCTATAATTTGAGACCAGGGCCCATGGACAAATAAAGATTTCCTTACTATTTCCTTTTTGGCATTTCAGCCCTCCCATCTGAAGGACTTTCTTGATTTTTGTTTTTCGAACCACCATCCGGGTTCTGCTGCAGGGTCGCGGTGCCAAGACTTTGGGGTACAGGCCGAAGACGTTAGGTCAACGGTTCTGGTTGGTCTAGGGCGTTTCCCTGGACTGACAGGCGTACTCCTTAGCAGAAGAAACTCACCCACCGCGAGCGGCACGATTAGAGGATGGAGTTTTGTAAGATGGAGAGATCCGCTGAGGAAATGAACTTTAAAGCAAGAATATGTACGATAATGAAAAGTAAATGTTTTGTGTTTTTATGTCTGTTTATACTATGTAGTATGATAATGTTCATCGTAGGATTTGTATTTTTCTCCGCTCAAAAGCCCATTGCACCCACTGAACAGCCTATACCTCTTTCCACTACCTCCTCTCACTCTTTTTACCCCCTGCCTGAGCACGAGCAAACCAGACGATCAGAGTTTGTAAATAACTCGTTTATCCAGCTCTTGCACCAGCACCAACTAGTAATGAATACGACCAATTGCTGGGTGTGTGGGTTAATGCCACATACCATTAATAAGGGTATTCCCTATTTGGTGCTGCCATTTAGTTACAATGGATCGTCATGGGCATTCCAAACTATGTTTCTCTATGCTCTAGACACGTACTCCCCTCGACAACCGCGTTCCATCAGGCCTATCACCAATAATAAGGCTCTGGTGAAAGGAGTTGCCGATATGAGCAGAAATATCGATGCATACTCGTCCATACCCAAGGAAGAATTAAGACCTTATGTAGGATGGAACGCAACGGGGTATAGTATTAGTCTGGGTGAAAGACAGCAAAAAATCTCATCCCCAATCTGGGTCGTACCCCACATGGGTCGGTTCTGCTTACAGGGTAATGGTCAGAACCCTAGAGCTCAGCTGGGAAGAAGTGACTGTACTGAAACGTACACTTTCCCGTCACAGTTTTCCCCTGCGTTTTTGGCTGCCAAGGGCACATATTTCATCTGCAAAGATCGAGCATATACATGGTTGCCCCCTGATTTCTCGGGCACATGTTATATTGCGAACCTGCTACCGCCAACATTTACTGCTGCCTCTGACTATCACAAGACCAGAGTTGTGAGAGGCGTGATTAGTAAGGAGGACACTGCCGGTCAGGAAGCAGGAGACTTCTTCTTGGGTTTCCTGCCGTTTTGGGGACCTATGGTCAATAGTAGGAACCTGAGACAGCTGACTCGTGTGGTTGAATCCACTGTCAATGTAACGGCTGGTGCCCTTGGTAATTTGACAGTTGAGCTCCAAGCGGATCGCCTTATGACTTTGCAGAACCGCATGGTTCTAGACGTTATTCTCGCAGACCGCGGTGGGGTATGTAAGGTCATCCAATCCAGTTGTTGCATTTTCATACCAGACAACGCTCCAGCAGTATATCAAGCCATCTCCAAACTCCATAAAATATCTGAATCCATACACGTGGATAAGGGAGATTGGTCACTGGTGGGGTGGTTCTGGGAACTGATATCTGCCTGGGGTTGGAAAGTTCTGATGGTCATTGGAATGATCTTAGCGATCCTTTTCCTGTTTTGTCTGTGTATACAGTGTGCTCCTGCGATATGTGGCCTCTGTGCTACATTATGTGTAAGGAAACCTGTTTCGAGGGACGAGCTAAGTAATAGGATGATGCTACAGCAACATCTCCATGACTTTGTGAACATCGACCTGGACTCGGATTAAGATGAGTATAGTTATTGCCTATGTAAGGGCAAAAGGAGGGTCTGTCGTACTTTAATATTCAAGACCGCGTAGGGGACAGGGCCCTACCCCTGTCTATTCCGGTATTGGCGAACCGCAAATGGTTAATGCGGTATGTACAAGTGCTTTATATGACGTTCTAGCTATTAATGCACTATGTACACGCTATTTTGCATCACTACGCGGGTTCCATTTTGCATCAGTGGCCATCTTATTGTTGCCCTCACATAGGCTACAATGGAGCAAATACGGGCCTCACAGTACATGGACTTTTCCTTTGACTTCTCTGTGACCTGGGCAGCTGGCTCTGCTGCCCCGGGTCAAACTGGTCTCACGAGCTCCCCTTCCTCTGGCCACCTGTGATTAGTATCAGGGCTTGACCCGTCATAAAACCCTTTCATTCTACACGAGCCCCCGGCTAATCTCTTTCACACCTGACTGTTCCTGCTTTATGACTTGTTTCCCAAAACAGGAGATGCTCATGTTTATTGGGGGGCCTATTGATATCCGATGTGGGATCTGAGCCTTACTCTGTAAATGATTGTGGGCTGGCCGAACTGGAATGTGGGATGGTCATCATGACTCTGCTTTTTCGTTTGTAATGTATACTTGTGATGACCGTGTCATAAAACCTAGGAATGTATGCCTGAGGCAGGGAAAAATGTATTTAAGATGAAGTCCGTTTCTATGATTTGCAGCAGTCTCCTGAGAACATACACGCTGTTGTACTTCTAGGATACCTGTAATTGGTCTGCAGCCAATAAACGATCTTTGACTTCACCCAGAAGACTCTGTGTTTCTGTAGGTCCGGAACAGGGAAGAACCCAGAAGTCATAGGGTGTGTGCCCCTGCACCGCTGGGACTAAAATACCCAGTACTTCAGTTTGGCACCCAACTCGGGACGATTTTAGTGGTACCAGTCCAAGCCAGAGGTTCGTGAGGAGCTTCGTGTGGAAATTCCGGAGGAAGGCCTCCACTTCATCGACCCCTGCATGTCAACGTGGTCCGAAAGTCTTTTCTGCGAGGTTCTACGCGTCCCGACGGCTACGAAGGACTGCTGCCCTTATTAATCGACCTGTTTTGGACCCTTGACGAGTTTGAGAGAGCGAAACAATCGAGAGAGTCTTCTGGTGACGCCATCGATCAGCAATATTCAGTTAAGTATAAGTGGAGCGTCTCCCATTTGTTAGGTATCCCTCGGGATCGTTTTATTTGGTAATTTGGAGTTTGCAAACGCCAAAGCCAGAGGACTCGTGTATTCACGAAACTATCGTAAGCGATAATCCTTTGAGGTTTGGATCTAGACTAGTGAGCGAAGATGCCTGGTTCTAGAATATTTGGTAGACTGTTCTGTTTGGGTTGTGGAAGAGATTTCCAGCTGGAGGAATCATGTCCGGTTCCTCCGGTTGGAACTCCAACTTATGAGCTCTATGTAAAACATGGCATAGGCCCCATTGCATATAACGAAGTATGGATCCACTACACCAGAAAAGACGGTGTTTTAAAATGGCCCCAAAATGGTAGTTTCGATACCGATATTTAAGATAATTTGGAAATTAAATTGTTTAAAAAGAAAGCCCGGCCGGCGATGTTTGATTCTTTCCGCTTATGGCGAAAGGAAGCCAAACAGAAGGAAATTAAGCTAGCAAAAAAGAATAAAAGAGAGAGAGGTATGACAGTAATGCAAGCAGCTGTACAATTCAAAGACAATGAGGAGGAGCAGATGAATGAGCAATTGCACAGGCAGCGTAAATTAGGGATCGACAAATGTTACCCAGCTTTACCACACTCTAAGCAGAATGAGTTAGAAGAAAAGGAGAAAGATCCCCTGATGTCGCATTTGTTGAGTTCGCCACCCCCGTATGCTCAAAATGCCACGGCGCCTCCCCAGCTTGTGAATATGCCACCTCCAGTCAATATACTGCAAGCCTTGCCGCTACCGCCAGCTGCTTTGCAGCCGGCTCCTATCCCTATAGCGCAGCACTCTCAAGGGCCGCCAGTTGTGTTTCCAACTGCCCCCGCGCTTCCTGCGACTTTGCCTAGCATATTGACAGCCTCCCCTGATACTCTTCCTTGCACCACTCCAGTAACTGTTTCTGCATCCTCTTTTCTCCCCTCTGTTTTTCCCCCTGTTTTCGCCTCAGCTTCTCCTTCAGCGCGACAGCGCTTAGCTAATGTGGTTACTACATTAATGTCTCCTCTCTTTGAGTCATCTGGTGCGACTCCTGGTTTACAGCGTAAGCAATTGCGCAGTCAATTGCCTAACCCCGATGAGAAAAAGGTAATAGATCGCATGGCGCGTAGATGGATTGTTTTCCCTTCACTGTATGGTGTGGAATCAGTTGTCAACGTTTTCCATCAATGGGATGCCCCAAAACAGAGATATGTCTTTGAGAAAATGTGCGAAATTCTCTGTGAGGAATTGGAGGATAATGGTAAAGACCCGAGCCCGCAGGAATTGTGTAGAGTGAGGTTTGATTTCGGAACTGGTACAATTGTGGATTGTGAGGTAGATAAAGCAGTTGCGGTTGTATTGTCTTTCAGGAATGATGATTGTCAACAGTCATTGTTTGAACAAGATGTCCTTGTGGGAAAAAAGGTAAAAGCGCGACAATACCCCATGAGAGAATTCCCCCCGGTATGGAAGGAAGCAGTTGCAGCTGATGCTGGTGCCGGTATCGCTGCTGTGCCAGCGCATTTCCAGCGTGTTTGGGTGCATGTGCCATGGAAGCGTTCTGAGGTGTTAGCGCTTAAGCAGACATTGCCTGATCCCCGTAAAAACCCTGCAGGATATTATAAAGAGTTGTCACAGACTGCAGGGTCATGCGTTATGAATCTGGCCGACATAGACATGTTGTTTGGTAATGTTGTTCCACAGCCCCTATGGGGATCAATTCGTAATGCAGATCACGATGCAGAACTAGGTGCTACATGGGTTGACATTATTGCCGCTGACGCTAGACAGACTGGTGGCGCGAAACCAGAACCTTTAATAGCTGAACTGCCTGGTAGAATCATCACGTATATGAAGACAATAATGCCCGCGATGCGCGTAAATTGGGATAAGCTATCTGCATGCAAGCAGAAGAAAGATGAGACAGTGTCAGACTTCTTTACCAGGTTCGAAGAAACGTTTATTGACCACAGTGGGCAAGATATGAGTACCGAGGGTGGCCAACGGTTCTTTGTGGACAAATTTGTGCAGAATTTACTTCCTGACCTGTGTAAAAAGTTAAAAGATTCAGAAAGTTCTTGGGCTGTTTCCTCTTCAGCGCAAATACTGGCTACTGCACAGTATTATGAGAATAGAGACAAGGATGAAAAAGATAGAACAGAAAAGAAAACGAAAGAACTAAAAACAAAGGTCCTTTTACAGCAGGCCTATCCGCCACGTGGAGGTCAGAATAATTATAGGCAACCCCAAGGTGTCTATCACCAACCCCAACAATTTCAGAACAACCAGCAAATGAATGGGTATTATCAACTACGTGTCCCTGTAGGTCCCAACCAATGTTCATACTGCAAAGAGGAAGGTCATTTTAAATATAGTTGCCCTAAATTGATGCAGCGTAACGGCAATATGTATGACGCCAGAGGGAGGGGTGGTCAGCAAGCTCCTAGAGGCAGAGGGCGTGGAAATGCTCCCCAGAATGCGCGTCCTCTTCCGCCTCAAAGTGCCATCAATAGCTTTGATCAGCAAGCCAACACGGCTACTAATACAGCTCAGTACTACAATAATGATTATTATGCGGAGGACAACGATGCAGAAAATAATGATTACTAGGACAGCCGTAGGCAGAGAGAGGGAGTTGTTTCAGTGCCAGTGGATCAGAGCGGACCGTATGTTGAGGTGACTACAGCAAATGTAACGGAGCCTTTTCTGCTAGACACTGGTGCTGCAAAGAGTTCAATCATGCATTCAAAACTCCCTGGTGCACCTTTGTCTGGCGATATAAATGTTTCAGTAGGTTTTTCTGGCGCCCCAGTTAGGAACCCGATTTCTAGTCCCATGTCCCTTTCTATTGGACCTTGCGAGCTGAAAGCACCCCTGATTCTAACAACAGGTTGTGGTGATAATTTGCTAGGGTTAGATTTGTTGAAAAGATTGCATGCTACACTGTATTGTTCACCGTCAGGGGTACAACTTACATTAGGCAGGAAAGTGACTTCCCCGATGTACTTGTCTAAAAATGCAATGCCACCTGAATTGTCATCCCTTCCGGATGTCCTTTGGGCTACTGGTCCCAATGATGTGGGCCTCTTGGAGATACCGCCATACGTGGTAACTTTAAAGGCTAATGCCAGACTGCCACGTATTCCCCAGTACAAGATCTCTAATGAAGGCCAGAAAGCATTGTTAGACATTGTCAGCGACTTGATTAATAAGGGTGTAATTGAAGAGACAAGAGGCAACGTTTGCAATAGTCCGATTTTACCTGTCTTAAAACGAACGGACCCTTCACAGCCACCTGTTTACAGATTTGTGATTGACCTTAGAGAGGTTAATAAGATTGTTGTGCCACAGTTTCCAGTTGTCCCTGATATAACTGCCTTGTTAACGATGATTCCAGCCTCTGCTGCATGGTTTTCAGTGATCGATTTAAAGAATGCTTTCTTTAGCATCCCAATTGCAGAGGAGAGCAGAGACATTTTTGGCTTCAGTCTGGGAGTCCGAAGCTTCCGCTTCAAACGCGCTCCCCAGGGCTACTGTGAGAGTCCATCGATATACAGTCAAGCTTTGAAAGCGCAGCTTGATGCACTTGTTTTACCTAGTGGCGCTATCCTGATTCAGTACGTGGACGATTTACTAATCGCCGCGGATACTGAAAAGATGTGCAAAGAAGCCACATTGTCATTGTTGCGCCATTTATCTGCTTTCCATCATAAAGTGTCTCTCTCAAAGCTGCAATATTGTCGACAAGAAGTGACCTACTTAGGTCATCTCTTATCGAAGGAGGGAAGGAAACTGACCCCAGAAAGAATTCAAGCCATTGCGCAGTTGAGTGTGCCAAGAACGCAGAGAGAAGTGCGTGCTTTCTTGGGCATTACCTCATACTGTAGGCACTGGATCCCAAATTTTTCCTTGTTGGCAAAACCTTTGTTAGCCTTAACATGCAAAGACACACCGAATCCTATCCCATGGTCTGAAGAGTGCCAGAAAAGTTTTGTGGAATTGCGCAATGCATTGTGTTCAGCACCTGTGTTGGGCACTCCTGACTACAGCAAGCCTTTTACATTGTATGTTCACGAGAAAGATGGTTGTGCGTTATCAGTGTTAACACAGCCTTTTGGTGACAGACCGCGCCCATGCGCATATTTTTCATCTACCTTGGACCCTGTAGCGAGGGCATTGCCAAGCTGTCTGAGAGCGACAGCTGCTGCAGCAATGTCTATCCGACAATCTGCTGGTCTGGTAATGGACAACAAATTTGGTACGTTATGGTTCCACATGCTGTAGACACATTATTAAACAGGACCAAGACACAACACTTGATTAGTGCACGATTATCAGGCTATGAGCTCACACTGTTAGCAAATCACATACACATAAAGAGATGCAACACACTGAATCCAGCTACGTTATTGCCAATTCCAGCAGACTCAGATGAGATTGAGCAACATGACTGTCTGTTCTGAACAGAAGAAGAGACGAAAGGGAGAGTAGATTTAAAAGATACTCCCCTGGCTGAGTGTGATGGTACTTTATGGGTGGATGGTTCGTGTTTTAAGCTCCTAAATGGTGATACGACTGCTGCATATGCTATCACGACCTTACACACGGTCGTGGAAACTGCACGAGTGCCACATATTTCGGCCCAAGCAGCAGAATTAATCGCCCTTACAAGAGCATGCGTGTTGTCTGAAGGAATGAGAGTGAATATATACACAGATAGCCAGTACGCCTTTGGCGTGGCTCATAGTTTTGGGCGATTGTGGAAAGAACGTGGGTTCCTGACTTCACATGGAGCTAAAATTCAGAATGGCAAGTTGGTGAATGATCTCCTTGAGTCACTGACCCTACCGTTGCAAGTTGCGATCATAAAATGCAGTGCGCACAGGAAAATCACAGATGACGTTGGACGTGGGAATGCGTTTGCTGATGAGATCGCAAAAGAAACAGCACAGAATGTGAAGACTAGAATGTATGTTGCAGGCCCCGCAAGATGGGTAGATGATGCTGGGATGTGTGAGAACACAATAGAGAGTGTGAAGTTGCTTCAAGCTGAAGCCACAGAGAAAGAATTAAGCAAGTGGAGAGAAAGTATGGGTAAGTTGGATGAGAATGGTTGTTGGATTGATCTGACAGAACATAGGCGATGGTTGTTGCCTGACGCATATGTGCTCCCAGTGGTTACTATGGCACATGGAATGGCACACATCAGTACGAAAGGAATTTGTAAGTTGTTGGCTCCAGTATGGCAGAATGCTGGGATTCCCAAGTGTGCAGAGAATGTGGTCAAGAATTGCATGGTATGCTTGAAGTACAACCCTGGTAGGGGAACCCCAACTCCAGCTGGTCATTTTGCACCTCCATCATATCCGTTTGAAGTTTTGCAGCTGGATTTTATCCATATGGAAAGATGCAACAACCTAAAATATGTATTGGTGGTTGTTTGTGCTTTCTCAAAATGGATAGAGGCTTATCCTCTGAAAGATCACACTGCCCTATCAACAGCCAAAGCCCTTGTGAAAGAATTCTTCCCTAGGTTTGGAATGCCAAGAATGGTGTGGTGTGATAATGGAAGTGAGTTTGTGGGTACAGTGATGAAGAATGTGTGTGAGGGGTTAGGCATCAAGCAAAAGTTCCACGCTGCAAATCACCCCCAATCAGCTGGATTAGTAGAGCGCTACAATGGCGCTCTAAAACTTAAACTGGCCAAAATACAGGCGAGCACCGGTCTTAAATGGCCTGACGCTCTGCCTTTAGCACTCTTGTCCACCAGAATGACCATACACTCACGAGTGGGACTTAGTCCTTATGAAGTGGTTTTTGGCCGCCCGGCCAACGTATGGGGTGTACCGAGGCCTACGAAATTTAGTGAGATCGAGCATCCAGTACTACTCGATTACCTGTATGATTTGACTGTTAAACTGCGTGTTTTGCACCAACAGGTACATGATACTCTTCCCCAAGCTTCTGAAGCTCCTGGACACCCTATCAACCCTGGCTCGTGGGTGCTGGTCCGAAATTTCCAGCGCAAGAGCAACGACGAGCCTCGTTGGATCGGCCCTCACCTTGTCCTTTTATCCACAAGATCAGCGGTGCGAGTAAAGGGGAAGAAACACTGGATCCATGGCACCCACTGTAAAGTAGTCCCCTTGCCTCTGCCATATGACCAGTGGGTCCAGGAGGGTATCGCCGACCAAGAGAGTGACAATATTCTGCAAGAGGCTGTGCCACTGTCAAATCGACTGAACACCACAGAGCCTGAACTTTTGTTCCAAGACCAAACGGCACCTGGCCGTCTCCGCTATAATTTGAGACCAGGGCCCATGGACAAATAAAGATTTCCTTACTATTTCCTTTTTGGCATTTCAGCCCTCCCATCTGAAGGACTTTCTTGATTTTTGTTTTTCGAACCACCATCCGGGTTCTGCTGCAGGGTCGCGGTGCCAAGACTTTGGGGTACAGGCCGAAGACGTTAGGTCAACGGTTCTGGTTGGTCTAGGGCGTTTCCCTGGACTGACAGGCGTACTCCTTAGCAGAAGAAACTCACCCACCGCGAGCGGCACGATTAGAGGATGGAGTTTTGTAAGATGGAGAGATCCGCTGAGGAAATGAACTTTAAAGCAAGAATATGTACGATAATGAAAAGTAAATGTTTTGTGTTTTTATGTCTGTTTATACTATGTAGTATGATAATGTTCATCGTAGGATTTGTATTTTTCTCCGCTCAAAAGCCCATTGCACCCACTGAACAGCCTATACCTCTTTCCACTACCTCCTCTCACTCTTTTTACCCCCTGCCTGAGCACGAGCAAACCAGACGATCAGAGTTTGTAAATAACTCGTTTATCCAGCTCTTGCACCAGCACCAACTAGTAATGAATACGACCAATTGCTGGGTGTGTGGGTTAATGCCACATACCATTAATAAGGGTATTCCCTATTTGGTGCTGCCATTTAGTTACAATGGATCGTCATGGGCATTCCAAACTATGTTTCTCTATGCTCTAGACACGTACTCCCCTCGACAACCGCGTTCCATCAGGCCTATCACCAATAATAAGGCTCTGGTGAAAGGAGTTGCCGATATGAGCAGAAATATCGATGCATACTCGTCCATACCCAAGGAAGAATTAAGACCTTATGTAGGATGGAACGCAACGGGGTATAGTATTAGTCTGGGTGAAAGACAGCAAAAAATCTCATCCCCAATCTGGGTCGTACCCCACATGGGTCGGTTCTGCTTACAGGGTAATGGTCAGAACCCTAGAGCTCAGCTGGGAAGAAGTGACTGTACTGAAACGTACACTTTCCCGTCACAGTTTTCCCCTGCGTTTTTGGCTGCCAAGGGCACATATTTCATCTGCAAAGATCGAGCATATACATGGTTGCCCCCTGATTTCTCGGGCACATGTTATATTGCGAACCTGCTACCGCCAACATTTACTGCTGCCTCTGACTATCACAAGACCAGAGTTGTGAGAGGCGTGATTAGTAAGGAGGACACTGCCGGTCAGGAAGCAGGAGACTTCTTCTTGGGTTTCCTGCCGTTTTGGGGACCTATGGTCAATAGTAGGAACCTGAGACAGCTGACTCGTGTGGTTGAATCCACTGTCAATGTAACGGCTGGTGCCCTTGGTAATTTGACAGCTGAGCTCCAAGCGGATCGCCTTATGACTTTGCAGAACCGCATGGTTCTAGACGTTATTCTCGCAGACCGCGGTGGGGTATGTAAGGTCATCCAATCCAGTTGTTGCATTTTCATACCAGACAACGCTCCAGCAGTATATCAAGCCATCTCCAAACTCCATAAAATATCTGAATCCATACACGTGGATAAGGGAGATTGGTCACTGGTGGGGTGGTTCTGGGAACTGATATCTGCCTGGGGTTGGAAAGTTCTGATGGTCATTGGAATGATCTTAGCGATCCTTTTCCTGTTTTGTCTGTGTATACAGTGTGCTCCTGCGATATGTGGCCTCTGTGCTACATTATGTGTAAGGAAACCTGTTTCGAGGGACGAGCTAAGTAATAGGATGATGCTACAGCAACATCTCCATGACTTTGTGAACATCGACCTGGACTCGGATTAAGATGAGTATAGTTATTGCCTATGTAAGGGCAAAAGGAGGGTCTGTCGTACTTTAATATTCAAGACCGCGTAGGGGACAGGGCCCTACCCCTGTCTATTCCGGTATTGGCGAACCGCAAATGGTTAATGCGGTATGTACAAGTGCTTTATATGACGTTCTAGCTATTAATGCACTATGTACACGCTATTTTGCATCACTACGCGGGTTCCATTTTGCATCAGTGGCCATCTTATTGTTGCCCTCACATAGGCTACAATGGAGCAAATACGGGCCTCACAGTACATGGACTTTTCCTTTGACTTCTCTGTGACCTGGGCAGCTGGCTCTGCTGCCCCGGGTCAAACTGGTCTCACGAGCTCCCCTTCCTCTGGCCACCTGTGATTAGTATCAGGGCTTGACCCGTCATAAAACCCTTTCATTCTACACGAGCCCCCGGCTAATCTCTTTCACACCTGACTGTTCCTGCTTTATGACTTGTTTCCCAAAACAGGAGATGCTCATGTTTATTGGGGGGCCTATTGATATCCGATGTGGGATCTGAGCCTTACTCTGTAAATGATTGTGGGCTGGCCGAACTGGAATGTGGGATGGTCATCATGACTCTGCTTTTTCGTTTGTAATGTATACTTGTGATGACCGTGTCATAAAACCTAGGAATGTATGCCTGAGGCAGGGAAAAATGTATTTAAGATGAAGTCCGTTTCTATGATTTGCAGCAGTCTCCTGAGAACATACACGCTGTTGTACTTCTAGGATACCTGTAATTGGTCTGCAGCCAATAAACGATCTTTGACTTCACCCAGAAGACTCTGTGTTTCTGTAGGTCCGGAACAGGGAAGAACCCAGAAGTCATAGGGTGTGTGCCCCTGCACCGCTGGGACTAAAATACCCAGTACTTCAGTTTGGCACCCAACTCGGGACGATTTTAGTGGTACCAGTCCAAGCCAGAGGTTCGTGAGGAGCTTCGTGTGGAAATTCCGGAGGAAGGCCTCCACTTCATCGACCCCTGCATGTCAACGTGGTCCGAAAGTCTTTTCTGCGAGGTTCTACGCGTCCCGACGGCTACGAAGGACTGCTGCCCTTATTAATCGACCTGTTTTGGACCCTTGACGAGTTTGAGAGAGCGAAACAATCGAGAGAGTCTTCTGGTGACGCCATCGATCAGCAATATTCAGTTAAGTATAAGTGGAGCGTCTCCCATTTGTTAGGTATCCCTCGGGATCGTTTTATTTGGTAATTTGGAGTTTGCAAACGCCAAAGCCAGAGGACTCGTGTATTCACGAAACTATCGTAAGCGATAATCCTTTGAGGTTTGGATCTAGACTAGTGAGCGAAGATGCCTGGTTCTAGAATATTTGGTAGACTGTTCTGTTTGGGTTGTGGAAGAGATTTCCAGCTGGAGGAATCATGTCCGGTTCCTCCGGTTGGAACTCCAACTTATGAGCTCTATGTAAAACATGGCATAGGCCCCATTGCATATAACGAAGTATGGATCCACTACACCAGAAAAGACGGTGTTTTAAAATGGCCCCAAAATGGTAGTTTCGATACCGATATTTAAGATAATTTGGAAATTAAATTGTTTAAAAAGAAAGCCCGGCCGGCGATGTTTGATTCTTTCCGCTTATGGCGAAAGGAAGCCAAACAGAAGGAAATTAAGCTAGCAAAAAAGAATAAAAGAGAGAGAGGTATGACAGTAATGCAAGCAGCTGTACAATTCAAAGACAATGAGGAGGAGCAGATGAATGAGCAATTGCACAGGCAGCGTAAATTAGGGATCGACAAATGTTACCCAGCTTTACCACACTCTAAGCAGAATGAGTTAGAAGAAAAGGAGAAAGATCCCCTGATGTCGCATTTGTTGAGTTCGCCACCCCCGTATGCTCAAAATGCCACGGCGCCTCCCCAGCTTGTGAATATGCCACCTCCAGTCAATATACTGCAAGCCTTGCCGCTACCGCCAGCTGCTTTGCAGCCGGCTCCTATCCCTATAGCGCAGCACTCTCAAGGGCCGCCAGTTGTGTTTCCAACTGCCCCCGCGCTTCCTGCGACTTTGCCTAGCATATTGACAGCCTCCCCTGATACTCTTCCTTGCACCACTCCAGTACCTGTTTCTGCATCCTCTTTTCTCCCCTCTGTTTTTCCCCCTGTTTTCGCCTCAGCTTCTCCTTCAGCGCGACAGCGCTTAGCTAATGTGGTTACTACATTAATGTCTCCTCTCTTTGAGTCATCTGGTGCGACTCCTGGTTTACAGCGTAAGCAATTGCGCAGTCAATTGCCTAACCCCGATGAGAAAAAGGTAATAGATCGCATGGCGCGTAGATGGATTGTTTTCCCTTCACTGTATGGTGTGGAATCAGTTGTCAACGTTTTCCATCAATGGGATGCCCCAAAACAGAGATATGTCTTTGAGAAAATGTGCGAAATTCTCTGTGAGGAATTGGAGGATAATGGTAAAGACCCGAGCCCGCAGGAATTGTGTAGAGTGAGGTTTGATTTCGGAACTGGTACAATTGTGGATTGTGAGGTAGATAAAGCAGTTGCGGTTGTATTGTCTTTCAGGAATGATGATTGTCAACAGTCATTGTTTGAACAAGATGTCCTTGTGGGAAAAAAGGTAAAAGCGCGACAATACCCCATGAGAGAATTCCCCCCGGTATGGAAGGAAGCAGTTGCAGCTGATGCTGGTGCCGGTATCGCTGCTGTGCCAGCGCATTTCCAGCGTGTTTGGGTGCATGTGCCATGGAAGCGTTCTGAGGTGTTAGCGCTTAAGCAGACATTGCCTGATCCCCGTAAAAACCCTGCAGGATATTATAAAGAGTTGTCACAGACTGCAGGGTCATGCGTTATGAATCTGGCTGACATAGACATGTTGTTTGGTAATGTTGTTCCACAGCCCCTATGGGGATCAATTCGTAATGCAGATCACGATGCAGAACTAGGTGCTACATGGGTTGACATTATTGCCGCTGACGCTAGACAGACTGGTGGCGCGAAACCAGAACCTTTAATAGCTGAACTGCCTGGTAGAATCATCACGTATATGAAGACAATAATGCCCGCGATGCGCGTAAATTGGGATAAGCTATCTGCATGCAAGCAGAAGAAAGATGAGACAGTGTCAGACTTCTTTACCAGGTTCGAAGAAACGTTTATTGACCACAGTGGGCAAGATATGAGTACCGAGGGTGGCCAACGGTTCTTTGTGGACAAATTTGTGCAGAATTTACTTCCTGACCTGTGTAAAAAGTTAAAAGATTCAGAAAGTTCTTGGGCTGTTTCCTCTTCAGCGCAAATACTGGCTACTGCACAGTATTATGAGAATAGAGACAAGGATGAAAAAGATAGAACAGAAAAGAAAACGAAAGAACTAAAAACAAAGGTCCTTTTACAGCAGGCCTATCCGCCACGTGGAGGTCAGAATAATTATAGGCAACCCCAAGGTGTCTATCACCAACCCCAACAATTTCAGAACAACCAGCAAATGAATGGGTATTATCAACTACGTGTCCCTGTAGGTCCCAACCAATGTTCATACTGCAAAGAGGAAGGTCATTTTAAATATAGTTGCCCTAAATTGATGCAGCGTAACGGCAATATGTATGGCGCCAGAGGGAGGGGTGGTCAGCAAGCTCCTAGAGGCAGAGGGCGTGGAAATGCTCCCCAGAATGCGCGTCCTCTTCCGCCTCAAAGTGCCATCAATAGCTTTGATCAGCAAGCCAACACGGCTACTAATACAGCTCAGTACTACAATAATGATTATTATGCGGAGGACAACGATGCAGAAAATAATGATTACTAGGACAGCCGTAGGCAGAGAGAGGGAGTTGTTTCAGTGCCAGTGGATCAGAGCGGACCGTATGTTGAGGTGACTACAGCAAATGTAACGGAGCCTTTTCTGCTAGACACTGGTGCTGCAAAGAGTTCAATCATGCATTCAAAACTCCCTGGTGCACCTTTGTCTGGCGATATAAATGTTTCAGTAGGTTTTTCTGGCGCCCCAGTTAGGAACCCGATTTCTAGTCCCATGTCCCTTTCTATTGGACCTTGCGAGCTGAAAGCACCCCTGATTCTAACAACAGGTTGTGGTGATAATTTGCTAGGGTTAGATTTGTTGAAAAGATTGCATGCTACACTGTATTGTTCACCGTCAGGGGTACAACTTACATTAGGCAGGAAAGTGACTTCCCCGATGTACTTGTCTAAAAATGCAATGCCACCTGAATTGTCATCCCTTCCGGATGTCCTTTGGGCTACTGGTCCCAATGATGTGGGCCTCTTGGAGATACCGCCATACGTGGTAACTTTAAAGGCTAATGCCAGACTGCCACGTATTCCCCAGTACAAGATCTCTAATGAAGGCCAGAAAGCATTGTTAGACATTGTCAGCGACTTGATTAATAAGGGTGTAATTGAAGAGACAAGAGGCAACGTTTGCAATAGTCCGATTTTACCTGTCTTAAAACGAACGGACCCTTCACAGCCACCTGTTTACAGATTTGTGATTGACCTTAGAGAGGTTAATAAGATTGTTGTGCCACAGTTTCCAGTTGTCCCTGATATAACTGCCTTGTTAACGATGATTCCAGCCTCTGCTGCATGGTTTTCAGTGATCGATTTAAAGAATGCTTTCTTTAGCATCCCAATTGCAGAGGAGAGCAGAGACATTTTTGGCTTCAGTCTGGGAGTCCGAAGCTTCCGCTTCAAACGCGCTCCCCAGGGCTACTGTGAGAGTCCATCGATATACAGTCAAGCTTTGAAAGCGCAGCTTGATGCACTTGTTTTACCTAGTGGCGCTATCCTGATTCAGTACGTGGACGATTTACTAATCGCCGCGGATACTGAAAAGATGTGCAAAGAAGCCACATTGTCATTGTTGCGCCATTTATCTGCTTTCCATCATAAAGTGTCTCTCTCAAAGCTGCAATATTGTCGACAAGAAGTGACCTACTTAGGTCATCTCTTATCGAAGGAGGGAAGGAAACTGACCCCAGAAAGAATTCAAGCCATTGCGCAGTTGAGTGTGCCAAGAACGCAGAGAGAAGTGCGTGCTTTCTTGGGCATTACCTCATACTGTAGGCACTGGATCCCAAATTTTTCCTTGTTGGCAAAACCTTTGTTAGCCTTAACATGCAAAGACACACCGAATCCTATCCCATGGTCTGAAGAGTGCCAGAAAAGTTTTGTGGAATTGCGCAATGCATTGTGTTCAGCACCTGTGTTGGGCACTCCTGACTACAGCAAGCCTTTTACATTGTATGTTCACGAGAAAGATGGTTGTGCGTTATCAGTGTTAACACAGCCTTTTGGTGACAGACCGCGCCCATGCGCATATTTTTCATCTACCTTGGACCCTGTAGCGAGGGCATTGCCAAGCTGTCTGAGAGCGACAGCTGCTGCAGCAATGTCTATCCGACAATCTGCTGGTCTGGTAATGGACAACAAATTTGGTACGTTATGGTTCCACATGCTGTAGACACATTATTAAACAGGACCAAGACACAACACTTGATTAGTGCACGATTATCAGGCTATGAGCTCACACTGTTAGCAAATCACATACACATAAAGAGATGCAACACACTGAATCCAGCTACGTTATTGCCAATTCCAGCAGACTCAGATGAGATTGAGCAACATGACTGTCTGTTCAGAACAGAAGAAGAGACGAAAGGGAGAGTAGATTTAAAAGATACTCCCCTGGCTGAGTGTGATGGTACTTTATGGGTGGATGGTTCGTGTTTTAAGCTCCTAAATGGTGACACAACTGCTGCATATGCTATCACGACCTTACACACGGTCGTGGAAACTGCACGAGTGCCACATAATTCGGCCCAAGCAGCAGAATTAATCGCCCTTACAAGAGCATGCGTGTTGTCTGAAGGAATGAGAGTGAATATATACACAGATAGCCAGTACGCCTTTGGCGTGGCTCATAGTTTTGGGCGATTGTGGAAAGAACGTGGGTTCCTGACTTCACATGGAGCTAAAATTCAGAATGGCAAGTTGGTGAATGATCTCCTTGAGTCACTGACCCTACCGTTGCAAGTTGCGATCATGAAATGCAGTGCGCACAGGAAAATCACAGATGACGTTGGACGTGGGAATGCGTTTGCTGATGAGACCGCGAAAGAAACAGCACAGAATGTGAAGACTAGAATGTATGTTGCAGGCCCCGCAAGATGGGTTGATGATGCTGGGATGTGTGAGAACACAATAGAGAGTGTGAAGTCGCTTCAAGCTGAAGCCACAGAGAAAGAATTAAGCAAGTGGAGAGAAAGTATGGGTAAGTTGGATGAGAATGGTTGTTGGATTGATCTGACAGAACATAGGCGATGGTTGTTGCCTGACGCATATGTGCTCCCAGTGGTTACTATGGCACATGGAATGGCACACATCAGTACGAAAGGAATTTGTAAGTTGTTGGCTCCAGTATGGCAGAATGCTGGGATTCCCAAGTGTGCAGAGAATGTGGTCAAGAATTGCATGGTATGCTTGAAGTACAACCCTGGTAGGGGAACCCCAACTCCAGCTGGTCATTTTGCACCTCCATCATATCCGTTTGAAGTTTTGCAGCTGGATTTTATCCATATGGAAAGATGCAACAACCTAAAATATGTATTGGTGGTTGTTTGTGCTTTCTCAAAATGGATAGAGGCTTATCCTCTGAAAGATAACACTGCCCTATCAACAGCCAAAGCCCTTGTGAAAGAATTCTTCCCTAGGTTTGGAATGCCAAGAATGGTGTGGTGTGATAATGGAAGTGAGTTTGTGGGTACAGTGATGAAGAATGTGTGTGAGGGGTTAGGCATCAAGCAAAAGTTCCACGCTGCAAATCACCCCCAATCAGCTGGATTAGTAGAGCGCTACAATGGCGCTCTAAAACTTAAACTGGCCAAAATACAGGCGAGCACCGGTCTTAAATGGCCTGACGCTCTGCCTTTAGCACTCTTGTCCACCAGAATGACCATACACTCACGAGTGGGACTTAGTCCTTATGAAGTGGTTTTTGGCCGCCCGGCCAACGTATGGGGTGTACCGAGGCCTACGAAATTTAGTGAGATCGAGCATCCAGTACTACTCGATTACCTGTATGATTTGACTGTTAAACTGCGTGTTTTGCACCAACAGGTACATGATACTCTTCCCCAAGCTTCTGAAGCTCCTGGACACCCTATCAACCCTGGCTCGTGGGTGCTGGTCCAAAATTTCCAGAGCAAGAGCAACGACGAGCCTCGTTGGATCGGCCCTCACCTTGTCCTTTTATCCACAAGATCAGCGGTGCGAGTAAAGGGGAAGAAACACTGGATCCATGGCACCCACTGTAAAGTAGTCCCCTTGCCTCTGCCATATGACCAGTGGGTCCAGGAGGGTATCGCCGACCAAGAGAGTGACAATATTCTGCAAGAGGCTGTGCCACTGTCAAATCGACTGAACACCACAGAGCCTGAACTTTTGTTCCAAGACCAAACGGCACCTGCCCGTCTCCGCTATAATTTGAGACCAAGGCCCATGGACAAATAAAGATTTCCTTACTATTTCCTTTTTGGCATTTCAGCCCTCCCATCTGAAGGACTTTCTTGATTTTTGTTTTTCGAACCACCATCCGGGTTCTGCCGCAGGGTCGCGGTGCCAAGACTTTGGGGTACAGGCCGAAGACGTTAGGTCAACGGTTCTGGTTGGTCTAGGGCGTTTCCCTGGACTGACAGGCGGACTCCTTAGCAGAAGAAACTCACCCACCGCGAGCGGCACGATTAGAGGATGGAGTTTTGTAAGATGGAGAGATCCGCTGAGGAAATGAACTTTAAAGCAAGAATATGTACGATAATGAAAAGTAAATGTTTTGTGTTTTTATGTCTGTTTATACTATGTAGTATGATAATGTTCATCGTAGGATTTGTATTTTTCTCCGCTCAAAAGCCCATTGCACCCACTGAACAGCCTATACCTCTTTCCACTACCTCCTCTCACTCTTTTTACCCCCTGCCTGAGCACGAGCAAACCAGACGATCAGAGTTTGTAAATAACTCGTTTATCCAGCTCTTGCACCAGCACCAACTAGTAATGAATACGACCAATTGCTGGGTGTGTGGGTTAATGCCACATACCATTAATAAGGGTATTCCCTATTTGGTGCTGCCATTTAGTTACAATGGATCGTCATGGGCATTCCAAACTATGTTTCTCTATGCTCTAGACACGTACTCCCCTCGACAACCGCGTTCCATCAGGCCTATCACCAATAATAAGGCTCTGGTGAAAGGAGTTGCCGATATGAGCAGAAATATCGATGCATACTCGTCCATACCCAAGGAAGAATTAAGACCTTATGTAGGATGGAACGCAACGGGGTATAGTATTAGTCTGGGTGAAAGACAGCGAAAAATCTCATCCCCAATCTGGGTCGTACCCCACATGGGTCGGTTCTGCTTACAGGGTAATGGTCAGAACCCTAGAGCTCAGCTGGGAAGAAGTGACTGTACTGAAACGTACACTTTCCCGTCACAGTTTTCCCCTGCGTTTTTGGCTGCCAAGGGCACATATTTCATCTGCAAAGATCGAGCATATACATGGTTGCCCCCTGATTTCTCGGGCACATGTTATATTGCGAACCTGCTACCGCCAACATTTACTGCTGCCTCTGACTATCACAAGACCAGAGTTGTGAGAGGCGTGATTAGTAAGGAGGACACTGCCGGTCAGGAAGCAGGAGACTTCTTCTTGGGTTTCCTGCCGTTTTGGGGACCTATGGTCAATAGTAGGAACCTGAGACAGCTGACTCGTGTGGTTGAATCCACTGTCAATGTAACGGCTGGTGCCCTTGGTAATTTGACAGCTGAGCTCCAAGCGGATCGCCTTATGACTTTGCAGAACCGCATGGTTCTAGACGTTATTCTTGCAGACCGCGGTGGGGTATGTAAGGTCATCCAATCCAGTTGTTGCATTTTCATACCAGACAACGCTACAGCAGTATATCAAGCCATCTCCAAACTCCATAAAATATCTGAATCCATACACGTGGATAAGGGAGATTGGTCACTGGTGGGGTGGTTCTGGGAACTGATATCTGCCTGGGGTTGGAAAGTTCTGATGGTCATTGGAATGATCTTAGCGATCCTTTTCCTGTTTTGTCTGTGTATACAGTGTGCTCCTGCGATATGTGGCCTCTGTGCTAAATTATGTGTAAGGAAACCTGTTTCGAGGGACGAGCTAAGTAATAGGATGATGCTACAGCAACATCTCCATGACTTTGTGAACATCGACCTGGACTCGGATTAAGATGAGTATAGTTATTGCCTATGTAAGGGCAAAAGGAGGGTCTGTCGTACTTTAATATTCAAGACCGCGTAGGGGACAGGGCCCTACCCCTGTCTATTCCGGTATTGGCGAACCGCAAATGGTTAATGCGGTATGTACAAGTGCTTTATATGACGTTCTAGCTATTAATGCACTATGTACACGCTATTTTGCATCACTACGCGGGTTCCATTTTGCATCAGTGGCCATCTTATAGTTGCCCTCACATAGGCTACAATGGAGCAAATACGGGCCTCACAGTACATGGACTTTTCCTTTGACTTCTCTGTGACCTGGGCAGCTGGCTCTGCTGCCCCGGGTCAAACTGGTCTCACGAGCTCCCCTTCCTCCGGCCACCTGTGATTAGTATCAGGGCTTGACCCGTCATAAAACCCTTTCATTCTACACGAGCCCCCGGCTAATCTCTTTCACACCTGACTGTTCCTGCTTTATGACTTGTTTCCCAAAACAGGAGATGCTCATGTTTATTGGGGGGCCTATTGATATCCGATGTGGGATCTGAGCCTTACTCTGTAAATGATTGTGGGCTGGCCGAACTGGAATGTGGGATGGTCATCATGACTCTGCTTTTTCGTTTGTAATGTATACTTGTGATGACCGTGTCATAAAACCTAGGAATGTATGCCTGAGGCAGGGAAAACTGTATTTAAGATGAAGTCCGTTTCTATGATTTGCAGCAGTCTCCTGAGAACATACACGCTGTTGTACTTCTAGGATACCTGTAATTGGTCTGCAGCCAATAAACGATCTTTGACTTCACCCAGAAGACTCTGTGTTTCTGTAGGTCCGGAACAGGGAAGAACCCAGAAGTCATAGGGTGTGTGCCCCTGCACCGCTGGGACTAAAATACCCAGTACTTCAATAGCACTGGCTCTAGGACTGGTTAGTCAGACTCAGACCACATTCCGTAAAGCTATCAAGACTTACCTTTTCCCTGTGGCTTGATCTCCGCCTTCCTCCCTCTGGATTTTTGTGGTTAGCGCCGGGACGCCCCTTCGTTGGGGCAGCTGTGCGCTTTATAAAAATGCGTAACATAACATAACAGTTAACACCAGTATCCGTCTGAAAAAGCTGAGGGTACAGGATGATTTTGCAACAAGGCTTCTTTCTGCTCTTCTGTTTGTTATTTCTGCATGTTATCCTTCTTCCTGCACTTTTCTTCATCTTTGAGGACTTCTGTTGCTTCTTTCTGCATTTCTTTTTTTTCTTTCTGTGCGTTTTTTCTTCTTTCTTCACATGTCCTATCTCTGTAGCCATAGTTAGAAATTAGCATTTAAAAAACCTTTGAAATTCACTGAAAAAACCATAGGTTTCAGGCACGTTATAGTTAGGAATTAGCATTTAAAAAACCTTAGAAATTCACAGAAAAAAACATAGGTTTCATAGGCGTTATAGTTATCTGGACTTTTCACTCATACAAACCCATTGAAATTCCCCCGTTATAGTTATTTCAGCTAACTATAACTCGCGCGCCCGCAATGCACTGCTGATGACGTCACATATTACATCACTCATGACATGGTCAGTGACATCACTCATGACATCTCAAATGACATCACTGATGACATCACTGATGACATCATCCTGTGAATGTGTGTTTTTCTGAAAATTACATATGTTTTATATATGTATATCTCAAGGTTGATGGAAGAATAAATGGGTATATAAGTGTCTAAATTGATGATTTGTTTTTGAAAAATTGGTTGTATAACTGACTGATTAAGTGTATCTTAGTGAATATATGGCTTAGTGAGTAATGTTTAAATATGTAAATATCTGTATCAGTCTCTCACTTTGTGTATAAGTGGCTGCATCGTTTGGTGAGTAGCTACATGAGTGTCGATATAGGTTATTAGTTGTTTTTTTGAGTATCAGTATGAGTGTCTGAGTGTCTGTATGGTTTGGTGGGGGGTATTACGTAGTGCATAGGTGCATGAATGAGTGACTCACTGTTTGTATGTGTTGAAGACAGCATGTGTGCAGGACTGTATGGGTGGATGAGTGTGTGCATGGGTGTGTTATTGAGTGAATGACTGTGTCAATAGTGTCTTTATGACTAACTACATATGTTTTAAACTAGTATATGTGACTATTGGTGTATATAAGTGAGTATATGTGAGAGTGAGAGATTGAAAGAGTTCCTGTATGAATAAGTATGTGTTTCTATAAGTGATTGTTTAAAAGACTAAGTATGTGTAAGTTTCCGTAGAAGTAAGTGTGGTGGTGTGTGTATAACTGTATATGCAAGAAAATGGATGTTTGATTCCTTATTAGCATGAGTGACTATGTGTGTGAGTAACTCTATGGATGAGTGGCGTTGTGTAACAGGATGTATATTTGTATGAGTACATATGATGAGTGAGTACATGTATGAGTGACTGTATAGGACTGTTGGTGAATGAGTGGATGTGTATGTGGAGCTTAGAATTACTGAACAGGTTGTTGTAACTGATATTGGTATGTCCATTGTTTTGAAAATTGTAGTTTCTATTTTTGAATGTGTGTATCAAAGGTTATATTAGGGGGAGAGGAGGTCTGCCACTCTATTACAAGGATGATGTCATCAGTGATGTCATTTGAGATGTCATCAGTGATGTCATGAGTGATGTCACTGACCATGTCATGAGTTATGTAATATGTGACGTCATCAGAAGTGCATTGCGGGCGTGCGAGTTATAGTTAGCTGAACTAACTATAACAGGGGAATTTCAATGGTTTTGTACGAGCGAAAAGTCCAGCTAACTATAACACCCCTGAAACCTATGGTTTTTTCAGTGAATTTCTAAGGTTTTTTAAATGCTAATTCCTAACTATAACGTGCCTGAAACCTATGGTTTTTTCAGTGACTATATATATATATTACCAAAGCCTAGAAAAAATGAAAAATAGAGATAGTAATAAATTAACCTAATATTGAAAAAACACACAACAAAAGGAAGTAATCCAGCACGTATAAGAGTTTGACACTAGTTGGTGGCAATATATATTGGGCTGACCCCTTAACATAGCACAGAACTGTCATACAAGCCAGAAATCTAGTACTAAGATGTCTCTTACACAATTTTGTATTAGAGAGAGCAATATAAAATAAACACCAGACCCGTGTTCATTCGATTGTCCATATAGCATGGAAGTTTATGGATTGTATAGATTTGCTTAAACAAATCAAGGTACACAAAAGTTTTTGTATGGGTTTTAGCTTAATCACATTGTGTTTTTTGTGTACAGTAATCACAATAATTGTATATATATTGTTTTAATTGTAAATAATATACTAAATATAATGTATATTATGTACACTTTTTTGTAGCCCTGAAGAAGTCCTTAGGGACGAAACGCGTTGGCTACTGTCGTTTTAAGAAAAAATTCAATAAAGAAAACTGAAACAAGACCTGCTGAATGGATTTGAAACTTTTTTTCACTTAATACTATATTTGATGGACATTGATTGGAGTCCTGGATCATATTGTTTTGCTAAAGATTTGTAGGATATTGTACCTTAGGAAGTTTAGAGGTATTGAGCCTCAGATCCTTAGCACCCTAAGAATAGTAATTGACTATAACTCCACTGGATGATAGGTGCAGTCACCATTGCCTCATACCTCATCTTTCTTTGTGTTTTTTAGCTGTGGCCTATGTGGTTTCCAGGGCCTAATATGGCTCTGGAAGGAGGGTCAGGCTGCCCTCCTCCCCTAAAGAAATCAGCCCTCATAGTTGGGGTCCTTAGTGAGCCTGGGTGGTGAACTCAGCTCCGCTCACATAGTTTGCTGAGTTTTCCACACTCAGCGTTCCTCTGAGCTCGCAGAGTTCTGAAAAACTCTGCTTCACGTAGCGAAGTTTTTTCCTCACTCACATTAATCAACATCAAGTTGACGAGCGCGAGTGAGGAAATTCACCTCCGGATGAGATTTTTCCTTGTTTGTGATCGTCAATGCTAAGTTGGTAAGCGTGGGCGTGGAAAATCAACCTCCCGGCAAAAGTTCTCAACACGGGTGGTCAGATTTCTCATTGAGAGTGGTCATGTATGCTTGCGACCACTCGCGTTGAGAAACCGTCCATTCGTGTGGAGAAAGCTGCCACTCGAGTAAAAAATCTACGCCTGCAGCAAAAAGGAAGCAGTGCCCGCTTGCTCTGTGCTTGGTGTCGTTTGCAATGATTGCACAGTACAGAGCTCTGAGTAGCGCGGAGGAGGTTTTTTTACACTTCACAGAGTTCCACGTAGAGCAGAATTCCCCGAACTCTGCCCAGGCTTAGTTTTTAGGGCCTAATAAAGCTCAGGAGGGGGAACACGCAACCCCTCCACTTTAATCAATAAACTCCATGGGGGATAGGGTCCCAGAGCCTAATAAGGCTGTGGGAGGGTTGTCATGTGGTCCATTCCAATTTAAGATCAAAAGAAGGCCATAGGGGGATTGGGTCTCAGGACCTAATAAGGCTCAGGAAAGGGGCCTTAAAACAAACCAATAACTACTGTGTTCTTGCGATGAATGTAGAAAATGAATCCTTTCATTTTTTGAAGATACAAAAAGCTGATAATTCTTATAACCGCAGAATGAGTGACTGCTCAGCAGCCCTCACTGCATGTGCTTTTCCCAAAACTATAGAAATTGTTAGAACAATTAGCTGGCATGAGAGACACTTTAGCAAGCCAGCCATACATGAGCAATAACAGTCCAGTCTGCATAAAAAACATATCACATATGAGCCATAGTGATGCCTTTCTCCACTCATATGTGGAGCCAACCCTAGTACATGAGCTGAGAAGCAGCAATGGTACACTGCACATGGGGACTGTGTTCAAAGGCAAAGTGACCTGTGTTGTTTAATTTGAAGCTTTACGTTTAGTAGTAGATAAAGTCTAGTATAACAATGCATTTTGAAATTAAACCCTAATTTAATCCGTTCAGATATAACATATGGTAGCGGAACTCAGGTGCATGTTTAAAAGAATAAATTGGGCAAACATACAAATGATTTCAGTGATACTGCTGTAGTGCATATATTGATAAATGTGAGCTGGTTCAATATCCTATCAGATTAGAGAAAGATGGAAATGGCATCTAACAACAGCTAATTATCAATAATAAGTCAGTTAATATTTTTTTGGGCGTGGTTGTGATACACCTTCCTCTGTTTGCATCCACTGTAGCTACAATTATGTGCTATCGTAATTTTGTAAAACCATGAATGGTATGGATCTGTAACAGATCTTTGTTTGCATGACTAGCCCCTCTCCTGTATCACAGACTTTTGTCAAATATAGCTGTCCTCATCACACACCTGTTTAAGCAGCTACTGGTCAAATGGAGGCTGCACCACTGCCCCCTTTAATCTCACTGTGCTCACAGACCAGATTCTTTGGGAGAAGATGAGGTCCCAGGAAGGTTTTTTTGGCTTTGAGCTTGGAGGGGCAAGACAAGACTGACATATGGGCTAGTCACAGAGGGAGGGAAACAGGCAAGAATCTAGCCCTCCATCAGGGGAGAAACTGGACCACAAGTCATTGTTGGATTATTTTTACCATAGTTCATCATCAGAAAAGAGAAAATGGGTGATTCTGCTTGAAAATAAAGTATGAGATTATGTTATAAATTGTTGATTAACTAAGGAATATTTTTAAATCAATGATCTTTAAAATTATAAATACATTCCAAGCACTCTCAAGTCAGAGTGCTGCCTGGAACATAGGATGCATCAAGAAGACTGCCTGTTAGATAATTCCAGCCTGCCTTCAGAAGATGCAAGGAATCCCTGATTCTGACAAACTAGAAGCTTTTCTTTTATTGGGTCTCACGAGATACGTTCCCAAGATCTATGACCCTGCAAAACCAGATGGAACTGATTTTTGACTGGAAGTGGGAAAGCCCTTCTTTCATTTAAAGACCTGTCCATGTGTTGACGGATCATGTCTTGTAATTTTTTGAAAGTTTGGGGACCTGTGGGCAACTTGTGAAGAATTTACAGGAGTGTTGATACTAATTCTGAAAGTTTGCACTTTGTTGCTCTAATTTTGGGATGACTTCTGTTGTATGAGGTTGAAGAACTGGAACACTCCTATTTCTCCTCCTTAGAGTGTGTTAAGTGATTGCCTGTCACGTGAACGTGCAAGGCATGCACAGCATTTGTCTGGAAACATAGCAACAATTGTTGACATTTCTAATGTAAACAACTCAACATATTACAATAAGGTCAACAAAACATTACAACAAGAGGGTCAAAACATATAAGGGCACATCACAATAAATTTTTCAAAACGCAACACAACACAGCAAGTACAGAACACAATAAGATTGCAACAATGCAGCACAAACAGAAAGCAGTACAAAAAACAACAGAAGACATAATTGCAACATCTTCACACACCAAATGTTCGCAAATGTTCTTATTACACATCACCAGCTGTAGCAGTCTGTTTTCATTATACAATGATTAAATGTGTTTGGAACAAGGAAGTACCTTACCTTACCAGCAAGGACATAAAATAGGCTCAGTCAAAAATGTTTTGTGATTTTGCCGATGGTGTTAATCAAATCAGTGAAATTATTTATCATTACAAAAACCTGCATGTAATAAAATGTCCAACTTCAGGAGTGGTTGAGTCATGGTTACAAGCTCCTTGATAATGTGCTCTAGATCTTTGGTTTTAAATGTATTGATTTGGGTGGGTATTTTCTGTCTTGTGGTGTGATTTTGAGCATGTTTGTCCCAGAGAATCCAGCTCGGCTAAAAATACCTCTCTTTCTTTGGCATGGGAAGCAGGTAAAACATAGGGAATGTAGCACCATAAAATCACCTAGCTCATTTAATGTACATGAAACAATGTGGTGTTGGTATGACCAAGCTTGCGACCAAGGTATTTGCTGATGAACACAAAATTATGATTTAGATTGGTAAACGTGCCAATAAACAGGTATCTCATTTTATTTTTATTTTTGCATGATTGACATTTGATGGCTAGTGATTGAAAGGCTGGCTATAAGAAGCAAAAATCAAACTGTTCTGTTCATCTTATATGAGAAAGAAAAGTGATTGATTCACAACTTTCAATATGAAGGTTGGTTTTAGTGATGGCATAGAATACAATGTTGGGTACACTCCACACTGCCCAGATTAGAATATGGGGTACACACCACATTGACATTCCCCATTGTCCAGATTTCAAAATGGGGTACACACCATACCGATACTCCTGCTGCCCAGATTACAATATTTTGCACGGGAAACAGTCGGAACACCGTGGTCTAAACCAAGAGTGTTCTGACTCTGCAAGCTAAACCATGCTTGCCTTAACCATGCATATGCCTTAAACACACATATATGTGGTTAAGGCAATGCACGTTCTGGCTGCTGGCTGCTGGGGATGGAAGCAGAAAGACCTTGCACGAAGAGATCTGCGGTGAGGTAAGTGGGGCTCGGTTGTAGTTCTGGGCTGGGGGTGGGTTGGGGGTAGTTTTCTGGGCTGGGATGGGTTGGGGTAGTTTTCTGGGCTGGGTCAGGGGTAGTTTTCAGGCCTGGGAGTTGATCAGAGTAGTTTTGTGAGATGGGGATAGTTTTCTGGACTGGGGATGGGTCGTGGGTAGTTTTCTCGTCTGGGGTTGGGTCGTGGTTTTGTGGGGTGGTTTGGGGGTACTCTTCTGAGCTGGTGGTGGGTCAGTGGTAGTTTTGTAGGCTGGGGGGTCCAGGTAGTTTTCTGGGCTGGGGGTGAGTTGGGGTAGTTTTCTGGGCTGGGGGTCGGAGGTAGTTTTCAGGGCTTGGAGTCATTTGGGGCTAGTTTTCAGCGATAGGGGTAGTTTTCAGGGCTGGAGGTCGGCCAGTTTTTTAAAATAGGGGTTTGCCTAAAATCAGTGGAAGGGGTTGGGAAAGATGTAGGGAAAGCGCAAGGGGGTGGTAGGAGGTCGAGGTAGTGTTTAAGGGTTAGGGACATCATAGGGGTTTGGAGGGGTAGGGTTATTTGAACTTTAAGGTGGTGAGGGGGGCAGGGGGGTGGGTTTGTAGCTTAGTACAGGGGAGAGGGTCACAACCTTAGCCATGCATATCCCTTTAACATTCATGCCTTTACCCCGAAATTACATGGTAAAGGCATGCGTGGTAAAGGAATGCATAGTTAAGATGCATTTGTGGTTAAGGCTGCGTGGTAGAGGCACACATGGTTTATAGAGTTGTGCCTCTATCTTACAACCATGGGGTACACACCACATGGACACCCCCGCTGCCCAGATTACAATATGAGGTACACACCACATGGACACTCCTGCTGCCCAATTTACCATGTAGGTTTTGACGTTGGTTTTATATGTTCATCACTATTCTCATATGCTTGTATAAAGCAAAGCACATCTGCACTTCCTTATTAACAAACATACAGATTAAAACATCCATGTTTTTATACATTCAATGTTTTTTTAAATAAATCTTTGACCTGAATTTAGTCATTTTAATTTCTTTTTCTGTGAGCCTCTATTAAATCCTTGATGCTAATGACTAGATAGATGCTGAAGTGTTAGTAGCAGTGTCATTTCTGGTCACAACAGCTCGCATATATCACAATGGCTTTCTAATGCATGTCCCCCAACACTGAATTACAAGTGTCCATAGTATACTGTGGGCCACATACTGATGCCTCCTCACAAACTTGAAATTGTCATAGACTTTCGTGTAACACACTTATCCTTCACATTCACTATTTAAATTTAAAATATGGGACACATTTCCTTCTTAGCTTTTTAACTTCTTTTTGGTGGAGCCTAAACCACAAACATACCTTTTTTTACTTGACACAAAAGTGGCTTCATTATAATTTCAAAGGCAACCATTTAGTATATTACTAGAGGTACATCGATTGGGCTCTCATAATAAATGTAATTTCCCAGTTCTATACACCCTGCTGTGGCTGTGAGTGTGAGAGTGGTGGGACAATGTTATCCAGGCATAGCCAGCATTTGATGTTACCAAGAGTGCTAACAATATGTCACTAAGGGGCTGCAATTACGGCTAGGAAAGGCAGCATATCACCAGGGCTGTCCATAAATATGTCACCGGTGCTCCATTATTATGCCATGCTAGCCAGCATACAATGCCCAAAATATGTCCCTGATGTATACCATAAATGCTTGAGGCATAATGACCATGTGTGCAAGAATTCACACACATGTTTCAAATGGTCCATTAATTTAATGGATAGCTATATCTTCCCTCCCAATGTCAAAGTGGGCCACTATAATGCAGGTATATTCATCGTGGAATAGCCAGTGCCAAAGAACATATCATTGGTTAGGCTCTATTTGCAGGTCTAGTCAGAATACTACCAAGACTGCACACAATGTCACTGATGAGCTGATATTACACACAATACTCAGCTTTGTAATAGGAATAGCCATAGCATGTGATCGATGAGACACCACTCATACAGTAAATATTGAATGACTTAAAGAATGCACACAAATTTCCCTGGTGGACATATACAATACAAGGGATTACTAACATGTTGTTAGCAAGGGCCACAGATAGTCCAGGAATGGGTCAGTATTCTGCAACGATAGCAAACCTATTACTATTATGAAACCAGCTACTTTTTTGCTGAAATAGCGCCAAGAGACCTAACCGGTGATTTTGGGCTCTATAAATAACATACCATAACATAACATACACAACATGTCACTAGGAATGGCTGCACTATGTCATAGATCAGTCACATTATGAATGGGTAGGCCTAACTCCCATAGACGTCCTCTCACCCATTTGTAGGCATATATCCACTTACACATTTGCAGTCCCACATTGTCACTCACTATCACACACATATACATTCAATCCCCTCTCCCTATCCCTTTCATGTTACATTCCTGGTGAATGCAGTGATACTGGCTTAGCAGACCGATGGCTCCAGAAGCGCTTCTTCCTCGATTGTGTCATTATGGGAGATAGCAGTTGGTGGCCTGTGGAGAAAGATGTTGAACCCAGGTCCATTCCATGTGGTGCTACAGCTTTCCAGCACTCACAAGAGTGAATTCCATTGCAGTCTCCATCTCCTAAGCCCTACTTGTACTTGTAAATACTTTTAGGGAAACTGTTAATGAACAGCAAGATCCCCATAATAACAACCTCTCCATTGTATGCAAGATGCAATAACATAATATAAAGGGGTGTTATTTTAAATAAGGCAGGGCTACTGGCTTTGTCAAGGGGTCATAAATATATAAAAAGCAGGCCTATTTGCTTCGTGCCAAGAGATCTCTACCTTAATAAAATATTAATCACATGTCAAAACTCAATGTCAAAACCAATAGAAACCGCAACCATATTTAAAGACACTCTTCATCATTAACAAACATTGCACTGTATGTGAATAAACATTGAAATGCAGCAGTTTTTTTCAAAACAACATTCAACATGTGTCAAAGTCTTTCTTTTGCACTCCTCATGCCACATAATACTGCCATAACACCAACCACAAGGAATCTTGAAACCTGTAGCTGAACAGCAAAAGCTCCAGTTCAATTTTCCAGTGAACACATCATAAAGTCCCCAGAAAATATACAGTTCATTTAATCAATATTTTCATATTGCTATTGCTGCTGCCAAGATTGGGTCACCAAAATGGTGAAAGAAACGTCCAAATAAGCCTGCACAGGAAATTATGGGGCAATCATAGCCATTCCCCTGTCCCCTGCAGGTCACCCACAGCTTACCACATTGGTGGTGAACCACTAGAAAGCTTCAAGACCTTCAAGGCTCCTGTGGCAAAACCAGCTCCCCACATGCAGCCACTATCCTCTGGGGCCGTACAGGAGTTGACTACATTTCTTTGCCTTCCTGTCAGGTGGGAGCACCCTTGTCTCCCATCCAGCTGGAGTACAACTAGGGGTGGCAGAACTTGAAGAGTTTCACTATGGAGAATTCCACGGAGTTACCTAAAAACTCTTTGAGATTCTGCATAATTCCAAGAGCAGAGGGGTTTGGTACGTCTAGCTACTCGTGCTGAATTTTAGCACTGGGAGCTTGTCTCACACATTACAATTAGGGGAAATGGGACCATGTGGCGCCCAGAGGGTGCTGCTTCTTTCTGCTGAACAAGCAGATTTTATACTTGAGAAGCAGTTGTATCAATGTCATTGGCAGCTTTCCCAATGAAAGCTGTAGCGACCTGCCACGACTGCTCGCTTTGAGAAATCTCGCCGGGGGGTGGTCTAGCTCTCTGTGTGATGAAAAACTCAGGAGGAGTGGAGTTTACAACTCGCCCATAAGCATAAATAGCTTAGCTTGGGGGCAGAGCACTGTTCCTGAAATTATCACTCTGCCCTAGGGTATAGGGTCCCCAAGATAGTGAAAGTAGTAGCACCTGGGTAATGAGGTCCCTGTAGCCAAAGTTGGAACAAGTGTGTACTTTACCCCCTCAGCAAAAAAAAAAATTGTACTAACTTCTTGACCCTGCACCACTCCAAGGGCAATTAAAGAAAATTGGGGGGGGGGCGTCTTTTTAAACATTTTTGCAAGCCCTGTGATATACTTGCACAGGACTGCTCAACAACAACAAAAATATTTGCTCGATGAAATCCCTTCTGGAATGCCTCTTCAAGGTGTAGGGGTCAGGGTATCCCTAAACAACCCCCTATGTCCTTTTTGTAAAACAAATTCAGGACAAGGGATCAAGTTCCTGAGTCCTGTAATGGCTGCGGCAACATTTCTTTTCACATTGCAGCCAGTCAATCAGTGCGCTCAAACCTTATTTTATCAGAAAGCTTGCATTTTTAAGTTTTAGCCCATCTGTCAACATAGCTATAAACTTTGATCCTTAAATTCTTAAAAACGACGTATTTACACCAAATCACAAAAAAGCTAACTTTCTAAATAGAGATCGAGTTACAAAACCAAGGGGGATATTTACAAGGATCTTTCGCTGGGTTAACGGCACTTTATCGCAGCCAAAGTTGCGATAACCTTTTCACCCCAATCACAAGCTGGTGTTAACAGCCCACAGCACCAGTTTACCCGCGATAGCAGCCGCCAAAAACATCGCCACAGATGACCCCCACAACTATCGCTAATGAGAAGCAGAGTAGGTGTTCCCGTGCCAAAAGCCAGGACAACACCAGTCCACAACATTCACAACGACCAGACAGAACTGCGATAAGAACACAAAACAGGCAATAAGGCATGTTAGCAGCAGGAAAATGACACCTGCTCTGACCTGCTGCAAAGCTAGACCACAGCCTGCACCACAAAAGGGCGCACAACCCAGAGCAACACCTGAAGAACAACAGATGCACCCGGGCAACTGAACATGCATCCCGGAGGGCCGAAAGGGCAACAACACCCGCCGCCACCACCCCAGGACCCCCCCTCCCCGGCAGCCCCACGAGCAAAGACATGCCACATCAGCTACACCTAAACATGTACAAAATAATCCGCTTGATGTCGCACAATCACAACTGGTGACATGCATGTGTCTTCACAAAAATGAGCATCACACATTCACTTACGAAGCAACAAATGAAACATTATTAAAACGAAAACTGAAATTTAATGAAAACACATGGCAGCTCCGCTCAGGACAATCCATAGGTCACAGCCTGCAAGACAAAAATCATGATGAGAAGGTGTGTTCTGCGCACATCAAAGGACAGAGATAGTGCGAAGGAGAGAGAGAGGAAGAGAGGTAGAGAAAGAGAGAAGTAGAGAGGGGGAGAGAGAGAGAGAGAGAAGAAGAGATGGGGAAAGAGAGAGAGAGATAAGAAGAGGGGGAGAGAGAGAGAAGAAGAGAGGGGGAGCAAGAGAGAGAGAGAAGAAGAGAGGGAGAGAGAAAGATAAGAAGAGAGGGGGGGAGGGAGAGATAGATAAGAAGAGAGGGTGAGAGAGAGGGAGAAGAAGAGACAGGGAGAGAGAGAGAGAAGAAGAGAGGGGGCGAGAGAGAGAGAGAGAGAGAGAGAAGAGAGCGGGTGAGAGAGAGAGAGAAGAAGAGAGAGAGATAGATAGAGAAGAAAAGAGGGGGAGAGAGAGAGAGAGAATTAGAGAGGGGTAGAGAAAGAGAGAGTGTCACCCCTGCGCACTGAGGCCACACTGCTCACCTGCTGCCACTGGTGTGTCTCCAACCACTTGCCGGTATGTATATCAGTACACCAGGTCACACATCTGAGACAGAGCCGTCATCTGAAACAGACTCCAGATACATGATTGGCACAGAACACACAAGTGCACAAGACAACATCGCCTGCCCGCCCATGCACACTCAGGCAGAGTCACCCCAGCCCTTCCCGCCATCCATTGGAGCATTCCCGCCCATGCACACCCAGGCCTCACTGCTCACCTTCCGCCACCGGTGTGCAGACAGAAGGTCCCACCATGTGCCGCTGCAAACCACAAGCCAGGGGCCCACGGACATGGCACCCTCCACACCATGCAACCCCGCTCCGCAGGCCACCAGGTCTCACATTTGGTGCTGGGTCTTGATTACTCCATGGCAGAGGACATACTAGTGCACCCAGCATCATCGCAGGCTGCACACACCCGCTTAGCCCAATGGGTACCACTAATTCTGGGATCCTGAAAGCGACACCACATGGAGGTAGGCCCGCGCTGGCTGCTGGCTCTGGCCTACACTACGGTCCAGCAGGGCACACAATACCTGAGCTGTCCGGACCGCCGGAACCGGGCATCATCGCAGGCTGCACACCCACTCAGCAGCTTACGGTGCCACTAACTCAGTGCACCCAAAGTCACCGTCCCTTGGTGGGGTGCCTGTGCCTGCCGCAATGCTCTGGGTGCCACTAACCCTGTGCAACCCCAGTCAGCGCCAGCTGGTGGTAGTCCCGTGACGGCCGCAAGGCCTCGGGCGCCACTAACCCTGTGCGCAACAACTCATGGGCCCTTTATGATTGAGAACCGCGGAGCGTCCGTCATCCAGTCACCAAAAGGCAGAGAAGAATGTGACATCTCTGCCTCATATGTTGGGGGAGTCACATGGCCTGTGAGCCTGTCCCGGATGGGTGTGATGTGCGTGAAAACCTGACCTCAGGGAGTGGCTGTGACATGCTGACAACTAGACCAGTCCACAGTCCGAGATCTATGGAGCTTGCAGAGATCCGAAAAACTCTGCTCTGCTATGTGGAGAGGAGTTATTTCCACACTCACGCTCGCCAACGGTAAGTTGTCGAGAGCGAGTGAGTAAAATCAACTCTAGACCACTTCTCAGCGAGATGTCTCAGCGCGGGTGGTTACTACCACTTGTGTTAAGAAACCTTACGTTCACATTACAGAAGCTGCCACTGAAGTAGAACGTCTACCTGAGCAGCAGAAAGAAGCAACACCCTCTTGCGCTGTGTCAGTTGCTGTTCACACTGATTTTACAGCACCGGACAAACAGTCGGTACTAATAATCAGTGCAAACGCTACCAGGTGACTCACTCTGCCGCTGACGGAACTCGGCCTAGCTTTGCAGAGTTTTTTTGTCACTTCATGAAGTACACCCAGGCCTAATTAAAGTGATGTTACACCTGTGATGAATGTGTGATTACGCATTGAATTTCAACCATGCCATGCCTCATATTGAGCTCTTTGCTTATTGATCATCTACCCAGGAGCATTGAGGAGACTTTAGTAGCAAATAGCACATCTAGCCTCTTGAACTGTATGAACACCTTCAACTCACTTCTGATCATATTTGTGGTGTGTCACTGCACCTACATGGATTTGAGGAAAGCATGATATTACTTCTGATGACTCTGCCATAACAAATATTGGGGCATTGTTTGCCAAGGAGCTGCATAACTTCATCCCCTTGAGTCATTCTCAATCCTCTCTATATCTTTGTGTAGATGCAAATAAATGACCTCTCCTATAGTACAGCAGTGTGAGCTTTGAAGGTCACCCAAGTAAAACCTTTTCCGGCAACCTTACTGATGTGTCTAACATAGTTTGAAGACCGGTCAAGATCATTCAGGTGTTCATTATACACAGTCAATAATGGTGAGCTCTACACAAGACAATGGCTACTAATGAATGTAAGCATAAACAAGACACTTAAAGGACATCATCTGCCTGCTGTCCTGAGAACTGTGCCTTAACACTGGGACCCCTCAATTACAAGGACACATCATGCTAATTGTGCTAAGAAAATAATTGACACTTTGCAGTTGTAGATCTGGCCCTTGGAGCTCCAGGGACTGTGTCTCTGAAGACCTTCTCACAGAGTGAATGCTGCCTCCAGCTTCATATAAGCAGGTGAGAGAAGAAGGGAGAGAGATGCACTGAGGATGGAAAACACATCATGGTGAATACCATGGATCCTCTTCTGTAGTGTGCAAGTTTACATGTATTGTGTCCTCAAAAGAGTATGATCCTTCTCCCCTTCCTCTTCTATGCATGCCTCCTTCTTCTCGAAAGTTGTACGACTTTGCAATCCTTTGATGACGGTGTTCGCACAGTAAGTGTTTTAGTCCATTTTGATGCTAACCTTCTACAATGTTCATATTTTTGGATTTTTTTACAAGTGATATTAACAGTATTGTTAAGGGATCGGTGTAAAGACTCATTCAGTGTTGCTCATTATTATGTCTGCACCCACACACAGCAGGCAGATGTCCTCCCACCAGATGATGGACATCCATGTCACCAGCAAAGTCATGTTTAGATCACTTTGGAACAGGTTCCTGTCCAGCAAAGGCACTAATGGCATCAATGTGCTAGGTATGAAGCTCACTTCCTGACATTCTCTTGGCCTCTTCACACAACAATGGTTATCAGCTAGTGCCGAAGGGACTGCAGCTGCTCCTCTGCTGAGGCGGAGACGCGTCGCCCCACTGCTTTTAAGCAGTGTGACTAAAAGAAAATTAAAATGGGAATAATTGAATTTTATTATCATTTTATTGGTGCCTGATGCTTTGCAGCCAGGGCAGACAGGACTGCTCTTTTCTCAGAGAGTGGCAGGGGAGGAATGGTTTGTCCACTCCAAGTGCACATGAATGCTTGGTCGGCCCAAGAGGGCTGGCCAAACAGTCATGTACACTTTGCGTGTTCTCTATGCAGGCTGCATTACAGCCTGCATGGAGAACATGCCCAAGCCCCTATTCCCTGGCTGAGCGCCAAACCACAGCACTCAGAACAATCACAACACTGCGTTGCAGCATTGTGATTGGTCAGGGGAGCCTGAGTGCTTCCTAATTCCTGTTCCAGCTGAGTCCTGAGGAGGAGGAGAGACGGTAGAGACGCAGTGCGATAAGGTATGTTTTATGAATTTATTTGGTTTTACATTCCCTCCCCCGCCCTGCCACCCCTGATCTGTGCCGGCCACCAATGCAAATTGATGTACTGCGAGTTTCTTCCAGTGCTGTGATGTAACTGATGTATACACCATGAGACATTGCAATCTGAATACATGTGACACAGCATCTGAAAAGTGAGCCTGCAGTCTGTGATAAATGGCAGCTGCTGGGGTGACTGTGGCACAAGAACAGAACATGCAAGGGAAAGCCTTGCATGCAGGCAGATCTCTCTGGCAAATTTCTTCAAAACATCTGGGGACATGTGCACCATAGGGTTTATGAATCGTGTCCGAAGGTTTAAGCAACAATAAAGTTTCTACCATTGTCGGAGGTCACAAAGCACCTTTTGGGGAGTCACTGCTCATCGTCTCCTTTCCAATGGTCACTCCATGCAGACTTTCTGCAGTAAAGAATATGTACTGGAGAACAATGTGCATCTGCCCAGGCCCCTGTTGCTGGGAATCTTTGACATTTAAGATGAAGGTAAATACATCAGCTGTTATGTACATATGGTCAATAGTTTGACCACTTCTCTGATTGAAGCAGCACAGAAGAGATTGCATTTTGCACAATCAGCTGACACTTTGACCCCAGTTTTGAGTTCCTTCTAACTGTGGCTGGTATCTAACCATGTATTAATGCAGATGGTGAGTTAAACTCCCCACATTGGGGAATAACTTGCTCGATCTAAAATTACCAGGTTCTTTAAAGCAAAGTTTTCCCTGAGACAGAGACATTTACCACCTGCGTTGAGTAGGTAGTGCCTATCGCTGGTACAGACGGTTCAGCTCTGGAGTGTTTGCCCTTTGGAAGAGAGTCCGTGGTGGTTAGGGCATGGGTCAGGCCGATGCCTTTGCCAGCAGCCCCAGCGGTGTAGTTTGGTCAGTAAGTCAGGGGGGAGTTGAGCTTCAGCTTTTCTGACAATCACACTGGCATATCTTGTTAATCGTTATATGAGAAGCAGCGCATGAGGGAGCTTAAGGGCCAGTTCAAAGAAGAAGGAGTGTAGATTGTGAGGGGTACCTCAGACACAGTATTTTGCAAAATACCCATGCTTTAAGACCTTCAAAACAGAGTGTGTGTGTTTTATGTTTTTGTCTGAGTGAGTATTTAAATATTCCCAGTGAAATCTGACACATATTTTACCATACACGACTGAAACATCCTGTCCCCAACTCTTTATTAACTAATACATTTATCAGGGTGGTGTAACACTCCAAACACCCCTTGAAGCTACGCCGGTGCCCAACCCCCCCTACACCTGTGGTGAGGATCCACACCTGGTTACATTGGGTTCAATGTTTCCAGAACTGGACTTTTTTGTCTGCAAACACCTGAACACTTACAGCTGCACAGACCATTACCCCCCTTGCAAATCCCTCCGGCCAATTGATTTTCAGACACTTAACACTATTCTACTCAGAAAAAACCTATGAGAAAAAGTGTCATGTCAGCTTTTCTCTCAGCAGACACACCCTGTACTTTCTGAATTGACACTACCAACATCCCTCATGCTCTCCTGGGACATTTATACTTTTTTTTCAGCTTTCTATAGCGCAACCTCAACCCAAAGGTATGGAATGCTTGACATAAACACCAGTTGCATTGCACAAGGGCGCATGAATTGTTGGTAGGCGCGGGGAAATTATGTGAAACTATTTCCATGTTCAGCAGCTCTGGCCTAATTCCCTTTTGACTGTCACGCTTAAGTACAAGATACTGATCTGCAGGAAGGATATTGTCACCATAAGAAATGTAGCAGCAATGGTCGAACCAGTGTCATCATCTGGGCTGCGCGAGCTGCTTCTGGAGGTTACTGAATGCCGGCAGGGACCTGCAGATATGAGGTGCACCTACAGTAACTTCTCACTGCTCTGTCTTTTGATCATCTGAGGAAAGTGCTTATAGGCTCCCGCTGCTTTTACTGCAAGAATACATTTTTAGATCTTTCATTGCCATTTCCATTTCACCCACATTGGTTTCTGCTCACCAAGAGCTGGAGTTGGTCACTCCACTCCATTCAATGGTGAGGTTGCTCTGCTATCCATGGACTTTGCTGCTCCAGGTTGACATGTTCGCCCAAGCCCCTTGCTTCAGTAGAAATATTTTCTCCCTCTCTGTGAAGCTGAGACTTCTGGGTTTGCATATTTTTGAGAGCTGGAATCTGAAAATGATCAAGTCCTATGGCCAGTGGAGGCACACACGACTCCCTCTCTTGTATGTGTAGCATGGACATCATCAGAGGGCCGTGCCAGGAGGCTGAGCACTGTGTATCATCACACCCTAATATCATTTGCAAAATGACAACCAACATATGGACAAGGTAAGTGTATAATATTAAGAATAGATTTGTTTTGTATATTAACCATGAACAAAATGTGTAGATAGGAACAGTAAATGTATACTTAGCAACATACACTTACTACCCTAAAAATGTTGGTTGTTGATATTTGTGTTACGGTATTATCATATCACTCAACATATATATTAGTTGATAATTTGCCATGCACCCCATCACATTACAAACTGCAGACCAGATTTATCAACACCTTGCACCAGTATATTGTCACTAAAGGTGAAGTGTTGAATTTGGATTTACTTTCCAGTGCAAATCGTGTTTTGTGGTGGCAAGTGGCCCTGAAGTGATGCAAAGTAGCACCGTGCGTCACTTTGTGCTCGCTATTTTTCCAGGGGCATCCTATGGGTGTTATGTGGTTTACCCCATGAAGTCCCCCCTGCTTTTTTGAGCAAACGCTTATGAACTATCTTTTGTAGACAGAGCTTTGGTCCCAAAATGTAAACCTCCTTGAGGCAGGCCTAAAGATGGAGGGCCTGATTCACAGAACTAACTTAAGACAAAATCCTAAACTTACTACCATTTTGGTATTCACAGAAGACACTTACTCATCAATGAGTAAGTGCCATCTGTGAATGGCAAAATGAGTGAATGGTAGTAAGTTTAGTATTTTGTCTTAAGTTAGTTCTGTGAATTGGGCCCGGAGAGCATTTTTTTCTTTCTAATCTTTTCAAATGTCGCTTGTCTGCTGTAGGAAAAGCAGACATACAAAGTAGGAAATTTTATGAACTATGGCCAAGCGTGGCAGTTTGTATTAGAAGGGTATCATAAAGTCTACCCGTGCTGGGGGAGACCGCAGCAATGCTATATTTTAGTATATATGGCAGGGACCCATCTCTCCTTTTCACGCAATGCTGCACTGCATTGCATGGCTTTTTAGTAAATTTACCCATGCAGGGTCAATGGTCATTGTCTGGGTGGGTTCTTCCATTACAAATGTGACAGATAATTCGTCCACCATAATACAAGCGCATTACATCCTATGTCACTTGTAATACTGCGGACGGGCTATCCATCGGGCTTGTGATGGAGTAATCCATTTGTTGATCTCTAGATCAAGCCCTTAGCCTGGTAGATCACATGCCTTTTGATTTCTGGTTGAAGACCACCAAAGACAGATCTGACCATACCACACACAAGTCTTGATTCCCCACAGCATGCAGAGACTTTTGTTTATTCATAACCACACAAGCAGCCCTCACTCGCTCAATCCATGGATAGTTTCATTGATGGAGACATTTTATTACCAATTGGTCTCCTGAGTCTAAAATCTGAGTATTTCATACAGTTATATTGTCCTTCTTTGACAAGCATCTTGTAATCTTCTCAAACAGATTTCAGTCACAGATCCATCTCATCAGTTCTGTCATGCCATTCTAGCCTGTTTCTCAGGAAATAGAGTTGTGGCACATTTAGGTATTGCCTTTATGCTTTATCTCAGGCACTTCCATTTTCACTTAAATGGTTTTATGAGAAGAAATCCCACAACAAAATCCTAATTTATTGCAGAAGGGCTCAAAGATAGAATTGCTCATTCGACATCATATTTCGCAGAGGCTGGGGCGTATCAAGGTTGTCATTGGCCCTAATTAAAGCAAAGGACAACAGGACCCTCCATCTCCCCAGATGAACGACTGAAGCCATTACCTGTAGCCAGCATCAGTGTCTAACCTGACAAGCATAACCCGAACACACAGCGACAGAAAACAAAATGAGAGCCCCCCAGCCCATAAGTATATGATGCATGGGCCACTGGGTCTCACATGTCTCTAACATATTCAGGATCTGAGCGGGGCCCCCTGAAGAGTTGGGGGAAACCTGAACGGTGGGGTGGCCCCTTTCCTCCCCAGGGACCACAGGGGCTCAGGGGCCAGTGGCACGCCCCTGGGACCTGCCAGTGTTTTCACTCCTATCAAACGACCTATCGCACTTGGTGGTACTTATGTGTCCTCAGTGGCCTGAAGGCCGTTGGCAAGAGCTTCTCTCCCAAGCATGTTTCACAGGGGCCGAGATCACGCCAGTTGTGACGGGAGCACTGTGAGAGAACGCCCATCTCTTTGCCAGGCTGTAGCACCAATTAAAGGGAATTTGATCAACCCCAGAACTCTGTTAGCGATGGAAAACATAAAATCTCGTGCATTCACAATGTTTTATCAAATGCTGCAGCATCAGCCACACATTTTTCAAAACTCTGCTCCAAAGCATTGGCAGTGACTTGAGTGAAGGTCTCAAGTGAAATGTGAGAGATTTTAGGAGACCTGTATTTTTTAATTACTTTCTCTAATTTGTAATCTTATATTGATTATAAAAAAGCAAAACAACCAGTCCCCGAATGCAAAGCACATAAAAAGAATAGGAAATAGGAAAAAGAACACCCTGAGGTTTCTTAGCGAGAAGCTCATCTCATAAGCCACACTTTACTACTCGTCAGTTTCTGGGCGCTATGGCTAGTGTGGGAAGCGGATCGCTTATTGGGTGGCTGCAGCAAGAACACGATGGTGATATGATACAATTAGGGGCATAGTATCAAGGACGGCGTTAAAATTATCGCCTTGAGAAGTCCCATAGAAGCCCATGTTGACACCAGAACATGGTTTTCTATTGGAATTCTCTGCGGCATATTATCAAGCCCATTATCGCCGCTTTAGCGGCAGTTTTCTGCCGCTAAAGCGGCGATAATTTTAACGGCGTGCTTGATGATATGCCCCTTAGTGTTTCCAGATCACCATGGCTTCCATTCCCAAAGACTGCACCTGAATCTTCCATGTGCTCAGGACACACCTTCCTTGCGGGGAATCCTTCTGTCTGACAAGGGGTTCATTGTTATTTTTAGCACATTTACCAATGGAACTTTTACTAGAGAACAACATTGTGCATTTTGGGCCGTCTGGTTTTATTTCTATTTAGGTAAGGGCTTCAATACCCAGCATGCAGTGCGCGGAAGGACAAAAAGAGAGGTTTGACAAAAGGTGCCTAACATAGCAAGGGTGCAAGTGGCATCTGTGAAATGTGCAGCCTGGGATTTTAAAACACATATGTATGAAGTAAGAAGTAGGGACAAATGTCCCAGGATGCTACTTGTCGTGTGTTTCATCTAGAGCTGTCCGAGGGTGTCACAGAACAGTGTACTGCTTGGCATCATTGGAAATGTGGTAAGGAGTTTGCAAGTTTAAGACAGATACTGTGATTGTCCTGCTACCCACTCCTCTCCAGCATTCCAGGGCATGATGAGCCAAAGGCAACAGCAGGACAAACAGGCAAAAAGTCTGAGGACCACTGCCATACAGGGGACTTTCCTGCTGGGTGGAGGCTGTGGTGGCTGCTTTCAGGGCTCAAAGGACTTCCTTCCTAGCAATGTTTAACTCCAATAAAATGAGTGACAGGACTCTCGTCAGGGGGGCACTACAGCTTGAACCAACCATTGTTGTGGGCATCTATAAATGAGCCAGACAGCGGCAGCATGTGGCCGACTATCACAAGCACTGGTGTTGACAATTGAATGCCCGTCCCGAACACCAGAAACCACCGGCTCAAATAAGCCCTGCCTTAAAGCCTTGTAAAGAACTGTTCAGAATAGGTGCTCCATCAGACTGTACCCAACTCACAAGAATTACACTCATTAAAGTCCTGCAGACTGACACCCTTTCTCTCTCAGACCACTGGAGCTCCAGCTCAGGACCTCCCCACATCTGCAGTTCCTTTGCTCTGAGTGAGCCGAGCAGGCACAAGGAACAGAGAAAGTACGCAACACAGTCCAGCAGGTGATAAGTGACATAGTGCACATGGGAGAAGAGCATAGGTAAATACTGGAGAAGAGGAGGGATAGAAAGAGAAGGAGAAGAGGAAGAGGAAAAAAAGAGACACTAGGAGAACAGAGAATGATTACTGGAGGGTGAAAGCAAGAGACGTGACAAGATGTAGGGAAGAAAATAAGGATGGAGAAACTGAGTCACAAGATAATGGGGAGAAAAAAGTGAGAAAGGGGACAGAATAAAGAAAGAGTGATAGAATAGAACAGGGAACAGAAGATAGACAAGAATCCTGGAAGAGTAAAGTTAAGAAAACATGGGTAAGACTGAGAAAAAGACAGTAGTGAAACAAAAGGTGAGAAAGAGAAATCTGAGTGACAATGAAAGAAGAAGGTGTAATAGTGTAAACTAAAAAGCAAGCCAGAGCAACAAAAGGATAAAGAAGAAACTGAAAACAAGAGTAAAGACAAAGGCAGCGAGACAGCTGTAGCATGCTCCGGATGCTCTGTGAGTCTGGGCAGCTGCACATTATCTTGTGCAGGAGGAGCTAAAGGAGCCCATCAAAGGAGTTGGGGCAAGGCAAAAAACTGTGGGAGCCCTGGAGGTGTTTATGGACACTGACCTAAGGATAATTGTTAACACACTCACACACTGCACATACTAGTTGGGGAGTAATGCATTACATGTTCTGGCATTACACATGGAGAGGCTTAGCAGCCTAGTTTTCTGGTTCTTGCCTGCTGAGGTATTTCTATAGACTGACATATGGCTAGTGCATTGTTCGACCTTGCATTCTTTGGGTAATGTTTCCCCAAACTTCTTGCTTTTACCTCCTGGTTTTATAACTCTCTCTTTGTTGGCCTTAGGATTCTGGGAACTTTACCACTGTCATGCATTGCTAACGTGCATGCGCTCTTCTAAAACATGCTAATAATTTGTGTAAATCTGATTGGCCTATTTAAATTACCTGTACATCCCTTGTGCAGTAGTGTACCATATACCCAGGGCTTGTACATCAAATGCTACGAGTGGGCCTGCAGCACAGATTGTGCCAGCCACACATATAACCTTTCAACCCTGTCTCAGGTCTGCTATTGGAGGACCTGTGCACGCAGATGACTTGAATCTGCTTGCCAAGTTCTGTACTTCTCTCTTGGGTACACCTAAGTCGCCCCCAAGGTAGGCCCTAAGTGATCCTGAGGGCAGGGTGTTATGAGGGTGAGAGATAGAACAGGTACCATGTGTGTTACATGCCCTGGTAGTGATTAACACTTCATTTCCTTTGCACCGCTGTGCGGCCTGCTCCTCTCGTAGAGTAACATGGGGAGTAATTGAAATACTTTCCAGTTGCCATTCCTGACTGCTATAAAGTGGACACTGCTGCTCCTAACTCTTGTGAGCCTTACAGCCTGCCTCCAACACACATCTGGGATGTGGGTGGCAGACACATCTTGGTATTCCCCATAGACAGTCATACAACACAGGGCACTCAATTACAGGGCAGACCTCTGAAATCTGGAGGGTCTTCCTGGGCAGAAGAAGAAGAATGGAGCTGACCCACGTGCTTTGAATAGCCAGAGTCCTGCTCCCACTAGAAATACCAATAAACCTCCCGGGGTCATCAGGCAGACAGGACTGGATTGAAGGCGGGCATGTGAATTCCAAAAGGGACTCTTTGATCTAGCCCCACCTTAAAGGCATTTCAGGTTATTAGTACTGGGGCCAGACCTCAGTAGAGCAGAGACACCTATGGACTGGCATCTGAACATCACTGGAACCAAGCTTTTCACATTGTCAGAGGAATCTCTTATGCCTCAGGAGGGAACTGCCACTGGAGGACTTGTAGTGTGAGTTCGGCTGCTGCGTGCTTCATGCTGTGCTCAGGAGAGATGGCCACTCTACACCCTACCGATATGTGCTGGCATGCAACTCGTGGCCTGCTGCCATCCATCGCACCCTTAAGTTCTCTCCAATGACGTGTTATCTTGCCCCCTGCTCTCCCAGAGGTCGAGGGACATCAAAGATCCTGCAAGTAAGTTCCATCGCTGGTTTTGCTTCACCTCATCGTCGCCGGTGTGGGAAGCTCACAGTGCGGGGCTTTCACTCCACTGGTTACAAGTGCCGCCTGTGGGCAAACCCTAAGTGCCGCCTGTGGGCAAACCCTAAGTGCCGCCCCTGGGAAAACCCTAAGTGCCGCTCTTCCACTCCACTTGCAACATGCACCGCCGGTGAAAGAACTTCACAGAGAGGCACTTCAATCCCCTTTGCAAACGCGCACCGCCCGCGTTGCAGTCTCCCTCTCTACATATTGGGGAATAGCAGCCTAGAGGTGTTACATTTGTATCTAGACTGACATTGGGACAGGGCATTGCACATTGGGGCATCACCCATGGAGGGGTGTAGCAGACTATCTTTGTGGCATGTGCATGCTGAAGTATTACATGGACTTTTGTTTCGATGAGACATTAAATATTGGGAGAGGCCCAGCAGCTCAGTTCAGTGGCATTGCATGCCGAGGTACGACATAGACGTTCATGGGACTTTGCATGCAGAGTATGAGACGCACAGCCTCGGACCATGCAATACACATTGGCCTTGTTTGTTTGTCGCCGCACATGCAGACCATGTAAGAATAGATACTGTAAGAGAAAACCATAAAAAGACAGAGAAGAAACTGTTGTCAGATGCACCCCAGACAGCGCCCATCAGCTTAAGGGGAAACGTAAGCATCAGTACCACTGAGTTCAATGTAGGCTTCTGGCGACTCACACACTGCGCCGCCCCAGCTGCATGTGAGGCAGATGTAAACAGCCCTGGAGCCCTGCGGATAATATCCTGTGATAGTGCATTATATATGAGGGCATTACATAAACTGACAGGGGGATAGTGCATGTCACACTGCCCCTTAAAGGTACTGGCCTAGGAAGGGGCTTTACATACTTCGGCACTGTGGATTGGATAGGGTGCAATACAAGTACTGGCCAGGACGGGGGGGTGCCTTACACACTGGGGTACAGTGAATTGTATACTGATGCGAGACAAGTACTATCCAGGAGGGGGTACCTTACAACGTAGGGCACTGTGGATTCTATACCCCTGCCACACAATTACTGAGCAGGTGGGGTGCCTTACACACTGGGACACTGTGAATTCTATACCGATGCAATAGAAGTACTGGCCAGGTGGGGTGCCTTAAATCTTGGAGCAGTGTGGATTCTATAGCAAAGCATTATAAGCACTGGCCTGGTGGGGTGACTTACACACTGGGGCACTGTGAATTCTATACCAATGCAATATAAGCACTGGCCAAGTGGGGAGCCTTACACACTGGGGCACTGTGAATTCTATACCGATGCAATATAAGCACTGGCCAGGTGGGGGTGCCTTACACACTGGGGCACTGTGAATTCCATACCGATGCAATAGAAGCACTGGCCAGGTGGGGTGCCTTACACACTGGGGCACTGTGAATTCTATACCGATGCAATAGAAGCACTGGCCAGGTGGGAGTGCCTTACACACTGGGGCACTGTGAATTCTATACCGATGCAATAGAAGCACTGGCCAGGTGGGGTGCCTTACACACTGGGGCACTGTGAATTCTATACCAATGCAATGGAAGCACTGGCCAGGTGGGGTGCCTTATATCCTGGAGCAGTGTGGATTCTATACCGATGCAATAGAAGCACAGGCTAGGTGGGGGTGCCTTACATACAGAGGCACTGTGATTTCTATACCAATGCAATAGAAGCACTGGCCAGGTGGGGGTGCCTTACACACTGGGGCACTGTGAATTCTATACCGATGCAATAGAAACACTGGCCAGGTGGGGTGCCTTACACACTGGAGCACTGTGAATGCTATACCAATGCAATAGAAGCACTGGCCAGGTGGGGGTGCCTTATACACTGGGGAACTGTGAATTCTATACCAATGTAATAGAAGCACTGGCGAGGTGGGGGTGCCTTACATACAGGGGCACTGTAAATTCTATACCAATTTAATAGAAGCACTGGCCAGGTGGGGGTGCCTTACATACAGGGGCACTGGGAATTCTATACCAATTTAATATAAGTACTGGCCTGGTGGGGGTGCCTTACATACAGGGGCACTGTGAATTCTATACCAATGCAATAGAAGCACTGGCCAGGTGGGGGGGCCTCCGTTAGCGGGGCACTGTGAATTCTATACCAATGCAATAGAAGCACTGGCCAGGTGGGGGTGCCTTATACACTGGGGAACTGTGAATTCTATACCGATGCAATGGAAGCACTGGCCAGGTGGGGTGCCTTAAATCTTGGAGCAGTGTGCATTCTATAGCAAAGCATTATAAGCACTGGCCAGGTGGGGTGCCTTACACATTGGGGCACTGTGAATTCTAAACTGATGCAATAGAAGCACTGGCCAGGTGGGGGTGCCTTACATACAGAGGCACTGTGATTTCTATACCAATGCAATAGAAGCACTGGCCAGGTGGGGGTGCCTTACACACTGGGGCACTGTGGATTCTATACCGATGCAATAGAAGCACTGGCCAGGTGGGGTGCCTTACACACTGGGGAACTGCGAATTCTATACCGATGCAATAGAAGCACTGGCCAGGTGGGTTGCCTTAAATCTTGGAGCAGTGTGGATTCTATAGCAAAGCATTAGAAGCACTGGCCAGGTGGGGTGCCTTACATACAGAGGCACTGGGAATTCTATACCGTTGCAATAGAAGCACTGGCCAGGTGGGGTGCCTTACACACTGGGGCACTGTGAATTCTATACCAATGCAATAAAAGCACTGGACAGGTGGGGTGCCTTACACACTGGGGCACTGTGAATTCTATACCAATGCAATAGAAGCACTGGCCAGGTGGGGTGCCTTACACACTGGGGCACTGTGAATTATATACCGATGCAATAGAAGCACTGGCCAGGAGGGGGTGACTTACACACTGGGGCACTGTGAATTCTATACCAATGCAATATAAGCACTGGCCAGGTGGGGTGCCTTATACACTGGGGAACTGTGAATTCTATACTGATGCAATAGAAGCACTGGCCAAGAGGGGTGCCTTACACACTGGGGCACTGTGAATTCAATACGGATGCAATAGAAGCACTGGCCAGGTGGGGTGCCTTAAATCTTGGAGCAGTGTGGATTCTACAGCAAAGCATTAGAAGCACTGGCCAGGTGGGAGTGCCTTACACACTGGGGCACTGTGAATTCGATACCAATGCAATATAAGCACTGGCCAGATGTGGTGCCTTACACACTGGGGCACTGTTACTTCTATACCAATGCAATATAAGCACTGGCCAGGTGTGGTGCCTTACACACTGGGGCACTGTGAATTCTATACCAATGCAATAGAAGCACTGGCCAGGTGGGGTGCCTTACACACTGGGGCACTGTGAATTCTATACCGATGCAATAGAAGCACTGGCCAGGTGGGGGTGACTTACACACTGGGGCACTGTGAATTCTATACCAATGCAATATAAGCACTGGCCAGGTGGGGTGCCTTACACACTGGGGCACTGTGAATTCTATACCAATGCAATATAAGCACTGGCCAGGTGGGGTGCCTTACACACTGGGGCACTGTGAATTCTATACCAATGCAATAGAAGCACTGGACAGGTGGGGTGCCGTACACACTGGGGCACTGTGAATTCTATACCAATGCAATATAAGCACTGGCCAGGTGGGGTGCCTTACACACTGGGGCACTGTGAATCCTATACCAATGCAATAGAAGCACTGGCCAGGTGGGGTGCCTTACACACTGGGGCACTGTGAAATATATACCAATGCAATAGAAGCACTGGCCAGGAGGGGGTGACTTACACACTGGGGCACTGTGAATTCTGTACCTATGCAATAGAAGCACTGGCCAGGTGCGGTGCCTTATATCCTGGAGCAGTGTGGATTCTATACCGATGCAATAGAAGCACAGGCTAGGTGGGGTGCCTTACACACTGGGGCACTGTGAGTTCTATACCGATGCAATAGAAACACTGGCCAGGTGGGGTACCTTACACACTGGAGCACTGTGAATGCTATACCGATGCAATAGAAGCACTGGCCAAGCGGGGGTGCCTTATACACTGGGGAACTGTGAATTCTATACCGATGTAATAGAAGCACTGGCCAGGTGGAGGTGCCTTACATACAGGGGCACTGTGAATTCTATACCGATGCAATAGAAGTACTGGCCAGGTGGGGTGCCTTACACACTGGGGCACTGTGAAGTCTATACCAATGCAATATAAGCACTGGCCAGGTGGGGTGCCTTGCACACTGGGGCACTGTGAATTCTATACCAATGCAATATAAGCACTGGCCAAGCGGGGTGCCTTACATACTGGGGCACTGTGAATTCTATACCGAAGCAATAGAAGCACTGGCCAGGTGGGGATGACTTACACACTGGGGCACTGTGAATTCTATACCAATGCAATATAAGCACTGGCCAGGTGGGGGTGCCTTACACGCTGGGGCACTGTGAATTCCATACCGATGCAATAGAAGCACTGGCCAGGTGGGGTGCCTTACACACTGGGGCACTGTGAATTCTATACTGATGCAATAGAAGCACTGGCCAGGTGGGAGTGCCTTACACACTGGGGCACTGTGAATTCTATACCGATGCAATAGAAGCACTGGCCAGGTGGGGTGCCTTACACACTGGGGCACTGTGAATTCTATACCAATGCAATGGAAGCACTGGCCAGGTGGGGTGCCTTATATCCTGGAGCTGTGTGGATTCTATACCGATGCAATAGAAGCACAGGCTAGGTGGGGTGCCTTACACACTGGGGCACTGTGAATTCTATACGGATGCAATAGAAACACTGGCCAGGTGGGGTGCCTTACACACTGGAGCACTGTGAATGCTATACCGATGCAATAGAAGCACTGGCCAGGTGGGGGTGCCTTATACACTGGGGAACTGTGAATTCTATACCAATGTAATAGAAGCACTGGCGAGGTGGGGGTGCCTTACATACAGGGGCACTGTAAATTCTATACCAATTTAATAGAAGCACAGGCCAGGTGGGGGTGCCTTACATACAGGGGCACTGGGAATTCTATACCAATTTAATATAAGTACTGGCCTGGTGGGGGTGCCTTACATACAGGGGCACTGTGAATTCTATACCAATGCAATAGAAGCACTGGCCAGGTGGGGGGGCCTCCGTTAGCGGGGCACTGTGAATTCTATACCAATGCAATAGAAGCACTGGCCAGGTGGGGGTGCCTTACACACTTGGGAACTGTGAATTCTATACCGATGCAATAGAAGCACTGGCCAGGTGGGGTGCCTTAAATCTTGGAGCAGTGTGGATTCTATAGCAAAGCAATAGAAGCACTGGCCAGGTGGGAGTGCCTTACACACTGGGGCACTGTGAATTCTATAACAATGCCATAGAAACACTGGCCAGGTGGGGTGCCTTACACACTGGAGCACTGTGAATGCTATACCGATGCAATAGAAGCACTGGCCAGGTGGGGGTGCCTTATACACTGGGGAACTGTGAATTCTATACCAATGTAATAGAAGCACTGGCCAGGTGGGGGTGCCTTACATACAGGGGCACTGGAAATTCTATACCAATTTAATATAAGCACTGGCCAGGTGGGGGTGCCTTACATACAGGGGCACTGGGAATTCTATACCAATTTAATATAAGTACTGGCCTGGTGGGGGTGCCTTACATAAAGGGGCACTGTGAATTCTATACCGATGCAATAGAAGTACTGGCCAGGTGGGGGTGCCTTACGCACTGGGGCACTGTGAATCCTACACCAATGCAATAGAAGCACTGGCCATGTGGTTTGCCCTACACACTGGTTCGCTGTGAATTCTATACCAATGCAATAGAAGCACTGGACAGGTGGGGGTGCCTTACATACAGGGGCACTGTGAATTCAATACCAATGGAATAGAAGCACTGGCCAGGTGGGGTGCCTTACACACTGGGGCACTGTGAATTCTGTACCAATGCAATATAAGCACTGGCCAGGTGGGGTGCCTTACACACTGAGTCACTGTGAATTCAATACCAATGCAATAGAAGCACTGGCCAGGTGGGGTGACTAAAATCTTGGAGCAGTGTGGATTCTATAGCAAAGCATTAGAAGCACTGGCCAGGTGGGGTGCCTTACACACTGGGGCACTGTGAATTCTATACCGATGCAATAGAAGCACTGGCCAGGTGGGGGTGCCTTACATACAGAGGCACTGGGAATTCTATACCAATTTAAAAGAAGCACTGGCCAGGTTGGATGCCTTACACACTGGGGCACTGTGAATTCTATACCAATGCAATAGAAGCACTGGACAGGTGGGGTTGCCTTACATACAGGGGGACTGTGAATTCTATACCAATGCAATATAAGCACTGGACAGGTGGGGTGCCTTATACACTGGGGCACTGTGAATTCTATACCAATGCAATAGAAGCACAGGCCAGGTGGGGTGCCTTACACACTGGGGCACTGTGAATTATATACCGATGCAATAGAAGCACTGGCCAGGTGGGGGTGACTTACACACTGTGGCACTGTGAATTCTATACCGATGCAATAGAAGCACTGGCCAGGTGGGGTGCCTTACACACTGGGGAACTGTGAATTCTATACCGATGCAATAGAAGCACTGGCCAGGTGGGGTGCCTTAAATCTTGGAGCAGTGTGGATTCTATAGCAAAGCAATAGAAGCACTGGCCAGGTGGGAGTGCCTTAGACACTGGGGCACTGTGAATTCTATACCAATGCAATAGAATCACTGGCCAGGTGGGGTGCCTTACACACTGGGGCACTGTGAATTCTATACCAATGCAATAGAAGCACTGGCCAGGTGGGAGTGCCTTACACACTGGGGCACTGTGAATTCTATACCGATGCAATAGAAGCACTGGCCAGGTGGGGTGCCTTATATCCTGGAGCAGTGTGGATTCTATACCAATGCAATAGAAGCAAAGGCTAGGTGGGGTGCCTTACACACTGGGGCACTGTGAATTCTATAACGATGCAATAGAAACACTGGCCAGGTGGGGTGTCTTACACTCTGGAGCACTGTGAATGCTATACCGATACAATAGAAGCACTGGCCAGGTGGGGGTGCCTTATACACTGGGGAACTTTGAATTCTATACCAATGTAATAGAAGCACTGGCCAGGTGGGGGTGCCTTAAATTCAGGGGCACTGGAAATTCTATACCAATTTAATAGAAGCACTGGCCAGGTGGGGGTGCCTTACATACAGGGGCACTTGGAGTTCTATACCAATTTAATATAAGTACTGGCCTGGTGGGGGTGCCTTACATACAGGGGCACTGTGAATTCTATACCGATGCAATAGAAGTTATGGCCAGGTGGGGTGCCTTGCACACTGTGGAACTGTGAATTCTATACCAATGCTATAGAAGCACTGGCCAATTGGGGGTGCCTCACATAGCGGGGCACTGTGAATTCTATACCAATGCAATAGAAGCACGGGCCAGGTGGGGGTGCCTTACATACAGGGGCACTTGGACTTCTCTACCAATTTAATAGAAGCACTGGCCAGGTGGGATTGCCTTACACACTGGGGCAGTCTGAATCCTACACCAATGCAATAGAAGCACTGGACAGGTGGGGGTGCCTTACATACAGGGGCACTGTGAATTCTGTACCAATGCAATATAAGCACTGGCCAGCTGGGTGTGCCTTACACACTGGGGCACTGTGAATTCTAGACCAATGCAATAGAAGCACTGGCCAGGTGGGGTGCCTTACACACTGGGGCACTGTGAATTCTATACCGATGCAAGAGAAGCACTGGCCAGGTGTGGTGCCTTATATACAGGGGCACTGTGAATTCTATACCAATGCAATATAAGCACTGGCCAGGTGGGGTGCCTTACACACTGGGGCACTGTGAATTCTGTACCAGTGCAATATAAGCACTGGCCAGGTGGGGTGCGTTACACACTGGGGCACTGTGAATTCTATACCGATGCAAGAGAAGCACTGGCCAGGTGTGGTGCCTTATATACAGGGGCACTGTGAATTCTATACCAATGCAATATAAGCACTGGCCAGGTGGGGTGCCTTACACACTGGGGCACTGTGAATTCAATACCAATGCAATAGAAGAACTGGCCAGGTGGGGTGCCTTACACACTGGGGCACCGTGAATTCTATACCGATGCAATAGAAGCACTGGCAAGGTGGGGTGCCTTACACACTGGGGCACTGTGAATTCTATACCGATGCAATAGAAGCACTGGCCAGGTGGGGTGCCTTAAATCTTGGAGCAGTGTGGACTCTATAGCAAAGCAATAGAAGCACTGGCCAGGTGGGAGTGCCTTACACACTTGGGCACTGTGAATTCTATACCAATGCAATAGAATCACTGGCCAGGTGGGGTGCCTTACACACTGGGGCACTGTGAATTCTATACCAATGCAATAGAAGCACTGGCCAGGTGGGGTGCCTTAAATCTTGGAGCAGTGTGGACTCTATAGCAAAGCAATAGAAGCACTGGCCAGGTGGGAGTGCCTTACACACTGGGGCACTGTGAATTCTATACCGATGCAATAGAAGCACTGGCCAGGTGGGGTGCCTTAAATCTTGGAGCAGTGTGGATTCTATAGCAAAGCATTATAAGCACTGGCCTGGTGGGGTGACTTACACACTGGGGCACTGTGAATTCTATACCGATGCAATAGAAACACTGGCCAGGTGGGGTGCCTTAAATGTTGGGGCAGTGTGGATTCTATAGCAAAGCATTAGAAGCACTGGCCAGGTGGGGTGCCTTACACACTGGGGCACTGTGAATTCTATACCGATGCAATAGAAGCACTGGCCATGTGGGGGTGCCTTACATACAGAGGCACTGGGAATTCTATACCAATTTAATAGAAGCACTGGCCAGGTGGGGTGCCTTACACACTGGGGCACTGTGAATTCTATACCAATGCAATAGAAGCACTGGACAGGTGGGGGTGCCTTACATACAGGGGCACTGGGAATTCTATACCAATGCAATATAAGCACTGGCCAGGTGGGGTGCCTTACATACAGGGGCACTGTGAATTCTATACCGATGCAATAGAAGTACTGGCCAGGTGGGGTGCCTTACACACTGGGGCACTGTGAATTCTATACCGATGCAATAGAAGCACTGGCCAGGTGGGGTGCCTTAAATCTTGGAGCAGTGTGGATTCTATAGCAAAGCATTATAAGCACTGGCCTGGTGGGGTGACTTACACACTGGGGCACTGTGAATTCTATACCGATGCAATAGAAACACTGGCCAGGTGGGGTGTCTTACACACTGGAGCACTGTGAATGCTATACCGATGCAATAGAAGCACTGGCCAGGTGGGGGTGCCTTATACACTGGGGAACTTTGAATTCTATACCAATGTAATAGAAGCACTGGCCAGGTGGGGGTGCCTTAAATACAGGGGCACTGGAAATTCTATACCAATTTAATAGAAGCACTGGCCAGGTGGGGGTGCCTTACATACAGGGGCACTTGGAGTTCTATACCAATTTAATATAAGTACTGGCCTGGTGGGGGTGCCTTACATACAGGGGCACTGTGAATTCTATATCGATGCAATAGAAGTTATGGCCAGGTGGGGTGCCTTGCACACTGTGGAACTGTGAATTCTATACCAATGCTATAGAAGCACTGGCCAATTGGGGGTGCCTCACATAGCGGGGCACTGTGAATTCTATACCAATGCAATAGAAGCACGGGCCAGGTGGGGGTGCCTTACATACAGGGGCACTTGGAATTCTCTACCAATTTAATAGAAGCACTGGCCAGGTGGGATTGCCTTACACACTGGGGCAGTTTGAATCCTACACCAATGCAATAGAAGCACTGGACAGGTGGGGGTGCCTTACATACAGGGGCACTGTGAATTCTGTACCAATGCAATATAAGCACTGGCCAGCTGGGGGTGCCTTACACACTGGGGCACTGTGAATTCTAGACCAATGCAATAGAAGCACTGGCGAGGTAGGGTACCTTACACACTGGGGCACTGTGAATTCTATACCGATGCAAGAGAAGCACTGGCCAGATGTGGTGCCTTATATACAGGGGCACTGTGAATTCTATACCAATGCAATATAAGCACTGGCCAGGTGGGGTGCCTTACACACTGGGGCACTGTGAATTCAATACCAATGCAATAGAAGAACTGGCCAGGTGGGGTGCCTTACACACTGGGGCACCGTGAATTCTATACCGATGCAATAGAAGCACTGGCAAGGTGGGGTGCCTTACACACTTGGGCACTGTGAATTCTATACCGATGCAATAGAAGCACTGGCCAGGTGGGGTGCCTTAAATCTTGGAGCAGTGTGGACTCTATAGCAAAGCAATAGAAGCACTGGCCAGGTGGGAGTGCCTTACACACTGGGGCACTGTGAATTCTATGCAATAGAAGTACTGGCCAGGTGGGGTGCCTCACACACTGGGGCACTGTGAATTCTATACCGATGCAATAGAAGCACTGGCCAGGTGGGGTGCCTTAAATCTTGGAGCAGTGTGGATTCTATAGCAAAGCATTATAAGCACTGGCCTGGTGGGGTGCCTTACACACTGGGGCACTGTGAATTCTATACCGATGCAATAGAAACACTGGCCAGGTGGGGTGCCTTAAATGTTGGGGCAGTGTGGATTCTATAGCAAAGCATTAGAAGCACTGGCCAGGTGGGGTGCCTTACACACTGGAGCACTGTGAATTCTATACCGATGCAATAGAAGCACTGGCCAGGTGGGGGTGCCTTACATACAGAGGCACTGGGAATTCTATACCAATTTAATAGAAGCACTGGCCAGGTGGGGTGCCTTACATACAGGGGCACTGTGAATTCTATACCAATGCAATAGAAGCACTGGGCAGGTGGGGTGCCTTACACACTGGGGCACTGTAAATTCTATACCAATGCAATAGAAGCACTGGCCAAGTGGGGTGCCTTACACACTGAGGCACTGTGAATTATATACCGATGCAATAGAAGCACTGGCCAGGTGGGGTGCCTTACACACTGGGGCACTGTGAATTCTATAACGATGCCATAGAAACACTGGCCAGGTGGGGTGCCTTACACACTGGGGAACTGTGAATTCAATACCAATTCAATAGAAGCACTGGCCAGGTGGGGTGCCTTACACACTGGGACACTGTGAATTCTATACCGATGCAATAGAAGCACTGGCCAGGTGGGGTGCCTTAAATCTTGGAGCAGTGTGGATTCTATAGCAAAGCATTAGAAGCACTGGCCAGGTGGGGTGCCTAACACACTGGGGCACTGTGAATTCTATACGGATGCAATAGAGGCACTGGCCAGGTGGGGTGCCTAAAATCTTGGAGCAGTGTGGATTCTATAGCAAAGCATTAGAAGCACTGGCCAGGTGGGGTGCCTTACACACTGGGGCACTGTGAATTCTATACCGATGCAATAGAAACACTGGCCAGGTGGGGGTGCGTTACATACAGAGGCACTGGGAATTCTATACCAATTTAATAAAAGCAGTGGCCAGGTGGGGTGCCTTACTCACTGGGGCACTGTGAATTCTATACCAATGCAATAGAAGCACTGGACAGGTGGGGGTGCCTTACATACAGGGGCACTGTGAATTCTATACCAATGCAATATAACCACTGGCCAGGTGGGGTGCCTTACACACTGGGGCACTGTGAATTCTATACCAATGCAATAGAAGCACTGGCCAGGTGGGGTGCCTTACACACTGAGGCACTGTGAATTATATACCGATGCAATAGAAGCACTGTCCAGGTGGGGGTGACTTACACACTGTGGCACTGTGAATTCTATACCGATGCAATAGAAGCACTGGCCAGGTTGGGTGCCTTACACACTGGGGAACTGTAAATTCTATACCGATGCAATAGAAGCACTGGCCAGGTGGGGTGCCTTAAATCTTGGAGCAGTGTGGATTCTATAGCAAAGCAATAGAAGCACTGGCCAGGTGGGAGTGCCTTACACACTGGGGCACTGTGAATTCTATAACAATGCCATAGAAACACTGGCCAGGTGGGGTGCCTTACACACTGGAGCACTGTGAATGCTATACCGATGCAATAGAAGCACTGGCCAGGTGGGGGTGCCTTATAAACTGGGGAACTGTGAATTCTATACCAATGTAATAGAAGCACTGGCCAGGTGGGGGTGCCTTACATACAGGGGCACTGGAAATTCTATACCAATTTAATATAAGCACTGGCCAGGTGGGGGTGCCTTACATACAGGGGCACTGGGAATTCTATACCAATTTAATATAAGTACTGGCCTGGTGGTGGTGCCTTACATAAAGGGGCACTGTGAATTCTATACCGATGCAATAGAAGTACTGGCCAGTTGGGGTGACTTGCACACTGGGGAACTGTAAATTCTTTACCAATGCAATAGAAGCACTGGCCAAGTGGGGGTGCCTCACATAGCGGGGCACTGTGAATTCTATACCAATGCAATAGAAGCACTGGCCAGGTGGGGGTGCCTTACGCACTGGGGCACTGTGAATCCTACACCAATGCAATAGAAGCACTGGCCATGTGGGAGTGCCCTACACACTGGGGCGCTGTGAATTCTATACCAATGCAATAGAAGCACTGGACAGGTGGGGGTGCCTTACATACAGGGGCACTGTGAATTCAATACCAATGCAATAGAAGCACTGGCCAGGTGGGGTGCCTTACACACTGGGGCACTGTGAATTCTGTACCAATGCAATATAAGCACTGGCCAGGTGGGGTGCCTTACACACTGAGTCACTGTGAATTCAATACCAATGCAATAGAAGCACTGGCCAGGTGGGGTGCCTTACACACTGGGGCTCCGTGAATTCTATGCCGATGCAATAGAAGCACTGGCAAGGTGGGGTGCCTTACACACTGGGGCACTGTGAATTCTATACCGATGCAATGGAAGCACTGGCCAGGTGGGGTGCCTTAAATCTTGGAGCAGTGTGGATTCTATAGCAAAGCAATAGAAGCACTGGCCAGGTGGGGTGCCTTACACACTGGGGCACTGTGAATTCTATACCAATGCAATATATGCAATGGCCAGGTGGGGTGCCTTACACACTGGGGCACTGTGAATTCTATACCGATGCAATGGAAGCACTGGCCAGGTGGGGTGCCTTAAATCTTGGAGCAGTGTGGATTCTATAGCAAAGCAATAGAAGCACTGGCCAGGTGGGGTGCCTTACACACTGGGGCACTGTGAATTCTATACCAATGCAATATATGCAATGGCCAGGTGGGGTGCTTTACACACTGGGGCACTGTGAATTTGTGGTAAATATTTTAATTACCGATACTATTTTTGATGCAGTAAAATCTAGTAAGAATAACTCAGTAAAATAAGAGGCAGAACCCGTGGTATTAGAGGTTCTAAAGGGCTTTATTCCTCTACAAAGGAATTACAGTTCGAACTGCAGGCATCGTATTCCATCACCACAGGGGTTCAGGAAGGGAAGGCAATACATTATTGACAGGTAATCATTTTTATAAGAAGTCCATTACAGTGAAAACAGATGCAGGAGGCGTAACAGTTGATAAGATAGATAAAAATATGCATACGTAACCAAAAAAGGCGGACATATAGGCGTAACTTAGAAAACGTCATTTATACATGATGTCACAAGTGGGTGGATCCATAAGAGAATCCTGTAATGTCAGCAGAAATACTTGACAGAGATGCGCGCGCAGCCGCATGACGTGTGATTGACGTGCAACTAGAGGGTGAAGGGGACTTGACATTTAGCTCTACATGTGGAGACAGAAGTCTGGGGGGTCAAGTCAACCTAATCCCAAATCATATCTAATATCCTATGTTTAAAGAACTGTGTTATCCAAAAGGAAAGGTCTCTCGGATGAAATCTATTCTATACTGACTGAGAGTGCGTGTACAAGCGTCTAAGTGTCTACGTGAGATGCGAGGGGGCAGAAATCTTTCATGGTAACAGAGCTATGAATTACTCGTATGAGGACAGAGAAACCGGGCCCCTTGCTCGGTAGCTGAAAAAATGTTTACCTAAACTACTAGACAGGAATGTATTGGATGAGGAGCGGAGCAGATAATCTTGAAGGTGAAATACAGATTTTGGCAGGCGAACAGGCCGAGTCAGGCACCGTTAGCCGCGCAGGGAGTAGGACAAAGTTCATGAATACAGATGCGAGCTCAGACTGGAGCTTTCAGAGGTAGAAGGCAGGAAAAGGCTTGATGGTAGAATTCAGGGCCTACTCGCCTGAACTGCAAAATGGAGTAAATGAGCCATATAAAGTCGGTGGCCTTTCATACTTAGGAATAGAATATCCGGCCCATTCATGGCGGATCTAAAAGAGGACATGTTGACGATGGACGCACATGTGTTTGCGTCTTCATAACTGGAACTGGAGGGAACATACATGTACTTGTAACATATACATGGAGCCGTTGGGGTCTAAGATAGGGGACATAACTGATCACGAAATTCATATTTCCTCATTCCCTCCTTGTCCCCTACGGACCCTCAGGAGATATCAATCTTCATCAATCCATCGATCTGTTCATATAGCATCATTTGTTCTTCTTTCTTCTTCCGGGATCTTGAGCGAAAACTTGGAGGTGGAATACACGATGTGGCACACAGACCACAAATCGCTGGTCCACATTGTAGACATAAGCAGCAACTGAATAGAATGAGAAAGCTAATACCTAGGAAGGATAGGATCCTCCATCCCCAGGCTGACAACATGCTCCAGAACCAACTGGACCAAGTCCAGGTGCCTGGGCTCTGGTGTATCTGGCTTACAATCTTATGAAGGCGAGTTATGGCTTTATATACTGACGGCGAGTTTTCTGGTATGAAAACACAGCAACTTGATCCGATGACCCTACAAGCTCCGCCCCTATCAGCCAGGATGACGTCAAGGACAAGACGATTTTGAAGAACAACAATCCGCATCGCAGACTGCTCCTCTGTTAAGTCACCTAAGGCGGAAGTAGTTTCATTTACTACTGCTTCAAGGGTTCTAGTTAATCTACGTATCAGCTTACTATTAGTGACTGTACCTATATAGGGAAAGAAACCTTTATTGAAATCTGTATATTGTTCCCATGCCGTTTCAGTGTAATCGACAATCGGGAGATCTCTCTGTTGTCTATTGTGTACTAAATGGGTATTTCTGTGATAATCAGGAGGGGCTAGGAAAACAGGTGGCAGAAGGAATGCGATGTAACAGGTACCATCCCAATCTAGGGGTAGACGTATATATGCAGTCTGACCACATACGAAGTAGGAATGACGGGAAGCTCTAAATGCAGACTTGCCTTGATCACTGAATTCTATTACAGTGGTGCATTTACTATGGCCCATATGTATTGAACCATTCTTTCTTACACATAATTCACCTTTAACTGGAAATACTGACATAGCGGGCAAAATTGGTGCAGCTTCGGATTCAACATTCAGGATCATGAGGTTAAGTGTAAAATTACCTAATCCATATACTTCATTTTCTAGATCAGTTCCTGTTCTTTTGGGAAGTCCCTCCTTGTTAGGGTAGCAGACTTTAAGTAAAACTAGGTTCAGGTTTCCCCATACCCAATTGTCTTGATAAACTACTGAATTTGAATCTAAGGAATTAATCAAACTAAACCATGCTCCACAGGAGCCATTGTGTGTGAACGGATATGGAAAGAGAGGCAGAACTCCCTTATAATTCTGATAGGGAGGGAGTCGGCCACATATCCAACAATTGGTAGCATTGCTGGTCTGATGAGAATGATGTAACATATTAATGAAAGTGTTGTTGCGCAGCGCAAATCTATAGAACAACTCATGCGGGGGTAATTCGCTAAAAGAATGTTCAGCAGTAACATTGTAAGCACGTTTAGAAATAGGGTAATACATATGAAGCAGTACACTAGTTATGATGATCAGAAAACTTAGAAAAAACAAGATTAATAATGTTACTGTGCAGTGACTACGAAGTGATTTACAATACGCATGCTTTTTAAGCTGCATCTGTCGATTTCTTTCTCTATTCCGGTCTAGAGGATACATGTCAGAGACAAATTCAACCGATTCACCTTGGAGAGGACTTAAACAATCAAATTGTCTGACTTGCTAGACCTTAATTTAAGTTTATAGAGTTCTGTTTCCGATGGTTCAACAAAGGGGAGTTTTGAATCAATTTGTGAAGGAATGCAAGGCTGAGTGTTCACATCGGACGGTAGTCCATAAAATTTCTTGATATGACTCGAGTGTAACCACCCTTTACGACCCTCGATCTTCACGGCTGTCCTTGTTGTTAGCAGAACGAGTTTAGGTGATTTCCACCTAGGCTCCAGTTGGGTCTTCCGGTCGAAATTCCGCACCAGAACCAGATCACCTGGAACCACGTCATGGGGCTTTACCTCTGTGTTATCGGGAAAGGCTGCAGCTACCTGTGAACGACAAGATTGTAGTGCAGACATCAAGGAAGCCAAGTAATCTGTCAGCATATTACAGTCAACATCAGTTATTTTACGGGGTATAGGCGTCCCCCACATATTTGGTGGTCTACCGAAGATCACTTCATACGGGGATAGCCCTGTTCGAGAATGTGCTACCATTCTCATGTAAAAGAGTGCAACTGGTAAGGCTACTACCCAATCAACACCTTTTTCTCTACATATTTTGGACAATCTAATTTTCAGAGTCTGATTATGACGTTCCACAAGACCTGCTGCCTCGGGATGTCGGACACAGTGGAATTTCCATTGGTAACCTAACAAAAGTGAAACGTGTTTCATCAGTTCGGATGAGAACGGCTGGCCGTTGTCTGAGTAGACAACACGTGGTAAACCGTATCGTGGGAAGAATTCTCGAACTAACTGTTTGGCAGTAGTCGGGGCAGTGTAATCTGAAACCGGGTAGGCGTCTGTCCAACGGGAAAGAGCACAGACAATTACGAGAACATTTTTGAATCCTCGACATCGTTCCATCTGGATATAATCCATCTGGAGGACTTCAAAAGGGTGATCAGGAGGTTGAAATCCACCCTGTTCTACGGGAATGCTTTTACCTGGGTTGAACTGACAACATATCATACAGGTACGAACTTTTTGTTTAGCCGCTGCTCGTAAATGTTTGTTGAACCAAATGTGTTGAATGCTGTCTAGCATAGCTTTCTCTCCTAGGTGCGCTGGACTATGTATTGTGTTAATGATAACTTGAACCATGGAATCGGGAAGAAACCATATAGATTTTTCCTTCGTCATCCATCCTTGATCCGTTTGGATCCCTCCTAATTCAGTCCATTTCTTTATTTCCTCTAGTGTAGCATGTGTCTGTATGTCAATTACATCAAGAGCGGGATCCTTGACTGTCATGCAATGTGTTAGTGTCGGAACTATTGTCTTTGTCGTGTCAGTTGGGTGAGTTTGAGCAGTCTGTTTAGCTGTTCTGTCAGCTAGATCATTACCTTGAGAGATGATATCGGTAACTTTCGTATGGGCTTTGCATTTCATAATCGATATTGCAGTGGGTAGATGAATTGCATCTAATAAAGCATGAATGAGGGGTCCGTGCTGGATGTGGGCACCGTGAGAAGTTAAATAACCTCTCTCTCGCCACAGTACGCCGAAGTCATGAACGACTCCGAATGCATAACGTGAATCTGTGTATATGTTGACTTTCTTATTTGTGGCTTGGATACAGGCTTGTGTCAGAGCGATAAGCTCTGCTGCTTGGGCTGACAAAGTGTTTATACAATTTGTTTCGATGACTTCAGTGTCTGTTGTGACTGCATAAGCGGCCACTAACTCTCCTGTACTTGTTCTCATGCATGAACCATCTACATACAACGTCAGGTCTGGATCTGACAATGGGACATCTGTCAAGTCTTGTCTGGGTTTCGTTGTGATAGTAATGACTTGTTGGACTTGGCCCTTCTGGCAGGTTCACCCCTGAACTTTTTGCTTTTTATTGGTGACTTGGTGTGGTGATTTGTTTGGTTCCTGCGCACTTTCCCTGTGTCCCAGGGTAAAGTGCGTGCACACTCTGAGTGCATGTGGTGAGATAGGCCTGCCCTCCCATAGGAATGCATGGGGAATGTATGTGTCCCTAGTAGTTCCTGATGCGTGGGGTGTGCAGGCCCGAGTTTGGTATGTGCGGACTCGTGGGAGTGAATGCTGCGCGATGATGTGTGCGGCGTGCATGTACCTAGTGTGAAAGTGCCACTTCTAGAAGTGGGCACTTCTGTGTGCAGTGTGTCTGTCGCGTGATTGGCTGGTCGTGTCATGTGACGGGCTAGGGATTCCCCAGAGTCAGGATGAGTCACCCAGTGGTGAATGGGGAGGTCAACAGCTAGATGGGTGGGAGGAGTACACCTGGGTCCTGAATAGGACAGGGTTTTCCACACACAATGCTGGCCCCGCCCCCTGCGGTGCGACTGACGACCCTAGCCCTGCCAATGAATAGAGTGAGGGGCTGAGCACATCAAGGGTGCTCCCCAACCAGCTGCGACTGGTTTTCCCCCTCACCCTGAACCCAGAACAAAGGGATTTGGTGTATAAAAAGGGGCTGTGTCCCCTTACAAAATGTTCTTGTTCTGTCTTGAATCTACCAGGGGCGTGCTGCTGCTGGGGCCCAGGGGAAGGCTTGCCTCCCTGGGCCCTGCCCAGCCCCTGGATGTCCTGAATATTGGAGGACTGTACTTCTAGCGCCTGGGGAGCGCTTTATTGCGTGCTCTCTTGCAGGATCCACTTGAGGGGGGGCCTGCTGCTGCTGGGCGCCAGGAGAGACCGCCACTGGGGACTGCCTCCCTGCTGGAGGGCCCTGTGAGCTGGCTCTGGGCCCAGCCTTTGCCCCCTCCTCTCTGAAGGACCTTTTTGTTGCTGAACCCTGCTTGCAGCGCCTGGGAGCGCTTTTTGGACTTCCTAGCGCTGGGCGCGCTGTTTTGCTGGACCTTCCTTTGTTTATAGCGCTGGGAGCGCTGTTTTGCTCTATGGCGCTGTGAGCGCTTGGGATCTGATAGCGGGTGCCCACCCCGCGATCCTGACGGTGTCTGCCAAGTTCGGCGGGTGCCCACCCCGCCGTTGTGCTCGCTGGCGAGGGAGCCTACCCCTCTCATTTGCCAAGGAATTCACCGCCGCGGCCGGGCTTCAGCCGGAAGTCAGGCAGGCCTGGGGGCGGGCCCCGAGACGGAAGCAGGAAGCGGACGGGAGCCTACCCCGCGCTCCTGTGCAGTGAAGATCCAGGCGGGAGCCTACCCCGCGCTGGACCCGAGAGAGGAGAAGTGCGGCCGGAGCTGGTGCGGAGGGGGCGCGAGGCACATTGTCGGTGCCTGCCCCTCCGCGTCGCAAAGAAGCCTCGGCGTCCATCGAGAGAGGAGACGACGCGGGAGTCCCCGGAGAGCAGCCCGGTGAGTACAAAGGGCTGGGGGACTCCGCGCATGTGCTGGGGGTGCGGGGGCAGTGATCGAGCCCCGTGGGGCTCCAAAGGTTGCCACAGTCAGTGTGTCGAGCCCCGTGAGGCTCCAGAAGGGGCATGAGTAGCGAGAGCGCGAGGCGCTCCAACGTGAACACAGCTGGGTGTTCCGAGCGCTCAGAGCGCTCCAACGTGGGCAGTGTGTTTTCTTGAGCCCAGTGAGGCTCCAACGTTACCGGGGCATTTCTGCCGTGTTTTGAGTGGCCCCAGATGGCAGCGGGCCACTCCCACATTAGTTACAGAGCCACAGAGGCTCTAGGGTGCTTTTGTTGTTGTTTAGAGCCCCGAGGCTCCAACGAGGCGGCCACGATTATTCTAGAGCCCAGAGAGGGCTCCAGCATTTGGGGACACCTTCCATTTCGCCGCCAGTGCGCTCCACAGTACTTTGGGGCAAGTTCCTGTTCCATATTGGCACACAATTATTTCAGGAGCCTGTGTGCTCCAGGGGGACATGTTGCTTTAGAGCCTAGGTGGCTCCAACGTGCTGGATATTGTGTCATGGGCCATTTGAGAGCCCAGGCCCCTATTTGCCTTCCACAGCTGCGCAGCACTTAGTGCCAGCTGCAGCGTTTAGGCCCTGTGCTTGTCCCCAGCTGCCCAGCAAGTAGTGGGCAGCTGCTACGTTTAGGTTCTGGCGCAACCTGGACTCTAATATGCTTTTGGGTGCTAGGAAATGTACGGTGTATAGTATGTTTTGCGCACCCTGTGTTGTGTACCTCTAAATGTGGTTAGTTCTGCCTAGAAGGTTGTTTTACCTGCTTAGGTTGATGGTAGGGAGAATGTACTTCCCTGTGCGATGTGCGCCCCTAGTATAGTTATACCTAGGTGGCTAGGTCTAAGGCGTTAGACTTGCGAGAAATGCATAATGTGATTTATGCCCCTGTGATAGATGCAGGATAGGTTTTATACCTGATGCTATTGTGATGACGCTGAGGTCATTATTGCGCCAGTAGAGACTGGTTGTGCTCTACAGTTACTTTGTGTTATGTTCTACATTTACTATTGGTGATTTGTGCTATGTTCTAAGTGCTAATTCCTGACAGTGGTCCATGTGGCCCTGTCCCCTGTATATATAATCCCTTGTAAATTCTGCCCGTGCCTGTTGGCACATTGTAGAGTGTGTGTTTTTATCTAATGTGTTGTGTATAATACAAAGGTTATTTTTATAGAATACCTTGTGTGGAGTTTCCTTTGTGGTGGGCCTTGGGTGTTGTTGCTGGGTGCGCGCGCAAACGCTTTACACATCGCCTCAGGGATAAGCCTGTCTGCTCGTGCCAAGCTACCAAGGGGGTGAGCAGGGGTTATCTTTGGCGTGTAACTTCCTTGCCCTGACTAGAGTGGTGGTTTCTGTCTGGCTTTGGCGCAAGCCTCAGCCAACCAGAAATCGCCATTTCTAACATGACTTCAATACAATCATGTGCTAACGGGTCTGTTCCAATTACTGGCAGGAGTGTAGCAGGATTTAATGTATTACAACGTCTGATTTCTATGTGTGGCTGGAACAATGTCAATTCGTAACCAGTAAGTCTTGCTATAGTCAAGTGTTGTGTTTGCGTTCGGTTCAGAAGAACCTCTACTGCATGTGGTACTTGTACTGTCAATGGATGTCCTAATACTATGGCATCGCTTTGTCTGATTGCTAAAGCTGTTGCTGCCACTGATTTCAGGCACGCAGGAAGAGCCTGAGCTACGGGATCTAATGTACTAGAGAAATAAGCACATGGTTTGTGTGATCCTGCTTGTTCCTGAGTGAGTACTGACAAGGCAGTACCTTCGCGTTCTATAACAAAGAGTGTAAAATGTTTATTATAACATGGTGTTGCTAAAACAGGTGCTTGGCATAAAGCTTTCTTTAGGCTTTCAAATGCTTGTGTATGTTCCTGAGTCCAAGGGAGGACAGTCGATGTGGCTGCCTCCTGTGTTGTCAACTGAATGAGTGATTTTGCTAGAAATGCGTATTGAGGGATCCACTGCCTACAGTATGAAGTGAGGCCTATAAAAGCCCGCACCTCCTTTTGTGTCTTAGGTGTTGGCATGTTAGCAATTAACTGGATGCGATCGGGTGTAAGCTGTCTTCCCTCCTTGGACAGCGAGTGCCCAAGATAAACAACTTGCTGGACACAAAATTGCAGCTTAGAAGGGGACACCTTGTGCCCCTTTTCGGCCAGAAACTGTAAAACCGTCAGTGATGCTTTTTCACATTCAGGTTCGCTTCGAGCGGTGATCAGCAGATCATCGACATATTGAAGCAGAGCAGTGGTAACTGGCATGTGGATACTGTCAAGTTCTCGTTTCAATGCTTGACTATAGATGCTGGGGCTTTCTGTAAATCCTTGAGGTGCGCGTGTGAATTTAAAACTTCGTCCATTTAAACTGAATCCGAACAAATATTGACTTTCCGGATCGATTGGGACGCTAAAGAAGGCGTTCTTGAGATCAATTACAGTAAAGAACGTTGCTTTGGAATCAATGGCTGTCAGTAATGAAGAGATGTCGGGGACCACGGGGTATTGTGGTACAATGCATTTATTTAATTCGCGCAGATCAATAACTAATCGATATACTGGCGACGCTTTTGGATCAGTTCGTTTAAGAATCGGAATTATCGGGGAATTACATACATTGGAGTTGGTTTCCACAACCACTCCTTGGGCAATAAGCTCGTCAATGATTTGCAGTAAAGCCACAACAGCATCTGGTGGTAGCTTGTATTGTCGCATTCGTGGTAGTACCACTCCTGTTTTGAGTGTGACTCGATATGGTGTAATGTTCATGCAACCAACATCAGTGGGGCCTTGTGCCCATAAATGTGTAGGTAAATTCTGCAGTCGGTGATCCGTGTCTCTGGACACATAGTGCCCTTTGAAATCACGTAAAAATAATCTTACTCCTTCCGGAGAACAACATATTATAGCTCCTAGAGCTTTCAATGTTTTTATACCTAACAGATTTTCTGGACATGATTTAGTAAGCAATAGATCTGTAGTTCGTGTCAATGGACCAACTGTGAGTGGAAGGGGTTGTGATACTTCATTAATGATAGGCTTTCCTGAAAATCCAAGGGAAATATTCTGTGAGCCTGAGAGGGGTGCCCCTGGAACTTCACTGCGTCGTATTGTTGTTCTGCTTGCCCCTGTATCAAGTAAAAACTTTCTGTCTTGGCCTAATAGTTCACTATGTACATAAGGTCCCTCTTGATCTACAGGAACCTCAATAAGGGGTAAGCCAACTTCCCTCTCCAGGCTGTTTCATGTGTATCGTTGATAATCGGGGTAATCTGCTTGTGCATACTGGTACATCTGTTGTGTCGTTGTTTGTGTTGCAGCTATAGGCTGTGCCTGTGATGTTGCTACGGTCTGTGATGGAGCTGCCTGTTGCGGAACTGGCATCGATTGTGTTTGCTGAGGGGCTCGTTGTTGGATCTGATCCTGTCTGGGTGGACGTGGTCTCTCCTGCGTTTTACCTGTGGAGATATTATGTTTCAGAACTGCACAATCCTGTATATAATGACCTGGTTGTTTACAATAGTTGCATGTCCCTTTTACAGGACCTACTGAATCATTGGATTGTCTATGACTGTCAGCTGGAACTGACTGGGCAACAAGCATTTTCATTTTCGTGTCATTCATACGTTTTTGTTCATGTTCTTGTTCTTCTCTAATTCTATTGTGGTGATATTGTAACATTTGTAGCATTTGTGACGGGGTGTTACCTTGCCAGGTACTCTCGAATTTCAATACTCTATTCTTAACTTGGGGCAGGGAATTTTCAACTAATTTTGTTACAAACAGATGTGGGTATGACTCGCTACTTGCTTTTATGCCACTATTAATACCAAAACATTTTTCAAATCGGGCATAGAAATCACTAGTATCTTCATATTGTTTTTGTTTACAGGCTGAGATTGCACCCCAATCCTCCTTTTTCGTAGTTAATAAACGTGGCAGTACCTGCACTAGTAATCCTGGTAAGGCTGTAGTCTTTTCCCCAAGCCCTGAACCTGGAGCTCGGGCTTTTTCCTCCGTTTCTAATGCTGTCCAATCTATCTTTTGGTCTCCCACCTCCCAGTCCTTTTCCTTGAGTTTTTCGTAAATACCGACAGGCATTAACACTTTTAATATTTTCATAATGTCAGGATAGGTATACTCTCCCATGAGCAACATGTCTTTTATCTCACGGTGGAAACCTGCTGGGTCCTTGTCATGGTTAGGTACTACTTTCTTCATTTCTAATAATTCAATCTTAGTTATGGGTGTGTATACGAACACGCGTTTAAACTGATTGTCATCACCTTTTATTGGGTGTACTTCGCGTAAGGGATTCTGTCTGTCCATGTAATACGTTATTCTTTCTTTGATGGGGACTGAAACATGTTCTGGGCATACGAAAATAATATACTGGTTTCGAGATTCTAGAATTTCTTTAATTAAATCAGTACCTGAACCTCTCCATCTATTCGTGAGTAATTCTGTCAATATGTCGGGTAGGGGACCAGGATCGGAATGTTGGCCTTTATATAATATAAGGAGGTGTTGAGTCATGTATATACCAGCTAAACGCTGTTCATCCGGGGTAAGGTTCAAAAACGTGTGTGCTAGCGCATCATCACTGTATTTTCCGGGACTGTCAGCCCATAGGACTGCTGACCTGGCTAATTCCTGTTCATCCATAGAATCAAGCATATGATACCCCCTTCGTTCTCGGAGTAATTTATCAGCGGCTTGGAATAAGTGTTCAGGAGACCTTATATTTATTATAGGGGTTTGTAAATTTCTGTTACTTTCTGGGCGTGCCGGACGTATCGGATCATTAAAGCCTCTAGTATTATTATGAGGTCTTCCTCTACCTACATAAGCTATCGTTTCTACTTGTCCTGCGGCTATTTCTGATTCTTGCTCCTCCTCTCCCTCTGATTCAATTCTGTCTACTTCTCGTCTTTCTTTATGTATTCGTTCTACTTCCTTACGGATTTTTCGATACATGGCGATTATACACGCCTGTCTATCATGTTTCTCGTCTGATATATTCTGACCCCATTTGGCAAGTTTCTGCATAGTATCATGATCTGCCTCAGGCCTGTCTTGGTTCCTGATCACGCAGTTTATGAAAAAACGTAGTAGTTGTCTTTGTACATCCACTTTCTGGTATTCCATAGCTTCGTTAATACTTTCTGGGCCTCGCCCTGTTTGGACAAAGTGATATATATTGTCTAGGTGTTCAACCATTCCTGGTATCGTCATTAAATATAATGTAGCTCGTCGTATACGTAGTGATGACAGTAGCAGTCTGTCCTGCTTACCTGGCACTGGATCATATCTACAATCTACAAGATGCTCTTTAAACATGTCGGAAGTTGCTAGCTGGGGTGTACGTTGGAGTGCTAAATCTCTAAGGGTCTGTTTATTTCGCGGCGGTGTGGCAAACATGTCTGTCGTACCTCCTGTAGCACCACCTGAGGTGCTGGGCAAGAAAGGATTTGTTGGACGTAAAATAGAAATTGTAGATGCGGGAAAAGCGGTGGAAACGGACGGACCTGTGGGAATGGTCGTAGGAGTTTGTTGTTGCAGGGATACAGGCGAATGATCTTGGCGTTGAACACCATCATGCGGGGTGTGTGGTGTGGCATTAGCATACTCGGGAGCTACGTCATCTAAATAGGAGGAAAGGAAAACATCTTTTGCGGTCTTGGGATGTGCTTTTAACGGGAGCAACGGAGGTGGCAAGTCTTTCGGTATTTCCGGGGTAGCCTTAGGTAACCCTTCGGCCAGAAGAGGATACATACCATTCATAAGGGTATTTCTTTGTCTGTCTACTTGTTCTGATTTTACTCGGGTACCTTCCTCAATTAATATATTTTCTCGGGCTTTATTTGAATTCTCCTTACTTTTCTCTTCCTGTCTGAGTGCTTTTTCTGTACGTCTATATGATTCTTTTCGCCATAATTCAATGGCATCTTTCTGTGACTGTCTGGCTTTCTTTTTCCATAATTCTTCTTCTACTCTCATGATGCAATCTGCATCCCAGGTCCCAGCTGCGGGCCACCTCTGACTTTCTGGTAAATCCTTGGTGTAGTCCACCCATAAATCAAGAAATAATACGGCCTCTAGGCCATGCTTATGATACATAAAGTACCCTGGGGTGTCCCTAGGTGGAATGGGAACAGCTTCTTCGAGTACCCCTTTTCTAGTTTTGATCTGTCTTAATTTCGAAAAGAGCGGCATTTTTAGATCTGGTTACTTAATTTTGAACACACTTAATACAATAACCACAATAATGAACAGTCATTCACACCACAATATGTAGAACGTATTAAAACATTTAACATTTAACATTTTAACGAATAATGATAACTAATAAGAAACTGGTTACTGACATAATACTGAACACTAGATGATACTGGATTATGTATAAGACATACTAGATATACTGCTAAACAGTACAGATACACTGCTGAAACAGTGCAGACCGGATTTGTGTACCCAAACCCGTCTTGACCGGCACAAACTATGTGCACGTCTAAATGCCTCCCCGGCAATGGTACTCACCGGGTAGCACGGAACGGAAGGCCTCGGAACGGAACTGGACTGGATCGGACTGGACTCTACTCGACTCGGAACTTCGGAACCTGGCGGGCTTCTGAATACCTCGGATCTTGCTCTCTCAGCTAGGCTCTGGTCGGGATACTTCGCACTTCTCACCGCCTCGTCTGGGTGTTGATCGCAGCCCCAGTCACCCCCACTTGGCCGGAGGGAGATACAGGAAATCCTGCGGGTACGCGTAGTTGTCCGTTCAGCTGTGGCAGGAGACCGGGCCTGCAACGCACCGCCGGCGCGTGTGATGAGAAAGTGTCCCTGTTCGGGCGCCAATTATGTGGTAAATATTTTAATTACCGATACTATTTTTGATGCAGTAAAATCTAGTAAGAATAACTCAGTAAAATAAGAGGCGGAATCCGTGGTATTAGAGGTTCTAAAGGGCTTTATTCCTCTACAAAGGAATTACAGTTCGAACTGCAGGCATCGTATTCCATCACCACGGGGGTTCAGGAAGGGAAGGCAATACATTATTGACAGGTAATCATTTTTATAAGAAGTCCATTACAGTGAAAACAGATGCAGGAGGCGTAACAGTTGATAAGATAGATAAAAATATGCATACGTAACCAAAAAAGGCGGACATATAGGCGTAACTTAGAAAACGTCATTTATACATGATGTCACAAGTGGGTGGATCCATAAGAGAATCCTGTAATGTCAGCAGAAATACTTGACAGAGATGCGCGCGCAGCCGCATGACGTGTGATTGACGTGCAACTAGAGGGTGAAGGGGACTTGACATTTAGCTCTACATGTGGAGACAGAAGTCTGGGGGGTCAAGTCAACCTAATCCCAAATCATATCTAATATCCTATGTTTAAAGAACTGTGTTATCCAAAAGGAAAGGTCTCTCGGATGAAATCTATTCTATACTGACTGAGAGTGCGTGTACAAGCGTCTAAGTGTCTACGTGAGATGCGAGGGGGCAGAAATCTTTCATGGTAACAGAGCTATGAATTACTCGTATGAGGACAGAGAAACCGGGCCCCTTGCTCGGTAGCTGAAAGAATGTTTACCTAAACTACTAGACAGGAATGTATTGGATGAGGAGCGGAGCAGATAATCTTGCAGGTGAAATACAGATTTTGGCAGGCGAACAGGCCGAGTCAGGCACCGTTAGACGCGCAGGGAGTAGGACAAAGTTCATGAATACAGATGCGAGCTCAGACTGGAGCTTTCAGAGGTAGAAGGCAGGAAAAGGCTTGATGGTAGAATTCAGGGCCTACTCGCCTGAACTGCAAAATGGAGTAAATGAGCCATATAAAGTCGGTGGCCTTTCATACTTAGGAATAGAATATCCGGCCCATTCATGGCGGATCTAAAAGAGGACATGTTGACGATGGACGCACATGTGTTTGCGTCTTCATAACTGGAACTGGAGGGAACATACATGTACTTGTAACATATACATGGAGCCGTTGGGGTCTAAGATAGGGGACATAACTGATCACGAAATTCATATTTCCTCAAATTCAATACCAATGCAATAGAAGCAGGGGCCAGGTGGGGTGCCTTACACACTGGGACACTGTGAATTCTATACCGATGCAATAGAAGCACTGGCCAGGTGGGGTGTCTTAAATCTTGGAGCAGTGTGGATTCTATAGCAAAGCATTAGAAGCACTGTCCAGGTGGGGTGCCTTACACACTGGGGCACTCTGAATTCTATACCGATGCAATAGAAGCACTGGCCAGGTGGGGTGCCTAAAATCTTGGAGCAGTGTGGATTCTATAGCAAAGCATTAGAAGCACTGGCCAGGTGGGGTGCCTTACACACTGGGGCACTGTGTATTCTATACCGATGCAATAGAAGCACTGGCCAGGTGGGGGTGCCTTACATACAGAGGCACTGGGAATTCTATACCAATTTAAAAGAAGCACTGGCCAGGTTGGATGCCTTACACACTGGGGCACTGTGAATTCTATACCAATGCAATAGAAGCACTGGACAGGTGGGGTTGCCTTACATACAGGGGCACTGTGAATTCTATACCAATGCAATATAAGCACTGGCCAGGTGGGGTGCCTTACACACTGGGGCACTGTGAATTCTATACCAATGCAATAGAAGCACAGGCCAGGTGGGGTGCCTTACACACTGGGGCACTGTGAATTATATACCGATGCAATAGAAGCACTGGCCAGGTGGGGGTGACTTACACACTGTGGCACTGTGAATTCTATACCGATGCAATAGAAGCACTGGCCAGGTGGGGTGCCTTACACACTGGGGAACTGTGAATTCTATACCGATGCAATAGAAGCACTGGCCAGGTGGGGTGCCTTAAATCTTGGAGCAGTGTGGATTCTATAGCAAAGCAATAGAAGCATTGGCCAGGTGGGAGTGCCTTAAACACTGGGGCACTGTGAATTCTATACCAATGCAATAGAATCACTGGCCAGGTGGGGTGCCTTACACACTGGGGCACTGTGAATTCTATACCAATGCAATAGAAGCAATGGCCAGGTGGGAGTGCCTTACACACTGGGGCACTGTGAATTCTATACCGATGCAATAGAAGCACTGGCCATGTGGGGTGCCTTATATCCTGGAGCAGTGTGGATTCTATACCAATGCAATAGAAGCAAAGGCTAGGTGGGGTGCCTTACACACTGGGGCACTGTGAATTCTATAACGATGCAATAGAAACACTGGCCAGGTGGGGTGTCTTACACACTGGAGCACTGTGAATGCTATACCAATGCAATAGAAGCACTGGCCAGGTGGGGGTGCCTTATACACTGGGGAACTTTGAATTCTATACCAATGTAATAGAAGCACTGGCCAGGTGGGGGTGCCTTAAATACAGGGGCACTGGAAATTCTATACCAATTTAATAGAAGCACTGGCCAGGTGGGGGTGCCTTACATACAGGGGCACTTGGAGTTCTATACCAATTTAATATAAGTACTGGCCTGGCGGGGGTGCCTTACATACAGGGGCACTGTGAATTCTATACCGATGCAATAGAAGTTATGGCCAGGTGGGGTGCCTTGCACACTGTGGAACTGTGAATTCTATACCAATGCTATAGAAGCACTGGCCAATTGGGGGTGCGTCACATAGCGGGGCACTGTGAATTCTATACCAATGCAATAGAAGCACGGGCCAGGTGGGGGTGCCTTACATACAGGGGCACTTGGAATTCTCTACCAATTTAATAGAAGCACTGGCCAGGTGGGATTGCCTTACACACTGGGCAGTTTGAATCCTACACCAATCCAATAGAAGCACTGGACAGGTGGGGGTGCCTTACATACAGGGGCACTGTGAATTCTGTACCAATGCAATATAAGCACTGGCCAGCTGGGGGTGCCTTACACACTGGGGCACTGTGAATTCTAGACCAATGCAATAGAAGCACTGGTCAGGTGGGGTGCCTTACACACTGGGGCACTGTGAATTCTATACAGATGCAAGAGAAGCACTGGCCAGGTGTGGTGCCTTATATACAGGAGCACTGTGAATTCTATACCAATGCAATATAAGCACTGGCCAGGTGGGGTGCCTTACACACTGGGGCACTGTGAATTCAATACCAATGCAATAGAAGAACTGGCCAGGTGGGGTGCCTTACACACTGGGGCACCGTGAATTCTATACCGATGCAATAGAAGCACTGGCAAGGTGGGGTGCCTTACACACTGGGGCACTGTGAATTCTATACCGATGCAATAGAAGCACTGGCCAGGTGGGGTGCCTTAAATCTTGGAGCAGTGTGGACTCTATAGCAAAGCAATAGAAGCACTGGCCAGGTGGGAGTGCCTTACACACTGGGCCACTGTGAATTCTATACCGATGCAATAGAAGTACTGGCCAGGTGGGGTGCCTTACACACTGGGGCACTGTGAATTCTATACCGATGCAATAGAAGCACTGGCCAGGTGGGGTGCCTTAAATCTTGGAGCAGTGTGGATTCTATAGCAAAGCATTATAGGCACTGGCCTGGTGGGGTGACTTACACACTGGGGCACTGTGAATTCTATACCGATGCAATAGAAACACTGGTCAGGTGGGGTGCCTTAAATGTTGGGGCAGTGTGGATTCTATAGCAAAGCATTAGAAGCACTGGCCAGGTGGAGTGCCTTACACACTGGGGCACTGTGAATTCTATACCGATGCAATAGAAGCACTGGCCAGGTGGGGGTGCCTTACATACAGAGGCACTGGGAATTCTATACCAATTTAATAGAAGCACTGGCCAGGTGGGGTGCCTTACACACTGGGGCACTGTGAATTCTATACCAATGCAATAGAAGCACTGGACAGGTGGGGTGCCTTACACACTGAGGCACTGTGAATTATATACCGATGCAATAGAAGCACTGGCCAGGTGGGGTGCCTTACAGACTGGGGCACTGTGAATTCTATAACGATGCCATAGAAACACTGGCCAGGTGGGGTGCCTTACACACTGGAGCACTGTGAATGCTATACTGATGCAATAGAAGCACTGGCCAGGTGGGGGTGCCTTATACTCTGGGGAACTGTGAATTCTATACCAATGTAATAGAAGCACTGGCCAGGTGGTGGTGCCTTACATACAGGGGCACTGGAAATTCTATACCAATGTAATAGAAGCACTGGCCTGGTGGGGGTGCCTTACATAAAGGGGCACTGTGAATTCTATAGCGATGCAATAGAAGCACTGGCCAGGTGGGGTGCCTTGCACACTGGGGAACTGTGAATTCTTTACCAATGCAATAGAAGCACTGGCCAGGTGGGAGTGCCCTACACACTGGGGCACTGTGAATTCTATACCAATGCAATAGAAGCACTGGACAGGTGGGGGTGCCTTACATACAGGGGCACTGTGAATCCAATACCAATGCAATAGAAGCACTGGCCAGGTGGGGTGCCTTACACACTGGGGCACTGTGAATTCTGTACCAATGCAATATAAGCACTGGCCAGGTGGGGGTGCCTCACATAGCGGGGCACTGTGAATTCTATACCAATGCAATAGAAGCACTGGCCAGGTGGGGGTGCCTTACACACTGGGGCACTGTGAATCCTACACCAATGCAATAGAAGCACTGGCCAGGTGGGAGTGCCCTACACACTGGGGCGCTGTGAATTCTATACCAATGCAATAGAAGCACTGGACAGGTGGGGGTGCCTTACATACAGGGGCACTGTGAATTCTGTACCAATGCAATATAAGCACTGGCCAGGTGCGGTGCCTTACACACTGGGGCACTGTGGATTCAATACCAATGCAATAGAAGCACTGGCCAGGTGGAGTGCCTTGCACAATGGGCACCGTGAATTCTATGCCGATGCAATAGAAGCACTGGCAAGGTGGGGTGCCTTTTACACTGGGGCACTATGAATTATATACCGATGCAATGGAACAACTGGCCAGGTGGGGTACCTTAAATCTTGGAGCAGTGTTGATTCTATAGTTAAGCAATAGAAGCACTGGCCAGGTGGGGTGCCTTACACACTGGGGCACTGTGAATTCTATACCGATGCAATAGAAGCACTGGCCAGGTGGGGTGCCTTATATCCTGGAGCAGTGTGGATTCTATACCAATGCATAGAAGCACAGGCTAGGTGGGGTGCCTTACACACTGGGGCACTGTGAATTATATACCGATGCAATATATGCACTGGCAAGGTGGGGTGCCTTACACACTGGGACACTGTGAATTCTATACCGATGCAATAGAAGCACTGGCCAGGTGGGGTGCCTTAAATCTTGGAGCAGTGTGGATTCTATAGCAAAGAATTAGAAGCACTGGCCAGGTGGGGTGCCTTACACACTGGGGCACTGTGAATTCTATACGGATGCAATAGAGGCACTGGCCATGTGGGGTGCCTAAAATCTTGGAGCAGTGTGGATTCTATAGCAAAGCATTAGAAGCACTGGCCAGGTGGGGTGCCTTACACACTGGGGCACTGTGAATTCAATACCAATGCAATAGAAGCACTGGCCAGGTGGGGTGCCTTACACACTGGGGCACCGTGAATTCTGTACCGATGCAATAGAAGCACTGGCAAGGTGGGCTGCCTTACACACTGGGACACTGTGAATTCTACACCGATGCAATAGAAGCACTGGCCAGGTGGGGTGCCTTAAATCTTGGAGCAGTGTGGATTCTATAGCAAAGCATTAGAAGCACTGGCCAGGTGGCGTGCCTTACACACTGGGGCACTGTGAATTCTATACGGATGCAATAGAGGCACTGGCCAGGTGGGGTGCCTAAAATCTTGGAGCAGTGTGGATTCTATAGCAAAGCATTAGAAGCACTGGCCAGGTGGGGTGTATTACACACTGGGGCACTGTGAATTCTATACTGATGCAATAGAAACACTGGCCAGGTGGGGGTGCGTTACATACAGAGGCACTGGGAATTCTATACCAATTTAATAGAAGCAGTGGCCAGGTGGGGTGCCTTACACACTGGGGTACTGTGAATTCTATACCAATGCAATAGAAGCACTGGACAGGTGGGGGTGCCTTACATACAGGGGCACTGTGAATTCTATACCAATGCAATATAACCACTGGCCAGGTGGGGTGCCTTACACACTGGGGCACTGTGAATTCTATACCAATGCAATAGAAGCACTGGCCAGGTGGGGTGCCTTAAATCTTGGAGCAGTGTGGATTCTATAGCAAAGCAATAGAAGCACTGGCCAGGTGGGAGTGCCTTACACACTGGGGCACTGTGAATTCTATACCGATGCAATAGAAGCACTGGCCAGGTGGGGTGCCTTACACACTGGGGAACTGTGAATTCTATACCGATGCAATAGAAGCACTGGCCAGGTGGGGTGCCTTAAATCTTGGAGCAGTGTGGATTCTATAGCAAAGCAATAGAAGCACTGGCCAGGTGGGAGTGCCTTACACACTGGGGCACTGTGAATTCTATAACAATGCCATAGAAACACTGGCCAGGTGGGGTGCCTTACACACTGGAGCACTGTGAATGCTATACCGATGCAATAGAAGCACTGGCCAGGTGGGGGTGCCTTATACACTGGGGAACTGTGAATTCTATACCAATGTAATAGAAGCACTGGCCAGGTGGGGGTGCCTTACATAAAGGGGCACTGTGAATTCTATACCGATGCAATAGAAGTACTGGCCAGGTGGGGTGACTTGCACACTGGGGAACTGTAAATTCTTTACCAATGCAATAGAAGCACTGGCCAAGTGGGGGTGCCTCACATAGCGGGGCACTGTGAATTCTATACCAATGCAATAGAAGCACTGGCCAGGTGGGGGTGCCTTACGCACTGGGGCACTGTGAATCCTACACCAATGCAATAGAAGCACTGGCCATGTGGGAGTGCCCTACACACTGGGGCGCTGTGAATTCTATACCAATGCAATAGAAGCACTGGACAGGTGGGGGTGCCATACATACAGGGGCACTGTGAATTCAATACCAATGCAATAGAAGCACTGGCCAGGTGGGGTGCCTTACACACTGGGGCACTGTGAATTCTGTACCAATGCAATATAAGCACTGGCCAGGTGGGGTGCCTTACACACTGGGGCACTGTGAATTCTATACCAATGCAATAGAAGCACAGGCCAGGTGGGGTGCCTTACACACTGAGTCACTGTGAATTCAATACCAATGCAATAGAAGCACTGACCAGGTGGGGTGCCTTACACACTGGGGCACCGTGAATTCTATGCCGATGCAATAGAAGCACTGGCAAGGTGGGGTGCCTTACACACTGGGGCACTGTGAATTCTATACCGATGCAATGGAAGCACTGGCCAGGTGGGGTGCCTTAAATCTTGGAGCAGTGTGGATTCTATAGCAAAGCAATAGAAGCACTGGCCAGGTGGGGTGCCTTACACACTGGGGCACTGTGAATTCTATACCAATGCAATATATGCAATGGCCAGGTGGGCTGCCTTACACACTGGGGCACTGTGAATTCAATACCAATGCAATAAAAGCAGGGGCCAGGTGGGGTGCCTTACACACTGGGACACTGTGAATTCTATACCGATGCAATAGAAGCACTGGCCAGGTGGGGTGTCTTAAATCTTGGAGCAGTGTGGATTCTATAGCAAAGCATTAGAAGCACTGGCCAGGTGGGGTGCCTTACACACTGGGGCACTCTGAATTCTATACTGATGCAATAGAAGCACTGGCCAGGTGGGGTGCCTAAAATCTTGGAGCAGTGTGGATTCTATAGCAAAGCATTAGAAGCACTGGCCAGGTGGGGTGCCTTACACACTGGGGCACTGTGAATTCTATACCGATGCAATAGAAGCACTGGCCAGGTGGGGGTGCCTTACATACAGAAGACTGGGAATTCTATACCAATTTAAAAGAAGCACTGGCCAGGTTGGATGCCTTACACACTGGGGCACTGTGAATTCTATACCAATGCAATAGAAGCACTGGACAGGTGGGGTTGCCTTACATACAGGGGCACTGTGAATTCTATACCAATGCAATATAAGCACTGGCCAGGTGGGGTGCCTTACACACTGGGGCACTGTGAATTCTATACCAATGCAATAGAAGCACAGGCCAGGTGGGGTGCCTTACACACTGGGGCACTGTGAATTATATACCGATGCAATAGAAGCACTGGCCAGGTGGGGGTGACTTACACACTGTGGCACTGTGAATTCTATACCGATGCAATAGAAGAACTGGCCAGGTGGGGTGCCTTACACACTGGCGAACTGTGAATTCTATACCGATGCAATAGAAGCACTGGCCAGGTGGGGTGCCTTAAATCTTGGAGCAGTGTGGATTCTATAGCAAAGCAATAGAAGCACTGGCCAGGTGGGAGTGCCTTAAACACTGGGGCACTGTGAATTCTATACCAATGCAATAGAATCACTGGCCAGGTGGGGTGCCTTACACACTGGGGCACTTTGAATTCTATACCAATGCAATAGAAGCACTGGCCAGGTGGGAGTGCCTTACACACTGGAGCACTGTGAATTCTATTCCGATGCAATAGAAGCACTGGCCAGGTGGGGTGCCTTATATCCTGGAGCAGTGTGGATTCTATACCAATGCAATAGAAGCAAAGGCTAGGTGGGGTGCCTTACACACTGGGGCACTGTGAATTCTATAACGATGCAATAGAAACACAGGCCAGGTGGGGTGTCTTACACACTGGAGCACTGTGAATGCTATACCGATGCAATAGAAGCACTGGCCAGGTGGGGGTGCCTTATACACTGGGGAACTTTGAATTCTATACCAATGTAATAGAAGCACTGGCCAGGTGGGGGTGCCTTAAATACAGCGGCACTGGAAATTCTATACCAATTTAATAGAAGCACTGGCCAGGTGGGGGTGCCTTACAGACAGGGGCACTGGGAATTCTATACCAATTTAATATAAGTACTGGCCTGGTGGGGGTGCCTTACATAAAGGGGCACTGTGAATTCTATACCGATGCAATAGAAGTTATGGCCAGGTGGGGTGCCTTGCACACTGTGGAACTGTGAATTCTATACCAATGCTATAGAAGCACCGGCCAATTGGGGGTGCCTCACATAGCGGGGCACTGTGAATTCTATACCAATGCAATAGAAGCACGGGCCAGGTGGGGGTGCCTTACATACAGGGGCACTTGGAATTCTCTACCAATTTAATAGAAGCACTGGCCAGGTGGGATTGCCTTACACACTGGGGCAGTTTGAATCCTACACCAATGCAATAGAAGCACTGGACAGGTGGGGGTGCCTTACATACAGGGGCACTGTGAATTCTGTACCAATGCAATATAAGCACTGGCCAGCTGGGGGTGCCTTACACACTGGGGCACTGTGAATTCTAGACCAATGCAATAGAAGCACTGGCCAGGTGGGGTGCCTTACACACTGGGGCACTGTGAATTCTATACCGATGCAAGAGAAGCACTGGCCAGGTGTGGTGCCTTATATACAGGGGCACTGTGAATTCTATACCAATGCAATATAAGCACTGGCCAGGTGGGGTGCCTTACACACTGGGGCACTGTGAATTCAATACCAATGCAATAGAAGAACTGGCCAGGTGGGGTGCCTTACACACTGGGGCACCGTGAATTCTATACCGATGCAATAGAAGCACTGGCAAGGTGGGGTGCCTTACACACTGGGGCACTGTGAATTCTATACCGATGCAATAGAAGCACTGGCCAGGTGGGGTGCCTTAAATCTTGGAGCAGTGTGGATTCCATAGCAAAGCAATAGAAGCACTGGCCAGGTGGGAGTGCCTTACACACTGGGGCACTGTGAATTCTATACCGATGCAATAGAAGTACTGGCCAGGTGGGGTGCCTTACACACTGGGGCACTGTGAATTCTATACCGATGCAATAAAAGCACTGGCCAGGTGGGGTGCCTTAAATCTTGGAGCAGTTTGGATTCTATAGCAAAGCATTATAAGCACTGGCCTGGTGGGGTGCCTTACACACTGGGGCACTGTGAATTCTATACCGATGCAATAGAAACACTGGCCAGGTGGGGTGCCTTAAATGTTGGGGCAGTGTGGATTCTATAGCAAAGCATTAGAAGCACTGGCCAGGTGGGGTGCCTTACACACTGGGGCACTGTGAATTCTATACCGATGCAATAGAAGCACTGGCCAGGTGGGGGTGCCTTACATACAGAGGCACTGGGAATTCTATACCAATTTAATAGAAGCACTGGCCAGGTGGGGTGCCTTACACACTGGGGCACTGTGAATTCTATACCAATGCAATAGAAGCACTGGACAGGTGGGGGTGCCTTACATACAGGGGCACTGTGAATTCTATACCAATGCAATATAAGCACTGGCCAGGTGGGGTGCCTTACACACTGGGGCACTGTGAATTCTATACCAATGCAATATAAGCACTGGCCAAGTGGGGTGCCTTACACACTGAGGCACTGTGAATTGTATACCGATGCAATAGAAGCACTGGCCAGGTGGGGTGCCTTACACACTGGGGCACTGTGAATTCTATAACGATGCCATAGAAACACTGGCCAGGTGGGGTGCCTTACACACTGGAGCACTGTGAATGCTATACCGATGCAATAGAAGCACTAGCCAGGTGGGGGTGCCTTATACACTGGGGAACTGTGAATTCTATACCAATGTAATAGAAGCACTGGCCAGGTGGTGGTGCCTTACATACAGGGGCACTGGAAATTCTATACCAATGTAATAGAAGCACTGGCCTGGTGGGGGTGCCTTACATAAAGGGGCACTGTGAATTCTATACCGATGCAATAGAAGCACTGGCCAGGTGGGGTGCCTTGCACACTGGGGAACTGTGAATTCTTTACCAATGCAATAGAAGCACTGGCCAAGTGGGGGTGCCTCACATAGCGGGGCACTGTAAATTCTATACCAATGCAATAGAAGCACTGGCCAGGTGGGGGTGCCTTACACACTGGGGCACTGTGAATCCTACACCAATGCAATAGCAGCACTGGCCAGGTGGGAGTGCCCTACACACTGGGGCGCTGTGAATTCTATACCAATGCAATAGAAGCACTGGACAGGTGGGGGTGCCTTACATACATGGGCACTGTGAATCCAATACCAATGCAATAGAAGCACTGGCCAGGTGGGGTGCCTTACACACTGGGGCACTGTGGATTCAATACCAATGCAATAGAAGCACTGGCCAGGTGGATTGCCTTACACACTGGGGCACCGTGAATTCTATGCCGATGCAATAGAAGCACTGGCAAGGTGGGGTGCCTTTCACACTGGGGCACTGTGAATTATATACCGATGCAATGGAACAACTGGCCAGGTGGGGTACCTTAAATCTTGGAGCAGTGTTGATTCTATAGTTAAGCAATAGAAGCACTGGCCAGGTGGGGTGCCTTACACACTGGGGCACTGTGAATTCTATACCGATGCAATAGAAGCACTGGCCAGGTGGGGTGCCTTATATCCTGGAGCAGTGTGGATTCTATACCAATGCATAGAAGCACAGGCTAGGTGGGGTGCCTTACACACTGGGGCACTGTGAATTCTATACGATGCATTAGAAACTCTGGCCAGGTGGGGTGCCTTACACACTGGAGCACTGTGAATGCTATACCGATGCAATAGAAGCACTGGCCAGGTGGGGGTGCCTTATACACTGGGGAGCTGTGAATTCTATACCAATACAATAGAACCACTGGCCAGGTGGGGGTGCTCAGAATTTTACTGAAGCTACTGCCCTATTTGCGTTGTGTTACATGTTCAGGGATTATGGATCCTGGCATGAGATTAGTTCATTAATGCATTACAAACGAGGGCAAGTTGGATAAGGGATACTACCTGACATACTTTAAGAATCAGGCCATTAAAAATGAGCTTTCTGTACTTTGCCTTTGTGGACCCTGACCTGGTTTAGTGGCTCTATATACTGGGGCATAGAGATACTGGCCTACAGATAGTCCAGAATAGATTTTCCCATACCATGGCATTGCTAATACCAGCCAGTGGATGGTGCTTTACATACTGAGGAGCCGTGGATCTTGGCCTGGAGAAGCGTGCTTTACATACTAGTGCTAAGGATACTGGCTGAAGGATGTCAGGGATTGTGGATACTGGCCCAGCTATGGTGCTGACCTCACTGGGGAAATACTGGTCTGGCTGAGATGGTTTGCATGTGGTGACTTTGTGTCAACTGGACTGGCTACACTGCTTTATCGCAACAGACAACTTAAAAGCTTACGCCTTGTGACACAGTGAAGTAGTAGTGCTTTACATACAGGAGCAGTGGAGGTTGACCATTATCTATTCAAAACTAACAGCAAAATACATTACTGAATGACAAGACATGTAATACCTTATACAGGTTTGCCTTGAAGGAGGAGTGGCTGTGAAAAGAATGTCCAGGGCTAGGCTGTGTTCCCAGTGCATAGGGCAAGTGTTTCACCAACACTTCTCTTGAAGCTGCCTCTAGAAGAACATACGTTTATCTGGAGGTTCAGAATAACATGTGTGTTTGCTGCAGGCTCCTCAGAATAACATATGGGTTTTGTGTAGGCTCCTCAGATAAACGTGTGTGTTTGGTCCAGGCTCCTCAGAATCACATATGGGTTTCGTGTAGGCTCGTCAGAATAACATATGTGTTTGGTGCAGGCTCCTCGGAATAACATATGGGTTTTGTGCAGGCTCCTCAGAACAACGTGTGTGTTTGTGCAGGCTCCTCAGAAAAACATGTGAGTTTGGTGCAGGCTCCTAAAACAGACCCCCCAGGATATAGCAGCATGGATTCACAAATTTAGCAGCACAAATATGGAAATTTAGCGGCACAAATATGGAAATTTAGCGGCATTTTTGCGGCACTTTATTTTACTCATAATCATTCATTTTCAGCCTTAAATCAATGGAAACTCTTTTAGCAGAGTATTCCACTTTGAATAGGGAACCTGGAATATGGAACAGAGGAAGCAGCCCACAGGTGAAGGCTGTTATCCTTTGGAAATGCAATTCTCCATTTGCTTTAGTATAGGTTGGTAGCATTTATCACACCTTTTGACACATTGCGGGACCGGTGTTTGGCACATCCTTAACCCTTTTCTCGCCTGAAAGTCTGAGGGCGGCTGGACACCGTTTTCGTAGACTGGCCATGGCCCGTTGAGCAGGTCTGAGAAGGCCCACTGTGAGAAAAATAACTGACTTTAATTGTACGCAAAACTTTTGAAATCCTACCACTGCCCATTTATTTTAAAGCTCGAAATGATTCTGGTTTCTTCTTCCCACATCCTAAAGCTCACTTCCTGATTTGCAGAAGGGAAGAATATTTGTAAAAAATCCTCTCACGTTTGCCTCAATTTGTAACACGCTAATATACAGAATTTAGCACACAATCCCTGGTAACCCCTAGTTTTAAATATGTCATTCATTTCATTTTGATTTCAGGGCGCGGCCATTTTAGGTTGAAAGACTTTCTTCCTGATGTGTGTGTATGAAGCTAGAGATTGGATTAAAAATGAGAGCGGGCTTTATTGTAGCAGAGGAGGTGTGAGGCCCACTGAAATCTGTGAGAGGCTTGGAATGCCGTGTGCAGTCAGTGCACTGAGGACATGGTGCACACATTTGTTCATGAGGGAGTAAGCCAGCCGGCCACTGCACGGGGGACATCGCTCTACAGTAGACTTCCAGACGCCACAAGAGTGAGCAGTGAAAGGAATTGGAACGCTCGTGGCTCATTCCATACCAGGAGTACGGGTGTCTTTGGTAGGGTGATCTACCTCCACGCCATAACTCCCTTCCATGCCACAACAATGGTTACGAGGAGCTGAATGCACATGTGAATCTATGAAAGGTACCAATACTGGATAACTGAACTTATAGGTAATTAACTTGTTTACTTATCCAGTATTGGATCTTTCATAGATTCACATGCTTTAATCATCCCCGTCCTCGAGGTGGGATGAGATCTCCACCTCAACGGCGGGTATGATAGAAGCATGGGACTTTATGAAAGAAGCAAACACAAAGAGATGATGGACTGAGCGTTGAAACTTTTCACTCACCCCCAGTCACCAATCTGGCTTGAATCCATCATCGTTCTTTAGCTCACTTCACCCCCCAGTTCAGACACAGCGATATGCAAATCATTCTTGACCCGTTTGCTTTGTTCGCCCTAAGTTGGGAGGGTATGCCCAGACGTGGGTCCCTTTCTCACTTTGAACTTGGAACTTATGATCTGCAGGTAACACGAGGATTTCTGCATCAAAAAGAAGTGACACTTTGATCTATCCACGTAAGATGCAAACAGTTGTCCTGCATGTCACATGCTGTGGTTTGCAGCTGACGCACTAACTCTCTGCTCTGTTTGATGATGAGTCAAACCTGTGACTAAACCGCACACAATTCTATTCCATTCAAAAACTGTTTTTCTGCACAGTTGAAAACAGCCGTAAAAGTACAATACTGTATATCATCACCAAATATAAAACATCAAATGCACTGGTAAGAATGAAACGTGATTAAAAAACAGGGGGCAGATTTATGATAACTGGCGCATCCCTGCATATCAGCAGGGATGCGCCGGTTATTATGCGCCACAGCTGCGCCACCATGGATGCGTCGCATTTATAATGCGGCACACCATGGGGCAAAAACGGCACAGATGCGTGACGCATCTGTGCCGTAAAAGTGGCGCATTGCTGGAGTTGCGTCGCAAGCGCGACGCAGCTCCAGCAATGTTCTGGGGGGCCCTATCTGTACAATGCTGCGTCAATCCTTACGCCTGCTTCAAGCAGGCGCAGGGTTTTGACGCAGCATGGGCCTAAAAGTGACTGAGTGAAATCTTGTAGATTTCACTCAGCCACTTTTAGGAGGCGTTCCTGCGCCGGAACGCCCCCACCTGCCCTGGAACGCCTACATGTGGCGCAGGGCTTTAGAACGTGACGCATCTCCCAGATGCGTCACGTTGTAAATACCCCGCACCATGGCGCAGGATTTGCGCCGCTGCTGCGTCACAAAAGTGATGCAACGGCAGCACAAAAGTGGCGCAAGTGCAACATAAATCTGCCCCCAGCAGTGTCTTCCCTTGTATTAACGTCTAGCATACAATACTTTTCCTGAGTTGTATTACCCCCTTATAAAAAGAGTAACATTTAAACATACAGAGGGGTCTTAAAGTCAAACAGATAGCATAGTGCAATGTTGTGGTCTCTGTCCAAAAAGAGTTCGTTTAAGATAATATCTTCTTAGATTCTTATAAAATATCACAAAATAATAAAAAGTGCTGGTGTGCTTTGCTTGGACCGACCTTCGCTGGGACACAGGATCATATCCGGTGGTCGTACCTTCGTATCAGAAAAGGCAACGAGGTGATGTACTGTGCCCAAGCGCAGCCTAGTCAGAGCAAAACGGTGCTATACCGCACAAGGATCGCTCCAGCAAGTGCATCAACCATCAAAGTTTTCTTACTGCTAGTCTACCCTGAAATTTGCTGGATACACAATGATCTCTGCTGCTGGTGCCTTATCCCGGCAAGCTATTTTAAAATGACCAATTAAGTAATCCATTACAGACCCTCTATCAATAAAGGACCTATTTGGAGTCTCTGGTTGAAATGGCCGAGCCCATAAAACTTTCATGCAACGCATGGGCACTCTCTGTTAAACGCACCTTGAATAACTTGGGGTTTATTTACTTTTGGACTAACAGCTTCACTCTGCTTATTGCTTAAAGATTCAGCCCCCCCCCACCCAGAACATCATCAACTATGGGATTAGGTTCAGGGGTTGTACATTGCCGATTTCGCAGGCACTTTTGTAAAAATTGCGGCATTTTTACAAAAGTGCCGATTTCGCGGGCACTTTTGTAAAAATCGCGGCATTTTTACAAAAGTGCCGATTTCGCAGCAAGCCGCAAAATCGCGAAATCCTGGAGGGTCTGCTAAAAATATCATGTGTGTTTGGTGCAGGCTCCTCAGAATAACATATGGGTTTTATGCAGGCTCCTCAGAAAAAACGTGTGTGTTTGTGCAGGTCCTCAGAAAAACGTGTGTGTTTGGTGCAGGCTCCTCAGAATAACATGTGCGTTTGGTGCAGGCTCCTCAGAATAACATGTGTTTGGTGCAGGCTCCTCAGAATAACATATGTGTTTGGTACAGGCTCCTCAGAAAAACGTGTGTGTTTGGTGCAGGCTCTTCAGAATAACATATGTGTTTGGTGCAGGCTCCTCAGAAAAATGTGTGTGTTTGTGCAGGCTCCCTAAAATAACATGTGTGTTTGGTAAAGGCTCCTTGGAATAACATGTGTGTTTGCTGCAGGCTCCTCAAAATAACATGTGTGTTTGGTACAGGCTCCTCAGAAAAACGTGAGTGTTTGGAGCAGGCTCCTCAGAATAACATATGTGTTTGGTGCAGGCTTCTCAGAATAACGTGTGTTTGGTGCAGGCTCCTCAGAATAACATGTGTGTTTGGTGCTGGCTCCGCATAATAATATGTGAGTTTGGTGCAGGCTCCTCAGAACAACATGTGTGTTTGGTGCACGCTCCGCATAATAACATGTGTGTTTGGTGCAGGCTTCGCATAATAACATGTGTGTTTGGTGTAGGCTCTGCATAATAACATGTGTGTTTGGTGTATGCTTCGCATAATAACATGTGTGTTTGGTGCAGGCTCTGCATAATAATGTGTGTGTTTGGTTCAGGCTCTGCATAATACCGTGTGTGTTTGGTGCAGGCTCCTCAGGACAACATGTGTGTTTGGTGCAGGCTCTGCATAATAACGTGTGTGTTTGGTTCAGGCTCTGCAAAATAAGTTGTGTGTTTTTGGTTCAGGCTCTGCATAATAACGTGTGTGTTTGGTGCAGGCTCCTCAGAATAACGTGTGGTTTGTGCAGGTTCCTGCTATGAAAGCAGAAGAGTTTAGTCAGGCAAGAGTGTCTTATCAAACCCTGAGTTTTACATTACCTTTTGATACTCACTCATTATTTTTAAAGTCTTCTTATTCAACTAATACTCAGTACATTGGACCGTGGTTTATACTAATTGTTGATGAATCAGGAACATATAAATATATTACATTTACGATGTTCAATAATCTTCAGTAAGGGAACAAGGCAATTTTCACATAGAGTGTACTACCTGACATTGCTGACAAAATCTCTGCATAAATACAATTGCAGTTCACCAGGGTATTTGTTCAGTAGCTCCTGTATGCCTCCAACGGGCCCCAGACCTTCTCCCACTTGAGCCGGCAACACCGTCTTTGACATATCACCTTTTCTGATTTACTGCACTAATCTGGATTAATCTTCCAATTCCACACTTTAAGTAGGCGGTCCAAGCCACAGGCACTGGCTATGTTCCTTTTTGTCACTATGTACACCACCATTAGCCATATCTGTTAGAATCTGGGTAATTCCACCTCTCCCATCATGCACAGAATATTCCACCATGTCTCCATCAAGACCTCAAGGCCTGTGACCTCTTTCTTAACCTGCACCTCCTCCCGCCAGTAGTGTTGAATAATAGGGCAGGCCCATAAAATATAGAAGAACAAACCACCACCCCACACCCCTTGGCACATTGGCCCGGACTGCATCAACTCGGCCAATACAGATGTGTTCTGGAGGAGTGAATCTGTGGAGGATTTGTATTTGTATAAAGTGAAAACAAGCCAGAATAGTGACCTTTCGAGGGTTCTGAAGCACTTCCACCCAGTCATCCTCCTCCAGCAGAACCAAATTGTTTTCTCATGCTTCCCTCAGGGCCCCATGGGAATATGGTGAGTTGTTCATGAGCTTTTTGTATCTTAATGATGTGGCATAGGTTGACATAGGATCTAGCGACAGGCGATCCTCCAGGGGACTGTATTCAGACAGTTGTTTTCCTGCAAGCACGTGTCTGCACAATGCGTGACCCACCTACAGATATTAGAATCTTTCTGTATTTCTCATTTGGTACTCTACTCTTGGGTCATAAAAGGAAATCATTGCCCCTCCCCCTCCGAACATCTCCGATGTAGTCAATGCCCAGGAGTCCACATTCAGAAATCCCTTCAGGTTCCCCACCTTGGCTAACAAATCACTTTTCTCCATTGGTTTGACCTCCCAGCCCAGAAATTTAGTGGCCCTCCAGCATCCTATGATAGAGTGCAGCTTGGTAGCCGCATCCACCCATTGCATAAGAATCCATCCAATAGGCAGGTCATCCCTGTCAGTGAATACCCAATCGTTATTGGTTACCAGCTGGGCCGCCATGTAATATTTCTTTTGGTCTGGGACTGTGAGCCCCCCTAAGAACAGTCTTCTCTGAAGTTGGTGTAGACCAATCCTAGAACTGTCCGTCCCATAGGAGTTTTCGTATTTCACTATCCAATTTCTGAAAGAAGGAGGCTGGTATCCTATACAGGTTGTTCTGCAGGAGATTGAGCATGTGAGGCAGGGTGATCATTTCAAATAGGACAGCCTTACCCGTCCAAGACTCTGGTAGTTTCCTCCAGCGTGACACATCACTCCAGAGTTTCTCAGTTTGTGTGAGCAGATTATCAGTCAGGAAATCGTCTGTGTTGTCTGTCTTTCACCTCAAGGGGTATTGTTGCAGGGATTCTGCTCATGCACAGAACTATGCGCAGGAAACCAGGACCTCAGTGAATTGTGGTGTACCAAAAACTCACCTCAGAACCCAGAACCCCTATCCGACCAGCATCAGTGTCCCATTCGTTATCTGTATTATCGCGGAGGTCCCAATGTATAGACAACCCAGAACAAGCGACTTAGAGTACTCTCAGGAATGGTGGGAATCAGAAATACCTGTTCGTAATTATTCTCATATCAGTCCACAACAAGAGTAATCAGAAACACGATAAAGTTTGAAACGTTTATTTCACAAACTACGTGTTCTAAGATGCAGTACTTTGGCTAACATAAGCAGACAAATGATAAAAATCAAAACCATCAGCATTGTTACAATACCATAGAAAATGGAAGGAGAAATCATAATATAAATGACAGTGGAATACAACCACCTTCCTTTCGCTAGTAAACTAATATTATTATACTAGTAGAAGGTCTCTAGGCATGAATGGGGAACCACATACCGTAAAGATCAGCTTAGTTGAATCACATCACAGGATCAGGTGTGCTCTGCTCCTGGGAAAGCTCTTCGTCAGAATGTGTCTAAAGCATGCAGACTGCAATATTAAAAAGCACTCGACTTTCAGGTATTTGCAGCTGTGTGCGTGTTATGGCTAAATGGTGGGCCGATCAACCTGAACTCAAAAACATGCATTGTCTGGCTACCCAGACTGTTTCTTTACACAATGTTCAGACCAAGGTCGCAGCGCACGTCTAGGGATGTGCACAACAGACAGTTCTCATGTGAAGAAAAAGGCGAAAAGGCAGTTTTCAAATAATAACATGTATCTGCAGTGTCGTGTGCAAAGGCAGCAAAAGTGGCAAGATGGCTTTCTAACATCTAACGCGCTTATGCCAACATAGCAATGTATGTATCTAAATAGCAGCCCTCACTACACCCCCCCTTGATCGGACCACTAGCAAATAGGGATACAATTAAGGAACGCAGAGTTCAAGTTCGATAGAACGGAACCAAGGGCACAAATTGAAAATCCATAGAAAAGGTAGTGAAGGTTCGAAGGAAAAAAAAAAACATAAAAAGGAAAATTAAATTTGGAACGGAAATATTAATGTCAAGGCTCGGAGAGCCTGAATGTCGAATAAAAACCAAAAAGTATGTGCAAAGGAAAGTTGGACGATATCCAAGTTAATCCATTAACGTATAGGCACAGTAGGTAGCAACAGCTTCCAACAGGAAGTCATTTGCGTGTTCTGCAAAAGTGACGGCCATCCAGTCTAATAAGGGAAATGAACATACATGTTCTTCAATTAGCGGAGCCTCTAGTACAATCAGAGGACAACTGGCGTGTTCTTCAAGATAACTTCGTGCCAAGAAGTCGTATGCAGCCGTACCGATGTCCCAATTCCCCAGGACTCCATGTGCCGCTCCACAGGCCATAATCCTGACGCCAGAACAGTCCAACTCATGAGCCACTAGGGGACTCATCAGTCGATCATAATCCGGGGCAGCAGACGCCGAGTTTGACAAGCAGAAATCCAGAGCCCAATCGAATGGACAATCTAGGCAATGAAAAATAGGTTGTACGCATGTAAAGTAGGAAAACCGGAAGGACAATCCGTAGGCAATGCTTAAGGTCACCTGTGGCAATGTTCCATAGTATTCAAGCATCCGGTTACGAAGATGGCGCAGCATGGACAGGCTGTCGTGTGACACAAATTGTGCAGCCATTGCGTAGTAAGCAGACCAACAACAGCACCCCAGCTACGAGGGCGAGAATCAACGGGAGACCGCCAAAGACGCTGGAAAAAATAGAATGAAAAAATGCCGGGATCACACCAAAAATAGTTTGGAAGGAGGTCACGAGGCCAGAGCCCAAAATTTTGAAAAAATGTGCCGAGCCCGGTGTTGACGAGGCATTAAAGATAGTTTGAATCAGGGCACCAAATTGAAGTGGGAGGTCAGTATTCAAAAGTGCTTGTACCTCGGTGTGTGTATTTGCTACGTGAAGGACAAATGTTTCCCAGGAAGAAGTCAGTGCAACTTCTTTTTGAGACAATAGAGCCTTTTTTCTGCTCATCTTGTTGAACTCTGCTTTCAAGGTTGGAATGGAAGGCCAGATGGATACATCTAGCCGCCCATGCGGGGGTGGGAAAAGGACATTCTTACAGCAGACCACTCTCTGTGATACAGTTACTATATAGGGAATTCCTACTAGCATCCCGCAGCAAGCTTCATTATTTAAAAACAAATAACTACCGTTAGCCAGCAGCGTGAAAGAGGGTGTAATAGCCGGCACTGGAATCCCTTCCAGGACGCAAGCTAAATTAGGAGCGTGCACATTGCATGCGCCATGCAATTGAATGCGCCTACAGACTACAGAATGATCAGGTGTGGAAGTGCATTCCTCACCTTTCAAATAGACCTCTTTACCGTCTCTCATGCACCTGTATGTAAATGGGAGTGACCAAACTTCATGCAGGAAGGCAGTACCCAGTTGTTCATATCTACCTAGGGCATAATGTTTCATGCATGAACTGAATTTAAACAAAGGGAACGGCAATGTGATTAACCCGTGGATAAGCCACACAGCGGAATTTTCCAGACGAGCTCACCTTAGTTTGCTGTATTAAATCAGGAATGATTACAGTTGGTTTAATACCTAAGGCACTGCGGCCAATAGTTCTATAGGCTTCCGCAATAACCTTAGGGAACTCCTTAGGCCTGTCAAGTTCGTCCACGTGGTCTAACGTATTAGCCACTTGAAATTGCACAGCATCTCCTTTGAGGTTGCCCATAACCATGGAAGCAACCACATCGAACACTCCGACAAGCCACATTCCTAATTAAACAGCTGCCTCCGCACCGTGATTGTCTTGAACACGTTTGATGACGGAGGGAAGCACAGACATAGACGGAGTGCCGAAGCACTTCGAGTATGTCGCGACAAAGACCTTCGGCAAACTAATGGTGAGTATCCTGTGTTTCTCCACAGGAGTAGAATGCAGAAAAAACGCTTCCAGTTGGTCACAGTTCTCAGCAAGCCAATAAGGTAATTCATCCTTATTCTGGGGGCGCTTGACCATTACCGAATTAACCATAACAGGACTGATAACCACTGCGGGTTGAGCAGCTGGTTGTCCCGCAACAGCAGGTGCCCCCACCTGCACATTGCGTGAAACGTACTGGACTAAAGCCCTATATACTGAAAAAAAGGGCTGTATGAAGTACACGCAACTCAGCCACCGCCACCGTCTGATAGCGGGGATGAGGCGTAAATCCGGCCAGCACCGGCCATGTGGACCCTGGAATTGATAAAGGGCCCATTCTAGCCGGTGTAACCGCATGGGGAAGGGCGCCATTAAACCAAATGCTATGCTGCCAGGCAGAAATAGGAATTTCTTGTGTCCTATATGGCGTATAGTTGGCTGGGAGCTGTGTGGGAGTATAGGAGTGCAACGTATCATCGTCTGCATTTACCGCCGGCAAACTCACCCAAGAGTAAAACAACTCATAAGGATATGACGCATCGGCGTGCACCACAAAAATAACAGCCATCCTTTCGTCCGGCACCCCGTACTGCGTCAAATGACGTCTCAGAGGTGCACGGCTATGTGCTGCAATTTCGACCGCCATAAGGACACAGATAATAACAACAACGGATTTTACAGTAGCACAAGGGTTCAGAAACATAAGAAACCTTTTTAATTAGCAAGCTTGAAAGAACCTATTAGGCTACCAATAGGTAGGTTATATCCGTCACTCCCGTTATCCGGAAACAAGAGTGAGGGTGTTGTGGACTAATATAAGCACTACTAAGGCGTTTCAAATCAAAAGACCAAACGTTAGTTGCGCCATGTTGCAGGGATTCTGCTCCTGCACAGAACTATGCGCAGGAAACCAGGACCTCAGTGAATTGTGGTGTACCAAAAACTCACCTCAGAACCCAGAACCCTTATCCGACCAGCATCAGTGTCCTATTCGTTATCCGTATTATCGCGGAGGTCCCAATGTATAGACAACCCAGAACAAGCGACTTAGAGTACTCTCAGGAATGGTGGGAATCCGAAATACCTGTTCGTAATTATTCTCATATCAGTCCACAACAAGAGTAATCAGAGACACGATAAAGTTTGAAACGTTTATTTTACAAACTACGTGTTCTAAGATGCAGTACTTTGGCTAACATAAGCAGACAAATGATTAAAATCAAAACCATCAGCATTGTTACAATACCATAGAAAATGAAAGGAGAAATCATAATATAAATGACAGTGGAATACAACCACCTTCCTTTCACTAGTAAACTAATATTATTATACTAGTAGAAGGTCTCTAGGCTTGAATGGGGAACCCCATACCGTAAAGATTAGCTTAGTTGAATCACATCACAGGATCAGGTGTGCTCTGCTCCTGGGAAAGCTCTTCTCCAGAATGTGTGTAAAGCATGCAGACTGCAATATTAAAAGCACTTGACTTTCAGGTATTTGCAGCTGTGTGCGTGTTATGGCTAAATGGTGGGCCGATCAACCTGAACTCAAAAACATGCATTGTCTGGCTACCCAGACTGTTTCTTTACACAATGTTCAGACCAAGGTCGCAGCGCACGTCTAGGGATGTGAACAACAGACAGTTCTCATGTGAAGAAAAAGGCGAGCAAGCAGTTTTCAAATAATAACATGTATCTGCAGTGTCGTGTGCAAAGGCAGCAAAAGTGGCAAGATGGCTTTCTAACATCTAACGCGCTTATGCCAACATAGCAATGTATGTATCTAAATCGCAGCCCTCACTACACCCCCCCTTGATCGGACCACTAGCAAATAGGGATACAATTAAGGAACGCAGAGTTCAAGTTCGATAGAACGGAACCAAGGGCACAAATTGAAAATCCATAGAAAAGGTAGTGAAGGTTCGAAGGAAAAAAAAAAACATAAAAAGGCAAATTAAATTTGGAACGGAAATATTAATGTCAAGGCTCGGAGAGCCTGAATGTCGAATAAAAACCAAAAAGTATGTGCAAAGGAAAGTTGGACGATATCCAAGTTAATCCATTAACGTATAGGCACAGTAGGTAGCAACAGCTTCCAACAGGAAGTCATTTGCGTGTTCTGCAAAAGTGACGGCCATCCAGTCTAATAAGGGAAATGAACATACATGTTCTTCAATTAGCGGAGCCTCTAGTACAATCAGAGGACAACTGGCGTGTTCTTCAAGATAACTTCGTGCCAAGAAGTCGTATGCAGCCGTACCGATGTCCCAATTCCCCAGGACTCCATGTGCCGCTCCACAGGCCATAATCCTGACGCCAGAACAGTCCAACTCATGAGCCACTAGGGGACTCATCAGTCGATCATAATCCGGGGCAGCAGACGCCGAGTTTGACAAGCAGAAATCCAGAGCCCAATCGAATGGACAATCTAGGCAATGAAAAATAGGTTGTACGCATGTAAAGTAGGAAAACCGGAAGGACAATCCGTAGGCAATGCTTAAGGTCACCTGTGGCAATGTTCCATAGTATTCAAGCATCCGGTTACGAAGATGGCGCAACATGGACATGCTGTCGTGTGACACAAATTGTGCAGCCATTGCGTAGTAAGCAGACCAACAACAGCACCCCAGCTACGAGGGCGAGAATCAACGGGAGACCGCCAAAGACGCTGGAAAAAATAGAATGAAAAAATGCCGGGATCACACCAAAAATAGTTTGGAAGGAGGTCACGAGGCCAGAGCCCAAAATTTTGAAAAAATGTGCCGAGCCCGGTGTTGACGAGGCATTAAAGATAGTTTGAATCAGGGCACCAAATTGAAGTGGGAGGTCAGTATTCAAAAGTGCTTGTACCTCGGTGTGTGTATTTGCTACGTGAAGGACAAATGTTTCCCAGGAAGAAGTCAGTGCAACTTCTTTTTGAGACAATAGAGCCTTTTTTCTGCTCATCTTGTTGAACTCTGCTTTCAAGGTTGGAATGGAAGGCCAGATGGATACATCTAGCCGCCCATGCGGGGGTGGGAAAAGGACATTCTTACAGCAGACCACTCTCTGTGATACAGTTACTATATAGGGAATTCCTACTAGCATCCCGCAGCAAGCTTCATTATTTAAAAACAAATAACTACCGTTAGCCAGCAGCGTGAAAGAGGGTGTAATAGCCGGCACTGGAATCCCTTCCAGGACGCAAGCTAAATTAGGAGCGTGCACATTGCATGCGCCATGCAATTGAATGCGCCTACAGACTACAGAATGATCAGGTGTGGAAGTGCATTCCTCACCTTTCAAATAGACCTCTTTACCGTCTCTCATGCACCTGTATGTAAATGGGAGTGACCAAACTTCATGCAGGAAGGCAGTACCCAGTTGTTCATATCTACCTAGGGCATAATGTTTCATGCATGAACTGAATTTAAACAAAGGGAACGGCAATGTGATTAACCCGTGGATAAGCCACACAGCGGAATTTTCCAGACGAGCTCACCTTAGTTTGCTGTATTAAATCAGGAATGATTACAGTTGGTTTAATACCTAAGGCACTGCGGCCAATAGTTCTATAGGCTTCCGCAATAACCTTAGGGAACTCCTTAGGCCTGTCAAGTTCGTCCACGTGGTCTAACGTATTAGCCACTTGAAATTGCACAGCATCTCCTTTGAGGTTGCCCATAACCATGGAAGCAACCACATCGAACACTCCGACAAGCCACATTCCTAATTAAACAGCTGCCTCCGCACCGTGATTGTCTTGAACACGTTTGATGACGGAGGGAAGCACAGACATAGACGGAGTGCCGAAGCACTTCGAGTATGTCGCGACAAAGACCTTCGGCAAACTAATGGTGAGTATCCTGTGTTTCTCCACAGGAGTAGAATGCAGAAAAAACGCTTCCAGTTGGTCACAGTTCTCAGCAAGCCAATAAGGTAATTCATCCTTATTCTGGGGGCGCTTGACCATTACCGAATTAACCATAACAGGACTGATAACCACTGCGGGTTGAGCAGCTGGTTGTCCCGCAACAGCAGGTGCCCCCACCTGCACATTGCGTGAAACGTACTGGACTAAAGCCCTATATACTGAAAAAAAGGGCTGTATGAAGTACACGCAACTCAGCCACCGCCACCGTCTGATAGCGGGGATGAGGCGTAAATCCGGCCAGCACCGGCCATGTGGACCCTGGAATTGATAAAGGGCCCATTCTAGCCGGTGTAACCGCATGGGGAAGGGCGCCATTAAACCAAATGCTATGCTGCCAGGCAGAAATAGGAATTTCTTGTATCCTATATGGCGTATAGTTGGCTGGGAGCTGTGTGGGAGTATAGGAGTGCAACGTATCATCGTCTGCATTTACCGCCGGCAAACTCACCCAAGAGTAAAACAACTCATAAGGATATGATGCATCGGCGTGCACCACAAAAATAACAGCCATCCTTTCGTCCGGCACCCCGTACTGCGTCAAATGACGTCTCAGAGGTGCACGGCTATGTGCTGCAATTTCGACCGCCATAAGGACACAGATAATAACAACAACGGATTTTACAGTAGCACAAGGGTTCAGAAACATAAGAAACCTTTTTAATTAGCAAGCTTGAAAGAACCTATTAGGCTACCAATAGGTAGGTTATATCCGTCACTCCCGTTATCCGGAAACAAGAGTGAGGGTGTTGTGGACTAATATAAGCACTACTAAGGCGTTTCAAATCAAAAGACCAAACGTTAGTTGCGCCATGTTGCAGGGATTCTGCTCCTGCACAGAACTATGCGCAGGAAACCAGGACCTCAGTGAATTGTGGTGTACCAAAAACTCACCTCAGAACCCAGAACCCTTATCCGACCAGCATCAGTGTCCTATTCGTTATCCGTATTATCGCGGAGGTCCCAATGTATAGACAACCCAGAACAAGCGACTTAGAGTACTCTCAGGAATGGTGGGAATCAGAAATACCTGTTCGTAATTATTCTCATATCAGTCCACAACAAGAGTAATCAGAGACACGATAAAGTTTGAAACGTTTATTTTACAAACTACGTGTTCTAAGATGCAGTACTTTGGCTAACATAAGCAGACAAATGATTAAAATCAAAACCATCAGCATTGTTACAATACCATAGAAAATGAAAGGAGAAATCATAATATAAATGACAGTGGAATACAACCACCTTCCTTTCACTAGTAAACTAATATTATTATACTAGTAGAAGGTCTCTAGGCTTGAATGGGGAACCCCATACCGTAAAGATTAGCTTAGTTGAATCACATCACAGGATCAGGTGTGCTCTGCTCCTGGGAAAGCTCTTCTCCAGAATGTGTGTAAAGCATGCAGACTGCAATATTAAAAGCACTTGACTTTCAGGTATTTGCAGCTGTGTGCGTGTTATGGCTAAATGGTGGGCCGATCAACCTGAACTCAAAAACATGCATTGTCTGGCTACCCAGACTGTTTCTTTACACAATGTTCAGACCAAGGTCGCAGCGCACGTCTAGGGATGTGAACAACAGACAGTTCTCATGTGAAGAAAAAGGCGAGCAAGCAGTTTTCAAATAATAACATGTATCTGCAGTGTCGTGTGCAAAGGCAGCAAAAGTGGCAAGATGGCTTTCTAACATCTAACGCGCTTATGCCAACATAGCAATGTATGTATCTAAATCGCAGCCCTCACTACAGTATCTTCCCAGACAGGACAGGGGGTATTTCCCCCTAGATAGGGAAAAGGAGAGACTTATCCAAATTAATCTGGTACCTGGAATACCTATCAAACAGTTGGAGTATATGATGCAATCTATGGACCATAAGATGGGGTGGGGTGGCATATAATAAAATGTCATCAGCGTATAAAGGTATACATTCTTACCAACCCTCATCACTTATGATGCCCAACACTAGCGGATCTTTAAGGACCCAGGCTGCCAGTGGCTTGAACGGCAGCACAAATATCATCGGGACAACGGACAACCCTGTCTCATGCCCTTGTTTAGTACAAAAGATTGGGGTACCACCCGATTGCTTCATATGATTGCCATCGGGGCATGATAGAGGAGATTGAACCATTCACAAAAGCCAGGGTCAAAGCCCAGTCTTGAAAGGACAGAGAACATGTTTAACCATTCAATGCTGTCAAATACCATTTGTGCATCCAGTGAGAGCAGTACTGCCTCCTCCCTTTCCAGAGTCCTGGCCATCTAGAGCACCCCATATAGGCTTCACAGAGTCAGTCTAGTGCTTCTGTGGGGTCTAAAACTGGATTGATCCATTTGGACCACAGATGATAACGCTGTACAAAGCCTGGTCGCTAGGACCTTTGCTAGTATCTTGGCTCTAAATTCAATAGCAATATGGGACTATAGGAGCTGCATTCCTCCGGGGGTGTACCTTTACTGCGTGTTACCACAATAATGGCCAATCGTTGATCATCAAGAAGGCAACCCACTCCTCCTAGCCACCTGAAACACATTAAGCATATGTTGCACAACCTAATCAGCCACCCCTTTGGATAGCTCCATCGGAAGGCCATTTAGCTCAGCGGCTTTACCAGATTGTAAGTCAAGGATAGCTCCTTCCACTTCCTCCACCATTAACTCCAGTTCCAAGTCTTGACTCTCAGCAGCTTACAATTTCAGGAGCAAAGTATTGCATAGAAGCTCAGTGCAATCAGCCCCAGACATAACCAGAGTAGTGGTATCGAGTGTTTAAAAATAGTCAGCAAACGCCTCCGCCATAGCCTTTCCATTCTTATGTACCGGTTCCTTGGATGTATAATTTTCAGGTACGAGTTTCTTTCCAGACAAGCTATCATTTTATTCACTTTATACCCTATGTCATAAGTTCTTCTTTGTGTCGCCCTCGCCTGCACACGGCCATGTTTTCAGTTAAGTCTCTCTGTTAATTCAGTGTTTTGACGATAATTGTTTGGGGCGGGGCACCAGGCCTTGGCCACAGAATGGGTGTCTTATGTGCCTGCTCCATTGTGAAGAAATTTGACAGGCGTTTGGGTCGCAGATGGTTACGGATGAGGTCCTCCAGAAGGAGATCAATACTTGGACCCTCTGCTCCTTCAGGGTCCTCCACCACCCATAGATTGTTTCTACGTGCTCACCCTTCATGGTCCTCCAGTCTCACTTCTGTAACAGTATGTTGTTTTGTGAGGTGCTGCAACTCTTCCTCCTACTGCTTGGAAGTAGTTTGCATATAGGTTATATTAGTTTCAGCTGTGGTGACCTTCTCAGAGATTTAGCGAAAATCTGCTCTGAGTAAATTAACGTTTGTGGTGATGGCGTCCAATTTTGGCTTGATCGTATGCTTTAAATCAGCTATGGCCACCATTGTAGCGCTAAGCGAAGACTTTGTACTCCTTACTCGAGCCCTTGCCGTATCAGATTCAATTGTTGCTTAGAAACAGTGTATTTATCCATTTTATTTGATTGGGTGGGCGCTGTTACCTTAGGTCTTGCCATAGCCGTTCCACAATTGGGGGTCTGGTCATAGTTGGGCCATGTTCGCTTCACAGGCTCCCCGGGCCACTCCCCCATGGGTTATCAAAACAGTACAGCATGTCCTCCTTCTCACTGGCCATTTTAGGTGGGGGTGGTAGGGGAACTCCATGCCGCAATTGAAACCTGACCATCAGGCCCTCGGGATGCGAGGAGACACTACTCTTCAATTCAGGGCCCAATTCATCTCCATTCATGGACACCTCTTTTCTTTCTGGGTGCCAGCAGGATACCTTCAGGTCTGGGTCAAGAAGGCAAAACAAAAGAGACTGGAGTCTTGTTGGCTTCATCTTGGAGCCTCAAATGTAATCTGTAGGCTCCAGCTGGCTTTGCAGCTGCACACACTTTTGAGGCCCCTCTCACTGTCTCTTGCCAGCATCCAGATGTCACGTCCTACCAGAGTTCCCATTGCAATCCTTCACAGCTCCAGGCAACCACTTCAGCAGCTACTTTCTGCCCAGGCCAGTTGCTTGTTATTTGGCTCCATCTTTTCTCAAAGGCAGCAGGCCTCGGCCTCTTCCTGGTTGGGATCCGAGCTATTGGAGTCATTCAAAACCCTGGGTTCTGTCAGTCTCACTTGTCATAGGAGCCGGGGGGGCTGCAACCATCACAGCCATAGCTCTGATCCCCTTGAGTCGCTATAGTTTCACCTTCAGGTGTGTGCTCGCCGTCCCTCGGCCATGCGTCACTGCCTGTCATAGTCCTGCTCCACCCCCTGCCCCAATTGGCATCAGGGCCTCACCAGGCTCCTCTAATCTGATGGGGGGAAACAATTTGTTTTTTGGGTGCCTCAGGAGTTTCTGCTTTCTCCTATGTGTCATTCCTATGAGCAGGTGTGAATGTTAATACGGATGTTGAGGTTTAATGGCGCAGGTAGCTCAGTGCTCCTCTAGTGTGTGACCATTTCAGTTGGCACCAAGCCACGACCCCAATCAACCAAATTTAGCTCATTATAAATATGCAGGACTATGATTGCCTAAACGCCAAAGCAAAACCACAGCCAGACAAAGGACTGTCATGTGACATGTGAAGAGCTGAATTCTTGTTTATTTGGGTATTTTATGTAGTGCTAACATGCCAACTTGTGTCTGATTAGGAGGGTTATGTGATACAGACTGTATACATAAAGACAATATGACTATACATAGACATAGTGTATACATTGTTGCTGGTTTTGAAATGGTGACTGTAAATAAAGAACTGCTTGAAGATGCATTTTCAACACTAGATGATTGGACATATGTAGGGGACATCATCAGTCAGCCTAGGTTTATATTCAACAGCACCATTCAAGCTTAGTTTTTTTAAGATAGTAATAAACCTAATAATAAAGATAAAACTGCAGTTCCAGAATGCAAAAAGCAGTTTGTAAACTGTCTGGAATGTTTACAGGTGGGTGAGTGTAGGCTCTTAAAACCTCATCTAGCCATATTTGAACTGGCAGTACCTATTAAAGGGCTTTACACATGCCATGGTTTGCTCAGTTACTGGTTGAATTTTTTAATTGAAAGATAAAAATGCAAACATAAATCATACATAGCATGACATGAAAACAAAGTGAAGAAAGTAGTTCACTTTCATGTACAAAAGAAAATAATGTATAAAACATAAAGTTGAATTATGCATTAAAAAATAAATAAAAACTCACCCAAGGGATAACATCGTAAGAAAATATTATTAAATAAATACAAATATGTTAAAGTGACAAAGCTTGCTTTCTTCTCTCCATCTTTAAACAATGATATTAAACAAGGAACTTTAATTTTATTAATTGTAATCTTTTAAGCAGCATTAATAAATAAAAAACATACACACTGAATAACTACACAAAAAGAAAAGAAGGGAAAATGAAGAGTGTTCAAATCTTTTTTTGAAAAAGCATATAACAGCAATGTAACTTGCTTTATGAAGCACTAGATCAAGAATGCTGAAAACCATGTCATTATGGTTTAGTTGTGTGAGTCAAAAATGAAAGAAAATGTTGCTGGGTGCCAATGATGTTAGCTTTTTATACAGAAATTTGGCGCATCGATCTTTAACAGTGACACACTTCTCCATAGTACATTTATTAAAGTCCGCATTGTCTCTGAAAAGTTCCTTCTCTATAGACAACTTGGCCAATGCAGTCAGACGAGTATCTGCCATTGTGCTCCTTAAGATTTTTTTTATTCTCTTCAGATTTTCAAAACACAGCTCGGGCTCTGCTGTGGTCATGGGTCTGGTAATCAGAATCGTCAACAGATTCATAGTCTCCAAAAATGGTTCTTGTGGATTGTTTTCAACAAACAACCCAATTAAAGGAATGGCACTACTAGCTCTTCGAAACTCAGGCTTCCCATATATGACTGATAGTGAGGATCTCAATTTTATTTTTGTTCAGCATGGTATATCTCTATATAGTTTCCTTGAGTATTTCCTTTGCAACTGATCCAACATGTCTCAAAGTGGTCATTATGGAGTAAAGTAGCACTTACAAGATGTTTAGTAAGTTTAAACTTTTTTTTGGCATAGACAATGATAGTATCACAAACTTCTTTGGCAACTTGAACCAAGACCTTTGTTTCAGTTCTGTGGCTTGAAAATTTAAATTAGATTCCACTGGCAAACTAGTATCTAGATTGTCAATGATTGCCCTGACATGAGCGATGCAGCTGACAAAATCTGTTGTTGCTCTTTGTATATTTAAGGCATCTAGGTCTTGCTTTTGTATTGTATTGCAATTGGATTTATATAGCGCTTACTACCGCTGATGAAGCGTCAAGTGTTTTTTCGGCGATTAGCAAGCTACTCTGGAACCAATAAAGGATTCATGGTGACTTAGTAGTCAAAATATGAAAGTCATTTGCATGGTGGGTGTTAGTCAGTGTTTTGGATTGAGCAGGATAGTGGAGGGATAGAAGAGGGAAAAAGGTTTGCATTTATATAGGGCTTGCTACCCTTGATGTGGTGTTTAAGTGCTTTTTCAGTGAGTAGCACTCTACTTCGGAACCCAGGATGGATAAGTGGTGAATTAGTATGGGGAAAGTATGAAAGTAATTTGAGTGGTAAATAGGTTAGTCAGTTATTCGGATCAAGAAGGATAGTGGAGGGTAGAGAAGGGGAAAAGGTTTGCATTTATATAGCGCTTGCTACCCTTGATGGGGGTTGAAGTGTTTTTTCGGTAAGCAGCACGCCACTCTGGAACCCATACAGTGTTAGTAGTGAATTAGTATAGTGAAATATGAAAGTAGTTTGGGTGGTTGATATGCTAGTCAATTATTTAAATTGAGAAGGATAGCAAAGGGGTAGAAGAGGTAAAAAGGTTTACATTTAAAGTGCTTTTTTGGCGAGTAGCACTCCGGAACATATAAAGGATTAGTGGTGAATTAGTATAGTGAAATATGAAATTAATTTGAGTGCTGGACATGTTAGTCTGTAATTTGGATTGAAAAGGATCCCTAGGGATAGAAGTGAAGGATTTTGAATGTTGGTTTTTATTTGTTTGTTTTGGAGGGGGATGAGTAAAAGGGAGGTGGAAGGGGAGGAGTCAGAGGTACGGTTAAGAAAGGCAATTTTTGGGTGATCAGAAAAGTAAAAAGATGTATGAGATGATGCAAGGAGGGATGGAGTAGGGAAGAGTCTCGAAAGAGTTATTTTGGGGATCATAGTAGTGGTATGGGGTTTGGAATGAATGAGAAAGTGAAGGTAATGGATAGATTGATAGAGGCACAGGGTGAGAAATAGGCTAGTGCATTGGAAAGAGTAGTGGAAAGAGTTTTGAGGTGAGTCAGAGAGTTGAGCTAGAGGATATATTGAGAGCAGTAAAGGGTGAAAAATAGGGTAGTGCATTGGATATGCTGAATTAGAAGAAAAGTAATAAATAAGTAAAAGTAATATTACCTACTGGCGGTCGCCAGTAGGTAGTTATAGTTAGGACCCTCTTACCATAGGAAAACCGCAACATTCTATTTTGAATAACTTTGGCGCCGGTCGACGAATCCTCGCGAAATTTTCAAAATAGGTAGGGCGCTGCGCTCCGCTCCTACCCTGAAAGTCTCGGGGGGATTCGTCAAGCGGGGGCTGAGATAAAAGGGGGGTCCAAAACACGTTTTTCCCATGCATTTTTCTATAGGACCTTTAGACACAGCTACAGCCCGAACGGCTGAACAGAGTTCCTTGAAATTTGGCAGAGAGGTAGTCTACAGGTCAAGGAAGTGCCTTTTGTAGGTTTGGTGTAAATCTGTTCAGTAGATTCTGAGAAAATAGCCTTTAAATCAATATATATATCTGAGCCAGCTTACGGTGCGCTTACGGTGCGCTTACCGTACGCGTACGGTGACGTGCGCGAGCGCGATTCTGATTGGCTGTTAGATCTAAGTAAACATTCGAATCGGTCGAAATCAGGAAGCGGCGGCCGCCATTTTCTCTCTCGCACTCTAAGTGGGGCAGCAAAAATAAAGCCAAAAAATGTCTAAAGGGGCAGTATATTGAGATCATAACCACCCAGCATTGATATAGGGGTCCCCAAACAACCCCCAAGGCCAAATCGCCGATTATGCTTACCGTACGCGTACGGTAAAAATTTTAAAAAAATTATCCACACTCTCCCCACCCCGTGTACAAAGGGTGCCGAAGGGCACCTTTTGTGCATGGCATATCACACGTATGAAATTACTAAAGAATACATTTCACAACGATGCGCATAATTTGTCCCCCATGTGCGCACGGTGCGCGAAGTGCATCGTGCGTACATGGCCCATCCCGCGTAACGTGGGCACGCGGTGCGCGCAGCGCACCACGTGACCACCGTGCGTGCAGGGCACTAACTGCGTAAAGTGGGTGCACGGTGCGCGAAGCGCATCGTGCGCGCACGGAACGAACTGCGTTAACTGGGCGCGCACGCCACGAACGGCGTAAAGTAACTTAGCATTTAAAAAACCGTACAAATTCACTGAAAAAACCATGGGTTTCACACACGTTATAGTTAGGAATTAGCATTTAAAAAACCTTGCAAATTCACTGAAAAAACCATAGGTTTCACACATGTTATAGTTAGCTGTACATTTCACTCGTAAAAAACCAATGAAATTCCCCCGTTATAGTTAGTGCAGGCAACTATAACTCACGCGACCGCAATCCTCTGCTGATGACATATGTGTCTTTATGAAAAAAAAATATTTGTAATATATGTATAGCTAAAATTTAATGGAAGAAGACATGGGCAATAAGTGTCTAAATACAGTATTAGCATCAGCAGAGGATTGCGGTCGCGTGAGATATAGTTGCCTGCACTAACTATAACGGGGGAATTTCATTGGTTTTTTACGAGTGAAATGTACAGCTAACTATAACATGTGTGAAACCTATGGTTTTTTCAGTGAATATATATATATATAGGTCCAAAAGTAATAAAGATATGGATCCAAAAGTACATGGGAGGTATATAGATCCATAAATAAGATAGTCTATCTAGATTAAAGATGCAATAATTAAACTTGGGCTTTTGAGTGTTATTGTACTTTAAATTAGTTTTATTTATTTTACATATATATATATTCACAGAAAAAACCATAGGTTTCAGGCACGTTATAGTTAGGAATTAGCATTTAAAAAACCTCAGAAATTCACTGAAAAAACCATAGGTTTCAGGGGTGTTATAGTTAGCTGACTTTTCACTTGTACAAAACCATTGAAATTCCCCCGTTATAGTTAGTTCAGCTAACTATAACTCGCGCGCCCGCAATGCACTGCTGATGACGTCACATATTACATCACTCATGACATGGTCAGTGACATCACTCATGACATCACTGATGACATCTCAAATGACATCACTGATGACATCACTGATGACATCATCCAGTGAATGTGTGTTTTTCTGAAAATTAAATATGTTTTATATATGTATATCTCAAGGTCGATGGAAGAATAAATGGGTATATAAGTGTCTAAATGGATGATTTGTTTTTGAAAAATTGATTGTGTAACTGACTGATTAAGTGTATCATAGTGAATACATGGCTTAGTGAGTAATGTTTAAATATGTAAATATCTGTATCAGTCTCTCACTTTGTGTATAAGTGGCTGCATGGGTTGGTGAGTAGCTACATGGGTGTCTATATAGGTTATTAGTTGGTTTTTTGAGTATCAGTCTGAGTGTCTGCATGGTTCGGTGGGGGGTATTACGTAGTGCATAGGTGCATGAATGAGTGACTCACTGTTTGTATGGGTTGAACACAGCATGTGTGCAGGACTGTATGGGTGGATGAGTGTGTGTATGGGTGTGTTAGTGAGTGAATGACTGTCTCAATAGTGTCTTTATGAGTAACTACATATGTTTTAAACTAGTATATGTGACTATTGGTGTATATATGTGAGTATATGTGAGAGTGAGAGATTGAAAGAGTTCCTGTATGAATAAGTATGTGTTTCTATAAGTGATTGTTTAAAAGACTAAGTATGTGTAAGTTTCCGTAGAAGTAAGTATGGTGGTGTGTGTATAACTGTATATGCAAGTAAATGTATGTTTGATTCTTTATTAGCATGAGTGACTATGTGTGTGAGTAACTCTATGGATGAGTGGCATTGTGTAACAGGATGTATAGGTGTATGAGTACATATGATGAGTGAGTACATGTATGAGTGACTGTATAGGACTGTTGGTGAATGAGTGGATGTGTATGTGGATCTTAGAATTACTGAAGAGGTTGTTGTAACTGGTATTGGTATGTCCATTGTTTTGAAAATTTTAGTCTCTATTTTTGAATGTGTGTATCAAAGGTTATATTAGGGTGAGAGGAGGTCTGCCACTCTATCACAAGGATGATGTCATCAGTGATGTCATTTGAGATGTCATCAGTGATGTCATGAGTGATGTCACTGACCATGTCATGAGTGATGTAATATGTGACGTCATCAGCAGTGCATTGCGGGCGCGCGAGTTATAGTTAGCTGAACTAACTATAACGGGGGAATTTCAATGGTTTTGTACAAGTGAAAAGTCAGCTAACTATAACACCCCTGAAACCTATGGTTTTTTCAGTGAATTTCTGAGGTTTTTTAAATGCTAATTCCTAACTATAACGTGCCTGAAACCTATGGTTTTTTCTGTGAATTTCAAAGGTTTTTTAAATGCTAATTTCTAACTATGCCTACAGAGATAGGACATGTGAAGAAAGAAGAAAAAATGCACAGAAAGAAACAAAAGAAGTACAGAAAGAAGCAACAGAAGTCCTCAAATACGAAGATAAGTGCAGGAAGAAGGATAACGTGCAGAAAGAACAAAAAGAAAAGCAGAAAGAAGCCTTGTTGCAAAATCATCCTGTACCCTCAACTTTTTCAGACGGATACTGGTGGTAACTGAGTCTGACTAACCAGTCCTAGAGCCAGTGCTATGTTAAAAGACACTTAGAATACAGTGAAAACACCTACATACACTAGGGAACATTATGCGTTGGGGTCCCCCTGTGATTAGCATGACCTCCTCTGTAAGCCCCTAGTATATAATAGGGCATGGGGATTAAAACTACCTCTTAAAACAGGCCACAGGGCGTTTTTGCACACGTTAACTCAGGCCCCGTCCCCTCCATTCACCACTGTGTAAACACGCCCTGTGTCCATTTTTAGTTGGTAGATTAAGTTCATTTGAATCCTGAGGGTCCCTAGGGTCCAACTAGCCCACTAGGTACCTCCAGTAAGTGCCACAGAGCTGCGTTGCAGAGAGGTGTAAAAAGTGGCACGGCCTGGACCACCTCTCTGCAATGCAGCTCAGTGGCGCTTACTGGAAGCACTTGGTGGGCTAGTTAGCCCCCAGGGGCCCTCAGTATTGAAGGGAAATTATATCCCCAATTTAAAACGTGCCATAGTGCGTGTTTGCACACGTCACCTCAGGCCCCGTCCCCTCCCTTCACCACTGTGTAAACGCGCCCTGTGGCTGTTCTAAGTTGAGAGATTAAGTCCCCTTGAATCCTAAGGGTCCCTAGGGTCAAACTAGACCACTAGGTACCTCCAGTAAGCGCCACAGAGCTGCGTTGCAGAGAGGTGTAATAAGGGGCTTGGCCTCAGAACACCTAGCTGCAGCGCAGCTCCCTGGCGCATACTGGAGATGCCTGTTGGGGGCGCGTTTGCAGAGTGCTGCACGGAGGGGGCATGGCCTCCGGCACGATGCCAGTCTTTTATTTATTTTATTTTTTTAAGAAGGGGGGCTGTTTGGTTCCCCTTCTTATTCTAATTTATTGGCCCTGATGACCCCATCCCCCAGGGCCAGTCTCCTAATTATATTTTTTTGACCCCAATCCCCAGGGCCGGCCACTGTTTTTTATTATTTTAAAAAAATATATATTCATAGACACACCTAGGACATGCTGGACAAACCGTACGTACCTATCACCATGACGATTTGCGTGATATTCATTAAAAGGCGACTATGCATGCAATGAATCCACGTGGAATGTATTTACACCACTAGTGAAGCTCTGACATGTCTGATGCCCTACCGTGCCTAATCCTGGTAGACACCCTTGTCGTTTATTTATACAAACATGGGTAGCTATTGACGGGCACATTTAATACACATGCACACCAAGCCATTCAAAGGGGATTCGACAAAAATTCGACCAAAACTATGCAAGAAACCCCCCTCACGGTTAATAAAACACACATCCACTGCCGGATGTGTAATACTTTTTATTTTACTCTCTGGAAAGGGGACGAACATCACTTGAGAGTCACAGCGTGCTCCTGACAGAGCCCAATGCTGTGTTACACCCACCATTGCCTGCCGAGTGCCACACACCTCTGTGTTGTATTCCACTAGCTAGTGCATATGCTATGACACTCTCTAGCCCATGTGCACTGTAACACCACCCCGTGAATATGTCATGCCACACTTGTCTTCGCACGGGTTATATTGCCCCATCTAACATGCCTTTCTCGATGCCTATGTTATAACGCACAGTGCTATGCCATACATATTACAATCTGGGATCCATATCTTTGTCACAGTGCATATGCAACGTTACACTTCCCAGCACATATTTTATATTACAACTTTAGAGACTAGTTAGGTTACACAACACTGCCCTGTGCATATTACACTCCAAGGCGCATATCGCATAGCACGCGCTAGTGCCTGTGCTATCTCGCGCTCTCCAATGAATCTGTCATTGCGCACAATGTATTGCATATTATATTGCACGCCCGGTTCATCTTATATCACACTTTTTGGTGCATAGTTTATACCATACACTATATCTAGTTTTCATTTTCAATCGTGCTCTCAGGACTATGTTCTATATAACACTGTGTTCACCTACCCTTTTCACGGGCATTACATTTTGCGATAGGGGGTGGAGGGTCAGGGGGTGTTTCTGCCAAGTGAGCCCGGAGTCACAGTCACAAACGTCCTCTTCTTCCTGAATAAAAGTGAGATTATGCTGCATACTTGTTCATATTTTAAGTAGTTCGCACAGACACAATGTTTTAAAAACAATAAAGTTCCTAATACCCGCCTTCTCTGAACAGTTAGCTTGCTGCCCCATCCCCTTCCTCCCTATCCTCTGTTGTGTGAATCCATGGACTAGCCTCCTCCCTCCTGCCATGCATGGTCTGATGTGCTGCCACTGCCCTCAATTTAGTATGATGTACCAGTCCACTCCTCCTGCCCTCCATTGCCCAATTCTATGCCCCATCATTGACCTCCTGCTTAAACTCTGTGCTTAGCTTGCTGCCCCTATTCTCCTTCCCCCTGCCCTCCGATGTCTTTGTGCATGCCCCTGCTCCATCCTTTTTGCCCACCATGTCCCATGGACCTGCCACTCCTATCTACTCTGAGTGTTCTGTTGAGCTGCCACTCCCCTCCCACCTGCCTAGCATTGTCAGATGACTGTAACCTGTCCCTGCCACCTCCACCCTGCCTGTCCACATGCCATGCCCCTATCCTCTTCCTCCTGTCCTACATGGTCCATTGTACTGCCACACCCTTCTGCCCTCCCTGGTCTGTTGTGCTGCAACTGCTCCTCCTGCCTGCCCCGTGTGGTCTGTTGTGAGGTCCCTTCCCATGAACTTTCTTGTCTGTGCACAGGTCCTGACCCTCCCTTCTATCCTCCATCGTCCTTTGTGCATGCCCCTCCACCCTCCTTCTTGCCCATCTGTTCTGCTTGATTTTCCCGGCCTTCTTGTGTTGAAAGGTGATTGGATGTGACTTCAGTCTCTTACCATTCACCTTTCAGCGTTAGAGTAGTGAATGGAGCCTATTTACTAGGCACTTCGACATGCTCCTGTGTTCTTCCCCATAGATCAGGGCTTGCACACATAGCCTAGGGGATAGATTCGTTAGTATTAGGGATAACCTGTCCTGTAGTGAGGGTATTTCATGGAGCTGTGCTGAATTCAGGTCTGGTAGGCCTCAAACGGGAGAGACTCCATCTTTCTTTCTGCTCCGGCAGCTTGGGGTGCTTCTAGGTCAAATGTAATGTTTTAGTTATGAGGTGTTATTCGCTTGGAGAGAACCGGTTCATGCCGGCCCTTATCGAAGGATTGTATTTTTCTTCATGCCGAAGACACTACATCAGGCCGGCCGGCTGGGACCGTGTCCTTGGTACGGGGAGGTACAAGAATTTGGTGGGCGGCAGGTTACGGGCCGGAATTTTCCATGAGGAAACGCACCTCTATATTAGTGAAAGTCTGAGGCAGTTACATGTTCAGTCCGTAGGCGGCATCTAGCCGTTAGCAGTAAATCTACTACTTATTCCAGGGAAGACAGACGCCATCTTGAAGGCGGAGAAAAAACCGAGAGACAGATACTCTCCTAGCAGAATAGCCAGAGAGGAGAGAGTAGCCGATAAGGAAGAGGTCCCAGTGACTCGGAGAAGGGTGACTTCCAGGCGAGCCGAGGCACAGATGAGAAGGGAACCTAGATGACCACGGAGTGCAGGCTACACACTACTAAGGTGATGTCGACCCTTTCTTATTCGAGCGTACAACTTAACCTTTCACTTTTCTTTGCAGGTTATGTGTTATATTGTAATGTTATGTGATTGCGTATGTAATGAGTAATAAAGTATCCAGTTTGTAGTGAACCAACATGTGCTGCGTGTTCTTGTATGAGAGGGTAGCCTATTCCTCTAGTCAGCTGCGGCTACATGAACAGATGTTAACCCTGATCAGGTAAGTGGTAACTGGATAAGGGAGAGAGGAGCCCCTCGAACCGAAGAACAGGCTGTGCTCGAACTGGCAGTCCTTGTGTGATCGGATGAATAGTGAGCCCCTTTTTGTATGTTATGGTGATCGTAGAGAGGTCTGGATTCGTATGGGATCGCGAGGCCGCCACTTGTGATACTGAGACTGCCGTCTGGGTAGAGAGGTCTGGATTCGTATGGGATCGCGAGGCCGCCACTTGTGATACTGAGACTGCCGTCTGGGTAGAGAGGTCTGGATTCGTATGGGATCGCGAGGCCGCCACTTGTGCTGAGACTGCCGTCTGGGTAGAGAGGTCTGGATTCGTATGGGATCGCGAGGCCGCCACTTGTGATACTGTCGTATGGGCAGAGAGGTCTGGATTCGTATGGGATCGCGAGGCCGCCACTTGTGATACTGTCGTATGGGCAGAGAGGTCTGGATTCGTATGGGATCGCGAGGCCGCCACTTGTGCTGAGACTGCCGTCTGGGTAGAGAGGTCTGGATTCGTATGGGATCGCGAGGCCGCCACTTGTGATACTGTCGTATGGGCAGAGAGGTCTGGATCCGTATGGGATCGCGAGGCCACCGATTATAAGAGGTCTTGGTATGTATAGTAGGAATTCCCTGTCCTTAGGTGGTAGATATATATGTGGTTACCTATTGTAAATAGGTCCTAGGGAGGGGGTAACGTTCTGACTGGGTTAGTGAGGCTCTGAGGAGCGGGTTCTAGCTGATCCGAAAACCCAAGCAGAACACCATCATAGCCATTGTGCTGCCACTAACCCTCCCACTTGCCATGCATGGTCTTCTGTGCTGCCATGGCCCCTCCCACCTTCCCTGTGTGGTCAGTTAGCTGCCCCTGACCCCCTCCCACCTTCCCTCCATGGTCTGTGTGTATGCCATCACAGTCTCACTGTTGCTCTTCATGGTGTGTCTTGCTTCTAGTGCCCATCCTGCCTGACCTCCATGGCTATCTTGCTGCTCCTGCCCTGCCCCCTTGCCCCCAGCCCTACTCCCTCCCTCCTGGCTTGTCTGTTCCATTGTAATGCCCCTGATCCGTCCCTCCTGCCCTTTATGGTCTGTTATGCTGCAGCTTTCTCTCCTGTCTGTCCATTATGGTCAGCTAGCTACCATTGCCTCTTGCCCCTCTGTTCTCTGTTGTCCATGTGCATGGTCCTGTCCCCTCCCTCTTGCTTTCTATGGATTGTTGTGCTGCACTCCCGTCCTGCATGCCCTGTGTGGTGTATTGTGCTGCTGCAAACCCTGATGCCTGCCCTGCAGGGTCAGTTTGGTGCACCTCTCCATGTCCCTCCTGTCCTCTGTTATCCAAGTCCATGTCCCTATCCCATTTCCTTCCATGATCCAATGTACCATACTTGCGAACATTTTGAACTTGGTAAGAGGGAGATTTTGAAAAAAAACTGGGGTATTGATTTTCCCCTTTGAGTTACATTGAAAAAGAGGATATTGTAGACAGGAGACAGATCAAATAAAGCCCATTTGAGCTTAAAAACATTGGACGTTTCCTGGCTGAATCGGGTCTGTTGGCATGTATGGTTGTACTACCATTGCCTCTTCCTTCTGCCCACAATGGTCTATTACATTGCCACAGCCTTGAAGGAGGGTAGATTTTGTATCACAGGGGGCCCCTGGCCCGTTCTGTCCACACCTGAAGTATGAGACCCTTGTCCTTGCCCTGCCAGCTGCATTTGTAGGCCGTATTAAATTGACCAGCGGGTCCTGTGTTGCTATATAATTATCCTGAGACATCCTTACCACTCAGCCAGCATAAAACCCCTGTGTAGGCCCTTCTGTTCAATATGTAGGCCTCTTTGTTAAATTGACCATAGCTCTGCAATTTTAGTGTATAGCAGTCTGAAGGCAGGTCTGCGAGGCCTTCTGATCCAAACTAGTAGCCCCCACCCTACCCGAGTGCTCCGTGCTCGGTATCAAAGTTCAACATCCCCCTGAAGCTGTCGACATACAGTAGGCTGCATCCTGGACTGGTACTTGCTTCCTGGGCAGGTTTCCCGCTTTTAAGGAAGTGGCAACCGCAGAGCGTCAAGTTAGGAGAACTGAGGAGATTTTATACATGAATATATTGAATTCCCGTACAATACCCATTATTTTCTGCTTGCTCTATGGAACTTACGATAAGCGATTGGCCTGAGAGACTGACCTTTTCACCCAGTCCATTGTCAGCATTAAGTGGGTAAATGACGAAATGTCTGGTAAAATCTGCAGACGAAGCTTTTGGGTAGCATACGTAGGTAGATGTAGCGTGCAAAGGAGCCCACAAAATGATATAAAAAGGGAGCACCCACAGATATCGACGGACTACCTCGCCGTCTGTATGTAGGTTAACAGGCAGTGCAGGTTTTCCCCAAGAGCTGGGAGCTCTTGTCTTCCTTTGCTTAAAATGTCTTGCTCTGCTTTGCTTGAAGTATCTTATTCTATTTTACCTATATGAAATGTCATGTTATGTTTAACCATTGTTCTCTTTACTTTTGCATTTAAAAGATTTTGTATTGTAATTGCAGGAATGCTTGCTCTAAGAGTAAACGTGAGTGTTCCTAGGTAACATTTTCCTTGGTGTAACTTGTTTCTCATGATGCATTTATAGATGTGTTTTCTCTCTCTCTCTGTCAGTACATTAATTGAAATACAGAGAATATTATGACAGCTGTATGATTATCTGGATTCTGTATTTTGTACTTTATGTCTCTATTCTGCGGTTTCTTTGAAGTTGCATCTTCTCATTAAACTGCCATTGTATTCTGCCTCCAATTCCATGTCTCATATGTCTGTTTTCTTCATTTTTGGAGCAAGCGTTCCTAGGCACCCCGGCTCAAATTAAGGTGCCCCTTTTGTCCCTGACTCACTCTCCTGCTCAGTTCTGTGGTGGCTCCCGGGGATCTGGGGACCGCCTCTAGCTTCCTTGACCCGTAATAGATCTTCCCTTCAACAGCCTCTCTTGCAAGTCCTGTATTGTTGGTTTGTTGCCCCTGCCTCCCTTTCCACTGCCCTCCATAGTCTGTTGTGCTTCCACGGCCCTTCCTGCCTGCTCAGTGTGGTTAAATTGTTGCCTTTGCACCCTCCTACCTGCCTTCAATTTTCAGAGTCCGTGCCCCTGGCCTCTGCCTCTCAACAGTATCCTAATGAACAACTAGATTGCTAACATTCTATATTTATTACAAAAGTGTGGAACGCCTGACATCATCTTGATGTAATCAAAACTGTAATACCTAGAGCATTTCCTTTAGAAATTACATATATGAGAGGGTCTTATTGGCATCAAAATTATGGTTAGTGCTCTAAAAGACTAAAATAAGGACATATTTTCTGAGTTTTCAAATAGCGACAAAGCACTTTTAAATTATTTGTTATCTTTATGTTTTTTTATCCAGTTGACCACTTGATTAAATGTTGCACTTAGGGGAGAGGATGTGGTGTTACTTCCAGAACTGCAGACTTTGCAACTGGGGAACCAGGTTGCAGTTTCTGCTTCAGCTCGACATGCTGTGATTCTGGTCAAATCACTTATTCTCCCCATGTCTACAACCAAAATGAATTTGTTCTTGTGTGATGTAACCAATGCTCATGTAAAGCACTCCAATACCTGACAAGTCTGCACTATATAACACTGCAAAAACACAAAATAATAAGTGTTTTGCACACTTCTGTCATTGGGCTATATTTGGGCTACATCTGGGTGATTTTGGGCTACATTTGGGCTCTTTTGTCTCCGGTGGCCATCTTGGGAGATTTATTTGTTATGAAGTTTCCTAATTTCCTCATGTACTGCAGTCTCCTCAGTAGGAAATGCTTTCAGTTTTTTACTTTGATTCCATCATGAAGGTATTCAGATATGTCACACATTTTCCATAAATTCTGAATGTTAGCACTCTAGTTGCTCATTAGATCACTGTAGTAAAACTACTGCACCATGGAAGTCTGCTCCTGGTATTAAAAGTGCATGTTTCAGTCTGCATGTCAGAATTTTTTAATGAAATAGAAGAGGATTTGAGAAGTCACTCAAAATGTGCCCTCATTTTCTTTCTTCAGCATTAATCATAATTTCTATGGCAAAATGAACCTCCTCATTGTGTTCCTTTTTAAATTAAATGTTTTAAGTGTTACCAGTTTATTCCAATCAAGATGGCTTCAGGTGTGCCATACTTTTGTCATAATGAAGACAGTAAGCGCTCTAGTTGTTTTTAAGAACATTCTGGGACATTCTGTCATTGGGCTATACTTGGGCTACATCTGGGTGATATTTGGGCTACATTTGGGCTCTTTTGTCTCTGGTGGCCATCTTGGGAGACTTATTTGTTATGAAGTTTCCTAATTTCCTCATTTACTGCAGTCTCCTCAGTAGGAAATACTTTCAGTTTTTTACTTTGATTCCATCAAGAAGGCATTCAGATGTGTCACACATTTGCCATAAATTCAGAATGTTAGCACTCTTTTTGCTCATTAGATCACTGTAGTAAAGCTACTGCTCACCAGGGAAAACTGCTGCTGGTATTGAAAGTGCATGTTTCAGTCTGCATGTCAGAATTTTTTAATGAAATAGAAGAGGATTTGAGAAGTCACTCAAAATGTGCCCTAATTTTTCTTTCTGCAGCACTAATCATACTTTTTATGGAAAAATGAACCCCCTCATTTTGTTCCTTTTTAAATTAAATGTTTTAAGAGTTACCACTTTAATCCAAGCAAGATGGCTTCAGGTGTGCCATACGTTTATCATAAGTAGGACTGTTAGCGCTCTAGTAGTTCTTTGAAACACTCTGGGAAGCTGCAGTAGAACACAAAGGAATCAACTGACAGTCTCTGCCCTTGTTGGATGTACATGTTTTACTGAGAATGTCAGACTTCATTCTCACATGACTGAGAAAGATAATGTGAATTTACAGAAAATAAGCTCTCAGTTTAGCCTATAGATCACCTTCCAAACCTCTGTGGTAAAAGCATGAGAAAATATTTTTCTCTCAATCATGATATCCCAGCAGAAGGCTTTTTCACATGGTGAAATCACCTTAGAACATACCACAATTCCTAAAATGAGTATGGTACCATCAACAAATGATTTATAATGTAACTAAAGTCTTAAAACCTTCTATTAACTGCAATGCTTTTTAATGAGGTGCTATCATGTATATTGGTCCCAAGATGGCTGCCAACACTTCTTGGATGAAGTGCTGACAGCCAATCAGATCTCAGGATGAGATGTGTGGTTAGGCTCCGCCCACATATATATATGCTTTTAAATGCTATTTTCTCAGGAAATACTGAACAGATTTACACCAGACCTGCAAAAGGCACTTCCTTGACCTTATGGCTACCTCTCTGCCAAATTTCAAGTAATTCTGTTCAGCCGTTCGGGCTGTAGCTGTGTCTAAAGGTCCTATGGAAAAATGCATGGGGAAAATGCGTTTTGGGACCCCCCTTTTTTCTCGGCCCCTGCTTGACGAATCCCCCCGAGACTTTCAGGGTAGGAGCGGAGCGTAGCGCCCCACCTATTTTGAAAATTTCGCGAGGATTCGTCGACCGGCGCCAAAGTTATTCCAAATAGAATGTTGCGGATTTCCTATGGAAACAGGGTCCTAACTATAACTACCTACTGGCGACCGCCAGTAGGTAATATATATATATATATATATATTTATTTATATTTATATATATATATATACATCCAAATACCACTCCAAAGCGCTTCACGGCACCATGAAAAGAGAGACGGACACCTTCTTCTTTGGTTGATACTGCAGCCGCAGTAACATTTTATTCAAATCATTGATTCAGTGCAAACTCGGGAAGACGCGTTTGGGCCAACTGAGTAGCCTTGCTCACATCATATATACATATATACTTATTCACTGAAAAAAAACATAGGTTTCAGGCACATTATAGTTAGAAATTAGCATTTAAAAAACCTTTGAAATTCACTGAAAAATCCATAGGTTTTAGGGAAAGATATAGTTAGTTGGATGTTTCACTCGTACAAAACCATAGAAATTCCCCCTATAGTTAGTTCAGCTAACTATAGCTCATGTCCCCGCAATGCACTGCTGATAACATCACATATTACATCACTCATGACATGGTCAGTGACATCACTGATGACATCTCAAATTACATCTCTGATGACATCACTGATGATATCATCCAGGTGATAATTTCATGCATCTTCTCACACCGTAATATAACATTTGATACACCCACTCTAAATTACAGACTGCCAATCTCAAAACCATAGACACTCCAAGACCTATAACTACATTCCCGCTCACTGATTCTTAAATCTACACACACATCCACTCACTCACCCGTACAGTCACTCATACTTACGGTCACTCAGTACAGGACTATCATATGCACTCATACACTTATATAGACACTCACACACCACCACTCATCCATAGATGTACTCACACACCTAGTCAGTCATGCAAATATTTAATCACACTCTCATTTACTCGCCTATACAGTTATACACACACCAGCTCACTTACTCAAACGAATACCAGCACATTCTTATGCTCTTATACAATCACTGATACAAGCATACACTCATCCATACAGTCACTCCCACAATCACACACTTTCACTTATAGCCATTTAAATAATGTAATACACATATATACTACCTTTCACATATGTAGTTACTCACACATGTACCACTGAGATATACATTCACTCACTAACACACCCATACACACACTCACCCACCCATACAGTCCATCACAGATGCAGTCTTGAAACCATACACTCAGTGAATCACCCACTCACACATCTATGCAGAGTTACACACACCGCACCCACACAAACACTCAGGCACCCATACAGATACTCAGACAACCAATGAATAACTCATATAGACACTCATGTAGTTATTCTAAAACCCATGCAGCCGCTTACACACAAACAGACAGACGGATACAGAGATTCACACAGTTTAGTCTCTAACCCATGCATTCAGTAAGATATGTTTAATCACTCACTTATAGAGTCAGTCACGCACCTAGTAAATCATTCATTCAGACACCTTTACACCCACTCATTCTTCAATACGCCTTTCCCTATAAATATATTAAACATATTTAAACTTTACAGAAACACACAGTCACTGGATGATGTTATCAGTGATGTCATCAGTTATGTCATTTGAGATGTCATCAGTGATGTCACTCACCATGTCATGAGTGATGTAATATGTGATGTCATCAGCAGTACATTGCAGGGGCGCGAGTTATAGTTAGCTGAACTAACTATAATTGGGGAATTTCTATGGTTTTGTTCGAGTGAAATGTCCAACTAACTATATCTTTTCCTAAAACCTACGTTTTTTTCAGTGAATTTCTAAGGTTTTTTAAATGCTAATTTCTAACTATAGCGTGCCTGAAACGTACTTTTTTGCAGTGAATTTCAAAGGTTTTTTAAATGCTAATTTCTAACTATAACGTGCCTGAAACCTATGGTTATTTCAGTGAATTTCAAAGGTTTTTTAAATGCTAGTTTCTAACTATGCCTACAGAGGTAGGACATGCGATGAAAGAAGAAACAATGCACAGGAAGAAAAAAAAGAAATGAAGAAAGAAGCAACAGGAGTCCACAAACACAAAGAAAATTGCAGGAAGAAGCAAGGCACGCAGAAAGAACCAACAGAGGAGCAGAAAGAGGCCTTGTTGCAAAATCATCCTGTGCCCACAACTTTTTCAGACTGGTACTGGTGGTAACTGACTCTGACTAATCAGGCCTAGAGCCAGTGCTATGCTAAAAGACACTTAGAATACAGTGAAAACACCTACATACACTAGGGAACACTATGCATTGGGGTACCCCTGTGATTAGCATGACCTCCTCTATAAGACACTAGTACATAATAGGGCAGGGGGATTAAAACTACCTCTTAAAAAGCGCCACAGGCGCGTTTGCACACTGGTGAATGGAGGGAGGGCCTGAGGTGACATGTGTGCAAACACCCCCTGTGGCCGTTTTAAATTGGGAGATTAAGCCCCCTTGAATCCTGAGAGTCCCTGGGGTCCACTTAGCCCACCGGGTACCTCCATTGTGCACCAGGGAACTGCGTTGCAGAGAGGTGTTCAGAGGCCATGCCCCTTTTTACACCTTTCTAAAATGCAGCTCTGTGGCACTTACTGAGGTACCTGGTGGACTAGTTGGCACCCAGGGGCCCTCAGGATTCAAGGGGAATTATTTCCCCGACTTAAAACGTGCCACAGGGTGTGTTTGCACACGTCACCTCAGGCCCCGTCCACTCCCTTCACCACCGTGTAAACACGCCCTGTGGTCGTTTTAAGTTGGGGGATTAACTCCCCTTGAATGCTGAGGGTCCCTACGGTCCAACTAGCCAATTAGGTACCTCCAGTAAGCACCATAAAGCTGCGTTGCAAAGAGGTGTAAAAAGGGGCACGCCCTGGACCACCTCTCTGCAACACAGCGCAGTGGTGCTTACTGGAAGCACCTGGTGGGCTAGTTGGCCCCCAGGGGCCCTCAGGATTGAAGAGAAATTATTTCCTCAACTTAAAACGCGCCACAGGGCGTGTTTGCACACGTCACCTTAGGCCCCGTCCCCTCCCTTCATCACTGAGTAAACACGCCCTGTGGCCGTTTTAATTTGGGAGATTAAGTCCACTTGAATCCTGACGGTCCCTGGGGTCCAACTAGCCCACTAGGTACCTCCAGTAAGCGTCACAGAGCTGCGTTGCAGAGAGGTGTAAAAAGGGGTGTGGCCTCTGAACACCTCTCTGCAACTCAGCTCCCTTGCGCATACTGGAGGTACCTGGTGGGCTAGTTGGCCCTCTGGGACCCTCAGTATTGAAGGGGAATTAATTCCCCAACTTACAACTCACCAGGGGGCACGTTTGCACAATGGTGAAGGAAGGGGGCGGGGCCTAAGGTAACATGTGTGCAAACGCCCTGTGTCGCGTTTTAAGTTGGGGAAATAATTCCTCATCAATCCTGAGGGTCCCTGGGGGCCAACTAGCCCACCAGGTGCTATTTACAACACTCTGCAACGCAGCTCCGTGACGCTTACTGGAGGTACCTGGTGGGCTAGTTGGCCTCCAAGGGACCTCAGGATTGAAGAGGAATTAATTCCCCAACTTAAAACGCGCCCCGGGGACCCCATCCCCTGGGGCATGGGCAGTTTTTTATTTATTTATTTGGAGGGGGCTGCGTTGCCCCCCTCCTCAGGTAATTTATGCAAATGGTAGGAGGGGGGCCGCACGGCCCCCCTCCTGGATCCCTTGATGGCCCTAGGGACCGCCACCCCCAGGACACTGCCATTTGCTATGGCAGGGCGGGAGTCTCACAGCTCCCGCTCTGTCATAGCAAACTCTTCTTTGGATTTTGGAAGAGAGAGCAGGGAAACCTGCTGTCTCTTCCAAAAACCAAAGCTGATTGCTTTTCCACACGGGGAGCTGCATCTTAGCAGCTCCCCATGTGGAAAAGCAATGCCAGCTCCCGCAGGAGGCGGGGTGCCGGCGGGACCGTGGGGGGATTGGGGACCCCTCCACGGTCTCCAGCGGAGAGGGCCAGCCCCGGGGGATGGGGTCCCCGAGGCTAGAAGTGGCCCGGGAGGGGGGCCACGCAGCCCGCTCCTAAAAAAAAAACAACCCAAACAAAGGCCGGCCCCGGGGGATGGGGTTCTCAGCATTCAAGGGGAATTAATTCCCCAACTAACAATGTGCCAGGGGGCGTGTTGGAGAAAGGGGGCGTCCTAGCAATCCCACTGCATGGGGCTTACTAAAGGACCCCCAGCAGCTAAGGGGACTTCAATACCCATCCAAGAGTGCACCAGGGAGTGCGTTTGTAGAGTGGTGTGCGAAGGGGTCTTGGCCTGCTCTTGGAACTTAGCAATGCTTCTCTGTGGGACTTAATGGAGGTAATAGGAGGGATAGTTGGCCCCCAAGGATGTCCTTGGGTGCCAACTACCCCTCTTGTTACCGCCAGTAAGTTCCACACAGTGGGAGAGCTAAGACGTCTTCAGAGGCCATGCCCCCCTTTCTAAACCATTCTGCAAACACGCCTCCTGGCAGACTACAAGATGGGGGATGAAGTCCAATTTACTCCTGATGGACTTTGGGGCCAAGAAGCCCTACTGGTGACTCCTGTAAGCCCTTCTCACCGGAATTATTAAACGCTGGTCGGAGGCCCAGCACCATTTCTCTACCACCCTGCAAACGCGACTACTAATTAAAGAATTGTTTGCAATGTAATAAGTTTCGCATTTGGGAGAATTAAAGCTATTGGCGTAAATGTAAAAGTTTTTTACTAATGTTTTTTGGAGTGGAGTGAATGTACGTTGTGGTTAGTGGAATTATGTTGTATGTTGTGAAGTGAGATTATGTGGATAGAAAGTATGTGGAATTTAGTTTATAGGAATTATGTAGAATGGGATTACTTGTTATGGGAAGTAAGTATGTGGTATGATAGTCTGTGTTGTGGAGTGGTAACCTCAGGTTTAGTCTTCCTCAATTCCATAGGAGCTCAACTATGAACTCAGTGAGACAAAAAAGGATAGAATCACTGAGGAGCACTTTTGCACCTAGTCAGAGGTATGAGCAGGGCCACTGGAATTATGTGACTGTTGGCTGCACCGAGCTTCGCACAATTTTACATTTTCTGCATTAGCCACATAATTCATCATCTGCACCTTAATCTGCAGATTTGAGAAAAAAATCCTTGTTTCTAGCTGAAACGGGTCAAACGTTACAAAAAATGCTGCGACAACTGTTACAGCATGGTGGAAGGCCCTTCGCAAACCTAGAATGGTCACGTGTTACTTATTGCTAAATGTGGGTGTTACATTGGTGCTAATGGTGTGCAAGCCACTCTTGCTTCCCTCTGCACCTCTCTTGCCTCTTTCTGCATTTCTGTTGCTTCTCTCTTCATCTTTCTTTCTTTTTCTGCACTTCTCTTGCCTCTTTCTGCCTTTGAAGTTCTTCCCTCTGTAATTTACCCTAAAGAACCCCCTGGATGAAGAGGGTTGGGTGTTTGTTTTATAGGAGGAATTATTGGGATCTGAGGTATTACTTTTAGATCCTCTCGTATAAAATGACCGCTGAAAGAAACCACTGCTGGATGGTTCCTGCAAGGCTCCCATAGATTGTGCAACTTCTGGGTCTTTTTTAATTTTTTCAAGTGACACACCTACTTGAGGCCTAAAAAGGTGCTCTTTATCAAAAGAGACATTTAAAATAGACTGTTGTACCTGAGGCTTAAAACCATAAACCCTAAACCATGCATGCCTGCGAAGGAGAGTGCTGGTATTAATCCCTCTTGCTGCAGTGTCAGCAGCGTCTACTGCACATTGAATAGAAGAATTTGATTATAATTTCCCTTGCTGCACTAGCTCCTGCCCTTATTTATATTCTCTTCTGGGAAGTATAGTAGAATCTCTTCTATTTAATAGGGCTCTATCATATCTTTCTAAAAGAGCCTGTGTACTAGCAATGCGCCACTGGTTGGAAGATTCTCTTACCTGATCATCAATTAATTTAGGCCCCTTTTCAGGAGGAGGTGCATCTGCCTGTCTTTGTGAATAAGCTCTTTTTCAAGCATTTGACACTACAAGAGAATCTAAATTGGGGCAGATGGTGGAGGTTTGCACTTTTTATCGATCCGAGGTGTTAAAACACGGGTGCATACTGGGTCCTTAAAAATGTCATCTGTATGTCTCAACATACCCTTTAACATAGTTAAGCTTTGTGTGGTTCTATGTTTGGAACCTAATGTATCAAATAAGAAATCTTCCTCTAGAGATTCTTTGTGTAAAGCAACTCCATGGTAAGATGCTGCTCTTGAAATCAACTCCTGGTAAGCTATATTATCATCAGGAGGTGAAGACCTGGTAGGGTAGAGTTCAGGATCATTATCTACTGGTTGATCATAATCAATCCATGGATCTGTGGGTGCAGGACTATTATCATCTCCTTTGGCAATGTCAGGTTGTGTGTGAGGAGAACCTTGTGCTGCAATCTGAAGGGGATTTGACCTTTGTGATGGTAGATGTAGAGGAGGGGACTGAGGGAGAGAATAGATAGGGCTTGTAGCGATGTCCTTTTTCTTCTTCTAAGGAATTGTAGGACTTGTATCTTGAGAAGCAGTTCTTTTCTCGGATGGTGTATCATCCTTGGCTACAATGAGTCCAATATTTGGAATAATGTAGAGACATTTCTGTTTAGGGTCCAATTTTTCTTTCATAATGTCCAAAATCAGAACCAGTTTTTTTTTCATAATGTCCAAAAGCAGTACTGGAGTATTTTGGAGGGGATCTTTATCTCTTGAACCGGACCGCTGCTTTTTGTCTTTCGGAATCAGAGGTTTCGGGTCCCAAGGTGTCTTGTCTCGACTCGAGCCGGAAGGCTTGATCTGTTGTTTTCAGTCCTGGGCCCTAAGGCAGGGCGTTCGAAACAGTCTCTCGATGCCAACCATGGCCTGAAGGCAGTGGTGGCCCGAAGCCTTGGGTTTAAGGAGAACAGGTTTGGTGGGCAAAGGGGCTTTTTTACTCATGGCCCACTTTCCTGCTGGAATTTCTTCACACTGTAGGTCGACCTCGAGCTCCTAGTCCGATTCATGAATGCAGAAGGCTTCTTCCTCCTCCGCTGTTGATGCTTCCATCTCCTCTTGATTGGTACCTTCTCCGAAGATATTCGGGGTGTACTCAATGTTTTGTCTCTCTATGTCCCTTTGTCGAGCATGATAATCCCTAAAAGTCTTTTTCGACTGAAATGATTGACAAGCATCACAATCTTCCTTCCTGTGCTCTAGTGAAAGGCACAAGTTGAAGACTTCATGCAGGTCAGTGCATGGATACTTGGCGTGGCACCGGGGGACAGAATTGAAACAGAGTCCGTTCCATCAATGGTAGACTCAACAAATATGACAGTAAGGAAGTCAAAAGAAATGGTGAGGTCCGCAGGCTGCCCATGACGTCTTCTGGATCAAAGATGAAGATTACTCACCTTTTTTTCGACATGCAGGAATAAAGGAACGCGTACAAAACAATACCGAAGAGGGTACAAGGGGTTGCCCACTGAGGGGATCCTGAAAACTAGAGCGCCAAAAACCACATTCGAACCCAATGGCGGAAAGAAAACAATCCAGCAATGGAGTCGATGCCAAATGTGCACAATCAATGAAAGGAGGAGCCACCTCACCCCACAACCGGGAAAGACCCCTTCAAAGAAAAACATCTGGACCTAGGAGAAGATGGTAGGACCATACAAAGAATGCAAATCCACAGCACACATTCCTCAAACATATAGTTCCTCAAGGCTCCATGATATGGCAACCTACAGTTGCAATGTAATACCCAATTATATAGAAGAATGGGCCAGAGTACATGTCCAGAGGGTAGAACAGCACAAAAAAGAAAAAAGAAGTAGCTCCTACCAGCTTCTTCATGCAGATCAAAGCTGCTCTATACACCCACTTCCTTTCCCAGTGAAGGGGGGATGGAACATGTGAATCAGTCATCCGCCAACTATACTCATGCTCAGAGCCAAGAGAGGGGGCCCACCACGTAAGAGTCTGCACTTGGCCCAGCTTCACCCGGGTGCCAGCCTGTGGAGTAGGATTGCTGAAGTACTTTTAGCGCAGGTGTTGTAAGCCCTTGAGGAAGAGACTGTAGGCGCACCTCCTGGCGCTTTTGTGCTGTAACTGAGTCATCTGACACACTAGTCTATGAATTACAAAAGTGCTAATTCATAAAAAGCTAATTTAGTTCCTCGCGATACCAGTCACCAAATTTCTTACGCTCTTTAAAATATGCATTGCGTAGATTGTATATGAATGCTCCTTCCTGTAAGTAGTATGTCGATGAAGATGGAGGAGCTGGTAATTGCCTTCTTTTTCATTTACACACATACCACAATTGACCTTTGTTTTCACCTGAAATAGCTGCACAAATTTAACAACCCACGTGTTCAGTCAGATGAAAGCTGAATTTAGTACTTGAATAAGCACTTGTCTGCAAGTTCCTTTACTGTCTTGAATGAAAAGACACCTCAGAAGTCTTCTTCTTTTGCAACACCTGACACACACAGAGAATATGCAACATTGTCTCTTTTCCTTTTTCACAAAGACTATATTCTTCTCCTTCCATTGTTCTTTACCGGATACGAAACTGGTCCACGGTTGGGTGGACACCAAGGTATAATCACAAAAATATACCAGCTTTATGTACAACAGGAATCATTGGTCAAAATAAGGCTGCAAATTTAGGAGCTTCTAAGTGTTGACAACTTGCCAGGCGTGAGCTTTTTTTGCCCTATTTTCTGGTAAAGAGAGTGATCTAGTCATTCGTTAATTCATTTTTAAAATTCTTTAGGCGTTTGATGGAGGTTCCATATATATGTTCTACGTGGAGGGCTTGAACTGCATCTTTTAAGAAGTAATTCAGTCTAGCCTTTGAGTTCTTGTTCTTTATTTCCCGCCAGACCCAGGCCACAACAGTATTGGTTTTTTAGAGGCAAACGTTATGTCACATCTTAAGAAAGGAATTTTTTGTTCCTGTGATATATTTCATGAGGTCAAACTCTAGGGGCAGATGGACCTGAGAGTTATAATTTGAAAGTTTTACTGTAAGCCGGTTGGTCTTAGCAGTCAGGGTGTCTAAGAGTCTTGCTATCTTGCCTGCTGTGACTTCAGAGCCATATGCTATTGTATACGGAAATGTCGCTGCCATGACTTTTTGTAATGCCCCTGAATAAGGCCGTGCCTGGTTTTTGAAAGCTGGAAACCAGTTGTTAAGGACGTGACCTTTGATTTCATGGACTCCATATACAGAATAAAGGTACATCTAGAACTGAAGATAACTCCCAAATACTTGTACTGTAGGATAGATGCAAGCGGGACACCACCAATAGTCAAAGTGCCAATGTTTTGAGTCTCTTTATCTATATGCGCACTTTAATTATCGCAAAATTTACTTCAAGATTATAATTGCATATAAATGATTAGACAGTTCAAAAGGTGCTGTAGGCCTAGTTGTATCAAACTGAACAACAACAGGTCATCAGTCTATAGAATATGAGTCATCACATGACCACCAAGTTTTGGAGAGTGAGTATTTACATGATTTGAATCAAGAGATAGGTCTGATATGTGAATTTTGAGCAACAGCGGGGCAACAACAAAACCCTGCTTCAATATTTTGTTGTTTAAATCTTCGCAAACCTTTTACCATCACACAACTATACATGGAGTTAGGTACCAGTATACAGAAGTTGGACTGCTATCAATAAGTTTACTTTAATCCAAGCCTTTTGTAGTTTCTGCCATAATAAATCTCATGAAACCCTCATGGCTGCTTTAAAATCGACAAAGCAGGAGCAAAGCATATTGTGGGAGGGACGGGCGGAAACAGAAGGGAGGAGGCCGCATTGGTGTAATATTGGGTAGTTTTATTTTCACAGGTGGATTTAAGGTGTACATGGATGTTCTATCAAATTATAACAAAAACATTAGGAGGTCTTCTCCAAATAGGTCTTAAAGAAGGTAGTAGTTCTTTCACTTAGTCCTCTTTCTGGTTTCTTTCAGGCGTAAAGTGCACATGGGGCAATATGCTGTGAAATTAAAAAAGGAAGAAAAGAAACTCCCTGTCTTCTAATTTTCTGATGAGTCCATGGGCCTCGAACACAGCAACATATTCAAAATGACTGCTACTTTCAATGGTCTTAAAGCATTTTTTCAACTCTTCTCTTTACTTGTAGATCACTTTCACTGTGCTTAAATGATAATTCCAGCAAGTTGGGCCCCTTTTGGGAGTCTCCCAGAAACTTTGTCTAAGAGAACTTCAGTTCTTTTTGGAGATCTTGAAAAAAAATGAAGGAACCCACCCAAAGATGCAAAAAAATGTTTTACTCTTGAGATTGTTGATAATGCTTGCTCCATAATCAAATTTAGTTGATGAGCATAGCAAAGCACATAATGTGCACTGGGGGAAACATCTCTAACTGTTTTCTGAGATCCATCTGAGGCTCCACGCATCAAACTAGCACCATCATAGCTTTGGGCAATATGTTTTTTTTGTCACTGGTCTCTGGGAAAACAATGTTAAGTTCATAATGCCAAGTTGCAGCAATTATATGAGCAGGTGAATCTTTTAGATGATTAAAACAACAACATCTTTCAACAACTTTATTGCTGGCATCAACATAGTGAATAAAAAGTATGGACTGAGTCTGTGGATACATTAGTAGTGTCATCAACCTGAATGGCCTCAAATTCAATGCTTCGTAGCTGCTGTATTATGACACCTCTTGTTACTTCGAGCATACAGTCCAGGAGCTTGTTCTGGATGGATTTGAAAGTGCCTTTAAAAACTGTTGCTGATTTCAAATGAGTGTCCATTGCACTGTCTAAGGTGGCAACAAAACCAACTAGGCCTCTAAAGATTCCTTTATTTGAAGAACCTTCCGGCTCATCGTGGCCATGTAATACCAATTCAAAAGAAAAAAAAAAACACAAAATCAATCAATTTTGATAAAATGTACCTGTTTTTATCACCTTGCAGGTTTCTTCTGTGAAGCGGTATTAATTTTGCCAAACATGGCAAGCTTATTTGAGCTATCTAGATGTGATTTACATGCCTCATTCTTCTTTGTTTTTCAGAGATACTTTAAATCAGCAACTCCTGTTTTTGCCCATGGTGCTTCATCACCAAACAGTAAGCAGGGAAAGCAGAACCGTGAATATTCAGTAGTGATAGCAGGAAGCCACGTTTTCTTTGTATGCCAAGTAGAACTGAGTTTTCTAGGGTAATATTTTGCAGACTTTTAAGATTGATATCAGGCTTATCAGATCCTCAGCCGCGGTCTGTACAGGTAACAGCGGTGGGCTGGATAAGAGGGGGTTTCGGGGGACGATGCAGAGGGAATATTATTATTTATTTAATTTTCCCTATGCATGGTCCCTCAAAATCCCCCCTTATCTGGTCCTACCGCTGCACAGCTTTCACCTGCACGGACCGTGGATGCAGGTCCTAAACATTTCATCTGCATTTTCTCCATTTCTTTCAGCCTAAAAATCGGTCAACTCTATTTATTTTATATAACCGAAAATGAGCTAGGGATTCAAGTGCCTGAGTAGGATGGTGCTTCGTTTCTTGTAGTGAGGCTGGCCTTGCTGCCAGTTACTGGGTTAATCAATGACCCCTGACAATAAGCAAAAACCAGGTGTAAGTTTTGACACTAGATAATGTAAGTAAAAATGACAAGTAAGATTATAGTGCAGAGAACAACAGTAGTGACTAGTGCAACATGAAAATTCTATCAACCAGGTAGCATAGAATGGCAGAATGTGCTAAATGTTACCCTAGACTTAGCTCATGCTCCACACCATCAGATACTGGACATTGTCCATGTAATCCCCCTTTGAGTGATTGTTTGTGAAACTTTTAGTGTGGTACCCATTGTGTGTTTGTGAAGTGAGTATGCAGGTAAAACAGTGGTTCTGGAGAGGTTACATAGGAATTTGCCATGGGAATGCCTGTATGTGACAGGGAGCGCCCAAGCATCAAAAATAACAAAAGCCATATTATGGTCAGTGAGGTCAGCAGCCACAGGTAAACATCTCTTCCCTGCTCCCCCCACCCTCCATATCCCCCAGCCCCATTGCTGTTTACCAAGACCCAGAGAGGGAGGATTTATCTAGCTAAGCAGGCAATAAAACAGGGCTGCTACTTGGTGGGATCAAAAGGCCGTCAGAGGTCCAGCAATAGGTCTGACAATGGAAGTCAGATTAAATATGGTGAGAACAGGTAACAGAGAAATAAGAAGGGAGGGGCCAGTGCAGCCAAGTGGCAACAGTAATTAAAAAAAAAGAAATTATATTCTGGGTTATAGAGGAATATATATGAAAGTGTATCAAAGGTATATGCAGCTGCAGTACATTGCTCCCTCTGCTAAGCTCCTCCCTTTGTATGCTAGATATAGCACTTAACCTCTTTGGTGGTTTAAGCATTTGATGTTGTGAAGTTTAGGTTAGTTTGTATTTTTTTTTGGGTCAACATGCCCGCAGGCTATTGAGCGTGATTAAATGTTCATTACATGGCAAAATCACTACTCTAAATAATCATTTTTGGCAGTGTCTTTATTTGCTAACATGATTGCAAGACAATGCATTTTATAAAATTCTGCAGAAGATATGATTCTGTTTCTGACATATGTATACGAATCTAGTTAGTGTCTAGCCACCTCAATCCATTTCACACCTTCATGGCAACAATCCTTTATCACTGCAACCAGTCACAAAACACCTAATTTAGTAAATTTCAACTCTGTGCATTAATGACAATCAAAATCCCACCATAGGTGATAGCAAATCTGCAGTTTATTTTAACAACGCCATAATAATGCTGTGGTTTTCTGGGGACATTTTCTTGAAAGACAAATTAATCATTTATATACGTAGGTTAGGACCCAGTTTCCATAGGAAAACCATTTTTGACTTGGCTTTTACTTTGCCGTTGTTTGACCAATCTGCATAACATTTTTCCAAAAAAAAGTGTCACGGTGGGTACTATTGTTATGCAAATTTTGGTGGTGATCCGTGCAGTGGGGACCAAGAATTTGGAGTGCAAAATAAGGTACAGTTTGTAATGTTAATTTCCATGGGAACCGTTAGCCACATCTACAGCCCAAACCACTGGTTGGACTTACACCAAAGTGCCTTTTGCTTAGTTGGTGTAAATACATTCAGTAGTTTTTGAGAAATGTAAGTTTAAAATTATTGTGATATTCCTGGCTGCGGATATTTCTCGGTGGTTTTGCAATGAATTGTGAATACACTCATCAAAGGGAATACTCTGATTGGCTATAAGTAACCTGAATAGACAGTTGTGGCCACCATTTTATCCATCGGGAACAGTTCCCAGGGCTGAAAATCCCACATAAAGGGTCAGGGTGGAGATACTCTTACCCCTTGGTTGAGAAATTAAGGTGTTAGTGACACAAGTTATGTGTCCAAAGTTGATTTTTTTAATTGCGTGTGATATTCACAATGAAGCCATGACCACAAGGGCTTCCCCCCATGTACCATCGCGGGGACATTGCGACTATCAACTTCGTAGCAAATATTGATGATAATATAAAAAAAATATCAATTAATCATTAATATGGATTGTTGTAGAGATATTGAGATATTGATATAAAGGTATTTAGTGAGTTATCTACTGTGATGTTTAGAATTAAGTATATAGTTATAAGTTGTTAATGTCTTGGTGGCTGTTGATCTCCTGCTTTCTGCTTTCATGACGTAACCGCGGGGATCATGATTACCACTGTCATTGCATTCTCCGACCTCACCGTGAAATAATAAAATAGGTTTTGCAGATAGTTTTTATAGAAACTCTCTACAAAACATGACTTTAGGGAATACTGCAAGAAACCCTAGTGTGTAAACTAGTTTAATGTGTGTGGATATATTTGTTTTAGACTTTATGGAAAAGGCGCCATCAACTCAATATCCTGAATAACTGTGAAAACTGAAAATAGGTCTGAAAGATGGTTTTTAAAGATACTATGAAGTAGGTCATGAATTTTTTGCCATATTGTTTTTGGATGAGTTGGTGGCATTGAACGTCTGTTTGAACTATTTTCTGTGCCGGCTAGTGGTATAAAATTCTGCAGTTCCATGCACCTTAGTTTGCATATGGGTGGGGCACAAGTGGAAAAACCCAATTAATATTTTGTTGTTTTTCAAATGGTGGAAAATGAAACACATTTGTTTGCATGAGATGGATTAGAAGAATCACCAAAAAGAAATGCCACCTTCCACTTTGCATGTTGTTACTATTTGTAGAATATGGGCTAGGTCAGCCAATATGTCCCGCTATAGAGGGGATTCAGACTCCACACCTCAGGCAAGCGACTATAACGTGGGAACTGCGTGCATTTATATGTTCAGGGATCTAGGATTTTCATGAGGCCATACATAGGGCCTTAAAATGTATTCTTAGCCTCACGGGAAGCCAGTGAAGTTGTGCCTGCTCTTTCTTTACAGAGACAAATTTTGGGGAGTGCCTGTAATTAATCTTGCTGCTGCATTTTGAGCGATTTGCAGTCTATTAATGTGCTTTTTTAGAGTATTTAGCAGAAGACTATTGCTATAGGTGATCCTTGACATAATGAGGGCTGTGATCACTGTCCTGAGACTGCTATTGGAGAGAAAGATCTTTATTTTCCTTATTATCCTAAGGATTAGGAAGCAGGCCAAGACCACCATGCTTAGTGGTCGCCATAAGAGAGTTTATTGTCCATAATCACCCCCAGGTTTTTTGCTTTCCTGGTGGGTGATGGGCATACGCCCAGCTCGTCTGGCCACCACTCTGGTGTCCAGATATTGGGGTTATTTTCAAATATAAAGACCTCTGTTTTCCCAGAGTTTAATTTTAAGCAGTTGGATGACATCCATTCAGAGATGGCCTTCATGTAATTATGAAAGCAAGCCCCAGGTTCCTTCTCCTGTCCATGTGTGATTGATAACACTATTTGTGTATCGTCTGCATATGAAGTTATTTGAAACCCTTAGGACTTGATCAGGGCTGCCAAGGAGATCACATATATATGAAAAAGTGTAGGGCTTAATGATGATACCTATGGTACCCAACAAGGGAGAGTAAATGGCTGTGACCTATGGTTGTCCAGGTCCACCGCTTGTGAACGTTCCAACAGGAATGCCTGTAGAAGGTTCCATGCAGCTCCTTGAACCCCAATTTCAGACAACCGGCCCATCAGAACCTCGTGATGGACCGTGTCAAAGGCTGCTGACAGATATAATAAAATCAGATTAGCCTTTCCTCCTCTGTTCAGCACCTCCCTCACCTCTTCAGTGGATTTAATTAGAGCCAACTCTGTGTGGGGTCGAGTAGATTGTTGTTTAAAAGATATGAGCTGAGTTGTGCGTTTATCGTCTTTTCAAGGATCTTGGCCGGAAGTCGGAGTCTTGAAATTGGTCTGTAGTTGTTTGGATCGCTGGGGTCCAAGGCTGATTTATTTAATAAGGTAAGGATAGAGGCCTTCTTCCACTGGCTAGGGGATATGCCTGATATAATTATGTTATTGAACAGTGGTGTGAGGGTTCACTCTATTATATCAGGGATTTGCCTCAATGCTGATGCCAGGCAAAGACCCTTTGGGGAACCAGAGCGCATGGAGCTCAGAGGTTTTATGACAATGGGTGTTTCTAGCATAGTGAAATTGGCTAACACAGGTGTGTTTGGTTCCATGCCTCGTGGCGTTTTTATTTCCTTTTGTGCTATGCTAAAAGTGGAGAAAATCATTTCTTCTTTTTGTTGGAAGAATTTGGCTAATGTTTCCCAGAGCTCTGGGCTGCTTTGGCTCTTGGGAGCCACTGGGGCCGCAAGTTTGAAAATAGTTTTGAAAAGAACCTTAGAGTCAGATTTTGCCTGAGAAATGTGTATAGTACATCTTTTTGGTTTCCAACAGTTTATCTTTAGAAAGCCTGAGGCTCTGCTTGTAGTTATCCTTGTCCATGCTTGTATAGTCTTTCCTCCACTCCCTTTCTACACGTTTGCAGGTCTGTTTTAGTATTTTTAGTACGTCTGAGAACCATGGGGCAGACGGTTTCATCCTTTTAGGGATCAATTTTTTTATTGGGGCGAGTTTGTTCAGGCTTCCTCTAGCCATTCCATATATATGCAGAGGCAGCACCTTCCACCTTTGAGAGGAGAGGGCGCTTAGTGTTTTTTAAAGCTTCCCCTAGCTCTTTGCAGTCTACATTTTGCCAAACTCTTTTCCCAATACTCCCTGTATGATCTGGTTTGATTTTATGACTTATGGGCTCTGTAACCTCAAAAAAGATGGTGCTGTGATCAGACCACACCAGAGGGAGTACCGAGGTGACTGTCAGTATAGGATTATTGGAGTATATGCCATCTAGGGTATGCTCCTTGCTGTGTGTTGGTCCTCCAATCAACTGTTTAAGTTCACTTGCCTCCATCATCTGCCCTAGAGCGACAGTGTCTGAATTGGATAGATTCGACAGATGGAAGTTAAAACCCCCGAGCACACAAAAGGAGTATGCGCCTAGCCCTTCTTCGAGCAGTGACCCCAGCTGTTTTAGGATACCACCTCTAGGCCCCGGAGGGCGATAACGGAGTATCCCCTTGAGGGTACTGTGGTGTGAGGTATATAGGCTAAATGAAAGAGCCTCACATGAGGCATTTGAAGCATTGTGAAATATGGGTTCTAGTGAGTTGTGGTAGATAACTGCTAGTCCTTCCCCTCTTCCGTGAGGTCTGTCCAAGGTATGACAGTGAAATCCCGGTGGGGTAGCGTTGGCTAGGTCAGGCCCGGAGGCCTGATCCGACCAGGACTCAGTTAAGGGCCAAATTAATGTCTTGTTCTCCGATGAGCCGAGCACATTCCGTACTATGTTTGATTAATGATCTAGCATTCAACAACATGAATCTAAGGGGTGGTGGGCCCGCCTTATTGTCCCTCTTGCCTCTTCTGTCTCTGGGGCCTGAGACAGGAATGTGTAGACTGTATGGCAGACGGGTGTTGCAGGAGAAGTAAATATTTCTAAGGCGTTTGGACATTCCTTCTAGAGGTATACAAGGACCCCTATAGTTTCCCCCTCTAGGGTCAAGTTTGATAAGGTCCTCCCTGGTGTAGGTCGGCCTTGTTGGATCGCAACGACCAGGGGTACAGGCCCTAAGCTTAGCCCGAGCGTGGACGGGCGCAGACGGGCTTGCCTTAGGACGCGCCCACAGCAGGCATCTGCTGCTTGTTCACATCATAGTGCCTTTTAACCCCCAACGTGATGAGAGCTAGTGCGCTGACCTCCTACATGGCGGCCTCGCTCGAAGCACTTGGAGCCCTTTGGCTGGTGCAACCTTGCAGTGCAGATCGCGCTAAGTTGACACAATTATTTCAAATACACACAACGTTTTAAAATACTGTACTTAAAAAGAATTAAATTAGCTTAAAATCGGTAAGAGAGCTTAGTAAGCAGTGTCCGTGCTGGCGAGCGTTGAACACAGCTCAGACCCAGTCAGGCAGTCAGGTACAGAAAGAATCAAGAAAAGTGCAGTAAGAAGCAAGAGAGGTGGAGAAAGATGAGAGTGAGGTAAATAGAGATGTAGAAAGAGGCAAGACAGGTACAGAAATAAGCAAGGGAAATGCAGAATGGAGCAAGAGAAGTGTAGAAAGAAACAAGAAAGGTGCTGAAAGAGGCAAATGAGGTGCAGAAAGATGCAAAAGAGGTGCAGAAAGAAGCAAGAGAAGTGTAGAAAGAGACATGAGAGGTGGAGAAAGAGGCAAGAGAAGTGGAGAAAGAAGCAAGAGAGGTGCAGAAAGAAGCAGCGAGGTCAGAAAGAGGCAAGCAAGGTACAGAAAGAGGCAAGAAAGGTGCAGAAAGAGGAAGAAAGGTGCAGAAAGAGGCAAGTGAGGTACAGATAGAGGCAAGAGAAGTGCAGAAAGATGCAAGAGAGGTGCAGAAAGAAGCAAGAGAGGTACAGGCAGAATCAAGAGACTTACAGAAAGAGGCAAAAGAGGTGCATACAGAGGAAGAAAGGCTCAGAAAGAGGAAAGTGAGGTGCAGAAAGAGACAAGAGAAGTGCATAAAGAGGAAGAAAGGTACAGAAAGAAGCAAGAAAAATACAGAAAGAGGCAAGAGAGGTGCAGAAACAAGCAAGAGAGGTTTACTCACAATTAGTAATAATTTAGCAGCCACATTTAGCAATAAGCAACACGTGACCATGCCAGCTTTGCAAAGGGTCTTCCGCCATGCTGTAACACATGTTGCTGTGTTTTTGGTAACATTGTGAGGTTACCACTCCACAACACAGACTACCATACCACATAAATACTCTCTGTAACACATAATCCCTTTCCACATAATTCCTAAACACAAAATTCTGCATCCTTTCTATCCACCTAATTTCACTGCACAACATACCTCATAATTCCACTACACACAATGAACATCCACTCCACTTGTAAAATCATTACTAAAAAACCTTTACATTCACAACACCAATAGTTCTACCTCTTGCAAATGCAAGACCTATTGCATTGTAACTACTTCTTTACCTAGTAGTCACATTTTCAGAGTGGTGGAGAAAGGGGGCTGGGCCTCCAGCCAGCGCCCAGGAATTCCACTGCATAGAACTTACAGGAGGTACCAGGAGGGCTTCCTGGCCCCCAAAGTCCCTCAGGAGTAAAGTGGACTTTATCCTCGAAACCAGTAGTGTGCCAGGAGGCACGTTTGCAGAGTGTTAGAGAAAGGTGCATGGTCTCCAAAACCTCTTAGCAATCCCACTGTGTGAGACTTACTGGAGGTAAGAGGAGGTGTAGTTGACCCACATGGACGTCCTTGGGGGCCACCTACCCCTCCTATTACCGCCAGTAAGTCCCACACAGCATGATTACTAAGATCTAATAGCAGGCCACATCCCCTTTGCCCACCACTCTGCAAACGCACTCCCCGGGTTCTCTTGGATGAGGATTGAAGACCCCTTCACTTCTGGGGTCCTTAGGGGCGAACTAGCCTACCTTTTACCTCCAGTTAGCCCCACACAGTGGAATTGCTGAGAGGTGGACACAGGCCATACTCTTTCTTCAAGACTTTGCAAAATCACCTCTTGGACCTCATCCCCCAGGGCTTGGCCATTTTTTCAAACAAAATTCAACTTTTAAAGAGGGGGGCCATGCGACCCCCCCCACCCAAGGCCATTTTTAGCCCTGGGGACCCCATACCCCAGGGCATGGCTACAACATTGGAGACTGCGGGAGAGCCCTGTGGCCTCTGCCATCCCTGCCGAATCCTCCTCTCCTGCAGGAGCTGGCAATGCTTTTGGACAGAAGAAGCTGCTAAACATAGAGCAAGAGCATTTTTCCTTTCTCTCACTTTCATGAAGTGAAGAACAGTTTACTATGGTATGGGAGAGCAGTATCCACAGTGGGTACCTAGGAACATTGCTGGAGCTGGCCTTGGGGGAGGGCAGTCCCTAGGAACTTGAAGGGCTCCACGACGGGGCCCCCTCCCAATTTTTTAATAGCGAGGTGGTGGTCCCCGGGGTTAGGGGGGCCACAACAGACCCCAACATTTAATTGATCTGTGTCCTGGGGAGGGGTGGCCCCAGGGCAGTTTGGGGGGCTTAAGTCCCCCACACCTTCATTTTTAAAGATATCCCCGGGGAGGTGGCAGTCCCTGGAGCACCAGAAGGGCTGTGTGCCCCCCACATATAAAGCATATAGCCCCACGGAGGTGGTGGTCCCTGGGGCTGCACGGGGGAGGAAAAGCCTCTCACACCTTTCATTAAAATAATAATATTCCAGGGAAGGTGGCAATCCCTGGGAATGGGAAGCCACACCCCCCTGTATTTATGGACAAATGCCCTAGAGAGGTGAGAGTCCCCTGGGCTGCATGGGGGTGCAGGTGCCCCCACACCTTTTTTGAAAATAGTAAAGCCCCAGGGAGGTGGCAGTCCCCCAGGGTAAGGCGGGCCACGTGACTCACGCATTTATTGACAATCAGCCCGGGGAGTGCAACACAAAGAGAAATCAGCCCCAGAAACTCGCCCACCCGAGGGCTTAAAGAAAAAAAGCACGGGAGCCCACGGTTTTAAAAAAAATATTCTGCCCGATTGCCGAATCCGTCAAAATTTGGTATTCTTTTAATGCATTTTTTGGCCCTGACGTCCCTGCGGGACAGCCTGAGAAGGCCTGGGGGTCAGGGTGTTTATAACGCACCAGGGGGTGCGTTTGCACAGTAGTGCAGGGAGGGGGCGTGGCCTGATGTGACAAGTGTGCAAACGCGCCCTGTGGCACGTTTTGAGTTGAGGAATTAAGTCCCCTTGAATACTGAGGGTCCCTGGGGGCTAACTAGCCCACCAGGTATGTCCAGTAAGCGCCACAGAGTTGCATTGCAGAGAGGTGTAAAAAGGGGCGTGGCCTCTGACCACCTCTCTGTAACGCAGCTCTGTGACGCTTACTGGAGGTACCTGGTGGGCTAGTTGGCCCCCAGGCATCCCAAGGATTCCAGGGGAATTAATCCCCCAAATTAAAACTCACCAGGGGACTCATTTGTACTGTGTTGAAGGGAGGGGGCGAGGCCTGATGTGACATGTGTGTACTTATGCAATCACCCCGCCAAAACCCAAGCACTTATAAATTCACCATGCACTCTCCTTGCAGCACTCTAATCATCCAGTCACTACCCATGCACTGCTACAATACCCTGTATTGGGGTAATTTCTATGGTTTTGTACTAGTGAAATGTCCAACTAACTATAACGTCCCTGAAACCTATGTTTTTTTATGTGAATATCAAAGGTTTTTTTAACTGTTAATTTCTAACTATAACGTGCCTGAAACCTATGTTTTTTTTTGCAAATTTCAATGGTTTTTTAAATGCTAATTTCTAACTATAACGTGCCCGAAAGCTATGGTTTTTTCAGTGAATATATATATATATTAAACACTCCTCAGATGGGCAGCAGCAAAGTCCTCGCCACATCCCCAGCATACACGGACCATCACGATAAGTGCAATTATTTTATTCTGTGCAGTATGCCGCCATAACGTTTCGGCTCCTCCGAGCCTTGATCACATGACAAAGTGAGCCAATTAAACCACGTCTTATAAAGTGACAGTGCAAAGATTGAAACAGACCATGTGACTAGATTGCCAATGGAAATCAAAGACATACTACAGCATGGTACAACGTTAGATATTCGTCAAGCTGAAAGAATTACAATCAATATTTATAATGCTAATACGTGGCTATTAAATGTGTAAACATTCGCAATAAATGTGCAAATACTAGGGGTGGGCGGAATTTGCGTAATCGCGTTACGCAAATCTCCGCGAAACGGTAAAAAATCTCCACGAACATGCAGAAATTTCGCAAACACGCGGTATTGCTTGTTCACGATGCTTTTTTCCTGTTCACAGTTGCTGTTTGCGTGCTCGGGGAGAAATATCTCACGAACACGCATTTTGAGAACGCGAACAAGAAAAAATTTCGCAATGTCGCGGAAAGCAGAATTTTGGTCAATTTCGCGTTCTCTGCGGAACGCGAAATTACCGAAATTCCGCAAATTCCGCGAGCGGAACGGAATTTACCGCCCAGGCCTAGCAAATATGCAATTTGAGTGCAAAATACGCATATGTGCAAAAACATCGCTGTAAACAGTCATGTGATTTCGAGGCTTATAAAAATGAATGGATAAATAGCAATATTTTTGTCAAAGCCTATAACGTAATCATTGTTACAACTAAACAATTACATTACACTAAAATTACATTATATATGCAGGGATACATCCCTGTATAAAACATGGTATGTTAGACCAGCTCGAAGTGGAATTCCTCTTCAAAACATATAAACTGCACTGATGTTTATAAAGTTGTCATATTGCCATATAGCCATCACAGTAATGCATAATATTATTTAGTGTATAGATAATTATACATATGTCAGCCTGTACCATGAATCTTTGGCTGGTTGTATCATTACCCTGAGGTAAATTGAACATTTGGATTAAAGGACGCTTTGAGCTCAGCTGACACTCCGCTTTCAGTTGGGTTGGTGTCTCTAATGTGTTCGCTGCTTATAATCGATTTTAAAAAGGAAATTGTTTTTTTGCCGATTTGTTCTGTCTATTTGCACATTGTCCTCATACCCGCATTTAAAAAATTACAAATCTCTTTTAGCACATGCTCTTCCCCATTCTGCCTTTTTAGTGTGCTGTTTGCTGCTTTGTGTGTTGTTTTACTTCCTGGTCCCTCGTTGTGCCGCAGAGAGCCGCCATCTTGGGGCTCAGGCGTTCTAGCCTCGCGCACACGGGGCGTCCATTTAATGCACGCCAGTCAGACGCGCGGCGCTTTGAGCTCAGCTGACACTCCGCTTTCAGTTGGGCTGGTGTCTCTAATGTGTTCGCTGCTTATAATCGATTTTAAAAAGGAAATTGTTTTTTTGCCGATTTGTTCTGCCTATTTGCACATTGTCCTCATACCCGCATTTTAAAAATTACAAATCTCTTTTAGCACATGCTCTTCCCCATTCTGCCTTTTTAGTGTGCTGTTTGCTGCTTCGTGTGTTGTTTTACTTCCTGGTCCCTCGTTGTGCCCCAGAGAGCCGCCATCTTGGGGCTCAGGCGTTCTAGCCTCGCGCACACGGGGCGTCCATTTAATGCACGCCAGTCAGACGCGCGGCGCTTTGAGCTCAGCTGACACTCCGCTTTCAGTTGGGCTGGTGTCTCTAATGTGTTCGCTGCTTATAATCGATTTTAAAAAGGAAATTGTTTTTTTGCCGATTTGTTCTGCCTATTTGCACATTGTCCTCATACCCGCATTTTAAAAATTACAAATCTCTTTTAGCACATGCTCTTCCCCATTCTGCCTTTTTAGTGTGCTGTTTGCTGCTTCGTGTGTTGTTTTACTTCCTGGTCCCTCGTTGTGCCGCAGAGAGCCGCCATCTTGGGGCTCAGGCGTTCTAGCCTCGCGCACACGGGGCGTCCATTTAATGCACGCCATTCAGACGCGCAGCGGACGCGCGCAGCGGGCGCGCCACGGGCGCGCCGAAGGCGCGCACAAGGCAAGCCCGTCTGCGCCCGTCCGTGTCCCTGGAGCGCCCAGCGCCAGCCATGCTGTCTGTTTCCCTCGACCTGTGGTTACCCCGCGCATATACGGCCGTCTCGAGCTTCTTGCACTGAGACCTGCTGTCTGTAAGCCTTCTCTGACATGGGATGTAAGTAGCATTTGTCCTCTTTTATGTTCTAATTGCCATTTTCAGCTTAGCCAGGACTATATAGGCCTTCATTCTCCTGTCAGAAGGACGAGGAGCCCCAATATTCACCCCAGGATCAAAGCTGGTCTGATTAATGGTCGCTCTTTAGTCAAACATCACCAGGACATCTTTGACCTGATCTTGGACTTTCAGCTTGATATACTGTTTGTCACTGAGACCTGGTTGAACGACTCGTCGAACCCCTTGGTTCAAATGGCTGTTCCAACAGGCTATTCTATCTGCCGTGTGGACCGTCAGCTGGGCAGAGGTGGTGGGGTCGCTTTTATCTTTAGAGATGTTTGGCAGGCGACATTTAGTAAAAATACCTCACTTGATCAGTGTGAACTCCTCGATTTTACCATCACCTTTTCACCGCACTCCACACTAGCTGGCACTCTTGTTTATAGACCACCCGGCTATGCCGGCCATTTTCTCAATGGTCTCGGAGAGCTGCTTGTCTCTCACGCATTGCGCTTCTCTCAATACCTCTTTCTTGGTGACTGTAATATTCACCTTGATCAACAGGATCTTAGCGACTCTAATGCTTTTCTGGAGGCGGTTGATTTGGCGCAGCTTACCCAATGGGTCAATTCTCCTACCCATGTGGGCGGCCACATCCTGGACCCTATTTGCTCCAACTTCCCTATCTTTTTGGACGACCCCCAGCCTGTTTCGTGGTCTGACCATTTTTTCTCTTGTTTTACCTGGTCCCTAGGTCCGACAACCTCCGATTCACTTGGCATTTCCTGCCCGCCCGCAGCTAAAATCGATCCTATTGCTTTTCGGCGCTGCCTAGATAATTCTAGGGTTACCCTTCCGGCGGATCTGAAAGGTGCCCTTGCATGCTTCCTGAGCTGGATTGGACGAGCAGTCGACAGTTTGTCTCCCCTGTCTTGTCGCCGTCGTAACAGGGAGTCTCCTTCACATCCTTGGTTTACTCCCGATTTGAAGCGGCTCAAACAACACTGTAAAAGGCTGGAACGGATATGGCGTTCGGCCTTTTGCCCAGTAGCTAAGGGACTGTTGAGAGATGCCCAGAAAATCTACTACCAGGCTATTCGGGAAGCAAAAAGTCTTTACTATTCCTTTCGAATTGAGTCCGCCAGTAACAATTCGAAAGAAATCTTTTCCATTGTTCAGAGCTTTATGGCCCCTAAAGCTATGGCTACGAAACTTCCTGTCTCTGCATCTTGGTGCGACAAGCTCTCGGATTTTTTTATCTCCAAAATTCGGACTATCCAGGCGACTTTCACCTCTAAGGAGAGACCTTCGGTGGTTTGCGCCGCTCCGTTGGCTCCATTCTCGTTGTTTTCGCCGGTGACTCTGTCTGATTCCCTCAGATTACTTCAGTCCTTAAAGTCTGGATCTCCGTCTGACCCTTGTCCGGCCAGGCTCTTGGCCTCTATGGCCGAGACAGTCAATTTGGAGGTCAATACTCTTGTCAACTTGTCCTTCACTGAGGCCTTAGTTCCTCAGGAATGGAAACAAGCGAAAGTCATTCCACTCCTAAAAAAACCTACTCTCGATGCCGGCAATCCCGTCAACTATAGACCAATCTCTCTTCTGCCTTGTCTGGCCAAAATATGTGAAAAGGTAGCAAACAAACAACTGTCTGCTTTTGTTGAGAATGAAAGTCTTCTCCATCCGGCCCAATCAGGCTTTAGAGCCTCTTATAGTACTGAGTCTGCCTTAGTCGAGATGTCGGAGGCGATCCGCGATTGTTTGGATGCTGGGGGGCATGCTGCCCTCATCCTTTTAGACCTGTCGGCGGCCTTTGACACCGTCCCCCACGCTTTGCTTCTATCTCGGCTTGCTGCTATTGGTATTTCTGGTTTGGCCTGGAAGTGGCTTGATTCTTTTCTTACCCTCCGGTCACAACAGGTTTGGCTCCCGCCATTTGCTTCTTCTCCCCAGCCTGTTTCCACAGGAGTTCCCCAAGGCTCTTCGTTAAGCCCCCTGCTTTTTAATATCTACATTACGCCTCTGGTTCAACTGGCAGAGGATTGTGGGGCCAGGGTGGTGGCATACGCGGACGACACTCAGCTCCTGTTCACATGGGATAGATCTGATTTTGCTACCCACAGAGTACAGAGCTGTCTTGCTGCCGTCTTTCATTGGCTCTCTGCGGCCCAACTAAAGTGTAATGAGGAAAAGACGGAAATTCTACTCTTTGGCACTTTTCCACCTCACTTTAGGGACTCTCTTTGGCCCTCAGCTTTCCCCCGACCCTCCTGCTCGGGTCTTCCTGTAAAAAATTTGGGGATCTGGTTCGACGAGCAGCTGTCTTTTATGACTCAAATAAAAAAACTCACTGGCTGCTGCTTCGGTATTCTCAGATCCTTAAAAAGATTTTTACCTCTGCTTCCCAGATCAGCTAAGGAGACTGTGGTCCGGGCGCTTATTCTCTCCCGCCTCGACTATGCTAATGGTCTGTATGTCGGTCTGCCGGACTACCTGCTAAGGAAACTGCAGGTGATTTAGAATGCCGCAGCCCGGCTGGTGGTGAACCTTCCCAGCAGAGCCTCCATTTCTTCCTCACTTCGCACACTGCACTGGCTCCCTGTCAGGAAACGCCTTGAATTTAAAGCGTTGGTTCTTGCGCATCGTGCTCTCCATGATGGAGGCCCTTCCTATCTCAAAAAGCGCTTCTCTTTCTACCAACCATCTAGGATTCTGAGATCTTCGTCTCAGTTGCTGGCCTCCATCCCCACGTTCCGCCTTCAACGCATGGGGGGCAGATCGCTTACGGTCAATGCCTCCAGGCTGTGGAATGCATTGCCTTTATCTTTGCGTGCTATTCAGGATGATCGCCTGTTCAGGAAACATCTTAAGACCCATCTCTTCTAATCTGTGTTTTGTCTACTGCTCTCTTAGCTCGCGCCGGGACACTCTTATGAGTAGCTGAGCGCGCTATAAATCTCATTAACATAACATAACATAACATTAAAACATAAACCTGTTGATCCCAGCAGATATAACATATTTCCACCCAAATATTGGGTTAAAACCAACATAATTATAAGTGGTCCCAGAACAAATCAAGACCACTGCATCTCTTGTCAATCATGGGTTGAATCCCAATACCTATCAATCACTGCCACCATCGTATATGTCTGTCTTGTCGGTCTGATGTGCAAAAAAGTGCAAACTGTGAATGCAAATTATCCCAATAAAACCTATCCACAGTGATTAAAAATGAACGATATTAGTTTCTTACTATAGGGGAAACATATTTCATATATATATATTTACATATATATACATACACATATTCATTCATTGAAAAAAATAAAGGCTATGGTAAGGGTATAGTTAGGTGAAAATGCCACTCAGCAAATAAAATTTAAAACTAAAAAACTGTGAAATTCACCCTTTCGGGGATTCTCAGCAGTGGGGTGAGGAACACAAGGAGCTGCCACATCGCCCACGAGAAAAATCAAGGTCCGCGTTAGGGAGAAGGGAGCAGACGCCGCCCACTGGGGTCAGTACTTACATTATGGTCTGTGCTCCGTGCAAATCCAGGTTCCTGAGTTTGTGCCTACCCAGCGCGAAGATACCAGCAATGTCCTGACCAATCGTAGCGGGACACACAGCTTTTAAACTTGGGCGGGAGAAGCACTTGTGAGATTCCTGGTGGCATCTAAGGAAGTTTTTATATAAAACGAAACGCGTCATGCACAACGGCTGAATTAAAAAGGAATTTGGTAGCTCACCTGGTGTCCCGTGGTGCTCTGTTTCCTCTGCAATGGTGAGGGATGTTGGAGTAGTTATATATATATATATTATCTATTATCTACTGGCGGTCGCCAGTAGATAGTTATAGTTAGGACCTATTTTCCATAGGAAATCCGCAACATTCTATTCCCAGTAATTCTGGCGCCGGTTGACGAATCCTTGCGAAATTTTCAAAATTTTTGGCCAGCTCCGCTCCGCTCCTACCCTGAAAGTTTTGTAGTGATTCGTCAAGCGGGGGCTGAGAAAAAAGGGGGTACCAAAACACGTTTTCCCCATGCAATTTCCCATAGGATCTGTTGTCCCAGCTACAGCCCGAACCGCTGAACGGAATGAACCCAAATTTGGCAAAGAGGTAGTCCTCAGTTCAGACTTGTGCATGGTGTGAATCTGTTCAGTAGTTCATGAGAAAATTAGAGTTAAAAGTACAACAATATCTATGGCCGGGGAAAATCCGCGGACCCTAACCGCACCGTATGCGCACCCTCCCCGAACCAAGCGCGCACCCTCCCGATCGCACGCTGAATGCTAATTGGCTGTCGAGTGTCTGTCTACATTCGAAACCAGGAACTGTTGGCGGCCATTTTCTGCCTCGGTAGAAGCGAGGCTGAAGAAGCAAGGGGAATAAGTGTGTAAAACATATAAAGGGGGCAGCGTGGAATTACTCTGACCCTCTAGAGGTGCTTAGGGGGTCCTAGAAGGACCCCCTGGGGTCCCCCCTTTTTTTTTTTTAAAACGGCGAAATGCACGCATGGTGCTCTCATCCTATCACGTTGGGTGCGCGGATCCACGGGAATTTTTTTTAAAAAGACAAGAAATCATTGGTTGTATGACTACTTTGTACACTGAAAGGTAGGGTGTATATTTCAGTTTTTTAAAGGTATGATTCTTATTGGTTAACAAAAACAGATTGTAAGGAACATTATACATGATAAGCTGATATGTTGAAAAGTGAAGCACACTTCCTGTCTTGTTTAGCAACATTGCGTGCTGAACTTCTGACCTGTGTGCTCAGTGCAGTGTTCCATGACCTGTTTCTATGGTAACAGGTAGAAGGCAGATTGGGGGAAGGGTTGAAATGTATTTCAGTTGGAAAGGGTTCAAATGTTTAACCAATAGAAATGTGTGTTTGCTTTTGAGTTTATGTGTGAAGGATTCTGATTTGATGTTTACATGTATATGTGTGGAAAATGATATGGAAACTTTTCCATTCTTTGTTTTTGCTGAGAGGTGCACAGTGCAGAGATTATGTAAAAGAAAATAAGGTGAGTGACTGATATCCTTCTTAATCTACAAAACAACTTGAAAGATTAGTTATTTAATTGTGAGGTGATGTATGTAGACTATTTGATTTTAATCAGAATAATGCATTTCTCCTGCTAAAGTGTAGGGAGTACGTTTTTTTCTCTACAATCTTATTGACAGTGTGTGTGCATGTAGAAACCATTCTGTGATAAGCATTTGTGTTTTTCATGTGTTTGCAGACAGATAACTGTGCTGTTTTTATATTTTGGTAGAATTAGAAACCAGTCATTGTTTATGAATTTGTGAAATTAGTTATATTATGTTTCTATACTAAAATGTAGTACTTCTAGATGAAGAAATGTGTTTTGGTATAGTGCAAGGGATAGTGTTGTTTGTCTAGAATCACACAGTGAGTTTGTGTGCATTTGGGAACCACTGTGAAAGAAGCATTTGGGAACATTGTGTATTTGCTGACAGATAAATGTTTTAAAACCTGTCTTGTTGTCAAGTTTTAGTAGCATTAGAAGGCAGTTTTTGCTTATGCTTTGATTAAATGAGTCAGGCTTTGACACAAAAGTGCAGTCCTGAAATATGTAGATTGTGTGCAGTTCCCTTACCACTTGCACTGTAGTGAATGAGTTTTGGTAAACTCCTAGGGATAGTGGTGCTTGTCTAGAATCACACTGTGAGTTAGTGTGTATTTGGGATCACTGTGAGAGAAGCATTTGGTAACATTGTGTATTTTCTGACAGATAACTTTTAAAACCTGTCGTTTTGTCAAGTTTTAGTAGAATTAGAAGCCAGTTTTTGCTTATGCTTTTATTAAATGAGTCAGGCTTTGACAGAGAAGTGAAGTCCTGAAATATGTAGATTGTGTGCAGTTCCCTTACCACTTGCACTGTAGTGAATGAGTTTTGGTAAACTCCTAGGGATAGTGGTGCTTGTCTAGAATCACACTGTGAGTTAGTGTGTATTTGGGAACCACTGTGAGAGAAGCATTTGGTAACATCGTGTATTTGCTGACAGATAACTGTTTTAAAACCTGTCATGTTGTCAAGTTTTAGTAGGATTAGAAGCCAGTCTTTGCTTATGCGTTGATTAAATGAGTCATGCATTGACACTAATGTGCTGTATTTAAATTTGTAGATTGTGTGCAGTACCATTATCTCTTCTAGACTAGTGAATGAGTTTTGGTAAACTGCTAGGGATAGTGTTGCTTGTCTAAAATCACACTGTGAGTCTGTGTACATTTGGGTAAGGATTGTGAGAGAAGCATTTGGTAACATAGTGTATTTGATGGCGGCTAACTGTTTTAAAATCGGTCATGTTGTCAAGTTTTAGTAGCTTTAGAAGCTATTTTTTGCTTATTCATTGATAAAATGAGTCAGGGTTTCACACTATGGTGCAGTACCATGTACTATTCTATTCACTGTGCCAGAACTGAAAATTTAAAAGTTTTACCCAGGCACTAACCTAGTAGTAGTCTGATGATTTAGTCAGTTTCCAAGTCCTCATGTTGTTAACCATACATTACCACATAGATTGTTTTAAATGCCTACGCAGTATCTTCTAACATACTATACACTTGTCTTTCACATTTTCAATTCGCTAGTCAGTATCCATACACTTCAAGGAAACCCCCTGTAACTCCCTTTGCAGTCCTATAGTGACCCATTCAGCATCATGTATTAATCCATTCACTGTGTGAAAACTCAAACACTTATAAATTTAGCAAGATACTATCTTTGCAGTTCTCTAATCATTCAGTCAGTGCCTAAGTATTCATGCACTGAGTCAGGCCTTAGCACATGGACTGCTTCAAACCGCTATCCACTATGTATGCAGTTTTCTAACCACCTAGACACTTGTCTTTCATACCTTCAATTCCCTAGTCAGTTTCCATACAGTCCAGCAAACATCCTGTCACTGCCTTTGCACTCCTCTAGTGACCCATTCAGTACCAAGTACTAATCCATGTGCTTAAATCCTACCACTTATAAATTCACCTAGGCACTCTCCTTGCTGTACTCTTATCATTCAGTCAGTACCCAAGTAGTCATGCAGTGAGCCAGGCCTTAGCACATGGACTGCTTTAAATGCCTATGCAGTATGGATGCAGTCCTCTAATCACCTACACAGTTGTGTTTCACACCTTCAATTCCCTAGTTAGTGTTCATACACTTCTAGCAAACACCCTGTCACTCACCCAGTGTGTCTCCTTATAGTACTGTAATCATTTAGTCAGTTAGCATGTAGTGTTTTAGTGAGGTAGGCTTTAGGGCATGAACTGTTTCAAAGTAGTATGCACTATGCATATAGTGTTTTAACCATCGTCACACTTGTGGTTCAGGGCTATAGTTTCTTAGTCAGTATTTATATAAAATGTGTTTGTACAGTAATGGAATAGTATAAATTTGAAAGTTATTAATAAACATTTATTTGTGATTCTTTTTTACAGATACAGAACAGGTGTGTTTCTCATCTGTTTACACTCTTCTCGTGCAAGATTGTTTGGATGAAGGGTCCTTAGGTGTTTCATCATACTTGCTGTGCCGCACGAGTATTTTTTGTTAGGATCCCCTCATAACAGAACTGTTTTGAAAATCTTGCGCGTGACAAAGGTGGCATTGGTCTTTGTTTGCCCCTCGAGAAAAGTAGAACATTTCCACATCACTGAAGGAAAACATTGTGGGCGTGGTGCATCCTCCAAAAATTCATCTTTAGATTCGGTGAATATTTTAAAGCGACATCATTTACAGTTTTTGTAAGTTAAAGTTAACCATTTTTGTGAGCTGTGTGCATTTTATATATCTGTGATTTGTATCTTGGGTTTTTTTTGAGAATAGCATGTTGGTTTTTTTTCAACAATCTTTGAGATTGTGTTTTTTTTGCCCACTGTTAAGTGATGAGTACGATTGAAATCACTATTTTTAGTGAAATTTAATATATTCTGAGAACAGCAAAAAAGGCAAAAAAATTACTTTGTGGAAATTATGCTGTGTTGTAAAAAATGTATTATTACTTGTTATATATATATTTTTTTTTTTCTTTCACAGATCCAAATTTTAAAATAAGCAATTTTTAAGAATTTAGATTGGAATGAAAATGTAAAAAAAATGTGTACCATTTTTTATTCCTATTACTGTGAAGGTAAGTTTAACTAAGTCTCATTATGCAGAATGAGGAGGTCTGCAAGAAGCTACAAAGTTGAAACACGTTTCTAAAAACACTCTGTTTATACCAATGTAGTTTTGAAATCTGACCATAATCAGATATCATGTGACCTGCTAAAAAATAGATTTCCTATTTTAGCTATTGAAGGACCACAATTATTTCAATCATTCTTCTTTGAACATCTTTGCAGAAAAATCTCTGTGCTTACCTTTTATCATTCGCAAGGAATTTTAAAAATGGAAATATGTCACTTTTTGTAACATAGTTATTGTGTAAGGTACTCTTTCATATTTACAAAGAGAGGAAAAGGCACTCTATGCACTTGTTATACTCCATGTAAATACAACCTCATCATGCAGATCACTTTGTGTTGAAAGGGTATTCTATAAGTGTTGTTGTGCATGATTGCACTTACTACTCATAGAACAAGACACATGTCTAGATTTATCATAAATCATAAATCTCGATATGTGTGTGAATGGTGCACCATTATAAAATTGGCGTAGGAAAGCACAACAAGGTAAATTGTTTTAATCTCTCTACATTTTTATATCTTCAATGCATGCTGAAATGTTCAGCATACATTGAAGGAGAAAAATGCATTTTCTCATTGTTTTTGTGCAGGAATGTGTGTCTTCCTGCAGAAAAACAAACAGCACATGACACAGATATCCTTGCACCATAGTGCAAGGGTGCCTGTGTCACCACATGGCTGCAGTTTAAGCAGCCGTGCTGACAGAAGCATAGATTTGCAACATATTTATGTACATATGTTGTATCCCTGTGCTTCGGCAGTACAACAGCACACTGCAGTTAAAGAGGTTACTGTGTGATGCTGCAGCACTTCCTCATAGTTCTGCACTTATACATTCACCATACGCTACTAATGCATTCATTCAGTCAATTACGTACTACACATACATTCATCTAAACTAACACTAACAAAGAAATTTAGCTCTGTTTTTTAAACCAGGATAGTTAGTTCTTACAAGAACCTTTTTTTTTCTTCTTTCTTCTTTTATAATTTTTTTTGGGTTTTCCGAACAATTTTTAATTTTTGGGGGTTTTTCTGCAAAAAACAAAACAAAAAAAAACAGGAGAAACCAAACAATGAACTTCAGGGAACAATAAAACAAAAACAAAAAAACTAGCAAATGTGACTTTCTTGGCGGTGGTAGATCAGATCGATCGACTGCTCACCATAGCACAAAGTCGCATTGTACTTAGTGCAGAGCACTTTTAAAAATTGAAATTGAGGACGGATGTCCAAGGTTTGGGCTGATGGATGCACTCTTGATGTGCTCGGCTGCGATGAGGTGGAAGGCGCAGGAGCAGGAGTGTTTCTCATCCATCGGCACTCTTCTCGTGCAAGATTGTTCGGATGAAGGGTCCTCATGTGCTTCATCATACTTGCCATGCCGCAAGAGTGTTTCTTGTTAGGATCCCCTCGCGACAGGACTCTTTTGCAAATCTTGCACGTGACCAAGGAGGCATTGGTCTTATTCTGCCCCTCGGGAAAAGTAAAACATTTCCACACCACTGAAGAAAAACGTTCTTTGGGTGGTGCCTCCACCAAAAATTCATCCTCAGAAGTATGAGGTGATGCAGGTGATGCCTGCTGCCCTGAAGCCATTTTTGGTTGAAAAAAGTTAGAGCTAAGTGTAAACTTAGTCTAAAAAATCTTCTTCTCTCCAAAGATATGGTGCTCTAAAGAAGGTCAAAGAAGAATGATTGAAATGGGTGGGGTCTTTCAATAGTTAGAAGAGGAAGTGTAATGAACCAATCAAATCTCTTTTTTTGCAGGTCACATGGGATACGCGCACTCTGCGCTTCCGCAGCACGCACCCAACGCGCATCCGCGAAATTGAATTAAAAAAAATTATAGGATTAGATGTAAAAATATATTCGTTTTAAGTCTAGTTTAGAGTTTTTCTTCAATTAATATTCACATGAAATACATATATATATATGTTTTTTTTAAATGTAAAAAATTTCGCGGGATCCGTGCACCTACCGCGTCACAGACGCAGATGACGCATCTCGGAAGCGCGTAAACGTCGCGTTACGTACATCGAACGTGTCGCTTATAGGCTGGGAGTCACGTACCGGTCGCATTGCGATCGCGCACTAAACATGTACCCAAAGCATACGATGCGCGGATGCTATGCGTAGGGATTGAGAATGGTGCGCATATGGTGCGCGGATCCAAAAACATTGAAAAAAATATATAAAACAAAGTTTTGCACATATAGTTAAAAAAATATTGTGAGAAATATAAAAAAATATGTTTGAAAAACCCATTAAGTTAAAATATTATTGTTTAATTTTTAAAAGACTTAATTGAAAAAATAAGTTTAAAAAATGGTGATAAAAAAGTATTTAAAAAAAAATGTAATTCATGAAATTGACACACTGAATTTAAAAAATATACAAATCCAATCAAAATCATTAAACATGATATCTTCAGAGATAAGTTATAGATAGGAATTAGCATTTAAAAAACCTTTGAAATTCACTGAAAAAACCATAGGTTTCATACACGTTATAGTTAGGAATTGGCATTTAAAAAACCTTTGAAATTCACTGAAAAAAACAAAGTTTTCAGGGGTGTTATAGTTAGGAATTGGCATTTAAAAAACCTTAGAAATTCACTGAAAAAACAATAGGTTTCAGGGGTGTTATAGTTAGCTGGACATTTCCTTCGTACAAAACCCTAGAAATTCCCCTGTTATAGTTAGTTCAGCTAACTATAACTCGTGCCCCCGCAATGCACTGCTGATGACGTCACATATTACATCACTCATCACATGGTCAGTCACATCACCCATACCATAGTCTCTGAGGAAAGCAGAAACAGACTTATTGACGTGCTTTCTTGCTTTGTCAATCTGCGGACAATATTGGTTGGACCAGTTCCACTTTTGCCTTTGGCATATATTAGAATATACAAAGGTAGTTTGTGGAAATAGTGACATCAATTGCACAAAGGTGTCCTTAACAAGCATTTCCAGACATACCCCAGTTAAAGTGCCTAGGTCATTTCCACCAGAGTGCACAATTATAAGGTTAGGCTGTGGGAGCTGTAGAAAGGATTTCACCAAAGGCATTAATTGGTGCCACTTTAACCCTCTCTGACCAATCCAGTTAATGTCTACATTTGGCAAAGCAAGGTCTTTCACAATACCTCTTTTTTCTGCATACTTTTCACTCCAGAAGACATAGCTATTTCCTACAATCCACACTGTGAACATCTTTCTTTTTTTTTTTTTTGTTTTTTTATTGAATCATCATCAGAGTTAAAGCACTATTGATACAAAATTCAAAGAAGAAGAAAAATACAATACAGACAATGTATACAGATACAAATCATATCCAGTTACAAGGACTCAGCAAATATGCCTATCTAACATTCAAGATCTAATAATCCCCCATCCTTAGCCTCCATTCAGCGATTGGTGCCCAGATTTGCTTTCCCAATTGCTTTAACTTCCATCCCCTTTTATCGTGCAGAGCCTTCTCTAAGGTATATATGGCCAGCAGCCGCGACAGCCACTGCTGAAACACAGGCGGATTCGGGTCTTTCCATAAGGCCGCTATACACAGCCGACTTAGAGTCATAGCCAGGAATATAAATTCTTGGAAGACTACTTCAGTGCCTTCTCTTGCTACCCCTAAAACCATAACTTCATTAGTTAAACTAATCGAAATCCCGAGTGCTCTATCCATAAATTGTTCTATTGATCGTTTGAAGAGATCTAACTTAGGGCACGCAGCAAACATATGTATTGTATCTGCCTGCGTGCTCTGACACCTTGGGCAGGTTATACCACTTGTATAGCAGTTGGGTACAGGGCCTGTCTGCATTAGTACGTTGGGTCGCCAGCCTTGCCAGAGGAGAAATGGGGACTTTGAGATCCCTTCTCAAGAGAGAATTATTGGGAAGTTTTAAAGAGCACTCTCAAATTGTTAAGAATTTCAGAAAGGCAGTGGCACTTCTTGAATTAGATGAGAGTTCTATTTTTATTATTTCTTCTTCCCAACTAAAATCTCTTTTGAAACAGGCTTCCTGGTCTCTTTGCTTCAGGAGGGATAAAGAATCCATGATAGCTAAGAAGCGAAGTGCCCTACTGTGTAATACTTACTCTAGGAAGTTTGTTCAACCTTATGTATTTTGGAATTTAACACATGGTATTCGGAGATTTTGGTTTCTTCTGAGGCAAGATTTATTGCCGCTTAATTCCCTCTTGGCTAAATGGTATGGGTCTTCCCCCCTATGTAATCTCTGTAATATGTCAGCACAGGATCGTACTCATGTATTGTTTATTTGTCCTGCATTGCGTCTACTTCGTTTACGGTGGTTAAAATCAATTTGTCTACAATTAGGAATCCTTGATGCGAATTCCTTTTTAAAAGCTTTATATACCCCTCCCAATGAAATGTTTTGCTTCAATATTTTTAACTTTTTTAAAGGTTTTTTAGATATTTATTGATGAAATGAGGAGGATTGTGTCATAGTATGCCCTTTTTGATGGAGAATGTTGTAATTGTTTATTTTTTCTTTTTATGATGAAATATGTATATGTATTTTGTGTATTTTGTTTGTGTGGCCCTCTTTGTAGTGCCAAAACATAATAAATAAATTGAATTGAATTATACCACTTGTTCACCCCCACCGAGCTATCCTATAAGGGGTATGATATAATTCAAAAAAGGTCTTATAATATTGGCTTTGCAGATTTGCTACTCTTAATATTGTGTTTGATAATTTTAGCGATTTTTCAGACTCGTTCTCTGTTAGATTTAACTTTGTTCTCCATTTCTCAAATGCTTTTGCTCGGTCATCTTCTTTATACTGGCACATTGCTTCATATAAATGGGTTATTGTACAGCCCCCATCATCTCTCATCTGCTCCAATATTTCCTCTATCTTGAAGTGCATATTACCTGCTTGTTTTTTGGATAGCACTGATCTGATCTGCAGATATTTAAAAAAAATCCTTGCTCTCTATATTGTATACTTGCTGTGCTTTATCAAAAGCTATCAAGCCTGTGCTATCGATAAGATCCCCGATAATTTTGATCCCTAAGCTATCCCAGCGTTTCATTACTAAATCGTGAAACACTCCTGGTAAAGCCGGGTTTTTATACAGAGGGGTATAGAAATTCATTCTTCCCATATTAATCTTTTTCCGGACCATGGGCCATGCTAACCCTGCTCCCCCAAATGTTTTGTAATAATTTGGGTCATAGCGTATTAACGATCCTCTAGAGCCCTCTAATATTAACTCATATATGTCTGGGATATCATCATTGTCTCTCCACTTATCTTTAATATTCCCACCCAGCAATCCTCTAATATACTGTAGAACAGCGGCCAAATAATAAACCTCAAAATCGGGGGTTGCTAAGCCTCCCCGTTCTCTAGAAAGTGAGAGAAATTTTATAGCTCTACGTGTTTTACCTTTTGCCCATATAAAGCGGTTAGTGATACCGTCGAGTTCTTTGAACCAGTTATTACTAAGTTTTAGAGGAATGGTACGAAATAAATACAATACTTTGGGCAGAAATAGCATTTTTATTACATTAGATCGTCCTATTGTTGTTAAATGTAGATTGTTCATTCTATCTAAGTTTTCTTTAGCTTTCCTAATCACGGGGCCTACATTTTTTTCAACAATCTCAGTTATTTCTGCTGTTATAGTGATTCCAAAATAAGTTGCTTCCTCTGTAACTCTGCTATCTGCTATCGCTGCATATTCATTTACAACAATCTGAGTTTTTCCTCGATTTAATTTATACCCCAACAAGAGCCTGTACATTTTTGCTTCCCTCTCTATTTCTGCTATTGCAGTGGCTGGATCAGATGTTGTAATAGCTAGATCATCAGCATACCCCAGTATTTTGGCAGCGTGTCCATTCAATATTATCGGAAGGATTCTTCTATTTAACTCAATTCTCCTTATGAATGAATCGATATAGATAGCAAAGAGTAGCGGGGACCAAGGACACCCTTGTCTAGTCCCGCGCTTAATCTTGATCACCTCACTTTGTTCCCCCATTACTCTAAGTTTAATCGTGGGCTTTCTATACAAGGCTTTCAAGGCCACAATACAGCCTTTCCCAAAATTTGCTTTATATAATGCCATCCATAGGAAGCCCCACAAGACCCTATCAAACGCTTTCTCGGCGTCAAGTAATATCAAAGCCATAGGGTCTCGTGAGACTGCCATGCCATCGAACAGAGTACAGACCCTTCTTATATGATCCGCCGTACCCCTCCCGGGTATAAACCCATGTTGTCGCGGGGAGACGATCTTGCCAACGGTCATACTCAGCCGATTAGCTAACAGCTTAGAATAGATTTTGGAATCGCTGTTCAAGAGACTTATTGGTCTATATGACCCAGGATCATCAGGGGGTTTATTTCTTTTTAAGAAAAACCACCATGGTTGCTTCCCCCCAAGAACTTGGAGGTGCTGCCCCCCCTTGTATTGAAACCATTAGCCTGAAGATATCTGCCTCTAAAATATGAAGACATTTTTTATAGAACTCAAGTGGAATTAGATCCGGTCCTACTGCTTTTCCAGCAGGGAGATATTTAACCTCTGTCTGTATTTCTTCAAATTTGATACATAATTTTAGATCATTTTTATCCTCTGGTGCAAGTCTCTCAACTAAGGATGTCTCTAAGTAATGCTCAACCTCAGCACTATCAGACCCAAGATCGGCAGAATATATTATTTGATAGAAGTCATGAAAAACTGTACAAATCTCTTTGGGAGTTGTAGCAATGACACCTTCCCCTGAGATCAACTTTTTTATTCCTCCCTTCGTAGCCGCTTGTTGAGTTCTAATTGCCAAGAGGCGTCCAATTTGGTCGCTATACTCATATTGATCTTGCCTCCAAGCAAGATACTTCCCTGCTGCTCTTGACGCGAAAATTTCCCCGGCTGCTGCCTTGGCTATAGACAATTTCTGTTCAATCCTTACCATGTCATTTTTAATACTAATTGCTTGGTTAGTTCCTTTTCTAGAATAGCAACGGCTCTTATCTTCCCGTTGACCTCTTCCCTTTCAATTTTATTCCGCTTAACAGAGAAGCTGATGGTCTCTCCCCTAATTCCTGCTTTCATGGCGTCCCATACAACAGCTGGTAAGGCAGATCCCCTATTTACCTCGAGGAACTCCCTAAGCCAATCGTCCATATGCTTTATATATTTGGGATCTAATAACAATGCCCTCTCAAAGGTCCAACTACTTCTTTCCCTTTGGATATTAAACCCTACAATATCAAGGATCAGGGGGTTGTGATCTGACATCACCCTTGGTAATCTAGATATTTTAGTTATAGAAGTCAGCGAGGGTGATGTCAAGAAATAATCTAGCCGTGCTACACTATTATGCGGTGCAGAATAATAGGTGCTGCCTCCACCCAGAGGGTTTTCTTGTTCCCACCTATCAATCAGCCCATTATCTTGCATTAATCGCACCAAAGCTCTATGACTTTTTCTCTTTCTTCCTGTGAACTTATCAGGATCATTTAGCCATAGACCATTTAATCCATTTGTGTTCAAGTCCCCACACAGAATTTTTGGGAGAGGCCAGCTAGTCAACTGTGTGTTAATGTAATTTAACATCTCTGGATCATCTCCTATTGGTGCGTATACAGAGCATAGCGTGAAATTATACCCCTGTGTTTGACATTCAGCTAGAGCCCAACGTCCATATTTATCTGCCTGCTGCCTAATTAATGATATCGTATTTGCACGTGCTAATATAGCCACCCAACGAGTTCTACCCCCTTGTTTTGTGCATGTAAGCAACTGAAATCCCAATTGTTCCAGTAAATGTTTCTGGGAAAACTCTATATGCATTTCTTGTAAACATATAATATCTGCATGAACAATTTTTAAATACTCGTTCAAGTCTCTGCGTTTCTTGGCATCATTTAAACCACAAATATTGATAGTAACTATCCGCATAATTTTTGTTCTATTCTACTATTTTTTCTCTTGTGCATACTATGTTGTGTTGACTTATTCCTTGATGATGATTCTTTTTCCCCCCCTTTCTTCCTCCCCACTACCCCCTGCGTCCCCTCTAATCCCCTCCCTCGACAAACCCCCCCCTCCTGATTAAGCAAGTAGACTTGGCGTCTCTGTGATGGAGTCTGGTCGTCAGCCTCCCTATCCCTTTTTTTTTCTTTTCCCCCTTTCCCCTCCCTCCTCCCCCTGTACCATATATCCTCCCCCTCGTTCTCATTAGTGTGTGATATACAATATACAATATACAATGTGCAGTGAGTGCCAGGCCTATCTATTAAACCAGCTCTGTTTGCCTTGATCTTTCAAATAATTCTATAGTAATACACATTCGCATTTAAAGCTAAACAAAAAAAAAAGAAGAAAAGATAGGACTGTTTTACATCTTGAGGGCTTCACTGGGCAGGAGTAAACACAGGTCCAGCTTTTAAAGAATCCATATTAGCCTTTGCTTGTATTTCGGATGTAAAAACTCTGGTATTATTTTGATATATTATCTTTAGCTTTGCAGGATTCATTAAAAAGGCTTGTAGCCCCAACTGCTGACAAGGTGCAACCAATTCCCTCAGTCTGCACCGCCTCTCTACTGTAATATGACTATAATCAGGCGTAGTGAAAAAGGACTGCGACTCGAATGAGCGCTTAGCATTAGGGCGAGCTTTAGAATATGCCTCTTCCCTTAGCAAAAAACTGCCGAAATATACCAAAATCGCTCTTGGTCTCTGAATACCATCCTGAGCTCTCAGCTGGTTCTTCCTTCTAACTATTGGAAACCGATGTGCCCTTTGGAGTTCCTTCTCCCAGTCCCAATGATTTAGTTCAGGGAATGCTCCTTTCATGAGCTTTCGAACATAGGCCCGGATATTATCGCCTTCAACTCCTTCATCAATACCGAGAATTCTGAGATTGTTTCGCCGCTGGCGATTCTGTAGGTCCTCCAGCTTCCACTGGACATCTATATACTGCTTCTCACACCCATTTATTTTGTCTAAGTTTTTGGCTTGGGAATCCTCTACCAGGCTAATGCGATCCTCTAGTTGTGTAACCGTTGCATTTGTGGCTGTACATATCTTTGCTACTTTTTTGATTGCACCCTGTAGGTTTTTGGTTACCAATCTGCTTTTTTTCCCCTCCGTCTTTATATGATCTTGAACTTGTTTTATAGAGTCCAATATCAGCTGTAGCGCAGGGGCTTCTAGAGTTACCCCTCCTTGTGATGTTTGTTCAGGATAGATTGTACGAGTGGTAAAATAGTCCCATTTCAATACATTATCTCCATTATTGCCGCTTGCTCGCCTTTGCCCAGTGATGGCTTTCTCTTTTGAATGTGTGTCTCTTTGCCTTTTTGACAGCCTTTTTCTTCTTATAACTGTTCCTTTCTCCTTTGGTGATTCTCTAACCCCCTCCTGATTGGAGCTGAAGCTAGAGCACTCGCTCATGCTTGTATCCCTGTCAGAATCTTTTTCTGCTTCCCTATCGAGATCCGAGGGGGTTCCTAGTGACCCATCCGTCACCGAGAAAAAATTGTCGACAATATCCTGTGTGTCCTCTAGGCTGCTAGGACTGCTGCTAGCTATGGCCTCTTGAACCAATCCATCTGTTGTTATCGGTGCCGAGCCATCCACTTCTGTCGTGTTAATCTCACCGATGTGCTGGCCTCCCTGTGAGGCTTCATGTTGATCTGTGCGCCCCCCTGGCAGTTCGTGGAGTGTAACTGGTGGCTCCAGGATATTTTCATGGCGATCTGGGGTGTCATTTATTTGATCCAGTTCTTCCCTGTCTTCCATTATTTCACCCCATTGTGTTTCAGTGGTGGTCAAAGCATTCTGGGGCGATATGGACTCTGGCTGTATATCGCCATTCTCCCCGATATTATTAACTCCTACATTGCTAGTTATCTTTGTCTTTTTCTTTAACAAGTTAGATGCCTCCACTGGGGAGAAGAAACCCGTAATATTTTTTGAGCTACAGATATTTACCGATGTCAGTTTCTTCCCTGCTCTAGTACAGCTCCGGACTGCGGCATCATCGGGGTTCTGCACACCATCTCTCCCCCCTCTCTCACCTGGGGTGGCGTCCTTCCCGGTGTCTTTCCCGATAACTTTCGAGGCAGGTTTATGTTGAATTGGCAGTCTCGCTCGGAGCTTTACTGCTGCTGCTGATATCTCTGTTAATTGCTGCTCTGCTTCAGGGACTTTTACCTTTCCAGCCCTTGCAGATTTAGGAGCCATCTTTGTCCACGATAGCTTCCAGCAGTTCTTCCAGCTCGTCCCGCTCGTCGGAGCCTTTGTTGTTACACTGGCCTCTGGTTCCTTTTTCGGAGCTCCGTTAGTTGGGCTGCGGTATCGGTTTCTCCGAGCTCCGTTGGCTCCGCAACCTCCGCTGGCTTCGCAATCGATTTGCTCCGCAGCACCTGATGCACTCTCCCGGAGTTGCCGCCACTGCTGCCGCTGCTGTGACCGTAACTCTGCCGCCAGCTTCACAGCGCCGGACCGGAACACCACAATTAGAATCTCGGTCGCCTCCAGGAAATCAGCGCCAATTCCAAGGATTAGTTCCATTGATGGTACGTCGGGATTCGGGCATTATTTACTAGCTTAATACTGTCAGCATAGGGAGCGATCTCCTCTTGCTGCTATCCAGACACCATCTTGCTTCATCCAAAACCGTGAACATCTTTCAAGGAGATCTGGATGCAGTCAGAAGGTGTCTTTCAGTAGAATGGCAATATGAAAAGAATGATAGTTGTAAAATGGAGGCTTACATACTTTTTTTTAAATAAAAAGAACTGATTCGCTGTTTCAGACCATTTTACACTAAAAACTAGGCTGTATGTTTACATTTTTAAAAGCATGTTTTGTATTGGTTCAGAAAAATGTGTTCCCACAGAACATTAGTTTGGATTTGCTGTTAGGTTTGAAAAGTCAAGCACTCTTGCTCTTTGGATTAGAAACATTGTGTACTGAACTTCTGACCTCTCTGCTTACACCAGTGTTCCATGACCTGTTGCTATGGTAGCAGGCAGAAGTCCTGTTGGGGGTAGGAATGATTTGGAAAAGGGTTGAAATGTGCAACCAATAGAAATGTGTGTTTCCATTTGAAAAAATGTGGGAAGCAATGTGATTTGAAGTTAACATGTATATGTGTGAAAAAAGAGAGGGAAAGTTTGCCATTTACTGGTTCTGGTGAGAGGTGTACAGCTCAGAGATTCTGGCTCTGATAATCTGCTGTGTGCGTGCCACATTTCTTTCTCAACTAACTACTTTTAAAGGTGAGTTATGAATTTGAGAGGGGATGTATGTGGTGTATTTTGATATACATAATATCAATTTGTTTCTTCTTTTAAAGTTGTGTTTTACATTTTATGTTTTGGAAGATATTTAACTGCCTTGAACTTGTAAGATATTATGGAGTATGTCTTCAGCATAAGTTAAGGTGTACTGGTATCACCCAGGAATACTGTTTTTGTGCCTAGAATCACACCATGAGTCTGTGTGCACACAGGAATTGTTGTCAGAGATTTAATTTGTGTTGCTCTTGTTCTGTAAGACTTGCACTCGTAGGAAAGGGGCAGCTTGTTTTCTTGAACTGTGATGGTTAGCATTCAGCAGAAATCAGTATCTCACAGATGCGAGGCAAATGCTAACACATTTGAAAACAACAGGGTAGATTTTCCTTACACTCCTGCAATGGGTGAGGTAGTTCCTACATGTTCAAAAGCCCAATTAACCCTTATCACATGTGCTCTTACATACATCTATGCAGTATTCATGCAGTTGTGCAAGTGTCCATGGAGATCTCTCTTGCACCTGACAATACACAGTCTCCAGAAACACACTATAAGCACACAGCCAGATGCTTCTCCTGCACTCCCATGCTTACTATTCAGCACTGTGTGGTATTTCAGATAGCAGTGTGTAACGCTAACACATTCAATGTCACCAAGGCTCATTTCCTTTGCTCTAGTCTAATCACTCACCCAGGTTCCACATGCTCATGGTCTCAAGTAGCTGTTAGGACATGTGCTCTTTTCTGCCTCTCTAAACTATAAGGAAAATGTGTGAGGCTGTTACAGTAATTATCACTTGCTCTACCACAGTAGTAAATGTGGTTTGAAATTGCAAATTAAATATCATTTTCTGCCTAGAATCACACCATGAGTCTGTCTGCACACAGGAATTGTTGTCAGAGATTTAATTTGTGTTGCTGTTATTCTGTAAGAATTGCACTCGTAGGAAAGGGGCAGCTTGTTTTCTTGAACTGTGATGATTAGCATTCAGCACAAATCACTATCTCACAAATGAAAGGCAAATGCTAACACATTTGAAATCAACATGGTAGATTTTCCTTCCACCCCAGCAATGGGTGAGGTAGTTCCTACATGTTCAAAACTCCAATTAACCCTTACCACACATGTACTCTTACGTACATCTCTGCAGTCTTCATGTAGTTGTGCACGCGTCCATGCAGATCTCTCTTTCAGCTGACAATACACAGTCTCCAGAAACACACTTTTAGCGCACAGGCAGCTGCTTCTCCTGCACCACCATGCTAAGTATTCAGCACTGTGTGGTATTTCAGATAGCAGTGTGTAACGCTAACACATTCAACGTCACCAAGGCTCATTTCCTTTGCTCTAGTCTAATCACTCACCCAGGTTCCACATGCTCATGGTCTCAAGTAGCTGTAAGGACATGTGCTCTTTTCTGCCTCTCTAAACTATAAGGAAAATGTGTCAGGCTGTTACAGTAATTATCACTTGCTATACCACAGTAGTAAATGTGCTTTGAAATTGCCAATGAAATATCATTTTCTGTCTAGAATTACACGATGAGTCTGTCTGCACACAGGAATTGTTGTCAGAGATTTAATTTGTGTTGCTGTTGTTCTGTAAGACTTGCACTCGTAGGAAAGGGGCAGCTTGTTTTCTTGAACTTTGATGGTTAGTATTCAGCATAAATCACTATCTCACAAATGAAAGGCAAATGCTAACACATTTGAAATCAACCTGTTAGATTTTCCTTCCACTCCTGCAATGAGTCAGGTATTTCCTACATGTTCAAAACTCCAAATAACCCTTACCACACATGTACTCTTACATACATCTCTGCAGTCTTCATGCAGTTGTGCAAGCGTCCATGCAGATCTCTCTTGCACCTGACAATACACAGTCTCCAGAAACACGCTTCTGATGTTAGAAATCTTTTAGATGTATGTTCTGGATGTACACAGTTTACACAAAATGTCCAGCAAGATGTATCTGCTTATGGTACTGGAAGATGAAGGGGTAGAAATAGAAAATATATTTGGTCTCTCTTATAAATGGGAATATTGTTGTGAAAACTGTATGAACACATGCAGCACTAATGTTGATTCTGAAAGGTTCATACATTTAACATTACCAGAGAGTAAATCAGTGACTTTTAGTAAATTAGTTAAAGATGCAAATCACAACATGGAATGTTCTCAATGTAAATCAGAAATGTTATCAACGTTATTTTTAAAGAAATATGGACAGTATGTAATTTTAATGATACAACGTTGTAGAGCTGATGGAACAAAATTGGACACTTTAATGAAGAAGTCTGTAGGAAATCAATTATCAATATCAGGAAAAACTTTTGTTGCAGTTGCAATGATTTTCCATGATGGACCTTCTATAATTTCTGGTCATTACACAGTTTATCTAAAATGTGAAAAAGGCTGGACACTGTGTAATGATTCTCAATTGATTTTCAAGCAACGTTTGCCTGCAGAATTACCAAATTGTTACTTAATTTTTCTAAAACCAAAATTTTAGATACAAATTGCAGCATCTGAAGAAACCATTATTTCAATTTTATAGGATTAACATTGGATATTTCACTTATGGAAAGGTAAATGTTTCTATTGTGGACTTCTTTGACAGATATTATTTTGGTGTATGTGCTTAAGCAACAAGATTTACAGATGTTATTTATTGCAAATAGTTATTGTTCTTAGAAGATATTTTTAATATATATGTTAAATTTCTATCAAGGCATGTTTTACTGAGGATACATTCAGGGCTTTTTTAAACAATCTTTTAGATTGTTTATTTTTTTGCCCGCTGTTAAGTGATGAATACAATTTATATCACTATTTTCAGTGAAATTCAATATATTCTGAAAACAGCAAAAAAAGGGCAAAAAATTACTTTGTAAAAAATGAAAATATATGTACTGTTTTCTAAAATGTATTGTTGAATATTATTACTTTTTTTCTTTTTTTTCAGATCTAAAAAGAAAATTTAGGAAATTGAATCCATTTTTCTTGCAATTAAAAAAAAACATTTATTTCTAAAGTTATTTTGCTGGTCAGGTAAGTTTAAAATATCTGTATTTCTCACCCCTTCAATTTCATGCTCCCTTTTCTTCACTTCTCCTCACTCTGCTTTACTCATTCCCCTTCCCTCTCTCTTCTTCTTTTACTGCTCTTTCGTAACTCCTTCACTCCTTCTCTACTACTCCCCTAGGTTTACTGCCTCCATTTTTTCAACCATGTTTCTCTCCCTGTCTCCATATGTCTCAGTCATTCTAACGGCCTCACTCCTTCTCAGTTCCTTGCTCTCTGTCTCTGTTTCTGTCTCTCTCCCTTTGTCTGTCTTACCCTTAATTTCCTTAACATCTCTGGGGCAGATTTATAAGCACCCTGCGCCATCACTACGTCACTTTTCATGACGTACTGGCGGCGCAGGGGGCTCCTCCATATTTACAAGGAGAGGAAAAGCCACCCTGCGTGACTTTTCCTCTCCTCATAAATACAGCCACTTCACACGCAGCACTGTGCGCTGAAGGGGCGTTCCATGGGTGTTGTTGTGGGTGTTCCCACGCAACACCCATAGAACTAGACACATCTCCAGATTTACGAGAAATCGTAACTCTGGAGATGCGTGTGAATGCTACGACACCCTAGAGGTGGCGTAGTGAGGCACAACGAGGAGAAATGTTTTTATTTCTCCTTCTTTTTTCCTCTTTTAGTGCGTGCTGCATTCTACAGCACGCATTGAAAGAGGAAAAAGCCTCTTGTGATTGTTTTTGTGCAGGAAGGTGTCCCTTCCTGCACAAGAACAATCTCCCCACATCGCAGGCATCCTTGCACCATGGTGCAAGGGAGCCTGTGCCGGCGCATGGCTGCAGTTTGTGTGCCAGCGCAGGGGAAGCATAGAGATGCGACCAAAAAATCGTAAAAAAAATAGAATTAAAAATCAAGTTTAAGTGTTTGGATGTTGGTTGGCTCTAAAAAGAGCCATTGTGTTAATTGAGTGTGTTTTGGTACCTATAAGTAAGTATCGATGCAGAGTCTAAAGTTCAAGAGGAAGACTCTGTTCCCTTCATCTGTGAAATGTACACCGTCTCCTCTATAAATGCCTTACCAATCCCCTCACTATTTCTTCTTATTTCGTGGGACAAGGAGCTGAACAGGTATCAATTTCAGTTGAAAATGGCAGAACAGCACTCTACTTCAGGGAGTGAGGAGGAGATCTGGATGCACTCAGAAGCATTGGTTCATAGTAGTTTCTCTTCCAGAATCTTCAAACACCACAGCCACTCCCCTCACTATTTCTTCTTATTTCTTGGGACAAGGAGCTGAAAAGCTTTCAATTTTACTTGAAAATGGCAGAACAGCAGTCTACTTCAGGGAGTGAGGAGGAGACCTGGATGCACTCAGAAGGTGTCTTTCAGTAGAATGGAAATATGAAATGAAAGATAGTTGTAAAATGGAGGCTTATATACTTTTTTTAAAATAAAAATAACTCATTGGCTGTTTCAGACCATTTTACACTAAAAACTAGGCTGTAGGTTTACATTTTTGAAAGCATGTTTTGTATTGGTTCAGAAAAATGTGTTCCCACAGAACATTACTTTGGATTTGCTGTTAGGTTTGAAATGTCAAGCAATCTTGCTCTTTGGATTAGAAACATTGTGTGCTGAACTTCTGACCTCTCTGCTCACACCAGTGTTCCATGATCTGTTGCTGTGCTAGCAGGCAGAAGTCATGTTGGGGGTAGGAATCATTTGGAAAGGGTTGAAATTTGCAACCAATAGAAATGTGTGTTTCCATTTAAAAGAAAGGTGGAGAACGTGAAAAGGGGGCAGGGTACAGAGTTCCTGACCCCCTAGCCTTTGTCAGGGGGTGCCTGAAGGATCCCGAAGGGTGAAAAAAACGTTTTATTTTTTTTCAAAAAATCGCGAGGTGCACGCACCGTGCACGCACGGTGCGTGCACGGTGCGCGCACGGCGGCAAAAAATTCATAAAAAAAATAGAATTAAAAATCAAGTTTAAGTGTTTAGATGTTAGGTGGCTCTAAAAAGAGCCGTTGTGTTAATTGAGGAACAAAAAAACAAAAAAATGAAAAAAATCATGGGGTGGAGCATGTGTGCTGCTGTATCTTCGTCTCTATTAGGTTAATGCTGGTGTCAGCATAAGAGAGAAGAGCATTGCACAGATTGTACCGTATATGAACCCTCTTAAACAGAGGGTGCACATCCAGAGGAAGAGAAGCAGGTGAAGCTGCGGCCGCAGATGAAGTGCTCGGCTGAGCTGCTGATGATGTGCTCAGCTGAGCTGCTGCAGATGTGCTCGGCTGAGCTGCTGGAGGGTTGTCTCTAGCAGCTCGAGTAGACTCCCGAGCATAAGCCACACGATGTACTCCTTTAACGTGCCTTATCATAGAGAAAATACTAAAAGAGTATTTTTTTTTAGGATCTCCTCTTGATAAGACCACTCCACAAACGGTGCAGGTGACTTTAGGAGCATTCACCTTCTTCTGGCCCTCTGGAAAAGTAAACAAATTCCAAATAAATGAGCCCTTCTGTTTCCTCTGCCTTGGTGGCACAAAGGTCTCCTCCTCACTCCCAGAAGATGACTGCTTCTATGCCATTTTCAAGTACTGGAGTACTGGAAAAGCTGCTCTGCTCCTTCTCCCAGGAAATCAGAAGAAATAATGAGGGGAGTGGGTGTGGTGTTGGAAGATTCTGGAACTGAAACTACTATGAACCAATGAAAAGTGTTGTTTCGTAATCACATGACTTGCCGTGCGCGCACGGTGCGCGCACGGAGCACGCACGCATGCGCGCACGGAGCACGCGTGCATGCGTGTACTGAGCACGCGCGCATGCGTGCACAGAGCACGCGTGCATGCGCGTACAGAGCACGAGCGCACGGAGCACGCACGACGTACGCATGCACACACGGAGCACGTACGCATGCCCACACCGTGCGCGCACCATCAAAAACCCTAAAAAGCAAAAAAAAAAAAGAAAAAATTAAACTGTTTATAAGTTTATAGAAGATATTAACTATGCTGTTCAACTTTATCCAAATTAAAAAAAAAAAAAGAGCTGAGCCATTCCATATTACAGGATACAGTCAATCTATAACTATATACATAGGTAGCTTATTGTAAAATAAATATTTAAAAAATATAATAATTCATTCATAAGTTAGCATTTAAAAAACCTTTGAAATTCACTGAAAAAACTATATGTTTCACAAACGTTATAGTTAGGAATTAGCATTTAAAAAACCTTGCAAAATCACTGAAAAAAACATAGGTTTCACACACGTTATAGTTAGGAATTAGCATTTAAAAAACCTTGCAAATTCACTGAAAAAACCATAGGTTTCACACACGTTATAGTTAGGAATTAGCATTTAAAAAACCTTGCAAATTCACTGAAAAAACCATAGGTTTCACACATGTTATAGTTAGCTGGACATTTCACTTGTACAAAACCATTGAAATTCCCCCGTTATAGTTAGTTCAGCTAACTATAACTCGCGCGCCCGCAATCCACTGCTGATGACGTCACATATTACATCACTCATGACATGGTCAGTGACATCACTCATGACATCACTGATGACATCTCAAATGACATCACTGATGACATCACTGATGACATCATCCTTGTGTAAGAGTGGCAGACCTCCTCTTATCCCAATAAAAACTTTGATACTCACATTGAAAAATACAAACTAAAGTTTTGAAAACTATAGAGATACCAATACCAGTTAGAACAACCTATTCAGTAATTCCAAAATCTACATACGCATCCACTCATTTATCAACACTTCTATATAGTCACTCATACATGTACTCAGTCATCATATGTACTCATACACCTATACATCCTGTTACACACCTACACTCCTAAATAGAGTTACTGCAACGCTGTACGGGCCACAACAACAGTGCCTTAGATTTAAATAATGTAACTTCATAAGACATTGAAAAGGGACCAACGTCCATTTCTTCCAGTTTAAAGGGACAGTTCCTTCATGGTTTATCATTCGTAATTTTCACTGAATTTCAGTGGTACAACAAAGGCAAGTACAAGTTTTTGTTTTAGGTTACCTTTTAACCCCCAAATGGTAACGCCATCAAGGTTTTCCTTTGTTGTACGATCTTGTTAACCTTAAATTACATCATACGGGACTACAATTCCCAAGGTGCTCCTTAACTGCCCTTTACATTTATACTGATTTTCAAAGTCGATTTTGGTAAAACCACACTTAATCCACAGTTTACCGAGTGCAACACATGCTTTTAAACAGACAGTTCCATACCTCGGTCACGGTGTACAAGTAAAGTCTCACTACCACTGAGTTTCCGTGCAGCTTTTTGTTTGCCTTTCAAAGTCATTGCCTCAAGCACAAAGTATTATGGAAATATTCCTCTGCAAATCCTAGCTGCTGAAAAAGTCCATTCCCCAAGTTTAGGCGGGCCTCACACGGTGGCCCTTCCATCATAAACTCTTTTCCTGTTCACTCTCGCAGCCGGAGGGCACTCCTTCAAAGAAAGCTCTGAGCTTCATTAAATCACCCTGACACATGGGAGTGCCTCTTCCTCGCGGATCAGGGCCCGTTGTGAGGTGTGTCAGACACCTCTGTAGAATCCAAAAAGAAACACGCGTTCCTGCTGCAACGCTGTACGGGCCACACCAACAGTGCTAGAAAGGTTTCTTTATTAAAAGACCAACAGGCATGACGCGTTTCGAGTCCAGCGACTCTTCATCATATGCCACTTGGTGTAATGTCAGTGGCATATGAAGCCGCAGGCTCCTTCCTCATGGGGTGACAAATCAGGAAATGGCAGAAACACCACAGCCATCTTTCTCCATTATTTACGTGCTCTCTCCTGTGAGAGCATGCTGGTAGCTGTAGTCCAATCCTTCTCCACCAGTGGAGTCCGTTCATTTCCCCCAAATTGTCTTTGCCTAATTAGTTCATTTATTTCATTGCCCTCCAGTGGGCTACAGACGTAATGTGCACCTTTGAAATGTTGAAACCTTCCCGCGCCGATTCCGCTTGTACAATGACAGCGTCCAGACCCGTTACCACATTTCAAACGGGCGGTGCATCCTTCGCGGCTGAGGCCGCCGCTTAACACATGTCCCAAGGTTGCCTCTGGATAAAGGACGCACTCCATGGAAAGGTGGGTTAACAAACCATTTATTTGTGAAAAGATGCACAATTCGGCTTTTAATTTCCAAATCCCCTACGCGTTTCGAAGCCGCAGGCTCCTTCCTCATGGGGTGACAAATCAGGAAATGGCAGAAACACCACAGCCATCTTTCTCCATTATTTACGTGCTCTCTCCTGTGAGAGCATGCTGGTAGCTGTAGTCCAATCCTTCTCCACCAGTGGAGTCCGTTCATTTCCCCCAAATTGTCTTTGCCTAATTAGTTCATTTATTTCATTGCCCTCCAGTGGGCTACAGACGTAATGTGCACCTTTGAAATGTTGAAACCTTCCCGCGCCGATTCCGCTTGTACAATGACAGCGTCCAGACCCGTTACCACATTTCAAACGGGCGGTGCATCCTTCGCGGCTGAGGCCGCCGCTTAACACATGTCCCAAGGTTGCCTCTGGATAAAGGACGCACTCCATGGAAAGGTGGGTTAACAAACCATTTATTTGTGAAAAGATGCACAATTCGGCTTTTAATTTCCAAATCCCCTACGCGTTTCGAAGCCGCAGGCTCCTTCCTCATGGGGTGACAAATCAGGAAATGGCAGAAACACCACAGCCATCTTTCTCCATTATTTACGTGCTCTCTCCTGTGAGAGCATGCTGGTAGCTGTAGTCCAATCCTTCTCCACCAGTGGAGTCCGTTCATTTCCCCCAAATTGTCTTTGCCTAATTAGTTCATTTATTTCATTGCCCTCCAGTGGGCTACAGACGTAATGTGCACCTTTGAAATGTTGAAACCTTCCCGCGCCGATTCCGCTTGTACAATGACAGCGTCCAGACCCGTTACCACATTTCAAACGGGCGGTGCATCCTTCGCGGCTGAGGCCGCCGCTTAACACATGTCCCAAGGTTGCCTCTGGATAAAGGACGCACTCCATGGAAAGGTGGGTTAACAAACCATTTATTTGTGAAAAGATGCACAATTCGGCTTTTAATTTCCAAATCCCCTACGCGTTTCGAAGCCGCAGGCTCCTTCCTCATGGGGTGACAAATCAGGAAATGGCAGAAACACCACAGCCATCTTTCTCCATTATTTACGTGCTCTCTCCTGTGAGAGCATGCTGGTAGCTGTAGTCCAATCCTTCTCCACCAGTGGAGTCCGTTCATTTCCCCCAAATTGTCTTTGCCTAATTAGTTCATTTATTTCATTGCCCTCCAGTGGGCTACAGACGTAATGTGCACCTTTGAAATGTTGAAACCTTCCCGCGCCGATTCCGCTTGTACAATGACAGCGTCCAGACCCGTTACCACATTTCAAACGGGCGGTGCATCCTTCGCGGCTGAGGCCGCCGCTTAACACATGTCCCAAGGTTGCCTCTGGATAAAGGACGCACTCCATGGAAAGGTGGGTTAACAAACCATTTATTTGTGAAAAGATGCACAATTCGGCTTTTAATTTCCAAATCCCCTACGCGTTTCGAAGCCACAGGCTCCTTCCTCATGGGGTGACAAATCAGGAAATGGCAGAAACACCACAGCCATCTTTCTCCATTATTTACGTGCTCTCTCCTGTGAGAGCATGCTGGTAGCTGTAGTCCAATCCTTCTCCACCAGTGGAGTCCGTTCATTTCCCCCAAATTGTCTTTGCCTAATTAGTTCATTTATTTCATTGCCCTCCAGTGGGCTACAGACGTAATGTGCACCTTTGAAATGTTGAAACCTTCCCGCGCCGATTCCGCTTGTACAATGACAGCGTCCAGACCCGTTACCACATTTCAAACGGGCGGTGCATCCTTCGCGGCTGAGGCCGCCGCTTAACACATGTCCCAAGGTTGCCTCTGGATAAAGGACGCACTCCATGGAAAGGTGGGTTAACAAACCATTTATTTGTGAAAAGATGCACAATTCGGCTTTTAATTTCCAAATCCCCTACGCGTTTCGAAGCCGCAGGCTCCTTCCTCATGGGGTGACAAATCAGGAAATGGCAGAAACACCACAGCCATCTTTCTCCATTATTTACGTGCTCTCTCCTGTGAGAGCATGCTGGTAGCTGTAGTCCAATCCTTCTCCACCAGTGGAGTCCGTTCATTTCCCCCAAATTGTCTTTGCCTAATTAGTTCATTTATTTCATTGCCCTCCAGTGGGCTACAGACGTAATGTGCACCTTTGAAATGTTGAAACCTTCCCGCGCCGACAAAGACAATTTGGGGGAAATGAACGGACTCCACTGGTGGAGAAGGATTGGACTACAGCTACCAGCATGCTCTCACAGGAGAGAGCACGTAAATAATGGAGAAAGATGGCTGTGGTGTTTCTGCCATTTCCTGATTTGTCACCCCATGAGGAAGGAGCCTGCGGCTTCGAAACGCGTAGGGGATTTGGAAATTAAAAGCCGAATTGTGCATCTTTTCACAAATAAATGGTTTGTTAACCCACCTTTCCATGGAGTGCGTCCTTTATCCAGAGGCAACCTTGGGACATGTGTTAAGCGGCGGCCTCAGCCGCGAAGGATGCACCGCCCGTTTGAAATGTGGTAACGGGTCTGGACGCTGTCATTGTACAAGCGGAATCGGCGCGGGAAGGTTTCAACATTTCAAAGGTGCACATTACGTCTGTAGCCCACTGGAGGGCAATGAAATAAATGAACTAATTAGGCAAAGACAATTTGGGGGAAATGAACGGACTCCACTGGTGGAGAAGGATTGGACTACAGCTACCAGCATGCTCTCACAGGAGAGAGCACGTAAATAATGGAGAAAGATGGCTGTGGTGTTTCTGCCATTTCCTGATTTGTCACCCCATGAGGAAGGAGCCTGCGGCTTCGAAACGCGTAGGGGATTTGGAAATTAAAAGCCGAATTGTGCATCTTTTCACAAATAAATGGTTTGTTAACCCACCTTTCCATGGAGTGCGTCCTTTATCCAGAGGCAACCTTGGGACATGTGTTAAGCGGCGGCCTCAGCCGCGAAGGATGCACCGCCCGTTTGAAATGTGGTAACGGGTCTGGACGCTGTCATTGTACAAGCGGAATCGGCGCGGGAAGGTTTCAACATTTCAAAGGTGCACATTACGTCTGTAGCCCACTGGAGGGCAATGAAATAAATGAACTAATTAGGCAAAGACAATTTGGGGGAAATGAACGGACTCCACTGGTGGAGAAGGATTGGACTACAGCTACCAGCATGCTCTCACAGGAGAGAGCACGTAAATAATGGAGAAAGATGGCTGTGGTGTTTCTGCCATTTCCTGATTTGTCACCCCATGAGGAAGGAGCCTGCGGCTTCGAAACGCGTAGGGGATTTGGAAATTAAAAGCCGAATTGTGCATCTTTTCACAAATAAATGGTTTGTTAACCCACCTTTCCATGGAGTGCGTCCTTTATCCAGAGGCAACCTTGGGACATGTGTTAAGCGGCGGCCTCAGCCGCGAAGGATGCACCGCCCGTTTGAAATGTGGTAACGGGTCTGGACGCTGTCATTGTACAAGCGGAATCGGCGCGGGAAGGTTTCAACATTTCAAAGGTGCACATTACGTCTGTAGCCCACTGGAGGGCAATGAAATAAATGAACTAATTAGGCAAAGACAATTTGGGGGAAATGAACGGACTCCACTGGTGGAGAAGGATTGGACTACAGCTACCAGCATGCTCTCACAGGAGAGAGCACGTAAATAATGGAGAAAGATGGCTGTGGTGTTTCTGCCATTTCCTGATTTGTCACCCCATGAGGAAGGAGCCTGCGGCTTCGAAACGCGTAGGGGATTTGGAAATTAAAAGCCGAATTGTGCATCTTTTCACAAATAAATGGTTTGTTAACCCACCTTTCCATGGAGTGCGTCCTTTATCCAGAGGCAACCTTGGGACATGTGTTAAGCGGCGGCCTCAGCCGCGAAGGATGCACCGCCCGTTTGAAATGTGGTAACGGGTCTGGACGCTGTCATTGTACAAGCGGAATCGGCGCGGGAAGGTTTCAACATTTCAAAGGTGCACATTACGTCTGTAGCCCACTGGAGGGCAATGAAATAAATGAACTAATTAGGCAAAGACAATTTGGGGGAAATGAACGGACTCCACTGGTGGAGAAGGATTGGACTACAGCTACCAGCATGCTCTCACAGGAGAGAGCACGTAAATAATGGAGAAAGATGGCTGTGGTGTTTCTGCCATTTCCTGATTTGTCACCCCATGAGGAAGGAGCCTGCGGCTTCGAAACGCGTAGGGGATTTGGAAATTAAAAGCCGAATTGTGCATCTTTTCACAAATAAATGGTTTGTTAACCCACCTTTCCATGGAGTGCGTCCTTTATCCAGAGGCAACCTTGGGACATGTGTTAAGCGGCGGCCTCAGCCGCGAAGGATGCACCGCCCGTTTGAAATGTGGTAACGGGTCTGGACGCTGTCATTGTACAAGCGGAATCGGCGCGGGAAGGTTTCAACATTTCAAAGGTGCACATTACGTCTGTAGCCCACTGGAGGGCAATGAAATAAATGAACTAATTAGGCAAAGACAATTTGGGGGAAATGAACGGACTCCACTGGTGGAGAAGGATTGGACTACAGCTACCAGCATGCTCTCACAGGAGAGAGCACGTAAATAATGGAGAAAGATGGCTGTGGTGTTTCTGCCATTTCCTGATTTGTCACCCCATGAGGAAGGAGCCTGCGGCTTCGAAACGCGTAGGGGATTTGGAAATTAAAAGCCGAATTGTGCATCTTTTCACAAATAAATGGTTTGTTAACCCACCTTTCCATGGAGTGCGTCCTTTATCCAGAGGCAACCTTGGGACATATATATATATATATATATATTTATATCAGAAAGTTCAAATTCCTGCTACTTCCACTCAGCGGCGGCGAAGAAGGAAACTCGGACCCCGCTGGACTTCAGGTAAGATGTTTATTGCAGTTCACAACCCACGCACGACGTGTTTCGGGCCTCAAGAGCCCTTGATCACATGATATATATATATATATATATTCACTGAAAAAACCATAGGTTTCACACACGTTATAGTTAGGAATTAGCATTGAAAAAACCTTGCAAATTCACTTAAAAAAACATAGGTTTCACACATGTTATAGTTAGCTGGACATTTCGCTCGTGAAAAACCATTGAAATTCCCAAATTCCCCCGTTAAAGTTAGTGCAGGCAACTATAACTCACGCGACCGCAATCCTCTGCTGATGACGTCAGATATTACATCACCGTATTTAGACACTTATTTACCCATGTCTTCTTCCATTAATTTTTAGCTATACATATATTACAAATATTTTTTTTTCAGAAAGACACATATGTCATCAGTGATGTAATATCTGACGTCATCAGCAGAGGATTGCGGTCGCGTGAGTTATAGTTGCCTGCACTAACTATAACGGGGGAATTTCAATGGTTTTTCATGAGTGAAATGTCCAGTTAACTATAAAATGTGTGAAACCTATGGTTTTTTAAGTGAATTTGCAAGGTTTTTTAAATGCTAATTCCTAACTATAACGTGTGTGAAACCTATGGTTTTTTCAGTGAATTTGTACGTTTTTTTAAATGCTAAGTTATGTATTTTTATTTTTATTTTTTTAAGGTTTTTCACCGTGCGCGTACCGTACGCGCACGGTGCACTTCGCGCACCGTGTGCGCGCTATAGGGGCGTTGTGCGCTTTGCGCACCGCGCGCCCACGTTACGCAGTTCGCGGAATTTTTCCATTTCTACCGTACACGCACACTACGCGAAATTTTGGCCCTTGGGGGTCCTTCTGGGACCCCCTGACAAAGGCTAGGGGGTCAGGAACTTTCCACCATGCCCCCTTTTCAAGTTCTCCACCTTTGTTTTTCACCCATTCAGACTGCGAGAGACAAAATGGCGGCCGACACTTCCTGGTTTCGACCGATTCGAATGTTTACTAAGATCTAACAACCAATCAGAATCGCGCTCGCGGACGGCATCGTGCGCGTACGGTAAGTTTTACCGTACGTGCACGGAGCGCGCCTATAGATATATATATGCTTTTAAATGCTATTTTCTCAGGAAATACTGAACAGATTTACACCAGACCTGCAAAAGGCACATCCCTGACCTGAGGACTACCTCTCTGCCAAATTTAAAGTAATTCTGTTCAGCCGTTCGGGTTGTAGCTTGGGCTAAAGGTCCTATGGAAAAATGCATAGGGAAAACGCGTTTTGGGACCCCCCCTTTTTCTCAGCCCCCGCTTGACGAATCCCCCTGAGACCTTCAGGGAAGGAGCGGAGCGGAGCGCCCCACCTATTTTAAAAAATTTGCGAGGATTCATCAATCGGCGCCAAAGTTATTCCAAATAGAATGTTGCGGATTTCCTATGGAAACACGGTCCTAACTATAACTATCTACTGGCGACCGCCAGTAGATAATATATATATTTATATATATATATATATATATATATATATATATATATATATATATATATATCGCAATAATACTTTCTCTGCCTCAGAAAAAGAAACCACGGACACCCAAGGATGCTTGATCTGTTTATTCCAAAACAGATGGTCTTCTACCGAAGCGTTTCACCTTTATGGCTTGTTCACGATACGGCAAGTCATGTCACATTTTGGTATGCATAGGATCGTATGCATAAACATAGAAATGGGCCAAACAGGTTTTAGTCAAAATTTCACTGGCGCCATTTTGTAATGGACAAAGTTGTTGAAAAACATTTCATTTAGTAAAACTAATACAAAATATGCAAAATGCAAATGCGATTTAATCACTGGTTGCAATTTAACAACTACCCAAGTTTAGTACAAAAAAGAATAATAATTTATGTGCACAATACAGTTGTATCTTGATCTCTCAGTATATTATTCAAATGTAAACATTTTCCTCATATACTAATCTCACTGTGTGTTTTAACATTTTTATCTCACTTGGTGGGTATTTTGCCTGAAAGTCGTGCCTATTCACAATAGTTTTTGGAAAGCACAGATCGACATAGTACACAAATCTTGCCCAAGTGGGCTAACAGTACATTAATCAGGGTATAATAAGACCATCTCTCCCAAGTGGGCTGGTTGTACACCAATCACGATCTATTCTATGATCTCGCTCGTTCATTTTTAGCCCAATTAATTGCGACGACCTCGGATTAACCATTTTCCCTTGAATTACATACTCCTATTACACATATGACATTACAAAAATAATAAAAAGAAAACTAAAATGATTAATTTATTTCTATATACATTCCATGTCTATATTACAATTTAAAATGTCAAAACTTGTTCTCATAGAAAGTGAAAAAATACCAATTATTCATAATTACATTCAATGACTATTTTCTTATAATCCATTCACTTTTTGAATCGACCCTTTCATTTAATGTCGATTGACTAATCTGAATATTCTTAGTGCTGATATACTTTTAACCTAGGTGGATGGCTATCTGCTCACTTGAATTCAAACCAATAGGAAACAAGGTCTCAAAATCAATGATAAACTTAGATTCCATAATCCTTAATTGTCGCTCTCTGTCTCCCCTTCGTTCTTGTGGTCTTACTGTTTCCAAGACAACAAAGGACAAAAGTTTATCATTTTGGCCAGGACAGGAGCTGAAGCAGAAACTCCAACCTGATTCCCCAGTTGCAAAGTCTGCAGCTATGGAAGTAACACCACATCCTCTCCCCTAAGTGCAACATTTAATCAAGTGGTCAACTGGATAAAAAAACATAAGGATTACAAATAATTTAAAAGTTCTTTGTCGCTATTTGAAAACTCAGAAAATATGTCCTCATTTTAGTTTTTTAGAGCACTAACCATAATTGTGATGCAAATAAGACCCTCTCATATATATAATTTCCAAAGCAAATGCTCTAGATAGTATAGTTTTGATTACATTAAGATGACGTCAGGCGTTCCACACTTTTGTAATAAATATAGAATGTTAGCAATCTGGTTGTTCATTGGGATACTGTTGAGAGGCAGAGGCCAGCGGCACGGACTCTGAAAATTGAAGGCAGGTAGGAGAGTGCAGAGGCAACAATTTGACCACACTGGGCAGGCAGGAAGGGCAGTGACAGCACAACAGACTATGGAGGGCAGTGGAAAGGGGGGCAGGGGCAACAAACCAACAATATAGGACTGGCATTATAATAGACCATTGTGGGCCGAAAGAAGAGGCAGTGGTAGTACAACCATACATGCCAATAGACCCGTTTCAGCCAGGAAACGTCCAATGTTTTTAAGCTCAAATGGGCTTTATTTGATCTGTCTCCTGCCTGCAATCTCCTCTTTTTCAATGTAACTCAAAGGGGTAAATCAATACCCCATTTTTTTCAAAATCTCCCTCTTACCAAGTTCAAAATGTTAGCAAGTATGGTACATTGGATCATGGTAGGCAGGAGGAATTGGGGTAGGGACATGGATTCGGATAACAGAGGACAGGAGGGACATGGAGAGGTGCACCAAACTGACCCTACAGGGCAGGCATCAGGGTTTGCAGCAGCACAATACACCACACAGGGCATGCAGGACGGAAGTGCAGCACAACAATCCATAGAAAGCAATAGGGAGGGGACAGGATCATGCGCATGGACAACAGAGAACAGAGGGGAAAGAGGCAATGGCAGCTAGCTGACCATAATGGACAGACAGGAGAGAAAGCTGCAGCATAACAGACCATAAAGGGCAGGAAGGACGGATCAGGGGCATTACAATGAAACAGACAAGCCAGGAGGGAGGGAACAGGGGTCTGCACATGGAAACAGAGGGCTGGGGGCAAGGGGGCAGGGCAGGAGCAGCAAGATGACCATGGAGGTCAGGCAGGATGGGCACTAGAAACAAGACACACCATGGAGAGCAACAGTGAGACTATGATGTCATACACACAGACCATGGAGGGAAGGTTGGAGGGGGTCAGGGGCAGATAGCTGACCACACAGGGAAGGTGGGAGGGGCCATGACAGCACAGAAGACCATGCATGGCAAGCGGGAGGGTTAGTGGCAGCACAATGGATATGATGGGTAAGAAGGAGGGTGCAGGGGCATGCACAAAGGACCATGGAGGATAGAAGGGAGGGTCAGGACCTGGGCACAGGCAAGAGAGTTCAGGGGAAGGGGCCTCACAACAGAATGCGCGGGGCAGGCAGGATGAGCAGTTGCAGCACAACAGACCAGGGAGGGCAGATGGGTGTGGCAGTAAAATGGACCATGGAGGACAGGAGGAAGGGGATAGGGGCATGGCATGTGGACAGGCAGGGTGGAGGTGGCAGGGACAGGTTACAGTCATCTGACAATGCTAGGCAGGTGGGAGGGGAGCGGCAGCTCAACAGAACACTCAGAGTAGATAGGAGTGGCAGGTCCATGGAACATGGTGGGCAAAAAGGATGGAGCAGGGGCATGCACAAAGACATCGGAGAGCAGGGGGAAGGAGAATAGGGGCAGCAAGCTAAGCACAGAGGCTAAGCAGGAGGTCAATTATGGGCCATAGAATTGGGCAATGGAGGGCAGGAGGATTGGACTGGTACATCATGCTAAATGGAGGGCAGTGGCAGCACATCAGACCATGCATGGCAGGAGGGAGGAGGCTATTCCATGGCTTCAGACAACAGAGGATAGGGAGGAGGTGGATGGGGCAGCAAGCTAACTGTTCAGAGAAGGTGGGTATTAGGAACTTTATTGTTTTTAAAATGTACGTCTGTGCGAACTACTTAAAATATGAACAAGTATGCAGCATAATCTCACTTTTATTCAGGAAGAAGAGGACGTTTGTGACTGTGACTCCGGGCAAACTTGGCAGAAACACCCCCTGACCCTCCACCCCATCGCAAAATGTAATGCCCGTGAAAAGGGTAGGTGGACGCAGTGTTATATAGAACATAGTCCTGAGAGCATGATTGAAAATTAAAACTAGATATAGTGTATGGTATAAAATATGCACCACAAAGTGTGATATAAGATGAACCAGGGCGTGAAATATAATATGAAATACATTGTGCACAATGACAGATTCATTGGAGAGCGCGAGATAGCACAGGCACTAGCGCGTGCTATGCGATATGCGCCTTGGAGTGTAATATGCACAGGGCAGTGTTGTGTAACCTAACTAGTCTCTAAAGTTGTAATATAAAATATGTGCTGGGGAGTGTAATGTTGCATATGCACTGTGACAAAGATATGGATCCCAGATTGTAATAGGTATGGCATAGCGCTGAGCGTTATAACATAGGCATCGAGGAAGGCACGTTAGATGGGGCAATATAACTGGTGCGAAGGCAAATGTGGCATGACATATTCATGGGGTGGTGTTACAGTGCACATGGGCTAGAGAGTGTCATAGCATACGCACTATCTGGTGGAATACAACACAGAGGTATGTGGCACTCGGGGGGCACTGGTGGGTGTAACACAGCATTGGGCTCAGCCAGGAGCACGCTGTGACTCTCAAGTGAGGTTTGTCTCCTTTCCAGAGAGTAAAATAAAATGTATTACACATCCGGCGGTGGATGTGTGTTTTATTAACCATGAGGAGGGTTTCTTGCATAGTTTGGTCGAATTTTTGTCGAATCCCCTTTGAATGGCTTGGTGTGCGTGTGTATTAAATGTGCCCTTCAATAGCTACCCATGTTTGCATAAATAAACGACAAGGGTGTCTACTTGGAGAGTACCCACCGGCGGGGGCGCCGGGATTAGGCACAGTAGGGCGTCAGACACGTCAGAGCTTCAATAGCGGTGTAAATACATTCCACGTGGATTCATTGTATGCATAGTCGCCTTTTAATGAATATCACGCAAATCGTCATGGTGATAGGTACATACGGTTTGTCCAGCATGTCCTAGGTGTTTCTATAAATATATATTTTTTAAAATAATAAAAAACAAAGGCCGGCTCCGGGGGATGGGGTCCTCGGGGCCATAAGTGGCCTGAGGAGGGGGGCAACGCAGCCCCCCTCCTAAATATTTTTTTTTTAAAAGGCCATGACCCGGGGTTTGGGGTCCCCGGGGTCGATTAAGGCCTTGGGAGGGGGGCCTTCCAAATTTTTTTTTTTCAACAAAAAATTAGGGTGCAGGCCCTGGGGGATGGGGTCCCCAGGGCCAATAAATTAGAAAAAGAAGGGGGGCCACACAGCCCTCCTTCTTAAAAAAATAAAATAAATAAAAGACCGGCATCTCACCGGAGGCCACGCCCCCTCCTTGCAGCACTCTGCAAACGGTCCCTCTGGGGCCAGTTGTAAGTTGGGGAATTAATTCCCCTTCAATACTGAGGGTCCCTGAGGGTCAACTAGCCCAACAGGTATCTCCAGTATGCGCCAGGGAGCTGCGTTGCAGACAGGTGTTCTGAGGCCACGCCCCTTTTTACACCTCTATGCAACGCAGCACTGTGGTGCTTACTGGAGGTACCTAGTGGGCTAGTTGGACCCTAGGGACCTTCAGGATTCAAATTAACTTAATCTCCCAACTAAATAAAGCCACAGGGCGTGACTGTTTACACAGTGGTGAAGGGAGGGTACGGGGTCTGAGTTAACGTGTGCAAACACGCCCTGTGGCACGTTTTAAGTTGGGGAAATAATTCCCCTTCAATCCTGAGGGACCCTGGGGGCCAACTAGCCCGCCAGGTGCTTCCAGTAAGTGCCAAAGTGCTGCGTTGCAGAGAGGTGGTCTAGGCCGTGCACCATTTTACATCTCTCTGCAATGCAGCTCTGTGGCGCTTACTGGAGGTACCTAGTGGTCTAGTTGGACCCTAGGGACCCTCAGGATTCAAGGGGACTTAATCTCCCAACTTAAAAAGGGCCACAGGGCATGTTTATACAGTGGGGAAGGGAGGGGACGGGGCCTGAGGTGACGTGTGCAAACACGCCCTGTGGTGCGTTTTAAGAGGTAGTTTTAATTAGGGGTGGGCGGAATTTGCGTAATCGCGTTACGCAAATCTCCGCGAAACGGTAAAAAATCTCCGCGAACACGCAGAAATTCCGCAAACACGCGGAATTGATTGTTCGCGATACTTTTTTCCTGTTCGCGATCGCTGTTTGCGTGCTCGGGGTGAAATATCTCGCGAACACGCATATTGAGAACGCGAACAAGCAAAAAGTTTCGCGAAGTCGCGGAACGCAGATTTTTGGGCAATTTCGCGTTCTCCGCGGAACGCGAAATTACCCAAATTCCGCAAATTCCGCGAACGGAATGGAATTTACCGCCCAGGCCTAGTTTTAATCCCCTGCCCTATTATATACTAGGGGCTTACAGAGGAGGTCATGATAATCACAGGGGGACCCCAACGCATATTGTTCCCTAGTGTATGTAGGTGTTTTCACTGTATTCTTAGTGTCTTTTAACATAGCACTGGCTATAGGACTGGTTAGTCAGACTCAGTTACCACCAGTATCCGTCTGAAAAAGTTGAGGGTAAAGGATGAATTTGCAACAAGGCTTCTTTCTGCTCTTCTGTTTGTTCTTTCTGCACGTTATCCTTCTTCCTGCACTTTTCTTCGTCTTTGAGGACTTCTGTTGCTTCTTTCTGCATTTCTTTTTTTTCTTTCTGTGCGTTTTTTCCTCTTTCTTCACATGTCCTATCTCTGTAGGCATTTTTAGAAATTAGCATTTAAAAAACCGTTGAAATTCACTGAAAAAACCATAGGTTTCAGGCACGTTACAGTTAGGAATTAGCATTTAAAAAACCTTAAAAATTCACTGAAGAAACCATAGGTTTCAGGGGCGTTATAGTTAGCTGGACTTTTCACTCGTACAAATCCATTGAAATTCCCCCGTTATAGTTAGTTCAGCTAACAATAACTCGCGCACCCGCAATGTACTGCTGATGACATCACATATTACATCACTCATGACATGGTCAGTGACATCACTCATGACATCACTGATGACATCTCAAATGACATCACTGAAGACATCACTGATGACATCATCCTTGTGATAGAGTGGCAGATCTCCTCTCCCCCTAATATAACCGTTGATACACACATTCAAAAATAGAAACTAAAATTTTCAAAACAATGGACATACCAATACCAGTTACAACAACCTATTCGGTAATTCTAAGATCCACATACACATCCACTCATTCACCAACAGTCCTATACAGTCACTCATACATGTACTCACTCATCATATGTACTCATACACCTATACATCCTGTTACACAACGCCACCCATCCATAGAGTTACTCACACACATATTCACTCATGCTAATAAAGAATCAAACATCCATTTACTTGCATATACAGTTATACACACACCACCACACTTACTTCTACAGAAACTTACACATACTTAGTCTTTTAAACTATCACTTATATAAACACATACTTATTCATACAGGAACTCTTCCAATCTCTCACTCTCACATATACTCACTTATATACACCAATAGTCACATATACTAGTTTAAAACATATGTAGTTACTCATAAAGACACTATTGAGACAGTCATTCACTCACTAACACACCCATGCACACACTCATCCACCCATACAGTCCTGCACACATGCTGTCTTCAACACATACAAACAGTGAGTCACTCATTCATGCACCTATGCACTATGTAATAACCCCCACCAAACCATAGACACTCAGATACTCATACTGATACTTAAAAAAAACAACTAATAACCTATATAGACACTCATGTAGCTACTCACCAACCTATGCAGCCACTTATACACAAAGTGAGAGACTGATACAGATATTTACATATATAAACATTACTCACTAAGCCATGTATTCACTAAGATACACTTAATCAGTCAGTTATACAATCAATTTTTCAAAAACAAATCATCCATTTAGACACTTATATACCCATTTATTCGTCAATTGACCTTGAGATATACATATATAAAATATATGTAATTTTCAGAAAAACACACATTCACGGGATGATGTCATCAGTGATGTCATCAGTGATGCCATTTGAGATGTCATCAGTGATGTCATGAGTGATGTCACTGACCATGTCATGAGTGATGTAATATGTGACGTCATCAGCAGTGCATTGCGGGCGCGCGAGTTATAGTTAGCTGAACTAACTATAACGGGGGAATTTCAATGGTTTTGTACGAGTGAAAAGTCCAGCTAACTATAACGCCCCTGAAACCTATGGTTTCTTCAGTGATATATATATATATTATCTACTGGCGGTCGCCAGTAGATAGTTATAGTTAGGACCGTGTTTCCATAGGAAATCTCAAAATTCTATTTTGAAGAACTTTGGCGCCGGTTGACGAATCTTCGCGAAATTATCAAAACTAATGGGCCGCTCCGCTCAGCTCCTACCCTGAAAGTCTCGGGGGGATTCATCAAGCGGGGGTTTGAGAAAAAAGGGGGGTCCCAAAACACGTTTTCCCCATGCATTTTCCCATAGGACCTTTAGTCGAAGGTACAGCCCGAACGGCTGAACAGAATTACTTGAAATTTGGCAAAGAGGTAGTCCTCAGGTCAGGCATGTGCCTTTTGCATATATGGTGTAAATCCATTCAGTAGTTCCTGAGAAAATAAAAAGTAAAATCATATACATATCTGGGCGGAGCCTAACCACACATCTCATCGTGAGATCTGATTGGCTGTCAGCACTTCATCCAAGAAGTGTTGGCAGCCATCTCGTGACCAATATACATGATAGCACCTCATTAAAAAGCATTGCAGTTAATAGAAGGTTTTAGGACTTTAGTTACATTATAAATCATTTGTTGATGGTACCATACTCATTTTAGGAATTGTGGTGTGTTCTAAGGTGATTTTACCATGTGAACAAACCTTCTGCTGTGATATCATGAATCATGTTTGAGAGAAAACTATTTTCTCATGCTTTTCCCACAGAGGTTTGGAAGGTGATCTATAAGCTAATCTGAAAGCATATTTTCTGTAAATTCACATTATCTTTCTCAGTCATGTGAGAATGAAGTCTGACATTCTCAGTAAAACATGTGTAAAGTTCATATAAATGAGACACACATGTAAAACTTGGTGAGGAGGTTTAATTGATAACACCTCAGCCATCAGTCCAAGAACCAACTGACCACCCAAGAACTCCCTTCCACAAACTGCGTTCTACATTCTTTAGAATGTACATCATGTCATGAGAAGGAAGAAGACATCATACATCTCCCTTCTATTATCAAGAAAATGACAAATTAAATACATATTAAAAATACAAAACTATCTTACACAAAGTAGTTACAGAATAACTTAGCTAACAAAGTCTTTTAAGTGTGAAGGAAATATAGACCTCCATCCACTCCTCCTTGGTACATTACACAGATTAGAATGATTGACATCAGTATTAATATTACTATTCTATAATTTTCCTTGAGATGATTTTAGAAGTACAACACGATTTAAGTTCCAAATTCTTCCGTCTTGTAACTTCACAGCATTTTTGAAACATTTAACAACTTGTAAAGGTTTACTATATTTAGACCAAGACATTGTTCCTACTGGTGCTTTAACTCTAACAACATCTCCAACCTTAACATGAAATATCTTAACATTCTTCCTCTTGTCATAATACAATTTGTTTTTCCCTTGTAATCTTTCCTCTCTCTCTCTCCAAGTGCCAATACTGTTATCTTTGATTCCTTTTCCCCAAGAAATCCAACCCGGGCTTAATCTCGTGTTTGGAGTCCTCCCTTTAAACAGCTCAAAAGGTGATTTACCAGTAGAAGTGTGAGGAGAGAATCTATGAGCTAAAATACACTTCTGCAATTCCTCCTTCCAACACAATGAGTTTACTCTAGACAACTGAATATTTTCCTTTATTACTCTGTTGAACCTCTCAACTGTGCCATTCGTTTCTGGATGATATACCGAGCATTTCTTATGTTTAATACCACAAGACTCCAAAAACATCTCCATCTGCTTCGAACAAAATTGTGGACCATTGTCCATCAAAAAACTTGTTGGAAAACCTTCCCTTCTGAAAATGTCTTTTAAAAATGAAATTATACTACTTGAAGTCACATCAGACACACTTCATACCTCTACCCACCTAGAGTACAAATCAATCAGAACTAACAAATAAGGTGTGGTGTGCTCTCCAGTGAGTGGACCCACAATGTCCATTGCAACCTCCTCCCAAGGAGCATTAGGTAAAGTTCGACAAACCATGGGAAAAGTTCTTGGAGACAGAACTTTATCACTAACTTTACATAAAAGACATTCTCTCACCTAACGTTCAACTTCCAAATCCATGCCAGGCCACCAAAAACTATGTCTTAACCTCTCCTTTGTTTTTACTATTCCAAGATGACCTATATGAGCCTCCTCTATCAACCTCTTTCTCAAAGACTTAGGCGAAATTAACTTATCACCTCTCAGAAGCACACCATTATTCACCGACAATTCATTAGCAACCATATGCCAGACTTTAGCTAACGACTTGTCACCAACGTTCCCTGACTGACACATGTTAATGACTTCCATTAACTCAGAGTCACTTTTTAATTCTTCTTTCCACTCTTCTTCACTCACCGTACCACTAATTATTCCACACACTCTTATATTACCATCAAACTCTCCTTCACAAATTAGATCTTCATCAGTGAAACCAACCAAACGAGATAAACAATCCGCCGTTATGTTCTCCACCCCAGGAAGATGTTCAACCAGAAAATCAAAATCCTGCACGCCAATTACCTATCTTCTTATCCTAGAAGAGATAAAATCCAGACCTTTCTTCTCAAATACCTCTATTAAAGGTTTATGATCTGTACAGACCTTGAAAGTAGTACCCCAAATAAAATTCCTAAATTTATTCAGAGCCAACGCCAACGCCACTTTCTCAATAACTGAATAGTTAATTTCTGCACCTCTCAAACTCCTAGACGCACATGCAATTAACTGTTCTTTTCCTTCTCTAATTTGTTTAAGAATTGCTCCCAATCCTTTCGAACTGGCATCAGTTACCACCATTGTCTCTTCACCTGGCAGAAAAGCTTGTAGTTTTGGTGCATCTTTCAAATTCATCTTTAATTCCTCAAATTCATTCTGACATTCATCTGACCAAATAAATTCCTTATTCTTTATCAACAGTTCCCTCATCGAATATGACTTACTTGAGAGGTTATTAATGAATTTTCCATAATACTCTACCATCCCTAAAAAAGAAACTAATTCTTCTTTATTTATGGGAGCACCCAAATTTACAATGGTATCGACCAACTCTTTTTTAGGTATCACACCCATTGAAGTGATACAATGACCTAGATAGTTTACCTCATTTACCGAAAATTTACATTTCTCATATTTTAACGTAAGACCTGCACTCTCTAATCTCTTCAAAACACATTCCAGTCTTACGTCATGATCTTTTTGATTTGCACCAAAAATTAACAAATCATCTTGGTAACATTTTACCCCTTTTATGCCTTTAAGGATAGAAGACATTATTCTCTGGAAAACAGAGGCTGCACTCACCAAACCAAATGGCATTCTCTTATATTTGAATGCACCCACGGGAGTGATAAAAGATGTAAAAACCTGTGAATTTTCAGTTAACTCAATTTGGTGATATGCTTGCGTTAGATCTAATGTTGTGAACACTTGAGCATCATCTAAAGTAGACATAATTTCATCTATGTTGGGTAAAGGAAATGTATCCACAACCACCTCTTTATTCAGTGAGCGAAGGTCAATACAAAGCCTAATCTCACCATTAGGCTTGTTGGCAACGACCACCGGAGCCAACCACTCAGATGCTTCTACTTGTGTGATAATTCCTTGGTTTAACAACTTATCCAATTCCTGTTCCACTTTTCCTTGTAACGCTAAAGGAATTCTTCTTACTTTAGCTACGGAAGGTTTTGCTCCACCTTTAAGTTTAATGTCATGTTTATAGCCTCTCAAACACCCTAACTTGTCCTGAAATAAATTTGGAATTTTCTTTTTTTTACATCAATCTTTTCACTTGTTTCTAATTCCTGAATCTGAACTTGAGGTTCTGCATTTGGGTTTAAGGTGACACCTAACAAACGTTGGTGTGGCCAGCTTAATAAATCATCTCCTTTGTTTGCCACATAAACTTTACCTAAAATCAACTTATTTTCCATCTCAATGGTAGCATTAAAATAACCAAGCATTTTTATGGGCTGGCCCCCATAACCACCCGGACTCACATCCATCCTGTGTAAATTATTTTTACCTTGAAACCACTTATAGAAAATGTATTTTCCAATTATGGTCAAATGCGAAAATGAATCAAATTTCATCTCTTAATCAACTCCATCAACTTTTACTTTACCCACAGGATGTTGTTCTGAATTTTTTTTGCTAATTTGACAAATTACCTCCTTTACCACTTTGTTTTGTACTCTCTTTTGCTTAGTTTTACAGAACTTCATAAAATACCTTTTTTCCACAAGTATGACAACTTACATTCATCACTGGACACTTTTTAAAATTTGCTTCATGACCAGTCATGCCACATCGAATACACACAACCAAAGTATCCGCACCTTCTTCTTTCTTTTCCTCACTTATAGAAACAGAAGATTTACCTTCTTTCACCACACACATGTCTTTTTGTACATCTTCCGTAGAACTTTCTACCTTAGTTTTCTCATTTTTCTATTCCATTACACATTTTAACATGTGCTCAACTCTTTTAGCAATAGAGATTACTTCTTCTAAAGCTGGCTCATCCTTAAGCCACAACTCTTCCCTTATTTTCTCTTCTCTACATTTTAAAACAAGTTGATCTCTTATTCGTTCCTCATTTAGCCCCCCAAATTTACAAGTTGAAGCAAGCTTCCTTAATGCAGTAACAAAATCTTCCACAGATTCATCTTTGCCTTGAGCTCTTAACCCAAAATGATATCTTTCCATAATGGTGCTAGTTCTGGGTAAATAATGCTTATCCAATTGTAAAATGCAAATCTCATATTCATTTAAACCCCTCTGTTCTTCATTCGTTAAATCCTGTAAGTTTTCTAATACTTCCTGTCCTTCTCCACCTAAACAATGCAAAAGTAGAGAGTGTTTCCTTTCCGCACTTAAATTAGTCCCACAAACCCTTGCATAGTGCGCAAAAATTTTCTTCCACTTACTCCACTTCACCAAAGGATCACCTGGACTTGGTAGAAAAAACGCCGGTGGAGTTACGTTTTGCATATTGAATGTATTAAATAAAACCAATCAACCCCACTGTTTTCTTTTTATATCTATGTATTTAAACAATCCTACAAAGACCTCAATGTAACACTAGTTTCACATGTACCGTTTTTTCCCTTTTTAATTATGGTTATTTTGCTTTCATCATGAATTTTCGCTTTTTTATAAATATATCTATATAACATTTACTTAAATATATTTATATCTTAGTCACAAAATAAAAATACCAAATCACATTTCCTTTGAGATTTCCTTAAGAAAACAAAAAAAACAGAGATTACAAGTATACCATTTTTAAACACATTGTAAATAAACTCCTTCTCTTTAACAGTCAACCCTTGAACTGTTATTCTTGGCTCAGGGCTTCACACTATTCGTTTCGCCCAACAACATGACCAAAAGCGTTAAACCTTTACGAATGTCTTCCTTTCCTTCGTCTCCCTTTTTTTTTTTTACAGAAAAAGAGTCGTTCTCCTTTAATATATCCGACGCTCTGACACGTGATGAAGTGACGCGTACAGTTCGCCGACTCCAAACGCAGGATTCTACTGCGTCACCATTTGCCTCTTGCCTCCCAACTGCACGGAACTCCTGACTCCCAAACAACAGGAAAACGGAGCTCCCAACTCACGAACGACAGGCAGCCTCGTCTTGACAACTCCCAACGGATCCTTACACCTCGACCACTCAGCCCCTCGTTACACTTCGAAGGTAAGGTCACTCTTCAAAAATATAATAAATGCCTGCCGCTGGGGAAACTCTTTACGTGCTTCCCTTCTTTTAATTCAGCCGCTGGAGGGGATCGTTCATTTTTTTTTCTAAATACACCTTCACATCCATATGCGCATATCCCATTTTAGGGCCAATGATTACTCCGGAAAGCCGAATCTTTGTGAGGTATTTTCCAATAACCCCCAAAGCTCTCCTCAATCAGGTTTAAATACAGCGCAAAAAATAAAATGTTCCTTTCATGAAACAGTACCTTAGAAATGTGCCAAACCGTCCCGCAAAGATCAGAAACTCTACGGACAGAACAGCTCCTCCTTTCAATCCTCCGCTGACTCGGTAAATCACCACCGTTGATGTTGAGGTGTATACTTCACTCCTCCTTAGGATCCCATCAATCGTCGCCAATGTAAAGTTCATATAAATGAGACACACATGTCAAACTTGGTGAGGAGGTTTAATTGATAACACCTCAGCCATCTGTCCAAGAACCAACTGACCACCCAAGAACTCCCTTCCACAAACTGCGATCTACATTCTTTAGAATGTACATCATGTCATGAGAAGGAAGAAGACATCACACATCTCCCTTCTATTATCAAGAAAATGACAAATTAAATACATATTAAAAATACAAAACTATCTTACACAAAGTAGTTACAGAATAACTTAGCTAACAAAGTCTTTTAAGTGTGAAGGAAATATAGACATCCGTCCACTCCTCCTTGGTACATTACACAGATTAGAATGATTGACATCAGTATTAATATTACTATCGTATAATTTTCCTTGAGATGATTTTAGAAGTACAACACGATTTAAGTTCCAAATTCTTCCGTCTTGTAACTTCACAGCATTTTTGAAACATTTAACAACTTGTAAAGGTTTAGTATATTTAGACCAAGACATTGTTCCTACTGGTGCTTTAACTCTAACAACATCTCCAACCTTAACATGAAATATCTTAACATTCTTCCTCTTGTCATAATACAATTTGTTTTTCCCTTGTAATCTTTCCTCTCTCTCTCTCTAAGTGCCAATACTGTTATCTTTGATTCCTTTTCCCCAAGAAATCCAACCCGGGCTTAATCTCGTGTTTGGAGTCCTCCCTTTAAACAGCTCAAAAGGTGATTTACCAGTAGAAGTGTGAGGAGAGAATCTATGAGCTAAAATACACTTCTGCAATTCCTCCTTCCAACACAATGAGTTTACTCTAGACAACTGAATATTTTCCTTTATTACTCTGTTGAACCTCTCAACTGTGCCATTCGTTTCTGGATGATATACCGAGCATTTCTTATGTTTAATACCACAAGACTCCAAAAACATCTCCATCTGCTTCAAACAAAATTGTGGACTATTGTCCATCAAAAAACTTGTTGGAAAACCTTCCCTTCTGAAAATGTATTTTAAAAATGAAATTATACTACTTGAAGTCACATCAGACACACTTAATACCTCTACCCACCTAGAGTACAAATCAATCAGAACTAACAAATAAGGTGTGGTGTGCTCTCCAGTGAGTGGACCCACAATGTCCATTGCAACCTCCTCCCAAGGAGCATTAGGTAAAGTTCGACAAACCATGGGCAAAGTTCTTGGAGACAGAACTTTATCACTAACTTTACATAAAAGACATTCTCTCACCTCACGTTCAACTTCCAAATCCATGCCCGGCCACCAAAAACTATGTCTTAACCTCTCCTTTGTTTTTACTATTCCAAGATGACCTATATGAGCCTCCTCTATCAACCTCTTTCTCAAAGACTTAGGCGAAATTAACTTATCACCTCTCAGAAGCACACCATTATCCACCGACAATTCATTAGCAACCATACGCCAGACTTTAGCTAACGACTTGTCACCAACGTTCCCTGACTGACACATGTTAATGACTTCCATTAACTCAGAGTCACTTTTTAATTCTTCTTTCCACTCTTCTTCACTCACCGTACCACTAATTATTACACACACTCTTATATTACCATCAAACTCTCCTTCACAAATTAGATCTTCATCAGTGAAACCAACCAAATGAGATAAACAATCCGCCGTTATGTTCTCCACCCCAGGAAGATGTTCAACCATAAAATCAAAATCCTGCACGCCAATTACCCATCTTCTTATCCTAGAAGAGATAAATTCCAGACCTTTCTTCTCAAATACCTCTATTAAAGGTTTATGATCTGTACAGACCTTGAAAGTAGTACCCCAAATAAAATTCCTAAATTTATTCAGAGCCAACGCCAACGCCACTTTCTCAATAACTGAATAGTTAATTTCTGCACCTCTCAAACTCCTAGACGCACATGCAATTAACTGTTCTTTTCCTTCTCTAATTTGTTTAAGAATTGCTCCCAATCCTTTCGAACTGGCATCAGTTACCACTATTGTCTCTTCACCTGGCAGAAAAGCTTGTAGTTTTGGTGCATCTTTCAAATTCATCTTTAATTCCTCAAATTCATTCTGACATTCATCTTACCAAATAAATTCCTTATTCTTTATCAACAGTTCCCTCATCGAATATGACTTACTTGAGAGGTTATTAATGAAATTTCCATAATACTCCACCATCCCTAAAAAAGAAACTAATTCTTCTTTATTTATGGGAGCACCCAAATTTACAATGGTATCGACCAACTCTTTTTTAGGTATCACACCCATTGAAGTGATACAATGACCTAGATAGTTTACCTCATTTACCGAAAATATACATTTCTCATATTTTAACGTAAGACCTGCACTCTCTAATCTCTTCAAAACACGTTCCAGTCTTACGTCATGATCTTTTTGATTCGCACCAAAAATTAACAAATCATCTTGGTAACATTTTACCCCTTTTATGCCTTTAAGGATAGAAGACATTATTCTCTGGAAAACAGAGGCTGCACTCACCAAACCAAATGGCATTCTCTTATATTTGAATGCACCCACGGGAGTGATAAAAGGTGTAAAAACCTGTGAATTTTCAGTTAACTCAATTTGGTGATATGCTTGCGTTAGATCTAATGTTGTGAACACTTGAGCACTATCTAAAGTAGACATAATTTCATCTATGTTGGGTAAAGGAAAAGTATCCACAACCACCTCTTTATTCAGTGAGCGAAGGTCAATGCAAAGCCTAATCTCACCATTAGGCTTGTTGGCAACGACCACCGGAGCCAACAACTCAGATGCTTCTACTTGTGTGATAATTCCTTGGTTTAACAACTTATCCAATTCCTGTTCCACTTTTCCTTGTAACGCTAAAGGAATTCTTCTTACTTTAGCTACGGAAGGTTTTGCTCCACCTTTAAGTTTAATGTCATGTTTATAGCCTCTCAAACACCCTAACTTGTCCTGAAATGAATTTGGAATTTTTTTTTTTTTACATCAATCTTTTCACTTGTTTCTAATTCCTGAATCTGAACTTGAGGTTCTGCATTTGGGTTTAAGGTGACACCTAACAAACGTTGGTGTGGCCAGCTTAATAAATCATCTCCTTTGTTTGCCACATAAACTTTACCTAAAATCAACTTATTTTCCATCTCAATGGTAGCATTAAAATAACCAAGCATTTTTATGGGCTGGCCCCCATAACCACCCGGACTCACATCCATCCTGTGTAAATTATTTTTACCTTGAAACCACTTATAGAAAATGTATTTTCCAATTATGGTCAAATGCGAACATGAATCAAATTTCATCTCTAAATCAACTCCATCAACTTTTACTTTACCCACAGGATGTTGTTCTTAAATTTTTTTGCTAATTTGACAAATTACCTCCTTTACCACTTTGTTTTGTACTCTCTTTTGCTTAGTTTTACAGAACTTCATAAAAGACCTTTTTTCCACAAGTATGACAACTTACATTCATCGCTGGACACTTTTTAAAATTTGCTTTATGACCAGTCATGCCACATCGAATACACACAACCAAAGTATCCGCACCTTCTTCTTTCTTTTCCTCACTTATAGAAACAGAAGATTTACCTTCTTTCACCACACACATGTCTTTTTGTACATCTTCCATAGAACATTCTACCTTAGTTTTCTCATTTTTCAACTCCATTACACATTTTAACATGTGCTCAACTCTTTTAGCAATAGAGATTACTACTTCTAAAGCTGGCTCATCCTTAAGCCACAACTCTTCCCTTATTTTCTCTTCTCTACATTTTAAAACAAGTTGATCTCTTATTCGTTCCTCATTTAGACCCCCAAATTTACAAGTTGAAGCAAGCTTCCTTAATGCAGTAACAAAATCTTCCACAGATTCATCTTTGCCTTGAGCTCTTAACCCAAAATGATATCTTTCCATAATGGTGCTAGTTCTGGGTAAATAATGCTTATCCAATTGTAAAATGCAAATCTCATATTCATTTAAACCCCTCTGTTCTTCATTCGTTAAATCTGGTAAGTTTTCTAATACTTCCTGTCCTTCTCCACCTAAACAATGCAAAAGTAGAGAGTGTTTCCTTTCCGCACTTAAATTAGTCCCACAAACCCTTGCATAGTGCGCAAAAATTTTCTTCCACTTACTCCACTTCACCAAAGGATCACCTGGACTTGGTAGAAAAAACGCCGGTGGAGTTACGTTTTGCATATTGAATGCATTAAATAAAACCAATCAACCCCACTGTTTTCTTTTCATATCTATATATTTAAACAATCCTACAAAGACCTCAATGTAACACTAGTTTCACATGTACCGTTTTTTCCCTTTTTAATTATGGTTATTTTGCTTTCATCATGAATTTGCCCTTTATTATAAATATATCTATATAACATTTACTTAAATATATTTATATCTTTGTCACAAAATAAAAATACCAAATGACATTTCCTTTGAGATTTCCTTAAGAAAACAAAAAAAACAGAGATTACAAGTATACCATTTTTAAACACATTGTAAATAAACTCCTTCTCTTTAACAGTCAACCCTTGAACTGTTATTCTTGGCTCAGGGCTTCACACTATTCGTTTCGCCCAACAACGTGACCAAAAGCATTAAACCTTTACGAATGTCTTCCTTTCCTTCGTCTCCCTTTTTTTTTTTACAGAAAAAGAGTCGTTCTCCTTTAATATATCCGACGCTCTGACACGTGATGAAGTGACGCGTACAGTTCGCCGACTCCAAACGCAGGATTCTACTGCGTCACCATTTGCCTCTTGCCTCCCAACTGCATGGAACTCCTGACTCCCAAACAACAGGAAAACGGAGCTCCCAACTCACGAACGACAGGCAGCCTCGTCTTGACAACTCCCAACTGATCCTTACACCTCGACCACTCAGCCCCTCGTTACACTTCGAAGGTAAGGTCACTCTTCAAAAATATAATAAATGCCTGCCGCTGGGGAAACTCTTTACGTGCTTCCCTTCTTTTAATTCAGCCGCTGGAGGGGATCGTTCACTTTTTTTTCTAAATACACCTTCACATCCATATGCGCATATCCCATTTTAGGGCCAATGATTACTCCGGAAAGCCGAATCTTTGTGAGGTATTTTCCAATAACCACCAAAGCTCTCCTCAATCAGGTTTAAATACAGCGCAAAAAATAAAATGTTCCTTTCATGAAACAGTACCTTAGAAATGTGCCAAACCGTCCCGCAAAGATCAGAAACTCTACGGACAGAACAGCTCCTCCTTTCAATCCTCCGCTGACTCGGTAAATCACCACCATTGATGTTGAGGTGTATACTTCACTCCTCCTTAGGATCCCATCAATCGTCGCCAATGTAAAGTTCATATAAATGAGACACACATGTCAAACTTGGTGAGGAGGTTTAATTGATAACACATCAGCCATCAGTCCAAGAACCAACTGACCACCCAAGAACTCCCTTCCACAAACCGCGTTCTACATTCTTTAGAATGTACATCATGTCATGAGAAGGAAGAAGACATCACAACATGTACATCCAACAAGGGCAGAGACTGTCAGTTGATTCCTTTGTGTTCTACTGCAGCTTCCCAGAGTGTTCTAACGAACAACTAGAGCCCATACAGTCTTACTAATGACAAAAATATGGCACACCTGAAGCCATCTTGATTGGAATAAAGTGGTAACACTTAAAACATTTAATTTACAAAGGAACAAAATGAGGGGGTTCATTTTGCCATAGAAATTATGATTAGTGCTGTAGAAAGAAAAATTAGGGCACATTTTGACTTCTCAAATCCTCTTCTATTTCATAAGAAAATTCTGACATTCAGACTGAAACATGCACTTTGAATACCAGCAGCAGACTTCCCTGGAGAGCAGTAGCTTTACTACAGTGATCTAATGAGCAACTAGAGTGCTAACATTCAGAATTTCTAGCAAATGTGTGACACATCTGGATGCCTTCTTGATGGAACCAAAGTAAAAAACTGAAAGTATTTCCTACTGAGGAGACTGCAGGAAATTAGGAAACTTCATAACAAATAAATCTCTCAAGATGGCCACCAGAGACAAAAGAGCCCAAATGTAGCCCAAATATCACCCAGATTTAGCCCAAGTATAGCCCAATGACAGAATGTCCCAGAGTGTTCTAACGAACAACTAGAGCGCTAACAGTCTTACTTATGACAAAAGTAAGGCACACCTGAAGCCATCTTGATTGGAATAAAGTGGTAACACTTAAAACATTTAATGTACAAAGGAACAAAATGAGGGGGTTCATTTTTCCATAGAAATTATGATTAGTTCTGCAGAAAGAAAAATTAGGGCACATTTTGACTTCTCAAGTCCTCTTCTATTTCATAAAAAAATTCTGACATGCAGACTGAAACATGCACTTGGAATACCAGCAGTAGACTTCCCTGGTGAGCAGTAGTTTTACTACAGTGATCTAATGAGCAACTAGAGTGCTAACATTCAGAATTTATGGCAAATGTGTGACACATCTGAAGGCCTTCTTGATTGAACCAAAATAAAAAACTGAAAGTATTCCCACTGAGGAGACTGCAGTAAATGAGGAAATTAGGAAACTTCATAACAAATAAATCTCCCAAGATGGCCACCAGAGACAAAAGAGCCCAAATGTAGACCAGATATCACCCAGATGTAGCCCAAGTATAGCCCAATGACAGAAAGTCCCAGGGTGTTCTTAATAACAACTAGAGCAGTTATTGTCTTACTTATGACAAAAGTATGCCACACCTGAAGCCATCTTGATTGGAAAAAACTGGTAACACTTAAAACATTTAATTTAAAAAGGAACACAATGAGGGGGTTCATTTTGCCATAGAAATTATGATTAGTGCTGAAGAAAGAAAAATTAGGGCACATTTTGAGTGACTTCTCAAATCCTCTTCTATTTCATTAAAAACTTCTGATATGCAGACTGAAACATGCACTTTTAATACCAGCAGCAGACTTCTGTGATGACCAGTAGCTTTACTACAGTGATCAAATGAGCAACTAGAGTGATAACATTCAGAATTTATGGCAAATGTGTGACATATCTGAATACTTTCTTAATGGAATCAAAGTAAAAGACTGAAAGCATTTCCTACTGAGGAGACTGCATTAAATGAGGAAATTAGGAAACTTCATAACAAATAAATCTCCCAAGAAGGCCACCAGAGACAAAAGAGCCCAAATGCAGCACAAATATCACCCAGATGTAGCCCACATGTAGCCCAATGACAGAAGTGTGCAAAACACTTATTTTTTGAGTATTTGCAGTTTTATATATTGCAGACTTGTCAGGTATTGGAGTGCTTTACATGAGCATTGGTTACATCACACAAGACCAAATTCATTTTGGTTGTAGGCATGGGGAGATTCAGTGATTTGACCAGAATCACAGAATGTTGAGCTGAAGCAGAAACTCCAACCTGGTTCCCCAGTTGCAAAGTCTGCAGCTCTGGAAGTAACACCACATCCTCTCCCCTAGGTGCAACATTTAATCAAGTGGTCAACTGGATAAAAAAACATAAAGAATACAAATAATGTAAATGTTCTTTGTCGCTATTTGAAAACTCAGAAAATATGTCCTCATTTTAGTTTTTTAGAGCACTAACCATAATTTTGATGCAAATAAGACCCTCTCATATATGTAATTTCATCAAGATGACGTCAGGCGTTCCACACTTTTGTAATAAATATAGAATGTTAGCAATCTAGTTGTTCATTGGGATACTGTTGAGAGGCAGAGGCCAGGGGCACGGACTCTGAAAATTGAAGGCAGGTAGGAGAGTGCAGATGCAACAATTTGACCACACTGGGCAGGCAGGAAGGGCAGTGGCAGCACAACAGACTATGGAGGGCAGTGGAAAGGGGGGCAGGGGCAACAAACCAACAATACAGGACTGGCAAGAGAGGCTGTGGCAATATAATACACCATTGTGGGCAGAAGTAAGAGGCAGTGGAAGTACAGCCATACATGCCAACAGACCCGTGTCAGCGAGGAAACGTCCAATGTTTTTAAGCTCAAATGGGCTTTATTTGATCTCTCTCCTGTCTACAATCTCCTCTTTTTCAATGTAACTCAAAGAGGAAATTCAATACCCCAGTTTTTTTTCAAAATCTCCCTATTACCATGTTCAAAATTTTCGCAAGTATGGTACATTGGATCATGGTAGGCAGGAGGAATTGGGGTAGGGACATGGACTCGGATAACTGAGGACAGGAGGGACATGGAGAGGTGCACCAAACTGACCCTACAGGGCAGGCATCAGGGTTTGCAGCAGCACAATACACCACACAGCGCATGTGGGACAGGAGTGCAGCACAACAATCCATAGAAAGCAATTGGGAGGGGACAGGACCATGCACATGGAGAACAGAGAACAGAGGGGAAAGAGGCAATGGTAGCTAGCTGACCATAATGGGCAGACAGGAGAGAAAGCTCCAGCATAACAGACCATAAAGGGCAGGAGGGACGGATCAGGGGCATTACAATGGAACAGACAAGCCAGGAGGGAGGGAATAGGGGTCTGCACATGGAAACAGAGGGCTGGGGGCAAGGGGGCAAGGCAGGAGCAGCAAGATGACCATGGAGGTCAGGCAGGTCTGGCACTAGAAACAAAACACACCATGGAGAGCAACAATGAGACTATGATGGCATACACACAGACCATGGAGGGAAGGTGGGAGGGGGTCAGGGGCAGCTAGCTGACAACACAGGGAAGGTGGGAGGGGCCATGGCAGCACAGAAGACCATACATGGCAAGCGGGAGGGTTAGTGGCAGCACAATGGCTATGATGGGCAAGAAGGAGGTTGCAGGGGCATGCACAAAGGACCATGGACGATAGAAGGGAGGGTCAGGATAATGGCACAGACAAGAGAGTTCAGGGGAAGGGGCCTCACAACAGACCGCGTGGGCAGGCAGGAGGAGCAGTTGCAGCACAACAGACCCGAGATGGCAGAAGGGCGTGGCAGTAAAATGGACCATGGAGGACAGGAGGAAGGGGATAGGGGCATGGCATGTGGACAGGCAGGGTGGAGGTGGCAGGGACAGGTTACAGTCATCTGACAATGCTAGGCAGGTGGGAGGGGAGTGGCAGCTCAACAGAACACTCAGAGTAGATAGGAGTGGCAGGTCCATGGAACATGGTGGGCAAAAAGGATGGAGCAGGGGCATGCACAAAGACATCGGAGGGCAGGGGGAAGGAGAATAGGGGCAGCAAGCTAAGCACAGAGGCTAATCAGGAGGTCAATGATGGGCCATAGAATTGGGCAATGGAGGGCAGGAGGAGTGGACTGGTACATCATGCTAAATGGAGGGCAGATGCCGTGCTCCAGCGCGGAGTGCAAAATCCCTCCCTACCGTTGCGGACCAAAAGATCTCACACACGCACACTATCCATACATTCGCTGGTGGGGCCCATAACACCAACACACACTCACCATCAGTCTGTACGAGAGGCGATTATCCTTCCAAGTGCTGGATAATGAGGGAGGAACAAACCTACAAACCCTTCTTATACTCATTAGGCCCTAGATTCTACATTTGGAAGTTCCCCTCATGACCGGGATGGATCTGTTAGTTGTAGATTTAAGTGAATTTCTAATACTCTAATTAACCTTTTCATTAACACATTTCAATGAATAAACAACCCAACTCATTTCTTTAGATGTTCAAATCCAAATTTATATTAATATTGCAGATTAAATCATTCATTTGATCAAGTTGCCATTCATATTTACCTATTCTGGCTAAAGTCGTCCTCTATGTCAAATCTGGCAATCTCGCAAATCTATGCCCATCAATTTAGCAGGTTAAGTTCATCAAGATTTTGGGCACTAATTCAGTCCGTCAAAGATTCAGGCTAACAGCTGTCCTGCAGTGTCACCGTCCTCTTTGTCAGCATATCATCAGGAAATCGAAGGAGCGACCCTCCAACCTCTCGATTCTATGGGTTTTATAATAATTTCAATAGCAAAATGAAACAATATTCAGTTTTAAACTGTTCTGATTGGCTGATCAGGGGTCAACCTCTCCATTCCCATAAGGTTTAGTCCATGTTGTCAGCATACTTGCTGGTTCCGGTTCTTTAATAAAGCCTTTTGTCTGTAGCACTGGCACCTTTCCCAGTGGCCTTGATAAGTACAGCTTGCCTGGGGTCAAGACAGGGCCATTGTTGCTCATCTTTTAGCGCAGGCGCATTTCACCCAAGCCTGGTTCAGCATCGGCAGTTGGGTTAGGCACCAAAAGCAGCCATCATTTGATAGGCCAGAATAGTCAACTTAAGCAAAGAAACACAAAAACGTAATTAATACATAGAAATGACTAATTAAATGTTATTCCCTCGCTAATACCCATATGTGTGTGTATTTATCTAGCCAAAAGCAACACTCAATGTGGTTTATACTTATTAAATAAAGCACGAATCACAATTTCATCACCAAAGCGACATATATCATGCAATGTTCTAATTATCTATCATTAATATGCGTACGAAATTTAGTTCACGTCATTAATTAGGGCATGCAGATGCAAATCCCACGTGTATTTCGGTCATTAATAAGGTTGATTAGTTATTTCCACATCACTCCAAACCATTAGTACGATTATGATTAATTGATTAATCTAATTAATAAAACGACATGCAAAATGAGATGGGTATACAAAAATTTTGCATAACCCGCTCCAGCAGCAGCACATCAGACCTTGCATGGCAGGAGGGAGGAGGCTAGTCCATGGATTCAGACAACAGAGGATAGGGAGGAGGTGGATGGGGCAGCAAGCTAACTGTTCAGAGAAGGTGGGTATTAGGAACTTTATTGTTTTTAAAATGTGTGTCTGTGCAAACTACTTAAAATATGAACAAGTATGCAGCATAATCTCACTTTTATTCAGGAAGAAGAGGACGTTTGTGACTGTGACTCCGGGCTCACTTGGCAGAAACACCCCCTGACCCTCCACCCCCATCACAAAATGTAATGCCCGTGAAAAGGGTAGGTGGACGCAGTGGTATATAGAACATAGTCCTGAGAGCACGATTGAAAATGAAAACTACATATAGTATATGGTATAAATAAGGCTCCCGGTTTTCCGTTTAAACGGATTTTTACTTATAAATGCAGACGGAAAACGTTTTGTCCTTCGTCTGTATTTATAAATAAAAACGGAAAAATACTGCCAAAGTGCTTTAGCTCAAGGTTGCCTGATCTGATGCATATAATGCAGGCTGCTCTCTGCACATGAAAGGCGCGCCCTACTTAGAGGGCGGACTCTTAGCACAGCATTTGGCACTCTCCCTTCACAGGTCATTACTCAGGACCCCTGGGGGAAGCCTAGGATAGTCATCCCCATCCAGCATGCTCTCACTGCTAGGCAGAGGCACAATAAAAATTTCGGGGGGGGGGGCTAATTCTTCCAGCCGAAGGGGTGAAAAAAACAACAAAGCCTCGCTAACAAGTGAAGTGATGGTCTTTCAAAGACCTGTGAAGTACCTGGGTGCGGCTGTGTGTGCCCAGGAAGCGTCTCAGCCCTGGCAGACAGCAGACACACACGACAGGGGGGTGGGGGGGCTGGCTATGCGCACCTGCATAGGAGAGATAAGATCGGAGAGACATGGTGACTGCAGTGAAGGAGACCAAGGTTAAAGGGTACGGAAAGAGAAGTGAGGGCGGGTAACGGCCGAGGGTAAAGACACGGGGTGAGAGTACCAGGAAGAGATGAGATACGGTGTAATGGGAAGGGTAGAGAGTAAATGTGAGGCGCTGGTTCCAGCAGAGGCAGTGAAGAGGGCACAGCCAGCCGAATCCAGAGCCCGCCCGCTCGCTACAGTGCCTCAGCTGTACCCTGCTCAGTACTGTATGTTACCTTTGCTAGGCCAGTACATGCTGTGGACTCGGAGCCGCGGGGAGGGGTGAGGGGCCGAGGACTCGTGTCAATGGCACATTAGTGACTCGGTGATGTGGCGCCCCCTTGGCTCCTATCTGGCCGCTTTAGGGGTCAAAGAACCTCTCTGGAGAGGGGCCTTTTCAACATCCTGGCGCACAGATGGGGGGATGCTTGTCTCTTGGTCATTTGGAGCATGTTTGTGCCCTGGAGGCCCCCCCGACTTCCAGAGGCTTTCATCCACTCTCAGCCTTACACCCCACTTCTCCTTGCGTTCCCTCACTTCACTCATGCATAGCTGGCACAAACATGGTCTTACAGCTTCTAGTCACAGCAAAGAGTCCTAGTACTAAATGGGCATGGAGTCTGATGGGCAGTGTCAGCTATTGGCATACGTAAACAATGTGACGAACTGACTCTGTCGGGCAGTGTGAGATGCTGTCACTGATAGACAGCATGAGGGACTTGCAATTGGGGGCATGTGAAGATCTCCCCAAGTGGGCAGTATGAAGAACAGGTAGTGGGGGCAAAATGTGTAGTTGCAAGTGATGGGCAGTTTAACCCTTTCGATACGCATGACGGAGCGGTTCCATCATGCGCATCGGTCGTGCTGTGCGGATGACGGAACCGCTCCGTCACGGCCCCGCCCGCGCACCGAACCTTCAGCACGGCGCGGTAATCCGCGCCGCGCTGAAGGGGTTAAGAAGCTGCCACAATGAAGATTGTGAGAAAGAGTCTGTGGGGTTCAGAATAGTAAAGTTACACTGGTGAACAGTGTTAGAATGTGGCACTGTTGGGCAATGTGAAGAACTGGGGTGGGCAGTGTGAATATCTGGCACTGGTGGCTAGGGTGAGGAAAAGACAGTGATGTGGAGGGAGCGGGGGGCTGAAGCCAGTTGAGCCCAATGGGTGTTGCGCGCCTCCTTCCGGGGGAAGACTGTTTCCAATGCAGACACAAAGCATTTTGCACCCTCAAAAATATGAACAGACACCTTGCGTTTTAGCAAGTTATAAATCGATATTTATCATAGTGTACGCTGGAAAATTATCTCCTCCGTTTAAAAAAAATAGAAGAAAAATCTGCCAAAATAATTCCTATGTAGGCCTAAATAATCCCAGGGAAATTGTTCTGCAATGAGAAAAAAGAATGGGTTGCTCCCTCAAAAACACAGCTTGACATTGGACCTCTGTCTTTGAAGGGCAGGATTTAAAGGTCCCTAGGTTGTACAGCCCGCAGTAAAGGTTTCCTCATGCAAGTTACACAAGTTCTGTTTAGGCCTATTTTCTCTTTAAATTATTTTGGCAAAGTTTTCAGATGAATATATTGTGTTTACTTAATTTGATGTATATATACATATATCTAAACCTATTACAACTGAGTGCAAGTGTGCAGTGCCTACTTAAATAAATGTGGAAAAATACTGGCTGCAGCGTATTCTTTTGCTTGCGACAAAAATAAATGTGGATAAATACAGATAAAATGACCCAAAAATAAATATGGATCAATACAGACGGAAATGTAAAAAAAATAAATACCATAAAACCGGGAGCCCTAGGTATAAACTATGCACCAAAAAGTGTGATATAAGATGAAACGGGGCGTGAAATATAATGTGCAATACATTGTGCGCAATGACAGATTCATTGGAGAGCGCGAGATAGCACAGGCACTAGCGCGTGCTATGCGATATGCGCCTTGGAGTGTAATATGCCCGTGGGAAGGCAAGTATGGCATGACATATTCACGGGGTGGTGTTACAGTGCACATGGGCTAGAGAGTGTCATAGCATACGCACTGGCTGGTGCAATACAACACAGAGGTGTGAGGCACTCGGCGGACACTAGTGGGTGTAACATAGCATTGGACTCAGCCAGGAGCACGCTGTGACTCTCAAGTGAGGTTCATCTCCTTTCCAGAGAGTAAAATAAAAAGTATTACACATCCGGCGGTGGATTTGTGTTTTATTAACCGTGAGGGGGATTTCTTGCATAGTTTGGTCGAATTTTTGTCGATTCCCCTTTGAATGGCTTGGTGTGCGTGTATATTAAATGTGCCTGTCAATAGCTACCCATGTTTGTATAAATAAACGACAAGGGTGTCTACTTGGAGAGTACCCACCGGCGGGGGTGCCGAGATTAGGCACGGTAGGGCGTCAAACACGTCAGAGCTTCACTGGCGGTGTAAATACATTCCATGTGGATTCATTCTATGCATAGTCGCCTTTTAATGAATATCACGCAAATCGTCATGGTGCTAGGTACATACGGTTTGTCCAGCATGTCCTAGGAGTTTCTATAAATATATTTTTTTTTTTAAATAATAAAAAACAAAGGCCGGCCCCGGGGGATGGGGTCCCCAGGGCCATAAGTGGCCTGAGGAGGGGGGCAACGCAGCCCCCTCCTAAAGAATTTTTTTTAAAAAGGTCATGACCCGGGGGTTGGGGTCCGATTAAGGCCTTGAGAGGGCCAAATTTATTTTTGTCAACAAAAAATATAGGGTGGAGGCCCTGGGGGATGGGGTCCCCAGGGCCAGTAAATTAGAAAAAGAAGGGGGGCCACACAGCCCTCCTTCTTAAAAAAATAAAATAAATAAAAGACCGGCATCGCGCCGGAGGCCATGCCCCCTCCTTGCAGCACTCGGCAAACGTGCACCTTGGCCAGATGTAAGTTGGGGAATTAATTCCCCTTCAATACTGAGGGTCCCTGAGGGCCAACTAGCTCAACAGGTATCTCCAGTATGCGCCAGGGAGCTGCGTTGGAGACAGGTGTTCTGAGGCCACGCCCCTTTTTACACCTCTATGCAACGCAGCTCTGTGGCGCTTACTTACCTAGTGGGCTAGTTTGACCCTAGGGACCCTTAGGGTTCAAGGGGACTTAATCTCTCAACTTAGAACGGCCACAGGACACATTTACACAGTGGTAAAGGGAGGGGATGGGGCCTGAGGTGACTTGTGCAAACACACCCTGTGGCGCGTTTTAAGTTGGGGAAATAATTCCCTTTCAATCCTGAGGGACCCTGAGGGCCAACTAGCCCACCAGGTGCTTCCAGTAAGCGCCACTGCTCTGCGTTGCAGAGAGGTGGTGCAGGCCGTGCCCCTTTTTACACCTCTCTGCAATGGCGCATACTGGACGTACCTAGTGGGCTATTTTGCCCCTAGGGATACTCAGGATTCAAGAGGACTTAATCTCCCAACTTACAAAACGGCCACAGGGCGTGTTTACACAGTGGGGAAGGGAGGGGACGGGGCCTGAGGTGACGGGTGCAAATACGCCCTATGGCGAGTTTTAAGTTGGAGAAATAATTCCCCTTCAATCCTGAGGGCCCCTGGGGGCTAACTAGCCCACCAGGTGCTTCCAGTAAGCGCCACTGAGCTGCGTTGCAGAGAGGTGGTCCAGGCTGTGCCACTTTTTACACCTCTCTGCAACGCAGCTCTGTGGCGCTTACTGGAGGTACCTAGTGGGCTAGTTGGACCCTAGGGACCCTCAGGATTCAAATGAACTTAATCTCCCAACTAAAAACGGCCACAGGGCGTGTTTACACAGTGGTGAAGGGAGGGGACGGGGCCTGAGTTAACATGTGCAAACAAGCCCTGTGGCGCGTTTTAAGTTGGGGAAATAATTCCCCTTCAATCCTGAGGGACCCTGGGGGCCAACTAGCCAACCAGGTGCTTCCAGTAAGCGCCACTGTGCTGCGTTGCAGAGAGGTGGTCTAGGCCATGCCCCTTTTTACATCTCTTTGCAACGCAGCTCTGTGGTGCTTACTGGAGGTACCTAGTGGTCTAGTTGGACCCTAGGGACCCTCAAGATTCAAGGGGACTTAATCTCCCAACTTAAAACAGCCACAGGGCGTGTTTACACAGTGGGGAAGTGAGGGGACGGGGCCTGAGGTGACGTGTGCAAACACGCCCTGTGGCACATTTTAAGAGGTAGTTTTAATCCACTGCCCTATTATAAACTAGGGGCTTACAGAGGAGGTCATGCTGATCACAGGGGGATCCCAACGCATAGTGTTCCCTAGTGTATGTAGGTGTTTTCACTTTATTCTGAGTGTTTTTTAACATAGCACTGGCTCTAGGACTGGTTAGTCAGACTCAGTTACCACCAGTATCCGTCTGAAAAAGTTGAGGTTACAGGATGATATTTGCAACAAGGCTTCTTTCTGCTCTTCTGTTTGTTCTTTCTGCACGTTATCCTTCTTCCTGCACTTTTCTTCGTCTTTGAGGACTTCTGTTGCTTCTTTCTGCATTTCTTTTTTTTCTTTCTGTGCGTTTTTTCCTCTTTCTTCACATGTCCTATGTCTGTAGGCATAGTTAGAAATTAGCATTTAAAAAACCTTTGAAATTCACTGAAAAACCATAGGTTTCAGGCATGTTATAGTTAGGAATTAGCATTTAAAAAACCTTAGAAATTCACTGAAAAAACCATAGGTTTCAGGGGCGTTATAGTTAGCTGGACTTTTCACTCATACAAAACCATTGAAATTCCCCCGTTATAGTTAGTTCAGCTAGCTATAACTCGCGCGCCCGCAATGCACTGCTGATGACGTCACATATTACATCACTCATGACATGGTCAGTGACATCACTCATGACATCACTGATGACATCTCAAATGACATCACTGATCAGTGATGTCATTGGAGATGTCATCAGTGATGTCATGAGTGATGTCACTGACCATGTCATGAGTGATGTAATATGTGACGCCATCAGCAGTGCATTGCGGGCGCGCAAGTTATAGTTAGCTGAACTAACTATAATGGGGGAATTTCAATGGTTTTGTACGAGTGAAAAGTCCAGCTAACTATAACGCCCCTGAAACCTATGGTTTTTTCAGTGAATATATATATATACACACACATATACATGCATTGAAAAAAATAAAGGCTAAGGTAAGGGTATAGCTAGATGAAAAGGCCACTCAACAAATAAAATTTAAAATTAAAAAACTGTGAAATTCACCAGTTACAGTTCCCTCAGTTAACTATAACCAGGGCCATTGATATTATGTGGCACACGAGCACCATATTCTGAAGAATGGTTGATGAAGCAAGAAAAGGCAACTTATTTGGCACATTTATTGATGCAAACACTTCATTATTTTGTAATTTTTACACATCGTAAAGAGTTCACCTAGTTAGTACCAGTTCTAAAACCAAATACAGAAATTAGCAACTATAAGATGACCAGTCTTTGCAAAGTCCTTCCACTGCGTACGCACACATGTCAAAATCTGCTAATTATGTAGCAGGTGATGGATTGTGCAAAAAAATTACAATTATGTGAAAATAGCCACACCTACAGAATCACAGAATTCCAGTAGCCCTGACTTGTACCCATGCCATGCACTGCTTATGATCTCACATATTACATCACTCATGACATGTTCAAAGACATCATTGATTACATCACTAATGGCATCTCAAATGACATCAGTTGTGATTACTGATAAAATCATTCACAATAGTGCTGTTCAATTTACTGTATAAACCAATATATCCTTCAAAATATGTAAATAAGTAGTAATGATACAGTATCATGCAAAACACAAATTGCACGAAGTCTCATCTTCCTAAAAGCTTATCTCCATCTGCATATTGGAACATTTAATTGATTGCATTGCAACTCTCAAAGATCTGTCTCCCTGATGGAATGTGTGCTGAATCAGTACTTCAAAGGTAAATAAGTTATGCCGGATCTACGGAGTGGCATATGTTGTAATGTCAAGATGGCAAGGAACGATAGATGCAGGAGGCAGAATAATTCACAAGTTCAATTCAGGATTAAGTAAAGCACTTGGTAGTGTCTTGGGCAAACTAAAACATAAGATAAAAAATGATGACAATCTGTTTCCTCCTACAGTTACACCAGTTGATGAAACTATCCTTTCCACTGCAGCACAAACACATGGATGTGATGAGAAAGGCCTAAGCATGTGCACTGAAGAGCTCATTGAACCAGGCTAGAAAGACCCTGGATAGTTGCAAACTATCCCTTTCTTTGGGTCGATAGGCCTCTGTGAAGTGGGAGACAATTTCATCAGCTCTTCTCTGGGAAGATTGGAGGAGCACAAACCAGTGCTACGACTGTGAGGCAGAAAGACCATTGGAGATTGTCCATGCACATAGAGCTAACTTTGTATTTGCTGAATCAGTGAGACTGTATTCCTGTGTGTGGGAGGGTACGCTGAGTGGCATAAAGAAAACTTAGGGACTACCCTGCAAGGAATATTGAGGGGCCCCTCGCAATACCCATACCATTGAGCTGACAAGCTGAGAGGGCCTCCCCTTAAAGTCTAGATGACAGGCCTCTCCACACCGCAGGGGATGCGGGGTGCCTGTGTACCCCCTTTGGCATGCCAACATAAAACTATCCCTTGGACTTTGTTGCTCTCTGAGAATTTAGGCACCAAATGGGGATTTCTATTCATTGGTTTGTTATTCCCTTCAGTTGCTCACCGCAGAATCTCCTTTTGTGCTTTTATGTCTTTGCTTGAAGAAACCTATTGTGCCTTTCAGAGGCAAAGGCATTTTGGCATGTTCGACAAATTACTTGTTTAGCCTGTCTGTGCTGACCCACCCGTATGTCTATCTTTTATAAAAGTCCCACTTACCAACCTAGGGCCAAATATAGAGCTCACTGTAACCAAAAACCCTCTATATATTTGGGGTTGGTAGGATGCTGAATACGCAGGCGAATGATCTGTCTTGCCTTTAATAACTCTGTCCACCCTTATAAAATGTAACAATTTCGTTTTAATGTAGAAAATAATCAGTAAATGTACACTTACATTTTTCAATTTTGTTATAGTTCAAAATGCACTCCCATGCAAAGTGCCTAATGACAATCCACTTTGAAACGTGATTAAGCTTTCATGTTTCTGACTTGATTATCAATATTTTCATCTTGCTTTCCAGATGGGATATCTCAATCAGACTTATGGGACAGAATTTGTTCTTGTGGGATTCTCTGATCTTCCCAACTTGCGAGTTCCCATCTTTGTTGGATTCCTGCTCTTGTATCTAATAACAGTTGTAGGTAACCTTACTGTCATATCTGTCATTTACACAGACTCACACCTACACACTCCCATGTATTTCTTCCTTACAAACCTGTCTTTTGTAGACATCTCCTACACTACTGTAATGTTCCCCAAAATGCTGGCCAGCATCTTTATTTCGAGAACGCTTATTACTCGTCTGGAATGCCTGCTGCAAGTGTACTTTTTCATAGCCATGCTTGCAATAGAATTCTTTCTGCTGACCATCATGTCTTTTGATCGCTATGTAGCCATCTGCAATCCTTTACAGTACACAATAATTATGAGTAGGTCTGTGTGTCTGCAAATGGCCACTGGAGCATGGATTTTTGGATTCTTGGAGCCAATATTTCATACTGTTCTTTTATCAACATTCTCCTTTTGTAAGACTCATGAAATTAACCACTTTTTCTGTGACATCGCCGCCCTGCTGACGCTTTCCTGTACCAGCACTCGTACCATTGAAATAATGACTTTCATCCTTGCTGTGATAGTGGTAATATTCTCATGGACTTTAATTATCACTTCATACTTCAAAATCATCTCAGCCATCCTGAAAATCCAGACCACTACACAAAGACAAAAGGCCTTTTCTACATGTGCCTCCCACCTGACAGTAGTCATTTTATTTTATGGAGCCATCATGTTCGTCTACTTAAGGCCAGTTTCCATGTACTCAGTGAGTGAGAGCAAAATGTTCTTTTTGGTCTACACTGGACTAGTCCCTATGTGCAACCCCATAATCTACACTCTTAAAAACAAAGAGTTCAAAGATGCCTTGAAAAGAAGAACAGGTAGAAGATCACAGAATAAGGAACAAGCCTGATTGTAATGTGCAACATATGTATTATACTTTTTGTTTTGCACTCACAATAATTTGATCAATACTAGATTTGATGGCTTATAAAACAGGCGAATGCAGGCATGGCTCAGGCTCGTTTTAAGGTTCTGTATAACTTGAGGCAGTCTGCAATCTTAAATAAGTGCTCAGATAAAATGAAATGTTGAATACAATTCTTTATGCATGGTTTGGTCATGGAGTGTTGACGTTCATGGTTGTACTTGTTAAATTGGTCATGAACAGCTAAGTTGGCTATGCCAGGCAAGGGCCTGTAAATTTTAGAGTGTACCAGGAGGACAGCAGGTTTTTGGTAAAAGACAAAGTGTATATACATGCATGCATATACCATCAAACATACACAAATGTCGCGACTGAATCAACTACAGTTCTGGTCAATGTTGCATAGTTACAGTGATACAACGTGTTCATCAGATGAATAACTAGTCAGACCTTTTGGTAATGTAAAATATGTCCTTAGAGATATTGATGCCAGTTCACAGAGTGCCTGCTGCACATTTGAAAGGGACTGTACACAATAGCAGATCCTACAAGACTGAATGCATGATTGAGACCTGTTGAGAGTAGCTTGGCTTGGCAATTACAGCAGATGTTGTTTTTGAATTTTTGTACCCCTGTGCATAAAAAAAGCAGTGGACAAAGATTTGGACTTGCCTACTCATTGTGTCACTTACGAGAGTATAATTTACGTGTAATGGCATACAATTTTTTGTGAACATCAAATGTTTAGAATTTGATTTCTCTTTCTATTTAATGTAGTTCATTAGGAGGGAATGTTAAAATGTTATCTGCAACTCATGCATTCATGACTAGTGAAGTTTAAGACCTCTGTCTGTGCTCTGACTTACTCTGAGGCATGCCTGGGCTGTGTTGTGAGTCAGGACAGCTGCATGATAATAGAAGGTGGGGCACAAGAATCTGCACCAGCCACTTCCCATAGAGTCCCAGAATGTATCATTTAACAGTTGAGTGTGAAATATTCAGCATGTTCATATCCATTCATTTTGCTTAGGCACACATTTTTGTGAACTAGTTGATGGAAAAAACTTGATTATTCCCCTGCGACTAAACTCAGAATGTGATCATATCGTTTATTTTATTTTGTTGCATGTGCTTGAATTTTCAAGAGCACAGACATGCTGTAAAAATTCTGTTAATGTGTCATGGATAGGGAGATCACTTACAGTGTTTTTCTCTGACATCAACTCATATGGGAGGAGGGTAGCCGTAATCCTACATGTTTACATCTGTCCTGACAGTGCAAGTGTCACCTAACCTTTTAAGATAAAACAATATTATTCTACAGATTGTTGCTTCCACACAAATACATATCCATGTCCTTGCTATTTAATTACAATGCTTCACAATTCCATACAACATTTATGAAAGCCAGCACTATTGGTGTTGCCACGACTTTTTAAAGCTGTTGAGAGTATGAGAGTATTGAGAGTATTAGGCTAGAAAGTTAGGCTCATGCAAAATGAAAAATCTTTGCTCATTTGTTCGAGAGTGTTGTCTGTAAGCAGAAGGGGTTGGCAGAGTCTAGTAGTAGTGATCGAGGATGCTGAAACAAGATGGATACTGCTTCCCTGCAAGTGTATGTGATAAATTTGAGGGAAGTAATCAAGCCTAGGCGTAGTGGGCATAGTGGGGCTACGTGAAGCAGTGCGTAGTGTGGCAAAATCTGCCTAGCCCCACTACACGCCGCCCGCCTCCTGCCCACCCTCATTGTAAAATCACAAATAAATGTATATTAATAACTTTCAAATTTACAGCGTTCCATTACTGTACAAACACATTTTATATAAAAACTGACTAAAAAACTATAGCCCTGAACCACAATTGGTCCCCAATCCCCCCACGGCCCCGCCGGCTTCCTGCGGGAGCCGGCATTGCTTTTCCACATGAGGAGCAGCTAACATGCTGCTCCCCATGTGGAAAAGCAATCTGCTTTGCTATTTGGAAGAGAGAGCAGGTTTCCCTGCTCTCTCTTCCAAATAACAAAGCAGTTTGCAATGGCAGGGTGGGAGCCGCGAGTCTCCCGCCCTGCCCTTGCAAACAGCAGTGTCCCGGGGTGGGCACCCCGGGACACTGCAGGAGCTGGCCTTGGGGGGTGGCTGGCCCCAGGGTCACAACAAGGCTCCAGGAAGGGGGCCCCTCCCACTTAAGTTAAAGCCCCGGGGGTTGTGGTCTCCGGGGCTTGGGGGTCCGTAACGGACCCCCTACTTTAAATATGTAGTGCCACGGGGAGGTGGCGGTCCCCGGGGCATGTGGGGGGGCTCGAGAACCCCCACCCAGGTTTTTTTTTCTTTAAAACAAGCCCCGGGGTGGCGGTCCCCGGGGCTGCGGGAGGCCATGAGCCCCCCGCATACATTAAGATAAGCCCCGGGGGGCAGCAGTCCCCGGGTCTGGGGGGCCCCTCTGGGCCCCTCATTATAATACTATATTGCCCCCGGGACTTGGCCCCCCCGGGGGCTAAATCAAAACGAAGCGCGGGAGTCCACGCTTCGTCTTTTTTTTCGTTAGCGGGATGCGCGGACCCTAAGCGCATCCCGCGATTTTTTTGAATTTTTTTTTTAAAAAAATTGGACCTTGGGGGTCCTTGTGCGACCCCCTGAGCAGGCCTAGGGGGTCAGGGTGTTTCTACCCTGCCCCCTTGTCGCGTTTTGTGCCTTTTTTTCTTTTTTCTTGTGCCTCGGTTCTACCGAGGCACAAGATGACTGCCAACACTTCCTGATTCAGAGTGTTGGCAGCCAATTAGCATTCAGCTCGTGCTCGAGAGGGTTCGGGGAGGGTGCAGGGAGGGCGCGCGGATCCTCCCCCGCCATAGATATCACTAACTTTTAACTCTAATTTTCTCAGGAACTACTGAACGGATTTACACCATTTAAGCAAAAGGCACGAGTCTGAACTGAGGACTACCTCTTTGCCAAATTTGGTGTAATTCTGTTCAGCAGTTCGGGCTGTAGCTGCAACAACAGGTCCTATGGGAAATTGCATGGGGAAAACGCATTTTGGGCCCCCCCTTTTTTCATGGCCACCGCTTGCCGAATCACCATGAAACTTTCAGGGTAGGCAAAAGTTTGGAAAGTTTCGTGCAGATTTGTCAATCGGCGCCAGACTTATTGGGAATAGAATGTTGCGGATTTCCTATTGAAAATAGGTCCTAACTATAACTATCTACTGGCGACCGCCAGTAGATAATATATATATATATATAAAACCCACTGGCGGTCGCCAGTAGGTAGTTATAGTTAGGACCAAGTTGCCATAGGAAGAGCATTTTTTGTTTTGCTTATAACTGTGGCATCGCTTGATGAATCTTCATGAAAATTTCTAAACTAATTCTTTGTTCATATCAGCTCCTATGTTAAAAGTTTGGCCGTGATTCGTCAAGGAGGGGCTGAGAAAAAAGGGGGTCCCAAAACATGTTTTCTCCATGTTCATTTCCATAGGAAACTTTAGACAAGGCGACAGGTTGAACGGGTGAACGGAATTACCCCAAATTTGGCAGAGAGAAGGGTCTTGGTCTAGAAAGCACGCTTTTGTTTATTTGTTGTAAATCTGTTCAGTAGTTTTTGAGAAATATTAAAATTTACAGATATCGATATTTGGGATTTCTGCCATCTGATTGGCTGAGGCGTTATGAGCACAAGCTTGCTGCTTATTGGTTGGGAGCGCTGAGAGCGGTTGCAACTAGGAAAATGTTGGATGCCATTTTGTGATTCTGTCGAAGCGAGTAAGGGGAAAAAAGGGCAAAAAGAGTAGGAAAGAGAAGGGTAGGAGCACTGTAACCTCTGTGGGGTGTTTAGGGTGTGCTATAGAGGGGGTGCAAAGCGAACTACTCATACCTACCGGTCTGAAAGTGCTCTGTATGGAAATTAAGTGAGGTATTGCGTAGAGTCTGATGTTGCTAAGGTAAGCTGCTGCTGGAGTCGGGATGAAAGTGCTAGCCTAAACTGTGTGTCTTATGGTGTGAAGTCATGTGCCCTGGCCGCTGCAGCACACCTGTGGAAGTAGTGTCAGCATGTGTTTATACCTACTAGGACGAACTACTGACTGCTACTGGTTTTAAAGTCCTGGGGTACGGAACATATGTGAGGTATTGTCTAGAGTCTCATGGTCCTAAGCTGAGGTGCTATTGGAGTCGGGGATGAAAGCATGAGTCCAAACTGTGTGTCATATGCTGTGAAGTCATGTGCTCTGGCCGCTGTGCCACATCTGTCAAGTAGTGTCAGCATGTAGTTATACCTACTCGGAGCACCTTTTGTTTCGAATATTGTAACTTGTGTATGGTGCTTAGGGGGTGTTATGCAGGGAGTGCGAAGGTAAATTTGCACATATCAAATTAATACAGTATTTGTAGAGCGCAAACTACTCACCCCTATGGGTCTGAAGGCCCTCAAGACCGGCGTGGGAATTATGTGAGCTATTAAGTGAGCTATTGCCCAGAGTCACATGCTGCTGAGCCGAGGTGTCCAAAGGTGTCCTTCATAAGCATTTCCAAACCTACCCCAGTCAATGTGCCTAGGTCAATGCCACCACAATGCACAATCATGAGGTCAGGGTGTGGAAGATGCACAGAGTTTTTACCCAAAGGTAGCAATTGGTGCCACTTCAATCTTCTCTGTGCAAACCATTTAATGTCCACATTTTGTAAATCTAGGTCTAAGTCAATACGTCTGTGTTCTGCATACCTCTTGTACCAGAAAATATAGCTATGTCCTATGATCCATACTAACATTTTGAAAGTATGGCTGGAAGGTATGGAAAGATGTCTGTAGATCATGCAGTTCCTTGGTAGAATAAGAGATATGTTTAAAGATGGGAACTACTTTCCTTTGCCATACAAAACTATTTGTGATTGGGAGTTGAAAAGCATTAATTTGTTAAAGTAGGGTGCACATTAGTTTTGTGGAAAAGCATCCTTGTGATTGGTTAAGAAAAAGCAGTTTCAACATGGAGTACATATCATAGGAAAAAAATTGCTCAACTCAACCACACCTGCTACTTTCATTTGGAAGGCACTGTTCGAACTTAAAACAATCATGAACTTTTAACCTGCACGTGCCGTTAAATGTTCGACAAAATGTTGTAAAAAAATATTGTTTTGTTTTAAAGAATTGATGAACTTTTAACCTCCACGTGTTGTAGAATGTTTTAGAAAGTGAGTTGATAGAATACATTTTTCTTCTGACTTCTATGTGTTGTTGAATATTAAAAAAACGGTGTATATGGAAAATTAAAAAGAAACCAATAGAGAGAGGCTTTGAAACCTAAAAGAATAAAGGAATTATTCTAATTTGTTCTTTACATGTATTTATGTGTGGATCAACAAAATTATAGACACAACAGCACCAGGAAGAGGAAGAATCAGGGAGTGGGGGGATGGGGGAGATGGGCAGAATGGCACACATGCATAATTAAGTACAGCACAAGTATAGACAAACAATGGCCAAAATTAAATACACCAACAAGGAGCACAACCCGCCAACATCACACCACTGAACGAGCATAGAAGTGAAAACCATGCTGCATTCATACAGGATGTGTACAAAGATCGGTTGTTGGTGTTGTGGGATGTCTGTGACCGTGGTCATCATGGATGAAATGCCCAGCTCGTTGCACATGGGCGAGTTCACTGTGTGTTACATTGCCAAACAGCTGCTCCTCCCTCCCACGAGCCCCCACACTTTTGTACGGTGTACTGTTGTATCTCATGCACTCATACGGCACACCATTGTAATACTTATTTGCGCATGTCCTGCTACATTCCAACCACACCATCACAGTGCTGTTTGGAGGTGGTGCATGCCACTTTCCAACATCGACTGCTGCTGCCCTTGTGGCAGGCCACACCAGAACACAGAGACACACTTACCACACTTCCTGTACATGGACATGTCCGAGATACCCCACTCCCCTTGCCAGATAGGCACACGCCTGCGCTGACCTGTATACCCCGGACCCACACATGCCGGTTGTGCATAGCTACATGTCCAGGCTCACTGCCAACGCTGAGGTAACAGCACATTGTGATGTTGCAGGGCTCGTGCCTATCATGCTAAGACAATGACCACAGGGACACACTTGCTCAGATGCGGGTTTGGGGGGCGTTGGCAGTCCTGGAGTTGTTGCGATAAGTCTTGTGGCCCTCATGGGTATCCGTGTATCATGCTCATTGACTCTATGGCACCTGTGGGTGTTCCGGTGTGGCTCTTGGCTGTGTTCCCTTTCATGGTGCAGGTAGTCATCCTGCTTCACACCAACAGAAAGCAGGTGTAAAATCCCTGGTGCTAACATGGCTTATCGCCGGAATTTGTTTCGCATTGCAGTTGGTGTGAAAGTTGTGATGTGATTTTTTTCGTGTGTAGAACAATATACGAAATGAGCAGTGTATCTCGTCAAGATCCAGCATCTGACGCACTATTCCCAATCAATATAAATAAAAGGAGATTTCTTAACCCCTTCGATGCGTGTGACGGAGCGGTTCCATCGTACGCGTCGGTCGCGCTGTGCGGATGACGGAACTGCTCCGTCATGGCCCCGCCCACGCACGAACCCTTCAGCACAGTGCGGTAATCCACGCTGTGCTGAAGGGGTTAATTGATTTTGTGTGTACACGGTAAGTGCAGCCACTACCTCAGTGCAATTCAATACAGGATTTTAGAATTTAGAATAAATCGGAAAGGTGCACCTCGTGTCTTTTTGCACGGGAATGGCTAGTCTGCATTTCATTATCAGCACTTGAATGGAAGTAAAGTTGAGATAAATCTAACACACTATTCAGAAGTTGGTGTAAACTGCAGACATCACCAGTATTCCCGCAATAAGTGCCCCAAAATGTAACACCATGGTGGACTCCATCAAATAACAGTAATAAGAACAAGAAAGAGTCACACAGCAGTTAAGAGAACAATCAAAAATGTTATTAATTGTTTTTCAAACTTTATTTTTGTATAAACATAAATATGTAAACTATAAACTATTTTCAAACTTTATTTTTGTATTAACATATATATGAACGATAAACTAATAAACAAAATGTATCAAAAAAAATAATAAAAAAACAACACGGCGGAACACTCCTGTGGGGACCATGGATGTTGATGACAGAGCCTGGAAAATAAAGCACAAAATAAGGACGTGTGTATTGGGCATATCAAAGGAGAGAGACACAGAGAAACAGAGAAGGAAAAAAAGCCAGAGAGAAAAAGAGAGGGAAGGAAAAAAAGGGAGTGAGAAAGGAAGAAGGAAGAGAGAGAGTTAGAGAGATAGAAGGAAAAGAAGGAAGAGAGAGAGAGACACTGCCACCCCTCCGCATCAATGAGCAAATAATTACCTGGTGCCACCGGAGTGTGCAGCAGTGGGCACTCCACGTGCCCGTCAAAACTCTGCGCATCCGGGGAGGAGCCAAGATGGCGACCGGGACGGCAGCGTAGACTCCCGGCTCCGTGAACCTCCGCATCCCGCACGGATATCCTGCACGAGATCCTCAACCTGTGCTACGCGGTCGTGTTTCTGATGGAGAGGGGCACCCGACTGTGTGACTCCGAGGTTTCTGGCTGCGGTATCGCCGGAGAAATGTGCGTTTGAACTTTGCGGCCTGTGCGGCCCTGGAGCCGGGGCCTCGAGTGGACGCCGTGGCCGGGTGGCAGTTCAACAACAGCGGTCTGTTGTGACTGGGTGGAGTCAGCCCACCGGAGCGGTGCCAAACTCGGCCTACATTTCGTCGTGGTCATCTTTCCTGTCAAGCGTAGCGGACCGAGTGCCTGTCCGGGGGTGCAATTCTCAGATCCTCCGGTGACTGCCCCTGCCTTTGATGGTGCGCTGCCCGGCCGCCGCCCGTATCCTGCCCTGAACATTGCGGGCCGCCCCCGGATTTTTACGGGAGCTGGTCCGTGGTGGGAACGACTGTTGCCCGTGGCCGCGCTGCGGATAACTTTTTGCCTGCCCCCGGGACCCGGTCACCAGCGACGTGGACATCGCGGCGCCTGTCCCGGGGTCCCGGCCCCGGTGAGGGTCGGGCATACTTGGCGGCCATCTTGTTGCTATGAAGCCTACCATCCTGTCCGCTGGGTCGCAGCGGGCTTGGGAGAGTGCGACGTTTGGGAGTGTGGCGGCGCGATCGCAGAGAGCTGTGCTGGGGTACGGCGACCTCCTCGAGGCCCTTGGTGCTCTTCAATCCTCCTTGGGTCATGGCTTCGGGGTCTTGGGGAGTAAGCTCGACGGTGTGGCGTCAGCGTTGGGGCAGTGGCGGCCCGCCTGTCCGCACGTACGCAGGGACTACCCACACTGCGCGCAGGAGGACACTGTGGCGGCCACCCCTGAGGTTAGTACACAACTGGACGCTCCGGCCAGTATGCTACAGTGTGTTCGACCTTCTGAGGGCCTGATCTGTTCCGGAGGCGTTGGACCTGAGTGGGATGTGGTGGCCTCGTCCCGTACATGCCCTCCTGCGACCCAGGGACAACTCCAGCAACTAATGTCTGCTTTGGCTGCTTTTGCCTTCCTGGACCTTGAGTGCAGTGCAGATCCTAGGGCAGCACTGGGAAGCCTGTTTCTTCACGCGGCGGACTGTGTTGATGCTCAGAGACTTCCACCCCACCTGTGTGCGTCGCGTCTCGGTCGTTGTTGGACATTCCTCTACCTAGGAACATTGGGTATGGTGCTGGGTCGAGGGGTTGGCATGGGCAGAATTCCAAAGAGTGGTCAGGGATAAGGCTGACCCTTCGGGGGTGGTCATCTAGTGGACGGGCGGGCTCAGGGATTGCGTGCTCTCCTGGCATGGCTACTGGCACAATAGGTGCATAATGCTCCCCATCGTGGTTTGAGAAGATTGATTTTGTGCTGTTCCTTGTTCACTTTGGGGGCACCTTACCGTGCGGGAGGGAGAAGCCGGGGGTATGTTTTGAAGGCCCTCCTCCAGTTTATTAATATTTTCTCTACCCCCCCCGTCTGGTGGGGGTCTTTTCCTACTTCTTTTTCCCTATTCTCCTATATTTCGGGTCTGGTTCCAGGGCGACAGGCACACTGCTGGGGGGGGGGGGCGTACTCATCTGCAGAGGTGCAGGGTGGGGGGTTGGGCGAGGGGATTCTGTACTCTTTCATCTCTTTTTCCATGGCCTCCTTTTTCTTCTCTGCTTCTTTTTGTTTTTCTTTTTCTGGGATCAGCGTGATACACCTCCTTTGCTATGACTCGTTGCCGTTCCATGTGTTCCACAACTTCCGGGGTGTTCTCGGGGAGTTCTGGCGGGGGACTGTGGGCGCAACTGTATATTATATTCTTCCCCATCCTGATGTTCTTGTGTCTGCGCCATTGACCTAATAGATTGCTGTAAATCGCTAACGTTTATTACTCTGCATACCTATGATCGTTGTTTTAAAATTGTTTGTCACCTGATCCTTCTGCCTTGTTTCATTATAAAATGAAAACCTCTTTCTCCTGGTGCCCTACTTACGCTGTTCACAGTATTAACATTACGATTCTGCTCCCCGAAGTGCTGCCTGTGTTTATACTTGCCCGTTTTTGCTCTGATTGCTTAGCGGCCGGCCCCGGGGGGTTGTAGGCCCATACTTGTTCTTATTGCAATGTCAATAAAGGTTTTCAAAAAAAAAAAAAAAAAAAAACTCTGCGCATCCCAGATATGTCACTGAGTCCTGAGTATGAATGGCGGAGACCACATCAGTTTCTCCGCGGATCTCAAAGATGTTGGTGAGTCCTGAGTCATGAATGGCTGAGACCACATCATCTTCTCCACGGCACGGCAGATCTCACACATGTCGCTAAGTCCTGAGTCATCAATGGCGGAGACCACATCAGCTTCTCTGCGGCCCGGCAGATCTCACACATGTCGCTGAGTCCTGAGTCATCAATGGCGGAGATCACATCAGCTTTTGGGGTGGCTAAGCCTGTGGAACCCAAGTCCGTGCCAGATGGTGGAAGGCCCCTGATGGCCATATGAGCTTCGGGTGGCACTAACCCTGTGCATCTTAAGTCCGCACCAAGGGGGTGGTAGGCCCCTGACGGCTGTACAGATCAGGGTGTGACTAACCTTCTGCACAACTTTTCAAAGACTCTTTATGGTTGAGACATGTGGAGTGTCTGCCATCTAGTCAGCACCGGCAATAAAGGATGTGACGTTGTTGATCTATTATATTTGCGTGTTTACATGGCCTGTAACGCATGTGCCGGATGGGTGTGATGTGTGTGCAAACCTGCCCTCAGGGAGTAGCCGTGAGATGTTGAGAACTAGACCACTGACCTGCACACCAACAGAGAGTACGCCTGCGTCAGGTAGCTATGTGGGGTCAACGTCAGAACACAATCGGAGTGGCATGGCGTGGCGTACGATGGAACAGGGCAGAGATAGCTACAATGATGCGGACGGCTCATAATACTGCATGTGTGAGTCGAGCGGACCGGCCGCAGCTGTCCCTCTGCAAGCCTGGGTGCGAACTAATCATAACTCACCCTACATAAGCATTGAAAAGCCATTTTGTGATTCAGTCCGTCAGCTGATGTAATTTGTCTAATGAATTCTGGCTTGATGAAGCCACTTGGTGAGGACTTATGGTGCAGTGAGTTAGTAGCACCTGAAGCACACAGCATGTGCGCACTCTGCAATGATGTGTGGTCTGGGCAGGCCACACTGGGAGCAACGTGTCTTGCGAACTCGACTGCGACATCTGCAATCGCCACTGCATCTGAATTGTGAGCGCTGCTGTCCGCAGTGTAGATCGAAGGCAGTAGTTGGTACAGACATAAGTCTGAGGTGCTGTGCCGCTGGGTTCGCAGGGGGCCTGTGTCGAGGAGGCCCGTGGTTATGGTGGCAACCATGGGCCAGGGTGTGGGCTGCCGCTGTGACAGACTCGTTGGTCTTCCCACTAGTGAACCACGCCTAGGGCCTGGCCTATTTATTCATACTCCTACGCTGGAGTGGCGTACGTTGGAGCAGCCCACTTCACTTCCGCTTCCAGGGGGGGACAACACAACTACATGACCAAGAACTTCCCCACTGCCTGAGGTAATATGGTTATGTCCACTGTGCACTACACTTCAAGTATCAATAGTATATCTCCAAATGCGGAGGTTTTTGCTTTGCATAGTGATGTCTGTGCAGCACATCAGTCTTGCACTTGGCATTGTGTGCTTTATTGTTGATGGATGACTTGCCTCCTTGATATATAGTTGGTTGCCACATCTCCCAACATTCAGCTATTGTGTGGCTGAGGGGCACAGCATTTTGGGAAGGTCCATTGTCCTGTTTTGCGCTGCCTCGGTGGTAGTCGGGGGGGGGTGGTTCAGGTGGAGGTTCTGGTAGTGATGGCGCTGGGTGTTGTGGCCTTGTTGGGTGTCGGAGCTGCATGATCAGTAGGTCTATCACGTGTTTGTCTTTAGATGTGGCTGTGAGTTGGGTCAAATGCAAGGAGTAGATAGTCTACCTCCTTACACCAGTTAAAGGTTGATGTTTTTACTTTGTTACTGCTAACTTGGCTTATCGCAAGCTGTTTGGATCGGATTGCAGATTTGGCTGGTCGTTGAAAATATGGGGAAGTGGTGTTTTTGTGTTTTTTTTCCACAGGAACGCCTACTTTGCATTTCATTAGCATTAGTTGTGGCTCTCATTTGTGGCGATTTTGTTGGCGTAAGGTATCAATGGACGAGTGGTGAGATTTGCAGTTTTCACCAAGTTGAGAATGGGATGATAATTAAAAAACACAGATAAAAAAGATAGGTTTAATGAACAGTATAATTAGAAATTAGCATTTAAAAAACCTTTGAAATTCACTGAAAAAAAACATAGGTTTCAGGCATGTCATAGTCATAAATTAGTATTTAAAATAGCTTAGAAATTCACTGAAAAAACCACAGGTTTCAGGCATGTTATAGTTAGAAATTAGCATTTAATAAACCTTTGAAATTCACTGAAAAAAATATAGGTTTCAGGCACGTTATAGTTAGAAATTAGCATTTAAAAAAAACCTTTGAAATTCACTGAAAAAAACAGGTTTCAGGGATGTTACAGTTAGTTGGTCATTTCACTCATAGAAAACCATAGAAATTCCCAAGTTATAGTTAGTTGAGGTAACTATAACTCACGCCCCCGCAATGCACTGCTGCTGATGTCACAAATTACATCATTCATGACATGGTCAGTGACATCACTGATGACATCTCAAATGACATCACTGATTAAACGTTGTTGTAAGGAAACATAGGCTGTTCTGTTTCCTCACAACGATGTGCACTGCCACTCAGAGACAACATGAAGCAGAAACCATGAAGAGAGAGGAATCACAAGGAGTGAGAGGTAATGGAGATTGGGCATGGTGTGGTGGTTACTTTTCTAGGGTTTAGGGTAGTGCAGTGGTGTTTGGGTAGTATAGGGGGTTGTGCTGAGGGTCGTGTTTTAGGGTTTAGGGTAGTGCAGTGATGTTTGTGTAGTGTAGGGATTGTGCTGAGGGTAGTGTTTTAGGGTTTAAGGTAGTGCAGTAATGTTTGTGTAGTGTAGGGAGTCGTGCTGGGGGTAGTATTTTAGGGTTTAGGTTTGTGCAGTGGTGTTTGGATAGTGTAGTGGGTCGTGCTGGGGGTAGTGTTTTAGGGTTTAGGTTTGTGCAGTGGTGTTTGGGTAGTGAAGGAGGTCATGCTGGGGCAGTGTTTTATGGTTTAAGGTAATGCAGTGGTGTTGGTGTAGTGTAGGGTGTTATAATGGGGGTAGTGTTTTAGGGTTTAGGGTAGTGCAGTGGTGTTTGGGTAGTGTAGGGGGTCATGCTGAGGGTAGATTTAGGGTTTAGGGTAGTGCAGTGCTCTTTGGGTAGTGTAGAGGTTTGTGCTGGGGGTAGATTTAGGGTTTAGGATAGTTCAGTGGTGTTTGGGTAGTGTAGTGAGTCATGCTGGGGGAGTGTTTTAGGGTTTAGGGTAGTGCAGTGGTGTTTGGGTAGTGTAGTGGGTCATGCAGGGGGGTGGTGTTTTAGGCTTTAGGGTAGTGCAGTAGTCTTTGGGCAATGTAGGGGGTCATGCGGGGGTTAGTGTTTTAGGGTTTAGGGTAGTGCAGTGGTGTTTGGGTAGTATAGAAGGTCGTGCTGGGATAGTGTTTAAGGGTTTAGGGCAGTGGTATTTTTGTAGTGTAGGGGGTCGTGTTGGGAACAGTGTTTTAGGGTTTAGGGCAGTGCAGTGGTGTTTGTGAATTGTAGGGGGTCATGCTGGGGGTAGTGTTTTAGGGTTTAGGGCAGAGCAGTGGTGTTTGTGTAGTGTGGGGGGGTCGTGCTACGGGTAGTGTTTTAGGGTTTAGGGCAGTGCAGTGGTGTTTGTGTAGTGCAGGGGTCGTGCTAGGGGCAGTGTGTTAGGGTTTAGGGCAGTGCAGTAGTGTTTGGGCAGTATAGGTGGTCGTGCTGGGGCTGGTGTTTTAGGGTTTAGGGCAGTGGTGTTCAGGCAGTGTAGGGGGTCGTGCTGGGGCTGGTGTTTTAGGGTTTAGGGCAGTGCAGTGGGTCATGATGGGGCTAGTGTTTTAGGGTTTAGGGCAGTGCAGTCGTATTCGGGCAGTGTAGTGGGTCGTGCTGAGGGTAGTGTTTTAGGGTTTAGGGCAGAGCAGTGGTGAACGGGCAGAGTAGGGGGTCATGCTGGTGGTGGTGTTTAGGGTTTAGGGCAGTGCAGTGGTGTTCGGGCAGTGTAGTGGGTTGTGCTAGGGGTGGTGTTTCAGGGTTTAGGGCAGTGGTGTTCAGGCATTGTAAGGGGTCTTGCTGGGGTGTTTAGGGCAGTGCAGTGGTGTTCGCGCAGTGTAGGAGGTCATGTTGGGGCTGGTTATTCAGGGGTTGGGGCAGTGCAGTGGTGTTTGGGCAGTGTAGGGGGTCGTGCTGGGGCTGGGGTTTCAGGGTTTAGGGCAGTGCAGTGGGGTTTGGGCAGTGTAAGGGGTCCTGCTGGGTTTGGTGTTTCAGGGTTTAGGGCAGTGCAGTGGTGTTCAGGCAGTCATGCTGAGGCATGTGTTTCAGGGTTTAGGGCAGTGCAGTTGTGTTCGGGCAGTGTAGATGGTCATGCTGGGGCTGGTGTTTCAGGTTTTAGGGCAGAGCAGTGGTGTTTGGGCAGTGTAGGAGTCGTACTGGGGGTTGTGTTTCAGACTTTTGGGCAGAGCAGTGGGTTTCGGGCAGTGTAGGGGGTTGTGCTGGGGTGGTGTTTCAGTTGTTAGGGCAGTGCAGTGCTGTTCGGGCAGTGTAGGGGTCATGCTGGAGGTAGTGTTTTAGGGTAGTGCAGTGGTGTTTGGGTAGTGTAGGGGTCGTGCTGGGGTAGTGTTTTAGGGTTTAGGGCAGTGCAGTGGTCTTTGGGTTGTTTAGTGGGTCGTGCTGGGGTAGTGTTTTAGGGTTTATGGTAGTGCAGTGGTGCTTGGGTAGTGTAGGGGGTAGTGCTGGGGTAGTGTTCTAGGGCTTAGGGTATTGCAGTGGTGTTTGTGTAGTATAGGGATTGTGCTGAGGGTAGTGTTTTAGGGTTTAAGGTAGTGCAGTAATGTTTGTGTAGTGTAGGGGGTTGTGCTGGGGTTAGTGTTTTAGGGTTTAGGTTTCTGCAGTGGTGTTTGGATAGTGTAGTGGGTCGTGCTGGAGGTAGTGTTTTAGGATTTAGGTTTGTGCAGTGGTGTTTGGGTAGTGTAGGAGGTCATGCTGGGGTAGTGTTTTATGGTTTAAGGTAATGCAGTGGCGTTGGTGTAGTGTAGGGTGTCATAATGGGGGTAGTGTTTTAGGGTTTAGGGTAGTGCAGTGGTGTTTGGGTAGTGTAGGGGGTCATGCTGAGGGTAGATTTAGGGTTTAGGGTAGTGCAGTGCTCTTTGGGTAGTGTAGGGGTTAGTGCTGGGGGTAGATTTAGGGTTTAGGATAGTTTAGTGGTGTTTGGGTAGTGTAGTGAGTCATGCTGGGGGAGTGTTTTAGGGTTTAGGGTAGTGCAGTGGTGTTTGGGTAGTGTAGTGGGTCATGCAGGGGGGTGGTGTTTTAGGCTTTAGGGTAGTGCAGTAGTCTTTGGGCAATGTAGGGGGTCATGCGGGGGTTAGTGTTTTAGGGTTTAGGGTAGTGCAGTGGTGTTTGGGTAGTATAGAAGGTCGTACTGGGATAGTGTTTAAGGGTTTAGGGCAGTGTTATTTTTGTAGTGTAGGGGGTCGTGTTGGGAACAGTGTTTTAGGGTTTAGGGCAGTGCAGTGGTGTTTGTGAATTGTAGGGGGTCATGCTGGGGGTAGTGTTTTAGGGTTTAGGGCAGAGCAGTGGTGTTTGTGTAGTGTGGGGGGGTCGTGCTACGGGTAGTGTTTTAGGGTTTAGGGCAGTGCAGTGGTGTTTGTGTAGTGCAGGGGTCGTGCTAGGGGCAGTGTGTTGGGGTTTAGGGCAGTGCAGTAGTGTTTGGGCAGTATAGGTGGTCGTGCTGGGGCTGGTGTTTTAGGGTTTAGGGCAGTGGTGTTCAGGCAGTGTAGGGGGTCGTGCTGGGGCTGGTGTTTTAGGGTTTAGGGCAGTGCAGTGGGTCATGATGGGGCTAGTGTTTTAGGGTTTAGGGCAGTGCAGTGGTATTCGGGCAGTGTAGTGGGTCGTGCTGGGGGTAGTGTTTTAGGGTTTAGGGCAGAGCAGTGGTGAACGGGCAGAGTAGGGGGTCATGCTGGTGGTGGTGTTTAGGGTTTAGGGCAGTGCAGTGGTGTTCGGGCAGTGTAGTGGGTTGTGCTAGGGGTGGTGTTTCAGGGTTTAGGGCAGTGGTGTTCAGGCATTGTAAGGGGTCTTGCTGGGGCGTTTAGGGCAGTGCAGTGGTATTCGCGCAGTGTAGGAGATCATGTTGGGGCTGGTTTTTCAGGGGATGGGGCAGTGCAGTGTTGTTTGGGCAGTGTAGGGGGTCGTGCTGGGGCTGGGGTTTCAGGGTTTAGGGCAGTGCAGTGGGGTTTGGGCAGTGTAAGGGGTCCTGCTGGGGTTGGTGTTTCAGGGTTTAGGGCAGTGCAGTGGTGTTCAGGCAGTCATGCTGAGGCATGTGTTTCAGGGTTTAGGGCAGTGCAGTTCTGTTCGGGCAGTGTAGATGGTCATGCTGGGGCTGGTGTTTCAGGTTTTAGGGCAGAGCAGTGGTGTTTGGGCAGTGTAGGAGTCGTACTGGGGGTTGTGTTTCAGGCTTTTGGGCAGAGCAGTGGGTTTCGGGCAGTGTAGGGGGTTGTACTGGGGTGGTGTTTCAGTTGTTAGGGCAGTGCAGTGCTGTTCGGGCAGTGTAGGGGTCATGCTGGAGGTAATGTTTTAGGGTAGTGCAGTGGTGTTTGGGTAGTGTAGGGGTCGTGCTGGGGTAGTGTTTTAGGGTTTAGGGCAGTGCAGTGGTCTTTGGGTTGTTTAGTGGGTCGTGCTGGGGTAGTGTTTTAGGGTTTATGGTAGTGCAGTGGTGTTTGGGTAGTGTAGGGGGTCGTGCTGGTGGTAGTGTTTTAGGTTTTAGGGTAGTGCAGTGGTGTTTGGGTAGTGTAGGGGAGTGGTTCCCAAAGTTTTGACTCCTGAGGACCCCTATTGAGTCACTATTGGAACCCAAGGACCCCCAAACAATTTGTACGATTTAAATTTCAAACATTAAAACTGTAGTTTGAAAAAAGTAAACATACTTGTGCACACCAAACAAATACTCGAATCACTAAAGATTTTAATATTTTATATAGAAAGAATTAGCAAAATCGAAAACGTTTAATGGGACGCGTTAGTGCTGCATCTCGGCAACTAACTTTTCAATATTTGGGGGGCTCTCCCACCAAGGAAATTTGGGAAAAAATGGTGCATTCTGCAACATATTTGTCATTATATATTGAATTGAATTTGCTTTTAAAGTATAGAAAATGATGACCTTACTATGCACCAATACAACAATCTTTTTGGGGCTCTTTTATGAATCCCTCACTATCACTCTCCAAGAGTGCCTCTCTTCTCTCAATAGCCCCTCTGTCACATGTATTTCATTTGTTTTATAGCATCTCTCATACAAGTGTTGGGTATCAGAGCACTTTACATCACACATACAGAGACAATGAATCGTACATGTGTAAATCGGTGTATAGAAAATGTTATGGTATGTAAGGCAAAGGGGACTTCAAGGTGCAGGATTCACATTTCATCCATACTGGTGAGCGATTTTTACGAGTGCTCGGTCTGGAAAAGCACAACATCTTGATACAGAATGTAACATAGGGGTTAGCTTTGACTTTAATTATAACAGTGTAATTCTACCCAAACAAACCTTTTTGGCAAAATGAGGATTATGAAAGACTGGGAAAAAAAATAGCATACTAACTTGTACCATGCAGTTTGCATTCAACTGTTTGATTGCAGGTCATAGGTTAAGGTGCTAGATTGTGACTAACTCATAAACCGCAGAATAACAAAAGAATCTCTGTGACAAAAGCAGTAACCCACTGAGCTATGCACATAAGCTACTGTTTTTTTTAAATGCATGGTACACATTCTTTGCAGCAGGCATATTAACCTCCTGCACTACCTTAGATGAGTCAAACCTGCTACTGAACAAAACAGGCTTCTCTCTCCAGCAGGTACATTAATCACTGGATGTCATCTTGACACTTTTATAGTTGCACGAAAACTGTAGATTATTCAAGGAACTTTGAAGTGCTTTTAAAACTGTTGCTTGCGGACCCCCTGGGAATGTGTCACGGACCCCTGGGGGTCCGCGGACCACAGTTTGAGAAACACTGGGGTAGGGGGTTGTGCTGAGGGTAGATTTAGCGTTTAGGGTAGTGCAGTGTTATTTGGGTAGTGTAGGGAGCCAAGCTGGGGGTAGTGTTTTAGGCTTTAGGGTAGTGCAGTAGTCTTTGGGTGGTGTAGGAGGTCATGTGGGGTAGTGTTTTAGTCTTTTGGGTAGTGCAGTAGTCTTTGGGTAGTATAGAGGGTCGTGCAGGGGTAGTGTTTTAGGATTTAGGGCAGTGCAGTGGTGTTTGGGTAGTATAGGGGGTCATGCTGGGAGTAGTGTTTTAGGGTTTAGGGCAGTGGTGTTTTTGTAGCGTAGGGGCGGTCATGCTGGGAACAGTGTTTTAGTGTTTAGGGCAGTGCAGTGGTGTTTGTGTATTGTATGGGGTAGTGCTGGGGGTAGTGTTTTAGGGTTTAGGTCAGAGCAGTGGTGTTTGTGTAGTGTGGGGGGTCGTGCTGCGGGTACTGTTTTAGGGTTTAGGGCAGTGCAGTGGTGTTTGTGCAGTGTAGGGGTTCATGCAGGGGGGTAGTGTTTTAGGCTTTAGGGTAGTGTAGTAGTCTTTGGGTAGTGTAGGGGGTCATTCGGGGGATAGTGTTTTAGGGTTTAGGGTAGTGCAGTGATGTTTGGGTAGTATAGAGGGTTGTGCTGTGGTAGGGTTTTAGGGTTTAGGGTAGTGCAGTGGTGTTTGTGTAGTATAGGGGGTTGTGCTGGGAGTAGTGTTTTAGGGTTTAGGGCAGTGCAGTGGTGTTTTTGTAGTGTAGGGGGTCGTGCTGGGAACAGTGTTTTAGGGTTTAGGGCAGTGCAGTGGTGTTTGTGTATTGTAGGGGGTCGTGCTGGGGGTAGTGTTTTAGGGTTTAGGGCAGAGAAGTGGTGTTTGTGTAGTGTTGGGGGGTCATGATGCAGGTAGTGTTTTAGGGTTTAGGGCAGTGCAGTGGTGTATGTGTAGTGTAGAGGGTCGTGCTGGGGGTAGTGTTTTAGGGTTTAGGGCAGTGCAGTGGTGTTTGGGCAGTTTAGGGGGTCATGCTGGGTCTGTGGTTTTAGGGTTTAGGGCAGTGCAGTGGTGTTCAGGCAGTGTAGGGGGTTGTGCTGGGGCTGGTGTTTTAGAGTTTAGGGCAGTGCAGTGGGTCATGCTGGAGCTAATGTTTTAGGGTTTAGGGCAGTGCAGTGGTGTTCGGGAAGTTTAGTGGGTTGTGCTGAGGGTAGTGTTTTAGGGTTTAGTGCAGAGCAGTGGTGATCAGGATAGTAGGGGTTTGTGCTGGTGGTGGTGTTTAGGGTTTAGGGCAGTGCAGTGGTGTTCGGGCAGTGTAGCGGGTCGTGCTGGGGGTGGTGTTTCAGGGTTTAGGGCAGTGCAGTGGGGTTTGGACAGTGTAGGAGGTTGTGTTGGGGCTGGTGTTTCAGGGGTTGGGGTTGTGCAGTCGTGTTCGGGCAGAGTAGGGGGTTGAGCTGGGGCTGGTGTTTCAGGGTTTAGGGCAGTGCAGTGGGGTTTGGACAGTGTATGGGGCCCTGCTGGGGTTGGTGTTTCAGGGTTTAGGGCAGTGCAGTGGTGTTCGGGCAGTGCAGTGGGTCATGCTGTGAAGGTGTTTCAGTTGTTAGGGCAGTGCAGTGGTGTTTGGGCCATGTAGGGGGACGTGCTGGGTGTAGTGTTTTAGGGTAGTGCAGTGGTGTTTGGGTAGTGTAGGGGTCGTGCTGGGGTAGTGTTTTAGGCTTTAGGGCAGTGCAGTCGTCTTTGGGCTGTTTAGTGGGTCGTGCTGGGGATAGTGTTTTAGGGTTTAGGGTAATGCATTGGTGTTTGGGTAGTGTAGGGGGTAGGGCTGGGGTATTCTTTTAGGGTTTAGGGTATTGCAGTGGTGTTGGTGTAGTGTAGGGGTTCATGCTGGGGTAGTGTTTTAGGGTTTAGGGTATTGCAGTGGTGTTTGGGTAGTGTAGGGCGTTGTGCTGAGGGTAGATTTAGAGTTTAGGGTAGTGCAGTGGTCTTTGGGTAGTGTAGGGGTCATGCTGGGGGTAGATTTAGGGTTTAGGGTAGTGCAGTGGTGTTTTGGTAATGTAGGGGTTTGTGCTGGGGCAGATTTAGGGTTTAGGATAGTACAGTGGTATTTGGGTAGTGTATGGGGTAGTGTTTTAGGGTTTAGGGTTATGCAGTGGTGTTTGTGTAGTGTAGGGGGTCATGCTGGGGGTAGTGTTTTAGGGTTTAGGGTAGTGCAGTGGTATTTGGGTAGTGTAGGGGGTCATGCTGGGGGTAGTGTTTTAGGCTTTAGGGTAGTGCAGTAGTCTTTGGGTGGTGTAAGGGGTCATGCTGGGGGTAGTGTTTTAGGCTTTTGGGTAGTGCAGCAGTCTTTGAGTAGTGTAGGGGTTCATGCGGGGGTTAGTGTTTTTGGGTTTAGGGTAGTGCACTGGTGTTTGGGTAGTATAGAGGGTCGTGCAGGGGTAGTGTTTTAGGATTTAGGGCAGTGCAGTGGTGTTTGGGTAGTATAGGGGGTCATGCTGGGAGTAGTGTTTTAGGGTTTAGGGCAGTGCAGTGGTGTTTTTGTAGTGTAGGGGGGTCATGCTGGGAACAGTGTTTTAGTGTTTAGGGCTGTGCAGTGGTGTTTGTGTATTGTAAGGGGTCGTGCTGGGGGTAGTTTTTTAGGGTATAGGTCAGAGCAGTGGTGTTTGTGTAGTGTGGGGGATCATGCTGCGGGAACTGTTTTAGGGTTTAGGGCAGTGCAGTGGTGTTTGTGCAGTGTAGGGGGTCATGCAGGGGGTAGTGTTTTAGGCTTTAGGGTAGTTCAGTAGTCGTTGGGTAGTGTAGGGGGTCATTCGGGGGGTAGTGTTTTAGGGTTTAGGGTAGTGCAGTGATGTTTGGGTAGCATAGAGGGTTGTGCTGGGGTAGGGTTTTAGGGTTTAGGGTAGTGCAGTGGTGTTTGTGTAGTATAGGGGTCGTGCTGGGAGTAGTGTTTTAGGGTTTAGGGCAGTGCAGTGGTGTTTTTGTAGTGTAGGGGGTCGTGCTGGGAACAGTGTTTTAGGGTTTAGGGCAGTGCAGTGGTGTTTGTGTATTGTAGGGGGTCTTGCTGGGGGTAGTGTTTTAGGGTTTAGGGCAGAGAAGTGGTGTTTGTGTAGTGTTGGGGGGTCATGATGCAGGTAGCGTTTTAGGGTTTAGGGCAGTGCAGTGGTGTATGTGTAGTGTAAAGGGTCGTGCTGGGGGTAGTGTTTTAGGGTTTAGGCAGTGCAGTGGTGTTCGGGCAGTGTAGGGGGTCATGCTGGGTCTGTCGTTTTATGGTTTAGGGCAGTGCAGTGGTGTTCAAGCAGTGTAGGGGGTTGTGCTGGGGCTGGTGTTTTAGAGTTTAGGGCAGTGCAGTGGGTCATGCTGGAGCTAATGTTTTAGGGTTTAGGGCAGTGCAGTGGTGTTCGGGAAGTTTAGTGGGTTGTGCTGAGGGTAGTGTTTTAGGGTTTAGGGCAGTGGTATTCGGGATAGTAGGGGTTCGTGCTGGTGGTTGTGTTTAGGGTTTAGGGCAGTGCAGTGGTGTTCGGGCAGTGTAGGGGGTCGTGCTGGGGGTGGTGTTTCAGGGTTTAGGGCAGTGGTATTCAGGCAGTGTAAGGGGTCTTGCTGGGGTGTTTAGGGCAGTGCAGTGGTGTTCGCACAGTGTAGGAGGTTGTGTTGGGGCTGGTGTTTCAGGGGTTGGGGTAGTGCAGTGGTGTTCGGGCAGAGTAGGGGGTTGTGCTGGGGCTGTTGTTTCAGGGTTTAGGGCAGTGCAGTGGAGTTTGGACAGTGTAGGGGGTCCTGCTGGGGTTGGTCTTTCAGGGTTTAGGGCAGTGCAGTGGTGTTCGGGCAGTGCAGTGGGTCATGCTGTGGAGGTGTTTCAGTTGTTAGGGCAGTGCAGTGGTGTTTGGGCAGTGTAGGAGGACGTCCTGGGTGTAGTGTTTTAGGGTAGTGCAGTGGTGTTTGGGTAGTGTAGGGGTCGTGCTGGGGTAGTGTTTTAGGGTTTAGGGCAGTGCAGTGGTCTTTGGGCTGTTTAGTGGGTCATGCTGGGGATAGTGTTTTAGGGTTTAGGGTAATGCATTGGTGTTTGGGTAGTGTAGGGGGTAGGGCTGGGGTAGTCTTTTAGGGTTTAGGGTATTGCAGTGGTGTTGGTGTAGTGAAGGGGTTCATGCTGGGGTAGTGTTTTAGGGTTTAGAGTAGTGCGGTGGTGTTTTGGTAGTGTAGGGCGTTGTGCTGAGGGTAGGTTTAGAGTTTAGGGTAGTGCAGTGGTCTTTGGGTAGTGTAGGGGGTCATGGGGGGGTAGATTTAGGGTTTAGGATAGTGCAGTGGTGTTTTGGTAGTGTATGGGGTAGTGTTTTAGGGTTTAGGGTTGTGCAGTGGTGTTTGTGTAGTGTAGGGGGTCATGCGGGGGGTAGTGTTTTAGGGTTTAGGGTAGTGCAGTGGTGTATGGGTAGTGTAGGGGGTCATGCTGGGGGTAGATTTAGGGTTTATGGTAGTGTAGTGGTGTTTTGGTAGTGTAGGGGGTTGTGCTGGGGGCAGATTTATGGTTTAGGATATTGCAGTGGTGTTTGGGTTTTGTAGGTAGTCGTGCTGAGGGGAGTGTTTTAGGGTTTAGGGTAGTGCAGTGGTATTTGGGTAGTGTAGTGGGTCATGCTGGGGATAGTGGTTTAGGGTTTAGGTTAGTGCTGTTGTGTTTGGGTAGTGTAGGGGGTACTGCTGGGGTAGTGTTTTAGGGTTTAGGTTTGAGCAGTGGTGTTTGGGTAGTGTAGGGAGCCATGCTGGGTGTAGTGTTTTAGGGTTTAGGTTTGTGCAGTGGTGTTTGGGTAGTGTAGGAGGTCATGCTGGGGGTAGTGTTTTATGGTTTAGGGTAGTGCAGTGGTGTTTGTGTAGTATAGGGGGTCGTGCTGGGGGTAGTGTTTAGGTTTGTGCAGTAGTGTTTGGGTAGTGTAGGGGGTACTGCTGGGGCTGGTGTTTCAGGGTTTGGGTCAGTGCAGTGGTGTTCGGGCAGTATAAGGGGTCATGCTGGGGCTGGTGTTTCAGGGTTTAGGGCAGTGCAGTGGTGTTCGGGCAGTGTAGGGGTCATGCTGGGGGTAGTGTTTTAGGGTTTAGGGCTGAGCAGTGGTGTTTAGGCAGTGTAGAGGGACATGCTGGGGGTAGTGTTTTAGGGTTTAGGGCAGTGCAGTGGTCTTTGGGTACTGTAGGGGGTTGTGCGGGAGGTAGTGTTGTAGCGCAGTGCAGTGGTGTTCGGGCAGTGTAGGGGTCATGGTGGGGGTAGTGTTTTAGGGTTTAGGGCAGTGCAGTGGTCTTTGGGTAGTGTATGGGGTTGTGCGGGAGGTAGTGTCATAGGGTAGTGCAGTGGTGTTTGGGTAGTGTATGGGTCGTGCTGGGGGAAGTGTTTTAGGGATTAGGGTAGTGCAGTGGTGTTTGAGTAGTGCAGGGGTAGTGCTGGTGTAGTGTTTTAGGGTAAAGGGTATTGCAGTGGTGTTGGTGTAGTGTAGGGATCATGCTGGGGGTAGTGTTTTAGGGTTAAGGGTAGTGCAGTGGTGTCTGGGTTGTGTAGGGGGTTGTGCTGAGGGTAGATTTAGGGATTATGGTAGTGCAGTGGTCTTTGGGTAGTGTAGGGGGTCATGTTGGGGGTAGATTTAGGGTTTTGGGTAGTGCAGTGGTGTTTTGTTAGTGAGGGGGTTGTGCTGGGGGCAGATTTAGGGTTTAGGATAGTGCAGTGATTTTTGGGTAGTGTAGGTAGTCGTGCTGAGGGGAGTGTTTTAGGGTTTAGGGAAGTGCAATGGTGTTTGGGTAGTGTAGGAGGTCGGGCTGGGGGTAGTGTTTTAGGGTTTAGGGTAGTGCAGTGGTATTTGGATAGTGTAAGGGGTCATGCTGGGGGTAGTGGTTTAGGCTTTAGGGTAGTGCAGTAGTATTTGGGTGGTGTAGGGGGTCATGCGGGGGTAGTGTTTTAAGCTTTTGGGTAGTGCAGTAGTCTTTGGGTAGTGTAGGGGGTCATGGGGGGGTTAGTGTTTTTGGGTTTAGGGTAGTGCAGTGGTGTTTGGGTAGTATAGAGTGTCGTGCTGGGGTAGTGTTTTAGGATTTAGGGCAGTGCAGTGGTGTTTGTGTAGTATAGGGGGTCGTGCTGGGAGTAGTGTTTTAGGGTTTAGGGTAGTGCAGTGGTGTTTTTGTAGTGTAGGGGGGTCATGCTGGGAACAGTGTTTTAGGGTTTAGGGCAGTGCAGTGGTGTTTGTGTATTTTAGGGGGTCGTGCTGGGGGTAGTGTTTTAGGGTTTAGGTCAGAGCAGTGGTGTTTGTGTAGTGTGGGGGGTCGTGCTGCGGGTACTGTTTTAGGGTTTGAAGCAGTGCAGTGGAGTTTGTGTAGTGTAGGGGGTCCTGCAGGGGGGTAGTGTTTTAGGGTTTAGGGCAGTGCAGTGGTCTTTGGGTAGTGTATGGGGTTGTGCGGGAGGTAGTGTTATAGGGTAGTGCAGTGGTGTTTGGGTAGTGTATGGGTCATGCTGTGATAGTGTTTTAGGGTTTAGGGCAGTGCAGTGGTCTTTGGATTGTTTAGTGGGTCGTGCTGGGGGAAGTGTTTTAGGGAGTAGGGTAGTGCAGTGGTGTTTGGGTAGTGCAGGGGTAGTGATGGTGTAGTGTTTTAGGGTAAAGGGTATTGCAGTGGTGTTGGTGTAGTGTAGGGGTCATGCTGGGGGTAGTGTTTTAGGGTTAAGGGTAGTGCAGTGGTGTCTGGGTTGTGTAGGGGGTTGTGCTGAGGGTAGATTTAGGGATTATGGTAGTGCAGTGGTCTTTGGGTAGTGTAGGGGGTCATGTTGGGGGTAGATTTACGGTTTTGGGTAGTGCAGTGGTGTTTTGTTAGTAAGGGGGTTGTGCTGGGGGCAGATTTAGGGTTTAGGATAGTGCAGTGATTTTTGGGTAGTGTAGGTAGTCGTGCTGAGGGGAGTGTTTTAGGGTTTAGGGAAGTGCAGTGGTGTTTGGGTAGTGTAGGAGGTCGTGCTGGGGTAGTGTTTTAGGGTTTAGGGTAGTGCAGTGGTATTTGGATAGTGTAAGGGGTCATGCTGGGGGTAGTGTTTTAGGCTTTAGGGTAGTGCAGTAGTATTTGGGTGGTGTAGGGGGTCATGCGGGGTAGTGTTTTAAGCTTTTGGGTTGTGCAGTAGTCTTTGGGTAGTGTAGGGGGTCATGGGGGGGTTAGTGTTTTTGGGTTTAGGGTAGTGCAGTGGTGTTTGGGTAGTATAGAGTGTCGTGCTGGGGTAGTGTTTTAGGATTTAGGGCAGTGCAGTGGTGTTTGTGTAGTATAGGGGGTCGTGCTGGGAGTAGTGTTTTAGGGTTTAGGGTAGTGCAGTGGTGTTTTTGTAGTGTAGGGGGGGTCATGCTGGGAACAGTGTTTTAGGGTTTAGGGCAATGCAGTGGTGTTTGTGTATTTTAGGGGGTCGTGCTGGGGGTAGTGTTTTAGGGTTTAGGTCAGAGCAGTGGTGTTTGTGTAGTGTGGGGGGTCGTGCTGCGGGTACTGTTTTAGGGTTTGAAGCAGTGCAGTGGTGTTTGTGTAGTGTAGGGGGTCCTGCAGGGGGGTAGGGTTTTAGGCTTTAGGGTAGTGTAGTAGTCTTTGGGTAGTGTAGGGGGTCATGCGGGGGATAGTATTTTACGGTTTAGGGTAGTGCAGTGGTGTTTGGGTAGTATAGAGTTTTGTGCTGGGTTAGGGTTTTAGGGTTTAGGGTAGTGCAGTGGTGTTTGTGTAGTATAGGGGGTCGTGCTGGGAACAGTGTTTTAGGGTTTAGGGCAGTGCAGTGATGTTTGTGTATTGTAGGGGGTTGTGCTACGGGAAGTGTTTTAGGGTTTAGGGCAGAGAAGTGGTGTTTGTGTAGTGTGGGGGGGTCATGCTGCGGGTAGTGTTTTAGGGTTTAGGGCAGTGCAGTGGTGTTTGTGTAGTGTAGAGTGTCGTGCTGGGGGTAGTGTTTTAGGGTTTAGGGCAGTGCAGTGGTGTTCGGGCAGTGTAGGGGGTCATGCTGGGGCTGTTGTTTTAGGGTTAAGGGCAGTGCAGTTGTGTTCAGGCAGTGTAGGGGGTCGTGCTGGGGCTGGTGTTTCAGAGTTTAGGGCAGTGCAGTGGGTCATGCTGGAGCTAGTGTTTTAGGGTTTAGGGCAGTGCAGTGGTGTTCGGGCAGTGTAGTGGGTTGTGCTGTGGGTAGTGTTATAGGGTTTAGGGCAGAGCAGTGGTGATCGAGATAGTAGGGATTTGTGCTGGTGGTGGTGTTTAGGGTTTAGGGCAGTGCAGTAGTGTTTGGGCAGTGTAGGGGGTCGTGCTGGGGGTGGTGTTTCAGGGTTTATTGCAGTGGTATTCGGGCAGTGTAAGGGATCTTGCTGGGGTGTTAAGGGCAGTGCAGTGGTGTTCGCACAGTGTAGGAGGTTGTGTTGGGGCTGGTGTTTCAGGGGTTGGGGTAGTGCAGTGGTGTTCGGGCAGGGTAGGTGGTCGTGCTGGGGCTGGTGTTTCAGGGTTTAGAGCAGAGCAGTTTTGTTTGGGCAGTGTAGGGGGTCATACTGGGGGTGGTGTTTCAGGCTTTTGGGCAGAGCAGTGGGTTTCGGGCAGTGTAGGGGGTTGTGCTGGGGAGGTGTTTCAGTTGTTAGGGCAGTGCAGTGGTGTTTGGGCAGTGTAGGGGGATGTGATGGGTGTAGTATTTTAGGGTTTAGGGCAGTGCAGTGGTCTTGGGGTAGTGTAGGGGGTCATGCTGGGGTTAGATTTAGGATTTAGGGTAGTGCAGTGGTGTTTTGGTAGTGTAGGGGGTTGTGCTGGGGGCATATTTAGGGTTTAGGATAGTGCAGTGGTGTTTGGGTAGTGTATGGGGTAGTGTTTTAGGGTTTAGGGTTGTGCAGTGGTGTTTGTGTAGTGTAGGGGGTCATGCTGGGTTAGTGTTTTAGGGTTTATGGTAGTGCAGTGGTGTTTGGGTAGTGTAAGCGGTTGTGCTGAGGGTAGATTTGGAGTTTAGGGTAGTGCAGTGGTCTTTGGGTAGTGTAGGGGGTCATGCTGGGGGTAGATTTAGGGTTTATGGTAGTGCAGTGGTGTTTTGATAGAGTAGGAGGTTGTGCTGGGGGAAGATTTAGGGTTTAGGATAGTGCAGTGGTGTTTGGGTAGTGTAGGTAGTCGTGCTGAGGGGAGTGTTTTAGGGTTTAGGATAGTGCTGTGGTATTTGGGTAGTGTAGGGTGTCATGCTGGGGGTAGTGGTTTAGGGTTTGGGGTAGTGCAATTGTGTTTGGGTAGTGTAGAGGGTAGTATTTTATGGTTTAGGGTAGTGTAGTTGTGTTTGGGCAGTGTAGGGGGTACTGCTGGTTTAGTGTTTTAGGGTTTAGGGTAGTGCAGTAGTGTTTGTGTAGTGTAGGGGCCATGCTGGGGTAGTGTTTTAGGGTTTAGGTTTGTGCAGTGGTGTTTGGGTAGTGTAGGGGGCTGTGCTGGGTGTAGTGCTTTAGGGTTTAGGTTTGTGCAGTAGTGTAGGAGGTCATGCTGGGGGTTGTGTTTCATGGTTTAGGGTAGTGTAGTGGTGTTTATGTAGTGTAGGCGGTCGTGTTGGGGGTAGTGTTTAGGTTTGTGCAGTGGTGTTTGTGTAGTGTAGGGGGTACTGCTGGGGTAGTATTTTAGGGTTTAGGTTTGTTCAGTGGTGTTTGGGTACTGTAGGACATCGTGCTGGGGCTGGTGTTTCAGGGTTTGGAGCTGTGCAGTGGTGTTTGGTCAGTGTAGGGGGTCATGCTGGGGCTGGTGTTTCAGGGTTTAGGGAAGTGCAGTGGGGTTTGGGCAGTGTAGGGAGTCCTTCTGGGGTTGGTGTTTCAGGGTTTAGAGCAGTGCAGTGGTGTTCGGGCAGTGTAGGGGGTCATGCTGGGGCATGCATTTCAGGGTTTAGGGCAGTTCAGTGGTGTTCGGGCAGTGTAGGTGGTCATCCTGGGGCTGGAGTTTCAGGATTTAGGGCAGAGCAGTGGTGTTTGGGTAGTGTAGGGGTAGCACTGGGGGTGGTGTTTCAGGCTTTTGTGCAGAACAGTGGTGTTAGAATGGGGAACCCCTGGTTGGCACAGGTAGGCACTTGTGACAAGCAGCGGTCCCTTCTTCTATTCAGGGCAAGAGAATTACCCCTTCAGAACAACCCCTGCTCACCCTATAGGTAGTGTGGCGTGAGCAGTCAGGGCTAAACTTCAGGGCGCAAATGGCATGATTTGTATCAAAAATACGTATACTTTATGTAAAAGTTTCTCTACTATGCAGGCTTAGTACAAGACCATAAATACCGGTTGCGAACTGGGGACCACAAGATGATAATTAGGCACTTAGTCTTTTCTTTGATCGTTTTGTGGTGATCTTTCGAGTTTGTCCGGTCACGGTGATGCGCAGGGCACCCTAGGCACAGTGAGGTGGGGAAATCAGAATGGTGCGGACCCCGAGTCCGAGAGAGTGTTCACTGTGCCTGGGAGCGTGCGATGTGTTGGACAAGTCTTCGGTGGCAGGGTGCAGGTTCTGCACCTCGAGGGACTCCGGATCTAGAACCAGCGGGCGGCTTTCGGTGGACAGGAGCGGCCCAGGGCCTCTGTCACGGACGGTGCGAGAGGTCACTTCAGGGGGCGACGCGGTCTGACTCTTCGTGGAGGTGAAACGGGGCGGCCGGGTACGGGCGACGTACGGGCGGCCGTCTGAGGCTTGAATTTGCATTCCAAGTAGAAATCCGGCTGGAGGGCGAGGGGGCACCAAACACGCTCCAGCAGCAGGCAGGTGACAGGGAAGCGGGCGGCCAGACCCGAGGGGTCAAGAGCAACTCAGGTAGAGCGGGGCTCTCGGCGAGTGGAGGCGGCCAGGCTTCTGGGTGTCACGGCCCTTGGAGGGGGTGAAGGTGCGCCGAGCACTCCGGTGGGAGAAAGCACACGGCTCGGTTCTCAGACGAGCGGAGACACGGTGAACCCACTGGTCCTGGGGTTCAGTTCAGGGGGCAAGCTCGATCAAGCCCTTGGAGATTGCTGTGAACCCAAGTCTTTTGAGTCAATAGATAAAGCAAGTCTTTTACAGGTTTCTTCTCTCCTTTGGTAGCGAGGCAACCACTGCAGGCCAGTCCTCCAGACTTAGGAACAGCGTTTCCTCCTTCAGCTTCAGGTTCCTCCTCCTCAGGCAGAGCGTTCTTCTTGGTCACGAGCAGGATCTGATTTCTTAGGAGCAGGGCTCCTTATTTTAAAGCGCAAATCGTTTCTTCTTTGTCGCCAGGGGGCCTGGGCCTGGCTCAGTCCAGTTTTGGAGCACTTTGTTGTGGTGACTCTGCTCTTTCCTTTCAGCAGCAGGGCAGAGACATCAGCCGCTCCACATGGGGCAGAGCCGGCTTTGTGGTGGCAGAGCACAGGTCTATTCAAGAGTCAAGGTGTACTCCTCCCACCCATCGTGGTGTAATCTCTCTACCCACTACCTGGCAGCCAGCCTGTCTCCTGGAATTCCCCAGCCCTGTTCTTACTGTTGCTAGGCAGAACACACACACAGCACAGAGGCGGACTGAATGGCTAGGTCAGTAAATACTAACTTTCTAAAAGTAGTATTTACAAACACAGGATATTAAAATAAACTTTACTAAAAGAAGTATTTTAATATTCTGAGTTCAGGCATACTAAACACGAATTTCTACCATGCTTCCTGAGTCCGCTAGGACTATAAAGTGTTATAATCTAGCAGCCCATTCTGGCCTTGGAGAGCAGGTAGCCTTACAATAATGAAAAACGAAAATGGCTGTAATTCACTATTAGGACATGCCACACACTTCAGGGCATGTCCTACCTTATCCTTACAATGCACCCTGCCCTAGGGCCTACCATAGGGGTGACTAACATGAAGGTAAGGGAAGGTTTAGGGACTGGCAAGTGGGGACACTTGCCCAGTCAGCATGACAGTACCAGACTGCCTGCAGGTTCTGCAATGGCAATGGCAGACCTTAGACACACTTTACCCCGCTGCTTCTGTGGGTGGCCCAACCAGTGCTGCAAGCCCACTAGCAGCATTTGGATACACAAGCCCTTGGCACCCCTGGTGCACTCTACTAGGGACTGATAGTAAACCAAATAAGCCAAACATGGAAGTCAATTCAAATAATACATTTTACCATAGGGAGCACTTGCACTGTGGCACTGGATGGCAGTGGCACAGGGCCCTGAGCAGCTAACACCAGCACAAAAATACATTGAGGCACAGACAAAAATGGAAGGGTGACCCACACCAATGGTGCCAGGTCTAACAAGTGGGTTTTGTGCAGTGTAGGGGGTCATGCTGGTGTGGTGTTTCAGTTGTTAGGGTAGTGCTGTGGTGTTCGGGCAGTGTACGGGTCATGCTGGGGGTAGTGTTTTAAGGTTTAGGGCAGAGCAGTGGTGTTCGGGCAGTGTAGAGGGATGTGCTGGGTGTAGTGTTTTAGGGTTTAGGGCAGTGCAGTGGTCTTCGGGTAGTGTAGGGGTCATGCTGCGGTAGTGTTTTAGGGTTTAGGGCAGTGCAGTGGTCTCTGGGTTTTTTAGTGGGTCGTGCTGGGGTAAGTGTTTTAGGTATAATGGTAGTGCAGTGGTGTTTGGGTAGTGTAGGGGGTAGTGCTGGTGTAGTGTTTTAGGGTATAGGGTATTGCAGTGGTGTTGGTGTAGTTTAGGGATCATGCTGGTGGTAGTGTTTTAGGTTTTAGGGTAGTGCAGTGGTGTTTGGGTTGTGTAGGGGTTTGTGCTGAGGGTAGAGTTAGGGTTTAGGGAAGTGCTGTGGTCTTTTTGTAGTGTAGGGGTCGTGCTGGGGGTAGATTTAGGGTTTAGGGTAGTGCAGTGGTGTATTGGTAGTGTAGGGGGTTGTGCTGGGGCAAATTTAGGGTTTAAGATAGTTTAGTGGTGTTTGGGTAGTGTAGGTAGTCATGCTAAGGGGAGTGTTTTAGGGTTTAGGGTAGTGCAGTGGTTTTTGGGAAGTGTAGGAGGTCGTGCTAGGGGTAGGGTTTTAGGGTTTAGGGTAGTGGAGTGGTATTTGGATAGTGTAGGGGTTCATGCTGAGGGCAGTGGTTTAGGGTAGTGCTGTCATGTTTGGGTAGTGTAGGGGGTACTGTTGAGGGTAGTATTTTAGGGTTTAGGGTAGTTTAGTGGTGTTTGGGTAGTGTAGGGGTAATTGCTGGGGTTGTGTTTTAGGGTTTAGGGTAGTGCAGTGGTGTTTGTGTAGTGTAAGGAGTCGTGCTGGGGGTAGTGTTTTTGGTTTAGGGTAGTGCAGTGGTGCTTGTGTAGTGTAGGGAGTAGTGTTTTAGGGTTTAGGGTAGTGCAGTGGTGTTTGTGTAGTGTAGGGGTAATGCTGGGGGTCTTGTTTTAGGGTTTATTGTAGTTCATTGTGGTTTGTGTAGTATAGGGGGTCTTGTTTTAGGGTTTAGGGTAGTGCAGTGGTCTTTGGGTAGTGTAGGGGGTCGTGCGGGGGGTAGTGTTTTAGGGTTTAGGGTAGTGTTGTGGTCCTTGGGTAGTGTAGGGGGTCGTGCGGGGGGTAGTGTTTTAGGCTTTAGGGTAGGCAGTGGTCTTTGCGTGGTGTAGGGGGTTGTGTGGGGCTAGTGTTTAAGGGTTTAGGGGAGTGCAGTGGTGTTTGGGTAGTGTAGGGGGTCATGCTGGGGTAGTGTTTTAGGGTTTGGGTTTAGGACAGTGCACTGGTGTTTGTGTAGTGTAGGGGGTCATGCTGGGGGTAGTGTTTTAGTGTTTAGGGCAGTGCAGTGGTGGGCTTGCAGCACTGGTTGTGCCACCCACAGAAGCAGCCTGTAAACATGTGTCTAAGGTCTGCCATTGCAGAGCCTGCATGCAGTCTGGTACTGTCATGCTGACTGGGCAAGTGCACCCACTTGCCAGTCCCTAAACCTTCCATTTCCTTCATGTCAGAAAACCCCTATGGTAGGCCCAAGGGCAGGGTGCATTGTAAGGATAAGGTAGGACATGCCCTGGTGTGTGTGGCATGCTCTAATGGTGAATTACAGCCATTTTCGTGTTCACTATTGCAAGGCTAACTGTTCTCCATAGGCCAGAATGGGCAGTTTGGTTATTACATTTTATAATCCTAACTGATTCAGAGAACATGGTAGAAATTCGAATTTAGTATGACAGAACTCAGGATGACACAATACATCTTTTAGTAAAGTTGGTTTTAACATTCTGTGTTTTAAAAGGCATTTTCTTGTCTAACCATTCAAACCTGCCTCTGCTAGACTGTGTGTATTCATTTGTCTGGAGTTTGAATGACAAGGCTGGGGAATTCCAGGAGACAGGGTGAGGTGTCCCAGTGGTGAATAGAGAGATCTGCATCCAGATGGGTGGGAGGAGTTGCACCTGGCATCTGAATAGGGCTGTGCCTGACTTCCACAATGCTGGCTCCACCTCCTGGGGAGCGGCTGATGTTTCTGACCTGCACAGTGAATGAAGAGAAGGAATCCTGTCAACAAAGTGCTCCAGAGCTGTACTTGCCTTCCACAATGCTGGCTCCACCTCCTGTGGGGGCGTCTAATGTTTCTGCCCTGCACTGTGAAAGGAAAGGAGAAGTCTGGTAAACAGAGTGCTCAGGAACTGGTTTGGACTGGGCAAAGGACCCTCTGCCTTCAGAGGACAAAGGATTTCTGGGTATAAATATTGGGACCCTGATCCCAAGAATTTAGATCACTTTGGGAAAACAAGAAGAACCTCTGCTGAGGGAGGAACCAGAAGAAGCTGAGGAGGAAACTATCCCTGAACCTGGGTGATAGGCCTGCAGTGGTTGCCTTACTGCCAAAGAGAGGAGAAAGCAACTTTGTGTGTACTTTTGCTCAACTTGTGAAGGATCTCCAAGGGCTTGGAAAAGACCTTGCCTCTTGCTGAAGTCTCAGGAACAACAGACTTCCCCCCCAGCTCCGCAGAGTTCCTTGGAAGTGCCTGCTGATGTTGTTGGGCCTTCTGAGGGACTGCGTGTCACAAGAAGCTGGAAACACGGCTCCAAAAGGAGAAGTGTGCCGCCGTCGGAGCTGTTGTCGTTGCATCTCGTAAAGTGTGTCGCCGCTGCAGCATCGCATCGAGCGGAAGCGCCTCGCACCATCCAGGAAGTGTCTCGCAACGCCGAAGAAGCATGTCGCTATCACAGCCATCGTAGCTGACGCATTGCACCGCATCAAGAGAAGAGTCTCGCATCGAGGAAGAAGCGTGTCGCCATCGCAGCCGTCGTAGTTGTCGCATTGCACCACATCAAGAAAAGCGCCTCGCATCCACAGAGAAGCATGCCGCCGTCGGGGCTGCTGTCGTCGCATCGCGTAAAGGGGTGTCGTCGCTGCAACATCTCATCGAGCGGAAGCGTCTCGCAAACGTCGGAGAAGAGTGTCGCTACCAAGGCCGCTGTTGTCGCATCGCGTAAAGTGTGTCGCCGCTGCAGCTGAAGCATCAAGTTGAGTCTTCTCACAACATCGGAGAAGTGTAACGCATCTGGAAGATCTTCACTTCTTTATTTCTTTTGCACCAGAACTTTGCCTCATTTCCATCGCTGCGACATTGCTTGTTGTGGAAGCGCAAGGCATCTAAAAGGTGCATTGACTTAAAGTGTCGCATTTAAGAACTTAAAAAAACTAAGCAAAATTCTACCATCTAAAGTAACAGTATTGTGTGTTTTTGTCGTTTAATGGTCTTGTGGTAAATCTATATAAAGAATACTTATTTTTTATATAAAACCTTTGTGGTGTCCATTTGTAGTGTTGTCACTTGGTTACTGTATGTGTTGACAAATGCTTTACACACTGCCTCTGAGATAAGCCTGTCTGCTCATGCCAAGCTACCAAGGGGGTGAGCAGGGGTTATTTTAGGAGTGTACCCCCCTTTCCCTGACTAGAGGAGAGGGTGCCTATTTGTCACAAGTGCATATCTGTGCCAACTAGAGACCCCCAAGTCTAACATTGGTGGTCAGCGGTGAAAATTCTGGACTTGCATTTGTGACTCATGTACAGTGATTGGTGAACCCTACTTAGTGAGTGCAGACCTTAACGCAACCAATACTTGTTGGTAGATTCTTTTTGGGACTTTCTATTTTTGAGTACTGCCAAGCTTAACCATGGTGGAAAAAGCAGCATCCTTAGTCTCTGTTAATGCTGAATTTGAGTGGGAAGAAGAGAAATTGGATAGCTACACCGCCAAGCAGCTGAAATTCTTCTGCAAGCAATTTAATGTTTCTACTACAGGATGCAAAAATAAGACAGAGTTCTACAGGGCGCTGAGGGCCTGGGTAGAATCAAGGAATACCACTGATAATGATAATGCAGAGGAGCAGCTGGATGGGCCAGTGGGTCCAAGAGGAAGGAGAACCCCTTCCCCTGCTGGTAGCAGTGTTTCTGGTAAAAGTCTATCTTTAGAGGAGCTGGCAGATAGAAAAGAGTGTAGGATGCACAAATTTGAGCTGACCAAGCTCAAGTTAAGTGGGCAGTTAGAATTTGAAATGCAAAGTAGAAAGTTAGCCCTAGAAGAGAAAAAGCTACAGTATGAACATGAAAAGGTTTAGAGGTAGTTGGAGTTGAAAGCCCAGAGTTTAGACATTGCTCCCTCTGGTTGCAGCACACCGTCAATGCCTGTAGAATCTAGAGTTCATATCTCTAAAGATGTGGTGAAGCAATTTTTTAAAAATGATGATATTGGGCAGTGGTTCAAGGCCTATGAGGTAGCCATGTCTTCCCACTGGGTCCCTGAGCAGGATTGGGGAGCGGAGTTGTGGGGACGGTTCCTTAGTGAGGGGCGGGACACACTGCTAGACTTGCCTTCTGATGTCTATAATTCCTATCCCCACATGAAAGATGCATTGATATCTAGATATGGTTTGACCCCTGAGATGTAAAGACAGAGGTTCAGGGGTTGCACAAAGATAGCAAACAGAACATATGTTGAATTTGTTAAATTTTCTGCAGAGCATTGGATGGTTGGGTGAAGGGTAGCAAAGTTAATGATTTTCAGGGATTGCTTGATTTGATTGCATGGGAGCACTTGTCAAGTAACTGTTTTCCTGAGCTACGCCAGCACCTGATTGATAGTAGGCTGACTAATCCTAGGAAGCTTGCTGAGGAGGCCGACCACTGGGTCAGTACCAGGGTCCACAAGGGTCACGTGGGAGACTCAGCCAAGAGTGGGCAGGGTCCCCAGCAGAAGAGTTGGGGGGACAAGGGTAAACAGTGGGAGTTCCATAAGAGGCCCCAAAGTAATCCCCAAGGGAACCAAGAGGGAAAGGTTCTCAGCCTCCCCCCCAGAAACCGTCAGGGACCCCGACAGGTCCACCTGTTCAAAGAGTGCCCCCGAGATGCTCCAAATGTGGTGAAATGTGTCATTTTGCCAATGATACCAAGTGTCGCCTTTATGGAAAACCTGCACCCACTGGTGCAGCCCCCCCGGCAAATGGCTAATGTAGCCCTGGGTGAGGAGAGGGGTGCCCAGGGTGGGTGGGGTTCCGCAGAAATGTCCCTTGTCTCATTAGGAGACTGGGGGGTGGTCCCTAGGACCCAGCTGCCTGATAACACTAAGAAATACAGGCCGTGGGTGACCATCAATGGCCATAGAGTGGAGGCTCTGAGAGACACAGGTGCCAGTGTGACAGCTGTCAAGTGTCACCTGGTGTCTCAAGAGCAGGTTGTCCCTGAAGCATTCTACCCACTTGTTGCCGCTGACAACACAGAGAGTAACTGCAAGGTGGCTCAGGTTCCCTTTGAGTGGGGGGGTCTCTGGTACTCTTCAGGTAGCTGTGAGGCCCGCCATGCCTGTTGACTGTTTGTTAGGGAATGACTTGGAGAGCTCACCTTGGGCGAAGGTGGAGCGGAATGCACATTTAGAAATGTTGGGTATGCCTGACTGGGCGTGTGTGACCACCCGGTCAATGGCAGAGAGTAAAGGTGCTCAAGAAGACCTGGGGCCTGAGAGGGAGGCCCAGGTACCTGCCAGCAAGAGGAGAGGCAGGGGGCATGGTAAACCGGCCCCCGAATTTCCCGCGGTCCAGGAGGGAGCAGACCCTGAGCGGGATGCCCTGGAGCCTACAGGGGAACAGGTAGCCGAACTGGGGGACTTGCCTGAGCTGACCCATTGGCAGCAAGAAGGAGGACCCTCCGGGAGGAATTCTGCAAGGAGCAGAAAGAATGTCCTTCTCTTGTGGGCCTGCGGCAACAGGCTGCAGACCAGGCAGCAGGTGATCAGTCTGGATCACATTGGATCAACTGGGAGAATGACCTACTGTATACAGAGCCTAAGGTTGCTAGGCCTGGGTCAGCCCCTGTGCTGGTGGTACCCCAGCGCTTCAGAGCCTTCCTACTGGGGCTGGCTCATGATGTTCCATTGGCAGAACATTTGGGGCAGGACAAAACCTTTGAAAGGCTTGTCACCCATTTTTATTGGCCCCAAATCCGCAGGAGTTCAGACACTCACTGCAGGACATGTCAGACTTGCCAGGCAAGTGGTAAGAGTGGGAGGACATGGGCAACAGGTTCATCCTGGTCTTGGTGGACCATGCCACCCGGTAGCCGGAAGCCATACCTCTGAGGACAGTGACGGCCTCCGTGGTGGGATGAGCACTGATGGGAATTTTCGCCCGAATGGGATTCCCTCGCAAGGTAGTGTCTGACCGGGGAAACCAACTTCATATCCAAGTATATGAAGTCCCTGTGGCAAGAGTGTGGTGTAACCTACAAGTTTACCACACCTTGCCACCCCCAAGGAAACGGGTTGGTTGAGAGATTCAACCGAACCCTTAAAGGCATGATAATGGGTCTTGAGGAACCTATGAGGCGTAAGTGGGACGTCCTCTTACCATGCCTGCTCTTTGCTTACCGTGAGGTGCCACAGAAATCTCTAGGCTTTAGTCTCTTTGAGCTTCTCTATGGACACCCCGTAAGAGGACCTCTAAGTTTGGTCAAAGAAGGCTGGGAGCAAAATCCCAGGAAACCTCCCCAGGATGTATATAGCTACATGCTGGCCTTCAGGAACCAGACTAGGCGTTTCAGACAAGTCGCTGAGGCGAATCTGGAAGCCAGCCAGGAGGAGATGAAGCGGTGGTACGACCAGAATGCCACTCTGGTTGAGCTTCAGCCTGGACACAAGGTGTGGGTCATGGCCCCCATGGAGCCCTGTGCGATCCAGGATAAGTGGACCGGCCCCTTTGAGGTTGTGGAGAGCAAGAGTCCGGTTACCTACTTGGTGGACTTGTGGTCTCCCAGGATCCACATGAGGGTCCTGCATGTCAACCGCCTGAAGCCCCACTTGGAGAGTTCCCAAGTGGGCATGCTCTTGGCAACAGATGCTGGGATGGAGGAGGAGACCGAGCTTCTTCCTGACCTCCTGTCAGCCAAGGAGCAAGATGGGTCAGTGGGTGGTGTCAACCTCTCTTCCACCCTGAGCAACAGAATGACTGTCACCAGTTGCTGGGACAGTTTTCTGATCTGTTCTCCCTGGTTCCTGGTGTCACTGATTGGTGCGTCCATGAGGTGGACACTGGGGACAGTACACCTGTGCGGCACAAGGCCTACAGAGTGACTGACAGGGTAAGGGCTTGCATCAAAGAGGAGGTCTCAAAGATGCTTGCACTGGGGGTAATTGAGTCCTCTAGCAGTCCTTGGGCCAGCCCAGTGGTCTTGGTCCCAAAGGCTGCCGCACCCGAACTCCGTTCCGTGTGGACTACAGAGGGCTCAATGCAGTCACCAGGACTGATGCACACCCCATCCCCGGCTAGGGGCTGCAAGGTACATCAGCACGTTTGACTTAACGTCTGGGTACTGGCAGATCGCCTTGACCGATGGGGCAAAGGAGAGGTCAGCATTATCCACACCAGATGGGCACTACCAGTTCCGTGTTATGCCCTTTGGGATGAAGAATGCCCCTGCCACCTTTCAGAGGTTAGTCATACAGGTATTGGCTGGGCTGGATTCGTTCAGTGCCGCCTACCTCGATGACATCGCAGTGTTCAGCACCAGTTGGGACGAACACCTGCGCCACCTCTAGGAAGTGTTGATGGCACTGCGGAGGGCAGGACTCACGATCAAGGCGAGTAAGTGCCAGATCGGGCAGGGTTCCGTGGTGTACTTGGGACACCAGGTAGGGAGCGGCCAATTGGCGCCCCTACAGCCCAAGATTGAAACCATCCTGGCTTGGGAGCTGCCCAAAACCCAGACAGAGGTGAGAGCCTTCTTAGGACTCACGGGTTACTACAGGAGTTTTGTCAAGGGGTATGGCAACATTGTTGCACCCTTGACAGCACTGACTTCCAGGAAGAAGCCAAGGAAAGTGATTTGGACTGACACCTGTCAGGTAGCTTTTGAGGCCTTAAGAACTGCTATGTGCACAGTGCCCGTGCTCTTGGCACCCAACTTCTGCAAGGAGTTCATAGTACAAACAGACGCTTCAGAGCATGGTGTGGGGGCTGTTCTAGCACAGATGAATAAGGAGGGCCTAGATCAACCTGTAGCCTTCATCAGTAGGAGGTTACTTCCACGGGAACAGAGGTGGAGTGCTATTGAGCGCGAGACTTTTGCTGTGGTCTGGGCACTGAAGAAGCTGAGACCCTACCTGTTTGGGAATCACTTCCGGGTTCAGACAGACCACAGGCGCCTCAGATGATTGATGCAGATGAGGGGTGAGAATCCGTTAAGGTGGTCCATTTCCCTACAGGGGATGGATTTCACGGTGGAACATCGTCCCGGTACAGAACACGCCAATGCTGATGGTCTGTCCAGATTTTTCCGCCTTAGTGATGACAACTCCCAGGAGGTAGGGTAGTTCTCCCCACATTTCAGCTGTAGGGGACACGTGTTAGACCTGGCACATTGGCGTGAGTCTCCCTTCCATTTTTCGCTGTGCCTCATGTATGTTTTTGCTGGTGTTAGCTGCTCAGGGCACTGTGCCACTGCTGTCCAGTGCCACAGTGCAAGTGCTCCCTATTGTAAATTGAAGTATGATTTGTGATTCCATGATTGGTTGGTTTGGTTTTCCTGTCAGACCCTAGTCCAGTGTACCAGGAGTGCCCAGGGCTTGTAACCCAAATACTGCTGATGAACTTGCAGCACCGGTTGTGCCACCCACAGAAGCATCCTGAAAACATGTGTCTAAGGTCTGCCATTGCAGAGCCTGCGTGCAGTCTGGTACTGTCATGCTGACTGGGCAAGTGCACCCACTTGCCAGTCCCTAAACCTTCCCTTTCCTTCATTTCAGACACCCCTATGGTAGGCCCAAGGGCAGGGTGCATTGTAAGGATAAGGTAGGACATGCCCTGGTGTGTGTGGCATGTTCTAATAGTGAATTACAGCCATTTTCGTTTTCACTATTGCAAGGCTACCTGTTCTCCATAGGCCAGAATGGACAGTTTGGGTATTACATTCTATAATCCTAACTGACTCAGAGAACATGGTAGAAATTCGAATTTAGTATGCCTGAACTCAGGATGATAAAATACATATTTTAGCAAAGTTGGTTTTAACATTCTGTGTTTGAAAATGCCACTTTTAGAAAGTAGGCATTTTCTTGTCTAACCATTCAAACCTGCCTCTGCTAAGCTGTGTGTATTCCTTTGTCTGGAGTTTGAGAGACAGGACTGGGGAATTCCAGGAGACAGGGTGAGGTGTCCCAGTGGTGAATAGAGAGATCTGCATCCTGATGGGTGGGAGGAATTGCACCTGGGATCTGAATAGGGCTGTGCCTGCCTTCCACAATGCTGGCTCCTCCTCCTGGGGAGTGGCTGATGTCTCTGCCCTGCACAGTGAATGAAGAGAAGGAATCCTGCCAACAAAGTGCTCCAGAGCTGTACTTGCCTTCCACAATGCTGGCTCCACCTCCTGTGGGGCGTCTAATGTTTCTGCCCTGCACTGTGAAAGGGGTTGTATGACATAATTTCGAAAGACAAAAATTCGACCTACAAAAATATCGCAACAAAAATATCGTGGTCAAGAATATCGACATCCTATCTACAACATGGTAAGTACAAAAATATCGATAATTTAATATCGATGTCAAAAATATCGTAATTCAAAAATATCGTTTTTTTTTTACTTTAAAAATATATGTAAAATAAACCAAATAATACTTATAAATAAAAGAAACATAATTAAATATATTTTATAATATGTAAAATTTATAATAAATATATATAATTAAATAAAACTTTAATTAAACATATATATATAATATATATTATATACACTTACTTAATAATTACTTTTAATAATAATGTCTGTAACATATAAATTATTAAATATTTATTTTAATTACCAATACATGTATACACATAAAACAATAACATTAATAAATATTAAATAATTACATATAGCAAATAATAATCAATATTTTTAATTTGAATAATTTTTAATATTAATTATATATTACAATAGCTAAAATATTACAAAACATATTAAATATCAGACACAATAAAACTACTAGTCCAACTTCAACAAAAACAACAGTAAGGAAAATGTTGGATAGCGTAGGGGTAAAAATAACTATTCCAACTCCCGAGAGTGCAACAGTAGGGAAAACATTGGATAGCGTAGGGGTAAAAATTACTATTCCAACTCCAAAGAGTGCAACAGTAGGGAAAGCCTTGGATAGCGTAGGGGTAAAATTTACTATTCCAACTCCAGAGAGTGCAATAGTAGGGAAAGTGTTGGATAGCGTAAGGGTAAAAATTACTATTCCCACTCCAGAGAGTGCAATAGTAGGGAAAGTGTTGGATAGCGTAAGGGTAAAAATTACTATTCCCACTCCAGACAGTGCAACAGTAGGGAAAACGTTGGATAGCGTAGGGGTACAAATAACTATTCCAACTCAAAAGAGTGCAACAGTAGGGACAACGTTGGATAGCGTAGGGGTAAAAATTACTATTCCTACTCCAGAGAGTGCAATAGTAGGGAAAGTGTTGGAAAGCGTAAGGGTAAAATTTACTATTCCCACTCCAGAGAGTGCAATAGTAGGGAAAGTGTTGGATAGCGTAAGGGTAAAAATTACTATTCCCACTCCAGACAGTGCAACAGTAGAGAAAACGTTGGATAGCGTAGGGGTAAAAATAACTATTCCAACTCCAAAGAGTGCAACAGTAGGGAAAACATTGGATAGCGTAGGGGTAAAAATTACTATTCCAACTCCAGAGAGTGCAATAGTAGGGAAAGTGTTGGATAGCGTAAGGGTAAAATTTACTATTCCCACTCCAGAGAATGCAATAGTAGGGAAAGTGTTGGATAGCGTAAGGGTAAAAATGACTCTTCCCACTCCAGACAGTGCAACAGTAGAGAAAAGGTTGGATAGCGTAGGGGTAAAAATTACTATTCCAACTCCAAAGAGTGCAACAGTAATACATTAAATAGCAATAACAACAAATAAAATACAATTATAAATTATTGATATTTACTATATTTAACTAATAACAATTAATTAATAATAATTACTAATAAATAAAAAATATCATTATTTATTTTATTTTAATTACATCCCACCCTATTCCCCTATAAACCCACAACCCACTACACATAAAAATTCACATAATTAATTTAATTATCAATTAATCACTTAATAAAATTAAATCACCAATTAATTACTAATTAACAATTAATTAATTAACAATAACAATAAATAGATATTAATAATAAACTAATTATAATGTATATAATTACCAATTCATAAAATAATTTTACAATTAATAATTATTTAACAATTAATTAATCAATTAATACAATTAATTACCAATTATTAATTAATTACATATTAATTAATCCTAAATACCAATTGAACAATACATATTAATTCATTAATTATAATTAAATTACTTCCCACCCTATTCCCCTATAAACCCACAACCCACTACACATAAACATTCACATAATTAATTTAATTATCAATTAATCACTTAATAAAATTCAATCACAAATTAATTACTAATTAACAATTAATTAATTAACAATAACGATAAATAAATATTAATATCAAACTAATTATAATGTATATAATTAACCAATTAATAAATTAATTTTACTATTAATAATTAATTACCGATTAATTAATCAATTAATATAATTAATTACCAATTATTAATTAATTACCAATTAATTAATCATAAATACCAATTAAACAATACATATTAATTCATTAATTATAATTAAATTACTTCCCACCCTATTCCCCTATAAACCCACAACCCGCTCTGATACTAAAACGATAAATTAAATTTAAAATAATTATTAATCTCTAAACATTTATTTTTAAATGTATTAAAATACATTACAATAATGTTTAACATACAAATAAAATACATATTAAATTACATTACACTAAATAAATATCGATATTATTGACATCGAAATTTTTGCTTACGATATTACTTACATCGATATTAATTACTTCGATATTGTTAACTTCGATATTACTTACCTTGGGATCGATATTCTGTCCATCGATATTCTTGACTTCGATATTCTGTACCTACGATATTAAAAACACGATATTATTGTAGGTCGAAATTTAAAACTCGATATTTTGGCTAAACACCGTGAAAGGAAAGGAGAAGTCTGGTAAACAGAGTGTTCAGGAACTGGTTTGGACTGGGCAAAGGACCCTCTGCCTTCAGAGGACAAAGGATTTCTGGGTATAAATATTGGGACCCTGATCCCAAGAATTTAGATCACTTTGGGAAAACAAGAAGAACCTCTGCTGAGGGAGGAACCAGAAGAAGCTGAGGAGGAAACTATCCCTGAACCTGGGGGATTGGCCTGCAGTGGTTGCCTTACTGCCAAAGAGAGGAGAAAGGAACTTTGTGTGTACTTTTGCTCAACTTGTGAAGGATCTCCAAGGGCTTGAAAAAGAGCTTGCCTCCTGCTGAAGTCTCAGGAACAAAAGACTTCACCCCCCAGCTCCCCAGAGTTCCTTTGAAGTGCCTGCTGCTGTTGTTGGGCCTTCTGAGGGACTGCTTGTCGCAAGGAGCTGGAAGCGCGACTCAAGAAGGAGAAGCATGCCACCGTTTGAGCAGTTGTCATTGCATCTCGTAAAGTGTGTCGCCGCTGCAGCATCGCATCGACCGGAAGCGTCTCGCATCATCCAGGAAGTGTCTCGCAATGCTGAAGAAGCGTGTCGCCATCGCAGCCATCGTAGCTGACACATTGCACCGCATCAAGAGAAGAGTCTCGCATCGAGGAAGGAGCGTGTCGCCATCGCAGCCATCGTAGTTGTCGCATTGCACTGCATCAAGAAAAGTGCCTCGCATCCACGGAGAAGCATGCCGCCGTTGGAGCTGCTGTTGTCGCATCGCTTAAAGGGGTGTCGCCGCTGCAACATTGCATCGAGCGGAAGCGTCTCGCAAACGTCTGAGAAGAGTGGCGCTGCCAAAGCCGCTGTTGTCGCATCGCGTAAAGTGTGTCGCCGCTGCAGCTGAAGCATCGAGTCGAGTCTTCTTGCAACTTAGGAGAAGCGTAATGCATCTGGAAGATCTTCACGTCTTTATTTGTTTTGCACCAGAACTTTGCCGCATTTCCATCGCTGCGACGTTGCTTGTCATGGAAGCGCAACGCAACTAAAAGGTACATTGACTTAAAGTGTCGCATTTAAGAACTTAAGAGAACTAAGCAAAATTCTACCATCTGAAGTAACAGTACTGTGTGTTTTTGTCGTTTAATAGTCTTGTGGTAAATCTATATAAAGAATACTTATTTTTGATATAAAACCTGTGTGGTGTCCATTTATAGTGTTGTCACTTGGTTACTGTATGTGTTCACAAATGCTTTACACACTGCCTCTGAGATAAGCCTGTCTGCTCGTGCCAAGCTACCAAGGGGGTGAGCATGGGTTATTTTAGGAGTGTACCCCCCTTTCCCTGACTAGAGGAGAGGGTCCCTATTTGTCACAAGTTCATACCTGTGCCAACTAGAGACCCCCAAGTCTAACATGGTATTTGTGTAGTTTAGGGGGTCGTGCTGGGGATAGTGTTTTAGTTTTTAGGGCAGTGCAGGGGTGTTTGTGTATTATAGGGCGTCGTGCTGGGGGTAGTGTTTTAGGGTTTAGGGCTGTGCAGTGGTGTTTGTGTAGTGTAGAGAGTCGTGCTGGGGTAGTGTTTTAGGGTTTAGGGCAGTGCAGTGGTGTTTGTGCTGTGTAGGGGGTAGTGCTGGTTGTAGTGTTTAAGGATCTAGGGCAGTGCAGTGGTGTTCGGGCAGTGTAGGGGGTCGTGCTGGGGCTGGTGTTTTATGGTTTAGGGCAGTGCAGCGGTGTTTGGGCAGAGTAGGGGGTCATGCTGGGGTTAGTGTTTTAGGGTTTAGGGCAGTGCAGTGGTGTTTGGGTAGTGTAGGGGTTTGTGCTGGGGCTAGTGTTTTAGGGTTTAGGGCAGTACAGTTCTATTCGGGCAGTGTAGGAGTTTGTGCTGGGGCTAGTGATTTAGGGTTTAAGGCAGTGCTGTTCGGGCTGTGTAGCTGTGTGTGCTGGGGCTAGTGATTTAGGGTTTAGAGCAGTGCAGTGTTGTTCGGACAGTGTAGGGGTCGTGCTGGGGCTAGAGTTTTAGGGTTTAGGGCAGTGCAGTGTTGTTCGGGCAGTTTAGGTGGTCGTGCTGGGAGTAGTGTTTATTTAGGGTTTAGGGCAGAGTAGTGGTGTTCGGGCAGAGTAGGGGGTCATGCTGGGGCTGGTGTTTCAGGGTTTAGGGCAGTGCAGTGGTGATCGGGCAGTGTAGGGGGTCTTGCTGGGGCTGGTGTTTCAGGGTTTAGGGCAGTGCAGTGTTGTTCGGGCAGTGTAGGGGATCGTGCTGGGGCTGGTGTCTCAGGGTTTAGGGTAGTGCAGTGGTGTTTGGACAGTGTAGGGCGTCATGCTGGGGTTGGTGTTTCAGGTTTAGGGCAGTGCAGTGATGTTCGGGCAGTATAGGGGGTTGTGCTGGGTGTCGTGTTTCAGGATTTAGGGCAGTGCAGTGGTGTTCGGGAAGTGTAGGATGTCATGCTGAGGCTGGTGTTTTAAAGTTTAGGGCAGAGCAGAGGTGTTTGGGAAGTGTAGGGGGTTGTGCAGGGGATGGTGTTTCAGGTTTAGGGCAGTGCATTGGTGTTCGGGCAGTGTAGGGGGTTGTGCTGGGTGTTGTGTTTCAGGGATTAGGGCAGTGCAGTGGTGTTCGGGCAGTGTAGGGGGTCATGGTGAGGCTGGTGTTTTAGAGTTTAGGGCAGAGCTGTGGTGTTCAGGCAGTGTAGGGGGTCGTGCTGAAGGTGGTGTTTTAGGGTTTAGGGCAGAGCAGTGTTCAGGCAGTGTAGGGGATCATGCTGGATGTGGTGTTTCAGGGTTTAGGACAGTGCAGTGCTGTTCGGGCTGTGTAGGGGGTCATGCAGGGGATGGTGTTGCAGGGTTTCGGGTAGTGCAGTGGTGTTTGGGCAGTGTAGGGGATCGTGCTGGGGCTGGTGTCTCAGGGTTGAGGGTAGTGCAGTGGTGTTTGGACAGTGTAGGGCGTCATGCTGGGGTTGGTGTTTCAGGTTTAGGGCAGTGCAGTGATGTTCGGGCTGTATAGGGGGTTGTGCTGGGTGTCGTGTTTCAGGGTTTAGGGCAGTGCAGTGGTGTTCGGGAAGTGTAGGATGTCATGCTGAGGCTGGTGTTTTAAAGTTTAGGGCAGAGGAGAGGTGTTTGGGAAGTGTAGGGGGTTGTGCAGGGGATGGTGTTTCAGGTTTAGGGCAGTGCATTGGCGTTCGGGCAGTGTAGGGGTTGTGCTGGGTGTTGTGTTTCAGGGATTAGGGCAGTGCAGTGGTGTTCGGGCAGTGTAGGGGGTCATGGTGAGGCTGGTGTTTTAGAGTTTAGGGCAGAGCTGTGGTGTTCAGGTAGTGTAGGGGGTCGTGCTGAAGGTGGTGTTTTAGGGTTTAGGGCAGAGCAGTGTTCAGGCAGTGTAGGGGATCATGCTGGATGTGGTGTTTCAGGGTTTAGGACAGTGCAGTGCTGTTCGGGCTGTGTAGGGGGTCATGCAGGGGATGGTGTTGCAGGGTTTCGGGTAGTGCAGTGGTGTTCGGGCAGTGTATGGGGTCGTGCTGAGGCTGGTGTTTCAGGGTTTAGGGCAGTGGTTTTCGGGCAGTATAGGGGATTTTGCTGGGGGTAGTGTTTTAGGGTTTAGGGTAGTGCAGTGGTGTTTGGGTAGTGTAGGGGGTTGTGCTGAGGGTAGTGTTTTAGGGTTTAGGTTTGTGCAGTGGTGTTTGGGTAGTGTAGGAGGTCGTGCTGGGTAGTGTGTTATGGTTTAGGGTAGTGCAGTGGTGTTTGTGTAGTGTAGGGGTCGTGATGGGGGTAGTGTTTAGGTTTGTGCAGTGGTTTTTGTGTAGTGTAGGGGGAACTGCTGGGGTAGTATTTTAGGGTTTAGATTTGTGCAGTGGTGTTTGGGAAGTGTAGGAGGTCCTGCTGGGGCTGGTGTTTCAGGGTTTGGGGCAGTGCAGTGGTGTTCAGGCAGTGTAGGGGGTCGAGCTGGGGCTGGTGTTTCAGGGTTTAGGGAAGTGCAGTGGGGTTTGGGCAGTGTAGGGGGTCCTGCTTGGGCTGGTGTTTCAGAGTTTAGGGCAGTCCAGTGGTGTTCGGGCAGTGTAGGGGGTCATGCTAGGGCATGTATTTCAAGGTTTAGGGCAGTGCAGTGGTGTTCGGGCAGTGTAGGTGGTCATGCTGGGGCTGGTGTTTCAGTGTTTAGGTCAGTGCAGTGGTGTTCGGGCAGTGTAGGGGGTCTTGCTGGGGCTGGTGTTTCAGGGTTTAGGGCAGTGCAGTGTTGTTCGGGCAGTGTAGTGGATCCTGCTGGGGCTGGTGTCTCAGGGTTTAGGATAGTGCAGTGGTGTTTGAGCAGTATAGGGGGTTGTGCTGGGTGTCGTGTTTCAGGGATTAGGGCAGTGCAGTGGTGTTCGGGAAGTGTAGGGGGTCATGCTGAGGCTGGTGTTTTAAAGTTTAGGGCAGAGCAGAGGTGTTTGGAAAGTGTAGGGGTTTGTGCAGGGGCTGGTGTTTCAGGTTTAGGGCAGTACTGTGGTGTTCGGGCAGTGTAGGGGGTTGTGCTGGTTGTCGTGTTTCAGTGTTTAGGGCAGTGTAGTGGTGTTCGGGCAGTGTAGGGGGTCATGCTGAGGCTGGTGTTTTAGAGTTTAGGGCAGAGCAGTGGTGTTCAGGCAGTGTAGGGGGTCGTGCTGGGGGTGGTGTTTTAGGGTTTAGGGCAGTACTGTGGTGTTTGGGCAGTGTAGGAGGTCATGCTATGGTGATGTTTCAGGGTTTAGGGCTGTGCAGTGGTGTTCGGGCAGTGTAGGGGGTCGTGCAGGATAGTGGTGTTTCAGGGACTACGGCAGTGCAGTTGTGTACGGGCAGTGTAGGGGGTCATGCAGAAGGGGTGTTTCAGGGTTTAGGGCAGTGCAGTGGTGTTCGGGCATTGTAGGGGTTCATGCTGGGGCTGGTGTTTCAGGGTTTTGGGCACTGCAGTGGTGTATGTGCAGTGTAGGGGGTCGTTTTGGGGCTGGTGTTTCAGGGTTTTGGGCAGGGCAGTGGTGTTTGGGCAGTGTAGGGGTTCGTCCTGGGACTGGTGTTTCGGGGTTTAGGGGAGTGCAGTGGTGTCTGGGCAGTGTAGGGGGTTGTGCTGGGGCTGGTGTTTCAGGGTTTAGGGCAGTGAAGTGGTGTTTGGGTAGTGTAGGTGGTCATGCTGAGGGTAGATTTAGGTTCTACCTTAGTGCAGTGGTGTTTGCGTAGTGTAGGGGGTCGTACTGGGGTAGATTTAGTGTTTAGGGTAGTGCAGTGGTGTCTGGGTAGTGTAGGGGGTCGTGCTGGGGATAGATTTAGTGTTTAGGGTAGTGCAGTGGTGTTTGGGTAGTTTAGGGGGTCATGCTGGGGTAGTGGTTTAGGGTTTAGGGTATTGCAGTGGTGTTTGGGTAGCGTAGGGGGTACTGCTGGGGTAGTGTTTTAGGGTTTAGGGTAGTGCAATTGTGTTTGGGTAGTGTTGGGAATACTGCTGAGTGTAGTGTTTTAGGGTTTAGGGTAGTGCATTGATGTTTGGGTAGTGTAGGGGGTACTGCCGGGGGTAGTGTTTTAGGGTTTAGGGTAGTGCAATTGTGTTTGGGTAGTGTTGGGAATACTGCTGAGTGTAGTGTTTTAGGGTTTAGGGTAGTGCATTGATGTTTGGGTAGTGTAGGGGGTACTGCCGGGGAGAGTGTTAGTGTTTAGGTTAGTGCAGTGGTGTTTGTGAAGTGTTGTGAGTCATGCTGGAGGTAGTGTATTAAGGGTTTAGGGTGGTGCAGCGGTGTTTGTGTAGTGTAGGAGGTCATGTTTTAGAGTTTAGGATGGTGCAGTGGTCTTTGGGTAGTGTAGGGGATCGTGCTGGGGTGGTGTGTTATGGTTTAGTGCAGTGCAGTGGTCTTTGTGTAGTGTAGGGGGTCATGCTGGGGGTGGTGTTTTAGTGTATAGGCTAGTGCAGTGGTGTTCAGGCAGTGTATGGGGGTTGTGCTGGGGGTGGTGTTTTAGTGTTTAAGGCAGTGCAGTGGTGTTCGGGCAGTGTGGGGGGTCATGCGGGGGTGGTGTTTCAGGGTTTAGGGCAGTGTAGTGGTGTTTGGACAGTGTAGTGTGTAGTGCAGGGGTGTGGTTTTTCCGGTTTTAGGGCAGTTGTGTTCGGGCAGTGTAGGGGGTCGTGCTGGGATTGGTGTTTCAGGGTTTAGGGCAGTGTAGTGGTGATTGGGTAGTGTAGGGGATCGTGCTGGGGATAGTGTTTTAGGGTTTAGGGTAGTGTAGTGGTGTTTGGGTAGTGTATGGGGTCATGCTGGGGTTGTGTTTTAGGGTTTAGGGTACTGCACTGGTGTTGGTGTAGTGTAGTGGGTCTTGCTGGGGGTAGTGTTTCAGGGTTTAGGGTTGTGCATCAGTGTTTGGGTAGTGTAGGTGTCATGCAGGGGGGTGGTGTTCAGGGTTTAGGTCAGTGCAGTGGTTTTTGGGCAGTGGAGGGGGTCGTGCTGTGGGTGGTGTTTCAGGGTTTAGGGCAGAGCAGTGGTGGTCGGGCAGTGTAAGGGGTCATGCTGGGGGTGGAGTTTCAGGGTTTAGGGCAGTGCAGTGGTGTTCAGGTAGTGTAGGGGGTCATGCTGGGGCTGGTGTCTTAGGATTTAGGGCAGAGCAGTGATGTTTGGGCAGTTTAGAGGGTCATGCTGGGGGTGGTGTTTCAGTGTTTATGGCAGTGCAGTGGTATTCAAACAGTGTAGGGGTCATGCTGGGGGTAGTGTTTCAGGCTTTAGGGTTGTGCAGCAGTGTTTGGGTAGTGTAGGTGTCATGCAGGGGGGTGGTGTTCAGGGTTCAGGTCAGTGCAGTGGTTTTTGGGCAGTGTAGGGGGATGAATGGGGCTGGTGTTTCAGGGTTTAGGGCAGAGCAGTGGTTTTCAGGCAGTGTAGGGGGTCATGCTGGGGTTGGTGTTTCAGGGTTTAGGGCAGTGCAGTGGTGTTTGGGCAATGTAGGTGGTTGTGCTGGGGGTAGTGTTTCAGGGATTAGGGCAGTGCAGTGATGTTTGGGCAGTTTAGAGGGTCATGCTGGGGGTGGTGTTTCAGTGTTTATGGCAGTGCAGTGGTATTCAAACAGTGTAGGGGTCATGCTGGGGTAGTGTTTCAGGGTTTAGGGCAGTGCAGCGGTGTTCGTGCAGTGTATGGGGTCGTGCTGGGGAAGTGTTTTAGGGTTTAGTGCAGTGCAGTGGTGTTTGTGTAGTGGGCAGCGCATGCGCTGCTTTGCTAGGCAAGACGTACAAAGCATTGCACCAAGATGGCTACCAACACTCCCTGGATTGAAGTGTTGACAGCCAATTAGAGCCAAGCTCGTTCTTGTGTAGTTAGGTTCCACCCAGATATATAAAGATTTTTTTCCTTTAATATCTCGAAAACTACCGAACGGATTTACACCATTTAAAAAAAAGGGCAGTGGGTCATGCTGTGGAGGTGTTTCAGTTGTTAGGGCAGTGCAGTGGTGTTAGGGCAGTGCAGTGGTGTTTGGGCAGTGTAGGGGGACGTGCTGGATGTAGTGTTTTAGGGTAGTGCAGTGGTGTTTGGGTAGTGTAGGGGTCGTGCTGGGGTAGTGTTTTAGGGTTTAGGGCAGTGCAGTGGTCTTTGGGCTGTTTAGTGGGTCATGCTGGGGATAGTGTTTTAGGGTTTAGTGTAATGCAGTGGTGTTTGGGTAGTGTAGGGGGTAGGGCTGGGGTAGTCTTTTAGGTTTTAGGGTATTGCAGTGGTGTTGGTGTAGTGTAGGGGTTCATGCTGGGGGTAGTGTTTTAGGGTTTAGGGTAGTGCAGTGGTGTTTGGGTAGTGTAGGGCGTTGTGCTGAGGGTAGATTTAGAGTTTAGGGTAGTGCAGTGGTCTTTGGGTAGTGTAGGGCGTCATGTTGGGGTAGATTTAGGGTTTAGGGTAGTGCAGTGGTGTTTTTGTAGTGTAGGGGTTTGTGCTGGACAGATTTAGGGTTTAGGATAGTGCAGTGGTGTTTGGGTAGTGTATGGGGTAGTGTTTTAGGGTTTAGGGTTGTGCAGTGGGGTTTGTGTAGTGTAGGGGGTCATGCAGGGGGTAGTGTTTTAGGGTTTAGGCTAGTGCAGTGGTATTTGGGTGGTGTAGGGGGTCATGCTGGGGGTAGTATTTTAGGCTTTAGGGTAGTGCAGTAGTCTTTGGGTGGTGTAGGGGGTCATGTGGGGTAGTGTTTTAGGCTTTTGGGTAGTGCAGTAGTCTTTGAGTAGTCTAGGGGGTCATGCAGGGGTTAGTGTTTTTGGGTTTAGGGTAGTGCACTGGTATTGGGTAGTATAGAGGGTCGTGCAGGGGTAGTGTTTTAGGATTTAGGGCAGTGGTGTTTGGGTAGTATAGGGGGTCATGCTGGGAGTAGTGTTTTAGGGTTTAGGGCAGTGCAGTGGTGTTTTTGTAGTGTAGGGGGGTCATGCTGGGAACAGTGTTTTAGTGTTTAGGGCAGTGCAGTGGTGTTTGTGTATTGTATGGGGTCGTGCTGGGGGTAGTGTTTTGAGGGTTTAGGTCAGAGCAGTGTTTTTTGTGAAGTGTGGGGGGTCGTGCTGCGGGTACTGTTTTAGGGTTTAGGGCAGTGCAGTGGTGTTTGTGCAGTGTAGGGGGTCATGCAGGTGGGTAGTGTTTTAGGCTTTAGGGTAGTGTAGTTGTCTTTGGGTAGTGTAGGGGGTCATTCGGGGGGTAGTGTTTTAGGGTTTAGGGTAGTGCAGTGATGTTTGGGTAGTATAGAGGGTTGTGCTGGGGTAGGGTTTTAGGGTTTAGGGTAGTGCAGTGGTGTTTGTGTAGTATAGGGGGTCGTGCTGGGAGTAGTGTTTTAGGGTTCAGGGCAGTACAGTGGTGTTTTTGTAGTGTAGGGGGTCGTGCTGGGAACAGTGTTTTAGGGTTTAGGGCAGTGCAGTGGTGTTTGTGTATTGTAGGGGGTCGTGCTGGGGGTAGTGTTTTAGGGTTTAGGGCAGAGAAGTGGTGTTTGTGTAGTGTTGAGGGGTCATGATGCAGGTAGTGTTTTAGGGTTGTGGTGTATGTGTAGTGTAGAGGGTCGTGCTGGGGGTAGTGTTTTAGGGTTTAGGGCAGTGCAGTGGTGTTCGGGCAGTGTAGGGGGTCATGCTGGGTCTGTGGTTTTAGGGTTTAGGGCAGTGCAGTGGTGTAGGAGAGTAGGGTCTGCTATCCTATGGTCACCCCAAATTTTTGCTTTTTGCTTTACTGGTTTTTGACATATTGAGGCTGTGGGCCTGCTATTCAGACCCCCAGCCTGCTGTTTTTTCTAACTAAATTGACACTATGCACCCTAGGTGCATAACCAATTGGAATTGGATCACCCTGTGAGCCCCTGTACCAGTGTACACTAGGTACCCAGGGCATTGGTGTATCTAAGGCCTACCAGGGGCTGAAGCATGTATTGTGCCACCCCTGGACTGGCCTAGCAATTTGACACAACTGGCTGATCACTCAGCTGGTGTAAGTTGGTGTAATCACCTCTTACTTAGGTGTAGTATACCTATACCTAACCTTAAATGGGACACATGTTAACCTATAAGTCATTCCTATGGCAGGCCTTAACAATCCTGAAGGCAGAGTGCTTGGTTCCATGTGAGATGGTGCTCTGGCATGAGCTGAGCCTGTCTGCAGTGGTCGGAACAACTTCCTCTACCGTTTCCAGATATCGTCATACCATATACTCTTAAGTGCATTATGAACCTCGCGGGTAAATGCTATCTTTGGTTTGGCTTTATCAAAACATGTCGAGTAAGGTGTCATACGAATTGGAATACTAACCCCTCGCCAATTCTGGCGACGGGGTTAGCATTCCACCCTTCTAGAGGGACACGACATGTACAGTACCTGAAACCCGGGTAAAATCAGACATAGCCTCAGCTCCACAAAATGGATCCTGCCACCACAGACACAAGTCTGCCCTCCTGCTGCTGGGAGTCCTTCCAGCTTGGGAGGTGTGGACAAAGGGTTTCCTGCCAGGGGAGGTGCGTGCACCACCCCAGACAGGATTTTGTGTATTGGTCAGGTAGGGCTTGAATGGAATCAGACATGCCTGAGGCTCACAAGGAGCCTCGGTGCATATGCCAGTTCAAACCGGTCCTGGGGCACACCAGCCCCGGACCTGGGGAGATCTGGACAAAGGATTGGGGGTGTAACCACCCCCCTTTCTGGTCCCACCCTTAGGGAGGGACCTAGCAGGTAGTCCGGCCCCTAGAATCCGCTTAAAGGTAGGAGCTGTGTCTTAAGACTTCAGACATCCTGGAATCAACTTAACCACAAGAAGAAGACGGGAACTTCGACGCTCTGCTGCACAGAGGACAGAAGGAAATCTCCCCTATGGTCAGGGAGTGACCATCTTGCTATCGCAAGCACCAACCAGCTATTTGACATCTGCTTTGCCGCCGCCTCCCGCCGGAGCCTGAGCCCAGAGCCCGACAAGACCTAGACCTCCAGACCTCTCACAGCCCGATCCACAGTCCCTGCAAAGAAGGAACCCATGGAGGCACCGAGACATGTGGAGCCAGCCATCTTGGAAGACCGACGACAAGCTGCAAGCGCAACAACAGAGGCTCCCTCCAAGTTGTGCTTTGGGTCCTGAGAAGCCCAACACCAGAGCAGCATCTGCACCAAAGGTGAGCCCTCCAGCATCTCCACGATCTGCGTGGGGCCCCTCTGCACTTTGCATCTCGACGTGCCTGCCCGGTCCCTGGCCCGTTGGCTAGTGGCCATTTTGGTGACCTAATTTGAAATCAATGACACTAGTCTGGTTGCTCCAGACCGGCCCCAGCTGCTCTCCACAAGAGCAGCCCCTCTGACCTTGCTGGTCAGAATAATCAGCTTTCTTGAATATCCACGACTCCTGCCTTTGCCAAGGCTTGTTTGCTTCTTTGGAGTCGCCGACACCGCCAACAGCGAGAGCCTGCGTGGGACAGCTCGTGAACCGATTCCTGGACGTCGTCGACCTTCAGGGACCATGTGGCTGTAGAGACAAGCTACTCCTAACCACCTGTTTGCACCCGACATCGCCTGGTACCTACCTGGTGCCACGCCGGTCACTGGCTAGTGACTGTGAACACTGTCCCCTCTGCTTTCAGGTCTTCTACAACTCCGATCCACCCTTGGATCCAACGCACCTCTTCTGGACCGACCGCCTGCAGCATCTTTGTCATCAGGCTCCATTGAATGGAAAGAAGAAACCTGACGCACTTCGAGACCTATGCACCCGCTTCCTGTGGGTGAGGTAAAGCTGGCACTCCGGTGCCCAAGTGTAGAGAAACATCTCTAGTGTTTGTGTTTTGAATCTTAAGATCGTAGTCCATCCAGAAGATCCTTTATGCAGTAACTTTTAAACTTTTACGCACCCATTGAAAACCTATGGGAGCCCGCGTGTAACTTTCCTCACTGCACACGCGACCCGTGGACCTCCTGGTCACTAACTGAAGTTAGCTCCTTGTAGGCCCAGCGATTCTAGAGGCCCTAGGCCTTTTCCCTTTCCTGTTCGTGGTACTTATACCACTATTTTAGTATATGGTTTGAGTGGCCACCAGGGCCCATCCATATAAAGTGCAACTTCTGTATATTATAACATTGTCTTGTTTAACGATTTGTGCTCCTGTGCTCATAAAGAGTCTAGGGGATACTTTGAGTAATAAATACATATATATTTTGAATATATATCTGTGTGGTGTCCTTTCATTGGTATAAAGGGGGTTACATATGATAAAAGAGCCTGCTTAACACGATTTAACGAGTTTAGCCTCCTGGAATCAACTTAACCACAAGAAGAAGACGGGAACTTCGATGCTCTGCTGCACAGAGGACAGAAGGAAATCTCCCCTATGGTCAGGGAGTGACCATCTTGCTATCGCAAGCACCAACCAGCTATTTGACGTCTGCTTTGCCGCCGCCTCCCGCCGGAGCCCGAGCCCAGAGCCCGACAAGACCTAGACCTCCAGACCTCTCACAGCCCGATCCACAGTCCCTGCAAAGAAGGAACCGTGGAGGCACCGAGACATGTGGAGCCAGCCATCTTGGAAGACCGACGACAAGCTGCAAGCGCAACAACAGAGGCTCCCTCCAAGTTGTGCTTTGGGTCCTGAGAAGCCCAACACCAGAGCAGCATCTGCACCAAAGGTGAGCCCTCCAGCATCTCCACGATCTGCGTGGGGCCCCTCTGCACTTTGCATCTCGACGCGCCTGCCCGGTCCCTGGCCCGTTGGCTAGTGGCCATTTTGGTGACCTAATTTGAAATCAATGACACTAGTCTGGTTGCTCCAGACCGGCCCCAGCTGCTCTCCAAAAGAGCAGCCCCTCTGACCTTGCTGGTCAGAATAATCAGCTTTCTTGAATATCCACGACTCCTGCCTTTGCCAAGGCTTGTTTGCTTCTTTGGAGTCGCCGACACGGCCGACAGCGAGAGCCTGCGTGGGACAGCTCGTGAACCGACTCCTGGGCATCGTCGACCTTCAGGGACCATGTGGCTGTAGAGACAAGCTACTCCTAACCACCTGTTTGCACCCGACATCGCCTGGTACCTACCTGGTGTCACGCCGGTCACTGGCTAGTGACTGTGAACACTGTCCCCTCTGCTTTCAGGTCTTCTAAAACTCCGATCCACCCTTGGATCCAACGCACCTCTTCTGGACCGACCGCCTGCAGCATCTTTGTCAACAGGCTCCATTGAATCGAAAGAAGAAACCTGACGCACTTCGAGACCTATGCACCCGCTTCCTGTGGGTGAGGTAAAGCTGGCACTCCGGTGCCCAAGTGTAGAGAAACATCTCTAGTGTCTGTGTTTTGAATCTTAAGATCGTAGTCCATCCAGAAGATCCTTTCTGCAGTAACTTTTAAACTTTTACGCACCCATTGAAAACCTATGGGAGCCCGCGTGTAACTTTCCTCACTGCACACGCGACCCGTGGACCTCCTGGTCACTAACTGAAGTTAGCTCCTTGTAGGCCCAGCGATTCTAGAGGCCCTAGGCCTTTTCCCTTTCCTGTTCGTGGTACTTATACCACTATTTTAGTATATGGTTTGAGTGGCCACCAGGGCCCATCCATATAAAGTGCAACTTCTGTATATTATAACATTGTCTTGTTTAACGATTTGTGCTCCTGTGCTCATAAAGAGTCTAGGGGATACTTTGAGTAATAAATACATATATATTTTGAATATATATCTGTGTGGTGTCCTTTCATTGGTATAAAGGGGGGTTACATATGATAAAAGAGCCTGCTTAACACGATTTAACGAGTTTAGCCTCCTGGAATCAACTTAACCACAAGAAGAAGACGGGAACTTCGATGCTCTACTGCACAGAGGACAGAAGGAAATCTCCCCTATGGTCAGGGAGTGACCATCTTGCTATCGCAAGCACCAACCAGCTATTCGACGTCTGCTTTGCCGCTGCCTCCCGCCGGAGCCCGAGCCCAGAGCCCAACAAGACCTGGACCTCCAGACCTCTCACAGCCCGATCCACAGTCCCTGCAAAGAAGGAACCCGTGAAGGCACCGAGACACGTGGAGCTAGCCATCTTGGTAGATCGACGACAAGCTGCAAGCGCAACAACAGAGTCTCCCTCCAAGTTGTGCTTTGGGTTCTGAGAAGCCCAACACCCGAGCAGCATCTGCACCAAAGGTGAGCCCTCCAGCATCTCCACAATCTGCGTGGGGCCCCTCTGCACTTTGCATCTCGACGCGCCTTCCCGGTTCCTGGCCTGTTGGCTAGTGGCCATTTTGGCAACCTAATTTGAAATCAACGATGCTGGTCTGGTTGCTCCAGACCGGCCCCAGATGCTCTCCAAAAGAGCAGCCCCTCTGACCTTGCTGGTCAGAATAATCAGCTTTCTTGAATTTCCATGACTCCTGCCTTTGCCAAGGCTTGTTTGCTTCTTTCGAGTCCGCGTCACCGCCGACAGCGAGAGCCTGCATGGGACAGCTTGTGAACCGACTCCTGCACATCGTCGACCTTCAGGGACCACGTGGCTGCAGAGACAAGCTACACCTAACCACCTGTTTGCACCCGACATCGCCTGGTACCTACCTGGTGCCACGCCGGTCACTGGCTAGTGACTGTGAATACTGTCCCCTCTGCTTTCAGGTCTTCTACAACTCCGATCCACCCTTGGATCCAACGCAGCTCTACTGGTCCGACCGCCTGCAGCATCTTTGTCATCAGGCTCCATTGAATCGAAAGAAGAAACCTGACGCACTTCGAGACCTATGCACCCGCTTCCTGTGGGTGAGGTAAAGCTGGCACTCCGGTGCCCAAGTGTAGAGAAACATCTCTAGTGTCTGTGTTTTGAATCTTAAGATCGTAGTCCATCCAGAAGATCCTTTCTGCAGTAACTTTTAAACTTTTACGCACCCATTGAAAACCTATGGGAGCCCGCGTGTAACTTTCCTCACTGCACACGCGACCCGTGGACCTCCTGGTCACTAACTGAAGTTAGCTCCTTGTAGGCCCAGCGATTCTAGAGGCCCTAGGCCTTTTCCCTTTCCTGTTCGTGGTACTTATACCACTATTTTAGTATATGGTTTGAGTGGCCACCAGGGCCCATCCATATAAAGTGCAACTTCTGTATATTATAACATTGTCTTGTTTAACGATTTGTGCTCCTGTGCTCATAAAGAGTCTAGGGGATACTTTGAGTAATGAATACATATATATTTTGAATATATATCTGTGTGGTGTCCTTTCATTGGTATAAAGGGGGGTTACATATGGTAAAACAGCCTGCTTAACACGCTTTAACGAGTTTAGCCTCAAAGACTGCTTAGCCTACGCTACCACTAGGGCAGCTAGTCCGAAAAGGTTGACTTACAACCACACCATAAGGGTTGCTTGGCATGGTACAAGGTGGTCACTTTAACTAGTGAACATCATATACCAGGCCAACTTCTCACATTGGTGAGCAGCGGTTGGATTTGAGCTTGCTGTGTTTTACCTCTGTAATCTCTTTGTTACCAATTGAAAGATCATACAGGTACCTTTAGGTACATATAAAACAAGATTAGATATACTTAAGTTCTATTGAACTTAGTTGTTGTAGAGCAAAGGGAGTAGCACACCCTGACTACAACTACTAGATAGGTTTAGTAGGAAAACCCAAGTGTAGGTAGATTGCAACACATGCACCCACACTTAAGAGCAATGGAGGGGGCAGAGGGGTCCAAGGTACCCATCTCTGTCGAGAGTGACCCCCAGAGGGCACCAACTCTCTTTGCTACCCTAAATCAAAATGAGCTCAGGCAGTTGGCAAACATCAGGGGCCTTAAACAGCCCAAGAACCCTACTTCTGCAGAGCTCAGAGAACTCTTGCAAGCTGATGAAGATCAGAGAGCTCTCAAGAAAGCCTCCCAGTTAGGCCCCTTAGGGACTGGAACAGGAGGCCCCCCTTCTGAAGATGCTACTGAGGTACCCCTTTCCAATAGTCACCCCTTAGATGAGAATCATACTACAGAGGATGAAAGTGATAAGGGTACTGATACAGAAGGTAGTGGGGGTGAAGGGAGAACTAGCCCAGTGCCAAGTGTTATACGTGGCCCAGCAAACTTAAGGCTACTGGGGACTGACAATGGGATCATCCCATTGGATCTCCCTAGTGGACTTAACCAGGGGTTTGGGAGGCAAAGGAATCACTCAGGTGACTCTAATGCTTCTCATGCCTCTAGAGGCTCTCAAGGTTGCTCCAGAAGGGAGATGACCAGCCCTCAGAGGAGGGAGCATGAAGCCAGAATGAAGGAAGCTCATCTGAGAATCAGGAGACAGGAGTTAGAAGTAGCTCTGATGGAAGAGAAACTGAGTAAAGCTAGGCAACCTAGAGAGAGTGGGTCTATACCCACTGGTGGCAGCATTGTCCCTAAGGACAAAGATAGGGTCTTTGACAATAGGAACCTGTCCAAGGTTGTGCCCCCCTACAAAAGTGGGGATGAAATCCACAAGTGGATGACTGCTCTTGAGAGAGCCTGCAAAGTGCAGCAGGTTCCTGAAGACCAGTGGGCAGCAATCTTATGGCTCTCCTTTGAAGGAAGAGGCAGAGATAGACTCCTCACTGTTAGGGAGGAGGATGTCAGAAACTACAGAGCCCTGAAGAGTGTCCTAGTTGATGGGTTAGGCTTAACCACTGAACAGTACAGGTTAATGTTCAGAGACACCCAGAAGACACAGACTCAGGACTGGTCTGAATACATTGAATGTGCCACTAAGGCTTTGGAGGGTTGGTTGCTGGGAAGTAAGGTATCTGATTATACAGGATTGTACAATTTGATGATGAAAGAACAGATTTTAAATAACTGTCAGAACCAGCAACTGCATCAACACTTGGTTGACTCAGATCTGACCTCTCCCCAAGCATTGGGAAAGAAGGCAGACAAATGGGTCAGAACCAGGGTTAAGCAAAAGAACCAGAACCAGGGCCAAGGGGGTGATCAGAAGAAAACAGACCAAAAGGGTGGAGATCAGAAATCTAAAGACCAGAAGTCTTCAACAGGGCCCCAAACTAGTACTAACGAGGGTGGGTCCCAGCCTAAAGGGAAGAAGAAAGAAGGTCCAAAGAAACCCTGGTGCAAATCTTGCAAGAATACAACTCACTGGACTAGTGATTGTAAGAAGGGTGGAACCCCCAACACTGTTGCCCCTAAGGCACCTGCTCCCAGTACTACTGTTAGCAGTGTTGGTCCTCAGACAAAGGGTGTAGTGGGAATCACTATGGGAACTGAAGGAGATTCTGACTTAGACAGAACCCTGACACAGGCAGTCTTGATCTGTGATGGGGACATGGATTTGTCCCTGACTGTGAGCCCCAGTAACCTGGGCAAGTACAGACAGACTCCTTTAATAAATGAAAAAGTGTCTCAAGCCTACAGGGACACATGTGCCAGTGTCACTATGGTGACACCAGGCTTTGTGGATCCTGGACAGTACATAGCAGGTGAGAATTACCTGGTGACCAATGCCAGCAATGCCACTACTTCACATAGTGTGGCAGTTGTTAACTTCTCATGGGGAGGGGTAACTGCCTCAAAAGGGTTGTGGTTAGTGCAGACCTCCCAGTAGAATGTTTGTTGGGCAATGACCTAGAGAGTTCTCTATGGTCAGAAGTGGAGTACAGGACACATGCAGAGATGTTAGGTATATCACCACATGTCCTTGCTGTGACCAGGTCACAGGCCAAAAAGTGCCTTACTGAACCACAGGTCTTGGATCCTGGAACAATGGACCAAGCACCTACCAAGAAGAAGAACAGGAGGGTTAAGGCTGTGCCTTCCCCCCTGTCTCCAAGTGATGATCAGCCTTCCCAGGAAGATGATCTAGAGAACCCTGAAGGAACTGTCCCTGAAGAGCTTGAACCTGATCAGGTTGAGTTTCTGGGGACAGGGGGACCTTCCAGGGCTGACTTGGGGCAGGCTCAGTTAACCTGTCCATCTCTTGAACCCCTCAGACAGCTGGCTGCTGCTGAGGCTGCTGGGAATGCTCAAGGTACCCATAAAGTGTATTGGGATGATGGGCTCCTTTATTCAGAGGCTAGAGACCCAAAACCTGGTGCAACCAGGAGGTTGGTTATACCTCTGCAATTTAGGGGCTTCCTTCTTACCTTGGCCCATGATATTCCTCTAGCAGGACACTTAGGCCAGAACAAGACTTGAGACAGGCTTGTCCCTCACTTTCACTGGCCTCACATGAATGAAGATACCAAGGAGTTTTGTCGCTCCTGTGTGACCTGCCAAGCCAGTGGCAAATCAGGTGGCACAACAAAGGCCCCCCTAATACCACTACCTGTGGTGGGGGTCCCCTTTGAAAGAGTGGGAATAGATATAGTGGGTCCCATGGATCCTCCCACTGCATCTGGGCACAGATTTATACTGGTGGTAGTGGATCATGCCACCAGGTATCCAGAGGCAATTCCCCTTAGGACCACTACAGCTCCTGTTGTGGCCAGGGCCCTGCTTAGAGTATTCTCCAGAGTGGGGTTTCCTAAGGAGGTGGTTTCTGACAGAGGTACCAACTTCATGTCAGGATACTTGACAGCTATGTGGAAGGAATGTGGTGTCAACTACAAGTTCACCACTCCTTATCACCCACAATGCAATGGGCTTGTTGAGAGATTCAACAAGACCCTAAAGGGTATGATCAAAGGATTACCTGAAAAGCTCAGGCGAAGATGGGACATCCTTCTACCCTGCCTTCTGTTTGCTTACAGAGAGGTCCCACAAAAAGGAGTTGGCTACAGCCCCTTTGAATTGTTGTTTGGGCACCCTGTAAGAGGCCCACTGTGTTTAGTGAAGGAAGGATGGGAGTTACCTCTCAAAAAGCCTAAATAAGACATAGTGGACTATGAACTTGGTCTCCGCTCCAGGATGGCTGAGTATATGGAGAAGGCATCCAAAAACCTTGAGGCAAGCCAGGCCTTACAGAAAGCTTGGCATGACCAAAATGCTGTCTTGGTTGAGTTTCAGCCAGGACAGAAGGTATGGGTGTTGGAGCCAGTGGCCCCAGCAGCACTCCAAGACAAATGGTCTGGACCCCATACAATCCTGGAAAAGAAGGGAGAGGTTACCTACTTGGTGGACCTAGGAACTCCCAGGTGTCCCCACAGGTTACTCCATGTTAACAGGTTAAAAGCATATGTTGACAGGGCAGACATGGGCTTGCTCATGGCTACAGATGAGGGACAGGAGGAAGAGAGTGACCCTCTCCCAGACTTGTTGTCTCAGAACCCTGAAGATGGTTCAGTTGAAGGAGTGACCCTTGGAGGCAACCTCACTGATCATCAGCAGATTGAATGTAGACAGGTTCTACAATCATTTCAACATATGTTCTCACTGATACCTAGCCAAACTGACTGGTGTACCCATGTGGTGGACACTGGTGACAGTCTGCCTGTAAAGAACAAACTTTACAGACAACCTGACCATGTCAGGGACTGTATAAAGGCTGAGGTACACAAAATGCTGGAATTGGGTGTCATTGAACCCTCAGAGAGCCCCTGGGCTAGCCCAGTGGTTCTGGTCCCCAAACCTCACACCAAAGATGGCAAGAGAGAGATGAGGTTCTGTGTGGATTACAGAGGACTCAATGCTGTCACTAGGACAGATGCACATCCTATTCCAAGGGCAGATGAGCTCATAGATAAACTGGCTTCTGCTAAGTTTTTAAGCACATTTGACTTGACAGCTGGCTATTGGCAAATCAGATTAGCTGAGGAGTCTAAGGCCAAAACAGCATTCTCAACCCCAGGTGGGCATTATCATTTTTTGGTGATGCCCTTTGGTCTGAAGAATGCACCTGCCACCTTCCAAAGGTTAGTGAATCAAGTCCTTACTGGGTTGGATGACTTTTGTGCAGCATATCTTGATGACATTGCTGTCTTTAGCTCCACCTGGGAGGATCACCTGATCCACCTGAAGAAGGTACTTGAGTCTCTGCAAAACGCAGGCCTCACTATCAAGGCTACTAAGTGCCAGATAGGGCAGAGTAAGGTTGTGTATTTGGGCCACCTTGGAGGCCAAGTTCAACCACTGGAGAGTAAGATACAATCCATCAAGGACTGGTCTCCTCCAACCACCCAGACTCAAGTTCGAGCTTTCTTGGGCTTGACTGGGTACTACAGGAAGTTTGTTAAGAACTATGGGTCCATTGTGACTCCTCTTAATGATCTGACATCAAAGAAGATGCCCAAAAAGGTTCAGTGGACAGTAAGCTGTCAAAAGGCATTTGATGACCTGAAGAAGGCCATGTGCTCTGCACCTATCCTGAAAAGTCCTGACTACTCCAATGAGTTTATTGTCCAAACAGATGCTTCTGAGTTGGGTGTGGGAGCTGTGCTGTCACAACTTAATGTAGATGGTCAAGACCAACCCATTGCTTTTATTAGCAGAAGGTTGACCCCCAGAGAGAAGAATTGGTCAGCTATTGAGAGGGAGGCCTTTGCTGTGGTGTGGGCCCTGAAGAAGCTGAGGCCATACTTGTTTGGCACTCACTTCAAGATTCAGACCGACCATAAGCCCCTCTTGTGGCTAAATCAGATGAAGGGTGAAAACCCCAAACTGCTTAGGTGGTCCATTTCCCTACAGTGGATGGACTTTACAGTGGAGCACCGGCCAGGTACTGACCATGGGAATGCAGATGGTCTCTCCAGGTACTTCCACTTAGGACATGAAGACGAGACTGGTCAAGGCTAGTTTAATGTCCCTGCGTTTGGGGGGGGGGGGGGTTGTGTAGGAGAGTAGGGTCTGCTATCCTATTGTCACCCAACATTTTTGCTTTTTGCTTCACTGGTTTTTGACATATTGAGGCTGTGGGCCTGCTAATCAGACCCCCAGCCTGCTGTTCTCTCTAACTAAATTGACACTATGCACCCTAGGTGCATAACCAATTGGAATTGGATCACCCTGTGAGCCCCTGTACCAGTGTAGACTAGGTACCCAGGGCATTGGTGTATCTAAGGCCTACCAGGGGGTGAAGCATGTATTGTGCCACCCCTGGACTGGCCTAGCAATTTGACACAACTGGCTGATCACTCAGCTGGGGTAAGTTGGTGTAACCACCTCTTACTTAGGTGTAGTATACCTATACCTAACCTTAAATGGGACACATGTTAACCTATAAGTCACTCCTATGGCAGGCCTTAACAATCCTGAAGGCAGAGTGCTTGGTTCCATGTGAGATGGTGCTCTGGCATGAGCTGAGCCTGTCTGCAGTGGTCGGAACAACTTCCTTCTACCGTTTCCAGATATCGTCATACCATATACTCTTAAGTGCATTATGAACCTCGCGGGTAAATGCTATCTTTGGTTTGGCTTTATCAAAACATGTCGAGTAAGGTGTCATACGAATTGGAATACTAACCCCTCGCCAATTCTGGCGACGGGGTTAGCATTCCACCCTTCTAGAGGGACACGACATGTACAGTACCTGAAACCCGGGTAAAATCAGACATAGCCTCAGCTCCACAAAATGGATGCTGCCACCACAGACACAAGTCTGCCCTCCTGCTGCTGGGAGTCCTTCCAGCTTGGGAGGTGTGGACAAAGGGTTTCCTGCCAGGGGAGGTGCGTGCACCACCCCAGACAGGATTTTGTGTATTGGTCAGGTAGGGCTTGAATGGAATCAGACATGCCTGAGGCTCACAAGGAGCCTCGGTGCACATGCCAGTTCAAACCGGTCCTGGGACACACCAGCCCCGGACCTGGGTGAGCTGGACAAAGGATTGGGGGTGTAACCACCCCCCTTCCTGGTCCCACCCTTAGGGAGGGACCTAGCAGGTAGTCCGGCCCCTAGAATCCGCTTAAAGGTAGGAGCTGTGTCCTAAGACTTCAGACATTCTGGAATCAACTTAACCACAAGAAGAAGACGGGAACTTGGACGCTCTGCTGCACAGAGGACAGAAGGAAATCTCCCCTATGGTCAGGGAGTGACCATCTTGCTAACGCAAGCACCAACCAGCTATTCGACGTCTGCTTTGCTGCTGCCTCCCGCCGGAGCCGGAGCCCAGAGCCCGAAAAGACCTGGACCTCCAGACCTCTCACAGCCCGATCCACAGTCCCTGCAAAGAAGGTACCCGTGGAGGCACCGAGACATGTAGAGCCAGCCATCTTGGAAGACCGATGACAAGCTGCAAGCGCGACAACAGAGGCTCCCTCCAAGTTGTGCTTTGGGTCCTGAGAAGCCCAATACCCGAGCAGCATCTGCACCAAAGGTGAGCCCTCCAGCATCTCCACAATCTGCGTGGGGCCCCTCTGCACTTAGCATCTCGACGTGCCTGCCCGGTTCCTGGCCTGTTGGCTAGTGGCCATTTTGGCGACCTAATTTGAAATCAACGATGCTGGTCTGGTTGCTCCAGACCGGCCCCAGCTGCTCTCCAAAAGAGCAGCCCCTCTGACCTTGCTGGTCAGAATAATCAGCTTTCTTGAATTTCCACGACTCCTGCCTTTGCCAAGGCTTGTTTGCTTCTTTCGAGTCGACGACACCGCCGACAGCGAGAACCTGCGTGGTACAGCTCGTGAACCGACTCCTGGATGTTGTCGACCTTCAGGGACCACGTGGCTGCAGAGACAAGCTACACCTAACCACCTGTTTGCACCCGACATCGCCTGGTACCTACCTGGTGCCACGCCGGTCACTGGCTAGTGACTGTGAACACTGTCCCCTCTGCTTTCAGGTCGTCTACAACTCTGATCCACCCTTGGATCCAACGCAGCTCTTCTGGACCGACCGCCTGCAGCATCTTTGTCATCGGGCTCCATTGAATCGATAGAAGAAACCCGACCCACTTCGAAACCTATGCACCCGCTTCCTGTGGGTGAGGTAAAGCTGGCACTCCGGTGCCCAAGTGCAGAGAAACATCTCTAGTGTCTGTGTTTTGAATCTTAAGATCGTAGTCCATCCAGAAGATCCTTTCTGCAGTAACTTTTAAACTTTTACGCACCCGTTGAAAAACTATGGGAGCCCGCGTGTAACTTTCCTCACTGCACACGCGACCCGTGGACCTCCTGGTCACTAACTGAAGTTAGCTCCTTGTAGGCCCAGCGATTCTAGAAGCCCTAGGCCTTTTCCCTTTCCTGTTCATGGTACTTATACCACTATTTTAGTATATGGTTTGAGTGGCCACCAGGGCCCATCCATATAAAGTGCAACTTCTGTATATTATAACATTGTCTTGTATAACGATTTGTGCTCCTGTGCTCATAAAGAGTCTAGGGGATACTTTGAGTAATAAATACATATATATTTTGAATATATATCTGTGTGGTGTCCTTTCATTGGTATAAAGGGGGGTTACATATGGTAAAACAGCCTGCTTAACACGCTTTAACGAGTTTAGCCTCAAAGACTGCTTAGCCTACGCTACCACTAGGGCAGCTAGTCCGAAAAGGTTGACTTACAACCACACCATAAGGGTTGCTTGGCATGGTACAAGGTGGTCACTTTAACTAGTGAACATCATATACCAGGCCAACTTCTCACATTGGTGAGCAGCGGTTGGATTTGAGCTTGCTGTGTTTTACCTCTGTAATCTCTTTGTTACCAATTGAAAGATCATACAGGTACCTTTAGGTACATATAAAACAAGATTAGATATACTTAAGTTCTACTGAACTTAGTTGTTGTAGAGCAAAGGGAGTAGCACACCCTGACTACAACTACTAGATAGGTTTAGTAGGAAAACCCAAGTGTAGGTAGATTGCAACACATCCACCCACACTTAAGAGCAATGGAGGGGGCAGAGGGGTCCAAGGTACCCATCTCTGTCGAGAGTGACCCCCAGAGGGCACCAACTCTCTTTGCTACCCTAAACCAAAATGAGCTCAGGCAGTTGGCAAACATCAGGGGCCTTAAACACCCCAAGAACCCTACTTCTGCTGAGCTCAGAGAACTCTTGCAAGCTGATGAAGATCAGAGAGCTCTCAAGAAAGCCTCCCAGTTAGGCCCCTTAGGGACTGGAACAGGAGGCCCCCCTTCTGAAGATGCTACTGAGGTACCCCTTTCCAATAGTCACCCCTTAGATGAGAATCATACTACAGAGGATGAAAGTGATAAGGGTACTGATACAGAAGGTAGTGGGGGTGAAGGGAGAACTAGCCCAGTGCCAAGTGTTATACGTGGCCCAGCTAACTTAAGGCTACTGGGCACTGACAATGGGATCATCCCATTGGATCTCCCTAGTGGACTTAACCAGGGGTTTGGGAGGCAAAGGAATCACTCAGGTGACTCTAATGTTTCTCATGCCTCTAGAGGCTCTCACGGTCGCTCCAGAAGGGGGATGACCAGCCCTCAGAGGAGGGAGCATGAGGCCAGAATGAAGGAAGCTCAGCTGAGAATCAGGAGACAGGAGTTAGAAGTAGCTCTGATGGAAGAGAAACTGAGTAAAGCTAGGCAACCTAGAGAGAGTGGGTCTATACCCACTGGTGGCAGCATTGTCCCTAAGGACAAAGATAGGGTCTTTGACAATAGGAACCTGTCCAAGGTTGTGCCCCCCTACAAAAGTGGGGATGATATCCACAAGTGGATGACTGCTCTTGAGAGAGCCTGCAAAGTGCAGCAGGTTCCTGAAGACCAGTGGGCAGCAATCTTATGGCTCTCCTTTGAATGAAGAGGCAGAGATAGACTCCTCACTGTTAGGGAGGAGGATGTCAGAAACTACAGAGCCCTGAAGAGTGTCCTAGTTGATGGGTTAGGCTTAACCACTGAACAGTACAGGTTAATGTTCAGAGACACCCAGAAGACACAGACTCAGGACTGGTCTGAATACATTGAATGTGCCACTAAGGCTTTGGAGGGTTGGTTGCTGGGAAGTAAGGTATCTGATTATACAGGATTGTACAATTTGATGATGAGAGAACAGATTTTAAATAACTGTCAGAACCAGCAACTGCATCAACACTTGGTTGACTCAGATCTGACCTCTCCCCAAGAATTGGGAAAGAAGGCAGACAAATGGGTCAGAACCAGGGTTAAGCAAAAGAACCAGAACCAGGGACAAGGGGGTGATCAGAAGAAAACAGACCAAAAGGGTGGAGATCAGAAATCTAAAGACCAGAAGTCTTCAACAGGGCCCCAAACTAGTACTAACGAGGGTGGGTCCCAGCCTAAAGGGAAGAAGAAAGAAGGTCCAAAGAAACCCTGGTGCAAATCTTGCAAGAATACAACTCACTGGACTAGTGATTGTAAGAAGGGTGGAGCCCCCAACACTGTTGACCCTAAGGCACCTGCTCCCAGTACTACTGTTAGCAGTGTTGGTCCCCAGACAAAGGGTGTAGTGGGAATCACTATGGGAACTGAAGGAGATTCTGACTTAGACAGAACCCTGACACAGGCAGTCTTGATCTGTGATGGGGACATGGATTTGTCCCTGACTGTGAGCCCCAGTAACCTGGGCAAGTACAGACAGACTCCTTTAATAAATGAAAAAGTGGCTCAAGCCTACAGGGACACATGTGCCAGTGTCACTATGGTGACACCAGGCTTTGTGGACCCTGGACAGTACATAGCAGGCGAGAATTACCTGGTGACCAATGCCAGCAATGCCACTACTTCACATAGTGTGGCAGTTGTTAACTTCTCATGGGGAGGGGTAACTGGCCTCAAAAGGGTTGTGGTTAGTGCAGACCTCCCAGTAGAATGTTTGTTGGGCAATGACCTAGAGAGTTCTCTATGGTCAGAAGTGGAGTACAGGACACATGCAGAGATGTTAGGTATATCACCACATGTCCTTGCTGTGACCAGGTCACAGGCCAAAAAGTGCCTTACTGAACCACAGGTCTTGGATCCTGGAACAATGGACCAAGCACCTACCAAGAAGAAGAACAGGAGGGTTAAGGCTGTGCCTTCCCCCCTGCCTCCAAGTGATGATCAGCCTTCCCAGGAAGATGATCTAGAGAACCCTGAAGGAACTGTCCCTGAAGAGCTTGAACCTGATCAGGTTGAGTTTCTGGGGACAGGGGGACCTTCCAGGGCTGACTTGGGGCAGGCTCAGTTAACCTGTCCATCTCTTGAACCCCTCAGACAGCTGGCTGCTGCTGAGGCTGCTGGGAATGCTCAAGGTACCCATAAAGTGTATTGGGATGATGGTCTCCTTTATTCAGAGGCTAGAGACCCAAAACCTGGTGCAACCAGGAGGTTGGTTATACCTCTGCAATTTAGGGGCTTCCTTCTTACCTTGGCCCATGATATTCCTCTAGCAGGACACTTAGGCCAGAACAAGACTTTGGACAGGCTTGTCCCTCACTTTCACTGGCCTCACATGAATGAAGATACCAAGGAGTTTTGTCGCTCCTGTGTGACCTGCCAAGCCAGTGGCAAATCAGGTGGCACAACAAAGGCCCCCCTAATGCCACTACCTGTGGTGGGGGTCCCCTTTGAAAGAGTGGGAATAGATATAGCGGGTCCCATGGATCCTCCCACTGCATCTGGGCACAGATTTATACTGGTGTTAGTGGATCATGCCACCAGGTATCCAGAGGCAATTCCCCTTAGGACCACTACAGCTCCTGTTGTGGCCAGGGCCCTGCTTGGAGTATTCTCCAGAGTGGGGTTTCCTAAGGAGGTGGTTTCTGACAGAGGTACCAACTTCATGTCAGGATACTTGACAGCTATGTGGAAGGAATGTGGTGTCAACTACAAGTTCACCACTCCTTATCACCCACAATGCAATGGGCTTGTTGAGAGATTCAACAAGACCCTAAAGGGTATGATCAAAGGATTACCTGAAAAGCTCAGGCGAAGATGGGACATCCTTCTACCCTGCCTTCTGTTTGCTTACAGAGAGGTCCCACAAAAAAGAGTTGGCTACAGCCCCTTTGAATTGTTGTTTGGGCACCCTGTAAGAGGCCCACTGTGTTTAGTGAAGGAAGGATGGGAGTTACCTCTCAAAAAGCCTAAACAAGACATAGTGGACTATGTACTTTGTCTCCGCTCCAGGATGGCTGAGTATATGGAGAAGGCATCCAAAAATCTTGAGGCAAGCCAGGCCTTACAGAAAGCTTGGCATGACCAAAAGGCTGTCTTGGTTGAGTTTCAGCCAGGACAGAAGGTATGGGTGTTGGAGCCAGTGGCCCCAGCAGCACTCCAAGACAAATGGTCTGGACCCCATACAATCCTGGAAAAGAAGGGAGAGGTTACCTACTTGGTGGACCTAGGAACTCCCAGGAGTCCCCACAGGGTACTCAATGTTAACAGGTTAAAAGCATATGTTGACAGGGCAGACATGGGCTTGCTCATGGCTACAGATGAGGGACAGGAGGAAGAGAGTGACCCTCTCCCAGACTTGTTGTCTCAGAACCCTGAAGATGGTTCAGTTGAAGGAGTGACCCTTGGAGGCAACCTCACTGATCATCAGCAGATTGAATGTATATATATATAAATCTTTATTCGGTTATATAAGAGAAACATTTATAACCATAAAAGTACATGAAAAGAACATATCACAGTAAATGTACTCAATACATGAAATTATACGGGATAACAGAAATTACTTCAATCAAGGTTTTTTCTATGATTATAAATACACTTTAGAAATGTAACGACGCTTTTTGTAATCAGTGTAGTGTCCAAAAATTGCAGGTATAGCATGGCAGGACGACACCTTCTGAAACCGAGAGTTCTCAACAGAGGAGTTAACCACAATTTACGGTGATCAGAATAAAACTTACAAAACAAAACAGTGTGCATTGTTGTTTGAATTGAGATATCATCACAAGGGCATGCCGCTAAGTCCTTTTTCCAGATATTGCATTTAGGGAAGGCTACGAGCTTATGGAAGATATTCAATCTAAAGCGTGTCAACAAGAAACGCTCAAATTGTGAATCAACATAAGTCAAGTATGGTTCAATTTCCAAGGTAGTTGCTACTATCAAGGAGTGTTGAACAGATGTCTTACTTATCTCCTTGCTCAGCCGCAACTCTTCCAAGTGAGAAAGAGCTCTTGTTTTTAGGTCTTTCTTTGAAATCCCAGACATTAATTCGGGATTAAGGTAGTAGTTGATCAGACCCAAGTCGGTAAGGAAATTTTTTACATATGACAGCCACTCGATTTTCCCAGCATGGTCCAAGGACATGCAGTCTGCCACAATCTCCTTTGTAAGTAAGTTTTTTGATGACATCCAGATGCGACGCCACAATAGAAGAGGTTGGATTTTAGCCAAGTCTTCAATGTGGGCCATACCAAGTTCAGCGTGGCATGAAAAAGTGGATGCACATTTGGGAGTCATCAGGAGAAATCTCATAAAAGTATTTTCTGCAACTTGCAACACGCTCATATTTTTGTGACCCCACAAGCCTGCCCCGTAGAGTGCGGTGGAGTGGCACTTTGCTACATAAATGCGAAGAAGTTCTACGGGCGGCCTCTTTCCTAATTTCTGGGAAAATTTTATAAGGGCCATAATTGCTCGCAAGAGTTGATGCTTTCGAGTTTCGATGGCCGCTTTCCAGTTGAGTTTTTCATCAATCATAACTCCAAGGTACGGGTATTGAGAAGTCGGATCCAGTCTCTCTTTGTCCAGAAAAATGGACTTTCCTCTTTTCCCACCTTTTCCTGCCACCATTACAAAGGTTTTTTTTATATTTATTTTGAGGTCCAGGGTACCCATGAACTTTGAGTACCTATCGAGGGATTTCTGCAACTCTCGCGGAGTGCGCGCCAAAATTACTGCATCATCCGCATAGAGGAGCGCTGGTATGAGGCGATTTTTTACTCGGGGGAGGTCCTGGGCCCCATTCAACATCTCCACCTCGAGGCCATTTGTGTAGATGGAGAAGAGAAAGGGGGCCAGGATACATCCCTGCCTCACGCCACGTTCTACCCTGAAGGACTCGGACAGTTCACCCTGTGTTCCAAAACGGACCCTGGACGAGGCGTTGGAATATAATGCGCGGAGGAGGTTTACAAGGGCTGGGTCTATGCCCATATCGGTGAGAACTGACCAAAGCTTCGAATGGGAAACGCAGTCGAATGCCACAGAAAGATCAACATAGACCATGTATAATCTTCCATCTTTAGCTGTTACATATTTTCCCATTAGGAGGGCTAAGTTTAATGCCTGTTCTATTGTTCCAAAGCCCTCCCGGAAACCAAACTGAATATCCGATAGCATATTATTATCTTCCACCCACTCCTGGAGTCGCTGAAGAACCACTCTACCCAAAACTTTACCAAGCGAGTCCAGTAATGAGATTGGCCTGTAGCAGGTCACCTCTTCTCTGTTTCCCTTCTTGAACACCGGGACCATAATCGATTGTGTCCAGGTTTCAATTAAACCAAGACTCATTGTGGCGTCAAACACTTTCTTTAGGATTGGTGCCCACAGATCAAGTTTAAATTTAAAAAAATCGACTGGTACTCCGTCTGGGCCGGGGGCTTTTCCACATTTACTCGCTTTGAGAGCGTTTATAACTTCGTATAATTCAAAGTTTAGCAAAATAGGGAAAAGAGCTTCTTGTATGGGATCCTTGTTCTTCTCTATCAAGTCTGCTCCTTGTATTTTGCCGAAGACTTTAGAGAAGTGGTTTACCCATGTTGGACCATCGATCGCTACTTCAACTGTTGGCTGGTCATTACTTTCTGCCAGGAAGGGAGTCTTCACTACCTTCCAGAACAGCTCACTATTTTTTGTCTGGGAGCTCTCATATAATTGATCCTATAAGGATTTTTTTAATTCTTGTTTCCTTCTTTTGCAGGCTAGTCGGTATAACTTTCTTAGCCTGCAAATCTCCTCTTGATCTTTTACGGTTTTCCTCAGAGCTTTTTTTAAAAGTTTACGGGCAGAGGTGCATTCATGGCTAAACCACCCCTTTTTCTCACCCTTCTTCCCTTTTTTATTAGAAGTTAAAAGATCCTTTACTTTCTCCAAAATTATACTAAAATTATACAACAGTTCTTCTTGATTAATATCACTGTCTAAACATTTCACAATGGCGGGATATGCCGCTTGAACCGCCTTATTTGTAATTTCTGCTGGATCTATCTTGCTCCAACCTATGGCATAGCCATTTAATTTTGTAAGGTGGATATTGTTCTGAGCAAGAGCAGACATTATCGAATAGGGTTTAAATTTCCCCACATCAATGGTCAAGTTAAAAACCAGAGCTGCATGATCGCTTAGAGTGTTTACTATCAGTCTAAAATTCTGGGCATTACTTTCCAATGTAGTTGAAATCAAGATATAGTCGATCGTCGACTCCCACCCCCTGCCCAGATAGGTAGCCTGTAGCTGCCCAAATAAGATATTAGTTTTATTTAAAATCACTAGACCTAGTTCTGACATTGTTTCGTTTAAAAGATCGCCCATCTTTGTGTGACTAAAATGAGTTAAATAATTATCTGTTTCTTCCCCCATCCCACAGATGTTACTATCTTTCGCACCGCAAGGGTGATGGTTGAAGTCTCCGCTCCAAACGATACTTGGGACGTCTGACCCTTGTAGTTTTTTTGTCAGAGTGGAGAGTTTGTTACGGAGGGTCCCAAGTAGATTTGGTCTCTCACTTTCTGGAAGGTTGTCGTAGGTATTCACTAAGAAAATTGTCCCCTTCCTCATGAATGAGAGTTTCAATATCTGGTAATTAGTAGAAAGACTAAGGGGGGTTACTTTTAACGCGGGTATGGTATTTTTTACAAATACCATTAAACCACCCTTCACCCTACCATGGAGACCTGCGACTGCCGCAGAAAAATATGTCTTGTAACCCATCAAATGCTGTTCATTGATGGACCATGTCTCTTGTAAGCAGATTACGTGGAAATCCTGAGCAAAGTCCATTAGGGTCCCATCCGTTATTTTGGCACTTAAGCCTGCAATGTTCCATGACATAAATTGTACAGTAATGGCAGATTCTCTTAAATCTGTGGTTTTATTTGTACAAGCTACCTCTACTGCTGGGGAGTACTCTAGGGATCTTAGTCCTAAATCCCCAGACTGTTCAGGTGATTCACTAGAATTACTCCCCATGGAAGTAGTGTCAACACCACCCAACTTTATTAGGTTTAATACTGCGGGGGAGCTGGCATTTTCTATTGTTTCTGTTTCCATATTTGCACTCGCAGAATCAATTTTATTAGAAGGGGAATGATATACCTCCATAAGTTTTTGTGATTGGACAGGACTCACTTTATGTCAATCTACGTCTTCCAAACCATACAGTGTTGCGTAGGAGTTAGAGGTAGGTATGTTAAACCTCTGAAATGGCTGGGGGTACTTATTCCAGTGAGCTGCACTTAAGGTCTGATAGTTGTTATTCCAAGACCTTCCATTTAACTGAGGGTAAAAAGAGTGGTTTCGGGCAGCCTGATAGGAAAAACGATGATCTACTTCCTGCCAGTCCATAAAAAGATCTTTTGTGACATGGGGTTTGGGACGGGAAAGCAATTACCGTGGATAAAAGTAGTTGACAAAATGTGTAGTGATAGCGTCCTCCCCTCTAGATTCATACCAGTCGCCAATACATCTGACTGCTCTGTGGTCCCTAAAATTTATAATTATCACGTCGCCCTTCTTTTCTTTTGGTCTTGTGCCTACCCAGCATGTGCGTCTAACCATGAGAATTTCCCCGTTTATATGTGCTGGAAGAGGTCTATTATGGTTCAGCCAATGGATAGTTTTGTTTTTTAATGCATAAAAGTCCTCCCTAACACCCTCTGATAATTCGGGGACCCCTGTCATAATAATCGTGTATGGGGCTGATTCAGGGGGTAGGTCTACTCTTCTACTTGATGAAATCTGTTGAGAGTGGGGTAGCCATTCATCTTTCTCGTGTTCTTTTGTATCTTTTTTCCTTTTATTAAGCGTTACCGAAGAATTATTTTTATCTTTACTTTTTAGTTCTTTGGTTGCTTCTACAGATTTGGAGCAATTTCCCACCTTTATCTCCCTGTCTAATTTCCCAGTTGTTATAGGGTAGGTTCTAACCATATCTCCGAATTTATTAGATAGATTTTCGGCAAGATTTTCCCCCGAGTCAGTGCACGGTTTCATCGAATTACCACTGGGTGAGAGTTGCACTTGCACGGAGGTAGGGGGAGGTACTTGTTCAGTAATATTGCTTTTAGTCTGTTTGTTTGAGAGTTCAGATATGGCTAAGTTATTCCCTTTCATTTGTTCACTCAAGTCATCGAGATGTAGGCTGATTAATCTAGACCTTTCAAGAAGGGGGAGTAAAAGGGATTTAACCATGATCTCTATTTTGGTAAGTAGATCAGCCATGATTTCCTGGCTAGTTGGTAATCCTAGGGCGTTAGTACTTAAAGGAGGGTTATTTGTTGCTAAGGGACCCGATTGATTCAAGTTACGAGGTAAATGTTTGGACTTCTTCTTTTTAGCCAGGGATTGCTTGGTAAAAGCACCTCGTCTCTTTCTTACTGATTGTCTGTTCACCACAGGTTCTGCGATCAGTAAAGGTGAAATAACTAGATTCGGCGAGCCTGATAGCCCTGATAGAGTTAGGCTGGTTATGTTGTCAGAAGGGGGGACCATACCTGGAGAGTTAACCTGGGGCGTTTTTCTCTTTCCAGGGGTAGAGTGGGGTTTAGAAAATCCTGCACCCTCATTCACCACCTCCGGGGAAAGAGCTTTACCAATTAAGCCCAATGAAGAACGTTTACCAGTTAGCAGATCCAGAGATAGGCGCTTTTCTGTATCCGCTATTTCCTTCTCCAAAACTGTAGTTACACGTTTGAAGAATTGATCGATTGTTCCAGACACTGGGCCGTTGGAAGTGTTAACTGTTAGAGTACGCGATTTGCCAGTATCTGAAGGCATGTTTGTAAACTGCAAGAGGGCTACAAAAATAAATTATTATCACTAAAGTCCAAGTTTGCACTAGGGCAGTGTCCACAACAAGTAGTGACTGTAGACAAGGCACGAAAGACAATCTCACCGTAGGATAAGTGTTAGAGGGGTGGCCCGTCCCGTCCACGATCGTCCTCGGACGGCCTCAGACGGCCCACTCTTTGCCCAGCCTTAGCCCCGCTCGCGTCCCGCTAACGCGTGAGCAGTTCCAATCTTAATTGTAGTGGAGGGGAGGGGCCGAGAAGAGGAACCAGGTGCGTGAGGCACAAAGTCAGGCAGGGCACACTGGTCCTCGCAGTCCAGGCAACACACTGAGCCCCAAATGCACCTCAGCGCCTCCAAACCGTCACAGCCAGCAGCTCCGTGGGCGATGAAAATAAAAGAACAGCAGTTTTAAAAAGGAAGCAATGACCTCGCCTGCGAGCAGCTCCCGCGAAGCGGGGGCCGCGAGGCTTAATGTAGGAGATGGAGAAGTAGGGGGAGGGGCCGAGAAGAGGAACCAGGTGCGTGAGGCACAAAGTCAGGCAGGGCACACTGGTCCTCGCAGTACCGGCAACACACTGAGCCCCAAATGCACCTCAGCGCCTCCAAATCGTCACAGCCAGCAGCTCCGTGGGCGATGAAAATAAAAGAACAGCAGTTTTAAAAAGGAAGCAATGACCTCGATTGAATGTAGACAGGTTCTACAATCATTTCAACATATGTTCTCACTGATACCTAGTCAAACTGACTGGTGTACCCATGTGGTGGACACTGGTGACAGTCTGCCTGTAAAGAACAAACTTTACAGACAACCTGACCACGTCAGGGACTGTATAAAGGCTGAGGTACACAAAATGCTGGAATTGGGTGTCATTGAACCCTCAGAGAGCCCCTGGGCTAGCCCAGTGGTTCTGGTCCCCAAACCTCACACCAAAGATGGCAAGAGAGAGATGAGGTTCTGTGTGGATTACAGAGGACTCAATGCTGTCACTAGGACAGATGCACATCCTATTCCAAGGGCAGATGAGCTCATAGATAAACTGGCTTCTGCTAAGTTTTTGAGCACATTTGACTTGACAGCTGGCTATTGGCAAATCAGATTAGCTGAGGAGTCTAAGGCCAAAACAGCATTCTCAACCCCAGGTGGGCATTATCAATTTTTGGTGATGCCCTTTGGTCTGAAGAATGCACCTGCCACCTTCCAAAGGTTAGTGAATCAAGTCCTTACTGGGTTGGATGACTTTTGTGCAGCATATCTTGATGACATTGCTGTCTTTAGCTCCACCTGGGAGGATCACCTGATCCACCTGAAGAAGGTACTTGAGTCTCTGCAAAAGGCAGGCCTCACTATCAAGGCTACTAAGTGCCAGATAGGGCAGAGTAAGGTTGTGTATTTGGGCCACCTTGTAGGTGGAGGCCAAGTTCAACCACTGGAGAGTAAGATACAATCCATCAAGGACTGGTCTCCTCCAACCACCCAGACTCAAGTTCGAGCTGTTTTGGGCTTGACTGAGTACTACAGGAAGTTTGTTAAGAACTATGGGTCCATTGTGACTCCTCTTAATGATCTGACATCCAAGAAGATGCCCAAAAAGGTTCAGTGGACAGTAAGCTGTCAAAAGGCATTTGATGACCTGAAGAAGGCCATGTGCTCTGCACCTATCCTGAAAAGTCCTGACTACTCCAAAGAGTTTATTGTCCAAACAGATGCTTCTGAGTTGGGTGTGGGAGCTGTGCTGTCACAACTTAATGTAGATGGTCAAGACCAACCCATTGCTTTTATTAGCAGAAGGTTGACCCCCAGAGAGAAGAATTGGTCAGCTATTGAGAGGGAGGCCTTTGCTGTGGTGTGGGCCCTGAAGAAGCTGAGGCCATACTTGTTTGGCACTCACTTCAAGATTCAGACCGACCATAAGCCCCTCTTGTGGCTAAATCAGATGAAGGGTGAAAACCCCAAACTGCTTAGGTGGTCCATTTCCCTACAGGGGATGGACTTTACAGTGGAGCACCGGCTAGGTACAGACCATGGGAATGCAGATGGTCTCTCCAGGTACTTCCACTTAGGACATGAAGACGAGACTGGTCAAGGCTAGTTTAATGTCCCTGCGTTTGGGGGGGTTGTGTAGGAGAGTAGGGTCTGCTATCCTATGGTCACCCCGAATTTTTGCTTTTTGCTTCACTGGTTTTTGACATATTGTGGCTGTGGGCCTGCTAATCAGACCCCCAGCCTGCTGTTCTCTCTAACTAAATTGACACTATGCACCCTAGGTGCATAACCAATTGGAATTGGATCACCCTGTGAGCCCCTGTACCAGTGTACACTAGGTACCCCCCAGGGCATTAGTGTATATAAGGCCTACCAGGGGCTGAAGCATGTATTGTGCCACCCCTGGACTGGCCTAGCAATTTGACACAACTGGCTGATCACTCAGCTGGGGTAAGTTGGTGTAACCACCTCTTACTTAGGTGTAGTATACCTATACCTAACCTTAAATGGGACACATGTTAACCTATAAGTCACTCCTATGGCAGGCCTTAACAATCCTGAAAGCAGAGTGCTTGGTTCCATGTGAGATGGTGCTCTGGCATGAGCTGAGCCTGTCTGCAGTGGTCGGAACAACTTCCTTCTACCGTTTCCAGATATCGTCATACCATATACTCTTAAGTGCATTATCAACCTCGCGGGTAAATGCTATCTTTGGTTTGGCTTTATCAAAACATGTCGAGTAAGGTGTCATACGAATTGGAATACTAACCCCTCGCCAATTCTGGCGACGGGGTTAGCATTCCATCCTTCTAGAGGGACACGACATGTACACTACCTGAAACCCGGGTAAAATCAGACATAGCCTCAGCTCCACAAAATGGATGCTGCCACCACAGACACAAGTCTGCCCTCCTGCTGCTGGGAGTCCTTCCAGCTTGGGAGGTGTGGACAAAGGGTTTCCTGCCAGGGGAGGTGCGTGCACCACCCCAGACAGGATTTTGTGTATTGGTCAGGTAGGGCTTGAATGGAATCAGACATGCCTGAGGCTCACAAGGAGCCTCGGTGCATATGCCAGTTCAAACCGGTCCTGGGGCACACCAGCCCCGGACCTGGGGTGAGCTGGACAAAGGATTGGGGGTGAAACCACCCCCCTTCCTGGTCCCACCCTTAGGGAGGGACCTAGCAGGTAGTCCGGCCCCTAGAATCCGCTTAAAGGTAGGAGCTGTGTCCTAAGACTTCAGACATCCTGGAATCAACTTAACCACAAGAAGAAGACGGGAACTTTGACGCTCTGCTGCACAGAGGACAGAAGGAAATCTCCCCTATGGTCAGGGAGTGACCATCTTGCTAACGCAAGCACCAACCAGCTATTTGACGTCTGATTTGCCACCGCCTCCCGCCGGAGCCCGAGCCCAGAGCCCGACAAGACCTAGACCTCCATACCTCTCACAGCCCGATCCACAGTCCCTGCAAAGAAGGAACCCGTGGAGGCATCGAGACATGTGGAGCCAGCCATCTTGGAAGACCGACGACAAGCTGCAAGTGCAACAACAGAGGCTCCCTCCAAGTTGTGCTTTGGGTCCTGAGAAGCCCAACACCCGAGCAGCATCTGCACCAAAGGTGAGCCCTCCAGCATCTCCACGATCTGCGTGGGGCCCCTCTGCACTTTGCATCTCGACGCGCCTGTCCGGTCCCTGGCCCGTTGGCTAGTGGCCATTTTGGTGACCTAATTTGAAATCAACGACACTAGTCTGGTTGCTCCAGACCGGCCCCAGGTGCTCTCCAAAAGAGCAGCCCCTCTGACCTTGCTGGTCAGAATAATCAGCTTTCTTGAATATCCACGACTCCTGCCTTTGCCAAGGCTTGATTGCTTCTTTGGAGTCGCCGACACCGCCGACAGCGGGAGCCTGCGTGGTACAGCTCGTGAACCGACTCCTGGACGTCGTCGACCTTCAGGGACCATGTGGCTGTAGAGACAAGCTACTCCTAACCACCTGTTTGCACCCGACATCGCCTGGTACCTACCTGGTGCCACGCCGGTCACTGGCTAGTGACTGTGAACACTGTCTCCTCTGCTTTCAGGTCTTCTACAACTCCGATCCACCCTTGGATCCAACGCAGCTCTTCTGGACCGACCGCCTGCAGCATCTTTGTCATCAGGCTCCATTGAATCGATAGAAGAAACCTGACGCACTTCGAGACCTATGCACCCGCTTCCTGTGGGTGAGGTAAAGCTGGCACTCCGGTGCCCAAGTGTAGAGAAACATCTCTAGTGTCTGTGTTTTGAATCTTAAGATCGTATTCCATCCAGAAGATCCTTTCTGCAGTAACTTTTAAACTTTTACGCACCCATTGAAAACCTATGGGAGCCCGCGTGTAACTTTCCTCACTGCACACGCGACCCGTGGACCTCCTGGTCACTAACTGAAGTTAGCTCCTTGTAGGCCCAGCGATTCTAGAGGCCCTAGGCCTTTTCCCTTTCCTGTTCGTGGTACTTATACCACTATTTTAGTATATGGTTTGAGTGGCCACCAGGGCCCATCCATATAAAGTGCAACTTCTGTATATTATAACATTGTCTTGTTTAACGATTTGTGCTCCTGTGCTCATAAAGAGTCTAGGGGATACTTTGAGTAATAAATACATATATATTTTGAATATATATCTGTGTGGTGTCCTTTCATTGGTATAAAGGGGGGTTACATATGGTAAAACAGCCTGCTTAACACGCTTTAACGAGTTTAGCCTCAAAGACTGCTTAGCCTACGCTACCACTAGGGCAGCTAGTCCGAAAAGGTTGACTTACAACCACACCATAAGGGTTGCTTGGCATGGTACAAGGTGGTCACTTTAACTAGTGAACATCATATACCAGGCCAACTTCTCACAGATTTGTGCTGGTGGTGGTGTTTAGGGATTAGGGCAGTGCAGTAGTGTTCGGGCAGTGTAGGGGGTCGTGCTGGGGGTGGTGTTTCAGGGTTTAGGGCAGTGGTATTCGGGCAGTGTAAGGGGTCTTGCTGGGGTGTTTAGGGCAGTGCAGTGGTGATCACACAGTGTAGGAGGTTGTGTTGGGGCTGGTGTTTCAGGGTTTAGGGCAGTGCAGTGGGGTTTGGACAGTGTAGGGGTCCTGCTGGGGTTGGTGTTTCAGGGTTTAGGGCAGTGCAGTGGTGTTCGGGCAGTGCAGTGGGTCATGCTGTGGAGGTGTTTCAGTTGTTAGGGCAGTGCAATGGTGTTTGGGCAGTGTAGGGGGAAGTGCTGGGTGTAGTGTTTTAGGGTACTGCAGTGGTGTTTGGGTAGTGCAGGGGTCATGCTGTGGTAGTGTTTTAGGGTTTAGGGCAGTGCAGGGGTCTTTGGCTGTTTAGTGGGTCGTGCTGGGGATAGTGTTTTAGGGTTTAGGGTAATGCAGTGGTGTTTGGGTAGTGTAAGGGTAGGGCTGGGGTAGTCTTTTAGGGTTTAGGGTATTGCAGTGGTGTTGGTGTAGTGTAGGGGTTCATGCTGGGGGTAGTGTTTTAGGGTTTAGGGTAGTGCAGTGGTGTTTGGGTAGTGTAGGGTGTTGTGCTGAGGGTAGATTTAGGGTTTAGGTTAGTGCAGTGGTGTTTTGGTAGTGTAGGGGTTTGTGCTGGGGCAGATGTAGGGTTTAGGATAGTGCAGTGGTGTTTGGGTAGTGTATGGGGTAGTGCTTTAGGGTTTAGGGTTGTGCAGTGGTGTTTGTGTAGTGTAGGGGGTCATGCTGGGGGTAGTGTTTTAGGGTTTAGGGTAGTACAGTGGTGTTTGGGTAGTGTAGGGGGTTGTGCTGAGGGTAGATTTAGAGTTTAGGGTAGTGCAGTGGTCTTTGGGTAGTGTAGGGGGTCATGCTGGGGGTGGATTTAGGGTTTATGGTAGTGCAGTGGTGTTTTGGTAGTGTAGGGGGTTGTGCTGGGGCAGATTTAGGGTTTAGGATAGTGCAGTGGTGTTTGGGTTTTGTAGGTAGTCATGCTGAGGGGAGTGTTTTAGGGTTTAGGGTAGTGCAGTGGTATTTGGGTAGTTTAGGGGGTCATGCTGGGGATAGTGGTTTAGGGTTTAGGTCAGTGCTGTTGTGTTTGGGTAGTGTAGGGGGTACGGTTGAGGGTAGTATTTTATGGTTTAGGGTAGTGTAGTGGTGTTTGGGTAGTGTAGGGGGTACTGCTGGGGTAGTGTTTTAAGGTATAGGTTTGAGCAGTGGTGTTTGGGTAGTGTAGGGGGCCGTGCTGGGTGTAGTGTTTTAGGGTTTAGGTTTGTGCAGTGGTGTTTGGGTAGTGTAGGAGGTCATGCTGGGGGTAGTGTTTTATGGTTTAGGGTAGTGCAGTGGTGTTTGTGTAGTGTAGGGGGTCATGCTGGGGGTAGTGTTTAGGTTTGTGCAGTGGTGTTTGGGTAGTGTAGGGGGTACTGCTGGGGCTGGTGTTTCAGGGTTTGGGGCAGTGCAGTGGTGTTTGGGCAGTATAAGGGGTCATGCTGGGGCTGGTGTTTCAGGGTTTAGGGCAGTGCAGTGGTGTTCGGGCAGTGTAGGTTGTCGTGCTGGGGCTGGAGTTTCAGGATTTAGGGCAGAGCAGTGGTGTTTGGGTAGTGTAGGGGGTAGTACTGGGGGTGGTGTCTCAGGCTTTTGTGCAGAGCAGTGGGTTTCGGGCAGTGTAGGGGGCCATGCTGGTGTGGTGTTTCAGTTGTTAGGGCAGTGCAGTGGTGTTCGGGCAGTGTAGGGGTCATGCTGGGGGTAGTGTTTTAGGGTTTAGGGCAGAGCAGTGGTATTCGGGCAGTGTAGAGGGACATGCTGGGTGTAGTGTTTTAGGGTTTAGTGCAGTGGTCTTTGGATTGTTTAGTGGGTCGTGCTGGGGGAAGTGTTTTAGGGATTAGGGTAGTGCAGTGGTGTTTGGGTAGTATAGGGGTAGTGCTGGGTAGTGTTTTAGGGTAAAGGGTATTGCAGTGGTGTTGGTGTAGTGTAGGGGTAATGCATTTGGTAGTGTTTTAAGGTTAAGGGTAGTGCAGTGGTGTTTGGGTTGTGTAGGGGGTTGTGCTGAGGGTAGATTTGGGGTTTCTGGTAGTGCAGGGGTCTTTGGGTAGTGTAGGGGGTCATGTTGGGGGTAGATTTAGGGTTTTGGGTAGTGCAGTGGGGTTTTGTTAGTGAGGGGGTTGTGTGGGGGCAGATTTAGGGTTTAGGATAGTGCAGTGGTTTTTGGGTAGTGTAGGTAGTCGTGCTGAGGGGAGTGTTTTAGTGTTTAGGGTAGTGCAGTGGTGTTTGGGTAGTGTAGGAGGTCGTGCTGGGGTAGTGTTTTAGGGTTTAGGGTAGTGCAGTGGTATTTGGGTAGTTTAAGGGGTCATGCTGGGGGTAGTGTTTTAGGCTTTAGGGTAGTGCAGTAGTGTTTGGGTGGTGTAGGGGGTCATGCGGGGGTATTGTTTTAAGCTTTTCGGTAGTGCAGTAGTCTTTGGGTAGTGTAGGGGGTCATGCGGGGGTTAGTGTTTCTGGGTTTAGGGTAGTGCAGTGGTGTTTGGGTAGTATAGAGTGTCGTGCTGGGGTAGTGTTTTAGGATTTAGGGCAGTGCAGTGGTGTTTGTGTAGTATAGGGGGTCGTGCTGGGAGTAGTGTTTTAGGGTTTAGGGTAGTGCAGTGGTGTTTTTGTAGTGTAGGGGGGTCATGCTGGGAACAGTGTTTTAGGGTTTAGGGCAGTGCAGTTGTGTTTGTGTATTGTAGGGGGTCGTCCTGGGGGTAGTGTTTTAGGGTTTAGGTCAGAACAGTGGTGTTTGTTTAGTGTGGGGGTCGTGCTGCGGGTACTGTTTTAGGGTTTAAAGCAGTGCAGTGGTGTAGTGTTTTAGGCTTTAGGGTAGTTTAGTAGTCTTTGGGTAGGGTAGGGGGTCATGCGGGGGGTAGTGTTTTACGGTTTAGGGTAGTGCAGTGGTTTTTGGGTAGTATAGAGGGTTGTGCTGGGTTAGGGTTTTAGGGTTTAGGGTAGTGCAGTGGTGTTTGTGTAGTATATAGGGGGTCGTGCTGGGAACAGTGTTTTAGGGATTAGGGCAGTGCAGTGATGTTTGTGTATTGTAGGGGGTTGTGCTACGGGAAGTGTTTTAGGGTTTAGGGCAGAGAAGTGGTGTTTGTGTAGTGTAGAGTGTCGTGCTGAGGGTAGTGTTTTAGGGTTTAGGGCAGTGCAGTGGTGTTCGGGCAGTGTAGGGGGTCATGCTGGGGCTGGTGTTTTAGAGTTTAGGGCAGTGCAGTGGGTCATGTTGGAGCTAGTGTTTTAGGGTTTAGGGCAGTGCAGTGGTGTTCGGGCAGTGTAGTGGGTTTTGCTGAGGGTAGTGTTTTAGGGTTTAGGGCAGAGCAGTGGTGATAGAGATAGTAGGGGTTTGTGCTGGTGGTGGTGTTTAGGGTTTAGGGCAGTGCAGTGGTGTTCGGGCAGTGTAGGGGGTCATGCTGGGGGTGGTGTTTCAGGGGTTGGGGTAGTGCAGTGGTGTTCGGGCAGTGTAGTGGGTTGTGCTGAGGGTAGTGTTTTAGGGTTTAGGGCAGAGCAGTGGTGATCGAGATAGTAAGGGTTTGTGCTGGTGGTGGGGTTTAGGGTTTAGGGCAGTGCAGTGGTGTTCAGGCAGTGTAGGGGGTCGTGCTGGGGGTGGTGTTTCAGGGGTTGGGGTAGTGCAGTGGTGTTCGGGCAGTGTAAGGGATCTTGCTGGGGTGTTAAGGGCAGTGCAGTGGTGTTCGCACAGTGTAGGAAGTTGTGTTGGGGCTGGTGTTTCAGGGGTTGGGGTAGTGCAGTGGTGTTCGGGCAGTGTAGGGTGTTGAGCTGGGGCTGGTGTTTCAGGGTTTAGGGCAGTGCAGTGGTGTTCGGGCAGTGTAGGGGGTCATGCTGGGGCATGTGTTTCAGGGTTTAGGGCAGTGCAGTGGTGTTCGGGCAGTGTAGGTGGTCGTGCTGGGGCTGGTGTTTCAGGGTTTAGGGCAGAGCAGTTTTGTTGGGGCAGTGTAGGGGGTCGTACTGGGGATGGTGTTTCAGGCTTTTGGGCAGAGCAGTGGGTTTCGGGCAGTGTAGGGGGTCGTGCTGGTGAGGTGTTTCAGTTGTTAGGGCAGTGCAGTGGTGTTTGGGCAGTGTAGGGGGACGTGCTGGGTGTACTGTCTTAGGGTTTAGGGCAGTGCAGTGGTCTTTGGTAGTGTAGGGGGTTGTGCGGGAGGTAGTGTTTTAGGGTAGTGCAGTGGTGTTTGGGTAGTGTAGGGGTTGTGCTGGGGTAGTGTTTTAGGGTTTAGGACAGTGCAGTGGTCTTTGGGCTGTTTAGTGGGTCGTGCTGGGGATAGTGTTTTAGGGTTTAGAGTAGTGCAGTGGTGTTTGGGTAGTGTAGGTGGGAGTGCTGGGGTAGTCTTTAAGGGTTTAGGGTATTGCAGTGGTGTTGGTGTAGTGTAGGGGTCATGCTGGGGGTAGTGTTTTAGGGTTTAGGGTAGTGCAGTGGTGTTTGGTTATTGTAGGGGGTTGTGCTGAGGGTAGATTTAGAGTTTAGGGTAGTGCAGTGGTCTTTGGGTAGTGTAGGGGGTCATGCTGGGGGTAGATTTAGGGTTTAGGGTAGTGCAGTGGTGTTTTGGTAGTGTAGGGGGTTGTGATGGGGGCATATTTAGGGTTTAGGATAGTGCAGTGGTGTTTGGGTAGTGTATGGGGTAGTGTTTTAGGGTTTAGGGTAGTGCAGTGGTGTTTGTGTAGTGTAGGGGTCATGCTGGGGGTCTTGTTTTAGGGTTTATTGTAGTTCATTGTGGTTTGTGTAGTATAGGGTTCTTGTTTTAGGGTTTAGGGTAGTGCAGTGGTCTTTGGGTAGTATAGGGGGTCGTGCGGGGGTAGTGTTTTAGGGTTTAGGTTAGTGTTGTGGTCCTTGGGTAGTGTAGGGGGCCGTGCGGGGGTAGTGTTTTAGGCTTTAGGGTAGTGCAGTGGTCTTTGGGTAGTGTAGGGGGTTGTGTGGGGCTAGTGTTTAAGGGTTTAGGGGAGTGCAGTGTTGTTTGGGTAGTGTAGGGGGTCATGCTGGGGTAGTGTTTTAGGGTTTGTTTTTAGGACAGTTCACTGGTGTTTGTGTAGTGTAGGGGGTCATGCTGGGGGTAGTGTTTTAGTGTTTAGGGCAGTGCAGTGGTGGTCTTGCAGCACTGGTATTGCCACCCACAGAAACAGCCTGTAAACATGTGTCTAAGGTCTGCCATTGCAGAGCCTGCATGCAGTCTGGTACTGTCATGCTGACTGGGCAAGTGCACCCACTTGCCAGTCCCTAAATCGTCCCTTTCCTTCATATCAGAAACCCCTATGGTAGGCCCAATGGCAGGGTGCATTGTAAGGATAAGGTAGGACATGCCCTGGTGTGTGTGGCATGTTCTAATGGTGAATTACAGCCATTTTCGTGTTCACTATTGCAATGCTAACTGTTCTCCATAGGCCAGAATGGGCAGTTTGGTTATTACATTTTATAATCCTAACTGACTCAGAGAACATGGTAGAAATTCGAATTTGGTATGACAGAACTCAGGATGATAAAATACATATTTTAGTAAAGTTGGTTTTAACATTCTGTGTTTGAAAAGGCATTTTCTTGTCTAACCATTCAAACCTGCCTCTGCTAGACTGTGTGTATTCATTTGTCTGGAGTTTGAGTGACAGGGCTGGGGAATTCCAGGAGACAGGGTGAGGTGTCCCAGTGGTGAATAGAGAGATCTGCATCCAGATGGGTGGGAGGAGTTGCACCTGGGATCTGAATAGGGCTGTGCCTGCCTTCCACAATGCTGGATCCATCTCCTGCGGAGCGGCTGATGTCTCTGCCCTGCACAGTGAATGAAGAGAAGGAATCCTGCCAACAAAGTGCTCCAGAGCTGTACTTGCCTTCCACAATGCTGGCTCCACCTCCTGTGGGGGCGTCTAATGTTTCTGCCCTGCACTGTGAAAGGAAAGGAGAAGTCTGGTAAACAGAGTGCTCAGGAAATGATTTGGACTGGGCAAAGGCCCCTCTGCCTTAGAGGACAAAGGATTTCTGGGTATAAATATTAGGACCCTGATCCCAAGAATTTAGATCACTTTGGGAAAACAAGAAGAACCTCTGCTGAGGGAGGAACCAGAAGAAGCTGAGGAGGAAACTATCCCTGAAACTGGGGGATTGGCCTGCAGTGATTACCTTACTGCCAAAGAGAGGAGGAAGGAACTTTGTGTGTACTTTTGCTCAACTTGTGAAGGATCTCCAAGGGCTTGGAAAAGAGCTTGCCTCCTGCCTCCTGCTGAAGTCTCAGAAACAACAGACTTCACCCCCCAGCTCCGCAGAGTTCCTTGGAAGTGCCTGCTGCTGTTGTTGGGCCTTCTGAGGGACTGCGTGTCACAAGGAGCTGGAAACACGCCTCAAAAAGGAGAAGTGTGCCGCCGTCGGAGCTGTTGTCGTCGCATCTCATAAAGTGTGTCGCCGCTACAGCATCGCATCGAGCGGAAGCATCTCGCATCATCCAGGAAGTGTCCCGAAACGCCGAAGAAGCATGTCGCCATCGCAGCCATCGTAGCTGACGCATTGCACCGCATCAAGAGAAGAGTCTCGCATCGAGGAAGAAGCGTGTCGCCATCGCAGCCATCGTAGTTGCCGCATTGCACCACATCAAGAAAAGCGCCTCACATCCACGGAGAAGCGTGCCGCCGTCGGAGCTGCTGTCATCGCATCGCGTAAAGGGGTGTCGCCACTGCAACATCTCATCGAGCGGAAGTGTCTCGCAAGCGTCGGAGAAGAGTGTCGCTGCCAAGGCCGCTGTTGTCGCATCGCGTAAAGTGTGTCGCCGCTGCAACTGAAGCATCAAGTTGAGTCTTCTCACAACATCAGAGAAGCGTAACGCATCTGGAAGATCTTCACTTCTTTATTTCTTTTGCACCAGAAATTTGCCTCATTTCCATCGCTGCGACATTGCTTGTCGTGGAAGCGCAAGGCATCTAAAAGGTACATTGACTTAAAGTGTCGCATTTAAGAACTTAATTAAACTAAGCAAAATTCTACCTTCTAAAGTAACAGTATTGTGTGTTTTTGCCATTTAATGGTCTTGTGGTAAATCTATATAAAGAATACTTATTTTTTATATAAAACCTTTGTGGTGTCCATTTGTAGTGTTGTCACTTGGTTACTGTATGTGTTGACAAATGCTTTACACACTGCCTCTGAGATAAGCCTGTCTGCTTGTGCCAAGCTACCAAGGGGATGAGCAGGGGTTATTTTAGGAGTGTACCCCCCTTTCCCTGACTAGAGGCGAGGGTGCCTATTTGTCACAAGTGCATATCTGTTGTAACTAGAGACCCCCAAGTCTAACATTGGTGGTCAGCGGTGAGAATTCTGGACTTGCATTTGTGACTCATGTACAGTGATTGGTGAACACTACTTAGTGAGTGCAGACCTTAACGCAACCAATACTTGTTGGTAGATTCTTTTTGGGACTTTCTATTTTTGAGTACTTCCAAGCTTAACCATGGTGGAAAAAGCAGCATCCTTAGTCTCTGTTAATACTGAATTTGAGTGGGAAGAAGAGAAATTGGATAGCTACACTGCCAAGCAGCTGAAATTCTTCTGCAAGTAATTTAGTGTTTCTACTACAGGATGCAAAAATAAGACAGAGTTCTACAGGGCGCCGAGGGCCTGGGTAGAATCAAGGAATGCCACTGATAATGATAATGCAGAGGAGCAGCTGGATGGGCCAGTGGTTCCAAGAGGAAGGAGAACCCCTTCCCCTGCCGGTAGCAGTGGTAAAAGTCTATCTCCAAAGGAGCTGGCAGATAGAAAAGAGTGTAGAATGCACGAAATGGAGCTGACCAAGCTCAAGTTAAGTGGGCAGTTAGAATTTAAAATGCAAAGTAGAAAGTTAGCCTCAGAAGAGAAAAAGCTACAGTATGAACATGAAAAGGTTTTGAGGGAGTTGGAGTTGAAAGCCCAGAGTTTAGAAATTGCTCCCTCTGTTGACAGCACACCGCCAATGCCTGTAGAATCTAGAGTTTATATCCCTAAAGATGTGGTGAAGGAATTTCTTTTTTAAATGATGATATTGGGCAGTGGTTCAAGGCCTGTGAGGTAGCCATGTCTTCCTACTGGGTCCCTGAGAAGGATTGGGGAGTGGGGTTGTGGGGACGGTTCCTTAGTGAGGGGCGGGACACACAGCTAGACTTGCCTTCTGATGTCTATAATTCCTATCCCCACATGAAAGATGCATTGATGTCTAGATATGGTTTGACCCCTGAGATGTACAGACAGAGGTTCAGGGGTTGCACAAAGATAGCAAACAGTACCTATGTTGAATATGTTAATTTTTTCTGCAGAGCATTGGATTGTTGGGTGAAGGGTAGCAAAGTTAATGATTTTCAGGGATTGCTTGATTTGATTGCATGGGAGCACTTGTCAAGTAACTGTTTTCCTGAGCTACGCCAGCACCTGATTGATAGTAGGCTGACTAATCCTAGGAAGCTTGCTGAGGAGGCCGACCACTGGGTCAGTACCAGGGTCCACAAGGGTCACGTGGGAGACTCAGCCAAGAGTGGGCAGGGTCCCCAGCAGAAGAGTTGGGGGGACAAGGGTAAACAGTGGGAGTTCCATAAGAGGCCCCAAAGTAATCCCCAAGGGAACCAAGAGGGAAAGGTTCTCAGCCTCCCCCCCCAGAAACCGCCAGGGACCCCGACAGGTCCACCTGTTCAAAGAGTGCCCCCGAGATGCTCCAAATGTGGTGAAATGTGTCATTTTGCCAATGATACCAAGTGTCGCCTTTATGGAAAACCTGCACCCACTGGTGCAGCCCCCCCGGCAAATGGCTAATGTAGCCCTGGGTGAGGAGAGGGGTGCCCAGGGTGGGTGGGGTTCCGCAGAAATGTCCCTTGTCTCATTAGGAGACTGGGGGGTGGGCCCTAGGACCCAGCTGCCTGATAACACTAAGAAATACATGCAGTGGGTGACCATCAATGGCCATAGAGTGGAGGCGGTGAGAGACAAAGGGGCCAGTGTGACAGCTGTCAAGTGTCACCTGTTGTCTCAAGAGCAGATTGTCCCTGGAGCATTCTACCCAGTTGTTGCCGCTGACAACACAGAGAGTCACTGCAAGGTGGCTCAGGTTCCCTTTGAGAGGGGGGTGGTCTCTGGTACTCTTCAGGTAGCTCTGAGGCCTGCCATGCCTGTTGACTGTTTGTTAGGGAATGACTTGGAGAGCTCACCTTGGGCGAAGGTGGAGCGGAATGCACATTTAGAAATGTTGGGTATGCCTGACTGGGCGTGTGTGACCACCCGGTCAATGGCAGCGAGTAAAGGTGCTCAAGAGGACCTGGGGCCTGAGAGGGAGGCCCTGGTACCTGCCAGTAAGAGGAGAGGCAGGGGGCGTTGTAAACCGGCCCCCGAAGTTCCCGCAGTCCAGGAGGGAGCAGAGTAGACCCTGAGGGGGATGCCCTGGAGCCTACAGGGGAACAGGTAGCCGAACTGGGGGACCTGCCTGAGCTGACCCATTGGCAGCAAGAAGGAATACCCTCCAGGGAGGAATTCTGCAAGGAGCAGAAAGAATGCCCTTATCTTGTGGGTCTGCAGCAACAGGCTGCAGACCAGGCAGCAGGAGATCAGTCTGGATCACATTGGATCTATTGGGAGAATGACCTACTGTATACAGAGCCTTACACTGGGTAGGGAAGTGACTTCTCCAATGTATTTGTCAAAGAACAAACTGCCAGCTGAATTGTCGTCTCTTCCGGATGTCCTTTGGGCTACTAGTCCTAACGATGTGGGTCTCTTGGAAATACCGCCATATGTGGTCACTCTGAAAGCCAATGTTAAATTGCCACGCATTCCCCAGTACAAGATCTCTAATGAAGGTGAGAAAGCGTTGTTAGCGATCATCTATGACTTGATTGAAAAGGATGTAATCGAAGAGTCAAGAGGCAACGATTGCAATAGTCCGGTTCTGCCTGTTTTAAAACGTACTGACCCTTCTCAGCCACCTGTTTACAGATTTGTGATCGATCTTAGAGAGGTCAATAAGATAGTTGTGCCACAGTTTCCAGTTGTCCCTGATATAACTGCCTTATTAACTATGATTCCAGCTTCCGCTGCCTGGTTTTCAGTGATTGATTTAAAGAATGCTTTCTTTAGCATTCCGATTGCAGAGGAAAGCAGGGATATTTTTGGTTTTAGTTTAGGAGGTCGCAGCTTCCGCTTTAAACGCGCTCCACAGGGCTACTGTGAAAGTCCATCAATATACAGTCAGGCTTTAAAGGCGCAGCTTGATACAATTGTCTTACCTAGTGGTGCTACCCTTATTCAGTATGTGGACGATTTACTAATCGCCGCGGATACTGAGGACATTTGTAAAGAAGCTACATTGTCATTGTTGCGTCATTTGTTTGCCTGTCATCACAAAGTGTCTCTCTCAAAACTAGAATATTGTCGACAAGAAGTAACCTACTTAGGTCATCTCTTGTCAAAAGAGGGAAGGAGGGGCGTGGCCAAGATGGCGTGGTGGGCGGACGGCTTCTCTGCCGGCTCCCGCTCCCTTGAGCTCCCAGACCTGATTTAAACGCTGAGTCCCCCCCGGATCAGCGGGGAATCGGCGGCGGAGAGCCGGGAGGTGCTGCATGGTAGCCCGGAGCACCTGAGGGAAGCCGGCGGCGCCCGTCGGGCCGCTGGAGGGACATCGCCGTGAGGGGGCGGAGCTCTGGGCCGGACCTGGCAGGAGCGCTCTCGGCGGCCTAACTACGCAAGTGCCCGGGCTTGAGGGCCTCCTGGACCGCGGTGGCGAGCGCCGGACTCTGGCTGGAGGGGGCGGCGACCCCAGCAACGTGACCCAGCAGCTTTTGCGGAGGGGACCCGGTCCCGTGGGGTGAGCGGCCTCCTCGCCGGCAGGCACGAGCGAAGACCGCGTGTGGTGACCCGACCCGGGAGCGACACCTAAGCACCCAAGCACCGCAGCGGCCGGCGGAGGCACCGCAGGAGGGAAGGAGCTGGAGGCGGCCGCGCCGGCGGCTGGGAGGACCGGACTGGGCAGATCGACGGCCCGACGGGCGCCTTGCCCCCACAGCGCACGGAGGGTGAGCCGGGACTCCAGTGATGGATTGACGCGGGGGTACTGCCGGGCCAGAGCAGCGGGGGCGCGCTGATCGCTGGACGAAAGGCCCATGCGGAAGGGTCTCACGGAAGGACGGACCACATACCCCAGGTACGGCGCGACCGACTGACCGCTTCAGAGGGGCGAAGCTGACGGGGGCGAGCCGGATCTCAGGGAGGACGACTGCCGGGGCCTCACGTCTTTCCCCCCCCCCCTCGCCATCAACGACGGCCTCACGGATCGGCAGCTCGCGCCGGAGGCGGGGAGGCGGCTGAGGTTCAAGGGCTCCCGACCACAGGAGGCCGGAGGAGTAGGGGAAGGACTCGGCTCTACGCACTCCTCGTGACAGCACTCGTGAGCTGACTAGAGCGGCCGCAGGAGCACCACCACGTGGGGGGCCGGGAGTGAGGAGTGGACGGCTTGAGGCGGGAATTGCAGCCCCTGACCGAGCCGACGACGTAGCAAGCAAGGGAGGGCCCCCTTGACGTGCCCCTGGAGATCGGAGGTGGGAGGCACAGAGTGATTGCGGAGGAGAGCGGAGGGCCCGGGGTCGACGGAGAAGAGCGGGGGCCCCCCCGGCGACGCGGGACATTGGCGACCTGCTCGGCGGTGGGTCCCCGTGATCATGGCGGGCAGCAGAGGAGGCAGAAAAGGCGAACGCACTCTCCCTGAACTACTGGGCAAGCAGCAACAGAGAGTGGACCGGGGGCAGCGGTCCCCCGGCCCGTCCGGGGGAACGCAGGACACTGACAGCGGGGAGCCTCCGCTCACTAGATCCTTTATGGAGTCCCTCTTCAGCTCCCTCAGGGAGGACTTCCAAGCTTTGAAACAGGAGGTGGCCAGCGAGGTGCGGGAGATGCGGCGGGAAGTGGATGGCCTGGGAGACCGGGTGGCTACAGTGGAGGACGCCGGACGACGGAGGGATGACGAGATTGAGCAATTGCAACAAAAAGTGCTGCGCCTCCGGGATCAACAGATTGACCTCCAAGCTCATGCCGAAGACCTTGAAAACAGGTCCCGGCGCAACAACATTCGGGTTCGAGGAGTGCCATCCACGGAGGAGGGGACGGATGTGGCAGACTATCTGCGGGAGCTGTTTCGGGAGGTCCTGGGTGAGTCGGCAGCATTCCCTATCCGAATTGACAGGGCGCACAGAGAGGGTCCGCGGCGCGGGGCGTCGCTGCCCCCCCCGGACATCTTGGCCTTCCTTCCGGACTTCCCGCTCAAAGAACGCATTATGGCGGAGGCCAGGAAAAAGCAGCCCTTACATTTCCGGGGCTACCCCGTCGCATTGTACCAGGACCTGTCTGCCATCACGTTGCAGAAAAGAAAAACATTCAAAATCGCCACGGACTTCCTGAGAGCTCAAGGAACGCCATACTCTTGGGGTCACCCTTTTAGGCTCATCTTCCGATGGAATGGCACTGTACACCAATTACGCTCCCTGCAGGAGACATGCGGAGTCCTGGGCCTCACCGCAACGGAGGACGGAGCAGCCCCGCAGCGGCTGGGACGCTCCGGACGGGACGGATGGCAGCGGGTGTCAAGACGGCGCCCATCTGAACGGCCTTTGCGACCGGACTCGCCCACCATCAGGGCTAGCATGGCAGAGGCGGTACTGGAGGTGGCTGGGAACACTGGTCCCGGTGACACGGCGCCGACGGCGTATGATTGCTCCGGGGGGAGATCATCACAGCCCATTTCATTTGCAGGTTTGGGGGCTGGGGTGGGGTGGGGGCGGGCGGGGGGGGCTAGGTGGCTGGACGTCCACAAGAGTACTTTACCAAAGACTTGTTCCCTCAGGGACTGGACTTGGACAATGTTGATTCGGGCGGGGGGTGGGGGGGAGGGGTTGACGGGGGGGTCCCAACGGGAGAGGGGAGGGGGACGGGGGGGAGGGGGAGTCCAGCGCGTACCCGGAAACATGATTGCAGTGGCGGCGCGTATACTCAGGTCCGGGGGTCCTTGTGGGGGCCCAGCTGTCGTGCCAGCCACCGCCACTGGTGGGGAGGACGAGTGGGTTGGGGGAGACCTGATTCCATTGGGGTTGGAGAGTGGTGTTAGGCCGCGCGGCGCCGGGGGGAGCGGCTTGGCGTACTGTCTCTGGGAGGCTGATTTGCGGGTTGTGTTGGAGGAGGTATGCCGGCCCCCTATGATCTCCATGCAAGACGCTTGCGCTTTTTCTACACATTTCCTACTATGCCTCCTCATACCTTTAAGATCGTGACCTTGAATGTCAGGGGTCTGAACAATCCGGTTAAGCGGCGAGCAGTACTTTCCTTGTTAGAAAATACCCAGGCGGACATATGCCTCCTTCAAGAAACCCACCTGTTACCACAGGATACACATAGACTACGCTCTTGTAAATTCCCGATGCAGTTCTTTTCTTCCGGTGCTGCCAAAACGGCCGGGGTGGCGATTCTGGTGGCCCGACATTTCAGGGGGGAACACATCCATAAATTTGCAGAACTAAAAGGGAGACTGCTGGCGCATAGGTTTCGGGTGGGGGGCATTACATTCACGATAGGCTCCCTGTACAGCCCCAATGATAAACAGGAGCGGTTCTTGCAGTCGGCGGTGGAGGAGATCTCGGCCTCGCCGGACAGGCATGTTATACTCGGGGGTGACCTTAACATGGTCTTTGATTCGGCGGTCGACCGCTCGGTGCAGCGTTCCCCGCAAGTTGGTGAATTTTCAGCTGGCTGTAAGGCTAGACTTGCGGAGGTGGACCTCCGGGACCTCTGGCGCCAGAAACACCCCGTGGCCAGGGATTACTCCTACTACTCCCACGCGCACAAGACCTATGCGAGGCTTGATCATCTCCTGGTCACCGCGCCGGCGCAGGCCCTGGCGTCCGCCGTGGACATGGGGGTTATTTCTTTATCGGATCACGCCCCTGTCGAGGCCTCCTTTTGCTTGCCGCCTTCTGCCGCCCCGGTGAGGGCTTGGCGCCCCCGGGATACTCTACTACACAGGAAAACGGTAACGGATCGTATTGAGCGGGTACTTAGGGAATATTCGGTATACAATGATAACACGGATACCACCAGAGCCACGCAGTGGGCGGCTTTGAAGGCGGTCCTCAGGGGGGAGTTCTTGTCAATCTCGGCGGCCGAGAATAAGGAGCGCAAGCTAAAGAGGGAGGAGCTTACTGGCAGAGTCCGGGAGCTGGAGCTGATCCACCGCAGAACTGGGGCCCCGAGGATCTGGCGGCAGCTCAAGGAGGCGAGGAAACTTCTGGCCGCCTTGGATATGGACCGGGCGGAATATGCAGCCCCCCGCTTGCGCCACGCTTTTTATACGGGGGGGATCGCTGTGGCAAACTTCTGGCCAACAGACTCCGGGCCACCCGGCAGAGCCAGCGGGTGAAAGAACTCTCTGACCCCACGGGTGGGGCAGTCACGGACGATGCCGGCATTTCGGCCGCGTTTCAAGGGTTCTACGGGAACCTCTACGCGAGTGACCCGACGGATGTACCGGCTATGACCGCCTATTTGGAATCGGTCACTCTGCCCTCCCTGGACCCTGTACAGGCGGACCACCTGGACAGGGCCATTAGCACAGAGGAAGTGGTGTCGGCCATTGCCAGACTCAAGCACGGCAAAGCGCCTGGCCCAGATGGCTACTCGGCCCTCTTCTATAAGACATTCTGCGGGTCATTGGCCCCCATCCTCACTCGCCTCTTCAACTCCTTCGCGGAACCTGGAGCCATCTCGCCTGATCTCTTGAGGGCCTCTGTCATGGTCATCCCCAAACCGGGGAAAGATCCTAAACACTGTGGATCTTATCGGCCGATATCGCTCCTGAATGTCGACCTGAAACTCTATACTGGAATTTTGGCAAGCCGCCTGGCGCTTCATCTGCCCGGCCTTGTCGACCCGGATCAAGCGGGTTTCGTCCCGGGGCGGCAGACAGTGGATAATACAAAGCGGGTGGTCCACCTGCTGGAAAAAGCTTCCCGGATCCCGGGGGAGAGGATGATGCTTGCGGTTGACGCGGAAAAGGCGTTTGATCGGGTGCATTGGCCCTTTTTGGAACAAGTGCTGGTGAAGGCGGGTATAGGAGAGCGGTTTCGTACCATGATCCTGAACTGCTATAAGGAGCCCTCGGAGGTGGTCCGGGTTAACGGCCACACCTCTGCAGCCTTCCCCATCGAGAGAGGCACCAGGCAGGGATGTCCGCTTTTACCCTTGCACTTTGCCCTCTACATGGAGCCGTTCGCTCAAAGGGTGCGGACGCGGCCAGCGGTGGAGGGGATACGGATGGGAGGCTTCACCCATGCCATCAGTCTCTACGCTGATGATGTCATCTTCACATTGGCTACACCCCGGGTATCGCTTCCGACCTGTATGGCGGAGCTGGCGGAGTTCGGCGCAGTCTCGGGCTTTAAAGTAAATATGGGGAAGTCGGTGGCTTTGGATATCTTCCTGGCGCCTGACACCAGGGCATATTTGCAGGACAGGTTCCCGTTACTTTGGTCCTCGGAGGCGGTACCATATTTAGGGATCCAGATAGCCCCCACGTTGCCAGCTATGGTTACAGCCAACTACTCGGCCTTGGATGCCAAGATCAGGAGCGAGCTGGGCCGCTGGAATCGCAGCAGCCTTGCCTGGTTGGGTAGGATTGCCGCCGTCAAGATGACGATTTTGCCGCAGGTCCTTTACTTATTCCGGGCCCTGCCGCTGCCGCCGCCTAAAGGGTGGATACAGCAGTTGCAGTCGGACGTGACCCGGTTCATTTGGCAGGGGAAAAAGCCTCGGCTTCGTAGGACTCTCTCCCTTTTGTCTCCTGACGCTGGAGGCCTAGGTATTCCCGATTTCCGTAAATACTTTCAGGCGACGCAATTGCGGTACTTGGTCGAATGGTGCAGATGGGAATCGGATAAGCATTGGCTTTTCCAGGACCAAGCAGTGGCGGGGCGGCCTCTGCAGGAGATACCGTTCCTGCACCGGTCCCACCGGCCTAAGAACCTCTACGCCTCCTTCATTACCAGGGTGCCTCTGCGGGTTTGGGATGCGACCTACCTTAGATATGGCCTCACCACATTTCCATCGCCGCTCTTGCCGCTGGTGGATAATCCTGCCTTCGCCCCTGGGATGGAGAAGGGAGCCTTTACGCATTGGCGGCAGGCAGGCTGCAGAGCATTATGTCACCTGTATGGCCCCGAGGGTGTCATCCCGTTTACACAATTTCGGCTGGACTTCTCACTCCCCGAAACGGAGAGACACCGTTATATGCAGGTGCGGCATTGGGCCCTTCAGCCACAGGTGAGGGATATGGCTGACAGGAGGCTCTTGCCGTGTGAGAGATGGCTGCTATCTCGTACATCGGACTCGAAACTGATCTCGGACCTATACCAGTTCTTGCAATTACCTTCAACACACTTCCATAATCCAGGGAGAGATCGGTGGGAGCGGGAGCTTGGGAGGACACTGAGCCCCAAGGACTGGGACCAAATAGCCTATAGGGCGCGCCACTCAGCATACCATATGGGCCTCACTGACACTTTTACCAAAGTGTCAACTTACTGGTATTACACGCCCGAGCGGATCCATGAGTTAGATCATAGTAAGACAGACACATGCTGGCGGGGGTGCGGACAACGGGGTACACTCACGCACATTCTCTGGGACTGTCCCCTCTTAACGGCCTACTGGAAGGAAGTGCTGGATGAAATTGATTTGCATTTCGGCATAGAGCTCCCACGCTTCCCGGCATATACCCTGCTAGGACTCCCAAATGAGCTAATGTATCCCCTCAAGTCCAGACGAGGCAGACAGATCGCCATTGCACTCGGCTCTGCAGTTCAGAATATCTTGATACACTGGCGTACAGACACAGTGCCCACGATAACGGGCTGGCTCCACAGACTTTGGCACGTGCTGGGGATGGAGAAATTGTCTTTAGTGGTGGCAGGGGAGGTCACGCAATTTAATGAACTGTGGCAACCTTTCCACTCTCTGCTGCTCGCAGAGTTTAGGGAGCTCACATGCCCGAGGTACCTTCGCCTCCTGCGGCTTTCGAGCCCGCTGGCGCCAGATCAGTGAGTGGGCGGGACCCTTCTCCCCCAAGTACTTATAGCGTTAGGAGAGGGGCTGCATGTTAGTAGCGCGCTGGACGGTGGGTGGGGTGGGTGGGGGGGGGAGTTGGGTGGGGTATTGGGACGTTGGGGGGGTGGGGGGCGTTTGTATTGAAATTTTGTGTCATGCCGAACTTTTGCCCCTCTTCATTTGCCGATCTTGTATTGCTGTATATGTGTTTGGATGTGACACACTGATTGAATAAAAATACTTTAAACATAAAAGAGGGAAGGAAACTGACCCCAGAAAGAATTCAGACCACTGCACAATTGAGCGTGCCAAGAACACAGAGAGAAGTGCGTGCTTTCTTGGGTATTACTTCCTACTGTATACAGTGGATCCCGAGTTTTTCTTTGCTGGCAAAACCTTTGATAGCATTAACATGCAAAGATACACCGAATCTCCTGTGTTGTATACCCCCGACTACAGTAAACCTTTTACATTGTATGTTCACGAGAAAGAAGGTCGTGCGTTGTCGGTGCTGACACAGTCTTTTGGAGACAAACAGCGTCCATGCGCGTATTTTTCGTCGATTTTGGATCCGGTAGCTAAGGCATTGCCAAGTTGCTTGAGAGCCACAGCGGCAGCAGCTGTGTCTATTCGACAGTCTGCTGGGTTAGTAATGAACAACACGTTGATTGTGATGGTTCCACACGCAGTGGACACATTATTAAACAGGACCAAGACACAGCACTTAACTAGTGCTCGATTGTCAGGTTATGAATTAACACTGTTAGCGAGTCATGTGCACATAAAGAGGTGCAACACGTTGAATCCAGCTACATTATTACCGATTTCAGCAGACACAGATGAGATTGAACAGCATGATTGTCTGTTCAGAACAGAAGAAGAAACAAAAGGGAGTGTGGATCTTAAAGATACTCCCCTGGTTGAGTGCGATGGTACTTTATGGGTGGATGGTTCGTGCTTCAAGCTTCCGAATGGTGATATGACTGCTGCATATGCTGTCACGGCTTTGCACACGATTGTTGAAACTGCATGTATACCACATAATTCGGCTCAAGCAGCAGAATTAATTGCACTTACAAGAGCATGCGTGTTGTCGAAAGGAATGAAAGTGAACATATATACTGACAGTCAGTACGCCTTTGGCGTGGCCCATAGTTTTGGGCGCTTGTGGAAAGAACGTGGGTTCCTGACTTCACATGGAACTAAGATTCAGAATGGTCAGTTGGTGAATGATCTCCTTGAATCACTGACCTTACCGTTACAAGTCGCGATTGTGAAATGCAGTGCACACAAGAAGATTGTTGATGATATTGGTCGTGGTAATGCGTTTGCTGACGAAATCGCAAAAGAAACAGCAAGAGATGTGATGAATCGAATATATGTTACAGGCCCTGCAAGATGGGTTGGTGATGTTGGAATGTGTGAAGACACGATAGAGAGCGTGAAGTCCCTTCAAGCTGAAGCCACAAGAAAGAATTGAGCATGTGGAGAGAAAGTAAGGGAAAATTGGATGAAAATGGTTGTTGGATTGATTTGTCAGAGCACCGGCGATGGTTGTTACTTGATGCATATGTGCTTCCAGTGGTCACGATGGCACATGGAATGGCGCATATCAGTGTGAAAGGGATTTGTAAGTTGTTGGCTCCAGTATGGCAGAATGCTGGAATTCCCAAGTGTTCAGAGAATGTGGTCAAAAATTGCATGATATGTTTGAAATACAATCCTGGTAGGGGAACCCCAACTCCAGCTGGTCATTTTGCGCCTCCAACGTATCCTTGTGAGGTTTTGCAGCTAGATTTCATCCACATGGAAAGGTGCAATAATTTGAAATATGTACTTGTTGTTGTCTGCGCTTTTTCAAGATGGATAGAAGCATATCCCCTAAAAGACAATACTGCCTTATCGACAGCTAAAGCCCTTGTCAAGGAATTTTTCCCTAGGTTTGGAATGCCAAGAATGGTATGGAGTGATAATGGGATTTGTGGGATGAGTGATGAAGAATGTATGTGAGGGACTAGGTATAAGGCAGAAATTCCACGCTGCAAATCACCCCCAATCAGCTGGACTAGTAGAATGCTATAATGGCACATTGAAGCTCAAATTAGCCAAGATCCAAGCGAGTTCTGGTCTCAAATGGCCTGACGCTCTGCCCTTAGCACTCCTATCAACAAGAATGACTGTGCATTCACGAGTGGGACTTAGCCCCTACGAAATCGTGTTTGGCCACCCGGCCAATATATGGGGAGTGCCAAGGCCGACAAAATTCAGTGAGATCGAACATCCAGTACTGCTTGATTATTTGTATGAATTGACGTCTAAATTGCGTGTTTTACAGCAACAGGTGCATGATACCCTGCCTCAGGTCTCTGAAGCTCCGGGACACCCCATCAATCCTGGATCATGGGTGCTGGTAAAAAAATTTCAGGGGACAACAAATGACGAGCCCCGCTGGACTGGCCCCCATCTCGTCCTTCTCTCGACGAAATCAGCTGTTCGAGTGAAGGGGAAAAAGAACTGGATACACGGCATCCACTGCAAGAGGGTCCCTTTGCCTTTGCCTTACGACCAGTGGGTCCAGGAAGGGATCGCTGACTCAGAGACTGAGAATGTGCCACGTTTTCTGCCGTTTAGTGATGCACAAGTAAAAGGAACGCTTTCTGAGAAGGAAAGCGATGACATCCTGCAAGAAACTGTGCCACCGTCAATTCAATTGGACACTACAGAGCCTGAACTCTTGTTTCAAGACCAAACAGTACCTACGAGAAGTCGGTACAATTTGAGGCCGAGAACTATGGACAAATAAAAATTCTATTTCTTTGATATTTTTGAGTAGTGCAACTCTCTCTTCCATCTGAGAAACTTTCTTATTTTTGCTTTTTCGAACCGCCATCCGGGTTCAGCTGTAGGGCCGCGGTGCCAAGACTTTGGAGTACAAGCCAGAGACGTTAGGTCAACGGTCTGGTTGGTTTAGGGCGTTCCCTGGACTGACAGGTGTACTCCTTAGCAGAAGACACTCATCCGCCGCGGACAGCACGATTAGAGGATGGAGTTTTTCCAGATGAAGAGACCCGCTGAGGAAATAAATTTTAAGAACAGAATATGTAAAGTAATGAATAGCAAACGTTTTGTAATATTATGTCTGTTTGTCCTATTTAGCATGATGACGTTTTCTGTAGGTTATGTATTATTGTCCTTTTAAGCACCGTTTACACCCACTACACAGCCCATACCTCCTCCTACTGTTTCCTCAAACTCTTTCCACCCTCTGCCTGAACACGAACAAGCCAGACGTGCTGAGTTCGTAAACAATTCGTTTATTCAACTTCTGCACCAGCACCAACTAGTTATGAATACGACCAATTGCTGGGTGTGTGGTTTGATGCCGCATACCATTAATAAGGGTATCCCATATCTAGTGCTGCCGTTTAGCTATAATGGGTTATTATGGGCATTCCAGACTATGTTCCTTTTTGCGCTCGAAACCTACTCCCCGCGACCACCGCGTTCCACTAGGCCTAGCACGAACAATAAGGCCTTGATGAAAGGAGTTGCTGATATGAGCAGAGATATCGATGCATATTCATCTATTCCCAAGGATGAGTTGCGAGCTTATGTGGGTTGGAACGCGACGGGGTATAGCATTAGTCTGGGCGAGAAACAGCGTAAAAGTTCATCCCCGATTTGGGTTGTACCCCACATAGGTCAGTTCTGTTTACAAGGTAATGGTCAGAATCCAAGAGCTCAATTAGGGAAGAGTGACTGTGCTGAAACATACACTTTCCCAGCACAGTTTTCCCCTGCGTTTTTGGCTGCCAAGGGTACATACTTTGTTTGTAATGATCGAGCATATACATGGTTGCCCCCTGATTTCTCGGGCACGTGTTATGTTGCAAATTTGCTACCGCCGACATTTACTGCCGCCTCTGATTATCACAAGACCAGAGTTGTAAGAGGCGTTGTTAGTAAGGAGGATACTGCCGGTCAGGAAGCGGGAGACTTTTTCCTGGGTTTCCTGCCATTCTGGGGACCAATGGTCAATAGTAGGAACCTGAGACAACTGACTCGTGTAGTTGAAACCACTGTCAATGTAACGGCTGGTGCCTTTGGTAACCTGACAGCTGAGCTCCAAGCGGATCGCCTCATGACGTTGCAGAACCGTATGGTTCTAGATGTCATACTTGCAGACCGTGGTGGGGTATGCAAGGTTATCCAATCAAGCTGTTGTATTTTCATACCAGATAGCGCTCTGACAGTCTATCAAGCCATCTCCAAACTACATAAGATTTCCGAATCCATTCATGTGGACAAAGGAGACTGGTCGATGACGGGGTGGTTCTGGGGACTGATATCAGCTTGGGGATGGAAGATTCTAATAGTCACTGGGACGATCTTAGCCATTCTTTTCCTGTTCTGTCTAGGTATACAGTGTGCTCCTGTAATATGTAGCCTCTGTGTTACATCATGTGTAAGGAAACCTGTATCAAGGGACGAACTAAGCAATAGGATGATGCTACAGCAGCATCTGCATGACTTTATGAATATAGACCTGGACTCAGATTAGTATGAGTATAGTCATTGCCTATGTAAGGGCAAAAGGAGGGTCTGTGGTACTGTAAATTTTGGAACCATGTCGGTAGCATGGACCTACCCTGCCGATTTTGGTATCAGCGAACCGCAAATGACTAATGCGGTATGTATGAGTGTTTTCGTCATGTTTCACCGATGTTTTCAATGCGTACACAATGCTACACGGGTTCCATTTTAAAAGGGTAACCATATTGTGGTTGCCCTCACATAGGCTGCGCATTGAGGCCATGCCTAGGCCTAAAGGACACGCAATCTTTCATTGACTTCTGTGTGACCTATGCAAACTGACCCCGCTGCCCGGGGTCAGTCCTGCCCGGCCGGTTCCCTTTACTGCGGCCTTATGGGATTAGCATCAGGGCCCAGCACATCATAAAGTCGTGTATCCCACGCGACTCCTGACAAATCCCTTTCACACCTGACTCTGTTTCCTACTTTATGGCTTGTTTTACGAGTGGGAGGTGTCCGTTTTATTGGGGTCAGCTGATGTCTGATGAGGGTTCTGAGCCTCGCTGGGTAAATAATTATGTGCCGACCGAGCTGAAATGTGGGATTATCATCATGACTGTGCTCTTTCTTTGAAGCGAAAATATGTGAACGACCACTTGTAAAATAGGGGCGGTGTTGCCCAGAGCATAATATTCTGTATATAAGAAAAGACTGGGTTTTGATTAGGGGCAGTCTCCTGAGAACATACATCGTGTTGTACTTCTCGGATACCTGTGATTGGTCTGCAGTCAATAAATACGATCTTTGACTTCACCTAGAAGACTCTGTGTTTCTGTGGTCAGAAACAAGAAGAACTCGAAGTCTTCGGGTGTGTCCCCTGGCACCGCTGGGTTGGTTCTGAAAATCCCAGTACTTCAAGGTTGCTGAGCCTGGGTCAGCCCGTGTGCTGGTGGTACCCCAGCGCTTCAGAGCCTTCCTACTGGGGCTGGCTCATGATGTTCCATTGGCAGGACATTTGGGGCAGGACAATACTTTTGAAAGGCTTGTCACCCATTTTTATTGGCCCCAAATGCGCAGGAGTTAAGACAATCACTGCAGGATATGTCAGACTTGCCAGGCAAGTGGTAAGAGTGGGAGGAAGCGCAAGGCTACTCTCCAGCCCTTCCCTGTAGTCAGCCCCCCCTTTGAACGGGTGGGTATTGACATTGTGGGGCCACTGGACCCCAAGACAGCCATGGGCAACAGGTTCATCCTGGTCTTGGTGGACCATGCCACCCGGTACCCGGAAACCATACCTCTGAGGACAGTGACGGCCCCCGTGGTGGGACGAGCACTGATGGGAATTTTCTCCCAAGTGGGATTCCCTCGCGAGGTAGTGTCTGACCGGGGAAACCAACTTCATATCCAAGTATATGAAGTCCCTGTGGCAAGAGCGTAGTGTAACCTACAAGTTTACCACACCTTACCACCCCCAACGAAACAAGTTGGTTGAGAGATTCAACCGAACCCTTAAAGGCATGATAATGGGTCTTGAGGAACCTATGAGGTGAAAGTGGGACGTCCTCTTACCATGCCTGCTCTTTGATTACCGTGAGGTGCCACAGAAATCTCTAGGCTTTAGTCCCTTTGAGCTTCTCTATGGACACCCCGTAAGAGGACCTCTAAGTCTGGTCAAAGAAGGCTGGGAGCAATCTCCCAGGAAACCTCCCCAGGATGTATATAGCTACATGCTGGCCTTCAGGAACCAGACTAGGCGTTTCAGACAACTCGCTGAGGCGAATCTGGAAGCCAGCCAGGAGGAGATGAAGCGGTGGTACGACCAGAATGCCACTCTGGTTGAGCTTCAGCCTGGAGAAAAGGTGTGGGTCATGGCCCCCATGGAGCCCTATGCGTTCCAGGATAAGTGGACCGGCCCCTTTGAGGTTGTGGAGCGCAAGAGTCCGGTTACCTACTTGGTGGACTTGTGGTATCCCAAGATCCACTTGAGGGTCCTGCATGTCAACCTCCTGAAGCCCCACTTGGAGAGTTCCCAAGTGGGCATGCTCTTGGCAACAGATGCTGGGATGGAGGAGGAGACCGAGCCTCTTCCTGACCTCCTGTCAGCCAAGGAGCAAGATGGGTCAGTGGATGGTGTCAACCTCTCTTCCACCCTGACCCCTGAGCAACAGAATGACTGTCACCAGTTGCTGGGACAGTTTTCTGATCTGTTTTCCCTGGTTCCTGGTGTCACTGATTGGTGCGTCCATGAGGTGGACACTGGGGACAGTACACCTGTGCGGCACAAGGCCTACAGAGTGACTGACAGGGTAAGGGCTTGCATCAAAGAGGAGGTTTTTAAAGATGCTTGCGCTGGGGGTAATTGAGTCCTCTAGCAGTCCTTGCGCCAGCCCAGTGGTCTTGGTCCCAAAGGCTGCCGCGCCGGGTGCCACACCCGAACTCCGGTTCCGTGTGGACTACAGAGGGCTCAATGCAGTCACCAGGACTGATGCACACCCCATCCCCAGAGCTGATGATCTCATAGATCGGCTAGGGGCTGCACGGTACCTCAGCACGTTTGACTTAACGTCTGGGTACTGGCAGATCGCCTTGACCGATGGGGCAAAGGGGAGGTCAGCATTATCCACACCAGATGGGCACTATCAGTTCCGGGTTATGCCCTTTGGGATGAAGAATGCCCCTGCCACCTTTCAGAGGTTAGTCAACCAGGTGTTGGCTGGGCTGGATTCGTTCAGTGCCGCCTACCTGAATGCCATCGCAGTGTTCAGCGCCAGTTGGGACGAACACCTGCGCCGCCTCTGGGAAGTGTTGATGGCACTGCGGGGGGCAGGACTCACGATCAAGGCGAGTAAGTGCCAGATCGGGCAGGGTTCCGTGGTGTACTTGGGACACCAGGTAGGGAGCGGCCAGTTGGCGCCCCTACAGCCCAAGATTGAAACCATCCTGGCTTGGGAGCCGCCCAAAACCCAGACAGAGGTGAGAGCCTTCTTAGGACTCACGGGTTACTACAGGAGGTTTGTCAAGGGGTATGGCAACATTGTTGCACCCTTGACAGCACTGACTTCCAGGAAGAAGCCAAGGAAAGTGATTTGGACTGACACATGTCAGGAAGCTTTTGAGGCCTTAAGAACTGCTATGTGCACAGCGCCCGTGCTCTTGGCACCCAACTTCTGCAAGGAGTTCATAGTACAAACAGACGCTTCAGAGCATGGTGTGGGGGCTGTTCTAGCACAGATGAATAAGGAGGGCCTAGATCAACCTGTAGCCTTCATCAGTAGGAGGTTACATCCACGGGAACAGAGGTGGCGTGCTATTGAGCGCGAGACTTTTGCTGTGGTCTGGGCACTGAAGAAGCTGAGACCCTACCTGTTTGGGAATCACTTCCGGGTTCAGACAGACCACAGGCCCCTCAGATGGTTGATGCAGATGAGGGGTGAGAATCCGTTAAGGTGGCCCATTTCAATTCAGGGGATGGATTTCACGGTGGAACATCGTCCCGGTACAGAACACGCCAATGCTGATGGTCTGTCCAGATTTTTCCAGCTTAGTGATGACAACTCCCAGGAGGTAGGGTAGTTCTCCCCACATTTCAGCTGGAGGGGACACGTGTTAGACCTGGCACATTGGCGTGAGTCTGCCTTCCATTTTTCGCTGTGCCTCATGTATGTTTTTGCTGGTGTTAGCTGCTCAGGGCACTGTGCCACTGCTGTCCAGTGCCACAGTGCAAGTGCTCCCTATTGTAAATTGAAGTATGATTTGTGATTCCATGATTGGTTGGTTTGGTTTACCTCTCAGACCCTAGTACAGTGCACCAGGAGTGCCCAGGGCTTGTAATCCAAATACTGCTGGTGAACTTGCAGCACTGGTTGTGCCACCCACAGAAGCAGTCTGAAAACATGTGTCTAAGGTCTGCCATTGCAGAGCCTGCGTGCAGTCTGGTACTGTCATGCTGACTGGGCAAGTGCACCCACTTGCCAGTCCCTAAACCTTCCCTTTCCTTCATATCAGACACCCCTATGGTAGGCCCAAGGGCAGGGTGCATTGTAAGGATAAGGTAGGACATGCCTTTGTGTGTGTGGCATGTTCTAATAGTGAATTACAGCCATTTTCGTTTTCACTATTGCAAGGCTACCTGTTCTCCATAGGCCAGAATGGGCAGTTTGGTTATTACATTCTATAATCCTAACTGACTCAGAGTACATGGTAGAAATTCGAGTGACAGAACTCAGGATGATAAAATACATATTTTAGTAAAGTTGGTTTTAACATTCTGTGTTTGAAAAGGCATTTTCTTGTCTAACCATTCAAACCTGCCTCTGCTCAGCTGTGTGTATTCCTTTGTCTGGAGTTTGAGTGACAGGGCTGGGGAATTCCAGGAGACAGGGTGAGGTGTCCCAGTGGTGAATAGAGAGATCTGCATCCTGATGGGTGGCAGGAATTACACCTGGGATCTGAATAGGGCTGTGCCTGCCTTCCACAATGCTGGCTCCTCCCCCTGGGGAGCGGCTGATGTCTCTGCCCTGCACAGTGAATAAAGAGAGGGAATCCTGTCATCAAAGTGCTCCAGAGCTTTACTTGCCTTCCACAATGCTGGCTCCACCTCCTGTGGGGCGTCTAATGTTTCTGCCCTGCACTGTGAAAGGAAAGGAGAAGTCTGGTAAACAGAGTGCTCAGGAACTGGTTTGGACTGGGCAAAGGACCCTCTGCCTTCAGAGGACAAAGGATTTCTGGGTATAAATATTGGGACCCTGATCCCAAGAATTTAGATCACTTTGGGAAAACAAGAAGAATCTCTGCTGAGGGAAGATCCAGAAGAAGCTGAGGAGGAAACTATCCCTGAACCTGGGGGATTGGCCTGCAGTGGTTGCCTTACTGCCAAATAGAGGAGAAAGGAACTTTGTGTGTACTTTTGCTCATCTTGTGAAGGATCTCCAAGGGCTTGAAAAAGAGCTTGCCTTCTGCTGAAGTTTCAGGAACTCCAGACTTCACCCCCCAGCTCCCCAGAGTTCCTTGGAAGTGCCTGCTGCTGTTGTTGGGCCTTCTGAGGGACTGCTTGTCGCAAGGAGCTGGAAGCGCGACTCAAGAAGGAGAAGTATGCCACCGTTGGAGCTGTTGTCGTTGCATCTCGTAAAGTGTGTCGCCGCTGCAGCATCGCATCGAGCGGAAGCATCTCGCATCATTCAGGAAGTGTCTCGCAATGCTGAAGAAGCGTGTCGCCATCGCAGCCATCGTAGCTGACGCATTGCACCGCATCAAGAGAAGAGTCTCGCATCGAGGAAGAAGCGTGTCGCCATCGCAGCCATCGTAGTTGTTGCATTGCACCGCATCAAGAAAAGCGCCTCACATCCACGGAGAAGGGTGCCGCCGTTGGAGCTTCTGTCGTCGCATCGCATCGAGCGGAAGCGTCTCACAAACGTCTGAGACCGCCAAGGCCACTGTCATCGCATCGCGTAAAGTGTGTCACCGCTGCAGCTGAAGCATCGAGTCGAGTCTTCTCGCAACATCGGAGAAGCGTAACGCATCTGGAAGATCTTCACGTCTTTATTTGTTTTGCACCAGAACTTTGCCGCATTTCCATCGCTGCGACGTTGCTTGTCGTGGAAGCTCAACGCATCTAAAAGGTACATTGACTTAAAGTGTCGCATTTAAGAACTTAAGAGAACTAAGCAAAATTCTACCATCTAAAGTGACAGTACTGTGTGTTTTTGTCGTTTAATGGTCTTGTGGTAAATCTATATAAAGAATACTTATTTTTGATATAAAACCTGTGTGGTGTCCATTTATAGTGTTGTCACTTGGTTACTGTATGTGTTCACAAATGCTTTACACACTGCCTCTGAGATAAGCCTGTCTGCTCGTGCCAAGCTCCCAAGGGGGTGAGCAGGGGTTATTTTAGGAGTGTACCCCCCTTTCCCTGACTAGAGGAGAGGGTCCCTATTTGTCACAAATTCATACCTGCGCCAACTAGAGACCCCCAAGTCTAACATGGTATTTGTGTAGTTTAGGGGGTCGTGCTGGGGATAGTGTTTTAGTTTTTAGGGCAGTGCAGGGGTGTTTGTGTATTATAGGGCGTCGTGCTGGGGGTAGTGTTTTACGGTTTAGAGCTGTGCAGTGGTATTTGTGTAGTGTAGAGGGTCGTGCTGGGGTAGTGTTTTAGGGTTTAGGGCAGTGCAGTGGTGTTTGTGCCGTGTAGGGGGTAGTGCTGGGGGTAGTGTTTAAGGATTTAGGGCAGTGCAGTGGTGTTCGGGCAGTGTAGGGGGTCGTGCTGGGGCTGGTGTTTTATGGTTTAGGGCAGTGCAGCGGTGTTTGGGCAGAGTAGGGGGTCATGCTGGGGCTAGTGTTTTAGGGTTTAGAGCAGTGCAGTGGTGTTTGGGCAGTGTAGTGGTTTGTGCTGGGGCTAGTGTTTTAGGGTTTAGGGCAGTACAGTGCTATTCGGGCAGTGTAGGAGTTTGTGCTGGGGCTAGTGTTTTAGGGTTTAGAGCAATGCAGTGTTGTTCGGACAGTGTAGGGGTCGTGCTGGGGCTAGAGATTTAGGGTTTAGGGCTGTGCAGTGTTGTTCGGGCAGTTTAGGGGGTCGTGCTGGGGGTAGTGTTTTTTTAGGGTTTAGGGCAGAGCAGTGGTGTTCGGGCAGAGTAGGGGGTCATGCTGGGGCTGGTGTTTCAGGGTTTAGGGCAGTGCAGTGGTGTTCGGGCAGTGTAGGGGGTCTTGCTGGGGCTGGTGTATCAGGGTTTAGGGTAGTGCAGTGGTGTTTGGGCAGTGTAGGGCGTCATGCTGGGGTTGGTGTTTCAGGTTTAGGGCAGTGCAGTGGTGTTCGGGCAGTATAGGAGATCATGCTGAGGCTGGTGTTTTAAAGTTTAGGGCAGAGCAGAGGTGTTTGGGAAGTGAAGGGGGTTGTGCAGGGGATGGTGTTTCAGGTTTAGGTCAGCGCATTGGTGTTCGGGCAGTGTAGGGGGTTGTGCTGGGTGTTGTGTTTCAGGGTTTAGGGCAGTGCAGTGGTGTTCGGGCAGTGTAGGGGGTCATGGTGAGGCTGGTGTTTTAGAGTTTAGGGCAGAGCAGTGGTGTTCAGGCAGTGTAGGGGGTCGTGCTGAAGGTGGTGTGTTAGGGTTTAGGGCAGAGCAGTATTCGGGAAGTGTAGGGGGTCGTGCTGGATGTGGTGTTTCAGGGTTTAGGACAGTGGAGTGCTGTTCGGGCTCTGTAGGGGGTCATGCAGGGGATGGTGTTTCAGGGTTTCGGGTAGTGCAGTGGTGTTCGGGCAGTGTATGGGGTCGTGCTGAGGCTGGTGTTTCAGGGTTTAGGGCAGTGGTGTTCGGGCAGTATAGAAGATTTTGCTGGGGGTAGTGTTTAGGGTTTAGGGTAGTGCAGTGGTATTTGGGTAGTGTAGGGGGTTGTGCTGAGGGTAGATTTAGAGTGTAGGGTAGTGCAGTGGTCTTTGGGTAGTGTAGGGGGTCATGCTGGGGGTAGATTTAGGGTTTAGGGTAGTGCACTGGTGTTTTGGTAGCGTAGGGGGTTGTGCTGGGGGCAGATTTAGGGTTTAGGATAGTGCAGTGTTGTTTGCATAGTGTAGGTAGTCATGCTGAGGGGAGTGGTTTAGGGTTTAGGGTAGTGCAGTGGTGTTTGGGTAATGTAGGAGTTCGTGCTGTGGGTAGTGTTTTAGGGTTTCGGTTAGTGCAGTGGTATTTGGGTAGTGTAGGGGGTCATGCTGGGGGTAGTGGTTTAGGGTTTAGGGTAGTTTTGTGGTGTTTGGGTAGTGTAGGGGGTACTGTTGAGGGAAGTAGTTTAGGGTTTAGGCTAGTGTAGTGGTGTTTGGGGATTGTAGCGGGTCATGCTGTGGGTAGTGTTTTAGGGTTTCGGTTAGTGCAGTGGTATTTGGGTAGTGTAGGGGGTCATGCTGGGGGTAGTGGTTTAGGGTTTAGGGTAGTTTTGTGGTGTTTGGGTAGTGTAGGGGGTACTGTTGAGGGAAGTAGTTTAGGGTTTAGGCTAGTGTAGTGGTGTTTGGGGATTGTAGCGGGTCATGCTGTGGGTAGTGTTTTAGGGTTTCGGTTAGTGCAGTGGTATTTGGGTAGTGTAGGGGGTCATGCTGGGGGTAGTGTTTTATGGTTTAGGGTAGTGCAGTGGTGTTTGTGTAGTGTACGGGGTCGTGATGGGGGTAGTGTTTAGGTTTGTGCAGTGGTTTTTGTGTAGTGTAGGGGGAACTGCTGGGGTAGTATTTTAGGGTTTAGATTTGTGCAGTGGTGTTTGGGTAGTGTAGGAGGTAGTGCTGGGGCTGGTGGTTCAGGGTTTGGGGCAGTGCAGTGGTGTTCGGGCAGTGTAGGGGGTCTTGCTGGGGCTGGTGCCTCAGGGTTTAGGGTAGTGCAGTGGTGTTTGGGCAGTGTAGGGCGTCATGCTGGGGTTGGTGTTTCAGGTTTAGGGCAGTGCAGTGGTGTTCGGGCAGTATAGGAGGTCATGCTGAGGCTGGTGTTTTAAAGTTTAGGGCAGAGCAGAAGTGTTTGGGAAGTGTAGGGGGTTGTGCAGGGGATGGTGTTTCAGGTTTAGGGCAGTGCATTGGTGTTCGGCAGTGTAGGGGGTTATGCTGGGTGTTGTGTTTCAGGGTTTAGGGCAGTGCAGTGGTGTTCAGGTAGTGTAGGGGGTCATGGTGAGGCTGGTGTTTTAGAGTTTAGGGCAGAGCAGTGGTGTTCAGGCAGTGTAGGGGGTCGTGCTGAAGGTGGTGTTTTAGGGTTTAGGGCAGAGCAGTATTCGGGCAGTGTAGGGGGTCGTGCTGGATGTGGTGTTTCAGGGTTTAGGACAGTGCAGTACTGTTCGGGCTCTGTAGGGGGTCATGCAGGGGATGGTGTTTCAGGGTTTCGGGTAGTGCAGTGGTGTTCGGGCAGTGTATGGGGTCGTGCTGAGGCTGGTGTTTCAGGGTTTAGGGCAGTGGTGTTCGGGCAGTATAGAAGATTTTGCTGGGGGTAGTGTTTTAGGGTTTAGGGTAGTGCAGTGGTATTTGGGTAGTGTAGGGGTTTGTGCTGAGGGTAGATTTAGAGTTTAGGGTAGTGCAGTGGTCTTTGGGTAGTGTAGGGGGTCATGCTGGGGGTAGATTTAGGGTTTAGGGTAGTGCACTGGTGTTTTGGTAGCGTAGGGGGTTGTGCTGGGGGCAGATTTAGGGTTTAGGATAGTGCAGTGGTGTTTGCGTAGTGTAGGTAGTCGTGCTGAGGGGAGTGGTTTAGGGTTTAGGGTGGTGCAGTGGTGTTTGGGTAATGGAGGAGGTCGTGCTGTGGGTAGTGTTTTAGGGTTTCGGTTAGTGCAGTGGTATTTGGGTAGTGTAGGGGGTCATGCTGGGGGTAGTGGTTTAGGGTTTAGTGTAGTTTTGTGGTGTTTGGGTAGTGTAGGAGGTACTGTTGAGGGTAGTATTTTAGGGTTTAGGCTAGTGTAGTGGTGTTTGAGGAGTGTAGGAGATCGTGCTGGGTAGTGTTTTATGGTTTAGGGTAGTGCAGTGGTGTTTGTGTAGTGTAGGGGGTCGTGATGGGGCAGTGTTTAGGTTTGTGCAGTGGTTTTTGTGTAGTGTAGGGGGAACTGCTGGGGTAGTATTTTAGGGTTTAGATTTGTGCAGTGGTGTTTGGGTAGTGTAGGAGGTCGTGCTGGGGCTGGTGGTTCAGGGTTTGGGGCAGTGCAGTGGTGTTCAGGCAGTGTAGGGGGTCGAGCTGGGGCTGGTGTTTCAGGGTTGAGGGATGTGCAGTGGTGTTCAGGCAGTGTAGGGGGTCGAGCTGGGGCTGGTGTTTCAGGGTTTAGGGCAGTGGTGTTCGGGCAGTATAGAAGATTTTGCTGGGGGTAGTGTTTTAGGGTTTAGGGTAGTGCAGTGGTATTTGGGTGGTGTAGGGGGTTGTGCTGAGGGTAGATTTAGTGTTTAAGGTAGTGCAGTGGTCTTTGGGTAGTGTAGGGGGTCATGCTGGGGGTAGATTTAGGGTTTAGGGTAGTGCACTGGTGTTTTGGTAGCATAGGGGGTTGTGCTGGGGGCAGATTTAGGGTTTAGGATAGTGCAGTGGTGTTTGCGTAGTGTAGGTAGTCGTGCTGAGGGGAGTGTTTTAGGGTTTAGGGTGGTGCAGTGGTGTTTGGGTAATGTAGGAGGTCGTGCTGTGGGTAGTGTTTTAGGGTTTTGGTTATTGCAGTGGTATTTGGGTAGTGTAGGGGGTCATGCTGGGGGTAGTGGTTTAGGGTTTAGGGTAGTTTTGTGGTGTTTGGGGAGTGTAGGGGGTCATGCTGGGGTAGTGTTTTAGGGTTTAGGTTTGTGCAGTGGTGTTTTGGTAGTGTAGGAGGTCGTGCTGGGTAGTGTTTTATGGTTTAGGGTAGTGCAGTGGTGTTTGTGTAGTGTAGGGGGTCGTGATGGGGGTAGTGTTTAGGTTTGTGCAGTGGCTTTTGTATAGTGTAGGGGGAACTGCTGGGGTAGTATTTTAGGGTTTAGATTTGTGCAGTGGTGTTTGGGTAGTGTAGGAGGTCGTGCTGGGGCTGGTGTTTCAGGGTTTGGGGCAGTGCAGTGGTGTTCAGGCAGTGTAGGTGGTCGAGCTGGGGCTGGTGTTTCAGGGTTTAGGGAAGTGCAGTTGGGTTTGGGCAGTGTATGGGGTCCTGCTTGGGTTGGTGTTTCAGAGTTTAGGGCAGTCCAGTGGTGTTCAGGCAGTGTAGGTGGTCATGCTGGGGCTGGTGTTTCAGGGTTTAGGTCAGTGCAGTGGTGTTCGGACAGTGTAGGGGGTCTTGCTGGGGCTGGTGTTTCAGGGTTTAGGGCAGTGCAGTGTTGTTTGGGCAGTGTAGGGGATCCTGCTGGGGCTGGTGTCTCAGGGTTTAGGGTAGTGCAGTGGTGTTTGGGCAGTATAGGGGGTTGTGCTGGGTGTTGTGTTTCAGGGATTAGGGCAGTGCAGTGGGGTTCGGGAAGTGTAGGGGGTCATGCTGAGGCTGGTGTTTTAAAGTTTAGGGCAGAGCAGATGTGTTTGGAAAGTGTAGGGGGTTGTGCAGGGGCTGGTGTTTCAGGTTTAGGGCAGTGCAGTGGTGTTCGGGCAGTGTAGGGGGTTGTGCTGGTTGTCGTGTTTCAGTGTTTAGGGCAGTGTAGTGGTGTTTGGGCAGTGTAGGGGGTCATGCTGAGGCTGGTGTTTTAGAGTTTAGGGCAGAGCAGTGGTGTTTAGGCAGTGTAGGGGGTCGTGCTGGGGGTGGTGTTTTAGGGTTTAGGGCAGAGCAGTGTTCGGGCAGTGTAGTGGGTCGTGCTGGACATGGTGTTTCAGGGTTTAGGGCAGTGCAGTGCTGTTCGGGCTGTGTAGGAGGTCGTGCAGGGGATGGTGTTTCAGGGTTTAGGGTAATGCAGTGGAGTTTGGGCAGTGTATGGGGTCGTGCTGAGGCTGGTGTTTCAGGGTTTAGGGCAGTGGTGTTTGGGCAGTAATGGGGGATCTTGCTGGGGGTAGTGTTTTAGGGTTTAGGGTAGTGCAGTGGTGTTTGGGTAGTGTAGGGGGTTGTGCCGAGGGTAGATTTAGGGTTTAGGGTAGTGCAGTGGTGTTTTGGTAGCGTAGGGGGTTGTGCTGGGGCAGATTTAGGGTTTAGGATAGTGCAGTGGTGTTTGGGTAGTGTAGGTAGTCTTGCTGAGGGGGGTGTTTTAGGGTTTAGGTTAGTGCAGTGGTGTTTGGGTAATGTAGGAGGTCATGCTGTGGGTAGTGTTTTAGGGTTTAGGTTAGCGCAGTGGTATTTGGGCAGTGTAGGGGGTCATGCTGGGGGTAGTGGTTTAGGGTTAAGGTTAGTGTTGTGGTGTTTGGGTAGTCTAGGGGTACTGTTGAAGGTAGTATTTTAGGGTTTAGGCTAGTGTAGTGGTGTTTGGGTAGTGTCGGGGGTACTGCTGGGTAGTGTTTTAGGGTTTAGGGTAGTGCAGTGGTGTTTGTGTAGTGTAGGGAGTCGTGCTGGAGGTAGTGTTTTAGGGTTTAGGTTTGTGCAGTGGTGTTTGGGTAGTGTAGGGGGTCGTGCTGGGGGTAGTGTTTTAGGGTTTAGGTCTGTGCAGTGGTGTTTGGGTAGTGTAGGAGGTCGTGCTGGGGGTAGTGTTTAATGGTTTAGGGTAGTGCAGTGGTGTTTGTGTAGTGTAGGGGGTCATGATGGGGGTAGTGTTTAGGTTTGTGCAGTGGTGTTTGTGTAGTGTAGGGGGAACTGCTGGGGTAGTATTTTAGGGTTTAGATTTGTGCAGTGGTGTTTGGGTAGTTTAGGAGATCGTGCTGGGGCTGGTGTTTCAGGGTTTGGTTCAGTGCAGTGGTGTTCAGGCAGTGTAGGGGGTCGTGCAGGGTGTGTTGTTTCAGGGTTTAGGGCAGTACTGTGGTGTTTGGGCAGTGTAGGAGGTCATGCTAGGGTGATGTTTTAGGGTTTAGGGCTGTGCAGTGGTGTTCGGGCAATGTAGGGGGTCATGCAGGATAGTGGTGTTTCAGGGACTACGGCAGTGCAGTTGTGTACGGGCAGTGTAGGGGGTCATGCAGGAGGGGTGTTTCAGGGTTTAGGGCAGTGCAGTGGTGTTCGGGCATGGTAGGGGTTCATGCTGGGGCTGGTGTTTCAGGGTTTTGTGCACTGCAGTAGTGTATGTGCAGTGTAGGGGGTCGTTTTGGGGCTGGTGTTTCAGGGTTTTGGGCAGGGCAGTGGTGTTTGGGCAGTGTAGGGGTTCGTCCTGGGGCTGGTGTTTCAGGGTTTAGGGCAGTGCAGTGGTGTCTGGGCAGTGTAGGGGGTTGTGCTGGGGCTGGTGTTTCAGGGTTGAGGGCAGTGAAGTGGTGTTTGGGTAGTGTAGGTGGTCATGCTGAGGGTAGATTTAGGTTTTACGTTAGTGCAATGGTGTTTGCGTAGTGTAGGGGGTCGTACTGGGGTAGATTTAGTGTTTAGGGTAGTGCAGTGGTGTCTGGGTAGTGTAGGGAGTCGTGCTGGGGATAGATTTAGTGTTTAGGGTAGTGCAGTGGTGTTTGGGTAGTGTAGGGGGTCATGTTGGGGTAGTGGTTTAGGGTTTAGGGTAGTGCAGTGGTGTTTGGGTAGCGTAGGGAGTACTGCTGGGGGTAGTGTTTTAGGGTTTAGGGTAGTGCAATTGTGTTTGGGTAGTGTAGGGAATACTGCTGAGTGTTGTGTTTTAGGGATTAGGGTAGTGTATTGATGTTTGGGTAGTGTAGGGGGTACTGCTGGGGAGAGTGATTTAGGGTTTAGGATAGTGCAGTGGTGTTTGATTAGTGTAGGGGGTAGTGTTTTAGTGTTTAGGTTAGTGCAGTGGTGTTTGTGTAGTGTTATGGGTCATGCTGGAGGTAGAGTATTAAGGGTTTCGGGTGGTGCAGCGGTGTTTGTGTAGTGTAGGAGGTTGTGTTTTAGAGTTTAGGATGGTGCAGTGGTCTTTGGGTAGTGTAGGGGATCGTGCTGGGGTGGTGTTTTATGGTTTAGTGCAGTGCAGTGGTCTTTGTGTAGTGTAGGGGGTCATGCTTGGGGTGGTGTTTTAGTGTATAGGCTAGTGCAGTGGTGTTCAGGCAATGTAAGGGGTTGTGCTGGGGGTGGTGTTTTAGGGTTTATGGCAGTGCAGTGGTGTTCGGGCAGTGTGGGGGGTCATGCGGGGGTGGTGTTTCAGGGTTTAGGGCAGTGCAGTGTTGTTTGGGCAGTGTAGTGTGTTGTGCAGGGGTGTGGTTTTTCAGGTTTTATGGCAGTGGTGTTTGGGCAGTGTAGGGGGTCATGCTGGGATTGGTGTTTCAGGGTTTAGGGCAGTGTAGTGGTGATTGGGTAATGTAGGGGATCGTGCTGGGGATAGTGTTTTAGGGTTTAGGGTAGTGTAGTGGTGTTTGGGTAGTGTATGGGGTCATGCTGGGGTTGTGTTTTAGGGTTAAGGGTACTGCACTGGTGTTGGTGTAGTGTAGTGGGTCTTGCTGGGGGATAGTGTTTCAGGGTTTAGGGTTGTGCAACGGTGGTTGTGTAGTGTAGGTGTTATGCAGGGGGTGGTGTTCAGGGTTTAGGGCAGTGCAGTGGTTTTTGGGCAGTGGAGGGGGTCGTGCTGGGGCTGGTTTTTCAGGGTTTAGGGCAGTGCAGTGGTGTTCTGGCAGTGTAGGGGGTCGTGCTTGGGCTGGTGTTTCATTGTTTAGAGCAAATCCCTCTCCCACCATTGAAAACATGAGCCCAGTACTGCTGCCATATATCTAACACTGTTATGTAGCAATTGACAAGGTGCCCCTCCCACTTATCCAGACGCTGCAGGGTCAGTCAAGAATGTGGAAAATAAATACAAATAAACCCAAAAGTAACTCACCTTGTGCCAGCCAAAATCACATAGCAGAAGGTGAAAGAATCCTTAACTCAAAAATGTCATTCTGACCCTGCCACGCCATTATATCCCCAACGCCCCACTGCTCCTACCTGCATCGTCCGTGGCAGTACTTCACAATACTGTTAGCATGCAGAAGATATGAGGAAATGTCTGACAAGTTCCACATGTACATTTTCCATTTGGTGACTTTTCTGTCTTCTCACCTATTGATACAGTCAGCCAGATCACAGACAACCACAGTAGCAGAGGTCCCTGCATCTTCTGGGACGAAACAACATCATCCAGAGCAACGCTTACCAACCTCACTAACTGGTAAGTCAAACTGGTCAGGAGATGGTCAAAATACATACATTGTCAGCAGACAACAGAGGAGCATATAGGGACCGAATATCAAAGGTAACCGGAGAGGAAAAACTAGCTCTATAACTATTGGAGTTCTTAATGGACATTTACCTTTAGAAAATTACATTTGTGAATAGCGAAAGACCAAATATTATATATCTTGGCTAATCATACCTTTTTAATTTGGGAATATTACATGTATTCTACCAACAGTTCCAGAACTGGGAACTCAATCCTGGAATCGAGTGACAGAACTGGTCAAAAAGGAGTCCCCACTATATTAATACATTGTCTAGAAATATCCAATCAATGGTCATTGAGAATGACATATACATGTTATCTGATAGATACAATCTGGTGTACTGAATAATGGATATGTATGTCTCATCGCAGCTACTGACAGGACGACACCAGTGCAGAGTACAACACCATCCTGGGGAATGCAAGACATCATGGCTGCAGCATTGAAACCCTCTCACACCTGTTTATCAGTTAAATGTGGCATGACGTGTTTCCCTATCATATATTGCCAAACCATGACAAATATCAAAATCCCCTTCTACCTAACCTTATAGTTAGATGGAAATGCTTCTAAAAACACATTTTAAAATAAAAAATACAGTGATATTCATCAGTTATAGTTATCTGAGCTAACAATAATTTGCCCCTCGGCAAGCTCTGCTTATCATATTACGTATTACATCACTCATGACATTGCTCTGCCTGAGGGGGCCATCTTGTATCTGGTAAATTTCCCATTTTTATTAATTTCATTTTTTAAATGCTGACACCTTTGCTTTAGCTTGATATCGGTTACCAGAATGACCTCGGAGCCAGAAGAGGCTGGGACAGGACCCCGGGGTTGCTAGACCCGGGTTTGATTTTTTTGTTTGCCCATCTGTTTTACTATTCTTGCACCAAAGTGTGGCTAGGACATGCCTTTCGCCCCGCCCCGTGGCAATAGAGGCCTATTTACATAGGCACTTTGTGCATCCATGCAGCTGAGTGCTGCACCTGATGACTGATGAACTGTTTGTTTCCTTGTCGGTGGGCTAGTTCCACCTGAATTTGGTAGGTGCCTGGCTTCCTGCTCTACCTCTGGGTGCCACCTTGTATTGGGAGAAATTCCAATTTTTAATAATTTCATGTTTTAAACAGTCTCCCCTTCACTTTAGCTTGCTTTTAGTTACCAGTAGGACCCTGATTCCAGGGGAGCCTGGGACAGGATCCCGGTGTTGCTGAACTCTTGTTTGCTTTTTTCTTTACCCACCTGTTTTACTGTTCACTCATCGAAGCATGACCAGGACACGCCTCTGGCCCCGTCCCCTTGCATTGGAGGCCTTATATACATGGGTGCTTTGCGCAACCGTGCCTAAGGCAAGCCCGCCTGCCCTCATCCATGCACAGAATGTACACAGCACCAGCCATGCTGCACATTTTGGGCCATAGGCAACTCCCTGCTTAGTCTACTCACTAGAGACTCTTACAGCTTTCAATAGTAATCCTATTTCCACAAATCGCAGTCAAATTTCTCCTCTGTCTTGGCCGCTTCTTCATTCCTGCTGCCCAAACTGTGGTAACAGGCTGTTAGAACAGGGGTCACCAATTCCGACGTTGTAGCTTGGCGCGAGGTAGGAAGTCACCCGAAGGCAATGTGTAAAGCGGTTGTGCAGCACTCACCCACCTGGACTCAATAATATGCACACAATGAAGGACACCACACCAAGTTGTTGGTTAAAACAAGATCTTTTATCTAAGATAAGACATAATGCATAAATTCATTTCAGGATTAACAAAGGCAATTTTAGGATAGCAATCAATTCATTCAAATAATTAGGCAGAAATTCGCAGGACAGCATCTAGTCCATTCCGCTACATGAAGCAGTGCATTGGGGGGCAACAATTAATTCACTCCTGTAAATGGGTCATTGAATCGCAGGGCAACATTAAATTCATTCCGGTAAAACAGTCGTAAATTCATCTAAGAGCATTAAGGCACGAATACCACATCCAAACATTCCCCTTGGCAGGGGCTAATCAATGCATTAGATATTACATGACATCAATGCAGGCGATAACACTGTTGAGCACCTTCAGTAAGGGTGATGCTTTGGGCGGAGGGGCTCAACTTCTGCGGCAGTCCCTGCGCACGGAGGGCATACTCTGGGCAGTGGAGAAGCACCCTAACCCCCTTCAATCTGAAGGCAGTGCAGGCAGAGTCTTAAGCAGGTTGGGCAGCCCCCTCCCTCGACAATGGTCGCTTGTGGCAGTGGTAACGGGGCGTGGACCCAGCCCCAGCTTCTCCCGCACTCACCAGTCAATCTGATAACCCTGTGGGCAGTTCCATAGCACACCGACGCTAGCGAGCGCCTTGCGCCCCTAACCTCAGGCGGCCCGCTCCTCTCCTCATTCGGAGCCTCACCTGGGGGGGGAGAGCACTTTTCCGGCTGGTGGAGACCTCCTCAGGGCTCCCGCTCCACCGCGCCGGTTGTCGGAGGGCTCCGGGCTTCCGGGAGCCAATCAGGTAACCACTTAGTGGGGGCGCGGCTGACGACGCGGCCAGTGCTCTGGTTGCCAGGCAACGGGTGCCCGCACGGGCCTGGCCTAGTGCGGTCTTCTGCAGTACCGTGGCGGCCCTCCCCAGGCTACGGGGGCCGCAGCGGTGACGGGTGAGCTCGTCCTCGCTCCCAGGAGTGCCGGGTGATGTCGTATTGGTGATTCCCTCCTTAAGCGGCACTAGGGCCATGACGGTAAGTGCAGCCCCACAGTAAGTATTTGCAGGTGCCCGGCGCAGCGGTGGTGATGTTGGCAGTCCGCGGTCGATTACTCGGCACCGAGGGCACACACGCTAGTTCAGTGCTCTCCAGGGGGGGGCAAATTCTGTCCGTATAGAGCGCTGATGGCCCAGCGCAATGGGGAGACATTACTGGTGGCAATCAAATGCTTAGGGTCACGGCATGCAGGGGCCCAGTGGCAGTTTGTACCAGGCCTGGGCTGCGACGGTGACCTGGGCGATAGGGCACTTGAATGACACAGCGCTTGGTTAGTACAGCACAGGGGGGCACAGTTCGGTGATGGTTCAGCACAGTAGCACTTAGAGGCTACACAGCGCTTGGGGACAGTGGCCGGAGCCCGGTAGCTTATTATTCAGTGGGCACAGCGCTCATTACCTCGGGCTCCCGGTCAGTAGCGCCCCTGGCAGACAGTCCTCCTCTTCCGTACAGCGCCTAGGTGGCACAGCGCTTATCTTGGGGGGGTGGATGGGCTGGTTTGGCAGGCATCAGAGGCAGGATGGTTCCCTGCAGCACACTGGAGTTGAACCCCTAGGCTCCCCCTTACTGGGAAAGATCAGCCGACAGCCAGAGTCCCTCATCTAACTTGGGTACAGCAGGGCCTAGACACAGTCAGTCCCAGTAGTGTAGGTTTCTCCCCTAGGCCCAACCGCCTGCGCTCCGGCAGAGGTTCCCCCAGGTCCAGTGGTGCCCCAACTGACTAGTCAGGTTTCCCTCCTTTCCTCTTATACCCCCAGGTCAGGTGACCCTCCTGAAAAGGCGGCAAAGCATAATCCCTCCCAGGGCTGGAAGGTTCCAAGAGCTTCCACATAATAGTCTATGGGACAAAAAGGCGGGATGGAAACCGCTAGTGTGTGTATGCAATGGCCACTTCGCAGTAGCAGGGGCCTGTGGCAGCCATGTTGTTAGGAGAGAGCACCTGCACCTCAGCACTGTTTAGCAGTGGTAAGGCGCCCAGAGACCTAGGGCCAACAAAAAGATGACGGAAAAAATAAGGCAACTAGGGCAAAAAAACGGGTAGACCACCCTAGGGCTGACAGGTCTAACACAGGCTCAATAAGGCTGTATCAGTTTCTTTCTCCCTAAGTTGGCAGGGTATACCCAGATGTGGTTCTCTTGCTCACTTAGCCACTGGATTCAAGCTAGCCTGGCTGATAAGGGTTGTTATCCCAAAACAGGTCCCAGGATGCTTGTTTCTGGTCCAGGGAAGACATGGCTTGGTAGTTTGGGATGGACTGTTCCATTGAGTCACAGGGTCAAGATTGATTTGCATATATCATTGTCTGAACTGGGATAGTGAAGTGAGGTAAAGAACGATGGATTCAACCCAGATCTGTGACTGGGGGTGAGTGTCTGAAAAGTTTCAGAGCTCCCTCCATCATCTCCTTGTGTTTGCTTTGTTCGCTCTAAGTTGGCAGGGTATGCCAGACATGGTTCCCTTGCTCACTTTGCCACTGGAATCAAGCTAGAATGGCTGATAAGGGGTGTTACCCTGAACCCAGTCCCAGGATGCTTGTTTTTGGTCCAGGGAAGATATGGCTTGGCAGTTCGGGCTGAAATGTTCCCTTGAGGCACAGGGTCAAGACTGATTTGCATGTAGCTTTGTCCGAATGGGGTGGCAAAGTGAGCTAAAGATCAATGATGGATACAACCCAGATCTGTGACTGTTGTCTGAAAAGTTTCAGCGCTCCATCCATCATCTCCTTGTGTTTGCACCGTTTACAAGGCACCACGCAGAATGGCCCATACTTTTAAAAAAAAAAATACTTCACTTGGTACATTCTTCCTTCCCATTCCCTCAGATCTGCTTCAGCCAAACTCATACCAGTCCGTTCTTTCAAATGAACTAGTTGTAGGGGCAGAGGCTTCATTCTAGGACCTGCAAAGGTGTGGAACATTCTCCCTTGGCACATTAAATCACAGCCCAGTCTTCTGTCCTTTAGGAAAGCCTTCAAACCCTGGATTTTTGTCTCTATCAAAATTTTGAATTTGTGATCTATCTGCACTCTAGCTAGCGCCTAAATGCCCTTTTTTGGCATTTGAGTCGCCAGTAGGTACTTATAGTTAGGAGTAGGACCTATTTTCCATAGGAAATCTGCAACATTCCATTTGGAATAACGTTTGTGCCGAGTGATGAATCTTCGCGAAATTTTCCAAACTTTTGGCCAGCTCCGGTCTGCTCCTATCCTGACAATTTTACGGTGATTCGTCAAGCGGGGGCCGAGAAAAAAGGGGATCCCAAAATGCGTTTCCCCATGCATTTTCCCATAGGACCTGTTGACGCAGCTACAGCCCGAACTGTTGAACGGAATTACACCAAATTTGGCAAAGAGGTAGTCCTCAGTTCAGACTCGTGCCTTTTGCTTGAAGGTGTAAATCGGTTCAGTAGTTCCTGAGAAAATTAGAGTTAAATAGATAGATATATCTGGGCGGAGCCTAACCACACATCTCATCGTGAGATCTGATTGGCTGTCAGTACTTCATCCAAGAAATGTTGGCAGCCATTTTGGGACCAATATACATGATAGCACCTCATTAAAAAGCATTGCAGTTAATAGAAGGTTTTAAGACTTTAGTTATATTATAAATCATTTGTTGATGGTACCATACTCATTTTAGGAATTGTGGTGTGTTCTAAGGTTATTTTACCATGTGAAAAAGCCTTCTGCTGTGATATCATGAATCATGTTTGAGAGAAAACTATTTTCTCATGCTTTTGCCACAGAGGTTTGGAAGGTGATCTATAAGCTAAACTGAAAGCATATTTTCTGTAAATTCACATTATCTTTCTCAGTCATGTGAGAATGAAGTCTGACATTCTCAGTAAAACATGTACATCCAACAAGGGCAGAGACTGTCAGTTGATTCCTTTGTGTTCTACTGCAGCTTCCCAGAGTGTTCTAAAGAACAACTAGAGCGCTAACAGTCCTATTTATGACAAACGCATTGCACACCTGAAGCCATCTTGATTGGAATAAAGTGGTTACTCTTAAAACATTTAATTTACCAAGGAACAAAATGAGGGGGTTCATTTTGCCATAGAAAGTATGATTTGTGCTGCAGAAAGAAAAATTAGGGCACATTTTGAGTGACTTCTCAAATCCTCTTCTATTTCATTAAAAAATTCTGATATGCCGACTGAAACATGCACTTTGAATACCAGCAGTAGACTTCCCTGGTGAGCAGTAGCTTTACTACAGTGATCTAATAAGCAACTAGAGTGCTAACATTCTAAATTTATGGCAAATGTGTGACACATCTGATTGCCTTCTTGATGGAATCAAAGTAAAAAACTGTAAGTATTTCCTACTGAGGAGACTGTAGTAAATGAGGAAATTAGCAAACTTCATAACAAATAAATCTCCCAAAATGGCCACCAGAGACAAAAGAGCCCAAATGTAGCTCAAATATTACCCAGATGTAGCCCAAGTATAGCCCAATGACAGAATTTCAAAGAGTGTTCTTAAGAAATAACTAGAGCGCTTACTGTCTTACTTATGACAAAAGTATGGCACACCTGAAGCCATCTTGATTGGAACAAACTGGCAATACTTAAAACATTTAATTTAAAAAGGAACACAATGAGGGGGTTCATTTTGCCATAGAAATTATGAGTAGTGCTGAAAAAAGAAAAATTAGGGCACATTTTGAGTGACTTCTCAAATCCTCTTCTATTTCATTAAAAAATTCTGATATGCAGACTGAAACATGCACTTTTAATACCAGCAGCAGTCTTCCGTGGTGAGCAGTAGCTTTACTACAGTGATCTAATGAGCAACTAGAGTGCTAATATTCAGAATGTATGGCAAATGTCTGACATATCTGAATACCTTCTTGATGGAATCAAAGTAAAAAACTGAAAGCATTTCCTACTGAGGAGACTGCAGTAAATGAGGAAATTAGGAAACTTCATAACAAATAAATCTCCCAAGATGGCCACCAGAGACAAAAGAGCCCAAATGCAGCACAAATATCACCCAGATGTATCCCACATGTAGCCCAATGACAGAAGTGTGCAAAACACTTATTTCTTGTGTATTTGCAGTAATATATAGTGCAGACTTGTTAGGTATTGGAGTGCTTTACATGAGCATTGGTTTGATCACACAAGATCAAATTCATTTTGGTTGTAGACATGGGGAGATTAAGTGATTTGACCAAAATCACAGAATGTTGAGCTGAAGCAGAAACTCCAACCTGGTTCCCCAGTTGCAAAGTCTGCCGCTCTGGAAGTAACACCACATCCTCTCCCCTAGGTGCAACATTTAATCAAGTGGTAAACTGGATAAAAAAACATAAAGATTACAAATAATGTAAAAGTTCTTTGTCGCTATTTGAAAACTCAGAAAATATGTCCTCATTTTAGTTTTTTAGAGCACTAACCATAATTGTGATGCAAATAAGACCCTCTCATATATGAAATTTCTAAAGGAAATGCTCTAGGTATTACAGTTTTGATTACATCAAGATGACATCAGGCGTTCCACGCTTTTGTAATGAATATAGAATGTTAGCAATCTAGTTGTTCATTGGGATACTGTTGAGAGGCAGAGGCCAGGGGCACGGACTCTGAAAATTGAAGGCAGGTAGGAGAGTGCAAGAGGCAACAATTTGACCACACTGGGCAGGCAGGAAGGGCAGTGGCAGCACAATAGACTATGGAGGGCAGTGGAAAGGGGGGCAGGGGCAACAAACCAACAATACAGGACTGGCAAGAGAGGCTGTGGCAATATAATAGATCATTGTGGGCAGAAGGAAGAGGAAGTGGTAGTACAACCATACATGCAAACAGATCCGTTTCAGCCAGGAAATGTCCAATGTTTTTAAGCTCAAATGGGCTTTATTTGATCTGTCTCCTGTCTACAATCTCCTCTTTTTCAATGTATTTCAAAGGGGAAAATCAATACCCCAGTCTTTTTTCAAAATCTCCCTCTTACCAAGTTCAAAATGTTCGCAAGTATGGTACATTGGATCATGGTAGGCAGAAGGAATTGGGGTAGGGACATGGACTCGGATGACAGAGGACAGGAGGGACATGGAGAGGTGCACCAAACTGACCCTACAGCGCAGGTATCAGGGTTTGCAGCAGCACAATACACCACACAGGGCATGCGGGATGGGAGTGCAGCACAACAATCCATAGAAAGCAATAGGGAGGAGACAGGACCATGCACATGGACAACAGAGAACAGAGGGGAAAGAGGCAATGGTAGCTAGCTGACCATAATGGACAGACAGGAGAGAAAGCTGCAGCATAACAGACCATAAAGGGCAGGAGGTATGGATCAGGGGCATTACAATGGAACAAACAAGTCAGGAGGGAGGAAATAGCTGTCTGCACACGGAAACAGAGGGCTGGGGGCAAGGGGGCAGGGCAGGAGCAGCAAGATGACCATGGAGGTCAGGCAGGATGGGGACTAGAAACAAGACACACCATGGAGAGCAACAGTGAGATTATGATGGCATACACAGACCATGGAGGGAAAGTGGAAGGGGGTCAGGGGCAGCTAGCTGACCACACAGGAAAGGTGGCAGGGGCCATGGCAGCACAGAAGACCATGCATGGCAAGTGGGAGTGTTAGTGGCAGCACAATGGCTATGATGGGCAAGAAGGAGGATGCAGTGGCATGCACAAAGGACCATGGAGGATAGAAGGGAGGGTCAGGACCTGGGCACAGACAAGTGAGTTCAGGGGAAGGGGCCTCACAACAGACCACGTGGGGCAGGCAGGAGGAGAAGTTGCAGCACAACAGACCAGGAGGGCAGAAGGGTGTGGTAGTAAAATGGACCATGGAGGACAGTAGGAAGGGGATAGGGGCATGGCATGTGGACAGGCAGGGTGGAGGTGGCAGGGACAGGTTACAGTCATCTGACAATGCTAGGCAGGTTGGAGGGGAGTGGCAGCTCAACAGAACACTCAGAGTAGATAGGAGTGGCAGGACCATGGAACATGGTGGGCAAAAAGGATGGAGCAGGGGCATGCACAAAGACATGGGAGAGCAGGGGGAAGGAGAATAGGGACAGCAAGCTAAGCACAGAGGCTAAGCAGGAGGTCAATGATGGGCCATAGAATTGGGCAATGGAGGGCAGGAGGAGTGGACTGGTACATCATGCTAGATGGAGGGCAGTGGCAGCACATCAGACCATGCATGGCATGAGGGAGGAGGCTAGTCCATGGATTCAGACAACAGAGGATAGGGAGGAGGTGGATGGGGCAGCAAGCTAACTGTTCAGAGAAGGTGGTTATTAGGAACTTTATTGTTTTTAAAATGTGTGTCTGTGAGAACTGCTTAAAATATGAACAAGTATGCAGCATAATCTCACTTTTCTTCAGGAAGAAGAGGACGTTTTTGACTTTGACTCCGGGCTCACTTGGCAGAAACACCCCATGACCCTCCACCCCCTATCGCAAAATGTAATGCCCGTGAAAAGGATAGGTGGACGCAGTGTTATATAGAACATAGTCCTGAGAGCATGATTGAAAATGAAAACTAGATATATTATATAGTATAAACTATGCACCATAAAGTGTGATATAAGATGAACCGGGGCATGAAATATAATATGCAATACATTGTGTACAATGACAGATTCATTGGAGAGCGCGAGATAGCACAGGAACTAGCGCGTGCTATGCGATATGCGATATGCACCTTGGAGTGTAATATGCACAGGACAGTGTTGTGTAACCTAACTAGTCTCTAAAGTAGTAATATAAAATATGTGCTGGGGAGCGTAACGTTGCATATGCACTGTGACAAAGATATGGATCCCAGATTGTAATATGTATGGCATAGCGCTGTGCGTTATAACATAGGCATCGAGGAAGGCACGTTAGATGGGGCAATATAATCAGTGCGAAGGCAAGTGTGGCATGACATATTCACGGGGTGGTGTTACACTGCACATGGGCTAGAGAGTGTCATAGCATACACACTAGATGGTGGAATACAACACAGAGGTGAGTGGCACTCGGCGGGCACTGGTGGGTGTAAAACAGCATTGGGCTCAGCCAGGAGCACGCTGTGACTCTCATGTGAGGTTTGTCTCCTTTCCAGAGAGTAAAATAAAAAGTATTACACATCCGGCGGTGGATGTGTGTTTTATTAACTGTGAGGGGGGTTTCTTGCATAGTTTGGTCGAATTTTTGTGGAATCCCCTTTGAATCGCTTGGTGTGCGTGTGTATTAAATGTGCCCGTCAATAGCTACCTATGTTTGCATAAATAAACGACGAGGGTGTCTACTTGGAGAGTACCCACCGGTGGGGAGCCGGGATTAGGCATGGTATGGCGTCAGACACGTCAGAGCTTCACTAGCGGTGTAAATACATTCCACGTGGATTCATTGTATGCATAGTCGCCTTTTAATGAATATCACGCAAATCGTCATGGTGATAGGTACATACGGTTTGTCCAGCATGTCCTAGGTGTTTCTATAAATATATATATTTTTAAAATATTAAAAAACAAAGGCCGTCCCCGGGGGATGTGGTCCCCGGCCCATAAGTGGCCTGAGGAGGGAGGCAACGCAGTCCCCCTCCTAAAGAATAAACAAAAAAAGGCCATGTCCCGAGGGTTGGGGTCCCTGGGGCCTATTAAGGCCTTGGGAGGGCCAAAATTTTTTTTTTTCAACAAATAAAATTAGGGTGCAGGCCCTGGGGGATGGGGTCCCCAGGGCCAATACATTCGAAAAAGAAGGGGGGCCACACAGCCCTCCTTCTTAAAAAAATAAAATAAATAAAAGACCGGCATCGCGCCGGAGGCCACGCCCCCTCCTTGCAGCACTCTGCAAACGCGGCCAGTTGTAAGTTGGGGAATTAATTCCCCTTCAATACTGAGGGTCCCTGAGGGCCAACTAGCCCAACAGGTATCTCCAGTGTGTGCCAGGGAGCTGCGTTGCAGACAGGTGTTCTGAGGCCACACCCCTTTTTACACCTCAATGCAACGCAGCTCTGTGGTGCTTACTGGAGGTACCTAGGGGGCTAGTTTGACCCTAGGGACCCTTAGGATTCAAGGGGACTTAATCTCTCAACTTAGAACGGCCACAGGGCGCGTTTACACATTGGTGAAGGGAGAGGACGGGGCCTGAGGTGACGTGTGCAAACACACCCTATGGCGCGTTTTAAGTTGGGGAAATAATTCCCTTTCAATCCTGAGGGACCCTGGGGGCCAACTAGCCCACCAGGTGCTTCCAGTAAGCGCCACTGCTCTGGGTTGCAGAGAGGTGGTGCAGGCCGTGTGCTTTTTTACACCTCTCTGCAATGGCGCTTACTGGACGTACCTAGTGGGCTATTTTGCACCTAGGGACCCTCAGGATTCAAGTTGACTTAATCTCCCAACGTAAAAAACGGCCACAGGTCGTGTTTACACAGTGGGGAAGGGAGGAGATGGAGCCTGAGGTGACGTGTGCAAACGTGCCCTATGGCGCGTTTTAAGTTGGGGAAATAATTCCCCTTCAATCGTGAGGGCACCTGGGGGCTAACTAGCCCACCAGGTGCTTCCAGTAAGCGCCACTGAGCTGCGTTGCAGAGAGGTGGTCCAGGCTGTGCCCCTTTTTACATCTCTCTGAAACGCAGCACTGTGGTGCTTACTGGAGGTACCTAGTGGTCTAGTTGGATCCTAGGGACCCTCAGGATTCAAGGGGACTTAATCTCCCAACTTAAAACGGCCACAGGGCGTGTTTACACAGTGGGGAAGGGAGGGGACGGGGCCTGAGGTGACATGTGCAAAAACGCCCTGTGGCGCATTTTAAGAGGTAGTTTTAATCCCCTGCCCTATTATATACTAGGGGCTTACGGAGGAGGTCATGCTAATCACAGGGGACCCAAACACATAGTGTTCCCTAGTGTATGTAGGTGTTTTCACTGTATTCTGAATGTCTTTTAACATAGCACTTGCTCTAGTACTGGTTAGTCAGACTCAGTTACCACCAGTATCCGTCTGAAAAAGTTGAGGGTACAGGATTATTTTTCAACAAGGCTTCATTCTGCTCTTCTGTTTGTTCTTTCTGCACGTTATCCTTATTCCTGCACTTTTCTTCGTCTTTGAGGAATTCTGTTGCTTCTTTCTGCATTTCTTTTTTTTCTTTCTGTTCGTTTTTTCTTCTTTCTTCACATGTCCTATCTCTGTAGGCATAGTTAGAAATGAGCATTTAAAAAACCTTTGAAATTCACTGAAAAAACCATAGGTTTGAGGCACGTTATAGTTAGGAATTAGCATTTAAAAAACCTTAGAAATTCACTGAAAAAACCATAGGTTTCAGGGGCGTTATAGTTAGCTGGACTTTTCACTCGTACAAAACCATTGAAATTCCCCTGGTATAGTTAGTTCAGCTAACTATAACTCGCGCGCCCGCAATGCACTGCTGATGACGTCACATGTTACATCACTCATGACATGGTCAGTGACATCACTCATGACATCACTGATGACATCTCAAATGACATTACTGATGACATTACTGATGACATCATCCTTGTGATAGAGTGGCAGACCTCCTCTCCCCCTAATATAACCTTTGATACACACTTTCAAAAATAGAAACTAAAATTTTCAAAACAATGGACATACCAATACCAGTTACAACAACCTATTCAGTAATTCTAAGATCCGCATACACATCCACTCATTCACCAACAGTCCTATGCAGTCACTCATACATGTACTCACTCATCATATGTAGTCATACACATATACATCCTGTTACACAAAGCCACTCATCCATAGAGTTACTCACAGACATAGTCACTCATGCTAATAAAGAATCAAACATCCATTTACTTGCATATACAGTTATACACACACCACCACACTTAGTTCCACTGAAACTTACACATACTTAGTCTTTTAAACAATCACTTATAGAAACACATACTTATTCATACAGGAACTCTTCCAATCTCTCACTCTCACATATACTCACTTATATACACCAATAGTCACATATACTAGTTTAAAACATATGTAGTTACTCATAAAGACACTATTGAGACAGTCATTCACTCACTAGCACACCCATGCACACATTCATCCACCCATACAGTCCTGCACACATGCTGTCTTCATCACATACAAACAGTGAGACACTCATTCATGCACCTATGCACTATGTAATTCCCCCCACCGAACCATAAAGACACTCAGACACTCATACTGATACTCAAAAAACCAACTAATAACCTATATAGACACTCATGTAGCTACTCACCAACCCATGCAGCCACTTATACACAAAGTGAGAGACTAATACAGATATATACATATTTAAACATTACTCACTAAGCCATGTATTCACTAATATACACTTAATCAGTCAGTTATACAATCAATTTTTCAAAAACAAATCATTCATTTAGACACTTATATACCAATTTATTCTTCCACCAACCTTTAGATGTACATATATAAAACATATGTAATTTTCAGAAAAACACACATTCACTTGAGGATGTCATCAGTGATGTCATGAGTAATGTCACTGACCATGTCGTGAGTGATATAATATGTGACGTCATAAGCAGTGCATTGCGGGTGCGCGAGTTATAATTAGCTGAACTACCTATAACGGTGGAATTTCAATGGTTTTGTACGAGTGAAAAGTCCAGCTAACTATAACGCCCCTGAAACATATGTTTTTTTCAGTGAATTTCTAAGGTTTTTAAATGCTAATTCTTAACTATAACGTGCCTGAAACCTATGGTTTTTTCAGTGAATATATATATATATATATTCACTTAAAAAACCATAGGTTTCACACATGTTATAGTTAGCTGGACATTTTACTGATAAAAAACCAATGAAATTCCCCCGTTATAGTTAGTGCAGGCAACTATAACTCACGCGACCGCAATCCTCTGCTGATGCTAATACTGTATTTAGACACTTATTTGCCCATGTCTTCTTCCATTAAATTTTAGCTATACATATATTACAAATATTTTTTTTTCATAAAGACACATATGTCATCAGCAGAGGATTGCGGTCGCGTGAGTTATAGTTGCCTTCACTAACTATAACGGGGGAATTTCATTGGTTTTTTATCAGTAAAATGTCCAGCTAACTATAACATGTGTGAAACCTATGGTTTTTTAAGTGAATTTGCAAGGTTTTTTAAATGCTAATTCCTAACTATAACGTGTGTGAAACCTATGGTTTTTTCAGTGAATTTGTACGGTTTTTTAAATGCTAAGTTACTTTACGCCATTCGTGGCGTGCGCGCCCACTTAACGCAGTTCGTTCCGTGCGCGCACCGTGCGCTTCGCGCACCGTGCGCGCACAGTGAGCTTCGCGCACCGTGCGCGCACAGTGAGCGCGCGGTGCGCTTCGCGCACCGCGCGCCCACTTTACGCAGTTAGTGCCGTGGATGGGCCATGTACGCTCGATGCGCTTCGCGCACCGTGCACACGTGGAGGACATATTATGCGCTTAGTTGTGAAAGATAAGCATTTATATTCAGTTTATTTGGAAAATTTGGCATGCACAAATGGTGCCATTCGGGCACCGTTTGCACACGGGGTGGGGAGAGTGTGGATATTTTTTTTTTTTTATATTTATTACCGTACGCGTACGGTAAGCGTAATCGGCGAATTTTCGTAAAAAAATAAAAATGAATTTTTGGCCTTGGGGGTTCTTTGGGGATACATATAGCAAGCCTAGGTGGTTGGGAGCTGTCTAAACAGTCCCTTTACTTGTTTTTTCTCTTTGTTTTTCATCCCCCCCTCATAGTCCGAGAGAGAAAATGGCGGCCGCCGCTTCCTGGTTTCGACCGATTCGAATGTTTACTAAGATCTAACAGCCAATCAGAATCGCGCTCGCGCACGTCACCGTACGCGTACGGTAAGCGCACCGTAAGCGCACCGTAAGCTGGCTCAGATATATATATTGATTTAAAGGCTTTTTTCTCAGAATCTACTGAACAGATTTACACCAAACCTACAAAAGGCACTTCCTTGACCTGTAGACTACCTCTCTGCCAAATTTCAAGGAACTCTGTTCAGCCGTTCGGGCTGTAGCTGTGTCTAAAGGTCCTATGGAAAAATGCATGGGAAAAACGCGTTTTGGGACCCCCGTTTTATCTCAGCCCCCGCTTGACGAATCCCCCCGAGACTTTCAGGGTAGGAGCGGAGCGTAGCGCCCCACCTATTTTGAAAATTTCGCGAGGACTCGTCGACCGGCGCCAAAGTTATTCAAAATAGAATGTTGCGGTTTTCCTATGGAAACAGGGTCCTAACTATAACTACCTACTGGCGACTGCCAGTAGGTATATATATATATATATATATATATATATATATATATATATATATATATATATATATATATATATTCACTGAAAAAACCATAGGTTTCACACATGTTATAGTTAGGAATTAGCATTTAAAAAACCTTAGAAATTCAGTGAAAAAACCATAGGTTTCACACATGTTATAGTTAGCTGGACATTTTACTCGTAAAAAACCAATGAAATTGCCCCGTTATAGTTAGTTCAGCTAACTATAACTCGCGCGCCCGCAATGCACTGCTGATGACGTCACATATTACATCACTCATGACATGGTCAGTGACATCACTCATGACATCACTGATGACATCTCAAATGACATCACTGATGACATCACTGATGACATCATCCAGTGAATGTGTGTTTTTCTGAAAATTAAATATGTTTTATATATGTATATCTCAAGGTCGATGGAAGAATAAATGGGTATATAAGTGTCTAAATGGATGATTTGTTTTTGAAAAATTGATTGTGTAACTGACTGATTAAGTGTATCTCTCACTTTGTGTATAAGTGGCTGCATGGGTTGGTGAGTAGCTACATGGGTGTCTATATAGGTTATTAGTTGTTTTTTTGAGTATCAGTCTGAGTGTCTGTATGGTTCGGTGGGGGGTATTACGTAGTGCATAGGTGCATGAATGAGTGACTCACTGTTTGTATGTGTTGAAGACAGCATGTGTGCAGGACTGTATGGGTGGATGAGTGTGTGTATGGGTGTGTTAGTGAGTGAATGACTGTCTCAATAGTGTCTTCAGGAGTAACTACATATGTTTTAAACTAGTATATGTGACTATTGGTGTATATATGTGAGTATATGTGAGAGGGAGAGATTGAAAGAGTTCCTGTATGAATAAGTATGTGTTTCTATAAGTGATTGTTTTAAAGACTAAGTATGTGTAAGTTTCCGTAGAAGTAAGTGTGGTGGTGTGTGTATAACTGTATATGCAGGTGAATGTATGTTTGATTCTTTATTAGCATGAGTGACTATGTGTGTGAGTAACTCTATGGATGAGTGGCATTATGTAACAGGATGTATAGGTGTATGAGTACATATGATGAGTGAGTACATGTATGAGTGACTGTATAGGACTGTTGGTGAATGAGTGGATGTGTATGTGGATCTTAGAATTACTGAAGAGGTTGTTGTAACTGTTATTGGTATGTCCATTGTTTTGAAATTTTTAGTCTCTATTTTTGAATGTGTGTATCAAAGCTTATATTAAGGTGAGAGGAGGTCTGCCACTCTATCACAAGGATGATGTCATCAGTGATGTCATCAGTGATGTCATTTGAGATGTCATCAGTGATGTCATGAGTGATGTCACTGACCATGTCATGAGTGATGTAATATGTGACGTCATCAGCAGTGCATTGCGGGCGCGCGAGTTATAGTTAGCTGAACTAACTATAACGGGGCAATTTCATTGGTTTTTTACGAGTAAAATGTCCAGCTAACTATAACATGTGTGAAACCTATGGTTTTTTCACTGAATTTCTAAGGTTTTTTAAATGCTAATTCCTAACTATAACGTGTGTGAAACCTATGGTTTTTTCAGTGAATTTCTAAGGTTTTTTAAATGCTAATTCCTAACTATAACGTGTGTGAAACCCATGGTTTTTTCAGTGAATTTGCAAGGTTTTTTAAATGCTAATTCCTAACTATAACGTGTGTGAAACCCATGGTTTTTTCAGTGAATTTGCAAGGTTTTTTAAATGCTATTTTTTTTTTTTATTCTTCATTTTTTTCAAACATATTTTTAATTTAATTTTCTTACCTTTTATAAAGACTATGCTTACATTTTTAAAATCCTTAAATATTTTTTTTTATATATATTTTTTAAAATTAACATGTAAAAAATTTTTTCAGATTTTTTTTTTTTTTTTATAGTACGCGTACCGTAAGCTCACGGTAAGCGTACGTTTTACGCAACGTCCGTAATCTATCTACGCTGCTTGCGTATAGTTACGTACTTTGCGTAGCCGCGCGTACTGCGCGTGGGACGCGTGCGCGCTTACGCAACACGCGCACGTTACGCGGAAGTGCCGGGGAGTGACTGTTATGCGCATGCGCGGAAGCGCGTGTCTTTTTTACGCGCATGCGTACTTTTTGCCGTAAGCGTACCGTAAGCGTACCGTAAGCGCACGGTAGGTCATGTGATCATGAAACACAACTTTTGATTGGTTGAAACTACTTTCAGTTCTAGAACTCTCCTACACCACACCCATTCCCCTCATTTCTGCTTGTGATCCCTTGGGAGAAGGAGCTGGTTTGTCTTTGGGATACGATGGCAGAACAGCAGAGCTCTTCTGAGAGTGAGGCTAGCACTAGCAGCACTGTCTTGAGGCAGAGAGCGAGGAAAGTAAAGCCCTCTTATGTTTGGGATTATTTTACTTTTCCAGAAGGCCAGCAAAAGGTGAATGCACCCTTAGTTACTTGTAAGCTGTGTAAGCGTGTACTTTCTAGAGGTAATCCTGACAGGAAGTATTCCTTTGGGAATCACACCATGAAGAGACACCTCCAGGATGTACACAGAAGGACACATGGTCATCTTTTTGGAGGTAACTCTTCAGAAAGACGAGCCAGTACATCCACAGCAGCTCAGCCTGGACCATCATCTGCAGGGCTGACTCCTTCTTCTGCAGGTCAGGTGAGCCCTTCATCTGTGGGGGGAGAATCTCCTTTTGCTGGCCCTCTGGAAATTAACCCTCGGTTTGCGAGGGTTGAAGTACGGTGCGCCACTTGTCACGATCTAATTACTTATAGGGAGACCAGTGTTTCCCTGGTGAACAGTAAAATAGATCAGCACACTTGTCGTACCGTCTAATATTCCCAATCTTTCTTTCCTCTGTCCCTGCATGAACACAACGGTTCTTTTAAGAGCCAACCTTATCTTTCATCTTTTTTTTACATATGTTTTTAAAAACTTTTTTTTATTTTTTTTTACCGTACGCGTACGGTAAGCGTACCTTTTTTTTATTTTTTAAAAAAAACACTAAAAATCATTTATCACATTACAAGGTCCTTGAGAGACTACAAATATTATTATTGACTTACCATACTCACTCAAAAAAAGTATTTATTCATTTGTTTTTTAAAAAAATACTTTTAAAATGGTTGTAGTTTCCGAAAATTTACTAAATCAATCTGAAAAAAAAGAAAAAAGTATTAATATTTTTGAACCATTTTATAATACAGTACACATATTTACATTTTTTTCCAAAAAATATTTTTGCCTTATTTTTGCTGTTTTCAGAATATATTGCATTTCACTATAAATTGTGAAAGCAATTGCATTCATCATTTTACAGCGGGCAAAAAAAAATAACAATCTCAAAGATTGTATTAAAAAAGCCCAGAATCTCTTCTCACTTAAACTTATCATTACAGAAATGCATATTATTCTAAAAAAATATCATCTAAAAACAATACTTTTTTCTTTAAAATACCGTCTGATATGTTTGTTTCAGAAGTATAATCACAATATTATATCTCAAATAACTCCAAAATACATCTGATTTTATTTCCTTTAGGCCAAATAGTATTTTTTTTTTTTTCCTGGAATAAATTTCCAAGGGAAATCCATTAAAATTCTAAAGTTTAATCTGTCCAGATCTCACCGATTCTCTGTAACATTTTGGTTCACGAAAATTTTTTGAATAATTTATTTAGTCCACAATAGAATTGCTTACTTTTCCACATGGCCAAATAGTAATTTTTAAAATCATTTTTGAAAAAATTTCCAATGGCAGTCCAATAGCATTCCAAAATTTAAAATGTGCAGAAGTTACCGATTATCTTTAAATTATTGGTTTTTCAAAATTGCATTAAAAATTCAAAAAGTCCACATTACAATTGGTTATCTTTCCTTTAGGCCAAATGATAATTTTAAAAATATTTTTTCTACAAAATTGCAATGGTAATCCAGTAAAATGGTAAAATTATTTTGTCCAGATCTTGCCAAGTCTCTCTAAAATTTAGGTTTCAGGAAGATTAGATAGGAATTTGCTAAATCAAAAGGCAAACGTTGTTTGAAAATCAATTGGGAATCATTACACAGTGTCCAGCCTTTTTCACATTTTAGATAAACTGTGTAATGTCCAGAACTAACAGTAGGTCCATCATGGAAAATTATTGCAACAGTTACAAAAGTTTTTCCTGAAATTGATAATTGCTGTCCTGTAAACTTCTTTATTAAAGTATCCAATTTTGATCCATCAGCTCTACATCGTTGCATCATTAAAATTACATACTGTCCGTATTCCCTTAAAATTAATGTTGATAACATGTCAGAATTACACTCACCACATTTCATGCTATGATTAGCATCTTTAACTAATTTTGCAAAAGTGACTGTTTTACTCTCTGGCAATGTCAAATAAATAAACCTTTCATTATCAACAATAGAGCCACATATATTATAACAATTATCACAACTATGTTCCCATTTATAAGAGAGACCAAAAAAAATGTCAATGGGAACTCCTTCTTCTTCTACTACCTGAAGAAAATACATCAAAAATTCGTGTGCATCTTGCTGTTCATTTTGAGAAAACTGTGTTCGTCCTGAACATACATCTAAAAGTTTTCTAATATCAGTAGCACTTTCTATTTGTGTTTTATCTTTACTCAGCTTTTGAAAAAGGAGACTGAGCTCTGAACAGAATCTTTTTCCCTGATTTACTATTATCTGCTCTTGCAAACTTTCCAGATAAAATACAACATTCAGCACTACATTAGCGTAGCAGTTGACACCAGAGCTATTTTCAAAATGACATCCTACAACCTGTTCTTCATTTTCCTTATTCTTTTTGCTTGCAATTACATCACTCCTCTTTTTTTTCCTCCTCTCTACATCTTCATTACAGATATTCTCATTTCTCCTTTTACGAGAAACTACACGTTTCTCCAACACAGGATACTGACCTAAATGAGGAGCATAGCTTCTTCTTAATCTATTATACTCCTTTACACAGTTTGTATCAGCACTAACTTTTGAGTCATCAAAGTCTATCATGAATAAACCTGATAATGTTTTGACTCGTGACAAAGCTACATATGCCATACCTTCTTTGAACACAGTTGAACCAATGTTCACAAATGCACAATCTACAGTCAATCCTTGAGACTTGTGGATAGTTACAGCATATGCTAGTGAAAACGGAAACTGCTTCCTACGTACATATAAGTCTTTCACAAGCATGAAACGAACTGAACAACGACAAATGTCTTTAACTTCTTCTATCTGATCAAATTTTATTTTTAAACATTCAATTCCATCTTTTTTCTGATAATTAATAAAACCCACAACTCTTCCCATCGCTCCATTCACTAAGCCTTTCTCAACATCCAAATTTCTCCTTAAAAACACTCTACAGTTCATGCAAACATATAGATTTTTTTCTAATCCTGCTGTTTTGGAGATGTTCTTCTCTAGTGAGTCCAATTTATTTTTCAGTTTGCCTGTTACTGTGACAGTAATTCTTCCATCCTCAATTTTGTCCACTGCTTCCAATTTCCTGATGTCTTCCTTTTCCAATTTCAAAAGCTCCTCATTAAATATTGAGCATTCACGTAGAGTTGGCATTAAGCAGATGACACTTTTGTTTTCTGCAATATTCTTGTATATTTTCTCTGCAACTATTTCTTCCTTTGGAAATAAATTATGTAGCAGCCGACTCTGTAATGCTTTTTTCCCAACTTCTGTGAGTAGTCCAATCCTGATATCTTTCAGAATACTTCCATATTCTTCATCGTTTGCTTGCCTCATATTAGTTGTAAGTTCCTTGTACTCAAAGAAGGACCAAATATTTGTATTTCCAATGCTTCCCAATGACTTCTTCGTGTCTTCATGTGTCACAGTATTAAACACTGGTTGTCCTTTAACTGGAGTAAGTTGCAAAAGATCCCCAAAAACTATGACGTGTTTTCCACCAAATAACACGTCATAGTCTGTCTTCAAAATTTGCTGCATTCTTAAATGCACAAAGGCAAGCATTAAGTTTGATACCATGCTCACCTCATCAATAATGAGAACTTGCATCTTCTTCAATACTCTTGAAACTTCCAAGGATGCTTCTCCAGTTAGCTTGTTGAATTGTATTTTGTTCTCATGCTCCACTGGTAACATTAGCAAACGATGTAAGGTGATTCCTTTTATGTTATATGCTGCTAACCCAGTTGGAGCAGTAACCACACAAGACAAAGTAGAATCCGTTTTTTGCTTTAGGTAGCTTCTGATGACTTTAATTAGGAAACTTTTTCCAGTGCCAGCTTGTCCACTTACATACATCCTGATTGGATGAAATGATGTGCATGAGCACTCTTTTTTGATATGTAGAAATCCGTGATCAATTTTGTTTTTGATCTCTTCATAAATTTGTTGCTGCTCTTGATTCAGTTGTCTTTCCAAATTTTCTAAGTCTATAAATTCTTCTTGAGCTTGATTCATAGCTGTTTCCACTTCATTCATGGCTATTGATGCTTCATTTTCAACGATTGGTTGTCCTAGGGGATCTTGACTGTATGTTCCTGAACTTTGGCTGTCCTGAGAACTGTCTCTAGCTATTTCTGCTGCAATTGTACTTTCCTGTTCAATTTCTTCATTTAACATTTGCAGATAAGTTGAGAATGTACTGCATTGTATGCTGTCTTTGCAAGCATTAAAAGAATCTTCATAGCTCTGGAATTCTCCCAGTAGTTCATCCTCTGTACGCCATGGTTTAAACAACTGTAAAAGAGCCAAGTAGTAAAATTCTTTCTTGTCGGTAGTGTCGCAACTCAGCTTCCGGTGATTTATCAAACTTCCTTTGGTTTGCTTCACCAAACATCCTTCTTCACCAACAACTTTATATTTTCCACTGTTGATGTCTTCTGCAGCTTTCCGTGAATAAATGTAGTTCTGTAACACTTCATAGAGACACATGTTCTCCCCAGATGATGACTTCTCTTGGGATAATATGTGTCCAACATGTTTGTTTTCAATATGTCTGTACTTTCTGGGTCATTCTCAGCCAAATATTCAATTTCTCCAACAGATTTCAGTACCCGATTTCTCATTGTTGCAAGGCCTAAACTTGCCCAAATTATTCTTCTTGACTTCGAGTAGAGACTTGCAGAAGATAACCTATCTGAACATTCGTAGGATCCAATTTCTCGATGCGATAACATCTTCAAACTGAAACTGTACAGCTTCTTACTGACAGTCTTCTCGTGAGAAATCTCTTCCCACATTTCCTTCAATTCTGTTTTTTCTGATTTCGTAATGTAAGACGTTACATATCGAGCAACAGCAATGGAATTGTCAGCAACATACTGTATATCCATGTTAGCGTTCCACATGGATAAAATGACTGGGTTGTAGTCATTTATATTTTTTGATTCTTCTTTTCTTTTAAGGTTGTAGGTATTCTTAGGTGATTTTCTTGTGATAGTATGTCTCACAGCTGACATAAAACTGTTGACTCTTCCATTTGTAAGAACAGGTCTAGGAAATCCAAATCGACATTTAGTGTAGTATTTTTCTTTGCTCTTGTATTTCCGTCGACAGTATTTTCCACACCGATGACTTTGGAAACGTAGAACTTGCTCCTTTAACTTGTTCTCTTCTGTGCTTTTAGGTATAGCACATGTTGCATATTCTTCAATGTAAGATAACACTGCTTCATCAGTATCTGTTCCAAACTTTGGGGCTTCCTTGATCCACAGCAGCATATGAATATGAGGAGCACCTCTTGCCTGGTACTCTTTTCTCCAAAAGAAATCCACTACTTCTCCAAGGGGTGGATTTTTTTTATTGCAGATGAAGGATATCATAGCCTCAAATCTATGATTGAAATATCTGCAAACATTAACCGGATCCAATGAGCACAGTTCTCCTGCTGTCTTGTATTCAATGTTTTTAATGTTTGAATTGGCCTCTCGTAGAAAATCCAGTAAATCATCCCAAGCGTACTCGGCACAGCTTAGGGTAAGGAACCATGTTGGTGTTCCTAAATTGCGTAACATGCATTTTAGTTCACCATGGCGTCGGTACCAATATTCATTTGTCCCACGCTGACAAGCCATCAGATTGATCAGTTGTGTTTCCAAATGATCATCTCGGTGCTGCACTTTCTCCATAAAATCCTTAGCAGACACATTTTGTAAATGTACTCCACTTTTTAAAATGTGATTTACTGCATAAGACAGTGCAGACAAGTCGCTTTCAAATAAAAGATGGAACAAATAAGGAATACTTTGTCGAAATCTGGGATCTTCAGCATATAGTCTTGTAGTTCGATACTCTGAAGCTGGAATCTGTTCTGGACGTTCATCGTATCGTCCTCCTTTTCCTTTAGGAAACAGCTGGGGAAAACATCGAGCTTCCAAGCTCTCCTCCCATACACTCACGGGATTTCCTTTTGCTTTCTTCATCTGAAAGAGATCAATATTGTCTCCCATAACTTCTTTCGAATGGAGAGGATGTATGCTAAAATGTTCATAAATTTCTTCTTCCTTTGACTTGTCCACTTTTTCAATTTGTCCAGTTGGTGTTTCTGTGTCTCCTTGTAAATCTTCTTCTTCTTCTTCTTCTTCTATATAAATTGATTCATACCATTTGTTATTTTTTTTCAAATACAAATTTGCTCTTTGTACTTTCCGCACATCTACCAGCTCCTGCCAAATCTTCTTATTCTTTGTAGGTACACCATTAACCAGAATAATTAATGGTTCAGTTTCCAAAGTATCCGCATCAATAGTTTCCATATTTTTTTTCAAATCCAAGGGCAAATACACCACTCTACCTTTTAAACCTCTCAGTAAATCTGAAGGAGGTAATTTACCAGTTTTGGGCTCCATACGTACTATGGTCTGGAACGGATGAACACATTGAATGAGTATAGACTCATATGTATTTAATTCAGAAAGTTCAGCAGGAATAGCATCCAATTCTAAATTATTATGTACAGCTCTGGTCGGCATTCTATTTTCCTCTAACTTGTTGTAGCAGTATTTACAAATACGCTGATCTTCACCCAATTCAAAACAATTTTCAAGAAATATATATGTGGCAAAATCCATCCACTTATAATTATCTTCATTTTCACTCTTTCTGTAGAGATCAACATTCCTAGTTTGTTTTCTATAATGAGTTCTGCGGCAACAAATACAAGTAACATTTGGTCTTTCATTAGAGACTATTGCAAATTTTGTTATGTGATCATTAAATGTCTTACTTACACAAGGTTCTACATTCTCTTCCACTTCTGCCTCATTTACTGTGTCCTTCTCTGCACTGTTTGGTTCAGGACCAAAGTAACAAAACTGAATTTCATCAACAACCTTCTCTACATCTGATACCGTTCCTCGGAACAGAGCCCTATTCAATTCATTTAACTTTATTGCTGGACTTTTGGCAAAATACAACCGTCTCACAAACTTTCTCATTTCAGTATGATGAACAGCCAGCATCCTAAAATGATGGAAAACACTATTGCACACTTTTCTAGATAGACAAGCAAGAGAATGACCCTGCAAACCAGTATTCTCTCTCACTCTGCATGGATCCAGACTTTGAAGCACCTTAATCTTTTGTTTTACACTTTTTTTACTATATTCTCTTAGAAACTCTCGAAATCTGTCAATAGATTCCTGACGCACAGTGCAAATACTACTACAATTCCAAGTGTACACTGGGGCTTTAGGACGTCTCCCCATTGCCTCATCTGCCATCACTTGTACCTCATCTCTTGGAACCATTATCTCCTTCTCCATTATGCAACCATTTTTTACTTCGTATGAACGACCTCTGGTGTCAACTGCATGCAGCAAACTATTACTTTGAAAATAGCTCTCTTCATTAAAAAAAGGTTCACTACTTGAACTATGCATCCACTTTCCAAAAAACACTTTACAAAAGTTTGTTCTGTTCACTACTCTTTTGCTTTTGCTTTGTGATTTCAGTACATTAACCATTTTATCTAATGTACGCATCCTATTCAAAATTAATATGAATAGTTTCCTTTTTAATTCTAATGCTTTTGCTGCAATGGCTTCAATTTCTTTTTTTCTCTTGTAATATTTAGCCTTTTGCTTATATTTCTTTATATCCTTTATCAAATTGGACATAACTCTTCTCTGAAACATTTTTCTACGTATCTCTTTAAATGCTGTTTTTCTGTTTATGTTAAACTTTTCAATTGCAGAAGGTATATTTGCATTAACTAAATTCTCAATTTTTTGCTGTTCTCTATGTTTTGTTACATTTTTCCGAGAACAGACATTTTGTACATTTTTCTTTGTTTTGAATATTTTGTTTAGAAATTGTTTTTTTTGCTTACCAGAAGATTTTTTCTTTTTCCCAACATCAGCATCTTCTACTAACTTTGGTCCTCCAGTTGTCTTCAAATATAGTTTTTTTTTTAGCGTTTTTTGAACTCGAGATTTTGTAGGCATCTTAAATTTTGTTCACTGTTCTTCAGCAATACCTGAAAAAAACTAAAAAAAAAATCCTTTATTGTATTTAAATATATTACTACATTTCTTTTCACAATAGTCACAAAACGAAATTTCTTTGCCAATTTGAATGCACACAAACTGCTCTTTTTTTTGGGCAAGTGAAAATCTCTTTTACAAACTGTCACATTATGAAACCAAGCTGTTTTTTCAGACCACCACCATGTGTATTCTCTGTGACTGCCTACACTCCAGCAAGGGCAACCAGCCTTAGTGATGCTGAATGTATTTGCATTACAGAATTAAACCTGAAAACCCCACTCGCTTCTAATTACTGTGCATGACTATACATGGCAAGCACATGGGTGTGTGCTAAGCCTCTGCTTCTTCCCCCAAAAATTCGCTCCCCCTTTCCATCTACTGCAACTGTGAAATCACCAGAGCAAGACGCAATAAATCTCTGCCTATAATTCTTCTATGCACACAGAGTCATGTTTTCACATTAGTCCCAAAACGAAATTTCTTTGCCAATTTGAAAGCACACTTACTGCTCTTTTTTTTTCGGGCCAAGTGAAAATCTCTTTTTACAATTTGAAATCACTTTTACAGACTGACACATTCTGAAACCTTTTTTTTAAATTTATTTAAATGCACATGTCCAAGCTGTTTTTTTTTCAGACCACCACCATGTGTATTCTCTGTGACTGCCTACACTCCAGCAGGGGCAACCAGCCTTAGTGATGCTGAATGTATTTGCATTACAGACTTAAACCTGAAAACCCCACTCGCTTCTAATTACTGTGCATGACTATACATGGCAAGCACATGGGTGTGTGCTAAGCCTCTGCTTCTTCCCCCAAAAATTCGCTCCCCCTTTCCATCTACTGCAACTGTGAAATCACCAGAGCAAGACGCAATAAATCTCTGCCTTTAATTCTTCTATGCACACAGAGTCATGTTTTCACATTAGTCCCAAAACGAAATTTCTTTGCCAATTTGAAAGCACACTTACTGCTCTTTTTTTTTCGGGCCAAGTGAAAATCTCTTTTTACAATTTGAAATCACTTTTACAGACTGACACATTCTGAAACCTTTTTTTTAAATTTATTTAAATGCACATGTCCAAGCTGTTTTTTTTTCAGACCACCACCGTGTGTATTCTCTGTGACTGCCTACACTCCAGCAGGGGCAACCAGCCTTAGTGATGCTGAATGTATTTGCATTACAGACTTAAACCTGAAAACCCCACTCGCTTCTAATTACTGTGCATGACTATACATGGCAAGCACATGGGTGTGTGCTAAGCCTCTGCTTCTTCCCCCAAAAATTCGCTCCCCCTTTCCATCTACTGCAACTGTGAAATCACCAGAGCAAGACGCAATAAATCTCTGCCTTTAATTCTTCTATGCACACAGAGTCATGTTTTCACATTAGTCCCAAAACGAAATTTCTTTGCCAATTTGAAAGCACACTTACTGCTCTTTTTTTTTCGGGCCAAGTGAAAATCTCTTTTTACAATTTGAAATCACTTTTACAGACTGACACATTCTGAAACCTTTTTTTTAAATTTATTTAAATGCACATGTCCAAGCTGTTTTTTTTTCAGACCACCACCGTGTGTATTCTCTGTGACTGCCTACACTCCAGCAGGGGCAACCAGCCTTAGTGATGCTGAATGTATTTGCATTACAGACTTAAACCTGAAAACCCCACTCGCTTCTAATTACTGTGCATGACTATACATGGCAAGCACATGGGTGTGTGCTAAGCCTCTGCTTCTTCCCCCAAAAATTCGCTCCCCCTTTCCATCTACTGCAACTGTGAAATCACCAGAGCAAGACGCAATAAATCTCTGCCTATAATTCTTCTATGCACACAGAGTCATGTTTTCACATTAGTCCCAAAACGAAATTTCTTTGCCAATTTGAAAGCACACTTACTGCTCTTTTTTTTTCGGGCCAAGTGAAAATCTCTTTTTACAATTTGAAATCACTTTTACAGACTGACACATTCTGAAACCTTTTTTTTAAATTTATTTAAATGCACATGTCCAAGCTGTTTTTTTTTCAGACCACCACCGTGTGTATTCTCTGTGACTGCCTACACTCCAGCAAGGGCAACCAGCCTTAGTGATGCTGAATGTATTTGCATTACAGACTTAAACCTGAAAACCCCACTCGCTTCTAATTACTGTGCATGACTATACATGGCAAGCACATGAGTGTGTGCTAAGCCTCTGCTTCTTCCCCCAAAAATTCGCTCCTCTTTTCCATCTACTGCAACTGTGAAATCACCAGAGCAAGACGCAATAAATCTCTGCCTATAATTCTTCTATGCACACAGAGTCATGTTTTCACATTAGTGCCAAAACGAAATTTCTTTGCCAATTTGAAAGCACTCTTACTGGTCTTTTTTTTTCGGGCCAAGTGAAAATCTCTTTTTACAATTTGAAATCACTTTTACAGACTGACACATTCTGAAACCTTTTTTTTAAATTTATTTAAATGCACATGTCCAAGCTGGTTTTTTTTCAGACCACCACCGTGTGTATTCTCTGTGACTGCCTACACTCCAGCAAGGGCAACCAGCCTTAGTGATGCTGAATGTATTTGCATTACAGACTTAAACCTGAAAACCCCACTCGCTTCTAATTATTGTGCATGACTATACATGGCAAGCACATGGGTGTGTGCTAAGCCTCTGCTTCTTCCCCCAAAAATTCGCTCCTCTTTTCCATCTACTGCAACTGTGAAATCACCAGAGCAAGACGCAATAAATCTCTGCCTATAATTCTTCTATGCACACAGAGTCATGTTTTCACATTAGTGCCAAAACGAAATTTCTTTGCCAATTTGAAAGCACACTTACTGCTCTTTTTTTTTCGGGCCAAGTGAAAATCACTTTTACAGACTGACACATTATGAAACCACCATGTGTAACTACAACAAAAACAATTCCCATTTCTATTATTCATTTCTTAAGTTACCACATACATCCCCTCTCAAACTGTAAACTCACCTTTAAAATTAGTTAGTTGTGAAAGAAATGTGACACTCAAACAGCAGATTATCAGAGCCAGGATCTCTGTTGTGTTCACCTCTCTCCTCTCAGCAGAACCAGATAATGGCAAACTTTCCCTCTATTTTTCCACACATATACATGTAAGTTTCAAATCTCAGTGCTTCCCCCTTTTTTTCAAATGTAATGACACATTTCTATTGGTTGAAAACCAACCCTTTTCCAAAAGTACCCTTCCCCCAACTTGACTTCTGCCTAGTACCCTTCCCCCAACTTGACTTCTGCCTGCTACCATAGCAACAGCTCATGGAACACTGCTGTGTGCAGTTAGGTCAGAAGTTCGACACACAATGTATCAATTCCACAGAGCAAGAGTGCTTGACTTTTCAAACCTAACAGCAAATCCATAGTACTGTTCTTTGGTTACACATTGTTTTGTACCAATACAAAACATGCTTCTATTAATTTTCACATACAGCCTAGTTTTTTTTCTAGAATGGTATGAAACAGCCAATCAGTTCTTTTTGTTTTGTAAAAAATATGTATGCCTCCATTTCCAAACTGTCTTTCTTTTCATATTGCCATTCTACTGAAAGACACCTCCTAAGTGCATCCAGTTCTCCTTTGAAGATGTTCACAGTGTGGATTGTAGGGCACAGCTATGTCTTCTGGAGTGAAAAGTTTGCAGAGAAAACAGATATGGTGAGAGACCTTGCTTTGCCAAATGTAGACATTAAATGGATTGGTCAGAGAGGGTTAAAGTGGCACCAATTGATGCCATTGGTGAAATCCTTCATTCAAATCCAACACCCTGACCTCATAATAGTGCACTGTGGTGGCAATGACCTAGGCACTTTGACTGGGGTAGGTCTGGAAATGCTTATGAAGGACACCTTTGCACAACTGTTTACACTTTTCCCTAAAACTGCCTTTGTGTTTTCCAACATATGCCAAAGGCAAAAATGGAACTGGTCCAATCATTTCTGTCCACAGATTGACAAAGCAAGAAAGCACGTCAACAAATCTGTTTCTGCTTTCCTCCGTGACTATGGTATGGGTGCCATTTACCACAACAACTTGCGTTACGACATGCAAGACATTTATAGAGGAGATGGTGTGCACTTCAATGATGAAGGGAACAGAGTCTTCCTCTTGAACCTTAGACTCTGCATCGGTACTTACTTGTAGGTACCACTAAAAAAATGACTCCATAAACACAACAGCTCTTTTTAGAGCTCCCTAATATCTAAACTCTTAAATCTGCTTTTCTTTTATTTATTTTTATTTTTTTACCGTACGCTTACCGTAAGCTTACCGTACGCGTACCCCGTGATTTTTTTAAAATCAATAAATGTTTTTTTTGTACTTTTCTGTCCTTCTTTGACCCCCTTACAATTGTTAGGGGGTCTGTAACTCTCCTCATTGCCCCCTTTCCTTGTTTTCACTCTTTTTTTTCAGAGTGAAATACACAAAATGGCGGCCGCCGCTTCCTGGTTTCGGCCGATTCGAATGTTTACTAAGATCTAAGAGCCAATCAGAATCGCGCTCGCGCACGCCACCGTACGCTTACCGTAAGCGTACGGTAAGCGTACCGTAAGCTGGCTCAGATATATATATTGATTTAAAGGCTATTTTCTCAGAATCTACTGAACAGATTTACACCAAACCTACAAAAGGCACTTCCTTGACCTAGGGACTACCTCTCTGCCAAATTTTGAGTAATTCTGTTCAGCCGTTCGGGCTGTAGCTCGTTCTAAAGGTCCTATGGAAAAATGCATGGGAAAAACGCGTTTTGGGACCCCCCTTTTATCTCAGCCCCCGCTTGACGAATCCCCCCGAGACTTTCAGGGTAGGAGCGGAGCGTAGCGCCCCACCTATTTTGAGAAATTTGGGGGGATTCATCGACCGGCGCCAAAGTTATTCAAAATAGAATGTTGAGGTTTTCCTATGGAAACGTGGTCCTAACTATAACTACCTACTGGCGACCGCCAGTAGGTAATATATATACATATATATATATTATTATTATTAAATTCCGATTGTGTTGTTGTAAATAATATGTTGCTAACTCAGTTTTATTTGTATATATTTATATATTTATATTGTATGGTTGTTAGCAACTAGAATTGTTTGAGCATTTATGCGTAAATAATGTCTTCTATGTCTATTAATCATTTGATTGGGCACTGTCACTTTAAAAGGATTGAGCACACAAAGTAATGCTGTCATGTGATCAAGGCAGGGAGCTGTCCAAACGCGTCATGGC